>NC_050577.1:162995413-164412913 GCF_011100635.1 Trichosurus vulpecula | reverse complement strand
TCACCATTTTCCTCCAAGTAACCCTGGCTTGAAACTTCAAAATTCTCTTTTCTTTCTTCCCTATCCTGCCCCCTCCCCTACATGCCTTCTCTACATGTCCAATTAGTAGCTAAGTTCTGTCAGTTCTAGTACTGCTACAGCTGTCATATCTGTCCCTGCCTTTCCTTTCCCTAAATTAGGTTCTCTTCATCTTTATCTGGACTATTGCAATAGTTTCTTAACTGTATTCCTGCCTTCAATCTCTCCTTTTAATTTCTATTTGCTATGTTTTTCCTTTTTACAATTTGTTTATTACAAACTGAATATTAGACATCAGTACAACTGAATATAACTGTTTACATTTAAATAAATGAATTTCAATGCATCAAGTCTCGTCATTTTCTTGGCATCATTCATTTCTACTTGCCTTTTAGATGGTCATAGTTAGTATGTATTCTGTGTCCTTTTGGCTCTACTTGTTATCATTTTGCTGTATTTCATAAAGATCTTTCCACATTTCTTCGTAATCTTCACACTAGCCAGTCTTAATTGCTTTATAATGTTCCAAATGTGCCACAATTTGTTTTGTTTTATCATTGGAATTTTAGGTTATATCCAATTTCCTTCCGTCCTTCCTTCCTTCCTTCCTTCCTTCCGTCCTTCCTTCCTTCCTTCCTTCCTTCCTTCCTTCCTTCCTTCCTTCCTTCCTTCCTTCTTTCTTTCCTATAAATATTGAAGCTATAAGAATCTTTGAATAGGTAATCTTTCTTTTACTTTTTGACAATTTCAGGATATATTCACAGCAACGGGATTTCTGGGTCATGGGAATGGATGTTTTTGTAACTTTTGCAATTGTCAGATTTCTTTTTAAAAAGATTTTTCTTCATAGTTAACAATTCTACCAGCAATGAATGAATATACTTGTTTTGATGCAATTTTAGTCAGCATTGATTTTATTTGCTTTAAGTAATTAATTTTTTATTAATTTAGTGAGTATGAGTTATTTATATTTGCATGTCTTTAATTTTTTTTGGAAATGGAACATTTTTTCAAGTAGTTATCAATGATATATTTCATCTTTTGAAAATCGTTCACATCATTTGACCATTTATAAATTAACTAATCAAAAATCATTCATTAATTTCCTATTAGGTGCTAGGCACTGTACCTGACTCTATAGTTATAAATACAATAAATAAAGTAATCCCTTCTCACAGGGAGCTTATGTTTAAACAGGAGAAGGCAAGTATATTTATATATGTGTGTGTGTGTGTGTGTGTGTGTATGTGCATGTGTGTGCATCATACAAAGTGAATAAATACAAAGTAATTAAATACGAGGTAGTTTGGGAGGAAGAACACCAGCAGTTGGTAGGATCAGTTAAGACTTTATACGGAAGATAGATGGTGCTTGAACTTCATCTCAAGGGAAAAAATGTCTTTTTGACTGTTATCTTTGCCAGGTCCAAAAGTCATCATATTTTTCTTATAAAAGATATTTGGGGATAGCTTGGTGGCATAGTGGATAAAGCACCAGCCCTGGAATCAGGAGGACTTGAGTTCAAATCCAGTCTCACATACTTACTAGCTGTACGATCCTGGACAAATCGCTTAACCCTGATTGCCTCTAGGGCTTTGGGTAGTATTTTATCTTTATGATTTAGGAGTTACTTGTTTTCATAAATTATTTTAAAAATCAGGTTTTATGTTGTATTTTTTGATGACTCACTTGTGTTACATTTTCTTCCTTTCCTATATGTCATTGTTAGAGTTATCTTTCCCAAATTCAACTCTGCTGAAAAACCTTCAATAGGGTCACCATTGGCTCTACAGTAAGGTCCAGAATTCTAAGGATGACTGCCCAAGACCTAAGTTGATGTAATCTAATTTAACTTTTCCAGCTTTATCTTTTACTATAGTATCTCTCCTTAGTAACTCCACGTTCCAGGAAAACTGGAAGTTTTCTATATTTGTCTACTTCTTTGATTTTGTTTACTTTACTCTTTCCACCTGGAATTCCTTCCTCCTCCGACCTTATCATGTGCTGATCACCATTTGGGATCCTCTTGTTGTCCTGTTCAAATGCTATCCCCTCTGTAAATTTTTCCTTGGTCACTCCTAGACAGAAATCCTCTCTTACCTCTGTAATACTACTGGGTATGTTTCTCCTAGTACTTATTGAAATCTATCTGGTATTATAATTATTTGCATATATATCTTATTCCCCAACTTAGCAGATTGTAAGCAGGTTGGAGTCAAGTAATGTGTTCTGTCCAACTTTATATTCCATGCACTACTTATCATAGCATCCTATATATATATATATATATATATATATAGTTGGTGCTCGATAAATATTTGTTGAATTGAACTTAACTCAAATTTTTGAGTATGTATGATATGTATGTTTATAAAATGTGAGTATATGCCCTTGCTTTCTCCTTGCTTTCTTAATTGGCTTTTCTTTCCTCCTATATTGGTCTTCATTAGAATAATAGGTTAAAAAATAGGAGTAGAGGCTCCTGAATGAATGGCCTGCCATACCTCTAATCATAGATAGTTATTCTTTCCTATGAAACTGACCTTTCTCCCAAGGTACCATCGGACTAGTGAAAGATAGATCGTCTTTGGCCACCACTTTTTGTTAATAGGGATTGAATTAAGTCATTCATACTCTTTAAGACTCCTGGAAGTAGAATGAAGGTTCTCTGAAGTTGGATTTATGGGAGTTTGAAAAGGAATGTCCTTACTTTCCTGGTCCCAGGATTCTAGTGTGGAATTACTTATTTTAGCTACATGTTTGAGGTCTAACGAATAGAGAGACCTGGTCTTAGAGTCAAGAAGATCTGGGTTCGAGTTCCACCTCTAATACAATACTGGCTGTGTGATCCTGGGCAAATCACTTAACTTCTCAACATTCTAGTCAACGAAGACCATCATTTGCAGAGAAGGTGACAGCCTGTGATGGTAATTTACTCATTAGGAGTTTTCTAGGCCAATGGAATCACAGGTCCAGTCTCTGTTCCTATCCCCTATGCCATAATTATGACTTTTGAGTTTTTATTGTTTTTTTCAGCATTTTCAGCACTGATATGAAGGAAGGAAACAGGCATTTATTAAGCACCTACTATGTGCCAGGTACTGTGCTAAGGGCTTTACAAATATTATCCCCCTGATCCTTACAACTCTTGGAGATATATTATATTATTATCCCTATTTTATAGTTGGGGAAATTGAGGCACAGATTAAGTGACTTGTCTAGATCACACAGCTAGTAAGTGTCTGAGGCTAAATTTAAATTCAGGGCTTAGCACTCTATCCATTGAACCACCTAGCTACCTTTAAGGAAGGTTGGGGCAAGGGCACAGATGTGGAGGAAGGGAATTTTATTTAGGAGAGTTTCTTTCTATTCCATTACATTGTTTGGCAAAAATAGCTAGCCCAATTTTGTTTTGATGTAGAACAGTGATTCTGTGGTAGTGTCTTAGGAATAGATGTTAATGGCACCCACAGTGCTCTTGGATCAATGAGGGAAATGATTGTTGCCGGGAAAACAGTCATTGGCTGTTCAAATTAATATTTTGACTAAAAAGGTTCATAATTATTAGAAAAGGAACAGGAGAGAGGAAATATCTTTGTTTCCCTTTTTTTGGCTGTAATTGTGGCTCTGGTATACCTTGGTGTTTGCCCAAGATAGTGACAGCACTTTGGGTGAATAGCTCTTTAAAGAACTCTATACAGTGGTACATACCCTTTCTGCTGAATGCATTCTCTTGGGAGCTGCTTTGGCTTTCCATTAACTCTATGTAATTGACTCAAATTTTGATTTTCTCTTTTCTTTCTTGGATGTGAATGCCTTTTGGTATAAAGCTTCCCCTTATTTTTTTCAGATAGACTATTGAATATGAACTTCTTTAGGGTAGGGTAAGAGATACACCTTTTGTTGTTGTATCACTGTTGTATCATTAGAATAGAGCGTAAGGTCAGGAAGACCGAGGTTCAAGTCCTACCTTGGGCTGCATGGTGCTGGACAAGTCAGGTAACTTCTCAGTTTCCCAGGCAACTCTACAAGATTATTAATTTGCATTAGAGTTGCAGGTCTGTGTTGATGGTGATGGTGGTGATGGTGATGGTGGGGCTCCTCCCTAGGAGTTCCCTACTCCCCAGAAATCATAGACATGGCTTGCTACTCACCACCCTCCTCCCAAGTCCTCAGTGCCTGGCACAGTGCCTTGTACATTTCAGGTACTTAAGGAATGCTATTGAAATTTCAGTTTGTTTCTGAGATACAGGTCTTGTTCTCCATGAATTTTTCACTTTAGCTTGGCTCCTTGCCTCCTATTCTTGAGTGTTCTTACTGAAATGTTCATTTTAATCCCATGAAGTTGATTTGGGCAATCCAGACCTATAATCTGGATAGCTCTTACTGTTATGTTGATTTTGTAGCTTTCTGGTCAAAGAAAGGAAGAGGAAATGCCTTGGTTGAGGAAGTTTGAGAAATATAAAGTTTTACCAGGAGTGGTTACATTTTTTTGGGTATAAAAAAATAGCTGTTTTACCAGTGGGTTAGAATGCTGCACTTGGTAGTAGTGAGACCTCAGTTCAAATTCTACCTTTCACATTTGCTAGTTGTGTGACACTGAGCAAGTCATTTAGCTTCTTCTTGCCTTGGTTTCCTCATCTGTAAAACGGCAGTATTAATGGAACTCACCTTCCAGGGCTGTTGTGACAATCAAATGAGATAGCACATGTACAACATTTTATAAACCTTACAATGGTATACAAATGTCAGCTATGATGAATGATGATTATCATTTTGTCTGGGACCTTGACATAATTCACCACCTCTAAAATCTGAGGAATTCTTCCCTTTCCTCAATTTCACCCTCCATTTAAAGGGAGAAAAAAGGACACTTTAATTTGCAAGCTAGAAAAGGTCTTAGAGGGTCACCAATTAGGAGCTGCTAGATGTGATTACAGAGCCACTGCTATTGACCTTTAAAAAGATCATGGAGAAGGGGAGGGAGACCACGGGGGTTGCAGAAGGACAAATGTTGTTCTGATTTCCACAAAGAGGAAAAGAGTGAAATCTACATATTATAAGCTAGTGACCTTGACTTTTATTTCTGGAAATATTATATAATGTGTTATTAAAATGGTTTTAATGAACATCTGGAAAAAGAAATGGTGATTCCTAAGAGCCAGCATGCCCCCATCAAGAACAGATCATGCCAGACTAACTTCATTTCCTTTTCTGGACTTGCTTAATGGCTCAGGAGAATGCCAAAGACATGACTTCCTGAGATTTTGACAAACAATTTGACAACATTCCTCATGTTATTCTTCTTCTAGCTTCTTTCATTCATCTGCAGTTGTTGGAAACCTATCTGTCCTTCAAGATAAACAGATGTGGGCAGGACAGCTGGAAGGCTAGGCAGATTTGGAAGTGCCTGAATGACCAGACACAAACAGTAGTCACTGATGGATCTATGTTAACTTGGAGTGCCTTTCCTTATTTGTAAAATGAAGGAACTGGACTAGGTGCCTTCCAAAGCCTCTTCTACCCTTAAATCCTCTAATCCTAGGAACATTGACACAGGAGGGCAAACAGAGGATGGGGGGCACTAGAGTGAAGAGTCCATGCTGTGCAAGGATCAGTTGAAGGAATTGGGGATGCTTAGCTAGAAGAGAATACTTAGGGGGGAATACCATAGCTGTCTTGAAGTCTTTGAAAGGCTGGCACTGAGGAGAGAAACTAGATTTGTTCTTCTGGGTCCCAGAGGGCTGGACTAGAAGTAATGGGTAGAAGTTACAAACAATTGGATTTTCACTTGATGTAAAGAAAAGCTTCCTATTATGGCTGCTCCAAAGTAGAATGGGCTGCTCTGGGACATTGTGGAGTTCCCCCAATCACTGGCAGTTTTCAAGTGGCAGCTGGGTGACTACTTATTATGAATTTTGTGTAGGGGATTTTTTTTTGAAAAAATTAAAAAAAATTTTTTTGAGAGGTGAAGGCAGGGTAGTTGGGGTTAAGTGACTTGTCCAAGGTCACATAGCTAATAAGTGTGTCAAGTATCTGAGGTCAGGTTTGAACTCAGGTCCTCCTGATTCCAGGGCTGGTGCTCTATTCACTGTGCCATCTAACTGTACCTTGTGAAGGGGATTCTTATCCAGGTCTCATTTGAACTTGTTATTTGTCCTTCGTTTTTGAAGAGAACCAATGAATGACATCATGGGACATGTCTTGATTAGAGTGTGAATTGGATTTAAGTGAGGCAGAGTTGTAAAAAGACATCAGCCTCCCTTTTTCTTCCAGTGTCATCCAAGTCCAGTGGCATAGCCAATGAAAACTTTTCCAAGTCTGAAAGTCTGTGATTGACCCTTGATTTACTCTGATTAGGGATGTGCATATCTATATATCTTGGTGCTAATTTTGTAGCTCTAAGTAAAAATTCTTTTGGGGACTGGTACTGAAAATAGAAAACCCAGAAATGTGGGCTGGTGGCATGGGTTACTTTGTTCATTAAATGAAGAGTAATTGAAATCTATACATGCAGGGTTCTGTTGTTACCTTGTACAAATCTGCTTACCTTATCTCAGCTTTCAGTTTTTGAATCACAACTGTGGAAGATGGCTTATTTGGCAGGTTCTTCATGAGGACTTTGTAAATCCTTTCGGACTATCCCCCATAGAATACATAGGCTGAAATACTAACATTTTTTCCTGGAGAAACTGAGACACAGCAATGTGGCACTTGCAATGCTGAGTATTTGAACCAAGGATAGACTTCCAAACCAAGCCAAGAGCAATAGTTGGTTTTCTTTCTTCTCATCTCTAAGTTTCATCTCTTTCCCCATTATGGGAAAAATTCTGAGTGTATTTGTCAAAGTATTTTGTAGCCCTCTAACTGAAGTATAAATTGTCGTCAGCGTGCAAATAACCCTTGATGTTGCTGCACGTTATCTTTTTAGACTGAGTCTGAACAGGAATGGCTGATGCTGCTTCTGATACTGTGTTCCCATCACAGGTAACGATTTATTTGTTTCTTCTCATCCTTGCTCATCCTGATTAGCTCAAATTAAATGTGAGTTTCAAGGATTCTTGTTAGAAAACTGGCACATATATGAAAATAGAAACTACCCAGAGATTTGTTTTGAAATTGCCTTATCTTGGGAAGAAGAGTTTTATTTTTATTTGGATACATTAAAATTGGTAGTGAGATGATGATATTCAGATTTATCATTTAGAGACAGTATAAATTTATTGTTAAGTCTAGACAATATGTCTGAGAACCAATTTTACTACTGTATGTAAAGGGAGAAAGTAATTTTTGGAAGCAGGAAATACTCTTGACCTCACATTACTGTATTAATAATCTGAAAGCTTTTTATAGCTAGACACCTTTTTATTTGGACCTAGAAGGACTTTCTAAAGATGGGGGTTCTAACAGGGACAGCGTGGAGCAGTAGAAAGGACACTCAAGAGACAGAGAACCTGGGTTTGAATCCTGACTCTGTGACTTCTTACCCAAGTGACCTTGGGTACTGCTCAGTCTATTTAAAACAAACTAAAGTCACTCAACCTCCTTGGCCTCTGTTTCTTTGTATGTAAAATAATGGGGTTGGACTGGATGACCTCTGGGGCACCATCCAGCTCTAAATTTATGATCCCATAAAAGCTTTGAGGATGAAGACATAGTGGGTTTTACATGGTACCCTTTTAAACCTTAATGAGTTTATAGGAGAGCAGAAGAACCACTAAATAAATAAATCTATTTCTTTTTGTAGTTTGAAGTCGTAATAGTTTATCTCAATGGGAACTTCACACCACTGCTTTTAAAAGCAAATGTCATACTTGTAGCCAGACAGTAAAACAGATATATAACAGCTTAAAACAACCACCAGCACCACTAGCACCACCTAACATATCAGAATGGTAAAGTAGCTAGGGTTTATTTTTAGAGGTGAGAACTCCTTCTGGGCAAAGGATCAGGAGATGTAGCCTGCATTTCCCACGTACTGCACGGGTCTGAGCGTAGGCCCCTCTCTTACTTTCACTTGGCCTCTGTAATTCCTAAGTGTGCCATACAAGTACACATGATTAAAAGAACAACAAAGAAAGGTATGAAGGAGAGCAATGATTACAAAAATAAATAATGGATTGTTGCTTTAACTAAAAGAAATGGAAAAGATTTATGTTTAAAAAAGACCCCAAAATCCTTTTACAGCAAAATACATTTTTCCTTTTAAATACAGATTCTTTTTAAAAAATGTTCACAGTAAATATATAGTTCCTAATATGGTAACTTTGTATAATTATTTTTTTAGTATATGCCTGAGAATTTTTTCCATCGAAAGAGATTTTTTTTGAAGTGCTGCCTATATTCATATGTGGCCAAAATTTGGCCCAATACAGTACTTAGAAACAGAATTCTAGAGCCAGAAGGGGACTTATTAGTGTGTCATTGCTCTTCAATTTACTCCACATTTAAAATGAGTATTGGATTTTTCCTCTCTGCCTACCTTTCAAGGCTATATTGTAACTACAGTAAAAATCTCATCATATCAGCATCTACTAACTTACAATTCATGATATTCTGGAAGCTTGCTGGTTTACCTTTGAACCCCCAAAAGAAAACTGCTAAACAAATGAATGGTGTCAAAATATTACATAGGGGCTATTTGCCCTACTTAAAGCAAATTGTTTTTTTAAATGAAATTGTCATTGAAACCAACAGTTAATTTATTAAGCTCTCACTATGTATACTTGAAAACCTTTAGTAGTATTGGGCTGTGTATAAATAACAAATGTGTTAATTAATAATGCTTCTTACACGTTCATTAGGACTCATCCAGTTAGGTCTCTAATTAGCAATACTGGATTTTAAGATTTACAGCTGAAAGGGACTTAATAGAGATAATCTAATTTAACCCTCTTATGTGAACTTAGGTGGCGCAGTGGATAGAATATTGTATCTGGAGTCAGTCATTCATTTGTGTCCAACTCTTTGTGACCCTGTGGACCATAACATGTCAGTGCCATCCATTGTGTTTTCTTGGCAAAGATAGTGGAGTGGTTTGCAATTTCTTCTCCAGAGGATTAAGGCAAACAGAAGTTAAGTGACTTGCCCAGGGTTATACAGCAAGACAGAATTTGAACTCAGGTCTTCCCTACTCCAGGCCCAGCGCTCTATCCACTGAGCCACTTAGCTGCCTCCTGTAGTCAGGAAGTCCTACAGCTATTGTAAGCAGCTGCCTCTGACTCTGTTAGTCTCAGGGCAAACAGGGCTCCCATCAGCGGCCTCTAGACAGCCACTGGAAGTGAATTCGAAGGCATCAGTTTGTCCAGGTTATTGACAAATGAGTCCTTCTGAATTCAGGTCAAAGATAAAACAGGCATCCTAGGTTTGGTAAAGCTCCTTTTCCTCACTATGTAGCAGCACAAGAAGGCTAATATCCTTTTTTGTTTTAAATAAATGAATCAAAGTGAGGTGACTTACCTAACACTGCATAGTGAGTGACCTAGTGGCAGGGTCTAGATTTAAACCCAGGCCAACTCTAAATGCAGTGTTCGTTCTACCATACCACACTCATTCTTGTGTTAGTCTAGGGAGTAATAATTAATAAATTTTAAAATATATATTTATAATAAAGTTAATAAAATAATAAAATTACATATATTTTTAAAAAGGGGGGCAGTGTGGTATAGTAGATAGAGAGCTATCCTCAGAGGCAGGAAGTCCTTAGTTCAAGGCCTGTTTTTGAGATACACTGGATCTATGACCCTGGGCAACTCTCTAAGACTGTCAAGGCATAAAGCAATTAGTTAGGCGTTTCCTCACCAGGGAGCTCCCCCCACCAAAGTTCAGGACTGAATATGTTCTGCCAAAAACAATTTTTTTCAAAATATTCTATAATTCAGATTATTTTGTACCATTCTATATATAACTCCATAAGACCCCAAACAAAACTCATCTTTTCCCCCAAATAGATCCCTCTGCCCAGTGTCCCTGTTTCTGTTGCTGCCACTATCCTTCCTGTCCCTCAGAAACATGCTTGGTCATCTTTCACTCTTCCTTCTCCTTTTCAGATCCCCAAATCCCATCAATTGCTAAGTTTTATCAACTGTGTCTTTAAAACATCTCATTCTGTATCATTTTCTCCAGTCACACAATGGCTACCCTAGTTTAGTGTGTCCTCAACCGCTCTTGACCCGACTCTTCCAGTGTGGCTTCCTAATTGGACTCCCAGCTTCCTTTTTTCTTTCCTACAATCTTCTTTCCACAAGGTCCTGCCAAAATAAAATTTCTAAGACATATGTCTGCACATGTCATTCCCTTGAAATTCAAGAAGTTCCAGCAGTTCTTTTTTGCTTTTATAATAAAATACAAGCTCATGTTCTTCCCACCACACAATTCCGCCATAAACAAGGTTCAGTGATTCTGGGAAAGAGAAAACTCAGCTCCTCTTGGGTTGCCACATGTCTCTGGAACCCTTGCTGTTTCCCATATTTGATGTGCTGGTTTGAGTCACTATTTATCTGCAGCTCAGGGTCTCTATTCCAATGCATCTTTATACTAAATCTGACCAAAAGATAGATGAACTTAAAGTAAAAACAGGATAACATGGAATTAAATCAGCTACTGTGCATTCTTAGTGCCCATACCAAATGGCTACAAATGCTTGTCTTGGTCATTTACCTCTCAGTCTTTGTAGTGAGTTCTAGGGAGCACTAAATTTCTCAGGAACCATAGGAGAATTCTCCATTTTCCTCCTCATTTTTGTTCAATTATAGCTGACCCAATCAGTTTGTGCTGGGCAATGCTGCCGTGATATGATGCTCATACACAACTTTCTGGAAGGTGAAGCACTTAGGGAATTTCTCGCACTGTATGAGATATTCTCACTCCAAAGCATTATGGGAACATGGAGTCCATAAAGCAGTGTGATTAAAGTCAATAGTGGTTTTTCAAAGTGAAATCCTCTGCTGAGTATTCATGCCCATGACATGGCTAAACCTTCAAATGCTATTCTTTTGACAATGCAGAAAGTTTCCATACCTGTCCAAGCCCTCTCATGCAATGCTTGACTCATGTATACACATGGATAGTCCTGTAAGAAGTACACCAAATTTACATCTTCATACTACATATTTGCATGTGTGGGTATGTGTATGCATATATGTATATATATGTGTGTGTGTGTATATATATATATATACATGCATATATATATATATTTGTATACACACAGATATGTTTCGTGTGTATGTATGTATGTATCCAGGGGGCAGCTAGGTGGTACAGTGGAGAGAGTCAGGCCTGGAGTCAGGAAGATCTCAGTTTATATCCACCCTCAGATACTTATTAGCTGTGTGAGCCTGGGCAAGTCACTTAACCCTGTTTGCCTCAGTTTCCCACCTGTAAAATGGGGAAGGAAACCACTGGAGAAGGAAACCACACTAGTATATTTGCCAAGAAAACCCCATGGACAAGTGCTTTGCAAACCTTAAAGTGCTTAATAAATGCTATTATTGTTATTTCATATTATATTATTTTGTTTCTCACATGCTCACTTGGCTATAATATGTACAAGCTAAGTTGTATAGCATGAGATGGAAATAGGGCAGGAAAGAAAAGATGAGGAGGTATGAAGGGCTGCTATAGGCTCCCTCATCCTCCAAAAATGTGTGCATTCATTCAATGATGTGTTATGTTGCAGGCGATTAAATGCATAAAATTCCTGTATTTTCTATTCATTTGATTTGGTGGGTGGAAATAATCAGGACTACTCTTTGCCAATCAGTCAACCAACATGTGTCTTGTCATCTTGGTTAGAACAGGGCTTACTGAATTGATGAGTTCTGCTTTCTTCTCTTCTTTTTCTTCCTCCCTTCTTTCTTCTACTCCTCTACCTTCTCTCACAAACCAGCTACAACCTCAGGAGCTTATCTTGGATACTAGTCTTATACTACCTCTGCTCTCTGGAAAAGAAGCTAAAATGTTTGTTTTCTCCTTCCCAGGACCATTGAACCTTGTTTATGTTGGAGTAGTGTGGTGGCAAGAACACGGATTTTGAGCCGGGCAGACTGGAGTGCCTGTCCTGTTTTTAACTAATTATTAGCTATATGATGAGATTCCTCAACTACGAAATGGGGTCAGTAATGTGTCTGCTAGCTATTCAGGGAGTATTGTTAGGAAAACACAATGTAAAGCTTAAAGCACTATGTAAATAAGGGGGAACGGGAGGGGGGAGGGGAGAGAGAGACAGAGACAGTGAGAGAAACAGAGACAGAGACACAGAGACACACACACACACAAAGAGACACAGAGAGAGACAGAGAGAGATAGAGAGAGAGACACACACATCGAGACAGACAGACACAGAGAGAAACAGAGACAGAGAGTCAGTCCATCCAAATTTAGCATTTTTTTTTGCCCCGGAGTAAAATTTATATTTTGGAGGAAAATCCTTAACATGGTTCTTGTTAAAGTGAAAAAAAAATCCATTATTGCTGTGTTCTAGGGTTTGAATGAATATTTTACAGGTGGCAGTTTTCCCAGACTTATTATTTTTTTAGTATCTGTGACTACCCATGATGAGGGCAGGGTTGTAATTAGTTGTTAGGCTAATGATGGCCCTAGCACATATGCCTATAGAACCCTTCAGCCTAAATGCCTCGATGCCCACAGACATGTAACTGTGATAGAAAGTGGGGTGTGCAGATGTTTTTCTCCCCAATACCCTGGAGCTGAGATAGCATAATGGAAAGTGACAGGGCAGGCAGGTTGGCAGGCAGCCTCTAAGGTAGAATGCATCTTGTGCTTTCTAGTGTATAACTGGTGTCATGGATGCTCAGAGCTTGTGGTGGAAGCTTCTCATGGATGACAAAGGTGGTATGTGGAATGTGGGTGCACACTGAATTATTATGGAACTCTTTTTATAAGGATAAAGCAAAGTACCGTGTGAAATTGAAAAACACAGAGAAACATTGATTTTTCCTATTTTTTTTTTTTTTGCCAAGGCTGAGACATTGTTTCTTTCCTCCATTCTCTTACATGAATGGCTCTTGGCTGTCAACCTGCAGTTATTCTGCATTCACTTTAGTTTAGTCACATGTATACCCTCCTTCTTCTCTCTTCCCCTCCCATTCTGGAAAAAGCGCATCTGTTAACGTATCCATTATTTATCTGTGAGAAACAGTTTTACTTAATTATCTTTTCTGTTGCTGGAGGCTGGGCTCAGTTCTCTCCCCTTTGAAAGGGTAATGTGCCTCTGTGCTGGTTAATACGTTTTAATTAGTTAGATCTGGCAGAGTCAGCCTGTCACACTTGTCATCTTCAAAGGGAGCGAAGAGGAGAGAGAATGAATGATTCTTAGTATGGCTGAGCTTAAACCCATGACAGAATGAAATGTATCCTTTCCATAGTCTCATTACCCTTTTATTTTACTGGTGCAAGTAGAGAGTTCAGTCTTTCTCTTTGTCACACGTCATCCCTGGTGACTGCCTTGTCCATGGACGAGAGAGGCATTGCAGGTCTTATGACTAACAAATCACAGCTCAGGGATCCTCTCTCTGAGAAGAGAGGCCCTGAGCACCGCTGCAAGATGTAGTGTACCACTACTGAAGGCCACAGGGTCGGTGATTTAGGGGTCGTGAACCTCTATACCATCCTGTCTTTGCCTAAGTATATGGCCAGGGCTGTGCTCCGTGACTCTGTTTCCCTCTCTGTACAACATGCAATGAAGTACGAAGAAGTGGCTAATTATAAAGAAACAACCCAGGCCTCCTTTACATACAGTTTATCATTATTAGTATTTTATCTTGCAGTTGCAGACTCTCCAAATGCAGTAATGTGATCTGTATTTTGTAGCTCGTGAAACTCTAGCTCTGAATGTGAAGCCTGTGGAGAAGCCTCACATTTAATTGCTAATTCCATACACTATGAAAGCTCATTGTTGGCACTCAACTGAGGCTAATAACAGAGTCAGAATAATGAAAATATTAGCAGTAAAATAAATGGCTTGCACAGAGCTCTACTGCAAGTCAGTGACGTTCTAGCGATGACTCAGTGGGAGAGCCTGTGCCAATGAATATGTCCAGTCATTACTTTTCTAGACATCCATCTGGCCTCTCTGGCTAGCACCCTGTTTATGTGATGCGTTTATATTTTGCAAGGGGGGCCAGTGTGGGGGAGAAACAAACAAATCAAGTCATTAATTGTTATTCCTTTTTTTTCCTGGGCAAAACTCAACAATAAAAACAGCAGCTGACTAGAGAAGAAATTCAAGAAAAATCGTTTATTGAAACATCCTAGTGAGTTTAGACTAGATGACCTATAAGGGAAGATTTTGCTATAAGCACATGGGCATACCATACACCCTCTAGCAGGGTATGCATGTGGCAGTCAATGGTGCATTATATTGAGGGTTCATTAACTTCTCCATCTAACAATATACCTATGCATATTTATTCTTTTAAAATGAACTGGTTGGCACCCATTCGGAAATTCTGCTCTTATTGATAACGTGGGGGCAAGTATCCCAGGAGAGATGATGGGGCCACAATGGATGAGAGCTAGCCTCAGAGTAAGGATGACCAGGGGTCACTATGTGCTTCTGACATAAACTGGCTCTGTGTGATCCAGCTTCAAGCAGTGAGCTCAGATCACTTAAGCCCTTAGAACCTTAGCTTATTCTTTAAGACTACAAACTGCCAAAAAGTTGATCTGCATTGGTATAGGGAATTTCCTCACTGGGATGTTTTTTACACAAATGAAAACGCAGATCCAGATCAATCATTCAATCAATTAATATTTATGAACGAGCACTGTGTAAGGAGGACCTGAGTTGAGATGTGGCCTCAGGCGCTTACTAGCTGTGTGACCCTGGGCAAGTCACTTAACCCTGTTTGCCTCAGTTTCCTCATCTGTAAAATGAGCTGGAGAAGGGAATGACAAATCACTCCAGTATCTTTGCCAAGAAAACCCCAAATGGACTCAGGAAGAGTTGAACATGACAGAAATGACTGAACAACAACAACAACCGTGCCAAGGAAGAAGAAAACAGAGCAATTGCTGTTTTCAAGGAACTACTAAAAACACAAACAAGCCTACGCTGAGTGTGTGATTGCTTTTGGGGATTTCCGTTAAATTTCCCATTTGGATCCAGGATTTTCAACATGAGCTTTTGAATTACGTGGGAATAGCTAGTATTCTGCCCTCTACCTGTAGGAGAGAGAAGAAGGCTGTTTTTGTTTGATTTTCTCCCAGTTGAATTCGGCATGTTCCGTATGGCTCTGTGTTGGCCCATGTTGCATCGTCTCAGTGTTGTGACATTCCCTTAGATGTGAAATTTCTTTGGGTCAGATCCACACTGAAATAAGGTAGCCATTGTCATGTGAGAAAGGTGGACTTTTCTCTGTAACATAATGAGTGTGATGACAAAGTGAATCTACTGTTTGACATGATTCAGTTCTTCCATAGTGCAGAAGGATATTGATCAGTGCAGTGCAGGCCCTAATGAAAATGTGGTTCTGAAACTCTAAGGAAAGTTGGTTAGTGAGTGACAAAGCTGGCTGGAGATCTCTTATCTCCTGATTCTCAGGGCTGGGCTTTTTTTTTTTTGACTACATTACTACCTTCCCCTGGGTATAGGATCTTAGAAAAGTTACTCAAGTTTTTGAGGTCTCAATTTCCTTATTTGTAAACTGAGGGGGTTGGGTAAAGTCTGCTTTGTTGTTGGGAGGATCTGATTAGACAACATAGGGAAATATAGTAGTGACTGGACCTTTGATTTCCTTGATACAGGGAACACTTAAATGAGGAGACTCATTCTACTGATTCAGGGGGACATCTCTGTAATTTATAAGTTGCAAAGCCTGTGGTGTCAAACTCAAAGGGAAATGGGGATGCTACGTAGTGCATATGAATCAGTGGGTGAACTTAGAAAACCACAAATTGCTATTATCTGTGTCGTGTTGTATTTTTATTCATTCTGTTAAATATTTCCCAAGTACATTTTAATTTGGTTTCTCTATTTACCAGTGGGCACCCAGAGGTTATGTAACATGCTCAGTCACGTAGGTATTAAGTGTCAGAGGGGGGAGTTTGAACTCAAGTCTTTATAGCTATTTACTCTCCTAACTCTAAACATACGCAAAACACTGCAAATCTTAAAATGTTATGTAAATGCCAGATACATGGGTATAATGAAAGGATCACCAGTTTACAGCTAGATGACTGGGCCTTCGAAGTCACCTAGTCAAACATACATTTTAAGGTACCCAAGGCTTGTCCTTAAGGTCCTGTTAAATTATAGCATCCTATGATTCTAGAAGCTGTTGAACTACTGATTTCTTTAGTAATCAGTAAGCATTTATTAAACATCATAATTCTCCAATAACTTTACAAGCATTACAATTATGACTTTACACATTCTCTGGGTACATTAACAAGTACAGTTAATTCCTTGTGGGCAGAGGCTCTATCTTATTTATCTTTGAGAGGCATTGAAGCATAGGAAGGAAACAAGAAATCAGTAAACACCTTCTGTGGACCAGGCACTTTGCTAAGTGTTTTACAAATACTATCTCATTTTTATCCCTGAGAGGATGGTACATGCTACCATTATCTCCAGGAAACTGAGGCAAACAGAGGTTAAGTGACTTGCCCAGGGTCTCATAGTTAGGAAGTATCTGAGGCTAGATTTGAATTCAGGTCTCCCTGACTCCAAGCCCAGTATTCTACCCACTATCAGCAGCTATCATGAGACTCCTGGGGTCAAATCCTATGCCTTAATTTCCTCATTTGTTGGGTAGGGATAATAAGTTTGCAATATGGGCTTTACAGGGTTTGTGTCAATCTTAAAGACACATATCAATTTGAGTTATTGTGGGGAAATGTAAAATGCTATGTAAATGTGAGCTGTTAATTGTCATCTCTGTTGCTAGAACAGTGCTTTGTAACTGTGTACACTCTGAATACATGTTTGTTGGGTGAATGAATGATGATAAAAGCTAGTTAGGTTGTTTGTATTATCTGTGTTTTATATGTCTAATAAGCAGATGCAGAAAGAAGAGACCCAGACTGTGTGATTATGGAGACTGACCCATTTTTCTGCTGAGATCTGAAGAACCTGTTCTTATAGACTCAGAATTAATTTGCATATTTTAATAATCAGGATGATAATTGATGGAATATTTCATTTAATAATATTTGCTTAGTATAATTCTAGTGAATTTACTGCTATGGGTGAACATATTTCATTCTAATTATTTCTCCTTTAGAATTATGTTGGGGAGGTTTCTTTGTATCTCTTGGATGGTGTAATGTACATGATTTTAGAAATTAAAACAAGGCCATGCTGCCAACAAAAGCTGAGATGTTGAAAACCGAATGCTGTGCATGAGTCACCAAGGATAAAGTGGAAGCACTATGGTGAAGCCAGAGTCATTATGGTGTAGTTGAAATAACACCAAATGAAGTAAAAACATATGTATTCAAATCTTGTCTCTGTCACTGGCTTATTGTATGACCTTGATCAAGTCATTTACCCCTCTTTGGGGTAAGAACTCAGTTTTGCATCTGTAAAATGAAACTTTAGGCCAAATGATCCCTATGGTAATGTTTAGTTCAGGCATTCATTTATTCTACAAGAGCAGATGGTCTTCGGTGGACACTTGTGGACACAGGGAGGAATGCAGAGCACAAACCTGGTCTGTATTCATCTCTAATATTGTTTAACAGACATTTAGAAAAGCAAGGAATGACCATAGTGAACGGTGATGGCTTCATCAAAAGTGACTCATGCCAGACTATCATTTCCTTTTTTCTAAAACCTTTTATGTGGTGCTTTATTTTTTAAAATGGTATTTTATTTTTATCCAATCACATGTAATGACAATTTTTAACATTCGTTTTTTAAAAAATTTGAATTCCAAATTTTTCTCTCTCCCTTTCCCCCTCCCTGAAATGGTGAGCAATTTGATATAGGTTATATATATGCAGTCATGTAAAGCACATTTCCATGTTAGTCATGTTATGAAAAAAGAAACAGACTAAAATGCAAAAAAAAACACGCAAAAAATAAAGTGAAAATAGTATGCTCCAATCTGCATTCCGAGTCCATCGGTTCTTTTCTCTAGACGTAGATAGCATTTCCCATCACGAGTCCTTTGTAATTGTCTTGGATCATTGTATTGCTGAGAAGAACGAAGTCATTCATAGTTGATCATCACACAATGTTTCTCTTACTGTGTACAATGCTCTCCTAGTTCTGCTCATTTCACTTTGCATCAGTCCGTGTAAGTTTTTCCAGGTTTTTGTGAAATCTGCCTGTTCATAACTTCCTATATGTAAGAGCAAGCAAAGTCGGACTTTTTGCTGTCTTTTCTTTTGGAGTGCTTCTCAGCACTAAGGCAATCAATGCCTTTGGTTGAGTCTTGCCTTTGTTTGTAGAAAGGCCCACATCCTTTGCTAATTAGGTCATGAGAAGTGTGAAGTACTCTGACCTTGAAGAAGTGTATATATCATTTTATTTGGGGCTCACTCATTGGAAGAGTGTTTGTGTAGAGACTCTGGGTAGCCATTAAGGAGCCCCCCTGCCCTGGCTCTGAAAACCCAGATGTTGGTGCTTCTCGTTCTGGTAACTATGTATGTACTGTCTTGGACAGACAGCTAGAAGCCTGTCTGCTGATGTGTGTTATTTTGCTCTGTTTACATAATTTCTGCTTGTAATTTCTTCTCTGAAGTTCAGGGTGCCAACTTTTCCCTCTGAACTAAGTGAATGATATATGTATGTTTGATTAAAGTGAGATTGCAAACCCCTTAAAGTTGCTTTCCTTAGAAAAGCAGATCAAAGAACCTGTGCTAGCAGCCCTCCTGTGTGCTGGTGTTGTTGGCCTTACACCTCCACAGCAGCTGCAAGTAGCATTGTTGTTACACTATAGCATAATAGTATTCCAACACAATCATATATCAAAACTTGTTCAGCCATTCTGCAATTGATGGTCATCCTCTCAATTTCCAATATTTTGTCACCACAAAAAGAGCTGCTATAAATATTTTTGCACGTGTAAGTCCCTTTTCTCTTTTTATGATCTCTTTGGATACAGACCTAAAAATGGCATTGCTGGATCAAAGGTTATGCACAGGTTGATTGTCCTTTGGGCATAGTTCCAGATTGTTCTCCAGAATGGTTGGATCAGTTTACAACTCCACCAATAGTGCATTGGTATCTCAGTTTTCCCACATCCTCTCTAACATTTATCATTTTCCTTCTCTGTCACATTAGCCAATCTGATAGGTGTGAGGTGTTACCTCACAGTTGCTTTAATTTGCATTTCTTTAATCAATAGGGATTTAGAGCATTTTTCATATGACTATATAGATAGCTTTGATTTCTTCATCTGAAAATTGCCTTTTCAAATCCTTTGACCATTTATTAATTGGGGAATCATTTATATTCTTATAAATTTGACTTAATTCTCTATATATTTGGGAAATGAAGTCTTTTCCTTTTTTTTGACAGGGGTACTGTGATCTTGGGCAAGTTTTTTTTTTAATATTTTCGGTTATAGTTTTCTTCTCTGTAAAATGAGCCAGACTAGATGGTTATAAAACTAAGAGACCTTAGAGTTTGTTTAGGCTAATCCCCTCATTTTGTATAAGGGGAAAGAGAGGCTCAAGGGGAAAGAGAGGCTCTGAAAAGATCTGTTACTTGCCCAAAGTCCCTCAGATAGTGAGAGACAGAATTAGACTTTCAACCCACGACTTTAAACTCTAATTCCAGAACTCTTTCCATAGTGCTATGCTGCCTTGAGTTCACCTGGACTTGCTTACTTCATCAAAAGCTACTTAAATATCCTCTTACTATCACTCTACGTATCTTGAATATCAATTCCCCTTTAATTATCTTTATGTTATTTTTTCTGGTTCAAAGGGTATTCTCTTTGGAAGTAGGGAAACAAATTTGAATTGTTCTGATTCCTTTCCTTTGTGAATTATAATTTTTCCAAGCTGTGGTCCCTTCTCTTTGATTCTTTGCTTTTTTTTTCCTGAATATTGCTAACAGCAGCAACAAAACCAACTCTACTTACTGTCATTAGCATTGTTTGGAAGACAGCTCACTTTGAGCTTTTGCATTCCTAGCTCTATTCTTACGGGATTGTGCAATGCTGTTTGTTCCTCCACTCTTGTCAACCCTTGATTCCACTTTCTATGTTTTTTTTTTAATTTTAAAATCTGAGTTGGTTCTGTATCCATTTCATTTCTTTAGAAGACCTTCAGCGAGACCACAATGTAGACCTTTTAAACTTTTGATAGTTCTAATTATTACAACATTTTGCCTTATGTCAAGCCTAAATCTTTATCTTTGCAACTTCTACTTGCTGCTCTTAGATCTGAGACCAAATGGAACAAGCCTAGTTGTTCTTCTATATGACAACCTTAGAAGTATTTCAAGAGGTATTGCATCCCTCCTTCATCTTTTCTTTTCCAGGCTAAACCTCTCTGGGCCCTTCTATATCTATATCTATCTCTATATGGTATGGACTAAAGAGCTTTCATCATTCTGGATGTTTTTCTTTGGATGTTTTCCATTCTAGCAAATGTCACATCATACTGTTGACTCATATTAACCTCGAATTTTTTTACCCCTCCAACACTCACTCTCTCTCTTTGTTTCTATCTGAAGCTATTGTCTATCCATTCCTCCATCTATCCAGCATCTATCTTTCTTTCTACATCTATTCCTATCTGTCTCTATTATGTATCTATTGATCTATCTACCCACTATCTATCTGTCTCTATTTTTTTAAAAAACTGAATCTCTTTATATCCCCCAGGTGTCTGAATGTACAGGAGCTGCTCATAGCCGATCCTGCTCTGATCAGCATAGGAACTTTGATTTGCTTCATTTCCAATCTGGGACAGTTTGCTATTAATGTTAAACTTGGTTCAGACACCTCATCAGCTTGGCCTGCTGCATCTCAGAACTCCTGAGCTCAAGAGATCTGAAAGCCTTGCCTGCCTGGTAGCTGGGAGCCACTACTCTATTCTCCCCAGATACTTTTTTTCAAAAGAAACTATTGTCTAACCATGCGTCTCATCATATCCTAGTGAAGTCTTATTGGGTTCAGCTTAACATTCTAGCTTATCAAGATCTTTTTGGATCCTGACTCTGTCATCCAGTGCATTAGCTAGCTCACTTAGGTTTTTTTTTGCCATTGGCAGATTTGATAAGGATACTGTCTATGACTTATAGCCAAGTTATTGATAAAAATGTTAAATAAGCACAGCTCTCTGGGGTACTCTACTGGAAATCCACTCCCAAGCTAAAATTGAATCATTAATGACTACTCTTTGATTCCAACTAGCTCTAAATCAATCTAATTGTACTGTTGTCTAGCCCACATCTCTCCATTTTTTCCTAGAACAGCAAGATATGAAATACTTTTCCTACCACCAAGTCATTACTCCACTTTAGAGTAATTTACATACAACATCCTTGTGAGGCAAGTAGTGTAAGAATTATTGTTAGTTGGCAAATGCAGAAATTCAGGTTCTGCAAAGTTACATGATTTGCCCAGGGCCACACTGCTAATAAATAGTGGAACTGGTCTTGAATCTGATCCTTCTGAATTTTAAGATGAATGCTTAACCAATTATACCATCAGCTAAGATTCTCAGAGTGAATCACCATAAAGTGTTACTGACTGTATCAATGTTTGGGGAATCCAGGTCCACATCTTATGCTGATTGGTTTCAGGCTATTCTTGATCTGAAGAACTCCTGGGAGTGCAGGGGTCAGGTTGGTTCTGAGATTTTTAAGCAGGGTTTGGCTATATGGTTGGTTCTGGAGAGTACTTGAATTTCTGTTTGACTTGAAATCCAGTGAGCCTCTGGGGAGAGTTGGTGGGATGCCTTTGGCCTTGTGGTTTCCTACTCTAAGTTATTCATCATTTTAGAGTAGCCCATGGGGAGTAGCCCATGTTTTAGGGTTATAAAAGCACAGAGGTCTGGATGGGTAGAAGTGATTATAGCCTAACAACAAAGTCATTCCTTTGACTTTGGATACAATTTGATTGAATTATACCACTTTAAAGAAAACATTCAGAACTTATGGTCCCTAGTGACATTCAGTTGGGACAGAGTTCCTCTAAGGATAAAGGAACAATGGAAGGGAAATGTTGGAAGCTTATGATAGTTTCTTTTTGTGGTGAAATTTAGATTTATGGTTCACTTTGTAAATCATCAGTGAATGACTGCCTTCCTTGGGAGACATTCTGTTTTCATTTAAATTGGAATTGAAGACCCCTCCTCAAAGCCAATATTATTTAAATTTCTTTAGGTTACTTTCTAGCCTTTTCTACAGGGTTACTCTTTTCCAAAAAACATCTGTCTCATCCTCCTACTAGCCACTCATTAATAAATGGTAAATAATATAGCAAACCTTTGAAAGTGACTTGGATTTTTCAACATACTTTATTGCTTAATTTTTTGTGTGTACATATACATATACACACAGTCTCTGTTTAACTGGTGGGAAGGGGTGGGGTGAGGGAGTGAAAGATATAGGGAGAAACTACTTTTTTATTTTTTAAAAAATTTATTTAGTATTTTCGTTCTCCTAATTACACGTAAAAACAGTTTTTAACATTACGTTTTAAAAAATTTTGAATTTCAAATTCTTTTCCTTCCTCTCTTTTGCCTCATTAAAAATATAGGTTATACATGTGCAAGTCATGCAAAACACATTTCCATACTGTGAAAGAAAACACAGACTAAAAAAAAACCAAACCCCAAGAAAAATTAAGTAAAAAAAGTATTCTGCATTCAAACTCTATCAGTTCTTTCTCTAGAGATGGATAGCATTTTTCATCATAAGTCCTTCAGAATTGTCTTGGATCACTGTATTGCTAAGAATAGCTAAATAATTCACTGTTCATCATCATACAATATCGCTGTTAATGTGTACAGTGTTCTGTTGGTTCTGCTCATTTCACTTTGATCAGTTCATGTAAGTCTTTCTAGGTTTTTCTGAGAATGCCTCGCTTGTCATTTCTTATAGTCCAGTAGTATTCCAATACAATTATATACCTCAACTTATTCAGCCATTCCCTGACTGATGGATATCCCCTCAATTTCCAATTCTTTGCCACCACTAAAAGAGCTGCTATAAGTATTTTTGCACATATAGATCCTTTTCCTTTTTTTTTTTTAAATTGGGGAGAAACAATTTTGACAGGCTTAGAGAAAACACATTCTGCCAAGCATATAAATGCACAAAAAGCCTTCTGTATTGTGTGGCCATCTAAGTAAGTCATTTGTTTATGTAATTACTAAGTAATTTGGATGTAAACAAAAATATTACCAATCAGAAATTTAGCATGGAAACAATTTGAAAGTAATAATAATTAATAATAACAATAATAGCATACAGTTATGGGAACATAGATCTAGAGCTAGAAGGGAACCTGAGAAGTCATCTAGTCCAAGTTCTTCATTTTTTATATGAAGGAGGCCAAGGAAGGTTAAGTAACTTGCCTGAGGTCACATAGCTAGTAAGTGGCAGGTCCAATTTTAGAACCTGAAACCAGTTTGGAATCAGCACTCTTTCCCCTACACCACATTCTCTTCCTTTTTTCTATAATCTGTGTTTTACATTCTATAATCTACAGAATCTAATTCCCTTTTCTATATCTACATATTGTTGTTCAGTCATTTCAGTCATGGGTTTTCTTGGCAAAGATACTTCTCCAGCTCATTTTACAGATGAGGAAGCTGAGGCAAGCAGGGTTAAGTGACTTGCCCAGGGTCACACAGCTAGTAAGTGTCTGAGGCCAGATTTGAACTCAGGAAGATGAGTCTTCCTGACATCAGGCCCAGTGCTCTATCCGCTGTGCCAACTAGCTGTTCCACATGAGCCACAGTTAAATCTTGGGAAGTTTCCAAAAAATACTGCTTACTCATTTAAAGGGATATGGGTCTTGAACCCAGGTCATCTGATGCACAGATTCATTTTAGTAATGAAATAATTTAACATTAGCACTTGCTCAATGTATAGCATACATATACAGTGCCTCTATGAGAAAGATCAGGAAAATATTACTTTTCTCATTGTACAGATAAAGAAATTGACCCTCAGGGAGATGAAGAAACTTCTTCAAGGCCTCTCATATCTTGGGGATGTGCTACTATCAAGGATTATTTAGGGAAATATATCACAATTCAGATAATAGCCACAGATTATTCTACTTGGTTAAAAAAATCAGTTGCTTAACTACAGAATGAGTGAGAACTGGATTAACAGCAGTTTACATGAAAAGGATTCTGGGGTTTTTGCAGATTGCAAAGTCTTTATTGAGCCAACTGGTCAGCCTTTGCCAAATAAAACCAAACAACTAATTTGGTCTTAGGCAGCATTAATAGAAGTCCAACATCCAGAGCAGCGGACACTGTTATATTCTGCTCAGATCACATCCGGAGTATTGTTTCCTGTTCTTTTCATTACCACACTTTTGAAAAGGATATTCACAAACTGGAGTGTATCCAAGGAAGGGTAACCAGTATGATGAGGACCCTGTGAACTATATATATATATAAGGATAAGTTAAAGGAATTGGAAATATTTGGCCAAGAGGAGAGAAGACACAGGGAACATGATAATAGTCTCCAGACATTTGAAGGGTTGTAATATGGAAGAGGGATTGGGTTTATTATCTGTAGTTCCTGGATGTATGAGATGAGAAAAGGGCCAGGGAGTAAATCCATGATTGTTGGACTCAGCACATAGGACCGATGACACTTAGTCACAGAGAGATGGCCTCTAAGAAGTTAGTTTGTAAACTTCATGTTGAGTTTGTGGATTCTATTCTTAGTTCAAATACTGACTTTTCACAAATTTAGGCAATTTAATTCAGATCAAGCCAATTGGTGGAAGTTTTGGTAGACCTTATAGGAAGACAGCCTTGAATTCAATATATAGGAGTAGGGACTGACTGGACTTGTCTCATTGGTGTGAAAGAGAACTCCAGGGTGAGGAATCTTCCTCTACTAGAGCAAGGTGGCACCTTCTCTGCAACTTAGAATCTTAGAAAGTTGCCTGCATCACTGGGAGTTTCAATGGCTTGCCCAGGGTCACACAAACTGTTGTTTACCAGTGGCAGGATTTGGATTCAACTCTTCTTGGCTCCATTGCTAGTGCTCTACCCACTACTCCATGCTGCCTCTTAATAGGAGTCCGCCATGAAGAACACATTTTTAACCATTGGAGAGGGAACTTGCTGCCTTTCCAGGAAGCTCATTCCATTTTTGAACAGCTCTTGATCTGAGCCAGGCATCAAAACAATTTGTCAAAGATGTTTTCAAGGGGATTATTGAATTGGGTGAGTAGTGGGGTGACCCCCTACTGACCCTTCTGTTTCTAAAATTTGATTTTTCTATAATAAACATTCTTTGTTTTTTTAAAGTATGTTATGTTTGTGAGTATTTGAATGTGAGTGGAACTGTCACTTCTTGAGTGCATTTCATCTCTTCCTCCTTTTCTCCCATCATTTACACATCAAAGATAATGATAATCATGGCTTAAAAAAAGTCTGAACACTTTATATTTATTTGGCATCTTTCATCTGAAAATTTCAAAAGAACTGACAAATTTTTATTCATTCTGTTTCCTTAATGCTTTATCTCCAGAGAAGTTTTGTAGAAATTCAGCCCTAGTCCTTTGAACTGTCTAGTGAATTAGATTAGGGAAGGGAAGGAAACATGCATTTATTAAGCACCTACTATGTGTCAGGTACTGTGTTAATGCTTTACAAATATTATTTCATTTAATGCTAACAGCAATCCTGAGAAGTAGGTACTGTTATTATCCCCATTTTACAGTTAAGGAAACTGAGGTAGCAGTTAAATTACTTGCCCAAGGTCACACAGCTAGTAAGTGACTGAGGCTGGATTTGAACTCATCTTCACTCCAGGCCCAGCACTTTATCCACTGTCTGGCTGCCTAATGCAGACTTGTTCTCCCTTCCCTCCAAATACAGAAAGTATTATGAGGCAACTTGTGCCCAGTCACTCTGGCTTTTCCTTAGTGCTTAAGCATTAGTTTAAGCATGTTGATTGAGTGCTTATAAATCACTAGGGATATAAAGAAGTGATCACCCCATCCCTGGCCTCCATTATTGAATGAAATTGTCCAAATGTGTGAGGGTCAGTATTTGATTTGAGAATCAAATCCAAGGACTCAACCTTCAGGTCATTGATTAACTCCATATCTAGGTGCCATTGATCTTATGTGCTGAGTCTCGAAGTCGTGGATTAATCTCAGGGCCTCAGTTTTCTCATCCGTAAAGTGAAGGGATTGTACTAGACAAGGGTGGGGAACCTATGGCCTAGAGGCCACAAGTGGCCCTCTAGATCCTCAAGCGTGGCCCGTTGACTGAAGCTTAAGTTTGGAGTCAGTCAAAGAGCCACATTTGAGGACCTAGAAGGCCACTTGTGGCCTTGAGGCCATAGGTTCCCCACCCCTGTAATAGATGATATCTCTACCATGCCTTTCTTCTCTAAAACCTATGGGCAAGATGTCAACAGTGTAGTGAGAGCTTTATAATGTTAATTAACCTGTTGAATTTTTGTGTTTAAAGAGAGCTTCACATATGAAATAATCAAGTTTTGTCATCATCAAATTTGATGGATGATCACCACGTTTGCCACCCATAGAATACCATTGATTCTAGATGGCTCATTAAGAATGCTGGGAGTGTCACGCATTGATGCCATGTCGGGCATGCGGGGCTGTGTGTGGTGAAGAGAGATTCAAGGAGAGGAAGTGTGTAGGATGGACTAATGAGTCAGTGCCCATGTTTTAGACACAGCGTGGTGATGCAAGAGAAAGCATTTTGATTTCCTGTCTTATCCTATCTCTTTTCACAAAAGCCTACCCCACGGTATGAGATTTGGAGTCTTTCATGTTTAGAGCGTCCTTCGATAAAATTGATAGTGCTAGCATCAGTGTCAGCAAAGAAGATAAGGACAGATGCAATCATGGGGTTTGAATTTTTTCCTTCATCTCTTACCATTCCAGCTTAGGAGAATTCCATCTGGGGACATAATATGATAAAGTGGAAGGATCACTTTTTCTAGAGACAAAAGACCTTGGTTCATATCCTGCCTCTGACATACACTGCCCATGTGATCTTAGTCAGATCACATAAACTCCCTGGGCCTTTGTTTTTTCATCTGGAAGATAATGGGTTGGACTAGATGGCCCCTGATATCCCTTCTGGCCCTAGATCTATGATTCTCTGAATTAATTGTAGGGGGTGGGAAGCGGAGGAGGGAAGGAACTGTTCCTCATGAATCTTTTTTATGGGGAAACATTGAACTTGATTAAAATTTTATTTTAGTACTATTTCCCATTCAACTCACTGCATAGATAACTCCTACCAAGTATGTTTTCCAAGTTAGTGATTGCCCTTTCTTGAATTTCCAGACCCTCTTAGTGGTAGGCCCTATAAAATACAATTTGTAATTTTAAAAGATATTAACTTTCAATGAGTCTCTATAGTGTTTATATCTGTAGTATTTTCTAAAATGACAGAGGAACTTGGGGATTCTTTTAATTAAGGAAAGACATTCATGAAACCTTTTAGTTTCTGTATAACTTCACCAAAGTTTCATCTTGTGAAGTGAGGACTAGCAACTAGAGTGAAAACCAATCAATCAGTCAACAATCATTCATTAAGTTCCTACTATGTGCCATGCTCTGTGCTAGGTGCCGGAATATGAGTACAGCAAATTTTAAAAGATATTTCCTCATAAAATAAATATAATTCTTTGGGTCACCAAGTAGGTACAATTCAGAGGGGCTAAGAAGAAAAGATGGATTCGATTTGTTCTGGGAGTTAGAAGCATTGAATATAGTTGTTAGTTTCAATAAGACAAATTGCTTTTGGTAATCCCAGCACCACCTTGTATCTTAGCAATGAAAATGCATTTGTGTCAACCTTATTGGGATTTTGTCTTTACTAAGACTGTTGAACTGATGAGGGAAATCCAAAAAGCTATGAAGCACACTGTGGTGTCATTAGCAGAGACAGTTTACATCAGGAATTCCTTTTCTCAAGGAGTTTTCTTATCAGCTTCCTGCTATAGTTGCAAGGAACTTCCTTTTCTTTAATTGTGCTCCCCTAAACATTTTTTGGATATCCAAATTAGGATAACTTGGAAAAGGAATAAAACCTTTGCCCAACCAAATAACTTTGTTACTCATGTTGACATTGGGCAAGTCACTTAGAAAATATCTAGTCCATTTCCCTAATATTACAGGTAAGGAAACAGAGATCTAGAAATCCTAGGGTCCCTTCTACCATTATAATTCTATGGATGGATGTTCAAATTTTGATTTGCTTAATCATGTTATATAATATCATGTTGTTTACTTTTATATGTTGACTGTATGCTGAGTTTTTTTAATTCTTACATTTGAAAGATCTTGATTCTTCTTTAGCTATATATAGGATATGGAGAATTATTTTTGGAATTCTTGCATACATTTGAAAGGGCCCTGAGTGTCTCTTAGCAGTGGGCACGATTTGGGGGACAGGTGAGATTTTACATTACTATGGTACATATCAGTAAGGAAAGGAGTCTACTGAGATTTTTAGGTATGAATATCTCAGATTCTGAAATACTAAACTCATCCAGTGGTTACAACATAATGGTCATTTCTTTAACATAAACGTCTTTTGAGTTTTCATCTTTCTTGATCTCTTTTTTCTCCAGGGAAAATATCTGTAGGGCCCTGCAGCTATTTCTTCTTGGGTAATGTGAGGTGTGTTATTTGTAAAAGTGCAGTATGATGCAATGTCTTCCTTGGAGGATTATTTACCAAAAATGTCATCATAGTGTTCCAAATTATGGCCAAAATACTTTATCTCACTACCTTAGAGACAGATTTGAGTCCCAAAAGGGAGGGTACTACTGATTTACTCTCTGCAGCTTATGTATGTCATGAATTCTTTATTAGTAATAGCAAAGATGGAAGTATTCCTGGAGCCCCAGTACTGTATAGTCCAAGTCCATGGCAAAGCCAACACAATAGAATGAGTCAGCCATAAACCTATATTGGGCAGAGAAGTTTTTTGGGAGAAAAACAGTCATCTCTCTGATGCCTCCTACTCCCTCATGTAGTCCATTTTCCTTGTGTCCCTTCTGGTTTCCCTAGTCTTAGGCTATTGCTACAAATTGTTTTCCTGCTACCAGTGTAGTCTCTTGTATTTGGGTATCCAGGTAACACTGACCTGACTTAACATAGTGTCTTGTTTATTTTTTTTTAAAGTCTAACTTGAACTATGTCCTTCTCCCCCAGGAAAGTTCCTTCCCTTAGGCCCCATTTATTGAACTTAATCACCTACTCAACATCCAAATCACAAGGGAGGGATTTGACAGGTATACTGTTTACTCCTGAGATAAGACCTGAACTAGAAACTAGACCCTCAGTTATTCTGTGCGTGATTAAATTTTTTTTTATTCTGAACTTATATACTAAATAAAATGGGCATCTCCATAATATATACTATTACAGGGGTCTTGATCAGTCTGAGCAGAATACTTGGTAAATCAGATTCATCTTATTTTAGCCGGTCAACTGGCATTTTTAAGTGCCTACTATGTGCTGGGCACTGTGCTAAGCACTGGGGATTCAAAGAAGACAAAAAATAGTCCCAATACCCAAGGAGTTCACATTAATGGGAGAGATAACATACAAACAACTATATACAAACATAAAAATACAAGATAAATTGAAGGTGGTCTCAGAAGGCAGTAAGGTTAATGAGGACTGGGAAAAACTTTTTGCAGAAGGTAGGATGTTAGCTGAAATTTGAAGTCATGGAAGCTAGGAGGTGAAGATGACTAAGAAGAGTATTCCAGGCATGGGAGACAGCCAGTGAAAACTCTCAGAGTAAAGAGAGGAGTGTCTTGTTTGAGGAATTAGCAAGGAGGCTATGTCACTAGGTCACAGAGTAAATGGAGGGGGAGTTCACTCATTTCAGTCACGTCTGATTCTTCATGACCACATTTGGGGTTTTCTTGGCAAAGATACTGGAGTAGTTTGTCATTTCCTCTCCAGCTCATTTTACAGATGAGGAAACTGAGGCAAATATGGTTAAGTGACTTCCCTAGGGTCACACAGCTAGTAAGTGTTTAAGGCCATGTCTGAACTCAGGTCTTCCTGACTCAAGGCCTGGTATTCTGTGCACTGTGCCACTGTAAAGGAAGGAAGGAATCAGGTTATGAAGGGCTTTAAAAGCCAAATAGAGTATTTTATATATGATCCTGGAGGTAATAGGGAACCAGTGGAGTTTATTGAACAACTTTAATGAATGTGCGTGACAGTGAGTGAAGCACTAGGGAACATTGGATTTATTCATATTTTGAAAGATGTGAAGGACCCCATCTGAAGATGGAAACTTGCAGAAGCCTCCTTCACTTCAGAGCCTTGCTGGCTGACTTCCTTCTTTGCCCTTCATCACTAGGAAACAAAAGTCCCCTTTCAAGGCATCATCCTGCAAGTCTTCCTTCATACCATTGTTGTAATTAGAACCCTGAGGCAAATTTAATTCATAAGATATTTCCTGCTTCTATTTCTCCTACCTTATGGTAAATAAAATCTTAATTTTGGCAAATAAAATCTCAGTTTTTCTTATCTAATCTCAGATTTGAAAAGCCAGTGGTTGGGGGAAAAAAATCACCTTTTCCTTGCTGCTTTTCCCTAAGGTCTCATAGATATTTAGCACAACTATTTCCCTTCTCAGTTTCTATATTATTAATGAGCTCTTCATTTCTTCTTCTCTTACATATTCTTTCCATCTACTAGAACTGAAACCTGGCTTTCTCCAGAAGACTTCATATCTCTTGACCTAGTTACTCTTACTTTGGGCAGTTCCTACTCTCATATTCACCAACCCACAAGACCTAGAGGAGGAATCAGTATACTTAATATTCCTCACTATTATTTTCCTCTGCCTCCATTATAGGACAGGTTCAGAGCTAGAAGGAATTTGAGAGACAATCTTATCCAACCTCCTCATTTTATAGATAAGGAAACTGAGATCTATAGAAGTGAATAGAATTACACACAGACACATACACAGACACACAGACATATATACATACATATATATAAACTTAGTATGTGTGTATATATGTATATGTGCATATATGTATATATATGTATGTATGTGTGTGTGTGTGTGTGTGTGTGTATACTGAAAAGGGGCCTTAGAGGCCATCAAGGCCAACGCTCCTATTCTACAGATGATGTAGAGGTAGAGAGGAAGATTTCAATCTGGAAAAGGGACCTTAGACACCATCCAGTCCAACTCCTCCATTTTACAGGTGATAAAACTGAAGTACAGAAAGGATTAAATGACTTGCCTAGTAATACACAGTTAATAAGTGTCTGAAGCAGGGTCTAAAAATCCAGGTCTTTTAAACTCCAAGTCCAGAACTCTACCAAGTATGCCGAGCTGCTTCTCATTTAGGTGCAGATTCTGGAATCATAATGGAAGCCTTGAATGTGAATGAAATCTCTGAAAGAAGGAATAGAAGGAGAGGAGCAGAAGAATCTGCTCCTTGGTGCTCACTCACCTTTAGGGATTGGAAGAGGAAGTGGAGTCAGTTATAGAGAGGATTTAAAGGACAAGGTAGGAGACATAGGACTGGATGACCTTGTCTGAACTAAAGGAGGAGAGAATTTAATGAGGATTCTGGTATTCAGCAGCATTAAATACTACTGAGGAGTCAAGGAAGATGAAAATTGAGATGACGCGATTAGTTCTGGTCATTGGCGATTTTGGAAGGAGATGTTGCAATAAAGCAGTTTTGAGTAGAAAACATGGGAATGGAAGGGAAGTGAGAGGAAAACAAAACATGGTTCAGGAGAACATTGCCCTAGGATAAAGCCTTGCACTAGAAGTTAGCAAACCTGATTTGAATTTAGTCTTTATATTCTTACTCAATGAAGATGAAAAAAATCACCTTACTTGTCCCTGTTTTCAAATATGGTTAAACTCAGAAGCTAGAATTGCTTTCTTCTGTCTGTCATGTCAAATTATTTTTTCCAGCCCTTTCCCCTAAAAGGCTGGTATAATTAATTTAATTTTGTTACTCACTCTTGTCTTTCCAAGGTCTCTACTTGCTTCTGTTTTTCTGGTTTGTTTTTTTTTTTGGCAGTATAGAGCTCTCTCCATATGGAGAGAGAGAGAGAGAGAGAGAGAGAGAGAGAGAGAGAGAGAGAGAGAGAGATTCTTTTATCCATGATATTATGAATACAAAATTCTCATGATGGGGCTAGAGAATAAATTATCTAAATATATAAATAAAGCATTTTATTACGCAAAGGGATATAGCAGAGTGTAAAGAGAACTGAATTAGGCTTCAAGAAACCTGGGCTCTCTTATTTTGAAACACCGAGGAAGCCATATAACCTCACTGAGCTTCTCTTTCATCATCTGTGACATGAAGGTGCTGAATTACATGAACCTGTCAGGGCTCCCACCCCAGCTCTAATCCTCTTTGATTTTTTTCCAGCTTTGAGGCATATTCACTTCCTGCCCCTTAGCACCAGAATTCCAATTGCTGGTAATGTAGATGGTTTTACTTAAGTGAATGCTGGGAAGCCTCTCTGCTGAGAGGCATAAGCACTAAAACAGCAAACAGCTTTATAAGCAGTGTTGAGCAATCAGCGGAGTTTGTGGAGTCATTTTTTTTAGTTGTGTCCATCTCTTTGTGACCCCATTTGGGGTTTTCTTGGCAGAGATACTGGAGCGGTTTGCCATTTCCTTCTCCAGCCCATTTTACAGATGAGGAACTGAGGCAAACAGGGTCAAGGGTCTTGTCCATGGTCACACACCTAGTCTATGTGTGTCTGAGACCAGATCTGAACTTGGGAAGATGAGTCTTCCTGACTCCGGGCCCTGCCCTCTCTCCACTGTGCCATCTAACTACTTCCATTCTGGGGAAAGGGTAGACCAAATTTGTCTATCCAGAGAACAGGGAGGTGCCGGCTGAATGACTTCATTCAGCCACTCATGCATTTTGCAGTAGCAGCCGTGACAGGACAGCACATCATGGTTGTCACCTGTGAATAGGAAGGAGAAAGAGGGGAGGCATTCTAGAGGAGAAGGCTCTATTTGTACGCTCATTTACAATTCATCCACCCTCAGTGATTTGGAAGCATCAGGTCTAAGCCTTACGTTACCACCTCACAAACACTTGCTGGTGGCCAATCTGTTTCAGGCAACTTTGAGTTGTGGGCCAAGGTAGCTAAATGCTAGCAAGCTATAATCTCCCCTCTCAAATATGTGCATATTTTACTATCTGCCTTGTAGCTAGACAGAGTGAGCATTTGGAGCACAGAGCTGGCAGCCTGAATAATTTAAAAGAGAAAGTCAACATTGACTGAAGTCCTAGGTTTGAAAAATAAACCTGCATTAAAAAAATAAATCTAGCAATATGATGGAAGGAAAAGACCAAGGGGTGTGATAAGGAAGCCCTCAGGTATTTGATTTTAGCTTGACAACATAAGGATATTTAGTTGAAGTATTTACTTCAGTTTTATGAAAACAAATCTTTTCTGTTTATATTTAGTAATGTTACATTTACGGCTTCATAATTGTGTGAAAATTAGTTTGTGTTAAGACCCGAAAGAAAGCAGACTTGACCATAAAGACACTGGATGGTTTACCTAAATGATTATAGAATCATAGATTTGGAACTAGAAGGGATTACAGAGGCCAGCCTTAGTCATTTTATCGATGAGGAAATTTAGGCTCATGGAGGTCATGATGCTTGCCTAGGATCATAGAGGTAGGAAGCACTAAGGGATAGGATTTGAACCCAGGTCATCAAACTATAGAGCCAGAGTTACCTACTGTGCCAGATTACTTGATTTCTTTCCTTTCTCTCTTTCTCCCTCTCTCCTTCCCTCCTTCCTTTCTTCCTTCTTCCTTCCTCCCTCTCTCCCTCCGCCTCTCCCTCCCTTTCTCCCTCTCTCCTTCCTTCCTTCTTCCTTCCTCCCTCTCTCCCTCCCCCTCTCCCTCCCTTTCTCCCTTCTTTCCTTCCTTCCTTCCTTCCTTCCTTCCTTCCTTCCTTCCTTCCTTCCTTCCTTCCTTCCTTCCTTCCTTCCTTCCTTCCTTCTTTCCTTCACTTGGATCTCCTACTTCCTCCCTCATCCTTTCCTCCCTTCATTTTTATTTGTGGGTAAATGGAATATTTCGTCATAAGGATTTCATTCATCAATGACTTCGGGCAAGTCGCTTAACTTTTGTTAGTCTTTCAGTTTCCTAACTGTAAAATGTGGATAATAATAGCACCTACCTCCCAGGGTTATTGTGAGGAGCAAATGAAATAACATATGTAAAATATTTTCCAAATCTTAACTCTCTACCTAAATTTTAACTATTATTATTATAATATGTAATTTTGGGGGGAAGGTGCTCTTTGTTGGGAGTATCAGGAAAGGCCTTATTTAGAGAGCAGTTGCTTCTTGAGCCAAACAGGTGGTATAGTAATGCAAAGATACCATAAATATAGACATATTTTAAAGGAGATATTTTAACTAAATGCAAAGGAGAGGTTTAAAAAATGTTGTGGAGCTATAGTTTTAGCAGGTTTGAGCCATATACTTGATGTTAAATGTCAGTGTAGGTAAGATGCCATTATATAAAGAGCACTAAACCATAACCCATGGCCAATTAAAGTAAAGCAATATTTAATGCAGTTCCAGTGCAACAAAAGAATCTGGACAGTTCCATTGTAATAGGATTTGACCTACATTGCATGGTCGATAATGAGGTCCTAGAGCATCACATTGAATTGATTTCCCCTGCAATACCATTCTATTGGGTGGATGCAGTTGATGGATCACAGTAGGAGACACTTCAGCCAGACTCAGAGAGAAAGTTTGGCATGTAAGAGCCGTTGGATACTATGATTCATTGCTAAAGGAACCTTTGAAGGCTCTGGAAACTTCAACAGAAAAGCTCTTAGTTACTTTTCTGGAACAGTAGACTCCAGTTTTGCTTGGGGGAAAAGAGATGGATTTGATGATATCTTAAGATCTCTGTCAGATCTAGGATTTGGGAAAGCATATTTCTGGTGTTCTATGATTGCACTCATTATATTACTGGGAGAAATATAGTCTCAGTTCTAGCAACAATTCACTTGTTGCCTAGCAGTGTGATCTCAGGGTCATCCCTTGGGTACAAGTCTTCTGTGATTTTCTTTCTTCCATTCATTTTTTTTTACCTCCAGTGCAACTTACAGTCAAAGCACCAAACCCTGTGGGAGCAAACTTCAGATTTGCTCCCAATTTCCTTTATTTTGGCACACGGGGTGAATAATATTGACCTAAGTTTAGGAAATTAATTTTTGGTGACAACCTCTACCACTTTATCTTAGTAATAGTGAGCAAAAAGCTATAGAGAATCCCACAAATATTTGAGTAGGAGATCCAAGTGAACACGAGGTGAAGAAGCCTTCTAAGATGAAGAACTCTTATGCTAGTTGTCCTATATATCAGATTCTCAAAGTTGGCTCAGTTTTTGTTCATTTTGCAAACTGCACAATCATGGAATTTGAAAATTGGAAGAGACTTCAGTCATCCAACCTATACCTGAAAGAGATGCTCTCTGTATCATATTTAACAAATGGACATCCAGCCTCTGCTTGAAGACCTTCAAAGAGGAGGAATGCACCACCTTTTGAAGCAGCCCATTTAATTTTAACAGCAATAATAATAATAATAGCTAACATTTAGATATCACTTCAAATTTTGCAAAGTGTGTTGCACATGTAATCTCAATTGATCCTTCAACAACCCTAGGATATAGGTACTCTGACTAGCCTCATTTTATGGAGGAGGAATCTGAAGCTGAGGGACATTAATGACCACACAGCCAGTAAGTGTCAGGGTTGGGATTTGACCTGAGGTCTTCTTGACTCCAAGTCTAGCACTCTACCCACTATGTGATAATTGTTAGGAAGTCTTTAGTAACATCAAACAGAAATTTGCCTCTTTGCAACTCTCGCACATGGCTTCTAGTTTCCACCCTTTGGGGCCAAAAAATAATAATTCTCCTACATGTTATGTCCCTATTTGGACACTGCTAACATATCCCACCTGAGTCTTCATTTCCCCAGGCCAAATTATCTTCTATTCCTTAGCACAAACTTAAGAGAATGCATGTAGCAAAAGGATACCTCCTGACTTCTGGTCCCATCAGGGTTTTTTTCCCTTTTCGGAGTCTTCATCAATTTGCTGAGAGTCATGCCCATCAGTTCCTTGGCCAGTTCCTTGCAGGAAATGGCATCTCTGTTGGATGAGTCAATCCACCACTGGGACAGGCTGGTCTGCTGCTAGGACAGGTCACTCTGCCCACTGCTGGGCTAGGCACTCTGGCACTATCTCCTTGCCTTCTGCTTAGGTGACAGGGGAGGGCAAGATACCAGCTGTCACCCTGCAGTCTTTCCAGACCTTGAAATGCTCACAAAGTCAGTGGCTGGGCATGTTCATCTCCAGTTTGCTGCCTGGTCACCTGTTGACTTCTATGACTGCTCCTCTGGTGCTGCTGGACTTTCTAGTTGCTGATGGGTTCTCTGGAACTCCTGAACTTTACAGAGATGACTAGACATTTCCATTTTAAGATACTCATTCATCTAAGATTAGGAAGGAACAAACACAAAAGAAACAGTGGCCTCTTATGTTCATGGACACATTGCAAGTAGGCAGGAAACTATAGCCAGCTGTCCTCTCACCTTGCAACTCAAAATCTTTCTATGTCACTCACCACCAGGAAGAAAAGAGAGTCATGAAAGGGTGGGCTGTACCTTTTGTATACTTATTCACTTCTGGCTCTGCAGCAACCTCTGAGTCATCAGTTCCTCCAGCTCCACAGTCAACTAGAAAACACTTCATCAAACCCCTGAGTCATTCCGGTGGTCACAGAGACTGAAACCAGGCAGATTTCAGGACTGGTCCTTATGAGCTAGTCCATCCATGCTACGTACCCATATTTCCAGTTCACGGTTAATTCTCATTGACAGAGAAAACAGAAGGAAAATATCAACTGGATAACTCTGCCTTCTCTTAGTTGTCAATTATAACTGCCCTATCCCTCCCAAGGAAAAATCCTATCCCTTTATTAATCCTTGCTTTTCTCTTGATATAGGTTTCCTCTCCATCCTTACCTCATTCTGAACCCTAGACCTTCTGATAATATTTTTTAACAGACTATGCTATGGTATATGTTTGTGTTCACTGGGCAAATGGACCAATTGGAATAGAAGGATAGGGTGCAAGGTTATCCATGGATTTTACCTTGGAAGCTTTGTTTGGAACCTTTGGCCCTCACCCTGAAGATGTCATTGTGATTATCCTAATTGATGGTAGTTATTCAAATGAAGGAGCAGGTAAACTTCATGAAAGAGCCATGGCTAATTATAACCCTATACCAAATAAAGAGAATTTTAATGGAATGGCAGTACTTTGTTGTTTGAGTCATTTGCCTGTCACATCTGACTGTGACCCCATTTAGGCAAAAATACTGGAATAGTTTGCCATTTCCTTCTCCAGCTCATTTTGCAGATGAGGAAACTGAGGCAAACAAGTTGAAGTGACTTGCACAGGATCATACAACTAGTAAGTGTCTGAGGCCAGATTTGAATTCAGAAAGATGAGTCTTTCTTACTTCAGGCTCAGCACTACCTACTGAGCCACCTAGCTGTCCATGGCAGAACTTACCTTGTTTTGAATTGTTAGATCCCTCATATAGTTGTAGAATCATTTGGCAAAGTAGAAAACAGAATTGTTTTGTATTGTTCTAAGATCTGCATTTTGTATAATGTCTAAGCTAAGTTGCTGTAAGCATTCTCCATGGGAGCCATAGGTTGTAGTCCTCTGCAAGATTAATTTTGCCCTATAGGACTCAGCATCAAGTCCAACTGAGCTCCCTGGCAGTTTAGGCATCTATTAGCAGGGCTGGTGGATCAGTATTCCAGAGTCTGGCTTGTTCCAGGGATTCTTTGCCATCTGTGTACCAGGTACAAATTCTTCTTTTCCCCATAGTGAAGAGAACTCTGATTTAGAGTCAAGAGGCATGGCAGCTTGGTGGCACAAGTGGATAGAGCACTGGGCCTGGAATCAGGAGGACCTGAGTTCAAATCTGGCCCCAAACACTTACTAGCTATGTGACCCTGGGCAAGCCCCTTAACCCCATGCCTCAGTTTTCTCAACTGCAAAATGAGCTACAGAAACAAATGACAAACCACTTTAGTATTTTTGTCAAGAAAACCCCAAATGAGGTCACAAAGAGTCAGACACGACTGAAAAACAAGTTCAGAATAACAAATCTTATTACCTGATGCCATGGAGGTCTATAAAAAGGAACTGGTTTCCCTCTCCTGGACCCTTTTCTATTTTTTCCCTATACTATTTTGCGTGGTGATCTTATCAGCTCTCATGGATTCAATGATCATTTCTATAATGATGATCCTCAGATCTACTTATCCCATCCTAACCTATCTCCTAACCTTCAGAATCACATCTTGCTTTTCTTTGAATGAGACACTCTATCTCCTAACCCAGGCATTCTCACTGGCTGTCTCCCTTTCCTGGAATTCTCTTCCTCCTCATCTCCACCTCTTGGATTCCTTTAATTTCCAGCTAAAATCCCACCTTCTGCAAGAAACCTTTCCGGATGCCCCTTAATGCTAGTAACTTCCCTCTGTTGATCACCTCTAATTCATCATATATCACTATACCTCTCTGAATCATGCTTATGCACAGTTGTTTCTCTCATTAACATGTAAGCTCCTTGAGGATAGGGGCTATTTTTTGTCCTCTTTGAATCCCCAGTACTTAGCACAATGCCTGATAGATGATAGGCTCTTAATAAATGTATATTCATTGGCTACCACTTAGTAGGCCCTTAAATTCTTGTTGACTGATTTTTCTCAGTTTCCATGATGATGTGGGACATTGGGGCATTGATTCTTAAGTTTGGCATGAGGGAAAGTACCATGATTTGCGGAAGCTGGAATTTAGGCTGAAACTTTTGAGAGCAAGTAAAATCTTCTGAGACTGGGTGGGGTTCCCTACGACCTATCTTGATTTATTTGAAAAATATTTTAAATTAAAAAATTAAATATCATTGATATCTTTTATTCTTGTATCACCTAGCTATCCCCTCATATTCATCTTCCCTCCCCTCAGAGAATCATCCCTTAACAAAGATTTTTTAAAATAAAAGAACAAATAAAAAAGGAATAAGGCAAAAGAAATTCAAAAGTAAGTCTGTACACTGCCAATATCTGACATATGCAATATTTCATATACATCATCCCCATTTTTTCCATCATCCCTTCTTCCTTCCCTTCCCTCTAGCAGAGGAAATTGAGGGAGGGAAGTGTATTCTTATTTTTCTTCTCTGAAATGTTTTAAAATGCACTAGGGTTGGGGTGATGCTCTTGAGAGGGCAAATCATTGCTGGCTACATTCCATTCCATGCTGGATGGTTCTAGAGATGGAAGAAGAGCTGGTAGCAAGAAGCTTTGAGTTTGACCAGGATAGGCTTAAATCTATTGGGAGGTCACCAGATAAACTGATTGGGGAGATCTGTTGTGGCAGTACCATGAGAATCAGTTTCCTCAGGTAACTTTATGAGGACCAGCATTAAAGTATGATGAATTTATTTTTAATAGGCTGAACAGCTAAATTTTTTTTTCAATTTTGCTGTTGAGGATCATTGTTATGACAATGGAGCTGGAGCTATGGGATTCCATTCTTTCCCAGAAGGTACTCTAGAGTTAACTGAGTCCTTAAATTCAAGACTTAAACAATAAACCTGTACATATTTAGAATAACTTTTGGTCTTTTGCGTCAAATTTTCTTGGAGTCACTTATTAACTTATGCTATTTCTCTAATCATCATTTGTAAGTCAAGCTCCATTCCCAGTGGGAACATTTCCATGGGTTAGCTATTTGTATTTTGCATTTAAATTGTATTTCACAAGCTTTTGTACCTGAATCCATTCTACCAGTCATTTAGCTAGACATAAAATCAGATGCATAGCAGCAAGGCTTACTCTGAGCAAAAACGGGAAAGATTTAAATTTTATTTTCAGTGACCTTCTATTTTCCTTTTGGTGCCATTTTTCTTTACCCATATTAGGTGCCCAGAGCTTTCCCTCCCCTCGCCTCCCTTCCTTCCTCCCTTCCTTCCCCTATTGAACACCCTGACTCCAAACCAGATTAAAAAAAATTCTCTCAAGTTTTCCTAGACTGCTCATCTGCATTATCCCCTGTTCTTTGTTTTTTTTTTTCCCTCCCCCACCCCAGACTCAAAATGCTGCCCCTCATTGCCATAGCTTTCCGTCTGGGCTACTTCCTTATCTCTGCCTTTAAGGATCCCTAGCTTCCTTCAAGGGTCAATGGTAGCTGCAACCTCTGTGAAGCCTTTCTTGGTCCCCATACTTATTAGCTAGCATTACTTCCTGAAACTGCTTTGCATTTACTTAACTGTGTACTTGTATTCTACTTTCCCCACTTCCCCTCCCCCCCTCAATAGACCATAAAGTCTTTGGGGGCGAGGATTGTTTTATTTTTGTCTCTACAGCCCTATTGCCTAACAAAATATCTGCCACATAGAGATAGCAATAGAGACAATGCGTATGGTTTCATTGATAGAGAAAACTTCCTGAGGAAGAAATTCCCCATTCCAATGCAGGTTAACACTTTCTCTCCAACTTACAGCTTTAGTGTTGCCTACTGAGAATTCAAGTGACTTGCCTAGGGTCACATAATTGTTGCCTGAATTGGTAAAATGGGAATGAAGGTACTTTGTCACTTTTAGCCCAATTGCTGGTTGAGTTTGTTGTCCTCTTGGGTTTATGGTCTCTCTGAATCTTGCTAGATGCTTTTCTTCCCTTCCAGGGTGCACTAATTTTGTGTACAGGTAATCTAATTATCATAAGCAAATACAGTTAACACGAAGGTCTTTAAGGTTTTGATGTTCCTCTTTAGGCAGACTAGGTCCCTAACTACCTTAGTTACAAAATAATTAAGTTAAGCTTCGTTCTCTAGAAATCATAATTCAGGACTCTTCAAAAACAAGAAATGTTCCCGTCAGGCAAGAAGCGTTTAGGAGTGACAGGTCTTTGTGAAATCCAGCCATAAGAAGGTAGGAGGGAAATGCTTTCCTTGTGATTCAGCTGTTAGGATGAGAGTGAGTTAAGAGGACAATCAATTTAGAAAGTTCAGTAAATCCTCTGATAAGATGACTTTTTGTTACATTGCTCCAGATTTACCAGGGGTAAAATTATTATGTTCCTCTGATGTAACTATATACATTAAAGGTTATATATAGTCAACCCCTAAGTCAAAAAATTTTAGTCATGCTGCTTGACACCAGAATTATGTGAGAGACCTATATGTATATGTGAGCAGTCTATATGTTATATGTCAGGAATCAGGTTGCTCTGTGATCTTTTTTGAAAAAAAAAAAGAATCAAGTGCAGGTTAATAATAATATTAACAGTAGCTATCATTTACATAGAGCTTTATGATTGGAAAAGTGCTTTGTAAATTTTATCTCATTTTATCTCCACAATTTTACAACCTTTCGATGATTATTATCTCATTTCATAGATAAGGAAACTGAGACAGAGGTCAAGTGACTTGCCCAGGATCACACAGCTATTAAGTATTTGAGGTCACGTTTGAACTGAAGTCTTCCTGACTCCAGGTCTCACACATTTTCCACTTCTACTGATGGAGTAGAAAGAGCATCAGGTTTAAAGTGAAAAGACCTGGGTTCAAAGCATGCGGGCTCTGCTGTTGTATAATCCTGGGCAAATCATTGAACTTCTATGGGCTTTAGTTTCCTCATCTCAGAAAGGTGGGGGTTAGATTAGATGACCTCTAAGGTTCCTCCCGCCTCTAAAATACATAAAATTTATTGTTCATAGATAGAATTTACTCTTCTGGACTGTGGAGAGGGGTGGTGTAGGTGATAAAGCAACGGATTTGGAATCAGGAGATCCCGGTTCTAATCTTTCCTCTGTCACAGTCTTTGTGAGCAAGTCTCTCTACCTTAGTTTAGCCTCTCTACCTTAGTTTCCTCATCTGTAATACAATTTATAATTCCTCCTTTCTTCATTGGATTGATGTCAAATCAAGCAAAATGCCCAACATAAATAAAAGGGATGGTGAAAAGCATAAAACATTAAAAATATGTTGTTGTGCACATGTTATGTATAAAATTGTGGCAAATTTTTGCTAATTTGGGGAAGCTGCTGCAGAGCAAGTCAGGTATAAGGCCTGAAATGGTTTGGGGAAATGTCCCAGAAACTATTTAGCAAGAGGCCATCATGAAATAGGGTTGGCGAAGCTGTTACTATGTGGGAAGACAGATAGGTGGTGAAGCTAGGCTTGCAAGGTAGGTTGGCTAAAATATCCCTGATGCATAATGTGTGGGAGAGAAGCCTAGCACAGGGCCTACCACATACGAGACACTCAGTAAATATTTGGTTTTGTTGAATTAATTGATTGGACGTACTGGAACAGTCTAGGTTTGGCTTTCAAGGTTGGTGATCAAGAGAAGTTCACCTCAAATGGAAAGAATGGGGAAGGGGAATACAGTCAGGTAGGGGTAGAGGCAGCACTATTTGGATGACAGGAGAGAAATAGTACATTGTAGGTAGCTTTTTTAAATAAGGAAAAACTGTGAAACGCACATTTACATTGATTGGTGGGTCTGCTTGTTGAGTTGAGCGGAAGTTTACAAAGGAAGAGGAAACAACTCAGGTGGGAGACAAATGTACATCCTGGTGTTTCTGTTAGGAAATCAGTGAAGTTTAAATAGAGACAAGTGTTAACTGATTGATGTCTGTCTGAATGTCTCTCTCTTACTAGGGCTTTTCTAGATTAAATGTTACCCAAACTCTTCAGGCCAATGTTTTTTTTGGGGGGGGGGCAGGGCAATTGGGGTTAAGTGACTTGCCCAAGGTCACACAGCTAGTACATGTGTCAAGTGTCTGAGGCCACATTTGAACTCAGGTCCTCCTGACTCCAGGGCCAGTGCTCTACTCATTGTGCCACCTAGCTGCCCCTTCAGGCCAATGTTGACAGTGGAGCTGGAAAGGACCTTAGGAATCATTTAATCCAACCCTTTTATTTGAAAAATGAGGAAACAGATTCAGAGAAGTCTTGTCTTGTCCAAGGTTATGCTGAATATATTTGTTAGTGCCTTAAGGTTTGCAATCCTTATGTATTTATCTCATTTGATCTTCATAACCGTACAAGAGGTAATATTGTCCCCATTTTACAGATGAGAAAACTGAAACTTAAAGAGATTTAAGTGACTGGTTCATGCATGACATGATCACACAGCTGGTAAATAGCTGAGCAAGAATTCACACTGATGTCTGTTGAATACAAATCCCCTGTGCTTTCTACAGGGCCACACAGTTCTTTGGTCATAGCACACAGACCTGGAGCTGAACCTTGCTTTATATGTTGTCTCTTCCATTAGAATGTGAGCTTCTTGAGAAAAGGCACAGCTGAATGGAAAGTTGTATGGAGATCTGGACTTGGAGTTCAGAAAACCTGAGTTCAAATCTGGCCTTAGATGCTTAATCTGTAAAATGGGGATGATAAATAGCACCTACCTCTCAAGGTTGTTGTGAGGACAAAATGAGATAAATACTTAAAAAGTTCTTTGCAAACCTTCAAGTATTATATAAATGCCAGCTTATATTTCCAGCTTTTCACAGAGTACAGTTATCCCTTTCACACCATGACTTTCCCGTTGCGGTTTCAATATATTATGGGGTCAGCGCAGGAAATGGGTATCTTTGGAGAGTTTTAAGGGAAGGCATAAAGACAAGCAGATGACACAGAAAAAGTTTAGAAACTCAGAAATGCATAAAATATATGTATAGTATTACATAAATATAAACCCAAATTTTACAAAAGGTACTATAAACACCCCATAAAAAGAAAAAAAATTAGACTTCTTCTCTGGTATGAATGGAGGGCTAAAAAATTTTACAAGGATTTTCCAGTTCACACAGGCTCTGTGCCCTTAACCTCCATGATGTGGATGGATAACTGTATTTTGAATGTAGTAAGAACTTGACAAATACTTTTTCTTTCATTCGTCCATACACATACATATACACACTCTGTCCCTTTCAACATTTGCATCTCTCTGTGATTGCATTTACACTATATGGATATTTGTGTGATTTTTAAAATTTTTGCATATGCGATCCTATGCATGCTAACAGAAATAGGGTAAATCCATGTTGCCTGTATACTTTGTATGCTCTTCAGTGTACTGTGGCCAATCAGATGTTAAACAGTAGCAGCAGCTTCTGGTCCTCAATTTGTAGTCTTTTAAGTAGTTCCTCAAGCTATCTTGCTTAACAGAGAATTTTTTTTTGAAACACAGTTCAGTTCAGTATTGCTTTCAAGCAGTTCTTGATGTTCAAAGGTCTGATTACCCATTTTCCCTCAACAACTAGGGTCCTTCTTTGCTCTCTTTCTTTCTCCAATTCCCCTGTCATTTCATTGTTAACACATCCACTAGAGAATCTGAAGAATAAGACAGGGGAGTGTAATAGTTTTAAATATACATGTATATGTGTAAATATGTACATAATATATGTATACACACACACACATATATATGTGGGTATATATGTATATATATGTATGGGAAATGAACCAAATGTCCAAAATTAGGATTTTAAAAAATTATTTGTACACCTTATTTCAATGATTTATACTATTCCATGCCCCTCTAACAATGGGAAATAGAAGGGACACCAGCATATGCTTAAAACAGGTATTTACAATTAGGAAATTCACAAGCCTTTTCTCCAGTACCACATTCCTTTTGTGTGTAGTTTAATTACTAATTGTGGTTTTGATACTAATATATTTGTAGATCGTCTGGCTAATATCCTAGAAGAGAATGATTGCAACATCCCTTCCACCTTCTGTGGTCATGTGGATATCTTGTTTTAAAATATCATTTCCTCAGTCTTGCCCGGAGCAATGATGTAATTGCTTTCCTTTTCTCCCTGATCGATGGCCATGTGGGTATAAGAGAATATTAGAGCTGGAAGAGACATTAGAGACCCTGAGATCAGAGATTTACAGCCACAAAGGGACTTCAGAGGTCCTCTAGTCAAACTCTCTCATTTTGCTAATAATGTAACTGTTACTACCTGTACGACCTTGGATTGCTTCACCTCCTTGGACTTCCTCTTCTTCATCTGATGATGAAGATAATTAGTTAGATTGGAGAGCCTCTGAGTTCCTCTCCAGTTGTAGCTAGATGGTCCTAGGGAGGTGAAGCAATTTGCCCAGGGTCACACATGTAGGAATAGAGCCAAGATTTAAACCCATGTTCTCTGACTTTAAAATCTGCATTACTTCTACTGTATGTGTGCTGCATTATATAGTTCAGTTCCTCATTTTGCAGATAAGAAAATTGAGGCCCAGAGGAGTGAGGTAATTTGCTCAAGATGAACATACTAATCACTGGCAGAGGGTAGAACAAGAACTCTAGACTCTTGACTCCTGTTCTTGCCCTCCTAATTATCCACAAAGTTGGAATAGGAAAAAAAGCCACAAAACAAGGTTAACTTAAACTGGGGAAATCAAAAGGAATGTGATTTAATTAAAATTATTTTAAAAAGCAATTCTTGAAAAATGATACATTTTTACCAAATGAATATAAGAGGTATGTGTCATTAACCAGGTGTGATAACCAGAAATGATATGTGAATCTTTGCTCAGTGGTGGGTTCCCATGGTAACTTTAGTATGCTAGGTTTCTTTTTTAAAGAAAAAAAAATCTCATTAAGATGCTCTGTTCTTGTATCTTGATGATGTAGGATAAAAGAAATTTTAACACAATTTGTGTGTTTTGTTTATGCATCTAGGAGGTATGATCATTCCCCTAAACTTTTCACATAGTCAAGTGAGCACCCTCATTTATCTGAATTAGAACTTTACTCAGACAGTTCACTCGCCCAATTTTTTCAAGCTAATGTGCACAGGACTTTGGCCACTTAAAAGCCACGGGTTGTCCTGCCTGAAGATCTTTCATCCTTATCAGATTACAAGGTTACATTGTTCTGGACACCTACATTTCACATTCTCAGACTTTAAAAAAAAGTACAAAAGAAGAATGAACATTTATGTGAAGAAAATGTACTTATTCTTTTTCTCCTCCCCATTGGATTCCTTGAGCTGTTACTGATATTTCTTCTTTTTGACCAGAGGCTCTTCAACAGTCTTTACCTTGCTTCTCCTCCTCCTGTTTAATCTTACAGTGGTGTTTATGATTATTTGCTGTAACTCCCCACTTTTAATTAAACTTTGTTGCCCTGAGAAGTACCCTGGTGCATCTCTCTATTTTGTTTTGATCTATCAGAAAGGCTGGGCAGGGAGGAACACACAGCTGCTGTGAGCACTGGCAGTTTGCCGATTAAAGTAAAAAGAACAGGAATCTGTTTGTTCAGTGGTTGTTGTGAGGATCAAATGGGATAATGTTCCTTAAAACCCTTTATAAACTAAGTGATGTACAAATGTAAAGCAGCGTGACTTTGACATTTGGATGAATCTGAGATTTCTGTGATGTGCATACTCGATCAATAAGCATTTAGTTAAGCTCCCACTACTCATCGGGCACTGTGTGAATTGCTGGCAACATGGAGACAGAACCGAAACAGTCTCTGCCCTTAAGAAGCTTACATTCTAATGGGTAGAACACACAGACACACACACAGACACACACACACACAGACACACACACAGACACACACATACACATATAAGTATATATAGAAAATACATAAAATAAATCCTAGGTAGTTTTGGAAGTTTTCTTGAATGAAACCAGGAATTCTAAGAGGTAAAGGTGAGGGGAGAATGTGTACCAGGCATGGGGGAGAGCAAGTGCAAAGGCATACGTGGAGCAATGAGTAGGGCACTATGGCTAGTCTAGAATTCAAAGAGGGGGCTAATGTGTAAGAACACTGGAAAGGAAAGAAGGTACCAGTTTGTGAAGAGCTTTAAAATAACTAACAAAGGAGTCCGAAGATAATAGGGAATCACTTGAATTCTATTAAATTGAGTAATTGAGGAAACAGATTACACAATCCCTACAGTGGTACAGATTGAAGCTCATAAATGCTTTCTCATCCTGGTTGGCATATTATATTTATTTGAGTTTATCTCCTCTATTAGACCTTTAGTTCCATGAGAGCGTTGTTTGTGTCCTATCTTTTATTTCTAGTGTCTTACTCATGGTAAGTGTTTAATAAACATTTGTTGATTCTAATTGAATTCTTTCGTCTTTGAATTCTGAGGATCCAGGTCTTGCATTGCATCTGGGGCCATCTCTAGTTGTCTTGATCTGTATCTTGCCACTGGACAGAGATGGCTGTAGAGGAGAAAGTGAGGCTGGTGACTTTGCACAGCCCTCCCTCATTTAAATGACTTGCAAGTCATGGTATCACCTTTCTGATGTCATGGTCCTCTTTGAGAACCATGGACAAACAACAGCAACAACCCAGCACAAGGATTTTTATACAGTTTCAACAAATTGACAAACATTTATTAGATTCCTGCTATGTGTCAGGCACTGTGCTAAGTGCTAGAGATACAAAGAGAGCCAAAAACAGTTCCTGCTCTCAAGGAGCTCACAGTCTGGTGGGAGAGACAACATGTAGAAGTCTATGTACAAATGAGATATAGTCCAGATAAATTGGGAATACTCTCAGAGGGAAGGCACTAAGATGAAAGAGGACTAGGAAAGGGTTCTTGCAGAAGGTGGGTCTTTACATGAAACTTGAAAGAAGCCAAAAGTCAGAGATGAGGAAGGACGGAGTTTCTTTTAATAAATGCTCATTGAATTCAATTGAATTGGTAGCTCCAGTTAGCTTAACTGTAAACTCTAGTTATTCTTCTGGGTTGAGTTCAAGACCCATCTTTCTTATGAAGTCTTTCCCAAACCGCTGCAGTCTGCTGATCTATCCTATCAATTCTCAATTCTAAATACCTACTAATTTTAGCTCTTAATAATCTACTGGGTTTTTTAAAAATTATTTTTGAAAAGTTTCATATATCAATGTCCTATTCCTGTCAAGATAGCTCCCTGAAGGTAGGGGTTATGTCTTTTCCTTTGTACAACTCTGCCCCGCTCCTGCCTTTGCCTAATACTGAGCATATAGTAGCTTGCTATTATACGTATCTGTGTAAATTTAACTGAAATGAATATGTCTAGATTTTTAGTGGTCCTTTCCTAATGTCTAAAAATTGCTTCTAGATGCCTGTTTCTCTTTTTTGGGGGGGTGGAATTAATGAGAGGATAATGGAATTTCTAACTCTCTACTTACAAGAAACAAGCCCAACCCTTCTCTCCTAAAAGCCTGATACTAATTAGAAAAAAAACTTACCTAATTTGGAATCAAGAACCAGGAGTCTGAACTCTTTTTTGGACTTATGATATTTCAGGTAAAGATGATAAAATTTTCTACTGTGTTTGCAGGAATATAGTTTGTTTTCGTAGGATTATAGATTCATAGATTTAGGGGTAGATGGAACTTAAGAGGTTATCTAGACCAGTCCCTTTATTTTACAAAGGAGGAAACTGAGTCCCAAGGAGATAAAGTACCCGAGAGTCAACTATTGAGTGGCAGAGTTGGAATTTGAACCCAGGATTTTTGACTCTAAATCAGAGCACTTTTTCTTATGTATCATGATTTTGATGATGGTAGAACACCTCTGTATAAACAAGATTTTTTACTCTAAATCCTGTACTTTTTCTCATGTATCATGATTTGGATGATGGTAGAAGACCTCTGTATAAAGAGAAGGCATGTCTGGAACACAGTAAGTACTTAATAAATGCTTTTCTTTTATTCATTCCTACATTCTTGATTAAATTCCACTCTTTATAAGTATTTTTTTAAAAAAAAACAGAGCCTGTTTTATTAAAAAACCTCAAGTTCCTATCTTCAGAATAGACACTCAACCATCTGTTACTTAATTTGGATAGGTCATTTTCCACACCACTGGAATACCAGGTTTTCCTGAGAATTCTGCTTAGAGTGTTCCAATAAAGGCACTCGAGTCTATGGGGCCAGAAATGATTACTCTGGCGTAGCATCATTTGTGGTTAAGGTCAGTGGGGGGTGGAGAGAAGGAAGTTAGTCCTCTTATCCAGGAATTTTGTGGCCTGTTTCTTTTGTCTTTATCACCTCATAGAAGTGAGAGCATGATGCAGTGGCAATTCTTTCTATTCAATGAGGAAAAGGCACTGGACTTTGAGCCAGAAACAGGTTCAAAACCTAAGGTACCACTAGTGAATGACCATTATTGAAGCTTTTTGAGCCTTGGTTTCTTCACATGTAAATTAAAGGGGTAGATTCCATGGCCTATTTGGGTCCTTTTAAATTCTAAGCCCATGTTCCTATCACCAAAGTTCCTTCCTCCACAGATTCATGTTTTTAGAGGATAGCTATATTATTCTGTTTTCTGTGATGGTGCCTTGAATATAGTAAGAGCCTAATGGGTGCTTATGGAATTGAATTAACTTGGTATTCAGTTGCCCAGTAGGACTGTAAGCTTTATTCATTGGTTTAGCCCCACTCTTAGTATAGCTGAGGGTGAGGTTAAATTGAAGCATGGAAGAAAGGTGTTTTCCACTTAGTCTGCTCTTCTATGCCTTGATCTAGTTCATAATCATCTACCAATGGAACTAGAGTACTCTACTGGCAAGAGCACTGGAGAGGGAGTGATGATGGCCACTAACTTCCTCTGTGACCTTAGTCAAGTCACTTGACTTCTCTGAATCTCAGTTTCTTTAGCTATAAAATAAGGGGGATGGACCAGATCTTCTAAGTCCTTTCTTGTTGGGAGATTCTGTGATCATCTGATCCTGACATGCTGGGCCAGGAGGAGAAATAATGGGCCACTCCTTTTTTCTCACTTTTTTTCCAGACCTTCTTTCTTCTTTCAACCTCTCCTTTTTTGAAGATGATTCTGTCCTCAGTGTCACCCTATTCAGATCCTTGTTGCAGTCATTTACTGACTTCCAGGTCATTCTCCCTCTTTACTCTAAGATCTCAGCAATTGGCTCACAGTCAGCCTCTCCCACTCAACACCATATTCTTGTCTTCAATATTCACATGGCTTGCTAGTTCCACAACTTTCTGAACTCCCATGACTTATAACTTTGCACTCAATGATGGTTGGATTTTGGTGTTATCATTATCCCAAACTATTAATCTCTATGAATCTGGACTTTTGAAATTCCTCATAATCTCCTTCCCTTCCACATTGTTCTCTGCCTCACTCCTCTTAAAATTTATACTGTGTTCTCACCAAGATCTATAGTCACTATATCCTTCTGTGTTTTCCAGTTTATCACCTCTGCTCTGGCCTTAAATTTTCTCTCTTAGCAGTCTTGATGCTGTAGTAACCAAGTTCAACTACACACTGTCCTCCAGTCTCATTCCTTGGTCCTTTGTGCTGCTAATTCTTTGCCAAACTTCTAGGTTATTACTTCATCATTCACTTTCTGTATTCTTACATGTATGCTGATGACTGCTACTGGATGAAGTCATGCAAGCATGCTAATTTTGTTAACTGAAAATTTATGTTATCCAGACTGGGCCTTCTGTGTTGCATGGCAATCCTATTATTTTTCTGTGATTGGTTCTCTATCTCACTACCCATGGTGGCTCTCATTTCTCCTTATTGTTATCTAAGCTCCTTACACCAGAGCTGTCCAGAAGTTCAGTGCTGAGGACTAGCTATTCTGTCAAAGGAAGTTTGGAAAGAAACCTAACTTAACTAACTTAAAGTAACCTAATGTACTATAGGCAACCAAGTAGGAATTATTTACTTATTCATAGATGGATTTCAATCTTTGTTGTGGAGGGGGTTCCCACACTGGGAAATCTTGGTCTTTTGAATTAACATGTCAATTTATTTACATAGTCCATTATTTCCTGTAGCTTCCCCTAATAATGGTGGAAAAATCCCTGGACCTGCAGTCAGAAGACCTGGATTTGTCTTTTTCCCCCCTTTGGCTACGTGGCTTTGGATAAGCCAGTTAACTTCTCTGAAACTTAGTTATACTTGTCTGTTAGGTGAGGATTTTAACTAAGATCTGTCCTTGTGGGTTTGTTGTAAGAATTAATGAGAAAGGAAGGAAATAAACGCTCAATAGGCATCTACTATGTGCCAGGTACTGTGGTAAGTGTTTTACAGTTCTTACTTCATTTGATCCTCACAAGAACTCTTCAAGGTAGATGTTTTCATTATCATCACCATTTTATAGTTTAGGAAACCGAGGCAGACAGAGGTTAAGTGACTTAAACTAGGGTCACACAGCTAGCACATGTCTGAAACCAGGTTTGAACTCGAGGCTTTCTCCCTCCTGATCCAGTGCTCTATTTACTGGGCCACTTAGCTGTGTCTATTAAATGAAGGAATGTGTGTGCTAGTACTTTGTAAACCACAAAATGTTAAACAAATAGGTCTTATTATCTTTATCACTTGCAACAGTCAAAGTAGGGTAAAAAGGAATGGAGATGATGAGAATATGACTTCCTTTCCCTTCCTTTTATTTTCTTTTAATTTTTTAATACCAGACTTATATTTCTTAGTACATCCTTCCCCCTTCCAGAAAGCTAGCCCTTATAAAAAAGAATAAAAAAGAGGAAAAAGTTAAATGAATGTAACGAACCCATTTGAGAAGTCTGACATTACATGTGGGGTTGTATACACACAGTCCCCAGCCTCTGTAAAGAAGGGCCTTTAAAAATCACCCCGGGGCAGCTAGGTGACACAGTGAGTCAGGAGGACCTGAGTTCAAATCTGGCCTCAGACACTTGACATGCTTACTAGCTGTGTGACCTTGGGCAAGTCACTTAACCCCAATTGCCCTGCTTTCCCCCTCCAAAAAAACCCCCAAAATCAGCCCAATAAAATACACATATTATTTCTCCTGGTATTAACTCTGATCAACACCATTATCATCCTATTCTGGAAAGGGGGACTAGAGGAAAGACAAGGAAAGATAAAAGCAATCTTCTTTTCTGATGCATTTGAAATAGTAAAAAAGTTTTGCGATAGATTTAAGGCTTTCCTGTCTGCTGTCGTCCCCCAAGTGGTGAATTGATATTCTTATTCTTTATACTTGCTTCTATTTGATCATAAGTGAGCTGTAATGTGCTTGCTGATTATGAAATAGCAAAGTGAGAATTTGTAGCATCAAATAGAGAAGAGTATTTTGGCTCAACCTTGTAACTGATGTTCTGCAAATATGCTGAAAAATGGCATGTTGGGGGTGGGTGTGTGTTGAGCCTGTGTAAGCCACTTAAAAACTTGGAAAGTCTTCTACTCAGTGTTTGGATGATTAATTCTTTTACCCTCTGTCAGGTTTTAAACTGAATGAGAATTAGATCAGGACATGTTCTCTTTTTAACTCTTCCTCCCTGGACCAAGCACAGGAATGGTGGAGGAGCATATTGAGAAGGAGGGCAAGAGTGGTATTTTCATCCTTGACTAGGCTGGACCAAGGAAAGATTGTGCTACCTCTTCTATTTGACTGATAGAATTATCTAGTTCTACCTTCCTCTCATTCAGAAGGTAGAATTGTAGAAGAAAGTGGGGAAAAAGGAAATGTGTGGACCTGGTGAATTGTGGGGAAGAGTAGCTAAGGTGAGGGTACAACATGGAAGAATAGGTGAACCAACAAGCATTTATTAAGCCCTGACTATGTGGCAGGTGTTGTGCTAAGTGCTGGGGATACAACACGAGTCCTCAAGGAGCATACATTCTATTGGGAAAGGGCATGGAGGCAGAAGTAGCAGGGTCCCAAAGTGCTCAAATGGAGAGACTGCAGTTGGCAAAGTTCCTAGTGGATTTGTGATGACATGGACTCTTGTGCACACTTGCTGAAATGAATAACATATTTTTGTAATTGTTTGCAGAAAGATTACCACTTTGAATATACGGAATGTGATAGCAGTGGCTCCAGGTGGAGAGTTGCCGTTCCCAATTCTGCAGTGGACTGTTCTGGACTGCCTGACCCTGTGAAAGGGAAAGAATGCAGTATGTTTGGACCTTTTTTGACCTTCTGTTTTCCTGATTAAAACATAAATGCTTCACATTAGTTCAAATAGTAAATTGTAATAAACACAGAGACCTTTGCAAAAGGGAACCCTCTGCATTTATGCTTGGAAAGACAAATAGAGCCAGGTGCCTCTGTGCCTGAAGCCAGCAGTGATTTAAACCCAATGGGAAATAGTTATTTTTTATTTGATTTACTCTCATTGTTGCAAGCTGGAGGGTGGAGTAGTAGTTTTTTTTTATTTTATTGAATTTTTTTTAAGCTGCTGAAAGCTCTGGGAGTGTACTGTATTTCACCTCAGCATTTATACTACTGAGGTTTTCTGGAAGCTGCTTAATATCCTGTTATTAATCTGGTTGCTCAGCACATTTAAACACCTTGTCTTATGGCAATAAACAAATTGGTTTGAAAGCAGAGGCATCTCTAATTAAAATGGAAATGAATCATTTGCATATTTTCTTTGGTAAACTCTACCTTTCTGTGAATAATTTGAGCTCCTGCACAAGATGAAATTTTTTGTCATTTAAATCTCTGTTGCTGAAACCTGTTTACCCTTCCACTTTAGAATAGACTTTATTGACCTACAAGCATTGGTTAGGTGCCCATTCTGCCCCGGGTGCTGACTAGATGCTGGGTTTACAAAGACAAAAGTAAAATAGTTCTTGCCTTCAAGGAGCTTATGTTCTATTGGTAGGAAACAATGTGCACACATATAAATAAATACAAAATATATAAAAGTCATTTCCAGAGAAGAATGCTGGTCTAATATGAAGGACAGAACCAGATTTACAAAGGACGTAGTGGAAGGAAGAGTGGGATGGGGCTGACATAGATGAGCATGAAGGAGCAGAGAGTGATAGTCAGGGAAGGGACCCTCTTGCCAAGCAACCTGTGGCAGAATCCTATGGATTCTGAGTGATGCCATTGGTCAATAGATTGTATCTCCCTTGTCAGTAACAAAAAAAGGTAGATTTGATTATTAATCTCTGAGAAAGAGGTAAGATATTGTATGTGTGTATATGTGTGTGTGTGTGTGTGTGTGTTGCACGTGTGTGTGCACCTGTATGGACATAGGACTCATGGTAGCAAGGCAGATGGCTAACCGTTGTTGCTGCCTGAACATCAAGGCAGGGGTCCAAGGAATCCTGGGCTCAGGTTGGTCATAGGGATAAGACTTATTTGAGGTATTCACTGTCAGGTATGCCAGAGCTCCCTCATTTTACTTGATTTGGCTTGGTGGTGTTCAGAAGTCATTGGCTTAGGCATTCTAGAAAAGAAATGTGTTCTCATTTTTAGTCATTTGTCATTTACTTTAATTTAACATAGATCATCTTCTAAATTTGTCAGCCCAGTAACAATTCCGTTAATTAATTGTTCTTAGATTAGAATCACAAGACAGAGCGAGTCAGTATACAATATAATTTATTATCATTATTATTTCTACTTAATTTGATTATTTGAGTAACTTTTGCTTTGATAGTTTATCTGAAAACTAAAAGGCCATATATTACTGTAGGCTGTTTGGATGAAAAAAAGTTGATATTTCTTTAAAATATAAATAGAATGTTGTTATTACTTGTAAATTTTACTGATGACATTTGTCTCTTTCACTACCATTCCGTAATACCACACTTTACCCGTTGAACTCTTCCATGTAACAAAGAAAAACAGTTAAGCAAAACTAACCGACATAGCAAGGCACCTAGGTAGTGCAGTGGATAGAGCGCTGGGCCTGGAGTCAGGAAGACCTGAGTTTAAATATGGCCTCAGACATTTACTAGCTGCATGACCTTGGGAAAGCCACTTAACCCTGTTTGCCTCAGTTTCTTCATCTAGAAACTGAGCTGAAGAAAGAAATGGCCAACTACTTCAGTATCTTTGCCAAGAAAACCCTACAGGGTCATGAAGAGTCAGACATGACTGAAACAACTGAACAGCAACCACATCTGACATTTTAAGCCATGTGTAAACCATGGTTTTCCATTTGTCTCCTTATGGCAAGGAGGTGTGCTTCATCTTTTGTGTTCCAGGAATAAGGGGGATTATTATCATTAATGAAGTTCAGTTGCCTTTAGCTGTGTTTTTTACTTATACTGTAAGTTGTTGTGTGGATGGTTTCCCTGACTTTACAATGCATCAGTTCAAGCAAATCCTCCTATATTTTTCTGGCTTCCTCATTTTTTTGGTCTCAAATGGCAGATTATTTAGAAAAGAAGAGTGGATTTAAGTAAATTAGAACTGTCATGGCAGTAAGAAAATGAAATTTTGTTTGAACATAATCAAAAATCAGTATTCTGTGGATTTGGATGGAGTGTCCCTGTGATTAGTCGTTATTTATTTGGAGGCTCTGATTTGCTAGGAAATGACAGACAGTTGTACCTTCCTTGGTCTTTTATGATAAGCCAAAGCACTTTCTTTGTGCATGGAACTGGGAGTGGGAGCATTTGCAATAGGGTAACGGAAAGGCAGGATTTGGTAAAGGAACTCTCAGAGTTGACATATTCAGAAGATGATCTGTGAAGACGATCTATTAAATGACAAATGTTGTTCACTTGTCCAACTATTTGTGATGCCTTGTGGGGTTTTCTTGGCAAAGATAGTGGAGTGGTTTGCCATTGCCTTCTCCAGCTCATTTTAGAGATGAGGAAAATGAGGCAAACAGGGTTAAGTGACTTGCCCAGGGTCACACAGCTAGCAAGTGTCTGAGGTCAGATTTGAACTCAGGAAGATGAGTCTTCTTGACTCCAGGTCTGTTGCTCTATCCATTGTGCCAGCTAGCTGCCCAAATGACCAAAAGGTAATTTCATGACGGGATATAAGTTCTTTGAAGCAAAGTCGTCCCACAGCTTTATGCTCTTAAATCAGAGCACATTCAGATGAATGCTTGCTGTTCTGTGGTTGGGTGGTTGAACAGATGATTTCTCCATTTACATAAACAAGAATTTGACAATGTTTTTTTTGCTAAGCAGAGGCTGCATATTTGAGTATATTCTATTACCTAACCTTTCTATAGAAAGGTACAGCATTAGATTAGACTGGGAAACATTTAGTAAGCACTTACATGCCAGATTGTGTTAAATGCTGGGAACACAAACATGAGGAAAATGAAAGCCTCTGCCTTCAAAGAGCTTCTAGTCTAATGGATGAAGACAGCATTAAAAGGAAGTGAAAATGGGGGAAGGGGAGGGCAAAGTAATAAAACTATCTGGAGAGTCAGGAGCTGAACCAGCCATAAGTAGTTTGCATGAGTATTTTTTCAAATGGAACTTCTGGAGAGGAACTCACAAATCAAAGGAGGAGGCGGCGGCTGCAGGGGTCGGTGGCACAAGAAAGCCACTGGAACAGGCTGAACAGAAGGATAGCCTTGAAGTTAGGAAGGCCTGCCTTTCACAGACACATGTGTGTGACCAAAGGCAAGTCACTTAACTTCTTACCACATCCAGGCAGCTCTGAAAGACTGTAAGTTAGAAACAAATTACTGATCTATACTGGTGAAGGGAGTTTCTACACTGGGAGTTCCTTTCTCTGAGGAAATCACAGATTCGTACCAAAGCAACAATTTTAAAGGGTCCTTTTGCTTCTTTCTTTGAAGTCTAGATATATAGAATTTAGCCCATATACATTCCCTTCCACCTATTCTCATGAAAGCGGAATGACCATAATTCTACACTATACTTCAGTATCCAATGGATAAAAATGTCTTGGATCCAATTTCCAACTCTGTTTTGGCTCATCTCAGTTTAAAATATATAGTCCTGTAAAACCGTGAGGTTTGTTTGTTACTTCAGATTTTGGCTTATGTCATTTTGATTTATAATATTGTTACTACTTGTATTTGAATTCCTTATTCAGTGACCCATGCATCTGGAAGGGAATTTCGGTTATGTACGTACAGCAACTGTAATTATGTATTGCTTTCCCAATCTTTATTAGGATTACAAGTTGTGAATATGCATTCATCTATTTTCTAGAAAGAAAATCCAGGCCACTTTCATAACTTTTGAGCTAGCCAATAGACATGAATAGAATTTTTACTTTTATTTCTTTCTTTGTATTTCTCTTAACCTGTTAATCTAGCATAGAACTTTATAAAGTAGATTTATAGTTATAGATGTAAATATTAGGTCTGTTTAGAGGGCTAGGGAATAGAGATTGGGCCTGTGATTTCATTTTTCTAGGTAATTCCTAGGTGAGGAATTCCCTTTAACAATCCAAGTTGGGATCTTTTCTGAGACTTATGGTCTTAGACAGTTTTCTATAGCACTGAGTGGTTATATGACTTGCCCAGGGTAATGTAGCCACTGTGTGTCATAGCACTTGAACTGAGATCTTCCTGGCTCTAAGACCAGCTCTCAACCCACAGTGTCATACTCTTTCCTCCCTTCCTCTCCTTTTCCCTTCTCCCTCTATATACAGGCAGCATGGCATCAATGGAGAGTTGGTCTTGGAGCAGAAAGACTTGGATTTGAGGACCACTTATATGACCTTGGCTAAGTCGTATAGCCACTCATTGCTCTAGGAAATTTTCTAAGACTATTTGTTATGTTTATAGCAAATGTAGCTATATCCACATGTATATGTATACAAATACAAATATATATGTAATTATATACATACATATATGTACATATGAAAGAATAAGAAGATACAGAAGCAGCTAGCTAGCTAGACAGAGCATTTACTAAGTGCTTACTATGTGCCAAGTACTTTGCTACGTGCTGGAAATACAAATGCTGTTGTTCTTCGTTCTCAAAGAGGACCAAAATTACATCACTGTGTTGGGATCAAATTATGGTGTGTCTGATTATGGCTGATCAGACTAATGCAAACTCAGAAGGCTCTACCACAGGTCAGGCTCAAATAGTCCACATGAACATTTGGAGTGGATTTGTCTCTAGGTTTGCTTATCTTACATTTCCTTTGAGCTACTGAAGTTCTGCTTTGCTCATAGAGCATGGCTCCTTCTTTGATATGGGCATGCCATGCTGGGCAGTCCTGTTCCAGTGTCTCCCATGTCTCACAATCAATTCCAAAGAGAAGTCATAGAATGACAATCCTTCCCCTCAAGGAGCTTTTATTCTAATGGTGGAAGATGGTGCATAAAAGGGAGTTGAAAGTAGGGGTGGAGAGAAGGTGGAAAGTCATGACTTGACCTGAAAAAATATATTGAATTATAGAGAGTCTTTGAGTTGGAAGGAACCTTTGGGTATCTAGTCTGACCCTTCCCACTACCTCCATCCCTACCAAATTTTGAATTGCCTCTGTTAGCCTTAATTAGCATTCTTTTGCTGCCGCTGCTGCTATTATTACCACTACTTACTATCTAACATTTGTGGAGCACCTACTATGTGCTAGGGCAGCACTGTACTAATCACATTACAGATCTGATCCTCACAACAACTCTGGGAAGTAGGTGCTGTTATTCCTATTTTACATATAAGGAAATGAAGGCAGGGAAGGTCAAGTGACTTGCCCAGGGTCATACAGCTAGTGAGTATCTGAGACCAGGTTTGAATTCAGCTCTTGACTCCAAGACTCCCTGCTTTCCCTCCCCAAGATTCCATTCTGATTTGTGCAAATACTTCTGCAAGAGCAGAAGAGGAAATCCAGAATCTAGTCATCCCTTGTAGTTAAAAGCTGCGACCCAATGGAATGTATTTAGACAACTTTGTTTTTTTCTGAGCACATGTTGTGGTCTCCCAATAAAGTCTTCATATTATGTGTGATGGAGGTAACCCTGGATTCTCACAAATTGTACCATTGGGATACAAGCTCTGGCAGGTCTTACCAAGTTGGAAAGGTTTGGATTCCAGGACCAGACGTGGATTGTCTGGGCACCTTCCAAGGAGTTTGAAGAGGCACATTTCCTAGAAAGTTGGCCAGTAGGTGATAAATTTTCTTTAGCCACAACAGCTCCCAAAGACCATCCAATAATAATAAGCTGTTGGGGGGAGTTTGTTACTATTAGAACTAAGGATTACCTAAACTGATGGAATCACAGATACATAGTTAAGTATATTATTGGGGCTTACTCAAGAATCTGTGATTTCACTAGCACGGGGAACATTCCAGTGTACAGATTGCAGATAATAGTCTATCTATTAGGAATCATGGAGATTCTGGAGGCATTGAGAGGTTAAATGATTTGTCTGGGATTCACACTACCAGCAAGCACCAGATGGGAGACTCGGACTGGTCTTTGAATTTGAAGGTCTGCCTGTCTCCAAATCCAACACATCATACTATGCTCCCTCTCATTCATTTGTCAGCTGTTGGTACTTGGTGAGAAAGAAAGAAAAGAAAGTTAGAAAGAAAGGAAGAAAGTGCATGCTATGTGCCAAGAACTATGCTAAGCACAGGGGATATAAAAAGGAAATGAAGGTATATATTAAGCTTTTTTAAGTTAAAAAAAGATTTGATTTGAATTTTTTATCTGTAGAAATGTTTTTTCTTTTTCGGTCCAGACCTATTATCTCAGCAGTGTAGTTAGCTCCCAGTGAAGAATGCCCCTGTACCCCCATCACCTCCCCACTTCATCCCCAGCATCTCTTCTGCAACTTATAGTCTTAATATAGTTTTCTAAGACTGTGGGAGGTTAAGAGACCTATCCAGGAGAATGTGTTAGAAGTGGGATTTTTATCTGTCTTCCTTATCCTAAGGCTAAATCTTTGTCTACTATACCAAGTTGCCTCTACATTTAGAATAAAATGAAAACTCTTTTTTTCTTTTCCTTTCTTTTTTGAAGGTAGAGATCATGTGTTATGCTCCTTTGTGTCTCTCACACCTGATGCTGTGCTGTGCTAAGAACAGACCATTTTATTGCTGTCCCATTGAAAACTTTGATGCCTTATTCCATAGTGCATAAAGGAGAAACAAGCAAATTTCTAAAATTCTTTGCTGTGTTTCAGTTCTATACGTAAAGGGAATTACAGATTAAAAAAACAAATTATTTGGGGGGGGGGGTAATCTTTTTTGGTGATAGGCTCTCATATGACCCTTTCTCCTGCCTGGAACCCCCACCCTTTTCTAAACCCTGTAGGGCTAGAAACTTCTATCTCCCACTCAGTCTTGCTAATTGGTAACTCCTGGCTTGTGATATCAGAATTACGAAATCAATTAACTTCACCTAAGCTAGACCTCCCTCTCCTCTCCACCTTGCCATTTAAAAAACACCTAGCCTTGTTCAGATTTGGGTTGACTAGAATTGATTTCATACATCAAGTTCTGATTTCCACCCATAGAACTGGTAAGAGCTGGATGAAGTGGAATAGTGTGCCAAGTTTGGGGAGCGACCTCTCACAGACCACTGTGGACTCTTCTTGCCTTCTCTGAAGACCACCATGGCTGAGATTCTCTGGCAAAAACCCTTGGCCTTGTCGCTTTCCTGCCCTTTGGTTCTATTTTGGAGGTATCAAGTGTTGCCCTGGTTTGGTGGTGGGTACTCTGCTTCAGTTTCACAGCAGTAAGTTGATGTCCTGTGTGAGATGGTGAATGCTGCCCTGATTGCCCCTGCTGGTTGTCCTCTCTGCCTTCTCATGCTTTCTTCCCTGGGACGACTCTGGTTAAGCTATTTGGACTTACAGTAAAGGTGCCAAGTTAAAAAGCTGATTACTTTCACTATTGTTTGGCTTTTTAAATTCTTCTGTAAAGCTCCATTTAATTCTCAGCAACAGATCCCAATAAAGGGACTAAAGAAATTAATTTTTGCTGATTCATCTTGAGAGGTTGTTGTCTTTTTCATTTAGAAGTATGCCCCCTAAGACAAAGGGAGGTGTTGGACTGCACTGATGGGCAGAGACTATTTGTTGAAAGGTAAATGAGTACTAACAGCAGAGGAATGTAAGTTGAAAACGAAGAAAGAACGAGGGAGAGGAGTAGAGGGCACTGTAGAGCAGATTTTGAGGTAATAATAACAGATAACAGGAGAGCTGGTGAAGAGGTACCTTTGAAAGATGAAGGTAGAGATTTGTGAGAAAATAATTGTACACAATTCAAGGTTAGAGAGGGTGCTAATGAGCGTGGAGATTGACTGACATTTTCCAAGGCGGAGGAAAAGTGAAGGATGATAAGGACTGAGTCAGGATGTAATTACTACTCAGGGAAAATTGATTTTCTAGACCTTTTCTTCTCTGTTATGTAGTGATCTCATCAGCTACTTTGTGCATTTCCTCTCCATTGACCTTCCTTGTAGCTTTGCCTATATCCACTATGTGTTAATCTATGCCAAACACCCAGGGGATAACATATATTATCCTCTATGTTTGTGCTTGTGTATTTCCATTTATTCAAATTAGCAGACTTATGACCTCAGACTAAATCTGAATTATTTGGTTTGTTTTTTTTTAAGCCAGTAAGAAAGCTCTCATTTTTTAAAGGCAATTTTGCTTTTAAGAAGAAGGAATCTTTCAACCTGTTTTATATTTGCATTATGATCACCCGGAGCATATAATATGGATCAGTTTTTGTCCCTTCCCCCCACCCCCTTCAAAGTATGGGGTAGGTGAGGCCTCTGTCAACCTGATATATGAGAAACTTATTGAAGGTATAGTAGGTGAGTGGCTTTTTTTTAAACTTGTCAAAGTTACTTTTATCTAAAATACAAATAATGATTCAATGCACATTCATTGATTCAACAAACATTAAATATGTGCAGAATATTAGGACAGGTGTGAGGTAAGAAGCAAAGTTTAAACAGAACACAGTCCTTGCCCCATTAGAGCTTACAGCCTAGAGAGAGATCAGGCAGAAGTGCAGATAACCATATTATTAGAGGCAACTTAGTAGCACAGTGGATAGTGTGTTAGACTTGGTGTCAGGGACACCTGAGATTGAATCCTGTCACTGACATTTACTAGCTGGGTGACCCTGGGCAAGCCATTTGATTCAAGCCTCACTTTTCTCATCTGTAGAATGGGAATGATGATGATGATGGCACTTTACAGGGTTATTGTGAGGATCCGATGAATTAATAAGTGTAAAGCACTTTGCAAACCTTAAAGGGCTGTTTTGTTATTGTTAGCTATTGTTACAAACATTATGTTATAATTGCAGTAAAGAGGCAAAGAATCAACTACTATGTGAAGTCTAAGATAGAAAGTAGTTGCTTGTAGGCAGAGGGAAGGTGATAAAGGAAGGCTTAATGTGGTGTGGCAGGCACAATGATAGTGCAGCTCTCTCTGGTGGAGTTTTTATTAAGACTTAGGAAAGTAGTTTTTAAATGATACTATTATAGAGCATGGAGTCTAAATTTACAGAGGTGCAGAGACACTTTAAATTTAGTAAGTTCTTTGTTCCTAACTTTTCTTAACTTTTATCTTTCCCCTAAGCAAAGAGCTGTTCTTGGTAGGACCAAATTTGTACAATTCTAATTTACAATGAATAGTGCACTGGAGGTAACCATTCATTTCAAGTAATATTGCTGGATTTTCCATAATTGTCGACACAACTGTAGTAAAACCCTGTTATAAACTACATCGCCATATGGAGTGACAATATAGTATAATGGGGAAAAATGTTTTGGAGTCAGAAGACCTGTAAGATAGTCTTGGTTCTGCTGCTAATTAATCACGTAATTCCCTTGGGCCTCAGTTTTCCCATCTATAAAAATGAGATGGTTTGACAGACTGATTTCTAAGATGCCCTCTGGCTCAAAAAATTCTGTAACTTGCCTTTAAAAGGAAACAAAGGAGAGGAGACAGAAGCATTAGGCAAAAGAGACCATTATGGAGGGAAGCCTTTTCTAAAGGTAAAGGCTATCAGAAGCTCCAGAGAGTGCCTTCTGAGTAAGATGAGAGGTTAGGGTACAGACACAAGATATTTGTTACAGCTCAAATCATGTCTCTTTCTGTATGATGAATCCCACAAGAGTCTTGGGTATCAGGAGGAGAGGAGGCTTTACAGATAATACAGGCCAGGAATTCTTAATCTTTATGGTGTCATGGATCCCTCTTGCAGTTTGATGAAACCTCTGAACAGCAGTTGAGGCAGGTTTAAGGTGCAGTGGATAGAGTGCTGGGCCTTGATTCAGGAAGAGCTGAATTCCAATCCAGCATCTGATACTTACTAGCTAGTAATTCTAGGCAATTCACTTAATTTCTCTGTCTCTGTTTCCTATCTGTAAAATGGGGATAATAGCATCTACCTCGAACGGTTCTTGTTATGATCAAATGAGCTAATGTTTATTCAAGTACTTAGGAAGTGGTAGGTACATAGTCGCACTATATAAATGCTTATTACCCCCTCTCCCCTTTCTTTACCTCCCTACCTTCTCAGAAGTGTCTTTAAATGTGCAAAATAAAACACACAGGATTACAAAGGAAAGAAATTTATTTTAAAAAGTTATGATTATGTTTCCAGGTTAGGAACCCCTGCTGTAGGCTAATCCATTTATTTTATAAATGAGTGGATTGAGAGACCCAGCACAGCATAGTCATATGTCTTAGGTCATCTAGCTGTTAATTAACACAGGCAGGACTTAAACCTGTCTCTTGACCCCATGTGCAGCAGTCTTTACTCTATTTTTCACCAAAGTGTAGATACTGAGTTTCTTCTCAGTGCTTCTCTCATCTCCTGGTACCTCCATCAGATGGGGGCCCTATTGTCTCTGTCACCTGCCAGGTCTGCGTCTGCTTTTTACCAGCGGTAATAAGACGTCTGTAGCTTTTGGCGTGTTGAAAGGTGTTCACTCTGCAATTAGCCACTCTCTTTCTTAGATTGAACGTGGTAAGCAGCTGGCAGTAGACTTAGCCTCAGTTGTTGCTGTACAGGTTCTGACAAGCAAAGCTACTTCCTGAAGCAGCAGGTGGTATGATCTGTCCAATAAAAGAAAAAAAGAAGGATCCTCATTAGCCAAAGAAGAATAAGCTTGATGGCTTGCATGTAACGTCAGCAAGGAAGCTGAATCATTTGAATGTAGTGTTGTGTGATCCTTCTGTCTAGAATGGATGGTTGCTTTCTCTTTTGTTAAATAAGAGATGAGCTTTTCCCCCCCTCTCTGTCAAAGCATGTCACACCATAAGGGACTGAACAGATACTCTCCCAATTAAAAGTAGTATTCCATGGTCACCAGCACCAGCAGTCGAATATGAAGATCTGAAGCCTGCTGTGTCTTCAAGATGGTGCTGAATTCCCTCTGGAAACCATTTCCCTCTTTTTCTTCATTAATTTGGAACCTGTACTTTGACAGTAATCTGACAGCCTTTCAACTAGTTATGTTTTTAATTAACACAGGATGAATCTTTATTTGAATAAACCAAGGTAAAGTAGTGCTTGGATTCTTATATTTTTTCAGGAATGCTAACCACATCTGTGCTTTGAGCTGATGTTGGGATGTTTTTAGTGATTAATAGTCTAAACAATTACAGATCTGTCCTATCTTGCTTGGGCACTGAATAATTCCAGGCAATTATAGATGTTTATCTCAAAAGTAAAGCACTATCAGTCATGTTTATGTTATCTTTAAGGATAACTATATAGGCCTCTGGCCTATGTATGCCAGACATCAAACAATATGCCATCACTGAAAAGGAAAGGCATAAAATAATGGTAGGATTTTCATACTGTAATAAAAAACAATAGAGCAGCTAGGTGGCTCAGTGAATAGAACACCTGCTCTGGAGTCAGGAGGACCTGAGTTTAAATCTGGCCTCAGATACCTGACACTTAGTAGCTGCGTGACCTCGGGCAAGTCACTTAACCCTGATTGCCTTGCCTCCCCCCTCCAAAAAAAGCAATAAAAGTAACATTTGGAACTTTTAGAAATGACCAGGTACTCATTTGTTAGGCTTTGTCTAGTATAATTCTCCTCATCACCAAATAATTTCATGTGTCTTGTGATTGCAACCGATGAATACAACCTATGAAATTTTTGCTTAAATGCATGTTCCTCAACAATTTGTTTTAAAATTCTGTACCTGTGATGTTGTTATAGAGAATTCTTGCGGGGAGGAAACTCCTTCTACAAACAGAAATTAGCAACTATTTTGCTAAATAGAATTGTAGAGCATTGTCTATGTCTCTGTGAGTTTAAGTGACTTATCCAGGTGTCCTGGCTTGGGAGGCAGGACCTGAATCCAGATCTTTCTGACTTTTTATCTATTACACCACACTGTCACTATGAGGACATTTTAACTTTCCTTGAAGTAATAGAATAAGGAGGGCAACACTAAAAGTCGGTGACCATTATATATCTTAGAATGATCTTTCTCAGAGTTTTAGGGGACCTTAGAGGCCATCTACTCCAACACCTGAACAAGAATTTCTTCTACAACTTTTCAAAAAATTCGTCATTCATCATAGCAGGTCTTCAAGCAGACATTACTTTTGGATCAGCCAAGAGTCGTTGTCAGAGCTTTATTCTGAGCCATAGTTATAAGGAGGTCATGTAATGTCGTCTAAGCAATTTTAGTGTTATGATAGCATTTCAATATAAACATCAACATCTTCACCAAATTGTTGATTCTGTTAGTGAAATAAAATATCCAGACAATGATGGTGTTGGTGAGAAGTATACATTCAGTAATCACATATTTCTATCAGATGTCTTAGTCTTAAGAACAGCAGCCCTGGAGTTGTGTCTTTTAGTGATACGTTCTTGGGCTCCATACATCATAAAGGACACCACTTGCTTGTTTTGAAATAAGATATTCACTGCATAATAATCCCCAGATTCTGGGGTTTATTCATATCAAGCTCTTGAATATACTCCTAAGGGACAATGCTGAGCACAGATCTGCTCAGGTTATGGAGTGGAAGCCATACTCAATTTCTTACCAGTAATACATGAGAATGGAGCCCACATTTTTTTTATGCTTGTCATTTTTTCACATGATCATATTCTTGTCGACAAAGTAGACAAAGCACAGTTACTGGTAAACAGGTGTGGAACCAAAAAGCCTTCAACAAAATTCAAATTTATTGTCAAAAAACTCCTCTGAAAATCACTGCAGTCATTATGCAGCTACAGGAACTGAAAATGTAAAAAACAACAAAAACCACTAAGGAATTCAAAGGAAGTAAAATGATGACATTGGATCACACTGTAACACAGGGAATAAAAGTATAAAGCAGAGAGAGGAAGACAGTATTTATTTTGCAGAGGTCATCATGAGATACAGGTTATTCAATAAGCTATGTGCCATTAAGCTATGTTATTTCATAGAATTCTCTTGGGATGTGATTCTGGAGCTGACTTCAAGGACCCTACTCCTTGCAAGACAAGACAAGAAGGAAAAAAATATGATACAAAGAACTTTGGCCCCTTTAATAAACACTAGAACTTAACTTAGATTACTACTAAACCATTTTGAGCAAATATTTTTAAAAAATCAAATCAAAGTTTTTTACTTTGAGATTTATGGGCTGGCCCCCTACGTACCGACTTACTAGAAAAACTTTCATCATACTAAGCTCCCTCTTATGTGCCCCCATTTGTGTTACAGATACTGCATTGTAGGAGTGTAAGTGAAATAAAAATATAACACTTACTCATTTGATCCCTAGTCCCTGACACAATGAATGGGTTTTGTCGCGAGTAATCTTGATGGTTCATATCCCCATTCAGGGCTAACCCTGGAAATATCAGAGTTTAATACCATTTAGCTTCCCTGCAAGAATTCAGGGCAACAGATTATTAGATATTGAACTGATTCAATTTAAAAGAGGTTTTAAATAAACGAAGGGGGTCTCCTTCTTTTTCCAGAAGTCAGCAAACAATCCCCCTTCCCTCTGAAGCTATATGGATACATGACTCATGATGCTAGCCAAGGGGCAGGTTGAGATTGCTCCTCCATGCACATGATTTCCTGCTTTGTTGATTTTTTTCCACTTGAGGATCATGCAAATGGTACAGTTCGTGGAGCTCCCTCCAGGTCTTTGTACCCATTTTATTTCTTCTGTGTTTGTGTGTATGTGTCTGTTCCTTGCCCTTTGTCCTTTTCCTCCAAAAGACCTTTCTGGAGCTTTTGATGTACTCTCCCGCAGAAGAACCTCTCCTCTTAGACAGTCTGGTTTGTCTGTGCCTTCTGTGTTTTTTCTTTCTCTGCCTATTTTCAGGTGAGTCCTTGGCTCCTTTTTTAAAAAGACTAATCCAAAGGACCAGCTTATGTGTATGAACTCTTTTCAATTCATTGACCCTCCCTACTGCTGCTCAAACAAAATCATTGCTGTCCTTCCTGCTTGAAGAGGACCAAAATGACATCACGATTGTTGGGGTCAAAGTACAGTTCATCCAGCTATGACCAATGAGACTCTAATGAGCTCAGAAGGCTATACCACAGGTTGGGCACAAACAGTCTGAACATTTGGAACGGAGGTGTCTCTAAATCTGCACATCTTACGCAACAAAATCAAGTTAGGCAATGAAGACCCAGGACAAAGAATTAACACCTTGTCTGTGAACTCCACATTCAGGAAATAGTCTGACTACCGGAGACAAACTCACTATACGCAAAAAAGTGTTTTCCCATGAAAGCACATTTCTCTCTGAGCATCTGGTTTTGCTCTCTCTGAGTATCTGCCAGATACCACTACAATGAAAACATCTGGCTGCTATTTACTGATGCATTTTAACACTGCCCAATAGTTCAGGACAGGATATAAAGAAGAATATGAATTACACAGTAATGAATACATCTGAAGTTACTTGCCCTTTTATTAAGGGGCAGGGTGCAAATCAGAATTAGTTGAGTTGAAATTTGTTTAAAGAACTAGGAAAAATGCTTAATATTTGTAAAGTGCTTAGCACAGTGTTTGGCATGTAGTAGGCACTTAATTCTTGTTTCCTTCCCCTTGTTCCTCCACCCCCCACAAATGCTATAGAATATTTACTGAATGTTAGTAGTCACAAGTTTGTATTTTAGTTCTTTAACAAGGCTGTATCCTTTGCAAAAGTATTCTTCCACTTGTAAGGGCATTTGTTTAATACTAGAATGACTAACTCAGGCTAGACTTTCAGCTAGTTCATTGAGTGACATGACTAAATTCCAATGATTATACCTGGCATCCCATCTAGCTTTCCACTTTTGGCATCTTGCCATACTCCTGCCATCCACTCTGCAAGATATCCTGATTGGTGACTGAGTGAGCATGAACTCTCTGGAACTAACTGGTTACAAACCATGCTTTATGTTCCAGTTCTCTATCCACCCTAACCATCTTCTTTCATCTATATTGCTGTGTTACATGTACTCTTCCCAAATTTCTTTTCAACCTCTTCAACCATAATCAAACCAATGTTGCCATTTCTTCTGGAAGGATGAACTAGCAAGGTAAAAATCACAATATAGACGATAATTGTCAATATGCCTATGTGGTTCTGTATTGCAAAATATAAGACTCTCCATATAGAAAGTAGAAGTAATCCATTTATTCAGACACCAGAGAACCAGATCCCAAAACCAATAAGCACAATCCATCACAGCAGCAAAGAATTCAATACACAGTATCACAGCAGAGAGCTACTCCACCCCAAAACCATCCGCCCCCCCAGTGCTGAGGCCTTCCCACAAACACACTCACAGCACAGTTAGCTCAGCTGTGTCTACTTTCCCCCTCAGTTCTAACTGCTCTCTCAACATTTCCTGTGACATGCTTTCCTTTTCCTCTCAGCAAGCTGCTCCTACCACATGTGACTTGGGCTTCCTGTGATGTAAGCAGGTCACGTGGCCTGTTAATCGGTGGGAAAGATCTTCAAATCTAAATTGTCATTACAAAGGGGCATGTCCATCAGCTTCCTCTTTGGCTCCTCTCAGTATTCCTATGACTTCCTAGACTAAAACATCTTTACTTGGCCACCATCACCACATATGTGCTGGAATAGTGGATGATTGTACTTTTACTGCTGCCTCCACATTGGGAATAAGGAGGAGAGGGAAGGCATGCCTCATAAGAAAGGAACCGTGGTGATGAGAGCTTGGATGGGGGGCAGGGTACCCCAAGGATTGGTTATGATGTATCACAGTAGAGGCCACTAGAAGATGAGGGATGCAGTAATGTCTTTTCTATATGAGATGTTGGCACCATGGGGGAAAGACATTTGCTTTGTCTGTTCATTATTCTACTATGCCTCAGCTTTTCCCATCTATAGTTTGGGGATAGAATAATACTTTCTAATTGCCAAACTGTACAGTTATGAATAGAATAGCAGCATATATAAAACTCTGGAGTCAAGAAGACTTCTGTTCAAATGCTGCTTCTGATACTTATTTTTAAAAATGTTTCAATTAGATTTTTTCGAGATCTAAGGGTGATATAATAATACCATAACCTACACAAACATCTCAATAAATATTTGTTGAATGAATGAATAATAATGCTGTACCAAAGCTAAATATTTTGCTGTAAAAAGGCTGTTTTTCACAGTGCATATGTTGATTTCCTCTAGATACAAATCAGAACAATTGGAGAACTTGGTCTTAGTGCTAGTATGTAGGTGGGGAAAATAGGCAGGTTGTATTGTCTGTTATATAGCAGAGCATGAATAATTGAATAATTATGTTCATGGTTTTCCCAGTGGAGCTCTTGGTTAACAATACTGTATTTTAAATGGCAGCCTACTGTTACTGTCTTTGTGCCTGCTTACCCTCATAACTAATTGATTGTAAATGGTTTTTTTCAGCCTTTTCCTGTGCTTCTGGTGAATACCTAGAAATGAAGAACCAGGTCTGCAGTAAGTGTGAGGAAGGCACCTACTCCTTGGGCAGTGGTATCAAGTTTGATGAATGGGATGAGTTACCTGCGGGATTTTCCAATGTCGCAACATTCATGGACACAGCAGTGGGTCCTGCGGAGAACAAACCAGATAGCTGTGACAAGTAAGAAACTTAAAGGGTCCGGTTAAAATTGACTAAGTAACGGAGAAGAGTATACTTGATAATTTTTGCAAAATTGTAGATTTTCATGGTCTTAATGGGTGGTGGGTATTTGGGATCTACAGAAGAATTTTATTGTATGGGGTTCTAGAAGTGCATACAGTACATGTAAAAAATGTTACTGGAACTGGACAGGATTGATAGACTTGGGAACTTCAAATGGGGCAGTTCTCAGATGCTCCAGTGTGGCCACAGACCTATTGGTATCATAAGTATTCATAGAATCATAGATGGAGAACTGGAAAGGATTGTAGAGATGGTCTATTTCAATACCCTCATCTACAGATGAAAAAACTAAAACCCAGGCATAGGTTCACAGATGTAGAGTTAGAAGAGAACTTTCAAGAGGCCATTTAGTCCAGCTGCCTTATTTTTCAGGTGAGGGAAAAGAATCCCAGGGATGTGAAATGAAAGCCAGAACCAGGATTCAGAGTCAGAAATCATGATTCTTGGTTTGGTACTCCTAAATTCACTAGTCTTCATAGGACCATGATGATAGCTCTTTTTATACTCAGAAAGTGAATTTGTGTGTGTATAGGTATAAATGTGTGTTATATAAAATTGCCAAACCGTGCCTGTCTGTCTCTCTTTCTCTCTCTTTCTCCCTTTCCATATATGTCAGTTTGGCCATTTTTTTGAGAGACAAGCCACAGGCTGTAATACAAATCAAACTTAAGAATTGTGTCCAGCCTTTAAAATGTACATACTTAAAGGAAAAATGATATTTTAAAATAATATAGAATACTCAAGAAAAGTCATTGCTTTTCTGAAAAGCTATTTTAAAATGTTGATTTTAGAGATTTATTTTCTTCTCCATCCCTGAAAGGAAGAAGAGCTAAGCTTTATTTCCTCATTTCAGATGAGGAAGAGTAAAGTAAACACCTCATTGTTTGACTTTTTAATCAATCTTCCAAGTTTCTTAAGCAAGTCATTGACTTGACCTTAGGCCAGGATGAGAAAATGTTCACTTGTTTTAAAGAAAGGTCCTTTCTTGTCCTCTGGCCATATGTAGTTTTGATGTGAGTTACATTTTTTTAATGCATTCGTTTTTTTCCACTTAAACTAGATGTCTCCAGATCCTGAATCCAGGGATTGTTTGTCACCCTGGGAAAAGGGTGTAGTTTAGGAGTCCTTATCTCAGTTTCTGCTCTCACTGCTGAGTCAGGTGCCTAGAGGGCAGGTAGATACATCTCCTTACCATTTGGGGTTCTAGGGATACCCCTGAGAGACAGTGAGGCTCTTGTAATACTTTTGGCTTAAGACCCTATTCTGGTGCCCCCCGCCATATCAATCACACATCGTTAGTATTTCTGTTACAATCATCAATGCCCCACAATGATTAGTGCCCCAGCATCATTTAGTCAACTAAAATCAATTTACTTTTACAAAGGGATATTTGTTGAGAAGATATAAAGATGTATAAAACATTGCCCTGACCTGGGAGCGCACTTTTCCTTATAATGCCTAGGTTCCTGGTCCCTTCATCATCGCAAGACTGAAGCCTAGTTCATATTGCCTTCATGAAGCCTGGTCCATTAAGTGGAAGCCTCCATGAAAGGCAGGAAAAAATAGACATAGTAGTTACAGAAGCAACAGCTGGGCCATATGTTCAAAGCATCATGTAGTCTCGGGTGGGGGAGAGCTTGTGTCTGGTGCTAGCTCTCTCTCCCCCATCTCTCCTCCTCCCTCTCTCACTCCCACTCTGTCTCCCCCTCCCTCTCCCCATCTTTCTCCCCCTCCCTCTCTCCCCCTCCATTTCTCCCTCTTTCCTCCCCTCTCTCCTTCCTCACCCTTCTCTCACCCTTTCTCTTCCTCCCTCTCCCCCCCCACCCCCAGAGGCTTATAGTGCTTCTTGCCTCTTCATTTGAAGGCAGCCAGGCAGAAAACAGAGACAGCGTGCTTTTGCTACTTAGTGCCTATTGATAGCATACCTAATTCTGGCTTAGCAGTCAATAAAAGTCTGGTTTTTTGCTACATTACTAATAGACCAGAAACAGTCCTATCATCCCTGCTCATATTCTGAATAGATATTTACTAGGTGGCTACCTGGGCAAGTCACTAACCCTGTTTGCCTCAGTTTCCTCATCTTTAAAATGAGCTGGAGAAGGAAATGGCAAACCATTCCAGTATCTTCGCCAAGAAAACCCCAAATGGGGTCATGGAGAGTTAGACATGACTGAAAAATGACTTAAGAAGGTTGCTTACTTCTCCTGAGTAAGTTTTAAAAATTTAGTCTTGTGTCTCATTGTGGTGTATACTTGAGCTTGGACTCTTTTTGAAAAAATCTTTTAATTTTTAGTTCTATATCTTCTTACTTCCTCTACCCCTAATCCCAACCATTGAGGATGCAAGAAATTTGATAACCATTATAGATATGAAGTCATGTAAAACATTTTTGCATTAGCTATATTTTGGGGGAAAACAAGAAAAATAAAAAAAAAAGAAAGGAAAAATCTGCTTTGGTTTGCTCTCTGAAGCCATCAGTTCTGTATTTGGAGTTGTGGGAGATCATCGTATTGATCAGAGTTACCAAGCCTTTCACAGTTGATTGCTGTTACTGTGTAGATTGTCTTTCTGACTCTGCTCACTTGGAGTTTGGACTCTAAATGGCTATTCAAGGGAGAACAAAAGAGCTTTCAGGTCTGAGCAAGCTGGAAGGGTTTGCAGATCTGTCTCTGGAGGCCTAGGTTAGCTAAATTCAGAAAATGGGAAGGAAACAGACATTTATTAAGTGCCTACTATGTGTCAGGTACTGTTCTAAGATCTTTACAAATATTATTTTACTTGACACAATAATCCTGCTATATAAATGCAGGACTATTATATTATTATAATGCAGGACTATTTCCATTTTACAGTTGAGGAAATTGAGGCAAATAGAAGTTAAGTAACTTGAACAGGTTCTCGAGGCTAGTGAGTATGTGAGGCCATAATTGAACTCAGGTCTCAAAGACTGGTGTTCTGTCCTCTGTTACACCTAGCTCCCTTGGTTGCCAGGTGATGTATTTTTTCAACTGTTGTTAGTCATAAAGACCACCTACTGACGTGTGTTGAGGTTGCAATCTGTATCATTGGAGAGAATTTGCACATAGTGAAATCGCAGATCTCTGAAGTAGTAACAGAAAATTACAAATAAACAAGAAAAGTAACATTGGCTGTTAAAAATGAAGCATATTGAAAATGGATTACTTATAAAGGTGGACTATATTATTATGTATTAATTATTTATAATTAATTATATATTAATATATTATATTAAAGATATATTAGAAAAATTTTCCAGATAGTCTGATCAGAGAATTAATGGGAGGGGCAACAGGGATAGATTGATTAAATGTATCTTTTTTCGGAGTGGTACTCATTAAAATAATATATCCTATATCCCACTTGTAGAAGTATAAGCAGGTTACAGTTTTGGTGTCTAAACATCTCATCTAATTTTGTGTTTGAGTATTTGCAAAAGCATTAATGTAAAAGATATGAGGAGGATCAAAATGAAGTTGAACGTTGTTTTCTGGATGCTGTTAGAAATTATTCCCTCCTGTGACCTTACACAAATTAGTTCACCTTTTTGGGTTTCTTTTGAAAATGCATCATATGGATTTAAAGTATGATACAGGGAAAGAAAACTCTTGACACATGCTACCTGTGTGACCTCGGCAAATCACTTAATCCCTTTACCATTAGTAATTACCCTGGAGGCCATTCTGCATTGGTGGGAAAAATGTCCTTGTTTCCTTACACCAATGAAATCACCAAAAGTCCAAAATTAAAGTGTAAGGTACAGGGAAAATTCTGTAATGATAAACTCCAAACTCTTCTCCTGTAGTTGAGATTGTATTATCGAGAGTATATTGTTAAACAAACTTCCCAGTCTTCAGGAATTAGAGTAGCACAACTTTTCACCTGAAATTTGAATTTTGCATGGCATTCGTGTTTGAAAATTCAACCTTAGGAAGGGCTTAGCTTAGACTTCTGAGATATAAAAATGACGCAACCAAAGAAGCCCACAGAATGTTCTCATCTTGAGTATCATTAAGAATATAAGAACTAGCTGGAGGACTCTGGACTAAAATAATATTTAACATGCCTTTTGGCCTTACAATTTCAACTCCCTTTTTTAAAGAAAAGTAATGCAAGCAACAAATGATAAACTATAGCCAGAGGTATGCTCAAGTGAGCTAATTGTTAAATTTTCCGTGGGAACATTTACATCTTTGAAATTGGCAAATGCTACCACTCTGGATTTGATTTATTGTTTTATTGTCTAGACTTAAAGAGATGGAAAAAATGTTAATGCAAATTAAAAGTGGGGTGTGGTGTGTGTGTGTGTGTGTGTGTGTGTGTGTGTGTGTTTGTAGAGCCTGTTGTTAAACATTTATTAGCACACAACTGGCTACATACAGCCTTTCCAGTGTAATGACCTTGAAGTTACATACATCATTAAGGAAGATGGGACTTTGTGTGGCAGGCTATGACTAATTGTTAATGAGAAGTTAACAAGAAGAATGCTTCTGTCTTATCTTCTATTCTACCTAAAAAGAATGAACAGTTAAGTATTTTCAGTGATCACACTTGAGGTGACAAATTGCTACCTCAAAGCCATCAATCCTAGAGCTTCTCCCCAGGATACAAGAGGTTAGGTGGCAGAGGGAATTTATATTTTCCTATAAGACACATGGGCTTTGAAGGCTGCTGGTGAATGGGTGGCTCCTCTCTGCATTGCCCAGTACTTTGGCTCATGCGGCAGTGTCTTTCTTACCCTGGTCACATGTTTGAATGGAGAGAAGGTAGTCCTGTGCACTAACATGATGTTTTTTTTGGCTTTGATTCCACAGCTCTTCCTGGATCCCTCGTGGAAATTACATTGAGTCCAATCGAGATGACTGCACAGTTTCTTTGATCTATGCAGTGCACCTAAAGAAGTCTGGTTATGTCTTCTTTGAATACCAATATATTGACAACAACATCTTCTTTGAATTCTTTGTAAGAGGTTTAAAACTCTGGAATTTCTTATATTCTTCCCCATCCCCGCCCCCCACTTCACTAAATTCTTAGATTTAAATGAGAAGGCACTGATAAATTTTGATATCATAAATCTTGCTTCTCCCTTCTACCCTTCACTCCTTTGTTTTTGTAATCAGCATCCTCCTGTTCTCTTATAGCTGCTTGGATTTTATTTGCTTTTAAATTGCATATCTTTTAAAATAATTCATCTTTATTTTAAATTGGTTGATGCTTTGCCCTCTTTCTACCTTTGGATTGCTGAGAAAAGTGAAATAATATGGTCTGAAATTGTCTAATCACATTATTTTACCTCTTGAAAGAACAATCGACAATTTCACTTTCTTTTTTTTGTAGCCACTAACACTTGGCCTTTTGCTTTGAACTTTTCACTTTATTGAAATTTCCTGGAAAGTTCACTTTTATTTGGAGTTCAGTGACTGGCACTACTTTGTTAAAATTCTATTGTGTGTATTTATAGAATTCCAGCGTGGATTTAAAAGGCTCTTCTTTTTTTCATTATAGTTTAAAGTATGCCTCTCTGTGAGATTTAATTAGTCATTTAAGCATACTCATGTAATATTTCAGAAATGCAAATGAGTATAGGATTTCTGTGTCTGGAGGACTAGTTTATCTCAAGGGTGACAATTCACACATGTTTTGGAAAGGACTGGCAAATGGGATTGTAACAGAGTGTAGTAGCTATTTTAACTGATTTAGCTACTAGAGATAAAAATGTTTACTTAGTTGTTATAACTTGGAAAATATCTATTGTGGCTCATGTGGCTGCAAAAACACTGAACTCCCGTGCTGAGTAAATGTGTTTTCCTCCCTTTCCTTGTCTGTCTTTTCCCCTTTCTCTTCCCTTAATTACAAAAATAGTTTTGCAAATAAGGAATTAGATTTGATGATGTCTAAATCCCATTACAGCTCTAAAATCCAATGAAATATTTAAACTGCTAAACAATACCCAAGTTGCACATTTGCTCCTGTAGCAACTGCCTCATTTGTGAAATGTTTCCCAGAGTAGAGGAAAACCTAGTGGTTTATGCCTCGTGCTATCCAAATGGGGTCATGAAGAGTCAGACATGACTGAAAAATGACTGAACAAATGGAGAATCTATGGATACATAGGTAAAATGAAGCTGAGAAGAAAGGCACTCATTCAGGCGGGCTTCTCCTCTCTCTGAACCTGTCCCTGTCCCTCCCCCTCCCCTTCTCCTTCTCCCCTACCCCCTCTCTTTTCCTTCCTTCCCTCTCTCTGTCCCTCCTTCCTTCTCTTCCCTTTCTCCTTCCTTTCCATTTCCCCTCCCTTTCCTTTCCCCTTTACTTTCTTCTCTCCCCCTCCCCTCTCCTTTCCTTTCCTTTCTTTTCTCTTCCTCTCTCTTTTATTTTTTCCTCCTGAATTAGTCAAACAGGCTAAGTAAGCTAAAATTTCCAGATAATTTCTTAACTCTGTGCTTTGTACTGCCTGTGTAGGCAAATTTGGAGGGCCTACTTTGAACAAGCTCCTTCAAACCTCTTTATCCAGTCTCTTTAATTTCTCTACATCAGTCAGTCCACAAGGATTTATTAAGTGCTTACTTACTCTCTGCCAGGCACAGTACTAAGGCCTTTGAATACAAATACAAGTAAAAAGAAAGACAGTCTCAGCCTTCAAGGGGTTTACATTCTAATGGAGGAAGACAATATAAAAAGAAGCTGAAAAGTTGGCAGTAAGGGTGGTGGTAGTAGTGGAGGGTACCCAGCACAGGGCATGGGGCGGTCTAGACGCAGCCTGGAGAGGAATGAGTCCAGGCTGGCCTGGGCTCCCTCCTTAAATGGAGGTTCTTGGAGGAGTCATCCAATCAGAGGGAGAGCAGAAGAGGCTGAGAGTGCTTCCAATGTGGGAATTATTCCAGGGCTGGAGTGAGCTTCAAGATGAAGAGATGGGATGCAGTAGAGAAAGTCCGAAGTGAAGCCTGGGCAATGAGACATGGCCAGCTTTGGGGCCCTCTTTAAGTGGAGATTCTAATTTCACCTCTGCCATGGGAGACTTTTATATGCTTTGAGATCTCTAGGTAAAAGGTGCTAGGGAGGCATAAAATTTCATTCTTTGGCCTTACAGTGGCAATGCTTTTGTTCTCCCTGGCATTTGTCAGAAGGGATGGTGATGTCTAGTAGCTCTCATTTCTTGTTTTATCTTGTCCAAGGCTGCTCCTACTCTTCATCTTAGGTGTTAATTCTGACTCATCCTTGATCCTTGATGGGCTTTAAGCATCTAGAACACATGAAATTTACTCAACCATGTAGACATGAAAATCATAGGATGTTAGAGCTAAAGTCAATTTTAGAAGAAACTAGAATCAAGTCTTTCCACTTACAGATGAGGAAACTGAGGACCAGAGAAGTGAAGGTGAACAGCCCAAGATCACTGAGCTTGTTTTTGCCAGAATTAGGACTAAAGCCCAATCTTCAGTTTCCTGTCTTTGTATTATACCCATTAGGTCCTGATTAGCGCAAACAAGGAATCTCCTGAAGTGGTTGAATTATTAGAATTCATGCTACATATTTCTACTGGGCTAAAACCAATTACCATATTTTACACAATTACAACTTTAAATAATGTTAATTCAAATAAAGATGATGACTTCAGGGGATTCCTTATTAGTACTAATTAGGACCTAGATGTATTAAGTCTGCTCTTTGGTACAAGCTGCTTCTAGCTAAAAGAATAGTTAGGAATCCAAGCCTTATTTTTTCCTTGAGTATGTTCAGATTTCTATTTGTTTTTAATGACAGATTTGCAGTTGGAGAACCTGGGTATAAATTCTGCCTCTGCCATTTAGTACCTGTGTGGCCTCTCTGGACATCATCTACAAAAGGAGAGGGTTGGAGTAGGTGGCCCCTGGGGTGCCTTTCCATCTAAGTCTGTGATCCTCTGATTCTTATGACTTGAATACTGCATAAGATCCACGATTCCCTTGCTATGAATATTTCCTCTACTGATACAGATCTCAATCCCTCCCACACCTTAGTGGATGGTTTTATTGAGTTGTGGTTAAAAAAAACTGTCTCCCATGGTAGCCAGCCTTCTAGTGAAGAGCTTTCTGCAGGAACGTAGCAAAGATGGTCCTTGGATAATGGTTATAATAGATTACACAGTCTGTTCTCAGTAATTTCCAGCTTGTTAGAATCTGTCAGAGCTCCTCCGGCATAGGTTTCAAAAATTCAGTGTCACTTCCATGCCATGGTGAGGCATAAGAAGGCAGCCTTGATATGTGGATAGCTTAACACTGGCATTAAAACAGCTGTTGTATTTATAAGGGGCATACTTTTAAATGCCATTAAACCAGACTTCATTGGGTATTTAATACAAGTGGATCCTGATTAGTGTGATTAATGAGTTTCTTGATGTGGTTGAAATATCAAATTTAGACTGGATATTTCCAGTGGGCCAGGACCAATGGAACCAAGAACCATATTTTACCTTTTGCAAATCACTGACCATTTTACATAATTATAACTTCGAATAGTGCGAAGCCAAAACATTTAGAGGAATCATTATTTGTACTAGGTCTTTGTGGGTGTTTTTTCCCCCATTTTTTAATTAATAAAGATCTATTTTCTCTCTTCCCTATTTAAAAGGGAAAAAAGGAAAAATACAAACTCTCTATAATGAAACGTGCAAAGTCAAGTAAAATCAACCTCCATATTGTCCATGTTCAAAAACGTCTTGTTCTGCATTTTGAATACATTGCCTCTTTATCAGGAGGCAAGTAACCTGCACTGACATCAATCCTCTGGAATCATGGTTGGCCATTTCATTGAAACTGGTCATTTTAGAGATCTCAAGGTTTTCAAGGTTGCTTGCATTTATAATGATGTTGTTATTGTAGAAAGTGTCCTACTGGAAGTAGTTCTTTGAAGTAACTTTTCCTTCCCCTTAATGTATGTGAGGAGCTCATTTGTTGGGACAAGGACCAAGGAGGGGTGGAGGGATCTGGGGACAGTAGGAAATTAATCATTTGAGGTGAGGAGCAAGAGATAAGAACTGATTCAAGTCTCAACTCTGTTCAAACCAGGGCAAAATTTCACTTTGTTTTTCCTCTCCAATTCTTATGCCCCCCCATTTTTCATAATTTCTTCATGCTTTTTTTCTCCTCTGTAGATGTGGAAGCCTAATATTTCAAGAAAGAATTCTATTTAGGGAGAAGGGTTTTTTTTTTTTGGACAATGACATTAATGCAAAAGAAATCATTAGTATTTTTTAAAAGGAACAATACTGTCCTAAATCAGAGGAATGTTGGGAGAATCATGTTAACTATAGTAATTATTAATATTTAGCAATTTATGCACATGTATAACCTATATTAAATGGCTTACCCTCTTAGGGAGGGAATAGGGAGAGAATTTAGAACTCAAAATTTAAAAAAAACGAATGTTTAAAAATTATTTTTACATGTAATTGGGAAGAAACTCTTAACACTGAATTTTTTTAAAAAAAATAGCCAATTTAGGATTAACATTTGCCATGGAATAAAAATTCAGGACTTTGACATAGGTCTTAGTCACTTACCTAGCTACTCACCTGGTTTAAGTAGCAATTTGTTGCAGGAACAGGGTCTGTTGATAACGTATTTCGATGAACTAGTTAATTTTTGGTTCTTATTGACATAGCTGCTTCATGTAGTAATCCTGCTGTGAATAACTCCCAACTGCTAACTAATCCAACCTTTTCCTACTTCTTATTGTCATAACGGTTTCCTTAAAATAATAACAGCCGACTCATAGCTGTAGACAACCTACATATAGCTGTAGGGCATGACTTTTTTCTTAGTCACCATTTAAACACCTGGAGCTTTGTTGTGTGTCCCTCCAGGGGATTACTTATGATGAGGGATCTCTGTTTGGTGTGCATTGTTAGAATTTCTTATGCACAGTCTTGTGCTGGCTACAGAAGCAAATGGAAAATATTCCTCAGGATGCTCAATTAGGGCCTTTGTGTTTAATTCACAGATACAAAATGACCAGTGCCAGGAGATGGACTCCACCACAGACAAGTGGGTAAAATTGACAGACAATGGAGAATGGGGTTCTCATTCTGTAAGTCTTGCGGTATTTTTCTTCTCTTGTTCTCATTTTCATCTCTCTTTTCACTTCCCCACCTGTATTTAGTGTTAAATAATTTGACATTTAACACAGGGAAATAAACAAAACTAGATGCTAATTAGGAGTAAAGTACAGGTAATTCCCAGGCATGAAGGAAGTTGCCTTCATTCAGGTTCAGTGAAGGGAAGGGGAAAGGGTATAGTCAAAAGAATATGGTTCTGGAGTCAGAGGACTTAGGTTCAAATCCCAGCTCTGCAATTTAGTACTTGTGTGACCTTGGGCAAGTCACTTATCTCCTCTAAGCCTCCATTTTCTCATCTACAAAGTGGTTTAGACTAGATGGCCTTTGTGGTCTCTTCTAGCCTAAATCTATGATTCTATGAGTTTATAGTTTCTTAAAAATTCCTTCTGATGTAGATTTTTATTGTTCCTACCAACCTCCATCTCTATGCCTGTCCCTCCGAGCATAGTGGGCAGAAGATGTTGTTCTTCAGTCGTAACCAGTTCTCTGTGACCCCATTTCGGGTTTTCTTGGCAAAAAAATACAGGAATGGTTTGCCATTTCCTTCTCCAGCTCATTTTAGAGAAGAGGAAACTGAGGCAAGTGGGGTTAAGTGACTTGCCCAGGGTCACATAGCTGGTAAGTATCTGAGGCCAGATTTGAACTCAGGAAGATGAGTCTTTGTGATTCCAAGCCCAGTGTTCTGTCTGCTGTGCCACCTGGCTGCGGGCAGGAGATAGTGCCATGCAAAATCAATATGCAGAAATGTTGAGGGCTTTAAACTTACCAGTGAAGATTATGGGTTGTTATTTCACCAATGAAACCTTTTTTTTGAAGTGCTTAAAAATAGTACAATTAATAACTACGTTATACTCAGGCTATGCTAGAACCAGCTTCAATTAAGTTTTTAAAATTTTCATTGTGAGCATTTAAATCTCAGAAATTAGTCAGTTCCCCAAAACAGGGCTTGATTAATTGTTTTGTTAATTGCATACATTTAAGAAAGTGATGGTGAAAATGTTAATAATGTGATTAAACTTAAAAGTGTGTCATGGGGACTTTTTTTTTTTGAGATCTATTTGTTAAATATTTAACAGCATGCTGCTAGTATGATTCCTCAAATATGTCTACATACTTTTGTTGCATCAGCAACAGATCCTTTGAGGGTTAATGGAATGTACTTCTTCAAGGCATTTCTTTATCTGTAGCCCCTGAGTGAGGCTAGCATCTTATCAGACTCTCTTACATGAATGCTCCTTCTAGATTGGGGAGGTCTAAGTGCCACTTGTCATCTGAGAGCTTTCTTTGCCTTCTCTGGCACAAGGTGAAAAGTTCTTCAACTCTTTTTTTTCCACTCTTGGGCAAGATAAAACAGGTGGCTGGTGAGGCTTTCTTTAATGTGGTTTCTGTTTGACCAGTTCAAGACTGCATATCAGAGTAAGGGTACCAGATTGCATAATAATAGACCCATGAAAAGTGTTCTCTCTGAACAAACCTAAAATGCAAAGGAAAGTTAGCTTAATTGATAACTTAGAAGAGTGCCTACTATAACGGAAGAAAGAGCATATAGAAAAAACTTGAGGTATCAGTACAGTTATAAGTGGCATTTCCAGTGCCTGGGGCTGTCCCTGCAGGATGATGGGTTGCGGGGAGAACAGAGATCTGGGCATGCTGAAGAGGCCTGCTTGAGCCCACACCTGCCAGGTGCAGGTCCTCAGGCCAGGTAAGTATGCCCCAGTCAGGTGCAGTTGTGCCAACAGGGCAGTGGTAGGGACATGTTAGCTTAGGCCTGGGAAGTGATAGGTACAGAATCCTCTGGAGGTAGAGTGTAAGGCAGGGCATGGAAGGGGGGTGTGACATGATTCTTTTAGTAGTGGTCTTCAACATCTCTTAGTTCCTGCCAGACTTGGTGTGGTTGCTGAGAGAAGGATATGCATTTCCCTGACTTCTTTCCTCTCACTCCCAGTCCCCAGAGTGGGGTAGGTGGAAGGAAGAACTCTTCCACCAGAAGTTGGTGCCCTGGAGCAAAGGCCTGGCTGCTCTGAGCTAGGTGTAACTTGGGGTATCAGGCTAGGAAATCAAACCCAGAGAAGCAGACTTTAATAGTGCAACACACTGCACTCTTGTTACCTGCTGTTGCTGCTTCCACAGTTTAATGAAATGACTGGTTTTAGAAGAAGCAAACAAGCTCATTATTTACTTTTTGGTTTTCAGAGCTCTCAGAGGCACCTATGAACAGCTGCTGACTGTGTAGATAAATATAGGGTTGGGTATTTCACACTCTAAAAAGGGGCCCTTAGTGTAAATAAATATTTCAAATAAAGGATTTTGCTATCATTTCCTTTTTAGCCTCTGAAGTGGAAAAGCCCACCTCTTCCTTGTTTTGTTCACCCCATTCAATAACTTGGCAAACTCTTCCTTCATAGATAGTATTAAGGTAAATTTCAGTAGCTCACATATCTCTTTGAAGTCCATGTCACTAGTTTTGAATTAAATTGGTAGAGTCTAGATCATGGATGGGGAACCTGCAGCCCCGAGGCCACGTGTGGCCCTGTAGTTTCCTCAAGTATGGCTCTTTGACTGAATTCGAACTTCACAGAACAAATCCCCTTAATAAAAGGATTGTTCTGTAAAACGTGGACTCTGTCAAAAGGCTTCACCCAAGGATCTAGAACTTCACAGAACAAATCTCCTTAATAAAAGGATTGTTCTGTAAAACGTGGACTCTGTCAAAAGGCTTCACCCAAGGATCTAGAAGGCCACATGTGGCCTTGAGGCTGCAGTTTCCCCATCCCTGGTCTAGATGAATGAGTTTGTTATTTTCTAGTAGGAAATGGTGTTGACCCAGCCATTCTGGAGAGCAATTTGAAACTATGCCCAAAGGGCTACGAAACTGTGCATACCCTTTGACTCAGCAATGCCACTACTATGTCTGTATGCCAAAGAGATCGAAGGAAAAGGAAGGAGGGCCTATACGTACAAAAATAATTATACTAGCTCTTTCTATGGTACCAAAGAATTGGAAATTGAGGGGATGTCCATCAACTGGGGAATGGCTGAACAAGATGTGGTATGTGATTGTGATGGAACATTATTGTGCTATAAGATATGATAAGCACGATGGTTTCATAAAAACCTGGGAAGACTTATATGAACTGATGCAAAGTAAGACCAGGAGAACACTGTACATAATGATGGCAATATTGTAAGGATGATCAAGTGTGAATGACTTAGTTATTCCGATCTATGTAATGATCTAAGAGTATTCCAAAAGACTTATGATGAGAAATGCTATCTACCTCCAGAGTTAGAACTGATGCAGTCTGAATGCATATTGAAGAATAATTTTTTAGCTTTGTTTTTATTGCTTTTTTGCAACATGGCTAATTTGGAAATAGGTTTTGCATGATTTCACATGAGTAATTGATATCCCATTTCTTGCCTTCTTGATGGGGGCAAGAGGGGTCTTAGGGAGGGAGAGGATTTGGGACTCAAAATTTAAAAAAAGAATGTGAGTAAGTAATAAATTAGAAAAAAAGAAAATGGTGTGAGTGAACAGATTGTAAGCTTTCTGGTATGTTTGGAAGCAATACAGGCTTGCCTGATTGCAGTGACTTTCTTTTATCTTTACAGGTCATGTTAAAATCAGGCACAAACATATTATACTGGAGGACCACGGGGATCCTCATGGGATCCAAAGTGGTGAAACCTGTACTAGTGAAAAACATCACTATTGAAGGTATATTCATCACATACTCCCTCCCCCCACAACGTCTTTTTAATTTGCCAATAGATAAGATGTACTTCTGTCTTACATTCTTTAACTTTTTAAAAACTGTTTTTGGTATGGTGAGCTAGTATACGTAGCTATCTATATATATGCTACATGTAGCTTGATACAGTTCTTTGAAAGATGAATCAAAGTGAATTAATGCATTGTGTGCCAGGTTGGATGTAAGGAGAACTCAGGCTTGTTCCTTGTTATTTGCCAATTGGTTTTTTGCTTGTAGGATGTTATTTTTTATGTCATTTCATTGCTACTTATTCAAAAGATAAGTACATGTCATGTGATTTAACATAACCATTTATTGAGAACCTACTCTGTGTAGAACAGTGTTGTAGGCACTTGGGACAAATACAAAGATTAATAGCTATCATTCCTGCTTGCAAAGAGGATACAATCTAGGGATGGAGATAAGATACATAGAAAAATCTTAGAGTTGGCAGGAATTGACGACATTGCATAGACCTCCACTGGAATTGACCTCTACAGCATTCTTGAGGAATTGCAGTGATACAAGAACTCAGCTCCAGTGGCTGCCTGTTCTACTTTTCTTTACCTTGTATTGTTAAGAAGTTCTCCCTTCATTTTCCTCAAATTTGCCTCTAATTTCTATCCATTTCTCTTGTCCTCTTGGACTAAAATAGAACAAACCTTCCCTTCCATACAATAGGCCTTCATCCCTTACCTCCTTTTTGTCTCCTTCACTCCAAGATCAAAGTCTCCAGTTCTTTTCATTGATCTTCAGATAGCACAGTTTTGAGGTCTCTCACCATTTTCCTCATCCTCTCATTGTTCAGTGTCCTTTCTTAAAGGATAACTATGAGCTGAGATTCATCCCTGAGAGTTCAATGCATTCCTCCAGCTGTGGTTCAGATGGAACAGAGCCTATTTATACTTGTAAGAGACGTCCAAAGTACTATCTATGGCAGTCTAGGGGAGGAAAAAATAATTTCTGGCAGTGAGAATCAGGAGCAGCATCATGGAGAAGGTAGCATTTGAATTGGCCTTGAAAGACGAGTAGGAGTTTAATTGGTAGAGATATGAGAAAGGACATTCCAGGGTATGGGAGTCAAGGAAATACAAGATGTGCTAGGAAGATAAGTGTATGGTCAGGTTTTTTTTTCTTCTTGAGCATAGTGTATGTGAGAGAGTGTATCGTGAAAAAAGTACTGCTACTAGATAAGGGTCTTGAATGCCAGCATGAGGATTTCAATTGATAGACTCTAAGGACCCCGAGTCTTTTGGAGCTGCAGACTGGCGATTATATTTCTGCATTAGGAAAATGAATCCAGCATATGTGTGGGAGATGGATTAGAAGAGAGAAAGACTGGAGGTATGGAGACCACGGGGAGGCTTTTATAGTAGTTGATGTGAGAGATGAACAGGGTCTGAGCTCCATTGATGACCGTGGGAATAATAATGGAACATGTGGCAAGATGGTGAAATCTGTTCTTTTTTGTTTTTAGGGGTATTGGGTTTGAAGAATAAAACAGTTATCTAGGTACATAAATCTAGTAGGCAGTTGAAGAAATGAGGCTGGAACTGAGGCCTGAGCTGTAGATTTAGAAGTCATCTGAACACTGCCATAGTAAAAAAAGATAAGACTAGTAAGGGAGAAAATATAGAGAAGAAACAGACCAGAAATTCTCCATATAGAAGATAGAAGGTGCAAGAAGAACCACCGAAATAGAAGAAAAATCAGAGAACTAGGAGTGTTACCAGGAGAGCACAGGGTCATGGAACTCAAGGAGAGATTAACCATAAAAAGAAAGCACAGTGGAAAAAACCAGAATTTGGAGTCAGATGACCTGGATTAAAATGCTGTCTCTGCTGCTTAATACCTGCATGTTGATGTATTTCTCTGGCTCTCAGTCCCCTGTTCTGTAAAATGGGTCCATTCTAAGGCAGGGACAGACCACAAATCACTTAATCTCTCTCTGCCTCAGTTTCCTCGTCTGTAAAATGAGAACAACAATAACTTCCCAGGGTTGTTATGAAGATAAAAATGAGACATTTATAAAGCTATTTGCAAATCATCAGCCACTGTGTAAATGTTCTTATTCTCATTAATATCTTATTATTAATAAGTAAGTCTATGATCTTATGATACTAAGTGGAGTGATACTATGGAAACAGATACTAGAAAAACCCCAAGAATGACTCAGGGATAAACCAACACCAAGGAGAAAAGGCTATTTGATTAGGAGGTTATGAGTGAGTTTTGTGGAAAAAGTTTCAAAAGGTAAGAAGGGATAGAAGCCAGATTGCAAGGAATGAATGAATATGGAGGCACTAAAGAGAATGCTTGGGTGAGTAGCTCTGGAGAAAGCATTTTCATATTTAAAGAAAACTGAGTATGTTCATAGGTAAGAGAAGGGGAGCATTATGAAAATGTAAAATGTCACAAACCATTAATACAGTTACAGAAGTGACAATGAAAATCTCCCTCTCCTCCTATGCTTATCCCTTAAATGGCAAGATCACTGCCTCTCTGTTGTCCCCTGTGGTTCTGGCTATTACAGAAAACCAAAACCAAAACATGCTGATGTAGGCATGCTTCAGCTCAGACGCACAAAGGACACTTTTTATTAAAACAGTGAATCTCTTAAATATACAATTCTGTTCCTGAATGAGTTGAGTTCAGACAATGCTGCAGAGGTGCTAACATGAGTGAATGAGGACATCTGCTGGCCAAGTCAGGAGTCACACATCAGGACAGAAAACTTTAAGAGTTGGAATGCGCTTTAGGAATCCTGTAGTATAACTTCCTTATATTGTATGTATCCCAGGAGTAATGTGGACACTAACTCTGTTTCTCTTTCTGTCTCTGTGTGTATCTTTATCTGTCTCCTTCTGTGCTCTGTCTCTATCTCTTTTTTGTCTCTGTCTTTCTGGACTGACTTAGTCATTCCAATCTGCTTTTACACCAGCAGGTCTGGTGTTGAGAAGGAGGGTAATGTACAACATAGCCACTTGACTGCAACTCACTATTTGTTTTCTCAGAATTCTAGAGGGTAACAGTGGGGAGACAAAGAGTCATGTGTGTGTCTGTGTGTCTGTCTGTCCTGAGCCACTACCATTGTACTTCCTCTTTCCACTTAATCAGTCATTGTGATATCATTGACTCTTAACTATAAACTATTTACTACATGATTAGACAAAAGCAATAAAATAATAGTCATAATATTTATTCAGAAGAAAAGGCTAGGAATAATCATAAATTTGATTCCTCACACAATAATTATAAATTTTACTCCCAGAGCAGCCATATCTGAAACATTACAGTTGACCCATAAACTTTGGTCTCAGTCTACCAATATATGTGGTGTCTATGGGAAACTGGGGACGTGCATTTATAGAGTCCTAGCAGGGAGATGCATGAATAGAGAAACCCATGTGCCTAGGGGCAACTCACATTTCTGAAATGTAGGCTTTGCTGTCTTTGGTCTCCTCAGGAATAATTTATCCTACATGAAGCTATTTCTCTGCAAGGACAGACCCTTCTGGTCTTTGCTGCTTTCCTGCTTGATAAAGCGTACTCCTCTTCTGCTCTGGAGCTCATGAAGTAGTGTCAAGTTCTTTTAGCTCACAGCCACCTCTTAACAAGAAGCTAAAAAGAGGTGTTATGTTTTTTTCCCCCAGTGACAGGTAGTTCCCATAAGCCAGAGAGCTGCTAAGCTTTTCAGATCTACAAATGGCAAGGGAATTTTGCTTTATCCACTGGACTCTCAGCAAAGCCAGTCATTTTTTCACAGAAAAACAGATGAAGAGTCTGTCTTCTCCCTTCTGTTTTTACTTCTCAAACCAGAAAAGATAATAAAGGGCAACCAAGCACCCCTGAGAAATTTCTCTTCTCTCAGGCTGTAGATGGCATTGGAGAACTACAAATTGAACCCTCTAACAGCTGCAGGATTCAGCTCTTCATATCACCAAATAGTTGAAGATCTTTCTCAGCTGACTCAACCTTTCTCCAGCTAATCACAAAATAATACCTCTCTTACAATCGACAAGTTCCCCAAAATGCAGCTACAAAGCCTTCAGTCCCCTTGGTTCCTGTTAGTTTCTAAATTTAGTCCCAGGATTCTTATGACTTCTTCAGAGCTCAGCTTATTTTCCTTTTTCTTCTGTCTCTTTTTATGGCTTCTTCTCCTGCTGACTTCTTATGCTCTCAAATCAATGCATTTGGGAGCTCAATGACTCAACTTTACCTCATGAGATAAAACTCAAGGAATCTACTTTTGAGTCGTATATGAAGCCAATAGTCCTTAACCCTTCCCACAATTCCCAAATGATTATTTGATTTATAAGTTTGTCAGATACAACCTTTAAAACCTTAAAACTTCTTTACTTGCATATAAGCTGATAGACCGTGATGCCTTGAAACCATCCTCATCACAGTTATTGCACTGATTTCAAACAAGTCCTCACAGTACATTTATCTGAGAGGGAATTCTCTTTCTGGTCCTCAGAACAGTCTATGTCTCCTTTGTATTTTATTTGAGTGACTGCATTTCTTCCTAAGTGGATTTTATTAGTTTTCCTTACACCATTGCTATTTTTCTCCCTCTGTTAGTAGCCAAATTTTTCACATAAAAAGGTGTAGTCCCTGATAATTTAGATGAAGAAACTGAGACCCAGAGAGAGATTAAATAACTTGGTTCCTGACTTGGTCCCAGAGGTTTAGGATAGTTTCAGATAGAAGAGAAATAAAGTGAAACATTTTTAGTGTACTGTATATAATCAACTATCCATCTTATGCTTATGGTTAATTTACTTTCTAGATTGGTGATAGCCAAGTTTTAGGTCTGTTTCCTCCTCTTGTATGACATGTCCCTAGAATATACCCCAAGCACCTCATTCCATGAGGAATGAAAGCTAATATTATGAAAGACTAAGCAAAAAATAACTATGAATGCAAATCTTAAGAGGTAGAGTAATAAATGATTCAAATCCAAAATCTATAACTACAAGTCTAGAACTCTGTCCATTGCAAATTTTCCAAGCATCTGGCTTTGATGATCTCATTCACTTGATTGAGTAAGTAGGCACTGGTGGCTTATAATCACACAGATAAATAATTTGGTTTTAAAAATAAGATTTAGAACCAGAAGCGACTTTAAAGGCTGTCTAGTCCATCCTCCTTAACTGAGACCTAGAAAATTGCCCAGGGTCATACACTTAGTAAGTGACCGAGCTGAGTTTTGAACCCAGTTGCTCCAATTCTAAATTCAGTGACTTTTACATTGTACCACCCTAGGCGAGGAGGGTGACACAGTAGAAAAAACATTGAATCTCAATTCATTAAAGTTTTTCCTTCAATTAACTTTTGGTAGAAAAGTCTATTAGATGTTATTCAATAGGTTAACATTTATCTAAGCATCTACAATGTCATAGGGTAATAGGGCATGTGCCATTGCACATGCTGTGCTGGGTGCTGAAGATTCAAAGATGAGACAAAGTCCTGTCGGAGGACTTTCATTCTAGCAAGAGGAGAAGACAAATACATTAATTCAGTTCAACATAACCAACATTAATCACCTATTATGCATGCAGACAAGAAAACACCAGGTAATTTGGTGAGGGAAAAAAGGCCGATTGAAGAAATACTTTGGGTAGGAGGTAGCACCTGACCAGTACCTTGCAAAAAGGTTAATGAATTTGAAAGATGGAACTCAAGAGGGAGCATGTTCTCAATATGAGGAGAGGCAAATGTGAGAATACAGAAGTAGTAGATAAGATAATGCCAAATTCAAGAAACAGGTAATGGTACAATATGGCTACAATGTAGTGCGAATGAAGAGAATCATGAAATAAGGCTGGAACCAAATTGTGATGGATTTAAATGCCAGCCTAGAAATTTGTATTTTATCCTCAAGGCAATGGAAATTTGTGAGCAGGGAAGTGTCTTTGTAAGAACTGTGCCTTAGGAAGAACATTTTGGCGTCTGTATAGATGGTGGGTTGCATAGGTAGGAATTGGCAATCTGGAGGTAATCATGATCGTTAAAGGGAGAATTGCTAAGAACTATGTGAATGAAGAGAAAAAGGACAGATATAAGAGGCAATATGGAGTTAGAACTGACAACTTCAATAATTGATGGGACACGAAAGGTGAGGGAGAAATGTCAAAGATGATTCTAATGTTTTGAAACTGGGTATCTGGTAGGCACCATCAACTGAAAAAGAGGAGAGGAAAAGGGAAAGAAGATGAGTTCTGTTTTTGAAATACTGAATTTTAGATATTTTTGAGACATTCAGGTGATGTCCACCAAGTTGTTGGTAATGAAGGATTGGAGTTCTGAAGAGAGAATAGAAATAGATTTAGGAATCATCTATCTGGAGCAATCAAACAGGAGGGAACAGTGGCCAAAGGAACTATAACTGATATTCTGATAAACGTACACATCTGTTGGCCCCAGAAAAGACTAGATTAGTGCCCAGTATACATGAGCTCTAGAATTAGCACTATTATCTGAGTAGTATCATGGGGAAGTAGAAGTCAGAAGACCTGAGTTCAAGTTCTACCAACTCTGTGACTCTGGGCAAATCATTTAGCCTCTAGTGGTCTAAGCAACTCTCTAAGACTATAAAATACAGAGAAGGTGTTGACATGAATTGGTAGATGCAGTTTCCTCATCTAGGGAATTCCAGTGTCCCTATCACTATCTTGCATAGAGGTAATACTTAAATCTTAAGAGGGTAGATAAGATCATTATGAGAGAGTCTAGACAGGGGTGTTTTTTTTTAAGGAGGAAAAAGTAGAATTTATTTGCAAGATAATATGTAATTTAATTTTATAGCTATTTAAATTATATATAATGTTAAGATACTATTGGTTACAAATAAATAAACTATTAGAAAAAAATTGTGCCTTACAGATAGATGTCTTTTAGAAATTGGGTTCCACTGGCTGACATCTCGTGGTATGTCAGATGCTGTTTGGAAATTCCCAAGGAATGTTTGTTGAGAGTAATGCCAAAGGCAGAAGAAATTTTAATATGACATGAACATAACATTCATGACTTTTGATTCCACGTTGTACAATAGTGTTAGAATCACTCAAAGTCCTTGGAACCAGGGTATCCATGGAAAGAAGTGGACAAAGGATAAGGAAGTTTATATACAAGAAAGATGTTGTTTAACTATATGAATTTGGTTTAAGACAATTCTTTTTCACAAATTCAGTACCATTTATAATATGTTTTTTTTTATTTTGAACCTGTCAAACACCAGGAAATGAGGATTTCCATATATAAAGAAGAACAGAAAAAAAGTGGACTATACATGAAACCATGAATCACTATTAAAAACAGCCTGCTTTTTGGTTTTCTTTTTTAAAGACACAAAACACATTCAGCATGTTAGTACTAAAGCTGTCTTGCTTTAGTACTGGGAACTTCCAGTTTGAAAAAATACTTCATCCATGTTCCTATCATTAATTTTTTTGGTATCACTATCATCCACCATTCCAATTCCTTTTGAAAACATTTCCTTTCACCTTATGAGTATGGTCAAGAAAAACGCACACATTTGGCATTTCTGAAAATGTATGTCTTCATTCTCATCAACTCCTACAGAAGCACCTATCTTCTGGGGTCATGGCCAATCAGTGCATTGACCAGTCTTTCAAAGTAGTTTTCTTTTTCAATTTTTAGTCTTAGTAAAAATCATTCTCCTGGGTCTTAGAGCATGAACTTTTAATCCTCAAGGGGTCCATGGATAGGTTTTTAGGGACTCAGGGAGAAAAAAAATTACATTTTAAAAAACCATCTAACTGAAATTTAATGTTTCCTTTAATTATGAATGAAAAAAATATTCTGAGAAGAGGCAGGTTTCACTGGACTGCCAAAGGGGTGCATCCCACAAAAAGGTCAAGATTTATTAGTTGAGAAAGAAGAAATGAAGGTCCAGGACAGAGCTTCCAGGGAAAACCATGTTTAGGCGATAAAAGCAGGATCCAACAATGGAAACTGAGAAGTAGAGGCAGCCAGTGTTTCTAATAGTTTGGCAGAGACAGGGAGAAGATGATATCAGATAATAGTTTGAGGGGACAGCAGGGTCAAGTGGAAGTTTTTTTCCTTCTTTCTAAAGTTAAATTTTATTGATGCCTTTTCTTTGACCAGTAAAATTATACTTCTAGAGATAATCATTTCCTACCTTTGCCCCCAAATGAACCCTCTCATAATAACAAAGGAAAAGAGTTCTGTGTAAACACCCCACACAATGACCACTTCCCTCAAGTATGCAACATTCTTCCTCAGTTTCTTCTGAGAGGATAGAGTTATTTTTTATTATCTGTTCTCTGGGACTATTATTGGTTTTTCATTTACTCGGAGTTTAGTGACCTTTTCCCTAACATTACTGTAGTTGTGTATATTTGTTATTTTGATTCTGCTTATCAGCTGTGTCTTAGTTTATATAAGTCTTTTTTTAGTTCAGTGAATACTTCTTATTTGTCAATTCTTACCGCATAGTGATAGTTCATTACATTTGTAAACTTGGATTTGTCTAAGCCATCCTCCAATTTGTGGGCATCCAGTTTATTTCTAGTTGTGTCTGCTATCATAAAGAGGTGCTGCTGTGAATATTTTTGAATATATTGGAACTTTGTTTCTGTCTTTGACCTCAGTCATGACATGAGGACAACAGTTGGTCATGTAAGAAGGACCACTTCATCCTCTGTCCAGTGGAAGGAGCTCAGAGAAAATATTTAGAGTACCTGGTTCACATTTTATTCCTGACTTTTACAATCTGGGGATGTGGTGCAAATCATTTAACCATTTTGGGCCTCAACTTCCTCATACATAAAATGAAATATTATACTGGATCTAGATCTATGATTCTCAGGGAGTGAAGCAAATACAGAGAGTAAATGAAGATATAGAGGGATTTTGAGCGATGGAGTAGAGGAAATGAGGAAGGTCATGACTTCTTTTGTCCTCTTAGATTAAGTGGTGAGATCATTGGCTGAGAGATCATTGGTTGGAAGGCAGTGAAAGTTATCATGTAAATTTGTAGAAGGTAGGGTGTTATGGAAGATCAATAATAGGAGAGGTCCCTTATAGTAAACGGGGATCAGGGAAGGCTTTCTTGAGAAGGTACTACCTAAGCTTGTCCTTGAAAGAAGGGGAGGATTTCAACATGTGCAAGTGTGGGCAAGAGATCATTCTAGGAATGAGGAAAAACCTACACAAAGGGATTTTGGCTTTATCACATATCTCTATCTCTTTTACAGGAGAGTAGCTACGTGATAAAGCTACAAAGCTAGCTTGAGATTGTGGAGGTCCTTGGAGTATTTATTTTATCCAGAGGGAATAGGGAGCTATCGAAGGTTTTTGAGAATTAGCTCAATAGATTAGAAAGGTTACTTTGGCAGTTGTGTAAAGTTTGGATTAGATAGGGAAGAGACTAGAAGCAAGGAGAACAATTAGAAGGATATGAAAAAATTCCAAATGAGAGATAATATCTGAATTAGGATGGTGGCAGTAGGAAAGAATGAATACAAAAGATTATAGGATCTTTGATTCAGACATAGAAAGGACCTTATCTAGCTCAAATTCTTTTACCAAGGAGGGAACTGAGGCTCAGAGATGAAGTGAATTACTGAGGTCATAGAGGTGGTAAGGGACAGAACTAGGATTCAAATTCAATTCCTCTAACTCCAAATCCAACTCTCTTTTCAATGTACCATCATATCATGGAAATGAAATTGACATGTTATCTGGGTTGTATTATATCTTTCCTCCCATTCAGTCTCTGTTCTTTTATTTCACAGGTGTTGCATACACATCAGAATGTTTTCCCTGCAAGCCAGGCACATTCAGTGACAAGCCAGGTTTATCCAACTGCCAGGTTTGCCCTAGAAACACCTATTCTGAGAAAGGTGCTAAAGAATGCATAAAATGTAAAGAAGACACCCAGTTTGCAGGTAGGGATGTTCTCATGAGGAATTATGCTTTCTTTCTGAATAGGATTTTTATATCATATAAATGCACAAAATACTAAAACTGAAAGGGTGGTATGAAAGTCTTTCTTGGCTAAACTATAAAGTGAGAGCAGTTTGAGTTCTTACTCTTTATGCTTTTTGTCCTCAGTTTCTCCTTTGTTACAATGCTTTTCCTACAATACTTTGGGAGCCTACTGTTCTTTGTTCTCTCCTTGAAACAGAGAGCTCCCAGTATCTGGGTAGAGTAAATGTGACTGGAGCTAAGAAGATTTGCTATGATATCAAAATAGCCAATTTATAATTAAATATGTTTAAATAATGTTGGTCTTTAGAAAAAGGAACTACCCTTCCAATATTCTATCACTATAAAAGAGCCAAGAGAAACACAGCATCCCTTTTGTCTTAGAGGGAATCAGAATCTATTTCAATCTCACTTGTTGATTCAATCATTTCCCTTTTTTTCTGGCATCCAAAATGAAGTGCTCCATTTCTGAAACTCACTTTTTTGCATTGCAGATGAAGGATCTAGCCAATGTATGGAGCGCCCTCCTTGTACACAAAAAGACTACTTTCAGATTCATACTCCATGTGATGATGAAGGAAAGGTACAGTTGTGAAGCCTCCTACCACCCATCAATTTAAGCCTCCTTGTATTTAGTCACAAGGGAGTTAGGTTACGCTGTGATAGGATCCTACATCTATAGCTAGCTGGGACCTCTGGAGGCCATCTGATCTGATTCTTTCATTTTGTAGATGAGCAAGTTGAGAACCAAGGAAGTTAATAGACTTGCCCAAGATCATAGAGGTAGTGAACATCAGAGGTTTGCTTTGAACCCAAATCTTCAGTTTCCAAAGTCAGTGATAAGAAGATGAATTTAAGCAGGACACATTCAAGAACTTTTTTTCTTCTAGAAATAGTCATTTCTAAACTTGTAACTCTAAATTTTATACATTAAGTCACAGGGAACTAATGTCTCAGAACTCTTTAATTTTTTTGTACCACAGTGGGTTTCATCAGTTAAAAACCATGCAGCTGTTGGGTAATGCAGTTTTTGGCAAATAGCAGTATAATTGCATTAGCAAATGCAAAGTAATCAGCATAAAACTCTACTTTGCCAGAGGGAGAATGTGTCTATAGACTCTGTAAGTTTCCCTGCCATTCTCTTAATTAAAGAATCCAGAGACACTGCATGAATAAAGCAAAAATAGCGTTAAAAAAAGGCAAGTTTCTCATCTTTTTTTTGCATTTGGGAAATAAATGCATTGCTTCTGAGCTTATTGGATGGTGAATGCAGGACATAGTTTCTTTTATATACCAGATCTTCCTTCACATTTATACTTTAATAATAATTATACTTTAATGATAACTTGGTTTGTCAAGTTTTCAGAGAATGGATTTTTTGAGAATTTAACAGTAAAACTATACTAATATTCACAATACAGTAAAACCTTATCAGCCTACAATAACTCAGAGGGAGGCTTATTTGAATTAGTTAAATATCTAAATTATAATATATTTTAAAGCTACAAATGGTTTATCATTTCCAAATACATACAGCGACTTAAACCAACAGTTGCTAACTAACAAAGAAGTTCCTGCTTTAACAAGCAGGTTGTTTGTAGTTAGCTTGGATCATAGAATCATAGATTCAGAAAGGGAAGTGACTTTAGATTATTGAGCCCAATGCCCTCATTTTGCAGATGAGGAAACTGAGGTATAGAGAAATTAAGTGACTTGGTCAGGGTCACTCAGTTTGTAATTGTCTAAGGTAGGTTATGAAGCTGGACTTCCCAATTTAGTGGCCAGAGCTATATCCACTGAACCACACACTAGGATGGATTAAAAAAAGGTTTTTCTTAAGCATATTCCCTGTAAGTTTAATTGTATTAACATAGTGAATTATGCTTTTGATTACTAGTAAAATAAATTTCAACCAAATCTACCTCAGAATGATCATTAATTTAATATTGATTACTCCCAAATCAATAAGATTCTACTATATCCAGACTATTTGAGTCTTTATTGTATTACAAAAAAGATACATGAAAGGTCAAAATCACAAAGTCTTATGGGAAGATAACTCAATTATGCAAGTTAATAATTGACCTAGACCTAAATGAAATATGCAGTGGATTCAAACAAAATACATTGAATGTAGTATCTTTCTTGTTTTTTATCATTATATTATCATTTGACTACGTAATCATCTAGAAAAGGTTGGATGCCATTCGTGAATGTGATTAGGAAAAAGTAGAAGAACTTTGCAGGTTTATGATTCTTTTAAACTTCATCTGCAAGCTTAGTGTAAGTATTAAGTTTACAATTCTAGCAATTTTACTCATAAATCTAAATATCTAATGGTAAGTTTCAGCAGATGTGTCAAGACTTAGTATTTCCGTCAGATGAGAAGGTAGCAACAACTATTCACAATGTCCTTTTTATTGAACGATTTGTATGAACTTTAAATTGCTATTTCATGAAATAAGTATTTTCAGTGTTGTTTAATAGCTCACTTTAAGGCAAAAGATATCCATTCACATATTTCTGCCTTTTGAGTTAAGTGTTATTAAATTTACGAGGAGGCCAATGTGCTACACAGTGGGTAGTTAATTAAAAAACAATAACTTTCAATGTGAAGAGATCTCATGTGTTAGGAAGACTCCTGGATTTAGAGTCAGAGTTCCTTATTTGGGATTTCAATCCTGCCTCTGCCATGTAATTATTTTACCTTGGATAAGTCACTACATATCTCTGAACCTCTGTTTCTTTATTTGTAAAATGAGGGGCTTGGACTAACTGACCTTTTAGTCTCTTCCAGTTTTGAATACATTCAACTGAAATTGTTGGTTTTTTTTTTCAAGGTTAGCAATGAGATCTAACTGTTCAATCTAATGGCTATTTCTCTTTGCTCCTCTTTTTGACCTCTCTGTAGCATTTGACAGTTAACCAACACTTCTTTCTAGATCATTTCTCTCCCCTATAGTTTTGTGACACTACAGTTGTCCCTTCTCCATTGTGACTTTCCCTATTGTGGTTTTGCTATATTGCAGATTGGCATAAGAAATTAAATGGGAATGTTGGGAGAGTTCCATGGAAGTCACAGGCCACACATGAAGGCCAGTAGATGACACAGAAAAAGTTTAGAAACTCAAAAATGTGTAAAATATATGTATAGTATTATATAATATCAGCATATTTTATCTTGTAATACCATAATAATTCAGACTTCTTCCTTGGTATGAAGGGAAGGCAAAAAAAATTTGCATAGATTTTCCAGATCAAGGGGTGCCCCTGATCCCCACAATGTGAAAGGCAGTAACTGTGCTTTCTCCTGGTTTTTTACTGTCCTTTTTTCTCCTTTTCAGCTCTTTTGTTAGTATCTGTGTGCCTTTTACTTTGGATGTTCCCCAAGGGTCTTTCCTGGGTTTTCTTTTCTTCTCTTTTTATACTCTCTATTGGTGATCTCATTGATCCTCATGTGTTCAACCATCATCCTGTTACAGATGATGCCCAGATCATTGTATGAGCTCCAGTCTCTATCCCGAGTTCTAGTGTCATATTGCCAACTGCTTTTTAGGTATCTCTAGCTTGATGTCCCAAAGGAATCTCAAACTTAACGGGTCTAGAATAGAACTTAAAATCCTCTGCTCTGGTAGTTCTCATTTAGTGGTCTGTGAACTCCTTTGGGGTTCAAAGCAATGTGCAATGAGGCTGTGCTCAAAATTCTTAACATCATCTTAAGTAGTAAATAATTGCCAAATTACATTACAAATATATTTTTATATATTCAAGCCCAATCCCTACCAGAGTGTTAACACTTTTAAAAAAAAAGGTTATGATGGTTCATGGAGCAAAAACCATTGGGAACCTCTTCATAACCATCCTTCCTCCAAACTTCACCATTTCTGTTGAGGGTCCCACTATCCTTCTAGTCATTCAAGGTTATAAACATGGAGTCATCCTTGAATCTTCACTTTCCTTTGGCTCCCTTACCCCCTCCCTTATCTAATCCTTAGTGTAGTCTCAGTTCATTCTGACCCGGCAGTTATCCCCTCTTCTCCACTTATACATCCCTAGTGAATGATGGCAATGGGCTACTGATTGGACTCCTAGCTTTCCAGGCTTTTCTTTCTGAAATCTATCTTCCTCACAGTTGCCCAGGTAATCATTCCAAACCCAGAGTGACAGAATCACAGAATTTCAGATCAAGAAGAGTCTTCAGTTCTGTTTAACCCATTCCTGAAAAAAAAATTCTCTCTATGATATATCTGGCAAGCTTTTGCTTGAAGACCTTAAGTGAGGAGAAATGTATAACCTCCTGAGGCAGCCCATTCCAACTTCAATTCTGATTATTGAGAGGGTGCAGCTAGGTGGTACAGTGGATAGAGTACTGGGCCTGGAGGCAAAAAGACTCCTCTTTCTGAGTTCAAATCTGGCCTCAGACACTTACTAGTTGTGTGACCCTGGGCAAGTCACTTAACTCTGCCTTAGTTTCCTCATCTGTGAAATGAGCTGGAGAGGGAAATGGCAAGCTACTTCAGTATCTTTGCCAAGAAAGCCCCAAATGGGGTCATTAAGAGTCACATGATTCAAATGACTGAACAACAACAGTTATTGAGAAGTTTTTTTTATTTCTAATCCAACCCTCTGGAGCCAATTGCTAGTCATGCATCTCTCTTCCATGAATATTCTTGATGACAGTTATCAAGCTTGCCAATGTCATAACCCCTCTTAAGGCCGTCGGTGACTCTCTGGCATCTAGGATCCAATACAAATTCCTCAACCATTTGAAACCCTTTACGATCTGGCCCCAGCCTAACTTTCCAGCCTTATTTTGCCCTTCTCTCTTTTACATATTCTCTTTTCTGGCTTAACTAGACTATTTGTTTTCCCCTGAGGTTGGCATGCCATTTCCTTCCTCTGTGCTTTTGAAAAGTCAGTTCCCCATGTCCCCATGTTCACCTCTACCTGTTAGAATCTGTAACTGCATTCCAGTCTTAGCTCATGGGCTGTTTCCTATGGGAGAGAGATATTTTCTCTCCTTCTCAGTTCAAGGGTACTTAACCATTTTTTTGTGTCATCAGTAAGGGTCCTTAGTAGCCATTTGTCCAACCAATGCCTATGAAGAGATTTTCTCTATGATGCATCTGGCAAGCTTTGACAGTTTGGTGAATCGATGGAGTCTTCCTCAGAATAATGTTTTTGAATGAATAAGCAAAATACATACGATTACAAAGGAAACTATGTTGAAATATAATTATCATTTTTTTTGAAGTTCATGGACCCCAGGTTAAGAATCCCTGCTAGTTATTAGTGGTCTCTGCTCCCTCAAATTATAATGTTTGAACCCGTCTATTTATATGTTGTATCCTTGCTGTAGGATGTAAGCTTCTTAAGACCAGGGAATATTTTTCATTTCAACTTTATTTCCTAGCTCAGTGCCTTGCACGTAGAAGACTCTTCAAAAGGCTCATTGAATTAGATTGGATTGTGTCTGTCTAACTGGATTTAAGGCAATTATTTCTATGACGTCTATGCCTGCACAATTATTTGCCTTAATCTCATCTTTTACAGAGAAATAGAATTCGTGCTTAGTAGGTAGATGACTTGTCCATGGATGGTTATGTGATATTCTCTTTGTGGTTTAGTTAATTTGTGGTTCCAGACAGACTCTAATACTCATAGCCATTTCCGTATCTGTGCTTTCTGCCACGTTCTCTTCTGTCTTCCTTTATAGCTTCATTCTTAACATCTGAGGAGAGCTTTGAGTTGATTTCAGAACAGAAGTATCCATTTAGTTCTTTGTAAGAGACACCTTTCAGGCATGAAACAGAGGTTGTTGTCTTTTGTGCTTACTAAAAAAAAACCACAAAACTTTAGTTATTTGAGGACTTGAAGATCCCTAACTTTTATTGGGAAACTTTTCTTGGGCATTAGAATTAATTCAATTTGATTCAACATATATTTGCTGATGTTAGACTATGTATAACTAAAATTCTATCCTGATTGCATGGTACCATCATTATTATATTATCACTAAATTTTTGTTAAAAGTCTACTAAATGCGTAGAAAGGCAGCATGGTAGAGATCTAGGCTCAAATCCAGGAAGACCTGGGATCAAGTCCCATTTCCAATAGGTACATAGGTTGTATAGCCTCCTCGACCAACTCACTTAACCCCTTAGGGGTCTACGCAACTCTCTAAGACTGGAAGTTGCAGAGAAGGTACTAAACAGTACTGGAAGAGGGAGTTTCCTTAACCTGCAGCCTCCATGACAGTTAAATTAAAGATCCAGTCCTCATCTCAGTCCCTATATACATTGTAGTAATTTGTCATTGTCCATTGTGGAAAAGCATACCATGTAATTTAGGGTTCTTAAGAAACCTGTAGCCTGAATGGGAAAAACAGGATAAACTGTCAGATAACAGTATGGATGGAAATAAGTAAATGGGGCTACTATACACAAATGGTGTAGCCTAAGTCTGGATCACTACAACAGGCTGCCTCTATCAAGAGAAACTGTTAAATTAAGATATACCACATGCCTTTAAGAAAGTTCAACATAAAAAATCAGACATTTACAAAGCAGATTAATTTAGGAGTAATTATTTGCTATGGAAGGATCTGTCACATGATTCTTTTCAATAATGATCTTCCATTGTATGGGAGTAGTTATGTCCCTAAGTATATATAATCACATACACAGGTATGACTTTGGTAGAATTTCTAACGCTCAGAAAAGATAGAGTATGTGACAATATGTGGTAGTAAAAAGAGCATTGTACTTGTAGTTAGAAGAACTGGTTTTTATTCTACTTACTACCTTTGTTATCTTGGACAAATCACTTTTCTCTTGTGGGCATTGGGTTCCTCTTCTACAGAACATGAAAGGGGTACAATATATGATCATGAAAGACTATTTCCAGCTCTAAATCTATGGCTATTATGATCCAACATACATTCACTGGAAATTAGTTATGCCAAACTGACCTCATTTTCTTCCTTGTTAGGGTTATTAATTTGGCAGTTTATCTATAGGCACATGATATGCCTTAATTTGACACTTTCACTTCATAGAGGCAGCCTGTTGTAGTGAGCCAGACTTAGGCACTCAGCTTCTAATCTCAGCTCTGTTGCTAGCTGGGCTGAATTCACTTAAACCGTCTGGGTCTTAGATTTTACATCTGCAAAATGAAGAAGTTGGATTAGATGCTATCTAAGGTCCTTTGTGGCTGATTCTATATGCTTGTGGAAAAGATGGAATAATCAATCAACAATCATTTATGAGTCTGCTAAATGTATAGAAAGGTAGTATGGTAATGATTCAGCCTTGAATCCAGGAAGACCTAGGATCAAGTCACGCTTCAATAGGTCCTGATTGTATAACCTTGGTCAACTCATATATTGTATTCTGAAGTTTATCTATATCAAGGAAGGGCTGCACATCTATCTTCTCTGAATGGATTCATATTCCTTAGGATCTTAAAATTTTTTCTTTCATTATGAAATAGGTTATTAACTCATTTACCAAGCTCATCTTTCATAAGATAATCTGATTTAATTTTTTTCTTTGACCTTCTAGTCATTCTAAATTTTTTAAAATAGGAATGCAAGAAGAGACAGCTTTTGAAGAATTCCATTTAAAAGATCCCCAGCAAACATGTTGATTTTTGTTAAATATCAACACCCACGAACATTTTAATATAGTCTTTCTGCAAGCATTTATTAAGTACTGAAGAAATGTTGAACATAGTACTAAGTACTGGGGGTGCAAACAAAGGTGAAAACAGACCCTGCCCTCAAGGAGCTCATATTCTAGTGTTGTATTGAGAAACTGCAAGCTTCTCAACACAAGGACTGTTGTGTGTGAAGAACAGCAAGTAGGGTCATCATTGTAGCTGGAATGGTAGGTAGGAGACAAGTCATATATATATATATATATATATATATATATATATTCATTCATATACATACACATGTGTATGGCAAGGCTCCACATGTAAGAGCTGTCCTCTGCATGTAGCATAGGGGAGTTATTGTGTGGCTCAAAGGGAACTCAATGAAGATTTGAGGACTCTGCCTCTTATTTTCCCCAGCTCTGCCCTGCCCCCTTACACAGTTGAGACAGTCCCATGCCAATGGACTTTGGGACTGAGGTTGGATATATGCAATTGGTATTAAATTATATTAAATTTAACATGATAGTACAACTGCTCTGCTTAGTGTCCCCAATATGGTTTCTTTTTTACCTTGTGAGTCAATTTAAACTGTAACCAATGTTATTTCATTTAATGAAATCCCTTGGTTTTTCTAGAGTTGAAAGCCCTTTATAACTAGAGGGGCTAAGTGATTCTCTCAGCATCTCAGCAAGGCAAAGCTTACCCATTATTTCATAGATGGCAAATTGAGGTGGACAGGTGCAATGACTGGCCAAAGTGAATTGCTTAGAGAGGCCATAATGTGTGAGCTGAAAGAACTGAGATCATTTAAGAAAGAAAAATGCCATTTATGACTCTGCTGGGCAATGTGTCTTTTCTAAATAATCTTGTTGAAATAATTTGACTTTTATATCTTCCTGAGGAGATTCTTGAGGAAAAAGTCAATGACCTACAAGGATTTTCTGTTACTGGGTTTCTATCATTGGAAATAGCTCTTCAGAATAACCATTGAAATTCTGATTTACCAACCCACCTTCTAAAATTATTAGACTGACCACTTGACTGTTTCCTGAAGAGGACAGAATTATCCAGGACAGAAGCCTGGATCTTTAAGGAAAGGAAACTTTTAATTCTCTTGCAGCTGTAATTTTGATTTTTTTCCTCTTTTTATTTGGGCCATTCTTTTTGGTGCTTTTCGGATATATTTACTGAGGATCCTTTAAATGGAACTATGTTCTTCAAAGGCTGTCTCCTCTTGCATTCCTGTTTAAAAAAATAGAATGACTATCGAGTTAGAGAAAAAAGTTAAATCAGATTACCTTATGAAAGATGAGCTTGGTAAATGAGTTAATAACATAATTGATTTATTTAGAATACATGTGTAAGTACCTTATTTTTTATACTATGTGCCAAAGAATGAAAGAAAAGTTCCTTATCCCTAAATGCCTCTAAGTGAAAGAAATGTTCTAGTCACCTCTCATCTCCTGTTTGTGTACTTAATATTAGGTATTAGAAAGACTGTGATCGATTTCCAAATGCTATGAAATAATAGAATACCAAAGAAATGCTTCTTACTATACTATCTGCTGCATTTTCTTAAAAGAATATTTTCTTTAAATGATCAGGGAAGGAGAGACCCTGTAGACTGATGTCCCTCATTGGTGCTTAAATGTCTTTTTTTTCCCGTTTCTCCCATGATTTTACATTGCTTTCTGACTATTGGGCAGCCTTTGTACAATGATCCACAGCCTGTCAGTTACTGTAATATGTCCTAGCTATGCTCCAGCTGAGATCATTTAGGTGTTTGGAATCTTAACATAATTGAGACCCAATATGTGACTTGTATGCTTCTCCTTACAGACACAGATAATGTACAAGTGGATAGAGCCCAAGATATGCCAAGAGGACCTCACAGATGCTGTGAGGCTTCCCCCTTCTGGAGAGAAGAGGGATTGTCCACCCTGCAACCCAGGCTTTTATAACAACGGCTCATCTTCTTGTACTCCTTGCCCACATGGAACATTTTCAGATGGAACGCAGGGTAGGAATTTAGCTTTCCCCAGAATGCAATCTTCACAGAAATTCTTTCATGAGAGATCATCTATAGCTAATGCAGGGGTTCTAAATGTTCCAGTGACAAGCCTGATGAAACCTGTGACCCCTTTCTTAGAAAAATGTTTTTAAAAACATAAAATAGAACAAGTAAGATTACAAATGAAATGAATTATGTAGAAATAAAATTTCCTTTCTCTCTCTCTTTCTCTTCTTTCTTGATTCCTTCCCTCCTTCCCTCTCTCCTTCCTTCCTTCCTTCCTTCCTTCCTTCCTTCCTTCCTTCCTTCCTTCCTTCCTTCCTTCTTTCCTTCCTTCCAAGTTTTGGACCTCAGATTAAAAACCTCTGTCTCTAATGGAAGGTCTTTTCCTTGGTTCCAGCGCCTTACACTTAGTAGTCACCTAATAAATAATTTAATTGAAGTCAGTTGAATAATGTGTTTAGATCAAAGCCTTTTCAAGTCAAAATAGTTATTATAGCAATAACAACTTGGAATGGGGAAAATGATAACTATCGATTAAAAAGAAATTAAAGATGTGAATATCCCGTCTTAAATGGCATCACTTTAATGTACCATGAGTAAAGACATGTCATTAAATGTGTTAGGTGTTTAATGGGATTTTGTGTGAAGGTTTTGGAAGTGGGACAAACTTTTGTTTTCAGATACTCACAGGAAAATCCCACTAATTTTAGTATTAAGCCTTTCCTTAATTATGGGATGATAGTAATAATAATGCTGAAATGGTAAAGGGCGGTGGCCGCCTTTATGATTTAGGTTTATATTTATATGAATGGGAATTAATCTATGGAAATTAAGTGAGGAAATATTTTTATAAAGTCACTCATTGCTCCTTTCCCTTTTGATTATGAACAAATATATGGATTTTTTTGTCTTGATATTTTTAAAGGTTTTTTTGTTCAGACTTTTTTTTGGGAAATGTTATTGACTCCAAAAGGGCTTAAGAGGTTCTAGAAGCTTCTTCTCCTGGCTCCTAGCTAAAGAATCATCAATGATGCTGGTGAAAGAAAGAGGGGGAACTTTCAGTACCACAACATTGTTGGTGTTATTGTTTTCGTCTATCCTTGTCTCCACTAGAATGCAAGCCATGCCCAGCAGGAACAGAACCCGCTCTGGGGTTTGAGTATAAATGGTGGAACATCTTGCCTGCCAATATGAAAACCTCCTGCTTCAATGTTGGAAACTCAAAATGTGATGGAATGAACGGTGAGTCCAAATCCAGAGCTTCTTGCTGTAGTCAGGAATCACAGGCAGCTGTTTTCTGGCTCATTTCCGTATGAACAGAATCGTGGGGAGCAGGAACCTAAAATGGTTTTACCGTTGTTTTCTTTTACTCCAAATCTAGATATTGTGGTCAAAGGACTATGATTTTTTTTCCTATCATGGTAACACATTCCTTCACCTTCTCATAGGCATGATATGTATGAGTAGGTAATTGAGTGCTTAAGAAGTGAGGTGGTATAGTGGAGAGAATATTGAATTTTACCTGCAAACAGAAGATCTGAATTTGAACCACAGTGCTGACATTAATAGTGATTAATAGTTAATCATTTTAATAATTCAGCAATAATATAACAGACTAATAAATTTAGTACTTTGTTAATATTAGCAATTGATTTATCAGCAATCATTAATAATTGCAGACATTTATAGACAGCTTTAACATTTATGAAGCACTTTACATCCTTTATGCCTTTTGTTCCTCACAACAATTTTGTAAGAGGCAGAGTGCTATAGTGGGTAGATTTGAAGGGAGATTTGAATTCAGATCTTGTCTCTGACATGTATGGCTATGTGACCCAAGGAAGGTCAGTTAACCTTCCAGTGTTCTAGAGTGACCATTTTTAAAGACTGAGTTTCAGAGAAGGTACTGATCTGCATTGATATAGAGGGAGTTTCCTTACCTGAGAGTTTTCTATGTTAGTGATCCCTATCTCAATATCTCATGTCCCTATAGACATGATCATTTTGCTGTGCAAAAAAGTTGTATTTCTGCTTTGTTGTTGTTATTGTTCAGTTGTCTTAGTAGCGTCTGACTCTTTGTCACCCCATTTGGGGTTTTCTTGGCAAAGATACCGGAATGGTTTGCCATTTCCTTCTCCAGGGGATTAAGGCTAACAAGATTAAAACAAGCTAGTGTCTGAGCCTAAATATGAACTCAGGTCTTCCCAAGTCGAGGCCTGGCACTCTATCTGCTGTGCCACCTAGCTGCCCTTTGTGGTTCTGCATTGCCTACCAAATAAAGTCCAGGTTTCTTAGCCTGGCATTTAAGACCCTCCTTTATCTCGTTCCAGTGTTTATATTCAGACTTGTTTTGTACTATTCTCCCTTTAGATACCCTATGAAAACAAAACAGAAACAAGAAAAGTAAGCTACACAATATCCCTTAAGTGCATATTAAGCTTTGCATAGATGCAGGATATTTGGCCCCATATCTCTGCTAATTTCTTGTCTATCAAGGCCCTACTCAAATGGCATCTCCCCCATTTGCCATCCCTGATTCTTCCAGCCTGAAATTATTTCTCCCTAGAGAGTTCCCTATACTTTTGGAACCAAATATCTAGTTCTCATCCTCCCAACAGCACCGTGAAGTAGGTATCCCCATTTTACTGATGAGAAAAAATTGACTCAGGGATGTTTTGACCTACTTCATGATCACACAGTTAGGAGACAGGAGTCTCTCCTGATTCCAAGTCCAGAATTCTACTTATTACAGTACGTTAGTTAAGTCATAGAAATTCAGAACTGGAAGGGACCTTTGTGGCTATCTAGTTCAGCCCCACCCCCACCCAGGAAATTGTATTCTCAACATAAAGCACTCAAAAAATGGTCATCTAACCTCTGCTTAAATACCTCCATTGGGGAGAACCTTCTATCTCCTGAGGCAACCCATTGGACGCTCTAATTGTTAAAATGTTCTTCCTGACCTCACGGCTAATTTCCATCTTTGAAATATCATCCCATGGCTTTTGATTCAGCTCACTAGGGACAAAAAGAGCAGCTCTTCAAATACTTGAGCATAGCTAGCTACCGTGCCCTCCCTGAGACCTCTCTTTTCCAGGTTAGGCAGCTCTATTTCCTCCAATAGATCTTGTATACATGGATCTAAGACCCTCCACCATCTTGGTTGTCCTCCTCAGAATCACTTTCCATTTTACCAATGGCCTTCTTAAATGGTTTCTACTCAGAACCCCAGATGTGGTCTGACTGTGGTTGCTTCCTCATTTTTGGAAGTTTTGCCTCTCTTAATGCAGCCCAATACTGTCCTAGCTTTTTTTGGCTGCATAGCACAGTGCCTGGCACATAGTAGGTGCTTAATAAATGTTTATCCAAAGGATGAATGAGTTTACTCAGCTATAAAATGAAGGTAATAATCACATCCACAGTATCTCCCTCATAGGAATGTTGTAAGGACCAGATGAGACAGTATATTTGAAGTGCTTTGGAAAGTGTTATATAAACATAAGCCATTATGATAAGAATGGATATAGAGCTGGTCTTGAAATAAGGAAGACCTGGGTTCAAGTTTTACCTCTGCCACATACTGTCTGTGAGAACTCAGGTAAGTCACTTAACTCTAGGCATTTCTAAATCCATATATTACACAGGAGATATCAGCCTCAGTTTTCTTCTCTGTAAAATGAGTGTTGGATACTGCAGCCTCTAGGCTCCCTTCCAGCTATAAATTATGTTACCTTTATTGGTAGAGTTTCTCTTCTCATGATTTCTCTATACCAACGAAATCCCTGGTCTAGTCCCAATTCCTATCCTATTATTATACAGACAGTAGCTGTTCACTAGTCTATCGTAGGAGCTACTTATCTCCGGTGCCCAGACAAGTGGGCACCAGTTAGATCTGCCCAGATTATCAAGGGCTTTGTACAGAACAGCCTAGAGCTTGAAAACGTTGTTTTGAAAATTTGGAGAGGATTTAAGTTCTGTAGTGGCTCTGGAACCTTCTGTACTGTGGGATTGGTGGGACATGGGAACAGTCACATTCTAGCTCATCTGCTGTGTCGTAGGAAGCAGAAATAAGGTGAAGGGAGCAGTAGTTGTAGAGAAAACTTGGGTGTTTTTTGAGCTCTTAGATGACCTGCCTTGCCTTGCATTGAAAACTGTGTTTTAGCGGATCTTGGATAAGATGAAATACATATATTGGCTGAGCAGTCTCTGTGCTCCTTTGTTATGCACATACCCCACTGTCTTTGCCCATTAATTATCCCATTCTAAATGCTAATGTTTTTGTCTTTCTCTCAATTTTTATTCCTACCAACTTTGAGCAACCTGAACAGACTAGATCATCAGTGGCCCAGTTAGATCTTTTATGGCTTACTCAATTTTGTTAGCCAAGTAGGAAACACACTCATACTCTGTGAGAAGGATGTTCTCTCCCTCTTTTCCCTTCCTTCTTTCCCCTTCTACTCACACCCCCACCCATTTGTCTCTGTGTGTCTCTGAGTCTCCTTCCTTTCTTCCCTCCCTCTTCCCATGTCTGTCTCTTTGCGCATTTGTCTCTATCTCAGACTCTATCTCCATCTGTCTTTGTCTCCTCTCTCTGTGTGTCTGTCAGTCTTTGTCTTGACTGTTCTTCTGTCTTTGTCTCTCTAACTTTGACTTCGTCTCTCCCTCTCCTCCTTCTGCTCTTCCCCACCCTCCCTTGCTCTCCCTCTTCTTTTCCCTCCCTCCTTTTTCCCCTTTCTCCTTTCCCCTCCTTCTTCTTCCCTCTTCTCCTCTCCCTCCCACTCTCTCTCTTCTACCTTCCTCTCCTTCTCTTCTACCTTCCTTCCTCTTCCTTCCTCCTCATCTCCGTCCTCCTTACCCCTCCTCTTTCCTCCTCTTCCTTTTTCCCTCCCTTCTCTCACTCTCCCCTTTTACTCCCTATCTTTCTCTCCTTTTCCCTCTCCTTTGCTCCTCTCCTACCTTCCCTCCCCTAGAGTTGGCAGCCTGACATAGTTAAACAAACACTGGATTTAGTTGTCAAGAAATAAAATCAGTTCTGGCTTCTACATTTATTAGCTGTGTGTTTATGGAACAAGTCAGTTAATATCTCTGAGCTTCCATTTCCTCAGCTGTAAACTGGAGTTCCTAGTATTTGTACTTCTTACCTAACAGAATTATTGCGAAGAAAGAGCTCTGTGAACTCTGAAGCTCGGTATAAGTGCCGATCAATCCCCTCCATTCCTCCTTTTCCAAACTGAGTGTGGCAGCTGAGTACAGCCCTATTGGTCTACACAGCCCCTCACCCTCCACTGTTAGGCAGCCAGACTCCAGCCAATACACCAGCCTGGCACAGGGCTTTCCAGCCCCAGGTACTTATCTCTTAGCCAAACATCCCTGTTCTCCTTTATCCCCTAGACTGCTTCAGATTTCCCCTTACCAGTGTTGATGTGGAGCAGATCTGCCCAACTTGGCAGTAGGTAGGGGCCAAAATTAAGATATGGTAAACTTCGGCGGCAGATGGGTTTTTAGCAGCTCACTTTCCAAGTAAAGGTATAAAGGGTGGTTGTTGTGGGTCACATGACAAACAGAGCGTGCACAGTGGCAACCCACCAGTGACTAGTGGAAGGCTGGTTAAATGGGGCATGGACAAAATGCTCCTTACATCTTTACTTCTTTTACATCCTCTACATTTTTTGTTGGCTGCCTGAAATCTTTTGGGGGCCTGCAAGCGGCTTGCGGGCCATATACTGTGCAGGCCTGGTTTAGAGTGAGATTTCCAGGTAGTATATCAGAATTTGGAAAAGAAATCTGTTTTACTTTAGAAAGTGTAGGCTTTATGGAGGTACAGAATTATTAGCTTTCTCATTGAAGATTTTTTTTTTCTAAAGCACAAACTTTCAGCTATTTTCTCATAGGGAATTTTGCAAAGAAACATCTTTGCTGGTATCAGGGAGCCTTTTAACGCAGCATTTAATTTGCAACTGAGGTTGACAAGTTAGCACTTCCCCTTCGGGAGTTGTTAACTTTGAGTCTCATGACTGCTGATGATCTTTTTAGCCTCATTTGAAGCTGTTGCAAGAGAACCTTAAACATGTAGAAATGAAGTTTTTGGTAGGAAGTTTTTTTTTAATCACGCATTTATTTGAGGAGAAGCAGAAGGGTAAGAGTGATCATAACTGTGACCTGGGAATAAAGAAACCTGCATGCTAATCCTAGCTCTGCCATGAAATGGCTTTGTGACCTTGCAGAGTTCACTTTACCTCTCTGGGCCTCAGTTTCCTCATCTACAAAATGGGGCCATAGGGATCATTTAGCTCTAATTCCTTTAGCTCTAACATTCCGTGATGAATATATAAGCTGTTTTTCTAAATGATAGGTTAGAAAAGACCATTGCATTCAGAGATAAAAGACTCAAATTTGAGTCCAAACTCTGCTGCTTAACTTGCTGGAAAAATTTTGACAATTCACTAAGTCTTTGAGGGTCTTCGTTTCTTCATCTGTAAAACACAGATAATAATACTGGTATCAGCTATGAGGGATGGCTAGGTGGTGCAGTGGATAGAACTCTGGTAGTTGTGTGACTCTGGGTAAGTCACTTAATCGCTGGCCGCCTCAGTTTCCTCATCTGTAAAATTAGGCTATTAACATATACCCTCTCAGATAAAATTAGGATCTGTAAAATGAGGATAATAACATCTACCTCTTAGGGTTGTTGTGAGGATCGAAAGAGATGATATTTGTAAAGCTTCTAGCACAATACCTGACACATAGTAGATGCTTAACAAATGTTTGTTAAATTAAAAGAAATTTTTTTAAAATCTGCCTCATAGGGTTGTTATAAGGAAAACATCTAGAAAACTATAAAACAATACATGCATTGGTCCTACTGTTCTTATATTATTTGGAGATTTGTGGTCGAGATGTGGGATGCCATCAGTTGAGGAAACTTAGGGGGGAAATGTCACTCCATTTATGCCAATCTGCCTAAGTTTGGCAGCCAATAGTCTTAGAGAGTTCCACAGGTTCATAGATAGCATGTGTCAGTGACTGGTCTTGAACCAAGATATTCCTGATTCCAAGGCTCACTCTTTATCTACTATATATAATTCTATGTTTCATTCTTCTTAATGAAAATACACATTTGGCTTTTATATTTGCAGGTTGGGAGGTGGCTGGAGACCATATCCAGAGTGGGGCAGGAGGCTCGGATAATGATTATCTGATCTTAAACTTGCATATCCCAGGATTTAAGTAAGGAAAATCACTCTGATTCACTGCCCTTAAGAATTTTTGTATTCTTTGCCATAGGAATACTTGAAAGAGAAATTCTTTATGTGTATTAATAAAGTAATATAATACTCTACTAATTCAAATTATTAAGAAATAGTATCAACCACAAGATAATTATCTATAAACTATTTTATAGGATTTGTGATCAGAGACTATTTTAACTCTAAGTCCTACCTTAGTCATTATTTAATTCCAGGAAGTAACAGCTGGAATATTATGTCTAAAATGCTGTAGTAACAAGAATTTGTCGATGCTTCAGAGAGAGAGAGAGAAAGAGAGAGAGAGAGAGAGTGTGTTAGTTATTGGTTAAAGCTAACTACAAGAATATTTTTGTATTTTCTCAACTCTGCCTTCAAATTATGATGCCAACTTGTATAAATCAATTGATCCCAATTTGTCTTTGTTTTGCTCTTGTTGATGGTAGGCATTTATGTCAGAGATCAGAGGAGCTTTATCCCATGATTATGCTTTCAGATGTTTCAGTGTATGATGGCGTCATTTGTACTAACAATGGCAAACAGCCACATTTTGCCACGGGTCTCTAGTTGTCTACGGTACTCTTTATTACTACTTGTTCTAAACACAGTTTGAGGCAAAAATGGAATGAGTAACAGCAGGAGGTCAATGGAACTGAAGCTTTTGGCTTTCATTTTCACTAAAAACTCAAGCCCAATTTGTCTCCAAATTGTATTGAGAACACATTGTAAATATTGCCTTTCTGCTTTGGCAAATAGGCCTCCAACATCCATGACGGGAGCCACAGGTTCTGAACTCGGAAGGATAAGTTTTATTTTTGAGACCATCTGTTCAGCAGACTGTGTGCTGTACTTCATGGTGGTGAGTGAAAAGAGCATCTTTCCATAGCATATGACTCAGCTTGCTACTATATTTCAAGTAGGAATTTCACTGCTATTCAAATATGCAGAAGAACTCATGTTTTTTAAATTTTCTGTTTTTCTTCGTGTTTTCCAAAATTGGGACTGCATCTTTTCAGTGATAAAAGTACCATTCATGTGTGAGTCAATTTTAGAATTACAGAAGAGCAAAAAGTCACTAATAGGCTTGCACCTCTATTGAGAAAAATAGAAAACATAAGAGGGTAGTTCTTTCTTGCTTTGCTTTGCTTCCCTTCCCCTTTGCTGTACCCCAACCCACACTCATATCAGAAGCCTGGAAGATAGAAGTGAATGTGGGTGGAATGATATAATTAAGTAGGGATAAAAATAAGAACACCAAAAAAGAGAAGTAAAATGAATGGAGGATAGAAGAGAATTAGAGAGCAGGGAGTACTAAAGAAGCAGACAAAGGTCTTTGTTCTCCATCACAGAAATCAGAGCAAACTTGGCCTCTTTCAGTTCAAAGTACATATGTCTCAGTTATGAGGTGGAGGACAGATATGTTGGGCATAATCTGCTCATTTTACTTTCTTTAATGAATATCAGGCAGAAAGTGGCCCTTAGCCAATGTATCTGTGTTATGACTAATGTTGCCAAATTCATGAATCAGTGGTCTTTATTGTGAAGGATAATAACTTGTTAGGTTAACTAAGACTATATTTTGATTCAATTTTTCAGTTGTTTGCAGTCAATATAGCAAGGATTTGTGATTATCCCTTTGGCCAAAGAAGATCATAGCTGATCTGTGGTTTAGTAGAGAAGTGTTAGAGCAGAGATTCTTAACCTGAAGTCCATGAATTTGGTTTAAAAAATATATGTATGTATACTGATACATATATCTACATACATAAATGTATCTATATACATATAAAATGTATTTTACTGTCATTTCCTTTATAATCCTATACATTTTATTTTGTACTTTTAAAAATATTATTTCAAGAAAGTCTTGAGGCTTCATGATATTGCCAAGGGGGCCAGAAAGGCAGGAGTTGCTTAGAACTCAGGGAGGTCACATAGTTAGGGACAAATGTATGATTTGAACAAAGTCTTTCCTGATTCTAGGTCTAACACTCTATTACTCTATGCTGTTTCCTTTTCCCTACTAGCCTCCCATGTACTAGGCAAATGAAAAATTATAAAGATAAGCTCAGTGAGGGTAGGGACTTTATAATCTAGTAAGGGGATAAGACATATACATAGATAACTATAGTGTATATTGATATCTGGTACAAAGCAAAGTATTATGTGAGGTCTGAGGAAGAAGGTTGTTCTACACAGTGGAAATGAGTGTGTGTGTGTGTGTGGTAGGAGGAGTGATCAAGGAATGCTTAAGAGTAGATTTTAGTGGTATTTGAGTTGGACTTTAAAGAATGGCCAAGAATTAAACTGGCAAAGAGAGAGAGAGGAAAGGGCATTCTAAGTATGGAGAACAGTGTTTACAAAGGTGTGGAGGAGGGAAATCACAGCACACATTCAGAAGACAGAATAGTCCAGTTTGACTGGTGGTAGAGTGCCTGGAGTGGGGTGATATCAGGTACAATTGGAAAGGTAGATTGTAGAAGGCCTTGAATGCCAAACAAAGAATATTAAACATTACTCAGTAAGCAGAGATGAGTTACTGATGGATTTTGATAAATGGAGAAACATGATAAAATTTGTGCGACAGGAAGATTAAGATGGATCGGAACACAGAGAACAGAGGCAGGAAGGCTTGTTAGGAGGCTATTGGAAGAGTTGTTATGAGAGTAGTAGCCATCAGACTAGAGAGTAGGAGATGTTTGTTGTCATTGAGTTGTGTTTGACTCTTCATGACCTCATTTGGGGTTTTCTTGGCAAAGGTACAGGAGTGGTTTGTCATTTCCTTTTCTAGCTCATTTTACAAATGAGGAACTGAGGCAAATACACAGCTAGTAAGGATCTGAGGCTGATTTGAACTTGGATCCTCCTGACCCCGGGGGCTGTGCTCTAACCACCGTGCCATCTAGCTGCCCCAAATGTTGTTGCATTGTTTTTTAGTCTTGTCTAATTCCTCATGACCACATTTGGGGTTTTCTTGAAAAGATAGTGGAGAGGTTTGCTATTTCCTTTTCCAGCTTATTTCATAAATGAGGGAACAGAGGCTAATGGGGTTAAGTGAGTTGCCCAGGATCGCACAGCTAGTAAGTGTCCAAGGCTGGATTTAAACTGAGGAAGATGAGTCTGTGACTCCAGGCCTGGCACCCTATCCACTGCACCACCCTGCCATCACCAAACTTGTAGAAGTGGACAGTCTTTGTACCTAAGGGATGAGGGAGAGAGAAGTGAGATTTAAACCTGAGCTCTGATTATATGTTCTAGGAATTATTGACTGAGTTTAGGTTTCTCCTTTGAAATGTTAGATGGGTAGAATTTTAAAAATTTATCTCTAGTTATTAACCTAGTTAAGTTTGGAAACCCTTATCACCAGGTGGGCCACTAGGTGGTGAATTTTCCAGACACCAGAACTCTTAAAGACCCTCCACCAAGTTATAGAAGAATTCTGATTTATTTCAATGGAGGGAAGAACCACATGGATGATAATATAGATTCTTGAAATATTTGTTGTAAACTAAATGTTTTCTGCAGCTGGATGGGGCAGTGAACAGACTGTTAGCCCTGGAGTCAGGAAGGCTCATCTCCTTGAGTTCAAATCTGGCCTCAGATACTTACTAGTTGTGTGACACTGGGCAAGTCACTTAACCTTGTTTGCCTCAGTTTCCTCATTTGTAAAATGAGCTGGAAAAGGAAATGGCAAACCACTTCAATATCTTTGCCAAGAAAAGCCTAATGGGGTCATGAAGAATTGGGCAAGACTGAAGAACAACAAACATTTTCTACTTTGCTAAAGCTTTGAGAGGCAACTTTAACATAGTTGGTGCCCTGATTACTAGGTACTAAAGTTTGTTGCATACTTGCGTAATCTTGGAAGAATTTAAGGGGCCTGGGACTTTATGAAGGTGGTCCCTGTTCAGAGCATTTAACAGTATAACTCGTGCACAAATCATGATGGTGTCCTGAGGTTTTAGTATAGTGTCTGGCACATAGTGCATAATAAATACTTTTTCGTTTATTTGTTCGTAAGTTCATTCATTCTTTCATCTACCTGTATATACAAAGGATGTTCTCAAAATCTTTTTTTTCACTTTTCAGTTTTAGTATCTTAGTTCAATTTTAAGCTTCAGTAGTTTAAAATTGCAGTAAAACTTTGGGCATACCCTAAATACACATAAATACCTTTTCTGAATTCTATTATCCCCACATTTATGTATATCTTTATTTAATATAATGAGTTTATATTAAGATTGAGTCTGTGTTGACTTTATATGTATTTTTCCAATGCATTTTAGGATATTAATAGAAAAAATACCAACGTGGTGGAATCCTGGGGTGGAACCAAAGAAAAACAAGCTTATACCCACATCATTTTCAAGAATGCAACATTCACATTTACGTGGGCGTTCCAGAGAACGAATCAGGGCCAAGATGTAAGTGCCAGCTACCTTTTCAGGATCGGCATAGTGCTGTTTTCCAAGGTGCCCAGAATAGTTTGTTTCACATTTAATTCAACTGGTAGTGGCAGTGAGACAGGGAACAGAGGGCATTTGGAGTCAGAGGAGCTGGGCTCTAATGCTACTCTGCCACTTGTACAATTTTGGCAAATTGTTTATTTCTTTGGGTTTCATTTTCTCATCTGTAAAATGAAGGGGACTGGACTTGGTGACTACCTCTTAGCTTTAAATCTGTAACGCTATGTGCTTTTGATCAGGAATACCATTGACTTCATATTCCATACTCTGGTTATGTAATAATTCACCAGATTTCTGGAGTAAACGTGTTAGGAAAATACAAAGGGCTCAATAATGTAATGTCATCTTTATAAATTTCTCCTCTTATTCTGAGCTTTATTCCCCCCTGGAAATAAATCCTCGTTTTCAACTATTTCAGAAGCTAATACCTTTAGGATATTTCATGCACTAATAGGTGATGATAGCATCAATTGGGAATTGGTTGAGTAAGTTATGGTACATGAATGTGATTGAATATATTGTGCCATAAGAAATGATGAAGAGGATGGTTTCAGAGAAACCTGAGAAGACTTATATGATCTGAATCAAAGTGAAGAGATCAGAATCAGGGAAAAAAAACTTTATGTAATAATAACAACAGTATTGTAAAGACAAACAACTTTGAAAGACTTAGCAACCCTGATCAACATAATGGCTAACTGTAGTCCTAGAGGATTTGAGATGAAACATGTTATCCATCTCTAGATAGAGAGCTGATAGACTCAGAGTGTAGATTGAGGCATATTATTATTTTTGGACATGGCCAATGTGGGAATTTGCTTTGCTTTAATATACATGTTTACAACAGAGTTTTTTCTCTTGCTTTTTTCAATGAGGGAGTAGGGGAAGAAGAAGTGGGAGAAAGAGAATTTAGATCTGAAAATAAAATAAAATTGAATTTACAAAAGAAAATTAAAAAACCTGGTGGAACCTCTAATCTCATATGAAAGCTGCTTATTAGACTCTGCTCCATGATATGTGTTATAGGATAAGCTTTATAAACCTCTCCCTGCTCTTTCGTAGCTGGATAACTGAGGCTCAGAGATGTTATTGTTGGACCCAAATCATGGAGGTAATTAGTGACAGAGGCAGAACATCAATTTACATTTTTTGATTCCTAGTCCAGTGTTCTATCTACTAGATCATACCGTCTCATGCTATCTCAATAAATGTAGCTTGTTTTAGTGAATAGCATGCTTGACTTGGTTAGGAGGACTTGAATTCAGATACCTCCTCTGACACTCACTAACTGTGTGGCAGTAATTAAGTCTCAAAAACTGGATCTCAATTTTCTTATCTATAAAATGAGGATAGGATTGTTTAAAGTACCTTCTCCATAAGTTCATTGTGACATCAAGTGAAATGTTGGCTGTCAAACCTGTGGCAAACCTTAAAGCGAGTTATTTATATTTGTACTATATATATATATTTTTAAACATGTGATTTTATTGACATAGAGAACTCTCAGGAAGAAACTTTCACTACCAATGCAGATTGATACCTTTACCCAAAAGACTTGAATTTAGGTCTTCATGACTTCTAGGTCAACTTGTTATCCCCTGTGCCATGCCCGTATTATTAATTGTTCAACAAGCAATTATCCTACACTCAGTGTTGTGCCAGGCACTATGTAAAGTGCAGGAGATTTTTTTAAAAAGGCAAACAAATGAAAAAAAAATCCCAACAACCCAGTCTTGGCCTTCAAGGAGCTGTCTATTAGAGAGATAGTAGATACTATATCTATATATCTATTTATACATATATATATATACACACATATATACATATATACACATATATATATACATATACATACATATACATATACATGTATATATATATATATATGTAGTATCTACATAAGGTCTGTTCCAATATTAAAAGCTCTTTTAGTTCTGAGGTCTATAGATATACCCAAGTTCATTCACATTACGGTGGTCCATTGGCAGGAAGGGAAGGGAATATGTGTTTGTACAACATTTTCTATATGCCAGGCACTGTGTTAAGCACTTTTTATAAATATTATCTTATTCTATCCTCACAACAACCCTGTGAGGTAAGTGTTCTTGTTTTCCTCATTTTATAGTTGAGAAAATTAATTTTTCAGTTGAATAAAGTGAGGCAGGTTAAGTGACCATATCTAGTATTTGAGGTCAAATTTGAACTCAACCATTCCTGACTCTGGGCAGCTAGGTGATGTAGAGTGCTGGACCTGGAGTCAGCAAGACTCAACTTCCTGAGTTCAAATCTGTCCACTTAAACTTGTTTGCTTCAGTTTCCTCATGTGTAAAATGAGCTGGAGAAAGAAATGGCAAGACTACTCCAGTATCTTTGCCAAGAAAGCTCCTGAAATTAGGCCACGAAGAGTTGGACACAACTGAAATGACTCAGTGTAATAACTTCCTGACTCTAGCCTCAATGCTCTATTTACCGCACCATCAGCTAGCCATAAAAATTAAACTCCAGGAACCCTATTCCCTTGGATCCGTGGCTATTAGAGCATTGTGATTATTCGTTAAAAAAGTGGAAAGGAGAAACACCCTTCCATGGCTAGTCATCTTGCCGTGGATGGTGGCATTGTGATTCTGGTGTTCTTTTGATAATGTCCTTCTTAAACAGGTAATTAGGTAGCATGCTCTTACCCTTAAGAAAGGAGTCATTGTTCTCTGTTCTCCTTGCAGAGTAGACGGTTTATCAATGACATGGTGAAAATCTATTCTATCACAACTACAAATGCGGTCGATGGAGTGGCGTCATCTTGCCGGGCCTGTGCCCTGGGTTCTCAACAGTCAGGTTCCTCATGTGTACCCTGTCCGCCTGGGCACTACATTGAGAAAGAGACCAACCAGTGCAAGGAATGTCCACCCGACACCTACCTGTCCATACATCAGGTCTATGGCAAGGAGGCTTGTATTCCATGTGGGCCAGGAAGCAAAAGTGCCCAGGTAACCTCACTCTCCTTTTAGTACCTATGGCATCTCCCTCCCTTCTCTGTCTGCTGAGTTGCTTTCATCCCTTCAACACTCAAATCAATTGATACTTCCTTTTATCGTCCCTAATTCCTGTGGTTGGCAGTAGCTTTATTTTTCTGATCTTATCTGGCAGTTTGTTTTATTCTCTCATGCCTCATGTAATGAAAGAGAGAGAGAGAGAGGGAGAGAGAGAAACACACAGATGGGCAGCCTGTATTGGTATGTTCGCCCTTCCCCCAACCCAAAATATGAAAGCAAAGAAGTTAGAGCTTCCATAGAGAATTATTTAGAGACAACATGACATAGTAGGAGGCTAGAATTAGATTTGGGAAGAACTGGGTTGAAATCCTGCCCCTTACACTTACTAGCTGTGCGATCTTAGGCAAGTCACTTACCTTCTCTGAGCCTTGGGTTCCACATCTGTAAAATGGGAATAATGGTACCAGAGAGGGGAATCTGTGGTCTTGAGGCCACATGTGGCCCTCTAGGTCCTTGGGTGTGGTCCCTTTCCTGAATCCACACTTCACAGAATAAATCCCCTTAATAAAAGGATTTGTTCTGTAAAACTTGGACTCAGTCAAAAGGCTGCCCCCAAGGACCTAGAGTCTAGACCACATGTGGCAGCAGGTTCCCCACCCCCACTCTATACCTACCTCACCAGGTTGTGGTGCTGATGAGAATACTACTACAGCTGGTAGCTAGCATTTGCAACACTTAAGGTTTGCGAAGTGCTTTATACATATTGTTTTATCCTCACAATAACCTTGGGAAGTAGGTGCTATCATTACTCCTAGTTTATAGAGGAGGAAAAGGAAGCAGAGGTCAAGCGCCTTGCCCAGAATCACATTGCTAGTAAGTGTCTGAGTCCATATTTGAACTCAAGCCTTCCTGATTCCAGATCCAACACTCTAAATACTGTCCCCGCTAGCTGTGTTTCAATTACTTTTTAAAGTTTAAAATGCTAAATAAATGTAAATTATTAAATATATTCAAGGATATAGATAAGAAGACATGGAGAGGCTGTGATCTGCCCCACTGAAGTGTATACTTACACTGAGGAGATCATGAATCCATCTAAGTATAGATGAATTATGTTATAAACTCCTTTAATACAAGCACCTTGTTTTATCTAAAGTTGTTTTTTCCCCTGGGCCTAACACAGGGCTTCACACACATTACACGCTTTACAAGTATTTGTTGAACTGAATTATATTGAATTTTGCATATTGCTAACATAGTTTTATGTTAAATATCCTTTCAGTCCTAGAAGTGTCCACAAGAGATCTTCTTTTTCACCAGGACATAAGCAGACACTTTCAAATTTTATTGTTTTGTTTTTGTCATTTTAGTTGTGTCCAACTCTTTATGATATCATTTGGAGATTCATCTACATGGTTCAGAATGATCCCAAAAACCAAATAGAAAAGGAGAAAAAAAAATTATTGGGTTTGCTTTGTGCCAAAGGCAAAAGACAAAATCCCTAGCATCTGGATTTGTCCCTTTCTTCTTTACTTATGACCATCCACTGTTGACCCTCACAACTGAAGAGGATAAGTTTGAGACTCTGGACATCTCCTTCATGTATTAGGGTTGAATTTATTGGCAAAGATACTGGAGAGGTTTGCCATTTTCCTCTCCAGCTCATTTTACAGATGAGAAAACTGAGGCAAACAGGGTTAAGTGAGTTGCCCAGGGTCACACAGGGGGTAAATGGCTGAGGCCAGATTTGAACCAGGAAGATGAGTCTTCCTGACTCCTGGCCTGGCACTCTATCCACTGTACCACCTAGCTGTCCTACCTACAAAATTAAATTGTCCTTTTTACTTTGGGGCTGTAATAACATGATTGGAGGTGGCTAGTATAATAGGCAAGCCACCTACTCCCTCTTAGCTAGCCCCTACCTTTGGAATGTAGGTAGTACCATTATTTTCCAATTTCTCTTCAGCTGGCTGGTAATGACTTTCCCTTAGTCAATGCCTCTACCCCTTCAGGGCCAGAGCTTCCAAAAAGGATAGTGGGTGGAGTATCTGTCATGTCTTCCTCTTAGCCAGTACTGGTTATTTGATTCATTTTGCCTTATGGTAAAAGAAAAACTTGATCTAAACTATTACTAAATCAACACTCATTGAGATTCTCTTGCATTTACTCAAAAGTCTTGTATAAAATCATAGCATTTTAGACTGAGGGGTCAGTCTTTGGTCATTTTGTCTGGCCCCCTTCCCCTTCTCCCTTTCCTTTTCCTCTTCTTCCTCATGCTTATACAGCTGTTCTTGGTTCAAAGTTCACTATACACTTTATTGTCTCTAACCTTCCCAAATGGAAAGAAAAATCCCTGTACTGCATTTTTTTGAAATCCATGGAACTATTTCCTGGAGACTTCTTTTGCATTCAGATTCCCACCTCTAAAAGCCCCTTTGAGTGGGAGGGAAGAAAATAACCAAGGCAGAGAAAATAAATTCTACCTTATATGAAGGAGATGTCCACAGAATCTCAAATTTATCCTCCTGGGGTGTGAGAGCCAACAATGGATGGTCATAGGTAGAGAAGAAAATGACAAATCCAGATGTCAGGGAATTTGTATTTTGCTTTTTGGCATAAAGCAAGCCCAACAATGTCTTTCTTTTAAACTTTTCTGTTTATTTTTTGGACATTCTGAATTATGTGGACGCATCCCCAACCTATTTATCTGGACCTAATTTTTCTCTAAAACTTTGGTCCTATATTAGTTACAACTTGCCTGATGGATACCGGCACCTGGATTTCCTGCAACATCCAAAACTCCCCGTGTCCTAAATAAAACTCATTTTATTTCTTCCCCAAACCACCCTTCCTTCCTCTTTCATGATTTCTATTGATGGCACTGCCACTACCTTTATCTTCACTTAGGTTTACAACTTTAAAGTTACCTTAGATTCTTCCTTATCCCCATAGTCAGTCACTCACCAAGCCTTGTTGCTTCCACAGTGTCTCTTCAATATGTCTCCTCTCTCCAAACATGTAACCTCTATCCTGGTTCATGCCCTCATCATGTCCCTTCTTCATGCCCTTATCATGGCACCTCTCTCTATGACAATAGCCTCCTAATTGGTCTCCCTGAATCCATTCTCTTTCATTTCTAATCTAACTTCCATACAGCGGCCAAGTTGATATCCTAAATGGTAGGTGTGACCATGTTACCCACCATTCAAAGATCACAACTTATTACCTCCAGCATAAACAGCAAACTTCTCAGCCACATTCTGGCTTCCAACTACCCTTTCAGTTCTCTGTAGAACATTCTCTCAACTCTATGACTTCGCATATGTGGGCTCCCATTCCTGCAATGCTTTTCCTTGCCTCTGCCTCATAGAATCTCTAGCTTCCTTCAGAGAACACACAACAGCAATATGGTCCCTATCTCTTAGCTGCTCACAAATTACTCCAGCTTACTCAGGGGAGGAGGAGGAGCCAGTCCCCACAAAGTCTTGAACGTTGAGGTGAAGCATTATGACAAGCTGAAGTGGCCATGTGTAGCAACAATCTGCTAGCAGCTGCTGTAGGGGTGTAAGATCCACCAATAACCAGCGTACAGAAAGTTGCCAACACAGATTCTTTTGATCTGCTTTACTAAGGAAAGTAGCGTTGAAGGGGTTAACAATTTTATTTCAGTCCAACATACAAATATCATTCACTTAGTTCAGGGGAAAAAGCCAGAGCCCTGAACTTCAGAGCTAATACAAACAAATGACAAACATCAACAGACAGACCTTGTCTGATTCAAATCTCAATGCATAGTTACCAGGGTTTAACAAAGTCCCAACATCTGGGTTTACAAGGTGGAGGGCTCTTAACTACAACTGCCCAGAGTCTCCACATCAGCACACCTCCAACAGTGAGAGGCCCAAGCAAATAGTTCTGTTCTTTCTTTTTATGCACTCTTTAGCCGTCATCAAACATCATCTGAGCGACCAGAACTGAGGCTCCTACTATTGGCTCTGGTCTTAGCAACTCCCCTTAGGACACTGAGAGCTTCACACCCACATAGGCTTAGCACCTAGTAGATAGGGGTTTGGGCCTGGGGCTTTGCACCTGGTAAGGCTCAACCAAAGACAATTAATCATTTTAAAACAGTAAGAAAGTCCCAACTTAATTGCTATTACACCGTGGCTCCTACTTGCTATGAGAACCTCTTGGTCGGAAGAGATGTTGGGAAGGGTGGCATAGGACATAGACACTTGTTGCTATTCTCAGTTGAAAAGGCAATGTTAGTTCAAAGTACTTTATTTCTTAGTTACAATCATAGTTCTCTTCTCACAAGTCATATCTTTATTCCTATCTTATTTATTATAGTTGGAAATAAAAAGGATGTAAAAACAAAAGATTTAAATAAAACATTTTTGAAGTATCAGATCTAAAATTCCATGACAACTTAATATTCTACTACAAACTGATCTTCAAAAGAAAAAAAAATAGATTTATTTTTGATGCTTGCTCTCCCCCTCACTCTCATTCCTCCTTTAGGAGTTAATAAATTGAGATCCATGAGCTTGTTTTTTTCTTTTTAAACAGTATTTTAATATAATTGGTTTTCTTTGTAATACTGTGTATTTCATTTTATGCATTTAAAATATTGTTCTTTCTTGGTAGTACATTCCTATAATCTCTGCTACTGAGGGACCTGAGGCTGGTGGATCTCTTGAACTCAGGAGTTCTAGCTTTGGTGGGCTAAGCTAAGTGACAGCACCAAGTCTGACATTAATGGGGTGAGGCCCCAGGATTGGTGAGGAGGGAACCACCAACTTGCCTAAGGAGCAGTGAAGTGGCTCTGGCCAGGGAATATAGAGTAGGTGAAAACTTCCATACCGATCAGTAGTGGGATGGAGCCAGTGAGTAGCCTAACCTGGGTGAAGTAGGGAGACCCAGTCTCCAAATATATGCATACATGTATACATATATGTGTACACACATATAACACATGCACACATATACAGCACAATACTGATACATATATGCGTAACACATATGTAATACATATACAGTGATATGCATGCCCATATATGCACACATACTAATAGATACACATGCACGCTTATGTATGACGTACATACACACATTTATAACATATGCACACACTTAACATTGAGAAGGGCTCCATGGGCTTCACCAGACTGTCAGATGAGATCATGACACAAAAAACGTTCGGAATTCCTGTCCCAGCCAAATGTAGCAAACTCCCAAAGGGCAGGAACTATTTAGTTTTTGTCTTGTTAGCCATGGTTCATAACACAGTGCCTGGCTCATTGTAGGTGCTTAACAAGGGTATAGTCAATTGCGTCTAAACCCACCTGAGGAAAAAGAGCCAGAGCTCAGGAATTCTGGGAAGAAACAGGAGACTTTCTGAGGCAGGTCTATAAGAGCTTGTTACAAAGTATATTGTTGAGTAGAATGAACTTTCTGATGCTGTCCTCACTCAGCAATGATTTCTCCTGTCTTCTTGTTTTTGTATTTGTCTTTTCATCTCCTACCAAAGGACCACACAGTTTGCTATAGTGACTGCTCCCTGTCCTACATGAAAGAAAACCAGAGTTTGCACTATGACTTCAGCAACCTCAGCAGCGTTGGTTCATTAATGAATGGCCCGAGCTTCACGTCCAAAGGAACCAAATACTTCCACTTTTTCAACATCAGCCTGTGTGGTCATGAGGTGAGCTCTGACTGTCAAGTGTGGTCTGTGCGTGTGTACAGGAGGGTGTTGGGGGGTGGGTATTGGAGTAGCTTTTCAGCTTTAATTGAGTTGGTATTTTATTGTCTTGGCAAGGAAGGAAAAGGCTGCATGAAAACTCTCAGAAAAATGTCAGGACTTGAGTGTAGTTTGCTCAGAGTCACTTGTCACATTAGAGCTGCCTTGTCCATTCTTTAATTGAGCCAACAAAGAATTTGACTCCAGAAGCAATGGGTGAAGTGATAGGCATATTATGCAGGAAAAATTCCTTTAAAAATTAAAAACAAAAGTTATGTCAGTCTCATCAATGCCAATTATTTCTTAGGTAACCATGGTTTTAATGTTCCCTACTTTATTCTGTTCATTTTATAGACAATGTGATTTTTAAGGTTGATTAATTAATAAGACATTGGAAGCAGCTGACCTTTTAGGACATTTTCCAAATCAAAATAGAGCAATGTTATGTAATGACAACTATAGTCATCAGGAAGAGGTAGCAATGTACAGTAGAAAGTCACTGGCTTCAGAGTCAGAGGTCTTGGGTTCAAATTCTGAACTGCTCCCCCCCCCCCCCGCCCCCGCACACCTGTGAGTCTCTGGGCAAATCATCTAGCCTTCCCAATCCTCAATTTCCTACCAAATGATGAGAGTTTCAGTAAATGGATTTTGGGGTCCCATCGACCTCTAGATTTTTGATCCTCTAATTTTTATGATTCTATCATACTACACAGTGATTTCTGTTAAAGCATCAGAAATAAATCTGATTTTTAATTTTGAAGATCAGTTTGTAGCAAATTGGCTGTCACAGAATTTTAGGTCTGATCCTTTTAAAAAATTATTGATGTCTTCTGTTTTTTATGTTACCTTTATTTCCCAATATATCCTTCCATCCTCACCTCGCTAGAGAATCATCCCTTGTGACAAAGATTGAAAAAGAAAGGGGGAGAGGAAGCATTTCAGTAAAACTAATCAACACACCATTTTAGTTTGATAATATGTGCAATACGAATTGATTTCCCTTCCCTACCTTTCTTTTCTTTTTTGCAAGTTTGGGAGGGACTGGGAAATTAATATACTGTTGTCCTTATTTCTTCTTCTATCATTCATACCCATGCCCCTAGTTGTCTTTATCCAGTATTATTAGCTGCACAGTGGTACTATGTAGCATCTCATACCAAGAGAGTAAAACTGAGGATGTGACCCTGAGTGGGTCATCATCTAAAATAGACTTAAAAACGTAGGCTACAGTGTCATATTCTAATTTTGTGTATGCAGGGCGTTACTTGCATTTTGTTTTTTTTTTAAATAATTTTTATTTCTTTTGTTAATATTTTCCAATTATATTTACAAATTTTAAAATATTCATTTAAAAATTTTTTGAGTTTTAAATTCTTTCCCTCACCCCTTGAGGAGGCAATCAACGATATTGATTATATGTGTAAAATCTTGCAAAACATATTTTTATACTAGCCATGTGTAACAACAATGTTGCTTGCAGTGACTGTGGAGGCCAATAAGACTAGCACACAGGAGGGCTGCTAGCACAGGTTCTTTGATCTGCTTTTCTAAGGAAAACAACTTTAAGGGGTTAACAATCTTACTTTAATTAAACATGCATACATCATTCACTTAGTTCAGGGGAAAAAGTCAGCACCCTGAACTTCAGAGAAAATACAAATAGAAATTATAAACAGAAATTATAAGCAGAGAAAATAAAACAAATCAACAGACAGGCCTCTAGCTGTCTGACCAAGATAATACATTCATAGTTACCAGAGAGAAAAGCACCAGCGTCTGGGTTTTCAAAGCCGGGGGGGGTGCTCCTTAACAACTACCCAGAGTCTCCCCACAAACACTCTTCCAGTGAGTGAACCCTCAAAGCAAAATGCTAACCTCTGAGTATATATGCACATGCTTCTTCAGGGTCAGAGGGTGTCACAACCATGTGACTCAAACTCATGTGACTTAGGCTTTCTTGTGACTTAAGCAGATCATCAAAGACTCTTGATTCAATCAAAGACTATTTATTGAAACAAAGGCAAGACTCTAAGGCACTTGATTGCCTTAGTGCTGAGAAGCACTGCAAAAGAAAAAACAGCAAAAAGTCCCAATTTGCTTGTCCTTACACCATGTTGCAAAGAAAACACATATATGAACACAAATGAGAAAATAAAGGAAGTGAAAAAAAAGTATGCTTTAGTTTGCACTCAGAGTTTATCAGTTTTTTTCTCTGGAGGTGGACAGTATTTTTCATCATGGGTTCTTTGAAATTGTCTTGGATCATCATTTTGATCAGAGTAGCTAAGTCTTTCACAGTTGATCATTGTTATAATATTTCTATTACCATATATGATGTTCTCCTGGTTCTGCCCACTTCACTTTGCATCAGTTCATATAAAGCTTATTATTTCTTATAGCACAATAGTATTCCATCACAATCATATACCACAACTCATTCAGCCATTCCTCAATGGATACCAATGTTAAATTTGACACCACAAAAAGAGAAGTTATAAATATTTTTGTACAAATAGGTCCTTTCCCGCTTTTCTTTGATCTTTTTGGGATACAGACCTAGTAGTGGTATTCCTGGGTCAAAGGATATGCATGATTTAATAGCTCTTTGGTGTAATTTCAAATTGTTCTCCAGTATGATTGGACCAGTTCACAACTCTACCAACAGAGTGCATTAATGTCCTCATTTTCCCACATCCCTTCATTTTCCTTTTCTGTCATGTTAGCCAGTTTGATATGTGCAAGGTTATATCTTAGAGGTGTTTTAATTTGCTTTTCTCTAATCAGTAGTGACAGTACATTTTTTCATGTTACTATTGATAACTTTGATTTCCTCTTCTGAAAACTGCCTGTTTATATCTTTGGACCATTTATCATTGGGAAATAGCTCTTATTTTTTTTTATAAATTTGGCTCAGTCCCTTATATATTTGAGAAATGGGACCTTTATCTGAGAAACTTGCTATACATTTTCACCCCAGTTTCCCATTTTCCTTCTAATTTTGGCTGCATTAGTTCTGTTTGTACAAAACCCTTTTAATTTCATGTAATCAAAATTATTCATTTTACTTCCTGTGATCTTCTCTATTTCTTTTTCGATCATAAATTTTTTCCTTAACCACAGATTTGATAGGGAATTTTTTTTCCCCATACTCTAATTTACTTGCAAAATAAGTCTAAATCACTTATCCATTTTGATTCCATTTTTGTATATATTATAAGATGTTTGTCTAGGCCCAGTTTCTTCTAAACTGCTTTCCAGTTTTCTCAGAAATTTTTTTGTTAAATGGTGAGTTATGTCCCCAGGGCTTAGATATTTAGGTTTATTTATATTTTATTTCTCCACTTTGTCTTCTCTTTCCCACATTTCCCCCTTCATTTATTTCTCACCATTTAATTTCTTCTTTCTCTTCTTTCCTCTCCCACTCTTCTGCCATCTCCTTTTCTCTATCTGTTTTTCTATTTGCTTCCTCCTCTTCCTTTTTCTTATGCTCATTCTATTTCAGCTTTAAAATCCCCCATTTTAATTTGTGTCATTTTAATGTGGCATGACTTTGAGAGTACAAATAGGAGTAAAAAAAAAAAGCTTGTTAAGGATTTAGTAAGTGTCTTTGTAGAGAGCATTTTTCTAAGTATTAGGATATATAGAAATGAATGACAGTTCCAATCTTGTTGAGCTTACAGTTTTGTGAGTGAAAGCAACTTATTAAAAAAAAATTAGCAAAGCATGACAACGTAGAACAGGGGAAGGAGCACTAAATTTGGAATCAGAGGCCTTAGGACTGGATCTTCGCTCTGACTACCTCTGTCAGCAGTGGTGTCGTGAATAAAGTGCTAGGCCTGGAGTCAGGAAGACCTGAGTTCAAATTCAGGCCCAGACATGTTTTAGCTGTGTGATCCCTGGTAAGTCACTTAACCTCTGTTTCCATAACCTTCCTCAACTATAAGATGAAGATAGTAGGGGCAGCTAGGTGGTGCAGTGAGTAGAGCACGGGTCCTGGAGTCAGGAGTTCAAATCGAGCCTCAGATACTTGACACATGTACTAGCTGTGTGACCTTGGGCAAATCCCTTAACCCCAATTGCCCTGCCAAAAAAACCCCCAGAAACAAAAAAAAAAACAAGACGAAGATAATAATAACATCCACCTTGCAGCGTTGTCATGGGGATCAAATGAAGTAATGTTTGTAAAAAGCTCTTAGCATGGTGACTGGCATACAGTAGGTACTATATAAGTGCTTATTCTCTTCTCTTCTCCCTTTTGTGACATTGGGCAAATCCCTTCACCTGTCTAGGCCTCAGGTTAACTAATCTGGAATACAGTGAAATACAAAGCTAGACAGAGTATATGACAGACTCAGAGTCCTTGGACTTGGGGTTGAATCTCACCTCTGCCACTTACTAGTGACCTTGGGTAATACTATTAATTTCTCTGGGCCTCAGTTTCTTATCTGTCAGTTAATCAGTAAACATTTATTAAGCATCTACTATGTGTCAGGCACTGGACCAGGCACCAGCGCTAGTATACAAAGAAAGGTAAAAGACAGTTCCTCTAGAAGTTAGGATTTTAGCTGGGACTTGAAGGAAGTCAGGGAATTAAATCAATCAATAATCATTTTTAAATGTCTACTATGTGCCAAGTATTGTGCTAAGCACTAAGGATACAAAGAAAGGTAAAAGACAATCTCTGACTTCAAGGAATTATGATATAATGGAGGGGACAAGATGCAAACAAATACACATACATACATATATATATTTGTATAGATATACATATACTCTCAAACTGTCTGCAGGATAAATAGGAAATAATGAACAGAATGAAGGCATTAGAATTAAAAGGGGTTGGGAGAGGTTTCCTGTAAAAAAATAGGATTTTAGTTGGAACTTAAAGGAAGCCAGAGAAGTCAGGCAAAGATGAAGAAAGAGAACATTCCAGACCTTGGGGATGGCTAGAGAATATACCCTGGTCTGAGAGATGGAGTGTCTTTTTTTTTTTGAGGGGGGAAGGCAGGGCAATTGGGGTTAAGTAACTTGCCCAAGGCCACATAGCTAGTAAGTATGTCACGTGTCTGAGAACGAATTTGAACTCAGGTCCTCCTGACTCCAGGGCTGGTGCAATGGATTGAAGGTTATGTGATAGGGAGTCAGGTGTAAAAAGACTGCAAAGGTCGGTGAGGGCTAGGCTATAAAGGACTTTAAAAGCCAAATTTTGTATTTGATCCTGGAGGTGAAAGGGAGGCATTGGCATTTATGGAGTAGGGCAGTGACATGGTTGAGAATTAGGAAAATTCGTTTGGGGGTTGAATGGGGAATGGATTGGAGTTGGGAGAAATGAGACAGGCAGACTCTCAGGAGGCTCTTGCAATAATCCAGAATGAGGGCCTGTACCATAGTGGTGGCACTGTCAGAGGAGAGAAAGGTGCATATACAAGAAATGTTGCAGAGATTAAATCAACAGGCCTTGGCAACAACTTGTATTTGGTGTTAGTTAGGAATTGAGGATAACTCCTATGTTGTTAGTCTGAGAGACTGGGAGTTTGATGTTGCCCTCCGTAGTAAGAGGGAAGGTGGGAAGTGATGAGGGCTTTAGAGAGAAAGATAATGAGTTCTATGTGGAACCTTTTAGTTTAAGATGTCTATTAGACATCCAGTTTGAGATTTCTGAAAGGCACTTGGAGATGCAAGACTAGAGGTTAGCAGAGAAGTTGAGGCAGGATAAGTAGATTTGAGAATTATCAGCATAGAGATGGTAATTAAATTACCAAGTGACATTTTATAGAAGGAGAAGAGAAGAGGTCCCGGGACAGAATCCTGAGGGACACCTATGGTTATAGGATGTGATCTGGAAGAGAATCCAGCAAAGGAGATTGAAATGGAGAATTAGGAAGAGGACTAGGACAGAATGGGAACCTGAAAACCTAGAAAGAAGAGAATATCAAGGAGGAAAAAGTGATCATTTGTGTCAACTGCTGCAGAGAGGTCAAGGAGAATGAAGGTTGAGAAAAGGCCATTGGATCTGGCAACTCAGGGATTATTAGTGACTCCATTGTAGAATTGGGGAAGACTTTCCTGAAGAGGGAACAATTGAATTGGATCCTTTAAAGCATAGTTAGGACTTGAAAGCTGAAAATGAAAGGGGGCAGTGTTGAGGTCTGGGAGATTCATTCTAGGCGTAAAAATCAGTCTACACAAAAGCATGGAAGCAGGATATATACAGGGGATAGCCATTAGTTCAATTTGGCTAGAACATACTCTATGTGCAGGGAAGTACCATGAAATAAGGTAGTAAAAGTAGGGCAGCATTAGGATTGGGAAGAGCCAAAGTAGTAGGTTGAAAATACCCAAACTATCTCATTCATCAATTCTTTCCTTCAACAAATATTGATGAAGCGTATGTTGTATAAGTCAGGGCTTCTTAAACTTTTTCTACCCATGACCCCTTTTCTCCTGTTTCGTGGCCTGAGGGAATATGCAGTGCAAAATGTGCGTGCTTTGTGTTCAGAAACAAGGCTGTAATGAAGTTGTGTGATGCAACATGGGCAAGTGCTGCCAGAAACACCTTCAATTAACTAAATCAATTAATTTTTGGTCATTATGCTTTCAGAAACCTTTTACTGTTGCCAAATTTTTTAAGCAATCCATATGGAGTTGCGACCCACAGTTTAAGAAGCACTGGGTAAGTCATTAGGAATATAAAAATGAAAAATGGAGCACTTCTTTCCTTCAGGGAGTTTATAATCTAATAGAGAGAACACAACAGGTACATCAATCATATGCTATGAGACAGAATGTTTAAGGTGTACACGTTACCTTTCTCAGTCTCAGTTTCCTTATCTGTAAAACAGATAATAATAGCATCTGCCTCACAGGATTTTTGTGAGGATCAAATGAGATAACATATTTAAGTACTTTGCAAACCTTAAAGTGCTATATAAATGCTAGATATTATAAATATGATGGAGATTCCAGTTTCTTTCCCTTTTCCCCATTGCCTGTAGGATAAAATACACATTCTTTAGCTTGGCATTATTTTAAGCCCTCTGCAATCTGGTTCCACCTGCTGTTCCAAACTTATTTTTTATTGCTTCTCTTCACCAGCTCTGTATCATGCCAGCCAAACTAGCCTACTTGCTAATCGCCAAGCTTAACATGCCATCTGGTACTGCCATACTTTTTGCATGGGCTGCCTTTTCCCTGTACCTAGAATGCATTTCTTCCTTATCATCTCTGCCTCTTGGAATTCTCATCTTCCTTCAAGGTTCAGTCTAGGAGCCATCTCCTATGTTAAGATTAGAACTCCACATTTGCTAGTGTTCTCTCTCACCTCAAATTACTTGGTATTTCTTTTCTGAATATATATTTTGTCCTTACAGAATGTAAATACCTTGAGTTCAGGAACTCGTTCATTTTTCTTTCTTATTCAGAGAAATTGTTTTGTAACCAATTATTATTTTGGGATCCAGGTTTTTCTCTCTATTCCCTCATTTAAGGTTCAGCCCCTGTAAAAAGTCAGACTTTGAAGGACATGACTGACTGATGAGATTGTCCTAGTCCTCAGGGAAATACGCTTTTCAATCAGATGACAGGACCCCACCTAACTAGGAGATCCAACTTCTGTTTAAATAGAATCTAGTCTAGGCCTGGGGGGGATGAGCCCCTGTCCTTGTACCCCTCCATTAGAGTTTAGGGTGATCCAGCTCATGAAGGAGGAAACCAACCAGAGTGGTCTGGATAGAGATGGATTCTCCTGTCCAGGTTGCTGAAAGTTGCTGAGTCTCACGATAAAGTTACATTCTTAGCAAGAAGACCTTAAGCCTTCTAGTCAAGCTTCTCATTAAATGTCCACCAATCAGAGTTGATTTTCACTTGACTGGGGCATTCCCTTTCAAAAAATATCTAAGGCTTTTAGGTTCTCCGTGTTTTTGCCTTTGCTTACCGAGAGAAACCACTGATTGTCAATTTATTGATTATTAGCCAGCCTAATGAATAAGTTGAATATTTATTACCCAGAAACTCCATCTCCTGGGGTTTTTCTCTTGTCACAGCATCTTCACTGAAAAGCCTAACAAATAATAATGATTAATAGGTATTTGTTGAAATGAATTGGATGTAAGTAAGCTCTATACATAAGCATGATAAAAAATAGTCATGCTTAACTTTTACATTTCTTGCTAGGAACCCTGGAGCAGAATTAAACTTCTGTAGGATCTCTCAGTATGTTTTATTATTGTCTTTTAAAGAGGCTTGTTTTGATTGCCAAAATATTTCTGCTGAGTGTCTTTGCTAAGGGTTTTTTGGGGGCGAAGGGTATGGGGTAAGGGTAGGACAATTTTAAGACATTTATTATGTTTAATTGAGTAGACAAACATCATAACTGAAATGAAAGCAAGTGAATGAATATTTTTGGTATCATGATGTTGGAAGAATACATGGTAATGGAATGACCAACTGCTTAGAATTCAGTCCTTCTGTGAGGATTTTTTGGAAACCTTTGAGTGACTGGCTGTAATTTGGTTTTACTCTTTCCTTCTTCAGTTTGACAAATTGCTTTTATGTTAAACTCAGGATAAGATTGAGGAGAAGAAGAATGAAATCTCTTCACTTTGCTCCCCCATAGCCTTCTGAAGCTTGATTCTCTCTTTAGATGCATTGTTTTTAGATTGTGTGTTTGAAGTTACTGACAATCACTATTTCTCTAGCATTACCCTTTATTCAGCAGGATTTTTCACTTGTGTCTATGTGGCTATGTCAGTGGGGTCTTGTATTGCTCCATTGATGCTTTCTTGGCCTCAAAAATATGTAGAAGTAAAAGGTGAGTGAATTTGAAATGTAGTTTTTCATTTTTCCTCCATCGAAGCCTATGTTTTCTCTCACTTTATTTTCTCAGGGGAAGAAGATGGCAATTTGTACTAACAATATAACAGATATTACTGTGAAGGAAATGGTAGCTGAGTCAGAAGATTACACCAATTTTGTAGGAGCGTTTATATGCCAGTCAACTATAATTCCATCTGAAAGCAAGGGCTTCCGAACAGCTTTGTCTTCACAGTCTATCAGCCTTGCAGATATATTTTTAGGTAGGTGTATATATGTATATTTGGTTCCATGAAAATTCAAAATTAGGAAAGCAGCATCACAGAAGTTAGGAGCAACACTACAAATGAGCAATGAACCCAATGATGGTAAAGCATTGCTTGTCTGGTTATAATATTTTGAGATTCATACGGCTATTTTTTTTCAACCAGTATGTGCCGTATGCATCCTGGCAAACAATTAATCTCAGCAGAGAAGTTTTTCAGAAGTCTCTCATTTACTGGCACTGATGTTTCAACCTAAAGGCTGAAACAGAAAAGAGGTATGCAAATCTCAATCAAGTTAGATACACCAGCTCCTTCCCTTAACTTTGTTACAACATTTCTCTGTTGAATCCTTCTTCATCATCATATTTTAAGCAGTGAGCAAGCATGTTTCACTCATCATTTTGAATTCAGTGATGTGGCAATGCAGTTAAGCGTAGTGTGGTTTTTAATTTTACACTGTATAGGTCACTGTATAAACTATAAAATGATAATTGTCTTTCCATTTCTTTGGTTTCTAATTTAAAATAAAATATTTGTAAGATTTTCAAACTCAGAGTACCAGCAAAGCTGTTAAGGAAAAAAAGTGTTTTCTGGGTAGGAAAAATATGTGTGTGTATATATGTATATATATATATATATATATATATATATATATATATATATAAATGTGCAGGTTATGGAATTAAAGATGTATTATGGGGTATATGTGTGTATATGTGTGTGCATAACAATCTCAAAATAATAGTACTGCCAACTCTCAGTTATATGTTGTGTAATGGGATAAGAGTACCATGAATAATTCAAGTCCACAGGTAAGATCAGTCCTTTATTTTAACCATGATTTTCTTTAGGGCAGGGATATTTCCTTTTATATTGTTCACAAATAGCAAAACTGATTGATGTGGTTTTCACCTATGCTCCAGCCCTGTAGTGAATATATGAAAAAGACACATTAAGGAAGGATAAGGGAAAACCAGGCACCAGACTACTTTGCCTATGGCTGAGTGGTGCATAACCGTACATTTCAGAAGCAGTATCAGTTACAGTCTCCTGTCTGGTCCTTTGACCTTAGTGTCTTGAGTGCTGAAATTTCTTACTGTTTGGACTTTGAAGCTGGGGCTCCCGGTCCTCTTTCTGGATCTATCATTTTCTTAGTTGGCACTTGATGCCTCTCCTGCGAGTTTGACAACGTATACCTTTCCTCTCCTTTTCTTTGCATCCATGTAAACCTTGTATCCATCTAGCACTGAGATTTCTTGAGAAACAAATGCCCTGAAGGTCTCTGAGAGCTCTTCAAGCTCAGTCAACAATATTTTATTGATGACTTTTTCATTTTGCAGAAAGAAATTTTCCCTTTTCTCTAGGGAGTGCTGACACAGAGACATAGGGAAAAGTAGTTAGAAAAAAAGAGTAATTATAAAAATAAGCTAAGGAAAGAGCTTGGTGATGCACTTGGATAGAATGCTGGGCCTAGAGTTAGGAAGACCTGAATTCAAAAATCTTTTTTATTATACTATGTTATAGAAAGGCTTGTTCCATAAATTACATGAAATAAAAATTAAAAATAGAAAAAAATTGGCTTCAGACACTTACTAGCTGTGTGACTTGGGCAAGTCACTTAACCCTGTTTGCCTTAGTTTCCTCATCTGTAAAATGAGCTGGAGAAGGAAATGGCAAACTATTCCAGTATCTTTGCCAAAAAAACCTCAAATGGGGTCATGGGAGTCAGACATTGAAATGACTGAACAACAACCTCAGTTCAGATCAGCCTTGCAATGGCATCTAGAAATCATCATCCCATGTGAATTATATTGGTTTTCACCACAGAGCGCTGAACTTGGAATTGTAGGACCTGGGTTCAAATACCTGTTCTGTTAAGTGTTAATTTGGAATGAGTCAGTTCAGCTTTCTGGGCCTTGGTTTCCTCTATAAAATGAGGAGGTTGGACTAAATGACCTCTAAAGTCTTCTCTGGCTCTAGATCTATGATGCTCTGACCTCTGTGAATTGCAGTACACTCTAAAGTAGCCAGCCTTAGTAGATGGAATCATTGGAGAGGAGCAGCTCAGGCTCCTTCTCTGGCTCTATGGGACTTGATTGGTTTCTTGTTCTTGCCTGAATCTTGCTGCTTCTTCAAGGTGAACTTGGTGGAATGCCACAGTCATGAAAGCTTATCTCTAATGGTTATTACTTGTGTGCCCTTAGGCAAATCACTTAATCCCCTTCCATCTCAGTTTCCTCCTCTGTAAAATGAAGGGGTTAGAGTAGATGTCCCTGCCAACTCTAGAGCCATGATCCTCTGATACTAACAAATAATAATAATAATTAGCACTTACATATAACTTTAAGGTTTACAAAGTGCTTTCTGCTTATTTGATACAACAACTCTACGAGGTAGGTGCTACCATTATCCTCATTTTACAGATAAGGAAACAGGCTGAGAGCCGTCAAGTGACTTGTTCACATAGTAAGTATGTAAGGCAATATTTGAACTTGGGTCTCCCAACTAAGGAAGACTAGATGCTATTCAAATGCATAGATACTTAATAAACCTGTATTGCTAATGTATTGTTAATGGAATGGGAAGATCTTTCATGTGACCTGCTTGAGTAACATGGAAGCCTGAGTCCCATGGAGCTTGTGGTGGGAGGAGCTTGCTGAAGGGGTGGAGCAGTGAGTTGGAGCTTGGAGAGAGAGAGGAGGCAGAGAGAGCAGAGCAGCTACCGTGAGTGAGAGAGGGAGGGAGTTTGTGGGGAAGCCTGGTGGAGGGAAGCCTTGGGGATGGCGGTGCCTCTTGCATTGATAATGTGTGTAGATTTCTTCATTGCTCTGAAGGATTTGGCTTTCTGCTGTTTGAACAAATGTTTTGGTTTTGTCTTCAATGAAGAGAGTCTGTTATATCTTGTGATTCAAACCTGGGAATACGCCAGCATATTCATCGCAGCCACTGTGGGTATCATGTTGGTGATATAAAACCTCATCTTTTAAAAAATATTCAATGGTTTCTTTCTTCTTTTTAAAAATTGATTTAGGGGTAACTGTTGAAAACACATTGTACAACATCAACGTGAAGGAAGATATGTTTCCATCTCCATTAAGGCAAATACCTGACGTACATTTCTTTTACAAGTAAGTGGAAACTGATCCTTCTTTGGTCATTTAGTTTTTTTGAATCTATTTAGGCAAAGGCACTTAGAGTCAGGGTTATCTTTTGCTTTTGAAACATGTTCTAAGTATATATTAGCAAGTATGGTGGCCATTGCAGGGAATAGGATTTGGTTAGAAAGTTTGACATCAGAAGCTCTTGGAAGCATGCCCTAGGGAGTCACCATGTTTGGAAGTATCCCTTCTTTGAAGTCCTATAAAATATATGGTCTAGATTTACAGAGGTGTCATACTTGGGAACACCTGCACATAGTATGTCAAATCAGTTTAAAATATAATTGGGAAATGTTTAACAAAACAAATAAAAATACAATACAACATACATAATGTTAATTTTTGGTTTTCTAAATTAACATGCAACCTGCAGGTATTTACTTCCTATTTGAATTTGACACTATTGGGCTAGAACAATTAATATAATACTTAATGTATGCTTATTTGGGCACAAGTTTTACTTCCTCAACAATACTATTAATAAGAAAGGAAGGCAGTGATTATTTCTTATATATCATTATGTCTCCCACAGTTTCTTGCCCATACAAGCTGTCTCAAAATTCAGAATGCAGTCTTTAATAATTTAAAATTGTGTCAAGACTTTCGGGACAACCTATATTTGGTGCTTGAAATATTTGTTGAATGAAGGAATGAACTGGTGAAGAGTCTGAATAATACATTATTTAGAAGACTGATAGCTTTATTACTTTTGAAAACATACAATATTATAAACTGGGCTAAGTATTGGGCAGTGAGGTGGTACAGTGGATAGAGCGCCAGCCCTAGAGTCAGGAGGACCTGAGTTCAAATCCAGCCTCAGACACTTACTAGCTATGTCCTCTTGGGCAAGTCACTTAACCTTGTTTGCCTCAGTTTCCTCATCTGTAAAATGAACTGGAGAAGGAAATAACAAAGTGCTCCACTATCTTTGCCAAGAAAACCCCAGATGGGGTCATGGAGAATAGGATGTGACAATTCAACAACAACAGTAATAATTGCAATATTGCCTAATAGAAGCTCTGCTTTAGTAAATATATAAGACTTATAATTAACATAATAAAGCATGAGCCTATATTGGAATAAAAGTTTTTGTGTCTGGTGAACACTTGTAAAGTGCTTGAAAATAGCCTTTTCTTGTAAGTCTTTTCTTTAACTATACCCATTGATTGAAATCTTGTTTTAGATAATAATTTGCGCAGGATTTTTTTTTTGCCATAGATGGTTTTAGAGTAAACTTTAGCCTAACCCTTGTAATAATCACATATTGCAAATTAGGGAAAAACTGAGTGAATGAGGTTCTGTAGTGCCTCAGTTGGTCTGGTCTGCAGGTGTGCAATTGTCAGCAATAGTTTGTGCTTTTTTATTAGTATCTGTTTGGTTACTTCTCATTTGACTTCACATTAGGTCCTCCACGGTGACAGCGTCCTGCGACAATGGGCGAGTGGCTGTTGTCACCATGAGATGCAATCTCAGCAAACCTGGCCAAGGTGTGATTTCAGTCCCCAGGTATTTATGTCTCTGTATGATCACTCTGTATTGATGTATGTTACAAGGCAGGTATCAGCTCCTTACTTCTCCCAGAGCCTTGGGTTCATTCTGAGCAGAAAGGGCAACAAATAAGAAAAAAAAACCTTGTAAATGAATGTGTTTATTTTCTAGAGCTTCTCCAAATGCTAAGTATGAAGAATAGGCTCTTGACACTAATTGGTCCCCACTTCCCCAAAGGCATTTTCTCATTCTGCTTCCCTCACCATGCTTATATTACAAGTTTCCCCATTAATTTAAGTCCAGAGGCTTCTCATGTTTATCTATTTATTATTAATGTTATTTTTCTTTTTCAAGACCAATGGACTGGCAATTGGGTTCTAGTCTTAGCTCTGCAGGCTTTTAAACGAAGCACTCAACCTTTTTGTCCCTCCCTTTCCTCATCTGTGAAATGAAGAGGGTTAGACTGAGTCTCTAAGGCTCTTTTCAATGCTAAAATTCCATGTTTCTTTTGTGTGTGTGTGGGTGTGTGTGGGTGTGTATCTGTGTACATACACACACATATATACATCTATCTTATATTTCTACTCTATCTCCATATCTATCTCCATGTTTCAATGCTAAAATTCCATGTTTCTTGTATCTATCTTATCTTTCTACTCTTTCTTTCTATTTATCTCCATGTTTCAATACTAATTCCATGTTTTTTGTGTATGTATCTCTGTCTATCTTATCTTTCTACTCTATCTATTTATCTAATCTTCCTACTCTATCTTCATGTTTTAATGCTAAAATTCCATGTATCTTGTGTATATATCTACATCTATTTTATCTATCTATCTATTTATCATATCTTTCCACTCTATCTCCATGTTTCAATGCTAAAATTCCATGTTTCTTTTGTGTGGGTGTGTGTGGGTGTGGGTGTGTGGGGGTGTATCTGTATACACACACACACACACACATATACATGTATCTTATCTTTCTACTCTATCTCCATATCTATCTCCATGTTTCAATGCTAAAATTCCATGTTTCTTGTATCTTTCTTATCTTTCTACTCATTCTTTCTATTTATCTCCATGTTTCAATACTAATTCCATGTTTTTTGTGTATGTCTCTCTGTCTATCTTATCTTTCTACTCTATTTATCTAATCTTTCTACTCTATCTTCATGTTTTAATGCTAGAATTCCATGTATCTTGTGTATATATCTACATCTATTTTATCTATCTATCATATCTTTCTACTCTATCTCCATGTTTCAATGCTAAAATTCCATGTTTCTTGAAGACTGAGTCACACCTATAGGAAATTTACACTACTGTTAATCTAAATTGTTTTAGACATCAGTCATTCAATAAGTATTTATTAAGACCTACTGTGTGCTAGACACTGTGTTAAGTTCTGGGGATTCAAAGAAAGACAAAAGACAGTCTCCATCTCTGAGGAGCTCACAATCTAATGGGGAGACAACATTCAAACAACTATGTAAAAAAAAACTACAATAAGATTACTGGTGAATAGTCAATAGAAGGAAGGCGCTAGAATTAGAGGGATCGGGAAAGGCTTTCTGTAGAATAAAGATTAAAATGTAATTCAAAAATTCTTAACAAAATATATTAAATTGTAATAAAGAATGTTATTGTTCTGTCATCTTTCAGTTGTGTCTGACTCTTCATGACCCTTTTTGGAGTTTTCTTGGCAGAGATACTGGAGTGGTTTGCCATTTCCTTCTCCAGCTCATTTTTACAGATGAGAAAACTGAGGCAAACAGGGTTAAGTGACTTGCCCAGGGTCACACAGCTAGTACATACCTGAGGCCAGATTTGAACTTGGGAAGATGAGCCTTTCTGGCTTCAGGCCCAGCACTCTATCCACTGAGAACACCTAATTGTCCATGATAGAGAATAGATGATGTTTACGTGTGGTTTTTTATAATACAATATGTGGCCCAAGGATCATGTTTAGTGGCCTCTATTTAGCATTTAGTGGCCTCTATTTCTACTTGAGTTTGACACCATTGCTTTAGAAGGTGGGATTTCCACAAACTAGACTGATTTAATGTGGTGCTGTGCTGATGGTGATGTTTTTCCTATTGGATAAAAAATAATTTGCTTCAGGTTCCTGGGCATTAGGGTGAAATAAATGATTTTAGGAGTGCAGCTTGGTGGTGCAGTGGAGAGAGTGCTGGGCCTAGAGTCAGGAAGACTAGTCAAATCTGGCCTTCAGGAATGCAGAGGTAAAGAATCAGTTTAAGCGAGACAACTCATGGCACAATCATGTTACAATGCTCGTCTCCACCCTCTCATCCTTGCTGTTTTATTTCTCCTTCCCTGGGTGTTCAGTCATTTTCAATTATTTGAGAATAATGACACCAGCTAAGTTTTAGTTAGTTTTGCAACACTTTTCCTTTCTTCAAAGTGACAGATTTGCTTTAAAAATTAAAGAAAATTTAGATTAATTTTGTTTTGAGAATTTTGTGACAGTCTTGGAGATGATTTGGGAAACCCTTCTGTGTTACAAAACCAGGCTCAGAAATCACTTGTCTATATATTTCTACTAGTATCAACTAAGTCATATTTTCTCTCCAAGTCAGAGTGGGAACTGCTAGAGAACATGGAGTGTCTTACTTTTTGTATTTTTGTCTCCAAGTACTTGGCATATAATGAGGGCTTAATGTATATTTTTACATTCATTCATTTATTCATCTAAGGGAAGCTGGCTTCCCTATACCAAAGACGAAACAGAGGGTACTGTAGGGCATTTGGGTTCTAGACATAGGGCCACTATTAAAAGCAATACTCTATGAAATTCCTGCAACAAAAGGCTGTGAGCTTAATCAGTCAATAAATATTAAGATCCTGCTGTGTCGGGCACTGGGTCATACAAAAACCAAAGTGATTTTATTCTCTGCCATCAAAGATCTTACAGAAAGCTTATGAGGTAGCTAGATGACAAAGTGGGTAAAGTGCTGGGCTTGAAATCAGACCTGAGTTAAAATTCAGCTGCACACATTTACTAGGTGTGTGCTCCTGGGCAAATCACCTAACTTCTGTCTAATGGATCTAATAGCAGCACCTACCTCCCAGAGTTGTCCAGGAACTCAGATGAGACAATATTTGTAAAACATATAGTAGTGCTTGGCACATAGTAATCACTCCATAAATGCTTGTGTCCATCCATTGTGCTGGGGTATACACCATATTCATAGATAAGTTATATATGCAAAACACAAAGTGATTTTGTTAGTGATGACAAGATGGGAGAACACTGAGGGAATCAAGAAAGGCTACATATGGAGGAGTGATTGGGCTGAGCCTTGGAAGGAGTTGGGGGTACGAAAGGGCAGGGATGAGCAGGGAAGTATCCTAGACATGGGTGATACAAAGGTACACAAACGGGATGTCATTTATGGTGAATACCAGGGTAGGCCAATTTGGCTGGAATGAACGGTTCCTCTTTAATGTTTCGCTGATGTTTCAGTTGTTGTAACTTTGAGCTTATACCATCATTACCTAGACTATATTGTTCTTTGAGTCAGATTCTGATTTCTAAAAGTCCTCTTAATGGAAGGGGGGGAGTCTTGCTGTCCCCAAAGGGATGATGTCCAGAAATAGACAAATTTTTTTGGTGCCAGTAGAAAGATAGGTTTGTCCTTTGTCCTTTAATGGCCTTCCCTCTCCACACTAATTACCCTGTCTGCCCTCCTGTTCTAGCCTGTAAAAGATTCTACTTCTCCTGGGGGAAAGGCCTAAATGTCAAAAAGAAAATTGGTGTCAATTTCAGCCCTTGGTAGGCTTTTCCCTGAGGCTACCTACTCTAAGACCACAAGAGGGAGCTCAGCCACCAGAATATAGTCAAAACTTGTTGGGAATCTGTTAGACTAAGTATCCTTTTCACAAAGCTCCTTCGCAGGCGGGAGTAAGCTTGAGATGTAGGAAGACTTTCCAGAAGTTTTTAATGTGTAAAAACAAACTATAGAATCATACTGGGTCACTTAAAATAAGGGATAATATGTAAAAAAGGAGACTAGGTTTACTGTTCTATTATTTTATTGACATGTTTTATCATGTAAATGTATCATTTAAGTATTGAAACAAAATTAAGCCATTAATAGGGCTCTGTTTTAGAACACAAAGACTTGCAAATTCATTAAGAAAAGCGGAATTAGGAAAACACAAAAATCATAAAATTGTAACAGTAGCCAGCATTTATATTGAGTTTTAAGGTTTGCAAAAGACTTTAGGTATATTTTCTTATTTGATAACCCATCAGTTGTAAAATGAATGAATTGAATGTCAATTACAAAGTGAATGAAAGTGTAACAAATACAAAACCAAAGTTAACCAGAGCATTAACAAACATTTATTCAATGCCTACTGTATTCTAGGTTCTGTGCTTGGCCCCAGGGATCTTAAGACAGTCTCTGCCTTCTTTGAGCTTATTATTTAATAGAAGGCAACCCAACTAGGGGAATCATGGTCAGAGACAGAGTTTTTGTCTGGGTAATCACAGGGACTGTGAGTGTAGCCTTGGACAGTAGAGTATCCCATACTTTTTAGTATCAGTGGTAACATTCCCCTGACTATTGTTCCCAGAGCAAGAGAAGAGGTAGAAAGGGGGACAGGGTGGGTAGGCAAGATGTCTATAGTCCCAAATGTCTTGGTAAATGTTGGTATTCAATATGAAGCATGGTATGGGGCAGGGTGGGGGAGGGGGCAGGGCGATAATGGGTTAGATGATTTTTCTCTCATTCACCCACAGCTCAGCCCCAGGGAATGATGGTGATTATAACAGCTACAACAGTAATTAAAGCATTTTAAGGCTGGAAAAGTACCTTACCTACATTGTATCACTTTATCTTCAACAACTCTGTGATACCATCCCCATTTTATAGATGGGAAGGCACTTGGGAGCATACTATGGGAGCATAATTGGGAGCACACTATGAGGCATAGAGTGGTTAAATGACTTGCCTAGGGCCACCTTGCTAGTGTCTGAGGCCATATGTATTTTGTCACCTAGTTGCCAAAGCTGAAGCATTAACTCCCCTTGAGTTTGTGTGTATAGAAGGGTGGGGAATGGGCATGCTTTCTGGAAGTTTTGGTCCATAGGTTTACAATCTTCCTGGTGGGGAGATGGGAAAGAATTCGAGAAAAGCTTATTTCCTAAAACATGATAATATGACTCACATATTACCTACAACACCGGTATAGTTAGGGACAATGGATGAAGCACTGGACTTGGAGCAGGCCTCATATACTTACTACCTGTGTGACCCTGGGCAAGTCAGTTAACCTCTTTTTGCCTCAGTTTCCCCAACCATAAAATGAGAATGATTGCACCTATTCACAGAGGCAGGAACAATGAGATGATATTTTGTTGTGAGGACCAAATAGTATAATTGCAGAACACTTAGCACGGTGCCTGACACATAGTGAACGGTTTATAAATGCTGTTTTCTCCCTTCTTCACTTATAATCACCAGGTTCTCTCTTGGAGGAATGTGACTTGCATAAATGGGAAGGACCGGGTAGCGAGAGCCAAGTATAGATTGATATTGAGTCTGGACCCCAGGCCTCTGGAACTAGTACTAGGTTTCAGCTTAATGATTGCAGTTGGGGACACCGGGAAGGCTTTGGCTCCCAAGAATGGTTATGACTTGACTTTTGTCCAAAAGTACTACATTGGGTCAGAAAGGGAGGCCAAGGCTTTCAAGGACATAGCAGAAGAGCAGTGGGTAGAAAGGGCCAGGTAATTGTGTTTGTCCTTTGTTCTCAAAGAGGACCATGATATCAGGGAGATAATGCCATTACTTGCAGTTTACTTTGATTTAAGTGAGGGAGGGCTGTACAAGGTCACCAGCCTCACTTTCTCCTCCAGAGCCATTTGGGTCTTGTGGCCAGATATTCATCAGGATGACTGGAGGTGGCCCAGGATGCAGTGGGAGACCGTGGCCTTTTTAGGCTAAGGTCTTTTCAGGTTCTCACTTTGAGTGAAGCAATGCCCATTCAGTGAATAAGCCTCTTTAAGAAGTGCGTCAAGGGATGGCCCCTTTAATAAAAAAAAAATCAAACTAGGAGGGGAAGACCCTCAGGTTTTCTAGCCAGAAGAGAAAGTTACTATTTACATTGATTCTGAGCCAGAAGGGCCCAAAAAAAAAAATAGCCATTAAGTGGTGCTTGGCCCGGACTTGTTGGGTTTTTTTTTTTGAGGGGGGAAAGCAGGCAATTGGGGTTAAGTGACTTGCCCAAGGTCATGCAGCTAGTAAGTATGTCGAGTGTCTGAGGCCAGATTTGAACTGAGGCCCTTCTGACTCCAGCCCGTGCTCTACTCACTGAACCACCTATCTGCCCCAGGCAGGGATCTATTGTTGTCCAATCTGTGAGCTCCAGAATGAATTGGGTTTAAGGTTTGGTCTTTGAGAAAGAGATCTAGCCAGCAAACCCCAAGTTAACTAGGCAGCTTTCGGCCATCAAAACTTACCTTCCTTTAAAGAGGATAGGTAGAGAGGCAGAGGGGTGTAAGGGTAGAGGTAGAGGCAGAGGCAGAGGTGCAGAGCTGAGTTACCCAACTGGCCAGGTAATAGCTAGAATATAAAGAAATGATTTGAAGCCTATATTGTGCATTAGGATTTCTAATTTGCCTCTTGCTGGTTTAACAATTTTATTTCTACTAACTTTGAACGTTCCTAGGAGCCTGTTATCTATCTGCCTGTTCTGCGCTTCTTGATTTGAAGTCTGTGAACTTAAAAAATATATATATTTTTTATAACTGTAATTCAGTATAATTGGTTCCCTTTGTAATCTTATGCATTTTTAATGCATTATTCTGAGAAGGGCCCTAAAGACTTCAGCAGACTTTCAAAGGAGAGCCTGACACAAAAAGGTTAAAAACTCTTGGGGAAAATCTACCACTTGATGAGTTACCTATAAGCATGGTTGGGCTGTTACCCTGGCATAGCAATATCTCCAGGCTTTCTATGATGATGAGCTATTACTCATTTCCCTAAATAAGGCCTCAAGATGATAGGAGTAGGATTGATTCTGACAATGAAGTTCCCAAATAAGGTAACAGAATTTGATAGTAAAGTTGTATGTGCCTACATGCTCCCATCCTTATGTACGTGCTGGATAGGAGAGGCATGTGCTGAAAATAAATCCCCTGAACTGAATAGTGAATGTCTATCCTTGCTAGTCAGCCTAGCCTCCTGTTGGGAACCTGAGATTGCTAGAAAATCTGTGCCTGTAATACCTGACTTGGAGGAAGACTTGAGATAATAGTAATAACACATTTGTGCAGGACTGACCATCTTGGTTCACAGAGATAAAATGTTATAAATGGAATTAAAGTCTTGTAAGCATATGTTTGCTAAGAATAGGATATGCTTCATTAAGGATTGAGCAAAAAATTTATAACTTCATTGATGTGAAGCCAAATGAGAGTTTCTAATTATTTTAAAGGTCACTTAGCTGGCTCATCTTTTGCTGGATTGTTGTCCTTGATTTTTTAGTTTTGTATCTCAATTTAAAAAGGATTTCATATCCAAACCTCATCCATTTGGTTTTGGTCAATAGGAATTATTTCTTCAAACTGTCTCTCAAATTTTTCAAATGCATCGCAACGATATTTCCCTTTCCTACTCCAGCCCCTTAATTTTTTCTCCAATCCACGAATTTCCTCATTAACCCTTGTAGTTTTGGAATAATTCATTGGGACAATATGGTTATTTTCCAAATATTCCCCATCTGTGCTTGACAAGCTTCTCATACCAATGGAGGTATTTGTACCCTGGATTAGGAGCCCTTCTTGAGAAGTTACAAAAGAAATTGGGTTGGCACCTTCATTTCCCCTATTATTTACAGGAAGTGTAGATATTCAGATGAAAAACAGTCAGGAATTACACAATTTAGCCATAATTCCATTTTCTTTTTTACTTTTTTTTTGGTCACTGTTTTTCTTCTGTGTTTAGTATCCTTGTAAATTTTGGACATTATTCTAGCTTCTTGCTCTTTTTTTGTTTCCTACCTCAATCCATAAGGAAGCCTTTCCTTGTTTGGATTGTGTTTTCAAAATTATATCCATGGGAATAGACTTCTTTATTTCGGATGGAAAACACTTTATTGGGTTATGCCAGTATGATAATGGATTTGTAAATGCATTGGTGTGCTTGCTCTCTCCCAGCAATGCAGACGTCAATTCAGTCATGCCTGCTCATCTTGGGTATATATCCATTGAGGACAATTTGTTATGTTAGTAGAATGAAATAACTGAGCCAGAATCTAAACTACTTTCATTTTCAGAGTCTTATTAAAAGTGAACTTTGCTAAGGAAAGGCATCAAATCACTGTAGTATTTTGACATTTAATTGTAACTTCAAAAATTACATCAAAGAAGCCCTTTGATTTTTTTCTTTGCAATTGTTACAGTTACCACATTTCTTTTTGGAAAGGAAAGGATTGTGATCATCCTTTTCATTTCTTTTGTGCTTTTAAATTTTTGCATCTGTTGTTCCATTTTATCCTCAAAAGAGCCTTGTCTAGTAGGATGGATATGATTCTCCAATTAATAGATGACAAAACTGAGACACTGTGTTTGTTGTTTGCCTAGGGTGGCATTGCAGATTAGAAACTGTACGAGGGTTGACAATCCAGTCTCCTAACTCCTAACCTATTCTCTTTGTAATGTTAATCACATAGATTCTACTTTTCCGTTGTTGAATTCTTTAAAAAACCAATCAACCAACCAAAGAACCTAAGATTTATGCTTTAGCTTTTCTGTAATAGACAACCATTTTGATTTTTCTTTAGTGCTAAATAAAGTCTTATGCTAATTTCTCACTTTGGTGTGAAGGTTATGCCAGTGGAGTGTAAACTTTGGAAGGTCCTACTAAGTTCAAAAGGCTTCAAATGCAGACCTTGTGATGGGTTGTATGTCTTCTGATGACTTGCCTAGCTAAGCTTGATCTTCAGATAATGAACTTTTTTCCCCACTCTTTGGGACATATTCAGCCCATCTGCTTAGGTATTTCAAAGACGTGATCTCACCTCTCATACTGATGAAATCATTTAAGTATTAGTGCCCAGCATTTAGCACGTCTGACACACAGAAAGTGCTAAAAAATGTTGATTGATTGATTGATATATGAGAAGGCAAATGTGAGCATAGTGTTGGGAGAAGGAGGTCAGGTGGGGGATCATGTTCATCCATTTTAAAAATAGATTGGAAAGACCAATTAATCAACAAACATTTATTAAAATCCTACTATGTACCAGATATTGTGTTAAACACTTGGGATGAAAGCCAAAAGTCAAAGTATCTGTTGTTGAGGAGCTTACATTCTAATGAGGGAAGACTACATGTAGTTATAACCTGCTGGTAGGGGGAGGACGTTAGCAGCTGGGGAACAAAATACTTCACACTGTAGGAAGCGTTGGAGTTGAGTCTTGAAGGACTTTATGGATTCCAGGAGAGATTCTAAGGATAAAGACTGTCAGCACAAAGCCATAGAGATGGGAAGGATGAAATGACCTCAAAGAATGCTGTCAATTAGTTATCCAATTTCAAAGTAGAAATGATTTAACTTTGAATAGCCTTTATCTGCCAGGTGCTGAGAAGTGGAAGCAGATCTTTATGATACTTTTGATTCGTGGAATTTCCTTTTTTTTTAATGCCTCCCCTACCCTTGAACCACCAAGATTCTGAAGTGCTAAATTTCCTTTTCCAATAGTAATTCCTGTTCTCCTTTATTTCTCTCTCCCACTTCACTTCACTTCCCCTAATCATGACCTTTGGTCTCTCATATCTCTCTCTGCTTTCCCAGTGGATCACCCTTTCATGGCTTCATTTCCCTCCTTTCAATAACCTTATTGTTATCAAAGTCAGTCACTTCAATAACATGGGCTTCTCCATTGTTGGATTCCAGGCTTTCTTGATTGACTATTGTTTCTACCCTGATAATCTTTTTTTTTTTTTTGCATTTGACATATAATTTTGTTCCAACAATGGATAATTCTGTCACACTTGTTCAAGACATAGGGCAACACTTAGTACAATGGAAAATCCTTGAGTAAAGGGATTTTTTCATTTTTGTCACTGAATCTTGCCGACACATTTGTGCCTCGAACGTAGTAAGGACTGAATAAATGTGTTTATTGAAAAATTGAATAAATGAATTACATTATAACCCATGTTGTATAGCCATGATTAATTAAAACAACAAAAGCAAAGTGATATTTTTAGCAGTGACAGATCTGAGTGAAGACCAGGACATTCTGTTAGTTGAGGTTCGGTCTGCATGCAAATTCTTAACCATAGAAGTTTTCTCCTAGTGTCAAGTTATTCAGAGTTGTTGGAAGAAGCCTCCAAACTGCATACTTGAGTCCCCCACACATTCCTGATATCTAACCTCACGGGGCCATTGCTACCACCAAGCAATCCATTTATTGATCTCTGATAAGCAACCTGTTACACTACTTACAGCAGCTTTTCAAAACTTTTTCCTTATATCCCCAACTTTATCCCATACCCCTTCTCTTTTTATAGATGTCCTTGTCTCCTACTTCAGTGAGAAAATTAAGGCCACCTGCAATAGGTTCTCTCGTATCTCCTCTTTTGCATCTTATACCTTCTCTATGTTTTTTCCTTTCTTTAAGTCCCAGAGGATTCTTTGCAAAAGCTAACTACTTCTCTGGTGCCCTCTTTTCCCCATTAACTTCTCTCTCCTTTGGGATTTTGTTCTACTGATTATTTTCTCCTTTCCCTCTCATCCTTTCTTATCTTCAGTATTTCACCTTTTAATGAGTCTCTCTCCCTTCTGCCTACAAATATGCTCAGTTCTTCCTATTCTAAAATTAAAAACCCAAACAAACCCTTCTCTTCACCTTGATACCCTCTCATTATTCAATAAATAGGTTTATACTATAAATACTACCTCTCAGAGACTGAGCTATATGTTGGTGGTACAAAGACAAAAGTGAAAAAAAATCCCTGTGCTCAAGGAGTTTATCATCTATCAGAGCGACACAGTGTGCATGTGTATAAACATACACACACACATGCACACATACACATACACACAATAGATGCAAGATAATTTTGGGGTGGGGAAATTGCTAGCAGTTGTGGGAAGTTCTTCAAATATAGGGTGGCACTTGAGCTGATCTTTGGAGGAAACTAGGAATTCCTGACCTGAGGAACAGCTGATACAAAGGCATTGGAGATGAGAGTTATCTATGAGGAATATGTGGATGATGGATGTGTATGTGTGTGCATGTTTGTGTACAGGTATATATAGGTGTATATGACTATATAGTGCATACACATGTGCGTATATTGTGTATTTAGGTATATATGTATATTTGTACATATATGTAAATATATAGGTATATATGTCTATATAGTGTATGCATGTGTGCACACATACAAACACACACACTATATGAGAAGAGATGAAAGCCTAGGGCAGAGCCTTGGGATCAACGTACATTTAAGTTATATGATATGGATGATGGTCCAGCAAAGGAGACTGAAAAGGAACAATCACAAAGATAGGAGAACAAAGAAAGAACTCAAGCAACTATCTATCCCTTTTCTTTCCTTCCTTTCATGGCTAAACTTTTATAAGGACCCTCACTAATCTTTACTTCCTTACCATGCTCTCGTTTCCTATGCTTTAATGGGCAAGTTGATTTCTGTTCTCACCCTTTTATTAAAATTGTTTTCTCCTGGTTACCAATGACTTCCTTATTGCCAAATTCAATGGATTCTCTTCTGTACTCACGTTTCTTGATTTCTCAGCATCATATCACACTGTTGATCCTTTGCTCATTCTAGATATTCTCTTCTTCCTCAGATTCCATGGTACTACTATTCCCTTGTTCTCCTCTCTGTCCAAATCAGGGCTGGGGAACTTGAGGCCTCAAGGTCACATGTGGCCCTCTTAGGTCCTCAAGTGCAGCCCTTTGATATTCAGTCAAAGCCTGGAGGCCTCAGGTTCCCCACCCCTGGTCTAAATGTTTCTTCTCAGTTTTCTTCGCTGGTTCATCTTCATCCTCTTCTTAATTATAGTCAAACCTCTCCTTTTTTTTCTCAACACTCTCTTCCTTGGCAATCTCATTCATTCTTATGACTCTGACTATCACTTCTGGTTTAAGTATATGTGTTTATGTGTGTGTGTGTGTGTAAAACCCTGGTCAAGTCACTTGATTCATTATTACTATATGCTTATTGAATTACCTAATGGACATTTCCCCTTGGATCTTAAATTCCACATATCCCCAAATTTGAACTCATCAACTTCCCTCCTCCAAAACTTTCTTTCCGCCTAGGCTTAAAGGGTCTGGAAATTTGTCATGTAAGCACTGAAAGAAAAAATGATTTCTCTGGTTCCAATGAATTTATGACTAAAACAGGCATTTCCACAAGGTTGGTACAGAAAGAAAAGGGACTGGATTTTTGGAATTGTGGCTCTGTCATTTCTATCCCTGTGACCTTGGCCAAGTCACTCATCCTCTCTTGGCTTTATTTTCTCATGAGTAAAATAAGGACTTTAGACTAGAAGACTCTGAGCTTGTGTGTGAGAGGTTCTTTCCAAATGGCTTCTTTTTCTATTTAATAAGCTTTTAAATTTCTTTTAAAAATTTATTTGTGCCTTATTGTAGAAGCAGATTGACTTAACATTCCTATACACATAACAAATGAGCGCTAAATAGAACATTAGAAACTTTTTTTTTTTTTACTCCAGGCCCTGAGTATTTCTGTAATTCCAGGGCTGAGACAACTATTTGTGCCCAAGGTGATTCACTTAAAAAGTTGCTACAGTGAAGACTTTGAAGTCGGGGGCTATTTTATTTTTGTTTCTGTATCCCTAGTGCCTAGGTGGTGCCTGGAATACAATAGATGCTTAATAAATGCTTGTAGATTGAACACAAGTCTGTTCATACAATACCCTACAGAAACTGTTTCTCTTCTTCAGCACATGTCCAGCGGGTACCTGTGATGGCTGCACATTCTATTTCCTGTGGGAGAGTGCCGAAGCTTGTCCTTTGTGTACAGAGCATGACTACCATGAGATTGAGGGAGCCTGTAAGAGAGGATTTCAGGTATGGGATATAGTAATGAAACTTAGTAGTCAAGGAAGTGTGCTCATGGGCCTCTGTGTTGTAGGGCCAACCTAAGCATCAGAGATGCATTTTTTTTGGAGATGTAGCTTCCTGGTTTAGCAATTGGGTCCAAGCTTATTCATAACCTAGTGTGACTTGAATATATATTTAAAGTAAAATGTGTTGCTTTAGCTGCAAAATGCCTGCTGTGCTGAGGTAGTAGAGGTAGGCACTAAGAAAGGAAAAAAAATTCTGACAAGTAGAATAGTAGCTATATATTTTTACTGCCATTGGATGTTACTAAGATGAAATGTGACTTGCATGATACAGTTGTATGGTCAACTAAATAAAGATGAAGGACTGACCTGACCCAATTAATATACCTAACATTTGATGTTCCTTTGAAGATAGCATAGGCTAAGGTTTTTAACATTCAATCTTAAGGGAGGCCTATGAAGGAAAAAAAATGTACATGCTCATATATATACTTATATTGATTCATCCTCTCCCAGTACATGAATGAATAAAAATTGTGGGCTTTTTGGGTTACTTGCCTACTATGAATTGTTATCTCCATGGTTATAGCCAGCGTTGGCTGTTTGCAAATTGGATCTGAGGGCAAATATTCCAAGTTAATATATATCTTAGTGACCATTTCATTAGAAGGAATGTTTTGCTTTTAAAGATGGAGAAAGCAAAAACCATAAGAAAACAACACAGTGAGTTGTCTTGAGGCAATTTGTACCAGGTGATGGTGGCAGTGGGAGGAAAGAACAGATCCTACTAAGAATCACAGCTTTTCAGCAGTCTCTAAAAATTAGCATAGCTGTTGGTTCTCAGAATGTGAGACCCTTGTTCCGGGGCCAGTCAGCGGACATACTACAAGATCCGAGTCAAATCAATCTTAACCTTTTTCCTATATATGAAACCAGAAGACAAAAGGAAGTTAAAGCTACAAGAAGATATGGCTCACGGGTTCTTCTTGTAGAAGCAAATTAAAGGGTCGATGGCACTGGTTTTATTATGCATTCAAAGGCATAATTTTATGAGTAAATTGGTCAGCACATATTGCAGTGTTCATGATAAGCATTCACAAAAAAATCTTCATGAGAATATTTGAAGTCAACAGATGTGGGAACATCTGTTATAGAGAATGAGGAGGTAGAGAAATTCTACAAGGAACTTAAGACCCTCCCAAAATGAATGACACATACTTTAATATCTAATGACTTTGTTGTAAAAGGTATGCATAGGAGAGGATACCAAAAATATGTTGGGAAACATGGTTTAGCAGTAGGAAATAAGACAGGCCAAAGGCATATAGACTATGCAAAACCATCATGCTTTTTGTATTATGAATATTTTCTTTAAAGAAAAGATTTAGGGCGCACCAGACATGATAAACCCTAAATGATATCTCGATAGGTGACAGTGTTAATATCTTATGAGATAAGAACTAACTGCTTAGTGATATGGGAGGAATTCCAGAATTCCCTATCTTTGTATAGCCAGACAACACATCTTCTCAGAGAAAATAAAATACCAAATTAGAAGAAAGAGTAAAAAATAAGGTGCCATTATGTGCGTTTGAGGCAACCTAACCCATTTAAACAAATTGTTGACTCTGAAAAGTGGGAACTTTTGATGTTTTCTCTGTCATTTTCTCTGTCAGCCTCTCTTAGACTTAATTTCCTCAAGAGTAAAATAAAAGGCTTGGACTAGATGACCTCTGGGGTCCTTTATAGCTCTCCGTCTCTTCGTGAGAGGTTCTTACCCCCATTATCTCCAGACTATCATTATTTCTTAAGAAAGCTTAACTGAAAAAAATAAAACCATCCTTTAATGTTTGGAAAAAAAAGAAACAGAAGACATCAATAAAAACCTATTTTTTTTTAAAAAAATAAATGAGTATTCATGATATGGCCTAAAAAAAAAGAAAGCTTAACTGATGGTAGGATTTACAGTAGGATGGACAAGCATCACAATAGATGAGAAAGCATAGTTCATTTGGAATCTAATGTTGTTATTTGTCCTTCATTCTTGAAGAGGACTAGTAACGTTAAGAGGGTGATGTCTTGATTTACAAGTAAATTGGGTTTAAGTGAGGCAGAGCTGTGCAAAGTCATTAGTCTCACTCTCTGCCAAAGTCATTAGAGTCCAGTAGCATGACAGGAGTCAAGACAACTGGCAATGGCCCAGAATGCAGTGGGACATCTTGGCCTTTTGAAGTTAAGGCCTTTCCCAGGTTTCAGTTTGTTTGAAGCAATGCCCATTCAGTGATTAAAGGCCAGGTAAGAATTGAGAAAAAAGATGGCCTAATTTGCCTTCATGAAAGAATCAATCAGAGTTCCTGTCCAGAACGGAAACAATTGCTATTTACATTCACTCTAAGCCATTAAAATCCAAACCAGGATCTAAAATTTGGAATATGGAATAGGGAGTACCCATATCATTGGGTTTTAGATGCATCAAAGCACCCAAATGTTAATCTCTATTAGTACTGGGACCTAAAGTTCAAACCACAGGTGGACCATTTATTTTTCTGTGTTTCACCAATGTGATCAGCTCAAAAACATGTGCAGCCAATCATAAAGGGGATTGAGTAAGGTAATGTTGATAGATTGGCAAAAACCCATTACCATTCCTGGGAAAATATTTCTACCCATGTGTATCTTTATTTGGGGTTGGTGGTATTTTCTTTTTGTATAAGTAATAGCTTTATTAAGATCCTATTAGACATCAATGGTGCTTTGTAATTATTTTATTCTCTTTTAAAAATTAATTTTTTCTGAACTTAAACATCCAAAAAGAACATTTCCATATGTACAGAAGAATACAAAAGAATTCTGTATGAAATTATGAATCCCCGTTTCATACTGCTTGCTTTAAAAAAAAGTAAATGAGTTTTGTACATTTCTTTAACAACCATCTCGCTTATCTTTGCTCCCTCCTGAACTTCCTTCTCTTCTGTGCATAAAAAATGTCATGATGGCTCTCTTTTTTAGTGTCACTATTGCCGCTTTCCTATTAATTGAGAGAAAGAAAGGTTAAAAAAAGCACCTTTGTGACAAAAAAGCATAGTCAATTGAAACTAATCTCAGTGTCTGCAAATGTATGTTTTCATAGCTTGTACCCATCAGTTCTCAATCAAGATGTAGGAAACATGCTCCATCATAGGTGCTTTAGAGACATGGCTGGTCATTCCTTTGATCAGAGTTCTTATATTTTTCAGTTTTTCTTTACAGTGTTGTTGTCCCTGTATGAATTCTTCTGATTTTGCTCATTTTGGTCTGCATCAATTCACGCTATACTGGACCCTCTAAAATCATCTTTCATTGTCTCTTATGACATAATAATATTCCATTACATCCACGTAGCACAATTTGTTCTGCCATTCCCCAGTTATATGAGGCAATCTAAGGCCTCTTCCCCCTTAGATTCTAATTTCTTCTCCTCCTCTTTAATCCTCAAGATGTCAGTTTTGCTTGTGACCATTCCTTCTTGGATACTATCCTTGTTCTTAATCCCCCTTTCCTCATCTCTTCTTGTTTATGTATTGAGTTTGATGTATTTCTACTAAAATTTGTATACGTGTATTTAGCCCTCCACTGTCCATTTCAGATAAGAGCAAGGTTCATATGGTACCTGCTACTTCACCTCTTCCTCCATATTCTTTTCACCCACCCCAGTTATAAGAAATAGCTAAGTTTCATGCCCTTCTTCCTCTTTTCTACAACAGTGTATTCCTTTTTTAGTAATCCATTCTCTTTATCCTATTAAAACACTTAGGACAGAACCAATATACCTCAAGGACCTTTATTTTTCTTGTTTTACATCCTCATCCCTTTGGACACATTACAATTCTGGAGGGACCATAGTTTCTTTTCCCTGTATTAAAATTTTTAGCACTAGATCATCATGCAAGTCCTTTAAAATGTTCAGACAAATTTACTTTTCCAGGGTTCTCTAGACTCTTGCATTTATATTTCAGTTTCTACTTAGTTCTAGTATTTTTTTAAAATCAGGAATGCTTGAAAGTCCTTTATTCTATCAAAAATCCACCCCACACCCCCAATGGATAATACTCTGTTTCACAGGGTAAGCTATCCTTGGTTGTAAGCCAACAAACAGCTTTTGCCTTTTGGAATACTGTATTCCAAGATCTCATTTGGTTTTTAGTAGAAGCTGCTAAGTTTTTCATGATCTTGGCTGTAGTTCTGTGGTACTTGGACCACTTCCTTGACATTGATGAAACTTTAGGGTTTCCCTTTAGGAGCTGATCAGTGGATTCTTTTTCTTCATTTTGTCTTCTGGTTCTAATACATTTTGGTAGTTTAATTCATGATTTCTTGAAATAAAGTGTCTAAACTTTCTTTTTTGAAACATGATTTTCAGGGAGTGCAATAATTCTTAAATTATTTTTCAGGTTTTTTTTGTTTTCTTCAGATTCTTGATATTCAGTATCTTACATTTTCTTAATCTTATGATTTTGTTCTAATATTTAGAAATTCTATTTTTTGGGTAACATTCACTGTTTTTTCTTCTGAGCTAACTATTCTTCAAAGTCTTTTCTTAAGAACTTTTATGCTTCAGTTTTTTATTCCTCCTAGTATTCATGTAGTCTTTGTTAAAAATACATTTTTTTCTTTTGAGTCTCTGCCTATATATGTTACGAAGTTAGATTTTTGTTTTATAATTTTAAAAATATTAGTGAGCATTTTCTTTGATTTACTTATCCCTCCAGCTCCAGGTCCTAAATTGGGGCTTTGCGCCAAGACTAGGGTCCACCCATTGTTGCCCCTTTGAGCGGAGTGATATGTTCTTTTTGTTCACCTCCGTGACTTCCACCTTCTAGGGATTGCCCCTCTCCACCCCAATTGGATCTTTGAGTTTCAGAATGCCAGATATTCAGGGCCTTCTCTAGAGTCTCAGGTCAGAACATTAGGGGCCTTAGAGCCCTTGGGCCTGTTCCAGTTTGAGCACTATGGCACTGTACATGCTCTTATAGTCTATCATTCCTTCCCACCCCCATGCCCAAGTCTTCCATGGCCCCTCCCTTGGATCTTTCTGACTATCTTGGGGTTTTCTTTAGAGAGTTTTCCAAGCTTGCTGCCTCCAGATAGCTACGACTGTTTGCAGGCTATAAATATTCTGTTCATGGGTATGCTAATGTTTTTCAGGGGCTCTTAGATGACTTTCTGTGTAGTTCTAGAGTAGAAAATGTTAGTTACTTGTATAGTTACTAGTATATTTCTTGGTAATTATTTGTCTTGGTGAGAACTCAAGAATTTTTCTGGATTAGGTCTATGGGGATTAGGTGGTCTGCCTCTAGTTCAGATGTCTATTTTGAGAAGAAGTCTTCATACATCTGCACTACCAATGAATGGGACTCTGTTGGGGGAAGATTGCAGAATCCATGAGCCCTGATCTCTGATTAGGTACTCTGACTAGGCTGACTGTCTACATATCCAGTGTGATTCTGAATAGCCAGATATCAATTTACTTTATAGCTTCATGCAATGTCAGCATTAAAATATAGTTCCTCATGTCATATACTAGATTGTAAAATTCTTAAGGGGAATTACTGTGCTGTTTTCTTCATCTTTGTATTCTGAGTATCTAGAACAATACAATGCTCATGGGATCTTTTGAAATGTTTTCTGAACTTGTCCAGCTTAGTGGAATCTGTAATGCTGTTTTCAATTTTTTTTAGGAAACCTTATATGTATGGAATGAACCAAAGCAATGCATTAAAGGGGTTTCCTTGCCAGAAAAAAGATTGACCACATGTGAAACAGTTGACTTTTGGTTAAAAGTGGGAGCAGGAGTAGGTGCTTTTACGGCAGTTTTACTTGTGGCTTTGACCTGCTACTTCTGGAAAAAGAATCAAAAGTAAGTACCTATAATTCTTCTTAGAATGACAGACTGTAGGTTCTGTCTAGCTTATGAAAACTAACAACTTTTTATTTACTCCATAGAATCCAAAAGTCTCTTGTAAAAATGCAGAGAAAGCCTCCTATATAGCAAACAAAAGGCATCATTTTGCCTATAGATCATAGGATGAGATCAAAGAACTTGAGTGCTAGAAGGGCGTTAGAAATTACCTAGTTTATCTCCTTTGTTTTAACATGAGGATTTTAGGGTCTAGAGGGATTAATTTACTTGTTCAAGGTCACACGAATTAGCTAATGAGAGATCTGAGATTAGATCCAGATTTTTTGAGAACTGGTCCAATTCTTTTCACATTATACTATGTTATTGTCTTGTCTCTTCTACAGTCTCACCATTTTAGTAGTCAGAATTGTGAAGTTCACTAAGTATAATGGCAGAAATAGAATTTATTTCCTCCAGTAGAATGTGAGCTTGAGGGCAGGAACTATTTCATTTATGTCTTCGTAGCCCTAGAACAGTGCTTGACACAGACTTGTCACTTAATAAATACTTGTTGCTTGATTATTTATCCTCAGAATTCTGCCTTTATAATAATGTTAAACTTCTTGACTCCTTTGAAGTGAATAATATGTTGGTGGAAATGGAAAGTATCAGGTATAGTGGATGATGTAGATAGACCCGGAAGTTCTGTCTTCTTTTTCTTACCTCTTGTTGTCTCAGTACCGATTAAATCCTGGGAGTCCTTCTAAACACTCCCTCTTCCTCCTGTCCCATCCCCAAATCCAAGAAACATATTTAGGGCTCAGTGTTGTGTTTCTGTTTTGCAAATGCCCAACAGTTTGGAAAATCAATCAACACAGAATAACTGTTATTGACTTCGTTGTATTTACTGATCAGTCTTTAAAGTTGGTATGTTTATCCATTGGAAAGAAAGACTACAATAGTGCTTTGTGTGGAAGGATGAACATTTGAGTGAGTGGATGAATTTTACTATTGGAACAGTTAAGTAGAGAAATGGTTACCTAAAATAAGTGACTCCTGATTAGCATTTAAAACCCCAATTGCTGTTTTTCTCTTCTTTATTATTTAGGCTGGAATATAAATATTCTAAATTGGTAATGACAGCTAATGCAAAAGAGTGTGAGCTCCCTGCTGCAGATAGCTGTGCTATCATGGAAGGGGAAGATAATGAAGAAGAGGTTGTATATTCCAATAAACAGACACTCCTGGGGAAACTCAAATCCTTGGCAACAAAGGTGAGAAGTAGAACTTGAACTTAGCACTGCTGCACATTCATAGACCCTTGACCCCACAGGTCCATATATATGGTATTAAGGCAAATTGCTCCCAAATTAAGATCTGTCTCCATGGCAAACTTTTCTACCCTTTTAAAAAACAAGGTTGTTCCATATGAGCAGAGTAAAGTCAATTTGAACTGATGAATAATTAAAGGTAATCATGAGCATATGAAAAAGTATGTTGGAGAAGTTACTTCCAGGTTTATGAAACCAAAGAGGCCCAAGGTTGGCAGAAAATTTCAAAGTCTCACATCAATACAGCATGAATACTTGTTTTCCAGAAGAGAATAAAAGGTTACTGGATATGAAAAACATTAACCAGTATTTTTAAATTTTTTCATTTTTTTTTGAGGAGGGAAAGCAGGGCAATCGGGGTTAAGTGACTTGCCGCCCAAGGTCATACAGCTAGTAAATGTGTCAAGTGTCTGAGGCTGGATTTGAACTCAGGTCCTCCTGACTCCAGGGCCAGTGCTTTACTCACTGCGCCATCTAGCGGCCCCTAAACAGTATTAAAAAAATTAAATTGACTATATTGTAACAGAGAATGTTACTGATTTGGGAGTTATATCTTAATCAGCTATCTCTATGCAGTCAGATCAACTAGGTCAAGCAAAAATAAAAACCGACATCCAATTAAAAGAAAGGCAACTGGTAAGAACCAGATAGTTTAATTAATTACACCAGCTTCAACCTTGCCATTTCAAAGGAACCATTAATACCTAAAGTGGGAAATGAAAAAAAAAAGACAAAAATAATGCCTGTGATAATCACTACTTCTTGCAAAAGTTTAGTTGATATAAAGTAGTCACCATGAGAAGATGGTCGAAAGAATCCAGACGCTTCCTTAGCCAGCAAACACTTGATCTCCTCGATAGGAGGACAGAAATAGGGGCCAAAGGCAGTGCCAGTTAAAGGCAGTTTTTCAAGATATTTGTTTTGTTTATGACTTTTCCCTCCTGGGCATTATCCAGTTTAACATCCCTTCACACTTCCCCCACCCTTTCTAAAATGCCATCATGGAGGATGGCATAGGATAATGAGCAGTACTGCCTCATAAAATAGCAAAAAGCTGTGGAATCCAAAACCAGTCAACAGGAAATTTGGCCTAAGACTCAATCTGGTCATGTCTCAAGAGTGTTCCAACATAAAATTGGCAGAAGAGCAACAATTAGATATAAAGTGAAACCAACCTGTCAGTGTTTCTATAGCAGTCTATCATCAGTGATAATGATCAACTGATGAGACGAAAAAGGAAAAATAGCCCTTAAAATGATTAAGTTAGGAAGACCAAATATACAGCTAGAAAATCCATGCTGGAGGCAATAAAATACTAAAAGCATTGAGGGGTGATCCTACAAAATACCCTAGGGAGGGGAAGGCATGAAAAGAATAGAAAGATGAAAGACAATATTAATGCCCCCACAAAGTGATTTATAGAACATCGATAACTTCTGGCTCATATGTCTACTTTAGAAAATCTTTATAAAAATGATAGATGTGTTTATTGATGAAAACATAAAAGAGAACAGGTAGATTATTTAAAACAAATTTTTTTATTGACAGTTCTATTTGTACTGCTGTCATTTCTTAATCTTGCCCCCCACCCCCAGCCATTTCTTATGACAAAGTAGTTTAATTAAGTGAAAGAAACCACCACATTGGCCATATTCGACAATGTGTCTCATTCTTCATTTATAGTTCACTAACTGTCCAGAATAGTGAAGTAGGTTTTATTTTTGGTGCTTCGGAGTCAATATTCATTACTCATTGATCAGAGGTTGAAGCTTTTCGGTGTTGCCTTCTTTTCCTTCCTATAATTTGGCATCCTATAACTTGTTCTCTGGGGTTTTCTCTCCTTTCTGATTCAGTCTGTACAAGTTTTCCCAAGTTTCTCTGAATTCTCTATATTATTTTTTAGAGTGCAATAATGTTGAATTACCTTTATATGTCAAATATCAAATTTGTTCACTCAATAGATGGGAACTCACTTTGTTTCCTTTTTTTGGGCTACTTTAAAAGGTGATTTTATAAATATTTTTGTGGTATGGCTTGATCAAAATGTATGAACAGTTTAGTGACTTCGCTAATATGTTATGAATGGTTTAACAGAATGATTAGGCTAATTCATAACTCTACCAACAGTGCATTATGTCAGCCAGACTTTTGTGTGCCATTCTCTGTAGCAAACCACATCTTTAAAGTCACACAACTGGTTAAAATCTGCAGAGAATACAGTATCATGCTGTTTATTATTTGTTGATTTAGAAAAAAAATTGGTAATGCATAATAAAATGTTAAATGTTCAACAAAGAGTCTCTCATGCATAGGTTAAGATCATGCAAGTTTCTTTGAGAAATACAATGACAAATATAACTTTATTTAAAGACTATCTGATTATTAGCATTAGTTGTAGCGTAAAGCAAGGAAAAAAATGAATGTTCACTAAAGGCATTTGATATTGTCATGGAGGATGTCCTGTGCAAAGACTGGATGGAGTTCGGACTTCCTATAAATGACAATGTCTTGCATAAACAGATAGCTGTGTCAGGTCCATGACTATTACAAAGCCTCTTCAGTAAGTTCCATGATTGCTTAGAAGATTGCTTACATTAGCCTAGGAATCTAGGTATTAGAGACTCCAAAAATGGAAAATGTTGTGGCATTCAATTTTATGGCCAGTGCATTTAGTTAATACCTAAATCTGGTACAGTCATTGTAGATTGACAATGAGTTTGGGTCAAGATTTGATAGAAGAAAGATACCAAGGTGAATTTTATTTGAAAAATCATTCAGTACTTTTAATAGTCCCATGCAAATCCCTGGTGCAAAGAGTCAACTTTTCAACACAAATGTTCTCCTGGCAATATTACATGATTCTTTATCTTACAACATTACGATCTCTAAGAAATCAAAATTTTAGGTGATTCTAAGGGCAATGGAGAGTATAAGTAGGCTGTAGGGTATTTCCAATGATAATCTATATGTGAGAGATAGGGTAAAAGGGTATCATTCAGAAAATGTATGTCTAAAAAAGGTCAGAGAGTCATGTGACCAGAGGAAGGGATAACAGATAATAATAATAACCAGAAAGTATATAGCACTTTTAAGACTAGCAAAGCACTTTACAAATATCTCATTTTAGCCTCATAACAACCCTGAAAGGTAAGTAGAAGGTATTATTATCCTTTACTTTATAGATGAGGGAAACTGTGACAGAGAGGTTAAGTTACTTGACCAGCGTCACATAGTAAGTTTCTGAGGTGGGATTTGAACTCAGATCCTTCTGACTCCAAGCCCAACACTCTATCTGCTTACCATCTAGTAGTACCTATGAATGGCTCCAATTCATTTGATGGCTCCTCTATGTGTAGGAACACACAGAAGAACATGGACAACAATCACAATGATGAGAAAATGTGACTGGATTGTAATCTGGACCAATGGAAAGCATACCAATATCCGTGAGATGATAGAACTATTGAAATATTATTCCAGTCTGAATATTGTCCCCAAGCTAATAACCCAATACTATTAAATGATGTCTGAAAGCAAATTTTGTCAGCATTCTCACTTAGCAGATGGGAAAGAACCTTGTCACTTGGTTTTTGTTGTTTCTTGGCTTTAAAAATAGGAGGGACATAAGGAGGGAGAAGAGAGGAAAAAAATCCCACCAAATTGTCAAAAAGTCTAATAATTCATTGTAGATGGCACAGTGGGTAGAACACTGGGCTTGCAATCAGGAAGACATCTTCATGAGTTCAAATCTAGCCTCAGACACTTACTAGCTATGTTACCCTGAGCAAGTCACTTAACCCTGTTTGCTTCAGCTTCCTCATTTGTAAAATGAGCTGGAAAAGTAAATGGCTAACCATTACAGTATCTGTGCCAAGAAAACACTAAATGGGGTCATGAAGAGTTGGACGTGACTTAAAAATCACTCAGCAACAACAATAATAGTTCATATTTGACTATAACAGTTCACAAAAAATTTAATCCAGACAAATCCTTGAAATAAGTAATATTAAGTATCGTTATTCCCATTTGATGTATGAAGAAATCGAGGCTCAAAAAGGTTGAAAGGCTTGAATTCCATCAGTAGTCAGTGAAGTCAGGGCTGAGACCCTCATCTTTCTAGTCTACTACTTATTTTACTACATCATTACACATGCCTATTAATCGGCCAACAAATACAATATATTTAAAATTGGTAATAAAATAATATGGAAAAATATCTTAGTAACCCTTGGTTTTTTTTTTTTTTGAATTCATGATTTTGGCAAATACATTTATACTATTTCCAGGGGCACATCTTGCCTGACAGGCTATTGAGAATAAAATGTATAAATACGTCGCTTTCCTGGCCATTTTGCTGGACCTTTTCTTCTCGAGTGGCCAAGTACCTTACTTCCTCCCCAATCTCAGTCATCTCCACTCAGCTTCTCTTGCCACTCAAAGTCTAGTAACAATAAAGGGGAGGGGAGAAAGGAAACGATGAAGAAACAAATATTACTCTGAGCCAAGTACACTATGAAGTGGTGGGGATACAAATACTAGCAAAAAGACAAATCTTGCCCTCAGGGAGCTTATATTCTAATGGGGTGAAGACACACAAAAGGAAGCTGAAAAGTGAGCGGGGTGGGGGAAGGTGTGTGTGTGTGTTTAAAACAAATGTACCTGGAACAGTTTTGAAATCCAGAAGCCAGGGACTGGGTGGGGAATGTAATGAAAGCCAGCCTCAGCCCTTCCACAAAATAGAGATTCCAGAAGGAATTCCCCAATGGGAGAAGGAGGTTGATGTTACAGGGAGGACTGTGAGGGCTTCAGGAATGGCTTAGGTGTTCCAGAGTGATGAGACCCCAGGGTCAAGAGAAGTTTAAGGAGGACACAGCAAAGTTTTGAAGTTCAGAAATCAGGAATAGGACCAGGAGGAGAATGAAGACCAATTTAGGTCTTCACAATGGCAGAGGAGGGGCCCGCCTTGCAGAGGGAAGGTCTGTATTGAGGAGTCTAGTTAGATCTTCAAGGTGAGCAGGTACCAGGAGCTGAGGGTAGTTCCAGTATAATACTGTATGGTTTAGAAGTCCAGAATCCAGGAACAAGGCTGGAAGGGAATAAAGACCAGCCTGCCCCACTCAACCATGGATAATCTCTCCTCTTTATATTTGTCATTGTCTTGGTTAAAGGGGAGAAAAGCCTAGAATTTGTTTTGAATTTATTTTCTAATAAATTCCAACAAAGATATATTTCTAGGGCTTAATAGTCAACCTAATTAGTTGTGATTTATTTCCCATAAATACTAAATATATGTTTTTTAATGTCCTGAAACCAAAATATTATTTTTACAAATCAGAGAGCCTAAATGATTTTTTTGATATTTATTGGCACTCTCCTTTAGATAATTTCTGCTTTTTCTCTTTCTTGACTGAGACCATGTTACCTAGGAAATACTTGATTTCATTCAGTTACTTTTTGCCTGTTATTGGACCCAGAGAGGTTAAGTGACCTGATGTTGGCTTTGTAATCTTGGGCAATTCTCATAAATAGTCAGTGTTCTAGGTAACTCTCTAAGACCCTAAGTTACAGAAAAGATGTGGACCTGTATTGGTAGAAGAAATTTGCTATGCTGGGCATTCTGTATGTCAATGAAATCACAGATGGAGTGTCTATCCCTATCAAATTGCTACAGAGGTATTAAAAGTGACCTGTTTCAGTTCTCAGTTTGGTTGTTTCTGTATCCCAGAAGGTTTTGGTTTCCATATTAAGTGAGTGAGTTTTCATTTCTATTTGTTACTGAACAATAACCTGTAGTATCCCTTCTGGCTCTTTGCACTAGGATTCTAAAATCATAATAGGATTTTGTTGATTTATTTTTCTGTGGCTTTTTTTTGGAAGGAAAAAGAAGATCATTTTGAATCTGTTCAACTGAAATCCTCAAGATCCCCCAATATATGAAGAGACAGTGCTGCCTTTGGTCAAAGGAACAAAGAAACCTGCTTTCTAATTTTACAGGACCACATTTTAGAGCCCATCTTGGTATCCAGGACTGTTGGTGATACCTGTGAGAAATACTGGACTGTTGAAAAAAGAAGGTTGGAGCCTTCTGGTTGTCTGGTTGCCTTATCATGTGGTCAAGTACCTTGCCAAAAAGGAAAGCAAACCATTTGGTGGCCAAGTTGATGGTGAAGTTCAACTCAGGAAAGAGATATTTGTGTATATACATAACTGAAAACCAAGTTTAAAGCCCATCAGCGCACTGCTGATGCATGCCATTTAACTAATTGGTAACTTTCATTTCTTATAACTTTTATGAGAATTATCATGTGTGTGTGCGTGCGTGTACGTATGTGTGCATGCATGTGCAATCATATGAATGTTTTCCCTTATTCTTTTGGAAGAGTTCAAGCTTTCCATGAGATACAATCCCTCTGTCCCTTAGTCCCTATTTTTTTGTCCCTCCTATCATTTAAAATATAATTTCCCTTTAAGCAGTGCTTGAGACTTAAGAACTTGAATTTTCATTCTTGCAGAGAGATTTCCCCTTTGATTTGAGAAGCCCAAGTTATCACTGTTTTGGAAAGAATAGGGTCTCCAGGTGCCTGGGGTATCTGAATGTGTGTTCTTTCCAGAAGTTCCATGCTAGGTGGAACTTAGATAATAGGTAACCTTTAAGGAAGGACTTGATGGAAAAGGTAGAGAGTGTACCTTTGGAAGAAAATGAGAAGCAACCAGGATGCCTAACACCTTGTGAAGTCAACCAATCCCTCTATTAACACGGAAGCCACAATATTGAAAACTTCTTAAATAGAGGTTCAAGTGAGGAAAAAATGAAGTGAGATGGATTATCATGTCAAGTGGAGAAATGCAATAGATAGCTTATCAATAGGTGCAAGTTTAACCTAGACAACTAATTTCACAATTATCAGCATTGTTTTGGGCTCTTGGAAAAGTGCGATAGGCTACTCATCCTCTTGTTTCATGTAAAGTCCAATTCTCAAGGCATGTGGGGGTAGACCTCCCATTGGCTCTTTTGAGGTATTGCGATTTGTGATTTTTGCTTGGAGAAGTTTCTTCAGTCAATAAACCAACATCTAGCTTTGGAAAAAAGCTTATGACTGTATGACAAGAAAATTGTTGTACTCTGGGCAGGAAAGGGCATCTTATTGCCATTTTAAATCAAAGGTGATTTGGTGATTTTTTTCTATAATTATTATTGCTCTCAAGATTTATTAAGACTCATTAAGAACAGATGTTTGGATGATGAAGGAATTGGCTAATATACCACAAAATAATTTTTTTGAGTGACTGGGCACTGGAACAGGGTCTGGGACATTGAGTATCTTGGTGTGCTTAGCATGGTTCTAATCAAGTACATTAGAAGAACGTTAAAAGAGATTTATTTCAACTGAGGTAGGGCATTATTTATTGGCTGAAAGAAGCAAGGTAGGTGAGGGGAGGGGAAATTATTATTAATTTTCTTACCCCAAGTACTTCACATTCTTAGAATGTCACAATTTATAATTTTGGATTCAATGGGTAATGCTTTTTTGGAGGGTGGGATGGGACAAGGAGCAAAATACATGCTTGATTATGTCTGGATAATATGTGGGATTTTGCACCATGATATTGTTGATTGTATGTTCATTCATGTGTTTTTTTTTGGTATGTAATTCTGCACTTCCTCACACATTGAATTTACTATCATCCCATTTTTCATGTGTGGTATTCAGGAGTGGAGTCATTCACTGAGTATAAATATATTTATGATTTTGGCTCTTGGATCTTTTATAAAGAAGATTTAAAAAAATCTGATTCTTATCCAACTAATTAAGGAGCATTGAAGATAATTTTCCCCTCCTCTGATCAAAAATCAGGCAATAGAAGGAAAATGTATTCAAAGTCTGCCCTTTCTGATTACTGGCAAAACTGCAACATACAGTTGTGAATGCAGCAGTGTTCTGCAAGAATAGACAGAGACAAGAAGCTTTCACAAAATCACCTGTCACCTTTCTCTACATCCTTGGCTGTGCTCTACATGTATGTTCCAAGCCATAGAAATAATTGGGATTTGCTCCCAGGTATCTCCTTTCTTCTCTTGTCACTGGACTCGAATCTCTGACATGTCAAAAATGCCTTAAATTTTAATGAACTGTCTCACAATGTAGTTGCTGTGGAGGAGTTCTTATTTATTTTACTTCTAATTTTAGATATAAAGTAGCATTTTGTCAGCTCAGTGCCATCTTTGGTAGAGGAGCTATCTTTTACCTACGGTTCCCAACAATCTGTCATTTTATGCCACATTGTCCTGAGCCCTGAAGAGACACACTTGAAGAAGCATTATAAAGAAAACATTAAGACCAACTTTGGCTGTCAAGTTCACTAAAGTTTTATGTCTGGGCTGTGCAAAGCTTAATGGAATATTAGAAGGCATAAAGGAGTTAATTGTGCCACCGTGACTTTTAATGGACATTATTATTCCTTATTTTTTTCCTCAAATGGTAGAGAAAGAGGATTTCATAAAAGGCGTGGTTCTGAAGCCTTAAATACTTCACTAAGCCAACTATCGCCTATAAAGTCTTCTAGCACTCTGCCAAAATGTATTTAAAGCAATCTTCCACTAGATGAGAGAATGTCTTCTATGGATAAATTGTTTTATGCCACCTAATAATATGGAGCAGTTTATGTGTTCACTTGATTAAATAGACTACATTTTATTACTGTGTTGCATTTTTTTTTGGTATTTGGTTATGAGTAATCCCATTCCCACTGGGATTAAACAAATTTTGTAGTATATTTATGCAGCTTAGTAACCTTTTTCATCTCAAAGGAAAATAGTTGTTTCTGAATGAATGACTGTGTATCTACCCTTATGATATCATTGGAAGAATTGATTATATATATATATATATATATATGTATATACATACATATATACATATATTATAGCAGGTTTCTGCAAGGATCCTAAATATCAAAGAATCTATCCCCTTAAAAAGAAAGACCTCAGTATTGGACTGGAAAAGGTGGGTTTGATTTGCTTGGAGTTTGGCTGCTTGATATTCTGCTTCCTGACTTTCCTGGTTGGACTTTCAAGTTCTGTCTGAGCCTCTTGTCTTAGTGAGTCTTTCCAAAGGCATGAAAAGGTTCCTGAGTGTTGGAATACACTGCGTCTACACAAACACACACACACACACACACTAATCTTTGGATATAGGAATAGAGGTTCTTTCATTGATAGAGGGAACTCTTTCTATCTATGTAGATCAATATCTTTTCTGCATTGCATAGTTTTAGAGAGTTGCCTAGGGGATGGCGAAGCTAAGTGGCTTCCCCAAGGGTCCCAGCCAGTGAGTTTGAACCTTGTTCTTCCTGGCTCCAAAGAGAATTTTCTGTCCTCTTTCCCCTACCATTACACTCCCTCCCCCAGGTCGCCTAACACGGAGGCATCTTGTCTTCCTGAGATTCCCACTACATGGGTAGAAACAGCCTCTTCTGATTGGCTGCATAGTCAGAACAAACTCTAGAACTAGCGAGACTGGGACAGTTTCTCTCTTTTCTGTGTGTTCTTTGCTGATGCGCCCAAAGGGCGAAGATCTCACAGTTCATGGGTACCACGAATGGAACCAGTGTGTGTGTGGTGGTATCTTCCTCCGTTCTCTTGTACTCCAACTCTGTGAAATGGAACTGGGTGGGTCTGTTTCTATTCTATGTCATTTATTTTCATTGTCAGGTGCCAGAAATGATCCCCATAAGACCCAGGAGTTCAAACCATGCTGATTTTTGAGCCAGGATTCCAGGTAGGATTGCAGTCAGCCAACCCAACAGGATAGCCATGAGAAGCCAGGGTGCCTAATTCTCAAGCTGAAGGGAGGTTTTTGGACTTGGAATTGGGACTGGTCTTATAGGAATTGAGCTAAAATGATGAACCTAATCCCCATCCCCCTCCTCTGAGACTGAAGTGGTATATGGGAAGGATTAAATCTCATGTGTTGGGGGAGTCAATTTGTATATTTGAGACTAAACTTTTGAAGTAAATATTTCCTTGTAAAAGCAAATCCAACTCTTAGTGACTAAATGGAACTGGTATGAAGGGTTTTATGAAGGGTTTCCCTCTACACTTGGGGGAATACTGTTGGTGGTGGATAGTCTTTTGCAAAGCCTAGATTTTCCCCTTCCTCCAACTCCCTTAAGAGTACTGGAGACCTTCAGGCAGTGGGGACCAGGGCAGCGATTGTCACATCAGTATTGGAAAGTTCCTTTGTGTATAAACAACATCTTAATACTCTACCGCAAGTCAAGATATTTGAAGACTATTATTATTTGAGCCACCTCTCCCCCAAGTTGTCCTTTCTCCATGTTAAGTGTCTCTTGCTCCTTCAGTTGATCTTAATGAATTTTCGTGACTTCGTTTGAATGTTTCCTGACTCTTCTATTGCTAGGTTCCAATTATTTGTCGCATCCCAACAAAATTAAGTGATGTCTTTTGGAATCAAAATGTCTATTCTTTCATCAATGTATCTAATCCTACTAATTTATTACCCATATTCTTCCTTTAATGCATAGACATTTGAGCTCATGGGTTTCGAGTCTTGAGGATTCTTCTAATCTGTGAATGATTGGTTTCTTCCACTAATCTCTTCATTCCTGCGAGGTATCTGGTTTGGCAGATTTATGTTAGTATATTGCTTCTTCACCTTTCACTTCCAGTTTAAAGCCTTCTTGATGAAAGGCATCAATCTTCCAAAAAATACATATGTGTATGTATATGCATATTTGTATGTTCCCCCACTCCCTAGTTCTCTTTAGATGCCCTCCAATCTTGGCCAAGAGCCCTCTTTTATCTATATTTTAAGTCCTTGTGGCAAATCCAAATTCCATTCTCAGACACTATTTTAAACCAGTTGTTTACTTCCTCAGTCTACCTTCTGAGGTCCTAATTTTCAATGGTCAGTAGTGATTAAAACACACAAACACATACACAAATAGTCTTTGGTTTCTTGTCCAGAAATTCATAATCCTTAATGGTGCTTTTTAGCCCTTTTTGGCAGTTCATTTGTGCACACATGAATTACCAGAAGTGGGCAGTAGTCATCAGCTTTGAAAAGTTTTGGGAGATTCTGTCACAGTTCCAGGAAGACACTCCTGTAAGGTACCTACCTATTAGTATCTTATTAAGATGTCACCAACCACTGGGATTTGTGTCTTCTCCCTCTGACTATTGCTAGATGTCCTCTTTCCTAATTTTCTTTTATTTTGGGGGGGGCATTAGGATGTATATCTTCCTCAGAGTAAAGTTCCCTCCTCTCTGTGAAGGTTAGAAACCTTTGACATAGTTCCAAAGGTTCAATGGTCTTTCTTCCCATTCTTCTCTGTCATATTTTTTTTACCTCCTAACTTCCTATCACTGGTTAGGATTCCTCACTTCCTCTTTGGGATTTTCCCCCTAAGAAACACTGATTCCCCACATAGTCAGGATCTGCTCCTGTAGTTCTATCGCCTTCTCTAGTATGGAGTCTAGCCTGCATTTTGTATCTATGCAACCATTGCTTGACATTGGCAGAAATGCAGACAGTGCTTTCTCTGAAGGTCACTCTCAAATTCCCTTTTCTTCCATGACTTGCTGGAGAACCTTAGTTCTCTACTGTTTTTGCTATAAATATTTAATTGTCAACTTTTATGGCTAAATATAATTATTTACAGTCAGAGACTGGGACATAGGAGCATCATAAGCAAAGCTTTTCCTTTAGAAGACTTTGTAAGCCTTTTCCTACTTTTTCTTTAGAGATGAGCTTTTGTTCATCTATCACCCATCTATCTATCCATCTGTCTGTCTTTGCTGTTCATTTCACCCACCTGACCTGTCTGATTCTGTCACAGCTCTAGTTCATATAGTAGCTGACCTTAATTGTTGCCTGACAAAAATTGTTGCCCAATTTTTTAGAAATCCCTCTCTCAGTTCTCTCAATTTTCTTTCCTTTTATGGATGCATAGACTTCAGTCACCATTTACCTATCTGGTTTCTTTGCTATTAAGACTTCTTCATTGTTGCCTTATCGTTTTCCTGACTGATATGTCCTCTGTCTTGTGATTTTGCTCCTTACCAAAAAGATCTGGGACAAGGCATGGTTATGAAGAAAAAGAACAGGAAGAAAATGCTTAATAGAAGGTCTCAAATATGTCAAAAATGCTTGAACTGCCAGTGAAATTTCTTTTCTTCTCTATAATCTGTAAAGTGTAAATCTTCAAAATTGAGCCTTATTTTTCTTGGAGCTCCTGAGTTCATTCCCTTAAGAGAAATAGAATACCATCATGTATAAAGGCAAGAAAGTAGTGGGAAGGATAGAGCACTGGGCTTGGAGGCCTGAGCTCAAATTCAGCCTCAGAAACTTACTATTTGTGTGAACCTGGGCAAATCACTTAATCACTGTTTATTCAGTTTCCTCAACTTTAGAATGGTCGTAATAATAGCACCTACTTCCCAGGGTTGTTGTGAAGATTGAATAAGATAATAATTATGAAGTGTTCAGCATAGCGCCTGGTGCATATTAGGTGCTTAATACTTATTCCCTTTCCCTTTTTCCCCTTCCCTCCTCCTCAGAGTGTTGGACTTGGAGTTAGAAAGATATGAATTCAAATCCTGCCTCTCACACTTACTAGCAGTGGGACTGTGTGTAAGTCACTTAAGTTCTCAGTTCCTCAGGCAGCTCACCAAGATTACAAGTTATACATGAGTTATCTCATTTTAATAAGATTTGATTATATGTATTAACACATTATAGATGAGTTATATGTATGAACACATATGTGTACATATATATATGTGGGTATAAATGAATGAATAAATGTATTATATACACACATGCACATATATATACATCTGTGCATGTGTGTGTATATATATATTATATTTATGTATATAATCTGAATTTTAACCACACTACAGCTGTTATACTTATTATGGGCCAACTGAGAGATGTTTATAATATTTAATGAATTGAAACTATATTATTAGCCTTTTGGATATACTCTCTATTAATTACACCGATCTTCCCTGTTGAACTCTATAGATTGAGGTAGTTTTGCAAAGTGCTAAGCCTCCAGAAAGATGTCATGTTCAAGTCATATAGAAAATGAATAACCACAATAACATGACCCAAGCACCCCACCAAATTCAGCTATGTAAAATTACTTGTGTGATTCTCCCTCTAAAGATACCTTTTTGTGCCCTCCCCTGATTGCTTTAAAAACATTTCTAGTGATCATACATTAGAGGATGCCATGAGAGTGCAAAATAAATTCATGGCAAAGGAAGGAGATAGCTGTAGGAGGGGCCAAGAGGTTTTCGTCGTATTGGCAAAGCAGGCACTAAAACACATGGGGCATAGATCAAACCACACATCTCAAAATCGCTGCTTCTCCAAGAGCCACCCACAGCCCTTAATTGTCTCATTTAGGAAGATCCATGATCCATTTTATTGTTTGAGGCATTAGCTGTGGCACTGAATCACCCATCTTATTGCCTTCCTAAGAATGTCACATCTCCTAAGTGGGCTGAGTTTATTTTCTCTTCTATTGGCCTTGTCTTTGCCTTTCTCCTGAGCTGAAGCTGGTTCAGAGCACACATGCTTAGCTAGCATTACTGCCAGTTTTCAGTTACAAGAGAAATATTTTTGCTTAGGTCAGCAAGTGCTATTGATTCCACTACTCAATTCATTTGCACTTCCCCCACCCCCAGTGACCTGTTTTTTTTTTTTTGTGTGAGTCTGAGAATTCATGGCCTAGCAAGCATCTAGTGCTTGAAAAATACACAATCAGATCACAGAGATGAAAGCTTTCATACACCCGAGTGCTATTTCCACCTCTTTTATGCTCTTCTAAAGCTAACCCGCTTGGATTTCATATGCGTATGTTCATTTCTCTCTAGCTGTTTCAAATCTAGTACAGGCGTAGTTATTCAGGGGTTGTATTATTCTGATAGTAACATTTAATTCTCTGCATCTTTGTTCTGCTCTCTGGCTGGCTGCCTTTGGATTGCCATAAGCATCTCATTGGTGAAAACAGAAAAGGTAGAACTAAAATTAATCCATAATTTTAGGGTAAAGAGAGTAAGTAAGAAACTACAGGATAAAATATTTTTTTTCTGTAGGTTTTCTTTATTAATGTTCTCTCTGTCTCTCAGGGTCTCTTTAGACTCCAGGACTGAGGTTCTTAACCTTTTTCTGTGTCCTGTGTCTCTTTTGGTAGCCTGGTGAAGCCTGTGGACCTCTGTTCAAAATAATATTTTTAAATGTATAAAATACATGATACCAAAAAACCTGATTTATTTTAAAATATAGTGATGCAAATGTTAAAAAAAAAATTCACTAACCCTAAGTGAAGACTCTCTGGGTTAGAAAAAAAGAAACCCCAAGTCAAAAAAAACTTTGGACCGAAGATATGTTCTCTGTGCAAAGAGTATCGAAACTATGACTTCTGCATAGTACTGGGAAACAAAGGACCTTGCCTTTTCAGCTAAGAATAAAAGCAAGAGGATTTTCCATAGGGAGAGCATGCCACCCTTCCCAACATGCCTCACAACAACTGAGGTTCTGATAGGAAGCAGGAGCTATGGCCTGCGCAGCTTGTCAAGATGCACAGGGTCAATGTTCAAGTCTTTAGGAGGACTGACTCCTTCTTCCCTGGGTAAGTCAGAGTAATGCATGGGCTTCTTAAGAGAGAAGAGTTTGTAGGAAGACCAGGTAACTATGTTGTCTTCTAACCTTGTTACTTGCTAGTATTCCCCGTCATGGACTCAACATTGCTACCACATGTGTCTGAAGTTCTGCTTACCAAGCGCTAACATAGTGACATTTATTGCTGGGATTGTTAACCTGGGGCTATGGGTTTCAGGGGGTCTGTGAAGTTGTATGGTAAAAAAAAATACATCTTTATTTTAATGTAATTGCTTTCCTTTGCTTAAAAATCTCAGATTTAGAAAGTAGTAGAAAGTAGATATTCATCATTCCTCTCACACTCTAGGGAGAAAATGATTTGAGCTCTAGGTTCATTCTCCAAGAAGAAAATAAACAAGAATACAAACATCCACCATGCTGGAAAACCTTGAAGGTTTTATTGTCAATATCTTTACATTAATACTGATATCTCCTTTTTTTGTGCTGAGAAAAACAATCTGTTACACATAATGTAACTTTAATATACAACATAGAAACGCATTCTAAATTAGTTACAACAAGGACCTACAAAAAACTTCATAGGAAAAAAGGTTACCTAATATTGCCACCATGTTTGCAGTAGACCCTCTCCTTCTTGGCCTAATCACCATAGTGCCTATGTAAACAATGGTTATTTCCATGTCCTATGAGAACTGTTAATTATAAGGGTACTAAAATTGGCCTAAAAAGTTCTAACACATCACCAGGTACTGTACAGTCCTCAAAAATAATTTATTGTACTGTTTCTAAAAAAAGGTACTAGGGTTGGGTTTTTTTTTTCATTTTGCTTTGTTTTGTTTGATCGAGAATTGCATGGCATGTGCATGTTTGTCTAACAGTCTAAACACACAAGAACTGAACTGCAAAGTCACGATGATCACAGAGATGAGGTGGTGGAGTCGAGGACTTCCCTCCCGTTGCACACCGTGGGGACGTAAGTGCTGGCCGATGCTGGAAGATACAAACAGGAAGGAAGAGTCAGTACCAGAAGGTGAATCATTGTGTTTGTGTAGTGTAGACAGAGCCTTAGATTATTGAGTCAGAAGACCTGGGTTTTTGTCCTGGCTTTGACACTAATTAGGTAGCTTCAGGTAAGTCATTTAATCTTTCCACAACACAGTTTTCCCATATGTAAAATATAGGATTAGTCTAAACCGTCTTAAAGGTCTCTTTCAGATTCAGCCATTCTAGGCCTATTATGTTACCTACTCTTGGTTGAGAAAGAAGAGGCATATGGAGAATTCAAAATCAGAGGAGAAAAAAATTGAGGAGCAGCAGGGTATAGTGAGTATCTAGAGAGTCAGCCTTGGACCTAAGAATAATAGTAATAATAGCTAACATTTATATATAGTACTAAGTCCGGGCCAGGTACTGGGCCAAGTAGTTTACAATTGTGATGTCGTTTGGTGTTCATGAGGAAACCGAAAGCAAACAGCCGTTAACACCTGTCAGTGTTCTAGGCAACTCAACTCTGTAGGACTATGAGCTACAAAGCAGAGGCAGACCTGCATTGGTAGAGGGAGTTTCCTCATCTGGAAATCCATTAGGTCAATGAAGTTGTGGCTCCAGTCTCTTTCCCTCTTCCTCCTGGCTCTAAAAGGATTTCATGCTGAAGCCAATGTGTGGAATCTGCAGATGCCCATGTGGCCAAGTCCTATCTAGCTCATATTAACATATTAGGGGAATAGGGACTGGACTGGACTTGGGATTTTACTGGCATAGTGGGTGGTCCTCCTGGGTGAGGAAACTCCCTCCACTAAAGCAGGTTGGCCCCTGCTCTGCAACTTCTGGAGAACGGCCTACAGCACCAAGAAGTCCAGGGACAGGTCACACAACCAGGACATAGAACGTGTGAGCCTTCAACTCAGAGCTTCTTTATTTGGAGACAGGCTTTCTATTCACTGAGACACACTGTCTCTTGGTATTATATTAATAATAGTAAATACATCTTAATTTTGCATAGTGTTTTATGCTTTGTGAAGTAGTTTTACATATATTAATTGATCTCTGAAACAACCCTGGTAGGGAGGCAGAATGGTGCTACCATCCCTGTTTTACAGATGGCTCCAAGCAGTTACTATTTGCTAAAGGTCAAACAGCTAGCAAGTGGGAAACCTGAATCTTGAACCCAGGCCTACTGATCTTCAATCCACTATTTTCCTTTCTTTTACCCTGCTTTAATAGGGCAGCTAGCCACAGTGGATAAAGTACTGTGCAGAATTCAGGAAGACAACTTCATGAGTTCAAATCTGGCCTCAGATACTTACTAGCTGTGTGACGCTGGGCAAGTCACTTAACCCTGCTTGCCTCAGTTTTCTCATCCATAAAATGATCTGGAGAAGAAAATGGCAAACTAGTCCAGTATCTTTGTCAAGAAAACCCCAAATGAGGTCCCCAAGAGTTGGACATGACCCCACTTTAATACAATGTCTCCAAAACCCCACCTCTGGCCCTACCCTTTTCAGGGTAGGGTTTCTGCATTGTGAATCTCCCTCAACTCACCTTGTCTTGGTTTATTATTTCTTCAAATCTCTGAGTTTAGCAAATTAACCTGATAAACTATCAAGTTGCTAATGATTTAATGGATAAAACTGATCAAGGTAACATATTTGCATTTTAAAGGGACACTCATTTTAATCCAAAGGAGTGATTAATGGTGGAATTTTAGCAACTGAGGCATTTATCTGTTCATTGATGAAGGCTTACTGAATAAATTAAGTGCCTACTCTCTGTGAAACACCATAATGGGTGAAGAAGTAGAAGACTGGAGTTGTAGTCCAGTTCAGTCTTTAACTACATGTTAATGTTCCAGAAGAGCAAGGTTTTAGATAGGATTCCTACCGTCAGCTGCTTACAGACTTTGAAAGCACCTCAGCCATATATTACCCAAAGCATACCTGAAAGAGACTGTTCTCTCTATGACAGAAGCATTGAATATACAGCCTGCATGTGGCCCACAGTGCTTCTCAGTAAGGCCAGAAACAGATTAAAATGGAATTGGAAAGCATTTAACCAAATAAAAATACAATATGTTATAGATCATAGAACATTTGAAAACAAAGTCAATATGTAGCAAATGGAGATCCTTACTTATAGAATAGTGGTCCCTTTTTCTATTTGAGTTTGACACCACTGCTGGACAATATACACTATAGGAGGCTTCCCAGTCTTTGCTGGAAGATTTCTAGTGAGGGAAAAACCCACTGCCTCCTAAGACACCCATTCCATTATTTGGATAGCTCTAGTCTTTGGCATTTTTTCCTTAGACTAAGTAAAAATCCGCCTTTCTTCAAAATCAAATCTGTTATCCGCAAGACAACCCTAAAATAGTTGAAGACAGTTATTATCTAGCCCTAAATCTTTTCTTTAAGTTGATTATATCTAGTTCCACTCATTTTGTTGTTGTTGTTGTTGCTGCTGTTTAATCATTTTTAATTGTGTCTCACTCTCTGTGACCCCATTTGGGGTTTTCTTGGCAAAGATACTGGAGTGGTTTCGCATTTCCTTCTCCAGCTCATTTTCAGATGAAGAAACTGAGGCAAAAAGGGGTAAATGAGTTGCCCAGGGTCACACAGCTAGTAAGTGTCTGAGACCAGATTTCAACTCATGAAGATTACTCTATCCACTGTGTCACCTGGTTTCCCCACCTTCAATTTATCTAGCATGATGAAGATATTCACCATCCTATCCATCATCTTTGAGATGCTCTCCATATCATGAATGTCCTTCCTAAAATTTGATACCCAGATGTATAGCTAGGTCCCAGTTAGTGCAAATAATGAATCTCCTGATGTGGTCACATTATTTGAATTCACTCTGCATATTTCCATTGGGCTAGAACCTATTATAATATTTTACATAATTATAACGTTGAATAGTAAAGATTTGAATACATTTAAGCAGTTCAGAGGATTAATTTTTTGCATTAATCAGTACTAAGCTATGCCTACTATTATGGAAATGGTCTGGCAAAGTCAGAGTAGAACCCTGTTGTTTACCTCTCTCTCTGAACTCTATGCTTCTGTTAATTCAGCCTATGATTGCCTTTGCCTTTTTTGCTCTATTGATTCACTTGGAGATTGTGGTTCACTAAAAACCTGTAGACATTTTTCAGTCACTTAGCCAACAAATATTTATGAGGAACCTAGTACATTCTACACAGTGTTAGGTGCTGAGGATCCAAGCACAAAGAGTGAAACAGTCCCTACTTGCAAGAAGAACTGCTGTCCAATCACAACTCTACTACCTTAGGGTAGAGTGTTGACTTTTTCAAGTGTAAGACATTATATTCATCCCTCTGAAGTTTCAGGATGTTCTATTCTAGCAAGATATCTTTGCATTTTGACACTGTTAACCAGCTAGCTGTTTCTCTTAGGTTTGCATGATCTTCAAATTTGACAAGCATGACATCTATGACTTTATCCAATCATGGATAAAAATGTTAAAAACCATAGGACATAGTACATATCCCTAGGGCACTCTATTATAAATCTCTTTCCAAGTTGACATTAACCACTGAATTCTAACTCTTTAGATCCAATCATTCAATTAATTTCCTAGCTACTCAGCTGTACTGTTGTCAGGCACATCTCTCTATCTTGTCCACAAGAATAATACTAGAAATTCCACCAATATTTTATTAAAATCTAGCTAAGCCTTATTTACAACATTTTCAGATTAACAGTCTAATAACTAGATTGAAAGAGGAAATGAGGTTAGTTTGGCAAAAACCCTTCTTGATGAAATCATTCTGGTCTTTGTGATCATTACATTCTTTTTAAGATATCCAGTAGACTTCATTTTAAATAATATGCTCTGAAATTTTGCCTGGGTCTTCACTTTTTAGTGTCAATAAGCTTTCTTTTTTTTTAAACCAAAGTGAGACTCCTGCCCTTCTCCACCTCTGTATGTACCTCAGACCATCCTCTTTTGAAGATGTGCTCTTTCTTTGAGTACTCTGGGATGTACTTCACCTGGGGCCTAGTAACTAGACCTCATCAACAAACTACTTGTCTCAGATTTATCTTGTGTTTCAAATATGTATTAGCCACTTTTGTTCTTTCCTGTGCAAAGATCATTCTTGGCAGTGAAAACGGAGGCAAAGTAAGGATTTTATAACTCAGCCTTCTCTGTACCACTGATTATCATATTCCCACCCAAGCAGAAGAACAGTCCTGTTCCTTCTCTGACGTTCTTATTTTCCTCAACTTAGCCAACCAACCCCACCCCCAAAAGCATTTTCTTTAGCATTCTTATCCAACATCAATAGGTTGTGAGCAGTAACCATCTTCAAACTTATAGGATGTGCCATACTTTTACTCATACTCTGTTATCTGCTCTTGTTTCCATGTAACCAGGCTGTTTAAAAAAGACCAAACCAAACCCAAAACAACGCCAAACCAAAAACCCTTATGTTGATGGATAAGGACCAATACCCACCAGTCTCTTCAGTCAGTTTCCTCTTTTCCTTGTCATTAGAATTCTTTTATGTCATTAGAATTTCATTTGTGAAAAATTCTCCCATTCTTCCCTAGGCTTACTTCTCTTATATAATTTCCATCTGTCTGATTCTACCTTGACTTTCTCTACATCCTTTGAAATCTTCTGTCTCACGATTTAGAGTTCATGTCATATTAGGCCCAGCTTTCCTCTTCTTCTCTGGCACAAATTCTAAGAAGAGGAGACCTTCCCCTAAGGTTCCTGTTATTTCTATCCCATCCACTAGTTCCTCCCAGTTAGTGGTATCAGGCCCAGAAGAGAATTCCTTTCTTACTAAATGAAGGGAAGGAGGGAAGATGAATTTATCATTAAAGTAAACCAAGATGTTGTTAGTTGCTCTGCTTTTGGCAAAGAGAAAGAGAGGTCCAGTAGATGTCTAGACAATTGAAGTTTCCCACCAATACATCATGTCTCCTTTCTTAGACCTATGATTTATCTCTGAAACTAATTTATTTTCTCTTTGTTTTTGTCTCTGCTTTTATTGCTCTTCCCAGTAACATTCTCTATCATGTTTCCCACTTCCCATTCTGGATTTCCTCACATAAATATGTCTTCTTAACATACAATACTATTCTATCCCTCCTTTTTCCCCCAGTCGTTATTTTTCTTTTCCTATGGAATAAATGATACATTTCTAGTCATATGTCAATCATGGGTCTTATCCCTGTGATACCGATGTAATCAGATTTATCTCTTCATGTTAGGATCTCTAATTCCCTTTGGTTCTTACCTATATTCGAAGAATTTGTGTATATAATCTTGTCAGGCCATGGATTTTGTTGCTAGCTTCTTCCTGGTTTGCTTCAGCTTTATATCTCATTCCACTATTCAACCTTACACCCCTCCCTCTGCCTGCTATTATTAACCTGCTTTTCCCAATCTGGATCATTACTCTCCACAACAAATTTGAGACCTGTACCTCCATAACTGTCTCTTCCTGAATTTATGCTTCTGGTAAGTTAAGCAATTCACCTATGAAACTCCCAAAGTAGGGCTAATCTGACTCAGCGTATACAAGTTAGTCTCCTTAGCTCAGTATGTCTATTGGATGGTCCCACACATTAGGTCAGAACAGCTAGGTGGCACAGTAGATAGAGTGCCAAGTCTAGAGTCAGAAAGACTCATCTTTGTGAGTTCAAATTCAACCTCAGTTGCTTACTAGCTGTGTGACCCTGGGCAAGTCACATGCTCCTGTTTGCCTCAGTTTCCTCATCTATGTAAATGAGCTAGAGAAGGAAATGGCAAACCACTCCAGTATCTTTGCCAACAAAACCCCAAATGGAGTCATGAAGAGTTGGAGATGACTAAAAATGTTTCAACTCAAACATTAGACCATGCTTCAGTTTCAAATCTCACCATCTGCCTGCCTCACCCTTACCTTTGTTTACTTTTAGTTTGAGCTAAGTTAAACTACCTGATATTCTACCTGCCTGAAACTCCCACCCCTAACATCTTTGCCAGTTCAAATCCTGCCTATTCTTCAAGACTAAGGTCAAATGCCAACTGTTCCATGAAATTCCCTTCCATCAGTTTTTCATAGCATTTTGTAACTCTCTTAAAATCTTTCACACATTACTTTGAATCATATGTATGTATTTGTGAAGGTCTCATTTCTTCTACTACATTGTAATCTCATTGAGGAGAAGGATCCATGTTATATTGACCTTTGCATCACATCAACTTTAAGCACTCTTCCTTGTATATTTAGGTAGCCTGAGAAATATTTTAAGATGGTATTCAACTGAATTGAACGACTTTTTACAAGCTGAAGAATGGTAAAAAAAGAAATTGGTTTAGGAATTACAAAAACCCACTATGAGTTCTTAGATCAGTCCATTAATCTTTCTATGCCTGAATTATCCCATATCTAAAGTAGAAATATACTAAGAAATCTACTTTATGTGATCCACAATATCATGAACCCTGTCATGTAAAGACTACCTCATAATGACCATTATTCTAACTTTATTTGACAGGGTGGACTTGGAGGGGGTGTGAGTGGTGGAACAATCATTTGGATCACAAAGCCCTGGTCACGACCCCTAGCTCCCTTAATGCTAAACACACGGAAAACTGGGAAAGTTCTGACACCTATAATAATGATCTCCTGGGCAGCACTATACAAATTTCCAGTGCAATAATTAGTATGTCTCTGTCTACCTCACTACCCATTAAAAGGGACACCCTCTGTAAAATGACTCCAAGCTTTGGAAGAAACTCTCCAAAGTCAAGGTATTATTAGTAGAGCAATAGAAATTATAATAACCACCAACCCCATGAGGCTGTTGTCGCAGCTTATATTTTTCAAGCATTTCATAATGGAGTCAGGGGAGCCTTAACTGTTATGTGATTAAATCTTCCATTTTAGCATCGCTCTGGTATATGGTTTTGCAATTTCTTTTCTTTTATTATCCGAAAAAAATATTACTACTGTTCTATATTTTGCTGTGTGCAGTAGGGGAAATTATTGTTTTATCAATGGTATGAATTTCCTGAGCCATTAAAGTCTTACTGCAATGCCTCATTATGGTATAAAGGTAATACTGTGTTCTCAGGGGGAGAGGCTCAGATACTTCCTACCAAGCTGGATAGGTTTTTCCCAAAAGCCCAAGGAAGGGGCATGGATTTCAGTGACCAGTTTAGTTAAACTCAGAAAAGTTCATCATCAGGAGGTTGTCTACCAACTAATAATTCTTATCTTCCTATCTATTTTTTTGCCACTTTGCAAGTCATAAAGATGGCCTACTAAGACAGCATGGAATAGTAGATAGAGGATAGACTAGAGAGAAAGAACCATGTTCAAACCCTGCCTAACCCTAGGCAAGTCACTTACCTTTTATTAGACTTAATTTCCTCTTCTATACAAGGGGGGGGAGCAGTAATAATATAATAATAGTAGCATCTCTCTTGCAGAATGAAATGAGGTACTATATGTAAAGCACTATGCAAACCTTAAAGTGCTTTGAAAATGATGGGTATTATTATAGAGAAAGCATAGAATAGTGGGTAGAAGATTCTCCTCAGAGTCAGGAGAAACTTACCTGGCTCCCCCCAGACGACACAGCCCTCTTAGACCTCCTTTCCCTTATTCTCTTCAGCTCACTGGTTGAGGGAGGAAATTGGAATACTCCTTACTTCCCGCATTGTCCCTTTCAGGTTCTCCCCCTACCTCCATCACTCAGTAACCTCTTTTTCTTTGAGCTTCATGCTATTCATATCTATATTCTATCATATCATCTTGACCTATGTCTTGCCTCTGGACTCCCATGACTCTGGAGGAGAGAGCAAGGTTGATGACTTTGCATAGCCCTGCCTCACTTCAATTCACTTTCAAGTCAAGATATCACCCTTCTGATGACATTGGTCCTCTTCAAGAATGAAGGACAAACACTACCACAACCCATGCATTGAAAATCCTGGTAGTTGCTGTCTACAGACTTCCAGGTTACTCTCCTTCCTTCTTCAATGAGTTTGGTAGATGGCTCACAATTTTTCTCTCCTCTCCAACTCCTGCCCTCATGCTAGGAGACATCAACATATATATTGACTCTCCCAAACTCTCTAACCATTCAATTCCTTAACCTACTCACTTGCCATGAGCTACTCCTCCACCTTATCTCAGCCACAAAGACGGTCATGTTCTTGATCTTGCTATCAATCCTAAATGTATTACCTTTATGTTCAAGAATTCCAAAAATCCCTTTTCTGTTCATAACTAGTCAGCTTTTCACTTTTTCCTCTGTCTTCCCTTATAAAACCCTGCCCTTTGTCCACATTGTTGTCTCAAATCCCTTGAATTTTCAATTTTCTTGCAAGCCATCTCTCCCGCTTTAAGCACTTTCTCCTCTTTCCCCTCTCTTGACCCTTTGGTGAACCAATTCAATTCTACACTGTTTTCCTCTCCTTATCCCCTTTCTCATATCACCGACTATGCTCCATCAAACTTTAGCCTTTGATCACTCCCACCGTTTACCACCTTTCTTTCTACATACAACAATTCTGAGTGGGTCCTCACTATTGCTAGGCAATTTTATAGAAAAAAAATGAGGTGATTCACCATGAGCTCCCTCTTCTACCCTCTTCCTCATCTATCACTCAGATGCCTTTTGCCACTATTTCCTCCTTCACTCCCATCTCATATGATGAAGTGACCTCACTCCTTTCTAGGGCTCAAGTGATCCCATTCCATCCTTTCTCCTGTAACAGATAACTCTTTGTATCATCTCAACTGTATCACTTAATCTCTCTGTCTACTGCTAGGAGATATCAACATACATATTGACTTTCTCCCAAACTCTCTAACAACTCAATTCAATGAGTTTGGTATATTGCCTACTTCCCACAAACATGCCCATATCTTCATTATCCTCAAAAAAAATCCTTGTTTAATCCTTCCACTCCTGCTAACTGTTATCTCTTCTGACCTTTGGAGCTAACCTTATTAAAAGGACCATCTATAAAAGATGCCTCCTGCTTCTCACCTCTCACTCTGGCTTCTGAACTTACCGTTCTACTGAAACTGCTCTCTCTAACACTACCAATGATCTCCTAATGGTCAAATCAAATGACATTTTTTCAATCCCCATTCTCCATGACTTCTCTGTAGCCTTGGACTCTATTGATCATTCTCATTTCCTTGATATACTCTTATCTCTAGGTTCTCCTCCTACCTGTCTGACCATTCTTTCTCCTTTTCTAGATCCTCATCCAGATCACATCCTCTAATCATCGATGCCCCTCAGGGTTCTGTCCAGGGCCCTCATCTCATCTCCCTCTACAATACTTCACTTGACAATCTCATCAGCTTCCATAGATTTGATTACCATTTCTATGCCAATAACTCTCAGATCTACTTTTCTTTTCCCAACCTCCTGCTGACCTCCAATCTCACATCCCCAGTTTTTTTCTCAGACATCTCAGACTGGATGCCTAGTAAACAATTTAAACTAGCTATGTCCAAAATAGAACTCACTATCTTTTCCCCTAAACCCTACCCCCTCCTACCTTTCCCATTACTGTGGAGGGCAACACCATGCTCCCAGCCCATCAGGATCACCACATTGGAGTTATTCTTGATTCCTCACTATCTTTTACCTTAATTGTGCAAGCTGTTGGCAAGGTCTATTGATTTCACCTCTACAAGATCTCTCATATATGACCCCTTCTCTCCTTTGATACTGCCACTGCTTTGGTGCACGCTCTCATCATCTCATGCCTAGGCCATTATAATGGCCTGCTGGTGGGTCTGCCTGCCTCAGGTCTCTCACTACTTCAATCCATCCTTTAACTACCAAAGTGATTTTCCTAAAATGCAAGTGTAACCATATCACTCCCCTACTCAATAAACTCCATTGGCTTCCTGTTGCCTCTAGGATCAAGTACAAAATGCTCTGTTTGGCATACAAAGTCCTTCATAACCTAGACTTCTCCTGCCTTTCTGGTCTTCTTACACCTTATCACATACTCTTCGATCCAGTCACCTCCTGGCTGTTCCACAAAAAGACACTTCTCTCATTCTGGGCATTTCCCTTGGTTGTCCCTCATGCCTGGAATGCTCTTCCTCATCAATTCTACCTTCTGCCTTCTGTGGCTTCCTTCAAACTAAATCCCAACTAAAATCCCATCTTTGACTGTAAATCTTTCCCGAACCCTCCTAATTCTAGTACCTTCCCTCTGTTAATTATTTCCAATTTGTCCTGTTGTAACAACAATGTGGCTAGTAGCTGCTGTAGGGGTGTAAGAGCCACCAACATCCACCACACAGAAAGCTGCCAACAGGTTCTTTGATCTGCTTCACCAAGGAAAGTAACTTTAAGGGGTTAACAATCTCAGTTTACTTAGGTCAGGGGGTGAAGATCAGCCCCCTGAACTTCAAGGCAAATACAAACAGAAATTACAAACATCAACAGACATACCTTGTCTGATTCAAATCACAAAGCATAGAAACACCAACATCTTATCTGTCTGAGTTACAAAGCCGGGGCGGGGGGCAGTTACGGCTTGCCCAGAGTCTCAACACTCCTTCCATGAGTGTACCCCAAAAGTCAAACGCCAAGCTCCCCTCAATTATATCCTGTTTGGAGCCCTAAGGGCTCTGACCTTACCCAGTCTGGGTATGAGAAAGTTCCCCATCCCCAGCATTGCATCATATACAAGTCAATGGCTCCCGATTGTCTTAATGCTGAGAAATAGCTGAGAGATATTCCAAGACAAAGACAGCAAAAAGGTTTCCCACCCATTCAAACAAAAGGGAGACTTGATAGTCTTAGCATCCCAAAAGGGAAGAACAGGGAAAAAGTCTGATTGTTTAAGCTGGACATCACCCACCGTCCATGACTGTGCTGTGTCATCCCTGGACCTGGCATCAATCAAGTTTCAGGTGCTAGCTTGCTAAGGAACTGACCTCTTGAATGGGACTTTTGACCTTTTGGGGCAGGGATAGCTCTACATCCAATTTCAGCAGGAAGGAGCTATGGCGGACAAGACCTTCACCCCTTACGCCAAAATTTTGAGCCCCATTCGATTGAGGAGGGAACAATGATATTGTTCTGTATACTTATTTTTGTACTATTCTTGTATTGTTGTACTGTCATGGTATTTTGGCACCAGTTTCCCATTAACCTATGTAATGGATACAAATATCTAGGGGTCCACAGCAAGCCATGTGGCCACTCTGGTGATGAGATGTTATCTTAAGTGTTTTGCAAATGGGATATATTTATTTTGAGGGGATTTTGTTGTACTTAAGAAATGTTAATGCCTATTCAGACACAAGTGGCCTATGTACTAGATGTGAAAGATCTTGGGGCAGAATGTGATGATAATGTGATTGAAGATCTTTCCCACCCATTCAATAGGCCTCAGGTGGGGCCATTTAAGGGAGGCAGGCCCATATCTTTGTGATACCAATCAGTGATTAAAGATCTTTCCCACACTCTTTTGCCTATTGGGCATGAAGCCCTTGGGCCCTAAAAGAACATATACACCCAGAAGGTAGCTATTGAGAACCAAGAAGTCAGAAGAGAAGCCAGACTTCAGAATTCAGCCCAAGGAGAAGGAGTAAGAACTCTGAGTCCACAGAGCTGCAGAACAGAGTGCTGAGGGGAGAGTGGAGACCAGAGAGTTGCAGACCAGAGGACTGAGTGGGGGGAGGACACTGGCAAGCAAACAGTTAGGATTCGTGAGTGATTGTTTAAGGGAAGGTCTTAGGAGGTGGGGGGAAGGTTACAGAATGACTTGGCTCTTTGCTGTAATACTGTATTTTAATCTCCTTGTTACTACATTGACATGGGCTTACTGGTTCTGGAAAACAATTACTGCTACATCGAATTGGAATTACTGGTTCTGGGATCTGATTCTTTGGTGCCTAAATAAATGTTATATTTCTTCTGCCTCCTACCTAGAGAGTTTTTCATACTTTGCAATTCTGAACGATACAGGCATGTTCATGGTCATCCTTCAGGTCATGAATCTTGCCTTACTGATACACCTGCATATAACTTGCTTTGAATCTCCAATACTTAGCACAGTACCCGGCATATAGTAGGTGCTTAATGAATGCTTATTGATTGAAGATAAGGGTAAAAGTCCTGCCTTTGACATATATTCATTGTGTGGCCTTGGGAAAGTTACATAAGCTCTCAATGCCCCCAGGCAAACCTCTAAGATAGAGGAAGTTCCTACATCAATGAAATGACAAGTTTTGTAAAGAAAAAATTACTCCGATTATTATTACTATCATGGAAAGGTTTTGATAAACATTGGTGGAGGTCATGCCTATTTCTGTTGATGGTGCCCCCATCTGCCTAGTTACCCATGCTTGAAACTTCAAGATCATATGTAAAGCTCCCTGCTCCTCATCCACCATATGCATTCAGTTACCAAGTCTGCCTCCAAAATATCTGTTGAAGTCCTTCTCTGCATTGTTAACTATCATTGTACTTCAGGTTTGGATCGCATATTAAATTTTATTTTATTTTCAGATGCATATTTTTTTCTTTTTAGCTCTCCCTTCCTTTCAATTGAAAAGGCAAGAAAAACAAAACTTTTGTTGCAAACATTCATAGTCAAGCAAAACAAGTTCCCTCAAGCTTGCATCACTTCTCTTATTGGCCTCCCTGCTTCCATTCTCTTCCCTCTCTAATTGGTCCTTCACCCAGTTTGCAGTGAATCTTCCTAACACCTAGGTTCCATTACATTACTCCTCTCCTCAGAAACCTTCAGTGACTCTGTTGTTTAAAATTGCTTTATTTGCAAAAAAAATTCCTTTATCTGGAATTTAAGAGCCTTTCCAGCCTTATTTCACATTTACTTCTTTTCATGCATTCTACTATCCAGCTAACCTATACTGTTAGCTGGTGCCTGATCTGGCTTCCATACATTCAAGCAATCATGTTCCCCATAACTGGATCACTTTTTGCCTGTTAAAATTCTCTTCTTTCAAGGCCCAACTTAGTTACTACATTCTCCATGAAGCTTTCCCAATAATCTCTCACTGAAAGATTTATTGCCTCAAAATTTCCTATAGCTTTGTCTGGACCTCTCCTTTGCTCTGATCATATTTTGCCTTATATTATCTTTGTTCATTTATACATTATATGCCTCCTGATAGACTGTAAGCTCCTTAAGAGCAGTGACTATCATTTTTGTCACTTTGTGTCCCCAGCATCTAGTACAATGTCTTATATACAGGGTGTCCCAAAGGTCTTGGTGCAATTTAAAGCTATTTGTTAAAGCTATTATTAAACTATTAAAGCTTAAAGCTCCACTAAGACTTCTGGGACACACTGGATTGTATGTATTCAATAACTGTTTGTAGAATTGAATTGTGAGGTATGCATCAATAATCCCTGCTACTAGGAAGTCTGAGGCTGGCAGATCTCTTGAACTTCAGAGTTCTGAACTGCTGTCAGGGTAAAGCCAAGAGGGTGTCTTCACTAAATTTGTCATTAATGCAGTAACCCCCTTGCAGTGGGGGGCTGTTGGGCAGCCCAAAGATGGACAAACTGGCCTAGGTTAGAAAAAGGGATTAGGTCAAAGTTTCCATGTCAATCAGAGTGGGATTGTGCCCACGACTACTCATGGGTTAGGTTTAATAAACCTTTATGAGTAATGGTTTTATACTGCTGTAACTGATGCTGGAGTGAGGTGATGTACAAATTGAAATCCTAATACTTCTAACCTGGGCAAGAGAGGGAGATGTAGTCTAAAATAAAAATAAAAAAAATTTAAACTGTGAGTTTACTGTCTCACTTTCTTTTCTCTTCATAGGTTACGGTACAGCCCATATTTAGGACATCTGTTACTCCCTGAGGTTGTAAAATGTGTGAAAGATCTAAGAGCTCTTATTTTTTTGTATGTAATGAGTTTTTGCTATTATCCTCATAAAAGCCCATGAGATCTTCAATAGGGTAAGTTTAGTCCATTTTCTCAAGGGTTCTTGTGCAGATTTCTATAATCAGTCATTATGCCAGCAAAAGAGAAGCAGAGGGAGCCCAATGTTGGCTTTCTGAGGAGTAGAGGTGTTGGTGCTTGGATTGAAAGGCTGATAACAGCCATTTTCTACATTCAACGAGAAAACTGTAGCTAACTGCAAATGACCTAATAAGCTCCGTCATTGATTACTAAGGGCAATTCACACCAATTAAAAAGCATATTTAGTCTCACAAATTCAGTGCTCCAGATCGATGCTTTGTCTCCACACTGCGCAATCAGCCTCTTTCTCTCTCCCTAATGGAGAGCATAAGAACAGCTCCCCAGTTTACCAGGCTGCATCGGCTTTGAAGTAAAAGACCCGATTTGTTCTGATAACCTGTGCTTTCGATCAATGCTAAATGTATTCATTTAATAGATTTTTCAGATGCCAAGTCTATCAGTCAATTTAATGGCACTGAGCTCAAATCCCCAGAGTCATCACATTATGTAACTGGGTAATACATCAGACTTGGAATAAAACACAAATATTTTAACAGAGCCCACACTCTGGCTTGCCTCTGTCTGTCACATTTTTCCATTCCTTTGATCCTGATGACCCTTAATATTCCCCCTCTCCCCCCAGGACATCTGCTTGTTTGGCTTTTTTTCAGTGCCTTGTTCATGGTAGCTCTAACATCCACCAACTGCTTGGTTCCCCCTTTCTCCTGCTGGGTCATCCAGCCTGTTATCTCACTTATCCTTTTGAATATGCCAACAGAAGGGGATCCTCAGGCCTGCTGTAGGAGTTTCTGTAGAAATTAATAGATGTAACCTGGATAAGTGATGACCCTGGCAGCTCAGTTCCAGTGTGAGATTCCTGGTGGAGATGTCAGCGTTTCTCCAGGGAGAGATTATAGAAGGTTCACTCTGCAATAAGAAACAGAAGGCCATCTTCTCCCTAGTACATGCTTCCTTTATGAGTAAAGTAATGGTTCCACGCTGCTATGACCAAGGCTAGAGAGATAGGGGTGCAAATTCTAAGGAGCTTTTAATGAGGCAATGGCCGCCTGTGATTCTAATAAAGGGATAGAAATTGGGCCTGTGATTTCATTAATGTAGGGAACCCCCAGATGAGTAACTATTTTTAAAATCAATTCATGTCAGTTCCTTCTCTTATAATATTAAAGAATTCTTCCCTGATAGACTAAGTAACTTTCATAGAATGATATGGCTAGAATGTGTTCATTTTCTATCCACTACACCATATTGCCTCTCAATGAAAGTGATCCTAAAATGATCCTTCTAAAATAGTGGTATTCAAACTTGACCAGTTACATGGATCGAGGTCTATAGAAAATGAAGAAAGTGGCATGATAGATATTCTATCTAGGTTATGTGCTGGTTTAATAATAAAATTTCCTTCCACTTATAACATGTTTTTGTAAATAATAATAACTAATTGTTAATTATATAAATATAATTATAAAATTAATAATAATTAAGTACTTTGAGTTGTACAAAGCACTCTACAAACATTTTCTTATTTGTTATTCGCAACAACCTCATGGGGGAATGCTCGAATTTTTATTGTCATTTTACAGACAAGGAAACTGAAGCTGAGAAGTTAAATGATGTTCTAAGCATGATACAACTAGCAAATACCTGAGGTAAAATTTGAACCCAGGACTTTCTTATTCTAAGCTCATTGCTTTAACCTTTAGGAATTATCATCCATGTAGGCATTAAAACAGACTTTGACCTCACTTGCATCTACCAAGTCTGCCTACTACCTTTCTGCCCTTTCTTCCCACTCTGACTCTTGGTCACACTGATCTCACAGTTAGATTAACTCAAAGGGTCAACCGTAGGGGCAAAATTGTGAAGTCACACTACCTCCCACCTAGTAGGTGCTCAAGATGCATTGCATGAATAAAATAGGTGAAATTCGTTTTCTTTAACCTCAGCCTCTCAGTCTGCTGCCCATTATTCGCTCTCTGTGCTATTTGGAATTCCAGAATCCATTTATTATGTCCTTCTTTTCTTCTATCAAAATATGCTTCTAGGAAAAGTGATGAAACTCATTTATAGTAAGGTATAAATGATGGATGAAAGGTAATGTTAGATAGTGAGCCAGCCTCAGAATTAGGAATACCTGGGTTTAAGTCCTTCCTCTGACATATAAGTGGCTGTGCAGCCCTGGTGAAGCCATTTACCTTCTCAGCACCTCTGTAAATCATCAAGAGGGTACTGATTTGAATTAGCAGAGAGAACTTCCTCCCTTGGGAGTTCCTTCTATTAATGGAATAATCCAGTTCCTACCCCCTATAAATGATGGAAAGCTTGAAATGTTGCCTTTCCTAGGGACAGTGATATTTAAAGAGGGGTCTTTGAACTAAGTGAATTGGGTTCTAAACTTGAAACATTAGGCATCACTTCCTTGGTATGCGTTGTATCTTTCTGGACTGATGCAATCTTCCCTTGGCCTCTGAAGTCGTACTTCATAGGTGGTTACCTAATATGCCAACAATTAAGGCTGGTTTAGCTTGCTCATGGTGGTTCTAACATCCATCCACTGCTTGGTTCCCCCATATGTCTCTCTATAGGAAATTCACTCAGTTTCCTCACAGAATCCCATGAAAATCAACTCTAAATAAAATAAAAAGAGGAGAGAGAGGGAAGGAGGGAAAAGAAGAGAATTTTTTTTATTGTTACCTTTTTTCTCCTGAGTGGTAAGCAGATTATCTAGGGCTTAGATTAGGGGTGCTGTTGTTCTATGAGGTAACACATCTACTTAGGGAACAGATCATACGTCACATGATTTACTGGTAGAAGCAACACCTAGCCTAACTTTTATTACACAGATGGGAAAACTGAGGTGAAAATTATTTTGAGAGGTTGAAGGATTTGCCCAAAGCCATACAGGCAACAAGAAGTAGGGCTATGATTAAAACTTAACTCCTCTGGTTCCCAACTTAGTATTACTTTGACTGTACTGTGCTACCTGCCCACTTTTCTGTAAATACATTTTCCCCCTAGCATTACACTATATTTCCTATATTCATAAAGGACTTTAACAAACATTATTAGATGATATGAACATGCATCTATAAATAGACCTATGCTTCTCTCACACACATTAAGCACCCTGGTTTAGGCATGTTTCAATACTAATGAATTTGAATTCAGATTTATTAGGGGCAAGAAGGAAAGAGGAGGTAATGCAAGCTAAAATTTGGTTAATTCAAGAAAATGGTGCATTTCTTTAAGAAGGACACCAAGGTGCATTTTGAAAGGGCCCCAATTCCTTTGATTTAAAATTTGAGTCAGGTACTGTGTACACATATTGCCTCATTCATCATCATCAGATCTGATTGATTGAGCCTCCCTGTGTAGCATCCATGCCAGGAGATCAAGACTGCTCTGAGAGAATCTTGATCATGTGGACAGCTAAGCTCTCCAGACTGAAATGATCTTTGATGGTGAACATCTTGCGTGAGCTGTTTGTGATGGATAGAAAGTTATCCTCATGCTGACGGAACAAGAGGCCGTTCAACACGAGCCTGAAAGGGAAAGGCTTGTTGGTTTATTTTTTAAGTATCCTTCCTGCCAATTGTGTGTTCTCTGAATTTCTCTCAGTGTTCTCAGACATGAGTACTTACATTGACAGAATATTCTTTGTGATGAATATCGTAACTGAGTTGAGGCAGAAAATTCAGAAGGCCAGGAAAGGCCACACTACTGGCTAGGATCAATTTAGATCAAAACTTCTGTGGATTTTACCTGACTTTAAGCACTAAATGCCTTTGAGAATTTATTCATCTAAATAGGATGCTTTTAGGAATTAAGCATATGATGTTAAATGGGCTTAGAAGAAAAGGGCTTTAGAAAACATTTTTTTTTCTTTTCTATGTGGCACAACTCTTGACTCTCGACTTCAGGCTGTCTCTAATTTGAGGACACAGATCCTGAATTTCATTTCTATTTTTGCATTAGCATTTGGTCACTGAACCAGGGTTGGATTATCCCCTAAAGAAATTAAGCATTTGGTGCTCTTTGGGGTAATTTTGGGGCCTGTGTGACCCTGGGCAAATTATTTCAATCTCTCTGGGCTTTAGTTTCCTCATCTGTAGGATGGGTGTGCTAGCACTGTCTTGAACTGGTTCAGACCAGCTCACAAGGGTTGATTGTTAACATATAAGCATTTACACCTTAGAAATTGGCAATAAGTAATGGTTTGATTTATCATTTTGTTGCTTGTCTAGACTGAGGAAAGTGATAGAGGAAATGATAATAATGTAGATAAAACTCAAGAGTGTGCTACAGGCATTATTCCTCTGTTAAATATTTCTCAGCCTGTCTTTGCATAAGGGGGTTGGATTAGATGATTTTGAAGTTTCCAGCCAGTTCAAAGTTCTATACGATTTCTTATTTTGCTTTTGTCAAGAGGAATGGAGGGAACCCCAGTGATTATGATTAGTGGTGAGATATCCTGAAATTTTGCCTGCTCTGCTTTGTGGAATTGGCACGTTCCTGCTCTGAGCTATCAGTGGCCTTACAAAGAGCCTGAGAAGTCTTGGCCTTTCCCACAATCCATGCTCTGGGAAGAGGAAGAAGCAGAATAGAGCTTGTCTCCACTGTAATAGTTTGTAAGAACTATCATTAAAAATGAGGGAGCTGACCTCCATGTCATAATCATCTGGTTTTAAGTCCTAACTTGGATAGCTACCAGTTGTGTGATGATGGGTGAGTCACTTAACCTCTTTGCCTTGGTTTCCTCATCTGTGAAATGAGGCCAGATTTGAACTCAGGAAGATGAGTCTTCCTGACTGTAGGCCCTGCACTCTATCCACTGTTTCACTTACCCGCCCATTACTCAGTCCAGTGTGCTCTTTCCTTGTTACTAGATTGCTTCTTAATCTAGTCTGATCAATAGTTTTTGAGATAGCAAAGTGGAACTTGGTTCTGGAATCAGAGGATTCAGGTTCATAGGCTAGCTCTGCCACTCCTGGGTAGGATGACCTTGGCTAAATTCTTTCACTTCTTTGGGTCTCATCTTCCTCATCTGTACTTTGAAGGTGTTGGACTAGATGGCCTGTGAAGTCCTTTCCAGCCCCCAAATTCATCTCTCATGTCTTGTCAAAGAAACAAGACAGATAGGTTGGATAGTGGATAGATCTCTGGGCCTAGAATCAAGACCAGAGTCAAACCTGTGACCTTGATCAAGTCATTCAACTTCGATCTGCCACGGTTTCCTCAGCTGTAAAAGGCGGATAATAATAGCATCTACTTTGCAGGAAAAAATAGGATAATATTTATAAAGTGCTTAGCATATAGTAGGTGCTTAATAAATGCTTATTCCCTTCTTAGATCCCATGATCCTCAATCTGCATGATTGCTATAATGAGTAAGCAAAAGATAGTCTATTTTGTCTAAGACTGGGTAGATCCCCACTCTGTAGACCCATCCACTGAGGATTATACAAACATATCTGTTATGTACACCCATTTTAGAGCACGGTTGTCTGGCAGTGCTTTGGAATTAAGAAAAATTCATGTGAACCATCACTTTCAAAGGCAATCAATCCCATTTCTTTTCCCAGGGTAGGATCCTTGTTCACTAATCCTGGGAAATAGTTGCTTATGGCTCTAACTTCTAACGTTGAGCAAATCAGAAAAAAAAATTGACCTTTTCTTTTTATCTAAATAGAAAAGACGTGAGTGGGTGTGGGAGAAAGACAGAAAGCAAGGCCCAGAGAAGTGGCCCACTGTACAAGAGCATTGAAAACTCCTGCCTCCTAGGGTTGTTGTGAAGATCAAATGAGATGTTTGTGATGGGCTTAGCACAATGTTTGGCACAGAGCAGGCATTCAACAAATGCTCGTTTCTTTCCTTTCTTTATATAGACACTTTGCCTGATGAACTCAAAGAAATTTAAAGACATTTCCTGATGAGAAAATACATATCTCTGAAGGTGAGAGAGGAGATGTTCTAATTGTGTTCCTTTTTCACATTGCGGATAGACAAGGATTTTGCTCTGACTTTTGTAGTGGGTCAGAGTCATTTTCAGGAATAGAGCCAAAGATCTCCAGATTTCCAGTTTCATCCATCCATTCATTCTGTCCTTGCCTCCAGCAAAGTACTTTGCAAAGTGACTTTGAAGAACAAAGGACTGGGAATCAAGAAATCTAGGTTTTAGTAGGGATTTTGCCTGATTTCTTGAATTCTTGGGCTCTTTGCTTCAGTTTTCCTTTCTGCTGAATGAGAGTAATGATATCTGCCACTTATCTCACAGAGATGTTGTAAGGGTCAATTACGATAACGAGTATGAAATCACAGTGGGATAAAGGTTATCTACTAATGTTATCCAATTGGCATGAATGTTAGTATTTATGAAGTACTTCGAGAATGACTACTGGTATGTAAGTTCTAGGTTGATAGAAGATAGAATTCTAGACTGTTTCTTTTAGCAGGTACTTTCCTTTGCTTGACTCTATGACACTCCTATTTGGACTAACTGGAAGAGATCAGTATGCATCAATGAAAAGTCTGAGATAGAAAACATTTCTGAGAAAAATGCAGTTTTATCTTGTAATAATAACTCAAAGTTTTGTTGTTGAGCCATTTTGGTCTTGTCTAACACTTTGTGACCCCCTTTGGGGTTTTCTTGGCAAGGATATGACTCAAAGCTGGCTAACCAAATATGGTTTAGCATAGGCCTAGCTTTTATAAACAGAGCAGAGATAAGTAGTTAAAATATATTAGTCTAAAAAGTAAGGTTTTTGTTTGTGTTGCAGTTATATTATTTCTACATAAACTGGTGCTTCTGAAGTACTAGAAAGCACTTTGCCATTCACTAGGTTAAAAAGTCAGTTAATAATTTTATTTACACTATTGCTTTTTTCTCCAGAGAGAAAAGACAGATATAAATTTCTTCCCAGTTTCTCCCCAATGTTGCTATTTCTGAATTGTTGAAGTCTGAATTAATTACAATGGATATAAAAATCGTCTTGTTCCCTGCTTCATGCCTATCCCAGTGTGTAGGGGTACCAATGGACATTCTGCACAGTTTGTGTTCACGATTCAAATAATCAGCAAGGGACAACAATTACCTGCCTACTCCTGTTGGAGGTACTGCCCAGTAGCCTCAAAACATGGGAGTTTTCCCAGCCCGCTTTGTGGAGACTGTCCAATCCCAGACTTGACAATGTTAGTTGGCTGTAACCCAAAGAACTCAGTTTTGCCTTGTTTAGATTAATCCTTTTCAATGGCTGGGCTGCTTTGTAGGTGAGGTTTGTGTGCTCTAGAAATAAGCATGCATGTTTCTGAGAGAACCAAAGGAACTGATTTCACAGTCCTTAAGGTGCTCTGTGACTGCAATCATTTTGACAATGGGTTTGAGTATGAAAGGCTGCAAAGACTCGAGCCTCTAACAGCTTTCTGATGAAGGTTTGAGGTCCAGGCTTCCCTGAGAACCAACTTCATTAGTATTTCCTTTCTCCGCTTGGAAGAGTATCAATTAGATCTTACTTAACTTAGTTGCAGAAATTGGGGCACTAATGAGTTTACTCTCAGGGATCCCGAGTATTTTGAAGTATCGACCCCATGCAAAATTGTAAAGTATGCATTTGTCTTTGCTAATGTAAAATGAGCTGGAGAAGGAAATGGCAGACTACTCCAGTACCTTTGCCAAGAAAACCCCAAATGAGGACACAAAGAGTTGGACAGGACTGAAATGACTGAACAACAACTTCTCCCACCTCATTCAAATGGCCCTCCTTGAGGGAAGGGACTGGATTTTCCTTTTTTTGTATCCCCAGTGCTTAGCACATTTTCTGGAACATAGTAAACACTTAATAAACATTTGTTGAATGAGAAATAAATGCCTTCTTGTTGACTTTCCCTTTTAGGCCCTCTCCTAGTCCTGGTTCTCCTATAGTACTAACTCCTTCCTCATCTGGCTACCAATAAGCTATCTACTAATTCCTCCTTTTAACCAGTGCCCTTGGTTCATTCCCCAAAACATTTACTAATAGTTTAAAATGATACCTTCTCAGGAACACTTGCATTTTAATAGTGGACTTATTTGACTAGGCTTATTATACATTGCTCTCTTTCACACACTCTACATTCCAGTCAAAATGGCCTTGCTCTTCCTTCCAAACAGCAGTCCATCTCTCATCCCTGTTCCCTTGCCTAGGGCTCTTGACTATCCCTTACACCTGACTTATACCCCCTTATCTCCGCCTCTTAGGATTCTTAATCTTCTTTAAAGCTCAGCTCTAAGGCTTAAAGCCTTTCCTTATCTTCCCAGAACTAGTCCTTTTCACTGGAACCATCTTGAATCTATTGTGCCTATCCTTCTCTATTTATATATTATCTTCTCTTAGGTAATATAAGCTCTTTGAGAGGAGAGACTTTTTTAAAAAGCATTTACTAAGTGCCTACTGTATGCAAACATATGCACTCAGATGTCACTGTGCAAATATATTTCATTTTGATCGTTACAACAATCCTGGGAGGTAGGTGCTATTATTATCCCCTTTTTGTAGTTGAGGATGCTGAGGCAGACAGAAGTTAAGTAACTCACCAAAGGTTACACTACAAGTGAGTGTCTGAAGTCAGATTTGAATTCAGGTCTTCTTGACTCCAGACTTGGCACTCTATCCTTCGTGCCACCAGCTGTTTCATTTTTGCATCCCTGGCACCTACCAATGTACCTGGCACATGGGTAGTTGATAAACTCTTGATTGAATGATCGTAAACTCATAGATTTTGAGGTCATCTAGTCTAATCTCGTTATTTAACAACTGAGGAAACCAAGGCCCAGAGAAGATAAGAGATATACCCAAGGTCACAAAGATATCAGGTGGCAGTGCTGTGATTGGTACCAATTGCTCTCACTCCCAGGCTTTCAGCTGTGCCTCCCAAAGAAGTCCTTAATACCACCAACGAATGAGTGTCTAGTGGCTGGATTTCAGACTAATAGGGGAGACACTTGTGGATGAAAGAAACTTCTTGGTACCCACTCAGGTGACAGCGAACAATGACTGGGAAACTATATGTCTTTCAGGAAAGACTAGATGAGTTTACCCCCACCATTCTACTGCCCATTCTGTAGTTCAATGTTTTGGCTGGCAATCTAAAAACAAATAACGGATTTCTGTACTTACATTGTGAGTAAGTGGTTCCAGTTCCACTAACACTGAATCTGTTTAAGTGGAGTCTGTGCGTGACCACATTCTTCTGGGGCTGGAACAGAATGATGTGCACTTTGGGTGCAAACAGACATCCCAGGACCACAAAGCCACTCAGGCTGACAGAGATGCACATGGTTGTGGTCTGCACCTAGGAAGAGAGGATTTGCTTGGTAAGTCTCTCTGGCTGTTGGAAACATGAAGACAACTAATCAAAGAGGGCACCGAAAAGCCAACATGAATTATCTACAATCCAGTTCAGAGTAGTTAAAAAAATACAGTAGGTTTGATGATGCCTCCTCTTTGACTCATCAATGATCAAATGAGATAATAAATGTAAAGCCATTAGCGCCATGCCTGGCACATAGTAAGCACTATATGGAAGTTAGTTGCAATGATAATAATTATAGGAATTCAGAATCCCAGAGTACAGTGCTTATAAATAAAGCCAGTTGCTTTGCATTACTGGAGGGATGTTTTAATTATCTGATACTTTTCCTTATTTTGTTCATTTTGCTCCTCTGTGAACTATTAGTCAAAGCCACAGATAAGAAAATGCTACCATTGCATGAAAGAGTGGCTTCTGTGAAGATGGTTTCAACCAGTAAATCTGGTATCTTTAAGATTCACTGCAGTATTAAAAAAATAGATCCTCTTTAAAAACAATCTTCTTGTTCTTGCTAGGAACTCCCCTGTCCTCCCACTATGGATTACTTACTGCCTTTTCTACATTGAAGGCATGAATAACTTCTGTCTAGGGCAGAGGTGTAAAATGTGAAGCCCGTGGGCTGTAAGCCACCCACAAAAACTCCACAAAAAGGTAATTGGGAATAGTTAACAAAACAAACAAAAATGTATTTCAGCACAAGATAATGTCAATTTATAGTTTTCTAAGTCAATATGTGGCAGCAGGAATCCATTTTTATTTGACACTATTGGTCTAGAAAATCTTTTATGTGTATCTTTTCTTTGTTGAATCTCTAGAAACTTTGATAATACCGATCATTCATTCTTCGCTCTTTGTCTTCCCTGTTTCAATTAGCTTTTTGCTTTCAGAGTGGTCTGACCTCCTATGTCACCTTTATTCAACATCTCTGACAGTGGTTCCTAGTTCTTTCCCCTTTTATCTCTGAAGGCATCCCTCAAGGCTCTTTGTTCAACTTGCTTTTTTTCTTCTTCTTCCTTCTGTGCTATTTTCTGGATACGGCCTGTAGATCTCACTATTTGGTTCCCATAGGCATGCTGGCAACTCAAATTAGGACTAACATACATCTCCGAAATGGGACCTTGAAGGGTACTGTTCCTGAATTTTAACCTTCAGTGTAATAGAGTAGGGATTTTGATTTCCCTGGGATGTGCTTTCTAGCCAGGAAAGGTGAGTTTCTAGGTCATAGAATGCGTAAGTAAATGCCAAGTGTTAGTCTTTTCAGTTACTGATTTCATCCTTACATCCATCCATCCATCCATCCATCCATAGTATAAGAAAAGAAATGGACCAATGATTTCATTGATACTGAAAACTCCTAGATGAAGACACCCTAGCTACCAATGTAGATCAACATATTCTCTGAAACTTATAATTTTAGAGAGTTCCCTAGAGAACTGAGAGGCTGTGTCTTGCCTAGGGTCACACAGCAAGTATGTGTCAGAGACAGGACTTAAGCCCTGGTTTTTCTGGTCCAAGGCCAGTTTTCTACCCTCTGTGCCACACTGTATTTATTAAAAGTGGAAGCAGCTAGGTGGCGCCATAGAGCAGAGCGCCCCTCCTGGAGTTATGAAGACTCATTTTCCTGAGTTCAAATCTGGCTTCAGACACTTACTAGCTGTGTGACTCTGGGCAAGTCATTTAACCCTGTTTGCCTCAGTTTCCTCATCTGTAAAATGAACTGAAGGAAATAGCAAATCGCTCCATTTTTGTAAGGAAAATCCCAAATGGGGTCATGAAGAGTCAGAAAAGTGACTGACCAACTACAAAATTATATACAGAGTATTGTTACGAACTTTGAAGAGATAGACGACATTTTCCCTGCACTAATGAATTTTACAACCTAGTATATTCAAAGACTCTTAGAGCTCGTAGAGACCTTAAGCACCATCCGACCTCTACCCCTCCTCCCCTTTTTATTTTATTTTTATTTTTACAGATGAGGAAACTAAAGGCCAGGGGGATGAAGTGAGAGAGCAGATGGTGCAGTAGATAGAGCACTGGGCTTAGAGTCAGGAGGATCTTGGTTCAAACCTAGCCTCAGATATTTACAGGCTGCGTGACACTAGACAAGTCACTTGAACTCTGTTTCTTCAGCTATCAAATGGAGATAATCACAGTAATATCTACCTTACAAGGCTGCTGAGGATTAAATGCAAGAATATTTGTAAAGCACTTAGACAATGCATGGTTGCACATAACAGATGCCTAATGAATGCTTCTCCCTTCCCAAGGCCACATAGATAATAATCTAGCAAATCAGGTTTCAAACTCTGGTCTTCTGATTAAGAGTCCAGTTTCTTTCCAATGTTCTCTTTCAGTAGGGAGATGAGACAAACATAGGTAACTATAATGCAGAACATTACATAGTAAGTATGTTTGGCTGTTGTTCAGTTTTTCAGTCATCTCCAACTTTTTGTGACCCCTTTTGGGATTTTCTTGGCAAAGATATGGGAGTGGTTTACCATTTCCTTCTCCAGCTCATTTTACAGATGAGGAAATTGAGGCAAAGAGGATTAAGTGACCTGCCCATGGTCACACAGCTAGTAAGTGTCTGCAGTCAGATTTGAACTCAGGCCTTCCTGATTCTTGGCCTAGTGCTCCTAGTGTGCCTCCTAGCTGCCCAATAAGTATGTTAGAGAGGCTTAAAACAAAGCTGTACATGAGGCTCTGGGGAAAGGTCACTCCTGACTGGGTAGCATAGTAGATAAGGCACCAGCCTTGGAGGCAGGAAGAGCTGAGTTTAAATCCTGCCTCACATTTACTAAGTGTGTGACCCTGGGCAAGTCACTTTAACTTCTTATTTTCATTTAGACTAAAATGTTGTAGAGAAGATGTCAGTCTGCCTTGATGGAGGCATGTCTTCATCTGGGGATTCTTTATACCAGTAACAACAGGTCTAGTTCCCATACCTATGCTATCACCTGGCTCTTTCCCTGCTTCTTACAAACATGACAAGGTTTCCCTCATCCTTCTAAAATCTTTATTTGATGCTGGTAATTGATCCTCAATCTATCGTCCTAAATGTGTTCTTCCTTTAATATCTAAATGCCTAGAAAAAATCATCTATACTTATTGCTGACTTAACAGAGTCATAGTAGGCGCCAGTGACCAGAGCTTTGTTCCACGATATCAATTTCTAGTAAGACATATTTCCTCCCTGTTATGATTCTCCAAGTAGTTACACTTTGCTATTTCATATAACCAACTCCTTCCTCTGTATGGACCAGGCCAGTATCCTCAGGGTCCTGTCACCATAGAATCCTTCTTCTGAGGTCCCCACTTGCCATCTCTCTTTCCCCTTGCACCTCTTCCCAAAGGTTTGGGGTATTGGCTACTATCAGCCACCTTATGGAATCTCTCATGGGGATGGCCTGAATCCATGGTGGACTGTCCTCCACACTAAATTTGTCCTGGACACAAGAATTCTTAAAATTATGCAATCTGGTCCCTAATCTCACCATTTGATTGAAACCATTCACTCCAAGGAAGGCTGCCAACCTTTTGAGACTGCCACTGTTTGTGGGGGAGCAGTGAAGGCTCAAAATGGGTGTACTGGAGACCAGTGGAACTGGCTTACCAGAACCAGCTCTAAAATTTTCAGTGTGAGCATTTATACTGCAGAAATCAGCAAGCCCTGAAAACATATCAGGGCTTGATGTATTATTTTTGTGATATCTAGGCTTAAGAAAGTGATCGAGAAAATGATAATAAAGCAAATTGATCTTCAAAGTTTATCGAGTACTTTTTTCCCCTCAGAGAGCTGGATGTTAAATATTTACCAGCACACCACTAGACCATAATAATTTATACTATTGGGTACCTTGCTTAATTTTTACTTCACTAAATAAATTAAACTTCCCAGTCACCTATACATCTACCTTAGAATTTTCCTGCCATTTTTCCAGGACTCAGATCCTTCCACCAGAAAACTACTTGGCCACTCTGTTGGATTAGTGCCACTCTAAAACAATGAAAAGGAAATCCATATTTTGTGTTTTTAAAACAGAAGTACTAAGGAAGTTTACTTGCTTATGGCATTATTTATGTTTACTCCCTGAAGCATTTTCTGTTGGGTAGTGAATCGTTTGGGGGATAACCATTTTAAACCACTGTGTCCAGAGTTCAGACTAATTACAATTACAATCATTTGTAGTCCCAACCTTCCAAATCACTTCTGCTGAGGATGGTTCCATAAATGTTCTTTTAAAAGGAGGAAGGAAATATACTAGAGAGACTGAGTTAGGAGGTGCAGCGGAGATTCGATATAGATGAGGGGCCAAGTGAACCAAATAACTCTCGTTGATCTCCAAAGAGATCCCAGAGAGTCCCATGTGAATGGGATTTGGGACTTGGGTTGCACTAAGTTCCATAGTTTTCTGCTTTAATCCAGGGAAAATAAATCTACAAATTGCTTAGTGATTCCTGTAATCTGAGCCTTGTACCTTTCTGATCTTGTTCCCATAATATTTTGTCTTTTTTTCTCCCTATAGACTGGGCTTGTGGTTTTAGCTGGGAGCTCCCTTTCCTAAGGCAGCTCAGCACTTGCTCTGCAATTTGCTGTCTTTGAGAATTGCCTGGGGGCACTGAGAGGTTAATGACTTGTCCAAAGTCACACAATCAGTATGTTGTAGAGGCCACACTTGAACTCAAGACTTCCTGACTTCAAGGTTGGCTCTATCAAGCTTCCTCAATATCTTATCTTAAGGGTTTTCAAAGAGTTATAGAGATTTTTACATTTTCAAAGACTAAGGTTATTTTTCAAATTCCCATTCAGATTTCCTAGTTTTTCTTGCTTATTTTATAAAGGACCCAACATGTAGAAATTTATCTTACCTTACAGGAAAGTAGGAAGGGAAGGAGATGAGAGAATAGGGGAGCTGATAGAAGGGAGGGCAGTGTAGGGGAGGTAAAAGTCAGAAGCAAAACACTGTTGAGAATGGACAGAGTAAAAGGAGAGAGCGAGTAGGATAAATGGGGAAAATAGGATGGAGGGAAATAAATAGTTGGTAATTATTACTGTGAAAAAAAAAACTTTTACAGTGAGTTTCTTTGATAAAGACTTCATTTGTCAAACATATGGAAAATTGAGTCAAAGTTATAGAAATAAGAGCCATTCCTCAACTGATAAATGGTCAAAGGATATGAACAGGCAGGTTTTAGACAAAGTGCTCAAAGTTATCTATAGTCATATAAAAATGCTCTAAATCACTATTGATGAGAGAAATGCAAATTAAAACAACTCTGAGCTACTGCCTTGTACCTGTCAGATTGGCTAATATCACAGAAAAGAAAATTAAAAATGTTGGAGGGGATGTGGGAAAACACTGATCTACTCTTTGTGAGGTTGTATACTGATTCAGCCATTCTAGAGAACAGTTTGGAACTATGCCCAAAGGGCTATAAAACCATGCATACCCTTTAACTAAGTAATACTGTTACTAGGTGTGTATCCCAAAGGGATAAAAAACAAAAAGGAAAAGGACCTATTTGTGACAAATATCTATAGCAGCTCTTTTAGTGGTGGCAAAGAATTGGAAATTGAGGGGATGTCCATCACTTGGGGAATGGCTGAACAAGTTGTTGCATATGATTGTGATGGAACACTATTGTGCCATAAGAAGTGACAAGCAGGATGCCCTCAGAAAAACATGGAAAGACTGACATGAACTGATGCAAAGTGAAATGAGCAGAACCAGAAGAACATTGTACACAATAACAGCAATATTGTATGATGATGTACTATGAAGAACTTAGCTATTCTCAGAAATATAATGATCCAAGACAATTCTGTAGGACTTATGATGAGAAGTGCTGTCCATCTCCAGAGAAAGAACTGGTAGAGCCTGAATGGAGATCAAAGATATTTTTCCTTTACTTTATTTTTCTTGGATTTTTTGTCTGTGTTTTCTTTCACAGAATGACTTATATGGAAATGTGCGTTGCATGACCACACATGTATAACCTATATTGCATTGCTTGCCTTTCTCTATGGGGGGTGGGGAGGAAAGGGAGGAGAAAATTTGGAACTCACAATTTAAAAAAAAGAATGTTAAAATTGTTTTTACATGTAATTGGGAAAAAATAAAATATTAAGTAAAGGACCTAAAAATCCAAGTCATTCTAAATGATCTATTAGGTAGACTAGATGTGCTTGCTTGCCTGTCAATTTTTCAATTGTTTTGGGGTTTTCTTTAGTCAAACTATGATTATTTTTTGTTTCAAGTTTAATGCATTATGGGAGCTGCCAATGTACAAAAGTTTTGAGGGCGAGAGAAATGATTATTTCTCTCATGTTAATAACCAACCATTGAATTAGGACTAAGTTTTCTCCCCTCCCCCCCCTTTCTATTTCCTCATTCAGAAATCAACCCATCAGCTATTTTGACAGCCTTCCCAACTGGGAAAACTTAGATCTGATCAAAAAGTAAAGAAATTCTAGTTTGAGTGAATTGATAGATTTCTGCCTATGGTGTTTTAGTCAAGTCTTAATGGAAGTGGATTTTCCCTTTTGTCTAGATTGTTCTACACTGGGGTGGCCTGGGAAGAGATAAGTCTCTTTGTCCAAGACTGAGTGATCAGAGTCATGTCCCCCAGACCCTCATTAGAATAAGCCCATCACTTATTATATTATTCATTCGTTCATTACTTGTTAACCAATCAGTTGATTTCCATCCTCAGGAACATCCACTCTTCCAAGACTTTATAAGCATTGAGTGGGTTCCATGAGTGATCTTTGGTTTAGAAGAGACAACCAAATGAACCTTTTATTAATTATTCACTAGCATAATTAATACAATGATTAATTACCCAGAAGCTATGTGTCTCAAACTTTTTTACCTCATAAGGGATATACCAGCATGACAAATAGGAGCACTGAATTTGGGGTAGCTGTTATGCACCAAGTTCATTAAATCTTTGGTTAAGGTTAAACTGGAATCACTTTGGATGAAGACTACACAAACACACGACCAGTAGTAGCTTATGAAAACAACAACCTTGTGCTCATTCTTTGGGGTGGAATCTTGGGTTAGGATGTTCAGGGCAATTTTGGAAACCTCTCCAGAACAACTGAGGGATGTTTTCAACACACTCAAACACTGGAATGGGCAGATGTTCTGCGTGATAAGAGAGGAGAGGTTGGGCTGAAGTCTCCACATTGTTACTGCATCGTGTAAAGGCGATATGAACAATGGCACCATCAGCTGGGTTTAGTTTCCTTCTGTCATATGCGGGTTAGAGTAACTATTATTCTTATTTTAGTGGGAACAGTTCATCAACACGAGGCAACTCTGCTTGTAGAAACTTCTTCCACTGATACAAGTATGCAGTTTATCAGTAAATGATAGGTTCACCAAGTTGCCTGGGACAGTGGGAGGTTAAGTCACTCACACACACACACACACACACTGCACAAGGTATAGGACTTCATTTCAGCTCTTCCTAACTCCAAGACCTGCCCTCTAACCACTGTGCAACACTATTTCTTGTGTTAAATTTAAGAAGCACATTCTAGGGTCATCGGATCCAAGATTTACATCAGGAAGGGACCTCAGAGGCCATTTCATCTCTATTGATGAAACCTACTATGTGTTGTCTCTTCCTATTAATTATAATAATAGTAATAGCAATAATAATGGAGGCAGCCAGGTGGCTCAGTGGATTGAATTCTGGGCCTGGAGTCAGGAAGCTCTGAATTCAAATAGAGCCTCAGATACTTACTAGCTATGTGACCCTGGGCAAGTCACTTAACCTTTGTTTGCCTTAATCCACTGGATCCTTGCCAGGAAAGCCCCACGGACAATACGTGAGTCGGATAGTTGAACAGCAACAACAAAAGTAATCATAATGATAGCATTTATATCACTGCAAGGTTTGCAAAGTGCTTTACAAATAGCATCTCATTTGACCTTCAGAAGAACCCTGGGAAGTAGGGGCTATTATTATCCCCATTTAACAAATGAGGAAACTGAGGTAAAAAGAGCCTAAGTGATTACAGACAATAAGTGGTCTCACACTTATTAAATGTCTAAGGCAGGGGTGGGGAACCTGGGGCCTTGAGGCCACATGTGGCTTTCTAGGTCCTTGGGTAAGGCCTTTTGACTGAGTCCAAGTTTTACAGAACAAATCTTTTTATTAAGGGGATTTGTTCTGTGAAGTTTGGATTCAGTGAAAGGGCTGCACTTGAGGACCTAGAGGGCCACATGTGGTCTCAAGGCTACAGGCTAAGTAAAATTCAAACTCGGGTCTTCCTTGTTCCAGGTCTAGCCCTCTCTGTGCCGCCTTGAAAAAAGAGACTGTCTTATGTCGATGTTTGTTTTCTTGAACACAAATTTTGTTCATTCCCTCATTTATCTAGTCCAGTCCTTTCATTTTGCTGAGGGAAACTGAGGCTCGGGAAGTTAAGTGACTTGGCCAAGGTCACATAAGTAGTTAAGCTTCAGAGATGAGACTTAAATCCAGATTTTGTGATTCCAAAGCCAGCGTTCTTTCCACTGCATTACAATGAATTGATGTGTTTTTGTCTTCCTACAGTTGGGTAATGGGATGGCTAAGAGGCTGGGAGTCTTCTCAACGGGCCAGAGAAACTGTCATTAGAGCCAATCCACTGGGGCTCTAGAATGCCTTTGCCTTTTGTGGGGCTGAGATTGCCTAGCACAGAGGGGGCATTTACAAAGAAACATTTCTTGAAATGAATTGAATTGAGGTGAGAAGTAGAGAAGTATTTTCTTTAAGTTAATTAATAAATCCAAAGATGATATGCACCAAGGCTTTAAAGAGGATAGAAGAGATAAACATTGACTTTGAGTCTATTTTAGGGAGTAATTAAAAACTATCTGATTATCAAGTGATGGCGTTCAGGATGCTTGCTATTTCTAAAATGTTATTACAAGCATCTTTTAGTTTGAAGCCACAAGCCAAGGCATCCTGACAGACCTGTAGTGAATCATTGCCCTGCTCTGTTAGAGCAACACTGCTGCTCTGGGGGCCGGGTCATGGTTTTATTGAAAAGACTAACTCTTGCCAGTACAGGGCCCATTGTGACATTCACAATAGAAGGGCTGTATGCTGGGGGATATGAATGAGGGATGTTATCTACAAGGTGTTGGCTTAATTAAGCACCAGGTAGGTAAAGAAAACATGAAAAGGGGCAGAAAAGGCATGAAAAGACTTACCCTGTAGTCGCTCGATGTCACATAGAAGATTGGGAGAAAGGCCAGCCAGATGATACAGGTGGTGTACATGGTAAAACCGATGAACTTGGCTTCATTGAAGTTCTCGGGGCACTTTCGCGTTTTGAAGGCGTACACAGTACATAAGATCACCAGGACCACATCGTAGGAAAGTGAAATCAGCATACTGGAATCTTTGACATTGCATTTTAAGATCACTGTTTCCCGCTTCTCAGGTAGGGTATACCTTCGTGTGCCTGGGGCCTCCAGGATGAGCCACACAGACACCACTACAATCTGTACCAGGATCAGACTCAGGCAGATGAAGACCTGAGAGCTAGGGCTGATGAATTTCGGCCTCTGAGCACCATTCTTGACCCCATTAAATATCCGGGCGATGCAGTTTGTCTTTGTCAGTAGGGCTGCATAACATACTGCAAAGGAGCTGCCTAAACCCAGGCGTCGGAGAGTACAGATGACCGGTGATGGCTTAGCAATAAAAAAGAATGTCATGCAATAAGAAAGACCCACTCCAAAGAGTAAGATGTAGCACAGCTCCCGGCCTGAGGCTTTGACCAAAGGTGTGTTGTTGTGCTTGATAAATACCGTCACAACCATGCAGGTACACATAAAGCCCAAGCATGCAATAGTAACGGGACCTATGGCCCAAGCATCTTCCCACTTGATGTAGTCTTCTGGAAGGTCAAAACAGCTAGATAGGTCTGGGGTGGGCCACTGCCCAGGCCCACAGTCCACACAGGTGAACTCATCAGCCAAGTACTCATAGGGTTCACAAGGAATACAGATCCAGCAGCAGACATCCCCTGGTTGCATATTCTTCATTTCATTAGGAGCACAAGGGTCACTGCACTGGGAGGTGGGAATTGCGTTTCGGGACCAGTGGATTGAATTGACATCCAATGATAAAGTTTCAGCCCAGTGACCAACCTTCAGGTAAGAGTATTTGCCACCAGTATCCTGGAAATTGAATACGTTGTATCTGCCCATTCCATCTCCGAAAGTGTCAAACTTGACAATGCTATCTATTCCTTTGTTTGGAGTGAACGGAGCTGTGAAATGAAAATTGAAAGACAAAAGAATATGGTTTAGATGTATCCAGTTTTTTTTCACTCAACTACTCATTATTAACCTTTCAGAAGACCTAAGATAAGTTAGCATACTGATTCTAAGACTAAAACAAGCATTAGTCTAAGAGATAGGGCCATTCCAACCAAACTACCAAATTTATTCTTATTATTTATTATATATATATTTTTCCTTGACTCACCTGTATACGTGATTTTTTCCTCCTAGTATAATATAAGCTCCTTGAGGGAAGGGGCTATTTTATTTTGTACTTGTATTTGCAGGATGAACATAGTACCTGGCTTTTAGTCTATACTTAATAAAATTCTTGTGGAATGAATGGATGCATGCATAAATGAATAAATAGTTTTGAAAGATTTCTGGCTGAAGTTGCTGCTTAGTACTAAGAAGAATGCTTCTCTCATCTCTACCATCCATTTCTTGCTCTGAAAGTTATTCTGGTTTTGGGCCTGGCTTTGGAGTCAGAAGACTTTGGTGCAAGTCCTGGCTGTGTCATTTAATAGCTATGGGGTATTAGGCAAGTGAGGTAACCTTACTGATCCCTTTGCTTGTAGAAAGGGGAAAGCGTAGTTACCTCACTTACCTTTCAGGGTTCTTGTGAGGAAGGGACTTCAAAACTTCAAAGAGGTACATCAATATGAGTTTGTATTTTGGTGATTGTTATACTTAATAGTTATTAATTGTAATTATTAATACTTCTGCAGAGGCAGCTTGGCATAGTAGACAGAGAGTAGGCCTCAGTTAGAAAGACCTGGGATAAAGATTTGCCTCTGACACTGTCTGATTGGCTGTGGGCAAGTCACTTAACCTCTCAATATCTCCAGACAGCTAATATTATAAATTGCAGAGCTGACCTGCAGGTAGAGGGAATGTCCTCAATCGATGTACCAATGAAAACAAACAGATGTGTCCCATACCCATTTATTTGCCTTTCCTCCCTCCCTTGCTTCCTTCCCTCCTTCTCTCTCTCTTTCTCCCTTCCAAGTATGTATCCTTATCTACTATTTGTCTGATTAGTGAGCCCCTGAGCAGGATCAGTACTTCCTGAGGGTCCCTGGCCATGATCTCTTCACTCCCAGCTCAAACCACCCTCTGGACCGTTCTAGCTCCTCACCAGCAAACTTGCCCTGCCCCTGTGTGGATACCCTCTCCTCACCCAGTCATTTGTGGTTCATGTTCTGTCTTCTATTAGAATGGAAGCTACCATCTGATTCCATTGTTTTTATGCTTAATAAATGGTCTCTTTCTCATTCTCTAGATTAAGTCCTCAGCTCCTCTTGATCATACTCTACTGAGTTAATATCTCTTAGCCACCCAGGGTTTCTATAGGACAGTGATCGATCCAGAGTCCAGCACGTGCCATCCTGTGAGAGGAAGACCCCAGCATGTACTCCAACTTAACAATTACCAATCTTTTATTTTCTTTCTTTCTTGATGACAGACTTAGCCAAAGCACCTTTGCTGCCCATGGTAAGCTGTGGTGTGTATGTCTCAGTTTGTGGACTAAACATAAAGATAGAGCTAAAATGAATATGTAGTTGTCTGAAATGTCATAGCTAAGAACGCAAATACCGCCACACTTAAGGACCTATCCTGGCTTGTGAGTGGTAGGAGGCCACCAGCAAGGTTAATCTCTCCAATTCCCAGGAGACAATTGTAAAGTGAATTTAAGTTAGGGGTAAGCTTGCTCCCTGAGTTTGCTTCTGAACAACTGGAAATCCCTCATGGTTCCCTTGGATGCATGGATTCTGTTGGCTTTCCTCATGCATTAAGAGCTATCCCTAGGTCTTGTTTCTTACTTTGAAATAGTTAAAACCTGAGAATGAGAACTGTGATTCCCTAGGAGATCAGCTGTGTAGCACTTTAGACTGCCAAAGCTCTGGAGAATTTCTTCCTTTTCCTCAAACTGAAGTTCTCCAAGGGAGCATACAAGTATTCCAAATGGAAAGGCAATTCTAGCCACGGTGACTTCATTTGGGGTGGGGTGGTGGCATTGAGGAGGGAGCTGCAGACAGTTCTAAATACCAGGAGGAGGAAAACAGGGCGTACTATTCAGTGATGTGTGTTATTATTTTGTCTAAAGAATCTCTGTCACTTCTGAAATGGAAATCCTTCTCCCATCACCCTGGGGTCACACAGGTATCAAGGATTCATTCAAGTAGCGTCTTCTGAACTCTGGTGAAGACCAGGACTTCTCAGTTTGGCTCATTGCTCTGTTTTGAAAATAGATTCACTTGAAAAGGTTTTGAAGCAGAGCAACATGGACAGAAGTGACAAACCCTCCCAGGGACATTGGTAGAAATGAGGCATTTGTGTCTTCAGTATATGGTTTGCCAAAAATTTCAGTGCTGATCTAAGCTTGAATAACTTAAGAAATATAAAGGCTACAAACTTACAAAAACATTATTTAAAAAGTTAATTATGAAAATTTAAGCTAGTGACATGTTTCTCTTTAAAATTTAATGCATTCATAACTCTGGTTGGTTTTCAAACTGTGTAAAAACTTTCCTCAGCTGCTGCTCAGTGATTGAGATCCCACTCATAATCATAGCCTTAAAGTCACTCAAAGAGTGAAGTTTTGATGCACATACGACCTTCTCGATGTGACCCCAGAAGAAAAAGGCTAATGGACATAGATCAGGTGACTGAGGTGGCCAAGCAAGGGAACCTCCTCGACCAATCCTCTGGTCTGAGAAAATGTTATCCAGAAACTTGCAATGCAATGCAGGATGAGTGAGTGGCCCATCTTGTTAAAATTAAAATTTTATTATTCAAAGTTCACAAAGGTAAATAAGGGTAAATTTAAACAAATAACCTTTCAAATAATGCTTTTTTGGGTAAATCTGTAGCAGTTATACCTCTGGAGTTATTAAAGCTAAAAAATATTCTAAAGTGCTACACAGCTGATCTCCTAGGGAATCACAGTTCTCATTCTCAGGTTTTAACTATTTCAAAGTAAGAAACAAGACCTAGGGATAGCTCTTAATGCATGAGGAAAGCCAACAGAATCCATGCATCCAAGGGAACCATGAGGGATTTCCAGTTGTTCAGAAGCAAACTCAGGGAGCAAGCTTACCCCTAACTTAAATTCACTTTACAATTGTCTCCTGGGAATTGGAGAGATTAACCTTGCTGGTGGCCTCCTACCACTCACAAGCCAGGATAGGTCCTTAAGTGTGGCGGTATTTGCGTTCTTAGCTATGACATTTCAGACAACTACATATTCATTTTAGCTCTATCTTTATGTTTAGTCCACAAACTGAGACATACACACCACAGCTTACCATGGGCAGCAAAGGTGCTTTGGCTAAGTCTGTCATCAAGAAAGAAAGAAAATAAAAGATTGGTAATTGTTAAGTTGGAGTACATGCTGGGGTCTTCCTCTCACAGGATGGCACGTGCTGGACTCTGGATCGATCACTGTCCTATAGAAACCCTGGGTGGCTAAGAGATATTGACTCAGTAGAGTATGATCAAGAGGAGCTGAGGACTTAATCTAGAGAATGAGAAAGAGACCATTTATTAAGCATAAAAACAATGGAATCAGATGGTAGCTTCCATTCTAATAGAAGACAGAACATGAACCACAAATGACTGGGTGAGGAGAGGGTATCCACACAGGGGCAGGGCAAGTTTGCTGGTGAGGAGCTAGAACGGTCCAGAGGGTGGTTTGAGCTGGGAGTGAAGAGATCGGACATTTGTAGTATAGTTTGGGGGGTGAGGTGGGATAAGCGTTTATAGAGAGCCTACTATGTGCCAGGAATTATGCTAAGGGCTTTATAAATATCTCATTTAATCCTTGTGACAACTCTGTGAGGTAGATGATATTATTATCTCCATTTTTTACGGTTGAGTAAACTGAGGCAAACAAAGGCTGTGACAGGCCCAGCATCATACCACTAGTAAATATCTGAGACTGGACTTGAATTCTTGACTTGAGGCCCTGTGCTCTATCTCCTGTGCAGCTTAAGTGACCCTACACAAGACTTACTGCTCAGGAGGCAGCTTGATTCATTGGTTGGAGTACAGGAATTAGAGCCCACTAGTCCTGGCTTTGAATCCTACTTCTGATAGTTGTACTCTTTGCAATATAGGGGTAACTTACTCCCTTTGCCTCAGTTTCTCCATCTGTAAAAAGAATAATGGTATCTGGGATACCTAGATCACAGGGTTGTTGTGAGGTTGAAAAGAATGGGGATACAAAAAATAAATAACATAGTTAATGACAGGGAAGAATTAAAATGAACTTTATTTTTTCCCCTCTTCATTAAAAAAAGTCCCTTTTTAGAGTCTGACTACAAGGTGGCATTTAACATTCTTCAGCACAAAGCACAGTGGGAAGAATACTAGACTGAAAGTCAAGAAAGATTCTAGTTCTAATCCTGCCTCTAACAGGTGATTATGGTGACTATGGACAAGGCACATAACCTCTTGGAGACTCAGTTTCCTCATCTGTAATTTTTTGGGGGTATGTTTCTGGATGGCATCAGTGAAGAGAGCCCTAGCCGAGGATCTTCCTTTCCCAATGAAGACTCTCCTATGGCAAGCCATGGAGTGTATGTCTCCTTCTATTTACTTAGAGAGATGCCTGGGAACATTGAGAGGTCCAACGATTTTTTGCAGTGCTGTAGACTAATTTATGCCAGAAGCAGAGCTTGAAAACCAATCTTCTTAACTCCAAGACCAGCTGTGCCACACTGATACCATGCTGCTGCCTTCTCTGGAGAATGGGGATAAAACTATAGCATGTCCCAAAATTTATGGTAAAGTTTTAAGCCAATATAAATTTTTTTTGGAGGGGGGAAGGCAGGGAAATTGGGGTTAAGTGACTTACCCAAGGTCACACAGCTAGTGAGTGTGTCAAGTGTCTGAGGCCAAATTTGAACTCAGGTCCTTCTGACTCCAGGGCTGGTGCTCTACTCAGTGTACCACCTAGCTGCCCCTAGCCAATATAATTTTAAACTGCACTAAGACTTTTGGGGCTAGGTAGCACAGTGGATAGAGTGCTGGGCCTGGAGTCAAGGAGATTCATCTTCCTGCGTTCAAGTCTGGCCTCAGACACTTACTAGCTGTGTGACCCTGGGCAAGTCACTTAACCCTATTTTCCTCAGTTTCCTCATCTGTAAAATGAGCTGGAGAAGGAAATGGCAAATCACTCTAGTATCTTTGCTAAGCAAACCCCAAATAGGGTAACAAACAGTCTGACATGACTGAAAAAATGACTGAACCACAAGACTTTTGGGACACTTTGTACCACCTATCACACAGGTTTTTAAGGAGTCAAATGAGATAAGGCATGTAAAGTGCTCTGTAACTACCAGCTATTATTATTGTAGGTCGGTTGCTGCCATGATCACATTTCATTATTCATAAGCACTAATGGGTATTTTAGAAGCCACTAACAGCCATTTGGGTTCCCTTTAATATCACTCAGTTATTTCCCAAATTACACTGGATCCATTCTGTAAGGAATCCTTGGAAGAAGATGAGTAGCCTTTGATAGCTGGGTCAGTAGAGGAGACAAGATGGAATAGCGTTTCCTTTAAAGACCCTGGGGAAGGTTATGAGTTAAAAGGGCCCTTAAGACTGTAGCTACAGGGAATAAAGTCTTCCCCAAATATCAGAGAACAAGCTGATTTGAGGGTGGAACCCGTTTTAAAAAATGAACCCTTGACTGGCCACAATTAATTTACCTGCTGATTAGGGACAGAATTCACGGAAGCCTTTCTTACTAGCTATTTGTCATCTGAGCTTAACAGCTGGGGCTGGGTGACACTTAGACGTCCCCAGGTGCTCAGTCTCACATATGAAAAATGTTCCATAAGTATAAAAGCTGCAGAAAAAAATAACACCAGTGTTTGGGTGGAAGGATATTTAAAGAGCATCACTTCTCAGAGTGTTTATGGTTTTAGAAAGTGACTAACAGACCTTCTTTTGCTTCCCTGAAAAATCAATACTGTTAATGGTCCATACATACTCCCCTTATTGCTTTTCTCTAGTTCATGCTACCGTGGAGATACTCCTGCACTCAAATCTGCTGCTATTAGCTTGGGAGACAGAAGGAGAAAAAAAGATGAAAGGAGTTTCTTTCACCCTCAGTTTAAGAGTGTATATTCTTTTTGGCATAGTGCATTCAGGCTAACCTTCCTCAGGCTTTATTTCCTCTGGAATTCATTTTCTGCTGGGACTTAATAGGAAAATGACATAGTCTTCTATTAGATTCTTATGAGTTGGAAGCCCCAAGAGAGCACCCTGAATATTTGGGAGAGGCTGTAGTTAAAGGGATCTAATGCCTTTTCTATAATTGTATTGCATCCCTAAATTCATCTGCTCTCATTCCTCCACCTCTACTTCTTCTAATTTGCTGTGTCTGTCATGTTATACCCTGACTCAATAAACTTTGTTGTTCAGTTGTATCCGACACTTCAGGATGCCATAAACTGTACTGTCCGCGGGGTTTTCTTTGCAAAGGTACTGGAGTGGTTTGTCATTTCTTTCTCCAATGGATTAAGACAAACAGAGGTTAAGTAATTTTTCCAGGATCACACAGCTAGTGTCGGAGGCTGGATTTGAACTTGGGTCTTCCTGACTCCAGGCCCAGTACTCAATCCTTAATCCACCTAACTGCCCTTTTCAGGAGGCTTTTTTTTCTGATCCCTATACCTGCTAGTTTTTCCCTCAATTGCCTTGTATTTATATTATCCATATCAATGAATATGATGTTTCCAATAATAGAACAAAAACTCCTGGAGGGCAGGGGCCCTTTTACTTCTGTCTTTGTATCCCTGCTGCCTAGAACAGCTTGAAGTACATAGTGGATGCTCAAAATGCTTGTTGATTGGTTGTTCTCCTATATCGAGTTCTAGCTCTCTAAATGTAGCTCTGCTCTACGGGAAAGTCTTTTAATTTTATTAATTTTTTTCTTTGGCAACCCAACAAACAACCCAAATCTTCTGTCCATGTTTCTCTGAAATTAACTATCATATACATGAGTAATTAGACATGGTTATAAATAGTTATGAATGGATGAGAGCATTTTCAGAAGGCTACTTTCCTTGTTGTGATTAATTTTACATGTATTTACAGGACATTATTCACAATAAGTAAGGCTGTTATCTGTATATTAAAAAAGATCTTAGATGATGCAGTTGGACTATATTATAAGATTATGAGAAAATAGATCCAGTGTTGGAAGAGGCCTTAGAGATCGTCTAGTCAAACTTCCTGAGGCCCCTGAGGTCTCTAAGATTTGAACTCAGTTCCTTCGACTCCAAATCCATTATTTGTTATAGTGATACTACTAGTAGCAAAATGCTAGAATATAGGGAGAGAAGGGAAGGAAAGACTTGAGAAGTCAATCAGACTATTCCCTCCTTCTTCTCTTTCCAGAGTCCTCAAAGCAATACTTTATTTGTCTGCTTACCACACTGAAGGAAGGGTATCTGTCCTTACACAAAAAGGATATACTCCGAGCCATCTGGGTAGCAAATTCCAACGTCTCTATTTTCCAACAGCTGACAATTTTAAGTGAGATGGCATGTTGCTTTAGGAATAGGGCATGGCATTGGAATTAACAAGGATCCTTCTGGTCTGAACACACAATTCAGATGCACTTTGAATATTTTCCACATGCCATCCTAGCAGTTTTGTCTCCAGTCTAATCTGATTTCCAGAAGAGCATTGGCTGGCACGTTAAGGATACTAATTTCTTAAGTCATCCCTCTTTGCTTTAGTTTCTTGAGAAAAGGAAAGAAAACTCCTTGAGAGTGAGAAAGGGAGGCTTTCTTCATGACACTTGCAAATCTTGGCTATTACTCTTCTGAAGATAGATCAATTATGCAAAACTCCTTAAACTTCACTAGATGGTGCTACAAAAGCTTCCAACCTCGTCTGATAAAAGAAAAAAAGGCCATGTATTTTTCCTAAGTAGTATAGCATAACAGGTGGGAAAACTTGAGACAACATCTCAGGTGTAGTGTCTATACAGATTAAGAGGCACATACTCATGGGGCAGAGTTTTAAGGACTTATATTTTCTCTTCAATGTCACAAACTAAATTCATCTTGCTCTTAGTGAGATGAACTGTTTTGAATTCAATTTAAACTCTATATTGGGGACTTTTTTCACTGATGGATATATCTATTTCTCACATTCTCAATGCACTTCTAATAAGCCTAAGTGGATAGAGGCGTTGTACCAGGAGTCAGGAAGACTTTAGTTTGAATTCCTTTTCAGACACATAATCTGGCTACGTGATCCCAGGCAAGTCACGTTACCCTTGAGTCCAAGTTTCCTCAGGCACAGCGTTAGATAGTGTGCTGGCCTGAAGTCGGGAAGACTCATCTTCGTGAGTTCAAATCTGACCTCAGACATGTGTTAGCTATGTGACCCTGGGCGAGTCACTTAACCCTGTTTGCCTCAGTTTCCTCATCTGTAAAATGAATTAGAGAAGGAAATGGCAAACTTTTCTAGTATCACTGCCAAGAAAACCCCAAATGGGGTCACAGAGAGGTGGACACGACTGAAATGACTGGACAACCATAAGAATGTGTATAATAACTGTAGCACTGATCTCACAAGATTATGCTGAGAATTTTCCGAGAATGTATGAAAAATGCTTTATGTAAAAAGTGCTTTGAGTAAATGTCATTTATTATAAACCTATGATCGACCCAAAGCAACATAGTGAAGAAGGCTTTCTCCCAGTATCTGGTGCCCTCATGTTGACTTCAGGATAACCCCAAGTCCCCTTTTGGATCACCAGACTTGGTCTACCTGAATATAACCTATGCCCTAATAATATTTGCTGCATCCTGCCTTTCCAGTCTTGTTACACTCTAGCTACTGCCCTCAGAGTACTCCAGTGACACTCAGGTACTTCAGTGCCATTCCTCACACATGACATCCCATTTCTTGTCTCCATGCCTTTGCGTGGGCTGTCCCCTATGCTTGGAAAGGTCTCCCTCCTCACTTCTCTGTTCTAGCTTCCCTGTCTTAACTTCAAGACTCAGCTCAAATCCTACCTTCTGCAGGTAGCCTTTCCTGGTCTCTTCCTACTCCCGTTCTCCCCTTCCTCAAGGACCTTCCCTTGAAGATTACCTCCCATGTACTGCTGTTGGTGCACAGTTTACATGAAGTCTCCCCCATTAGAATTAGAGTTGCTTGTGGGAAGAAATTGCTTTTTGCCTTTCTTTGTATCTCCTGAGCTTAGGATAGGACCTGGAACATCGTAACCACTTCGTAAATGCTTGTTGGCTGATTTGATCTTTCCTTTCCCTTCCCATCATAAAAATGTTGCTATCTTACTTATTCCCTGAGGAAATTCTATATGATAAATAAGATAAATAAAAGGTACTCATATTTTGTTTGTTGTTCAGTTGTGTCTGACTTTGTGACCCCATTTGGGGTTTTCTTGACGAAGATACTGGAGTGGTTTGCCGTTTCCTTCTCTGATCATTTTCAAATAAAGAAACTGAGGCAGAGTGTCTGAGGCCAGATTTGGACTTGGAAGATGAGTCTTCCTGACTCCAGGCTGGGCACTCTATCCATCACACCACCTTGCTGCTCATGTTTTAGAGAGTGCTAAATGTCCAAAAACATCAGGGCTGCTCACAGGATACTTAGTAATGTTCTAGACTTTGTGTCAAGAATACCTGGGTTCAAGTCTCAGCTCTGTCCCATACTGGTTGTGTGGCCCTGAGGAAGTCATTTAACATAATGCTCTGAGCAATCCCCTAAGACTATAAGTTAAATTATATATGTAAGATATATCAACTACAAGTTAAATAGCAGGTGCAAATCTGTATTGGTGGAGGGAGATTTCTCAAGTAGAGATTTCTATACTAATGAAATCATAAGCAAGTTTAAAAAAAATTGGCCATGTTTACTACCCATCTGAGCTCTCACTTCACTTTTTTGTATCTTAGCTTATTCATCTGTAAAATGGGAATGATCATATATACATACACATATGTATGTATACACACATATACGTAAATATCTATCTGTCTGTCTGTCTGTCTGCATATACCTCATAGGGCTGTTGCAGAGAAGGAAGTTTGGTATTAGAGGCCTGATACTTCCTACCTGTGTGGCCCTGGAGAAGTTCCAACCTCTCTGAACCTCTAGCTCTTCCTATGAGTATATAATCTCTAATATCCCACCAATTACAGAATCTCAGAGTTGCAAGGGAGCTCAGAAGCCATCTATTCCAACTCATACCTGAAAAAAGGATCCCCTTTGCAGCATGCTTGAGAAGTGATCATCAAACCTTTTGTTAACGACCTCAAGTACATAAGAACCTGGTCTCTTCTTGAGGCTATCCATTCTACTTTGGGAAACTTTAATTTTTAGGAAGATTTTCCTTATATCAAGTCTAAAGTTATCTCTCTTCAATTTCTACTCTTTACCCTCATGCCTCACTCCCCACCTCCTCCTTCCACTGGTAAGTTTCTTCATCTTGAGGAAGGTCCCAGGCCATCTATCCTTCATTTTTTGGATTTCACCACCAAGCCTCACTCCATTGCTTTTCAACTCCCATTTTTGTGTTGTCTTTCCCTTTTAGAATGTAGCTCCTTGAGGGCAGGAAATGTCTTTTCACTTGAATTTGTGCTGTTGTCATTTATTGCAGTGCCTAGCATATGGTAAGCACTTAATAAACGCATGTTGACTTGACTCTGGGGTGAAGCAGGACAAACTTCTTCCATATGAAAATCCTTAAACTATTTCAAGGCAGTTATCACTTTCCCTCTAAGTCCTCTTCTTCTTCAAACATCCCCATATCTTTCAGACAATGAACTTGAGGCCCTTAACCATCCTTCTCTTGACCCTCAAGTTTATCAACGTCCTTCCTAAAATACAGTATTCAGAACTGTGAATGCAATACTCCAGCTGCGTCTGACCATAGCAGAGTATGGTGATGCCTCAGACCTCTTGAGTACTTGAAAACTATTGCCTCTTCTAGTGCTGCCTAAGATTGGTTTAGCTTTCCGAGCTTCCATATCACATCTTTAACTCATGTTGAGCTTGTAGTTTAGTGAAATCCCTAGCTTTTCATATTAACAACTTTTTAGTTATTCCTCCCCATCTTCAACTTGTGAACTTGATTTTTGAATTGAAATGTTAAGATTTTACATTTCATTATATATCATCTTATCAGTCAAAAATATTTTTGGATCTTTTCTGTCATCCAATGTATAAACTCTCTGTCTCTGTAAATCTGATAAGCATGCCATCTATGCCTTTATCCAAGTCATTGACAAAAACGGTAAATGGCCCAGGGCCAAGCACAGATGCCCAGAGCCAGCCAAGGGATCCTTCCTGCCAAGATGATATTGAACCATTAATGGCTACTATTTGAGTGTGGTTATACCACCATTCTGAATCTACCGAGCTGTCTAGTCCACATTTCTCCATTTTTACCTGTAAACAACATGAAACATTGTCAAACCACTTTTCAAAAATTTAGGTAAATGAGATATTATATGGCTGTGTGACCTTAGACTAGATTTATTTAAATTTTATCATATCTTCATCCTATAATAAACTTGAATCTGCTTCAGAAAGTTACTTTATAATAATAACACATCTCCAGACAGTTTAAAAAAAAGAATCATTGTGTTTTCCCCTCAAATTACAACCCCAAAAGGTGCACATTTTAGGCAGTAGCATACCATGGAGAAAGGGAAGTCGGGGGAGAATGATCAGAAGTACCTTGGTATGCTCTTCAGTAATAACATGCAGTTGGCTTTGCATAAGCCCTTGATTAAAATGTGTGGGCACCTCTCATGAGGTCAAGTTTTCAATGCCAAGAATTCCTTTGAAGGATCAAAATAAAGGAAAAATAAAATCTTAAGTACAGGAATGTCTGTGAAAAGGCCTTTGTGGGAAATTGTTTCATTACAAGAACACAGAATTTTAAAATATTGAGTCCCTTTCTTGCTCATTTTATCCCTACTTTGAAGCATAGACACTTATCTAAAGGAGGATCAATTATAGATTCTTGGTTCCCGGAATGCCACGTAGGTACTTGCACTAACAAAGGAGATTAAACTGGGATTGAATCTTTGTGTCCTGCCACCCCCTTTTTAAGTTGCATTGGGGAAAGTTCCATGGTAAGCTTTATGCGATCTTTCCTTCAAGATAATTTTTGGAGTTTGTGTGACACCTTTTGACAACCTGCAGTCACTTTCTGAACTCTACCTGGGGGGCCCACTGATAACTTCAGTGTTAAGAAATATATATATGCCATCGATTGTTTATAGTATTGTCTTGCTTCCAAAGCCAAGCTTATGGCTTTGCAGGTGTTCCCAGTGTCCATACTCACTAATCTTCCCCCCTCTACTGCCCATCCTTTCCAAGTGCCCCAAACCAGTTTTTCCAAATGCACTCCTTGCTTTTCCCCGTTGTCACTCATGCTTATTGTTGGTCTTTTCCTCTCTTTGGAAATAGCAGTCAGCCCAGTTGGGTGTCTCCTTACTGTCAATCACTTCCCAGTGAAGAAGAAAAATCCTGTCTTTAGATACAATAAGTGACATATAACATTCTTTATAGATTGGAACCCATGGAGAGAATAATGACTCAGTGGAGAGAGTTAACTGTGACTGACTATGGGAAATGTGTAGCTACTCTTGGATTATCTCCAGGATGAATATTAGCAGCCAGAGAGGCTGTTTGGCTTGGTAACTCTCATCAAAAGGTGTCGGTTCCTTACAGGGAAGGGAATTGTGGGTGCTGCAGTCAGAGGGAAAGCTGGCATAGAATAGCAAAATGTTGTGCAGAATAATGAATTCAGATCCCCCCTCCCATGCTCATTATCTGTGAGAACTTGGTCCAGACATTACACTTCCTTGGGCTTCAATTTCTCTTTTTATAAAATGAAGAGGATAGACTTAGATGACCTTTGTTTCTGTGCATGTGTGTTTTAAATGGACTTTCGTTAAATTGTAGAGAAGAAGTAAAAAGAGAAAAAGTATCACCAAAGAAAAGCTAAATAGAACCCCATGTTCATGATTTTTTAAAAGAATCCCCAAACTCCCATTCTCATTGTCTGCTCTATCTGCAGTGTTAAAACGCTAAATATTGCAGAAATGTGCTACTTTGAGTGACGGCTGGAAAGTGAAACTCCATTTGAACAGAAAGTGAAGCTGGCTGAAAAAAAATCCCATTCAGTGGAGAAATAATAACTCAACAGCCCAAACTATGAAAAGCACATTTGGAAGAAGAAGGAAAAAAAGCGGTAGCAAGATTAATCATTGTAGGAGCTTAATCACAGTAAGAGAGGAAGAATTTTTAAAATAGGATTTTTCCACTTTCAGCAAACAATGTCCCTCCTTCTCTTATAAAAAAGAGGGGCAGAGTGGCAATTTCATTCAGTTTCTGAGCTTGAACTTTCTGAAGATAAGCAGCCTGGCTTAGAATTGAATAAACTGCCATTTCAATAGGTGAGGCCAAATTAATTTCCATTCTGTATTTCCTTGCTGTGGAGATGTATGGAATGGGTAGTTTTCTTTTAGCTTTTTCTGTAGTATCATTGTCAAGGGAACACAAGGGAATATAAATTACTCCTCCCAAACCATACCATTCTATTGTTAACATGTCACCTACTTTCTAAAGTAATGTACCATAGCAGGATTCTTTGTTCTTACAGGCAAGGGCTAATTTACAGAACTTTCTAATTGGAAGTGACCTTGAGAGGTCATGCCATCCATTTCCCTTCCCTTTATTTATTCTTTCTTTGTGTATATACACACATATATGTATAGATATATGCACATTAGCCCCTCCAATAAGAGGTTAAGCTCCTTGAGGGATTGTTTAATTTTTTAATGTGTATCACCACCATCTAGCACAGTGCTTGGCACATAGTAGGCATGAAATGAATGTTTGCTGATTAATCCATAAAAGGCTATATCCCTGCCCAAATTCTTGTCACAACAAAAAACAGAGTTAAAATAACCTGAGTGGAGTATAGTGTCTTTATTTTCTTCTCTTAACTTACACTTGCTGTAACTGACATTTTGCATCCCCTTTGGTATAAATGTTATGGATATCACAGATCAAATTATTTTGTTGTGGAAAATATTTATGAAAATTAATTGATTCTGGGATCATTCCAACTCAAATGAGTCAGACACCCTAATACCATATTTGAATCAAGAACAACTATGAGAAAGACTTCAATGCTTTCACAATCTTATACCACAGGGTAGCTTTTTAGGTAAAACTACCTTCTTGCAAAACCTACTAGCTACCTACATGTGCATGAGTTGTCTCTTCCATTTACTTCCCCATTATATTTTTACCCTGAGAGGCATCATGACAAAGTGGACAGAGGGATGACTTTGGAATGAGAATTCCTGGGTGAAAGTTTTGCCTCTGACACACAATGAGCTCTATGCCCATACGTGTCATATGTTCTTAACGTTTCAGGCTACCAGCCAACTCATCAAGATAAATATTCTTAGTGTGTGTGTGTGTGTGTGTGTGTGTGTGTGTGTGTGTGTTAGATCTTTGGCATTCTGAGGAAGCCTATGGACCCATTCTCAGAATAGTGTTTTTTAAAGTCACAATTGAAGGAAATATTAAATTTCAGTTAGAGGTTAGCATAAGCAATGGTGTATTTTTTTCCTATCCAAGGTCACTAACATCTTGAAATCTATTGTTGAACCCTTCCATGGACCGCAGTTTAAGAATTCCTTCCCTAAGATGTTAAGTTAAAAATATAAGTTGCTAACTTGTCATGATCAAGGAAGATTTTACATTGGAAGTTTTCTACATGGATAAAATTTCAAGACCAAACCAAAATTTTTTTCACTCTAAAAATCATGGGAGAATGAGAGAATTGTGAAGACAGCTTTGTTTCTGTGTCTAACCACTTTAGCCCTAGAATTTTAAAAAAGGCTTTGAGAAACTGACCATAAATGTGTCAATCTGCATGTATGTCATCATCAGAATTAGTTCTACACCAAAGTATTAAATTGGCAAAGTTTATCTTCAGCACTCCCAGCCTACTCTTTTGGTTCTTTCTTCCCTTCAAGCAGACAGTCAGTTAATAAAAAATTTATAAGGACCTACTATGTGCCAGGTACTCTGCTGTGTTAAGCACTATGGAAATGAAGACAGGCAAGGGACAGTCACTGATCTCAGGGATCCCACAGTTTAATGGTGGAATCAACATGAAGAAAACTACCTGCAAACCCATATATATCTATATACATGTATAGGCATATATATTATATATGAAGAGAGAGTGGAACAGAGGAGGAGAGAGGGGGAGAGAGAGAGGGAGACAGGGAGAGAGGGAGAGAGAGAGGGAGGGAGGGGGAAAGAGGGAGAGGGAGAGGGAGAGGGAGAGGGAGAGGGAGAGGGAGAGGGAGAGGGAGAGGGAGAGAGAGAGGGAGAGAGAGAGAGAGAGGGAGAGAGAGAGAGAGAGAGAGAGAGAGAGAGAGAGAGAGAGAGAGAGAGAGAGAGAGAGAGAGAATACAAATAAACTGGAGATAATAGGGGTAAGGTGCTAGCATTGAGGGATCAGCAAAACCTTCTTGTAGAAGATGAGATTTTAGCTCAAGCCAGGGAAACCAAAAGGTAGAGATGAGGAAAGCAATTTATACAATAACAACACTGAAAAAACAGATAACTTTGAAAGCTGTAAGAAATACGATCAATACAATGATGATTCAAGGACCAATGATGAAACATGCTCTCCATTACAGAGAGGTTATGGATTCAGGGCGCAGAATGAGACACATCTATTTTTGTGTACAACTATTGAGGGAATTTGTTTTGCTTGACCACATATATTCGTTAAAAGACTGCTTCCCCCCTCCCTCCACCATAGGATGGGAGTACAAGAGAAAAATAAATAAATTTCTGCTCAAAGTTTTCTTAATAGAGGTGGTGGTGGTGGTGGTAGTGGAGGTGCTGGATGTGAAGAGCTGCATGCATTTTCAGATAAGGTCATTATATTATTAGTTTTATTCAAATGTTTTACATCTTCCTGTCCCCCTCCATCAAGGCACTCAGTAACTATGTTATCTTCTAAATTCATTAGCCATAAGATCAAAGGATTATAGATTTGGAGTTGGAGAAACCTCAGAGGCCTCCAACCTTCTCACTTTACAAAAAAGAAAAACTAAGGTACAGGGAAGTTGAGACTTGCCCAAGTTCACACACACACACACACACACACACACACACACACACACACACACAGTAAGAAACAGAAGCAAGATATGAACCTGGATCTTCAGAAGCCAGAGTACTGACTTTTTCCAGTTTCTCATAGGACTTCCTCTTAATAGGTTGCTTTTCCCAGAAGTCTGCATTTTAAAAAAGGACATTGGGAAAGGTCCACAATTATGAAAGGCATAATCAAGGATGAGCCCATTGCTTGGATGCATCTGCATATGGAAAGGAAGGAGTATGGCTGGGTAGGTAGAAGAGGTGACCTTACTTTCTAGCTAGTCAAACTGTGGCCACTGGGCAGGTAACAGATTAAAATGTAATTGGGAAGTATTTAATAAAATGAAGAAAAGTAGAGTAAAACATAGATAATGTTGATTTGTGGTTTTCTAAGTTAATATGTGGCTCACAGTGATTCCTATGTACAATTTAGTGGTGCCTAGTTTCTGTCTGACTTTGACAACACTACTCTAGATTGTTTTGTCTCTATGTCTTTTTCCTGTTAATTTATCTATGTGAAAGAAATGAAATTCTTCCTGTTTGGAAAACTGGGGAATATTTGACCCTAAAACTGTTTGGCAGTTAGTCAAATGACCCTTACATGCTGTACAATATTTCCTCAGAGATTAAATTAGAAAGCTTTGGGAATGCTCACCATATGTTATAATTATATCTCTCACCAGACTCTCCTACCTCTCAAGCACAATTAACCACTGTTTGTTATTGTTGTCATTTGGTTGTGTCTGACTCAATGACTCTGTGGACCATAGCATGCCAATATTGTCCATCAGGTTTCCTTGGCAAAGTCACTGGGGTGGTTTGCCATTTTCTTCTCCAATGGATTAACATGAACCGAGGTTAAGTGACTTGCCCAGAGTCTCACAGCCAGTAAGCATCTGAGGCCAAATCTGAACTCAGGTTGTCCTGACTCCAGGCCTAGTGCTCTACCCACTGAGCCACTAGCTGCCTCCAACCAGTAAGTTTAGTTCAAGTTAAAGACAACTTGAACTTGAAGATATTAGCTACTTAGGTATAAGTGTATCTTGGCCCTGGGGATTGAAAATCTTTTGCTGGGGAGATGAAAGGTCCAGTAGCCAAGACTTTGGGTGAACAAGGTTGTTCATTCCATAAGGGAAAAAGCTAAGAACATCTTTTCATAGGTAATTTTTTTTGTTTGTTTTGTGACATATGGCTGGAGCTCTTTTATAAAGAAGCTATGTGAAGCCTCTGGCTCTGAATTAAAAGAAAATGATGGAGCTGTACTAAGACTGCAGTTGAAGCCAGAAGGTGGAAGTAGAGCACTGTCTAGTGGCCTCGAATCTAGCAGAGATTGGGCATCTAGCCTAGTCTGGTGAAGCATCTGGCAGAGACTTCCTACATGGTTAATAGAGCGGCATATGGTAGAGACCAGCCTAGAGAAGGCATGGTGGGAGTAGTGACATAACAGCACAAAAGAGATCAGTAGCCCTCATCATGAGAGGTGTAAGTTTCCTCTTGGCTCTCAAGCCCTGGGCACACATCCTCTAGGGAGAGGCCCCTCCACACATGTGACTGCTTGTCAATATGTTCCCTGTGTAAACATTTCTCACTGACTGACTCCCTATCTGTGTCTATTCTACCCAATAACGGTGTATTTGTGGGAGAGTCTGTGCAGTGGATGGAGTGCTGTGTCTAGAGTCAGGAAGATTCATCTTTGTTAGTTCAAATCTGGCCTCAGATGCTTACTAGCTGTGTGACCCTGGGCAAGTCACTTAATCGTTTGCCTCAGTTTCTGCATCTGTAAAACCAGCTGGGGAAGGATATGGCAAAGCACTCTAGGATCTCTACCAAGAAAACCACAAATGGGGGTCATGGAGAGTTGGGCATGGCTGAAAACGACTGAATAACAACTGTCTTGGGTTTATGAAGGAAATGTCTCATTACTCCTTTTTAAAATTTACTATGTATCACATGATTTTTTTTTTTGAATACCTTTGCATTGAACTGATAGCTCAAAGGTAAATACTTAGGTGGCACAGTGGATAAAGTGCCAGGTCTGGAGTTGGGAGGGCCTGAGGTCAAACTGGCCTCAGGTACTAGCTGTATGACCCTGGCCAAGTCACTTAACCCTGTTTGCCTCAGTTTCCACATCTGTAAAATGAACAAGAGAAGGAAATGGCAAACTGCTCCAGTATCTTTGCCAATAAAAGACTGAAACTGAACAACAACAAAAATAGTAAGGTAAGGACTTGTAAGCTATGGTTTTGAGTGGATATAGATCCACAGCCTATCTTCAATCTGGCATAGGATTAGCTCGGTGATTTGCCCTCTGAATTGGCAGGGTACCTCAGGTAATACACATGAATCATTGCTATTAGAAATTTAGATATTACAATTGCTGAGAGACATATTGTTGATGGGGGGAGGTTTGGGGAGGGGAGATCTCTCCAGTGATCCTACAACCATAATATATAGAGTGACCATAAAGTAAGCATAAATGCAAATCTTTGCTTGGTCAACATCCCGTCAAGAGAGAGATACAAGTAAGAAGAAGTAATGAGAGATTGAAAAGATTTAGGATTTCCATTTTTTTGGCAGCTAGGTTTTATAGTAGATGAAGCGCTGACCCTGGAGTCAAGAAGTTCAAATTCGGTCTCTTCAGTCACTTCCTAGCTGTGTGACCTTGGGTAAGTCACTTAACCTCTGTTTGCCTCAGTTTCCTCAGCTGTAAAATGAGGATGATAATAATAGTACCTTCCAGGATTGTAGTGAATATCAAATAAGATACTATTTGTAAAATGTTTAGCACAATGCCTGACACATAGTAGGTGTATAAATGCTAGCCATTACTGTTGTTACGTGTGGTTTGTGGTATAAGTATTGGAAGCAACTTGGTGCAGTAGAAAGAACCTTGGATTTGGATTTAGAGGCCCTGGGTTCAAATCCCGATTCTGCTACTCACCCGTGGGAGCTTGTGCAAGATACAAGCTCTGTGAGCCTTAGTTTCATTATCTCTGAGGTGGGAGTTAGACTAGGGGGTTAGACTAGATGGCCTCTAAATTCCCTTCACCATCTAAATCCTTTGACCTAGAGAGACAGACCAAGTACTATCTTCCATTTCAGCTTATTGTACCAGTAAAAGTTAGCATGGCGGGAGGAGTCTCATTTCCTGAATGATCTTAGGATAGTTCAAAGGAGATGGGAAAAAGGTGAGTATGAAGGCATAAGAAAGAAATTGGGTCAGGGTGCTGGGTGCTGTCAATAATAATAGTTAATATTTATATATGAGTTGAAGGTTTGAAAAGAACTTTATATTTCATTTGAACCTTAAATTACAATACAATTATTCTTACTCACATTGGGAGGTGTCAAATTTAGGCTTCTGATTTCATTAGTATATAGAACTCCCAGTGTGGAAATTACCTCCATTGATACAGACTGACATCTATATCTGCATCTGGATCATGATCTGTATCTGTGTAAGGGTAAGCAAAGTGGGACTTTTTGTTGTCTTTTGTTTTGGAGTGCTTCTCAGCACTGGGGCAATCAATGCCTTTGATTGAATCTTGCCTTTGTTTGTAGGAAGACCCATACCCTTTTGCTAGTTAGGTCGTGAGAGGTGTGAAAACCTCAAGAGGTATGAAACCCTCAAGAGGTGTGAAGTGCTCTGACCCTAAAGAAGCGTATATGTACTTTGACTTTAGCATTTTGTCTGGGGCTCACTCATTGGAAGAGTGTTGGTGTGGAAACTCTGGGTAGCCGTTAAGGAGCACCGGCTTTGGAAACCCAGATGTTGGTGCTTCTTTCTCTGGTAACTATGTGTATAGCTTTGGTCAGACAGCTAGAAGCCTGTCTGTTGGTTTGTGTTATTTGCTCTGTTTATATTTTCTCTGTTTGTAACTTCTGTTTGTATATGCTCTGAAGTTCAGGGTACTGACTTTTTCCCCTGAACTAAGTGAATGATATATGTATGTTTAATGAAAGTGAGATTATAAACCCCTTAAAGTTGCTTTCCTTAGAAAAGCAGATCAAAGAACCTGTGTAGCAGCCCTCCTGTGTGCTGGTGTTATGGGCCTTACATAGCCACAATAGCAGCAAGTAGCAACATTGTTGTTACAATATGTATTTGTAACATCATCTGAAATTTATAGTTCTGGAGCCAATATAATAAAAAATGACAATTTGACCTAGGTAATCTATTTTTTCAATTCCATTCCAATTAAATTACTAAAAACGTTATCTTACTGTGTTAGAAAAAATAAAAACAAAGTTCATTTAGAAGAACAAAAGGTCAGGAATTTCAAAGAAACCAGGGACAAAAAATTAAAGGAAGCAGATTCAGCAGTATCAGACTATAAACTATATTATAAGGTGAGAGCAGTGTTGAAGTGTAAAATGGAAATTTCAATTATTTTAAATTAAAAAGTTCTTGTATAAATAAAACCAATGTAGCCAAGAATGGAAGGAATGCAGAAAATTGGGGGAAAACTCTCATAGACAATCTCTTGGAAAGGATGTGATTGGTTTGGAATATTGCTGTGGTGTAGGAAATGATGACATAGTTGTTTTAGAAAAATGTGGAAAGGCTTGGACCTGTGAAGGAAGATACTATACACTTTCAGAGGGAGAAGATGACAAGTGGAAATATGCATAGTACACTCATATATATGTGTACGAGTATAGATGTGTATGCATGTGTATGTTTATAGATATCTATGTGTATGTTTATAGATATCTATGTGTATATACGTATACATATATGTATACGTATATACGTCTGCATTTAATTGTAGTCTTCTTTAGGATGGAGCTGGGGGAGGGAGGAAGGGCAGAAGGGGAAAAATAAAGTAAAAAGTGCAAAACAGGGAACAAAAAAAACTAATAAGGAAGAAAAGTTCTTTTCTTGTTTTGTATTTAAGTTTAAAATGAATAAAAAAATTTACAAAAAAAGAAAAAAAATTTCTACTTCTAGAGATTTGGCTGGGGTACTAGAAAGTTAAAGGCCTTATTTAAGACCCCATATTCAGTATGTGACAGAGGGCAGACTTGGATCCATTTCTTCCAACTTCTAAGACCAACTGACTATAGACAAAATTGTTCCTCATCCCCATATTATAAAGGCAGAATAGGCAGCCATAACACAGTTTGGAGGAAGGAATTATTTTGGGAAATACTGACATAGTAAATCATATCTCAAAAGACTGTCAGTGTCCTAAACTATCTTAAAGCAATACTATGCAATTGGTTGGCTTTGTTTAGAGAACCATCATATGTTACAATTGCCAAGTTTTTAATTTAAAAAATAGCAGACTCTTTTCTTTAATATCTGTCATCTGCACATGTGATGGGTATGTCATCTAGTCCTTTATACAAGTCATTGATAAAAACAGCCCAAATCCCTGGGCTACTCCTCTGGAGTCTTCCTGCCATGTTGACATTAAGCCATTAGCAATTATTCTGAGTTCAGTCATCCGACCAATTCTGAATCTGTCTAACTGTATCATCATTGTCTAGTCATAGCTTTAATATAAAAATATAAAAAAAATTCATCAGGTTGTTGACTGTATTTATTATAAAACTATGCTGCCTATACATTTGTGACTGAAGGAATTTATTTACAATGCAAAATCCACATCTATTATTCAGTTAGATAATCTATCCCAGTGCATATGAATTAGCCTGATTGTAAGGATGACTGACTTATTGGATTTTGTCCTTTTTCCGTTTCTGACATGTACACATGTGCAAATTACTCACAAGGCTCACAAGTATGATAATTATAAACAAACACTTGCCTCACTTCTAGGCTCCATCTGGTTCATGAAAACCATAGGTCAGAAAGAGGAGGTAGTCAACAGATCTTAGACCTAGTACTACCCTTTTGGTCCTTTTTAAGGGGGTGGGGGGATGGAGTTGTGATACTGTAGAAATCTTTTCAGGGCAAAAGAAAATAAAGGATATCAGTGTAGGCGGGGCATTCTCTCTGGGCAAATGTTACTTAACCTCTCTAAACCTGGAATTAGGAGGCAGTATGGTCGTGTCTGTATATATCTATGTATGTGTACATGTGCGTGTATTTTTTCCCCCTAGATTTCCTCTCATATATAAACTCTAGAGGAGGCAGAGCTGCTCAGTTCTTAATATGATATTTTCTCTGCCAAAAGAATTGTCCTTTCATTAAAGATGACTGAACAAAAATGGCTAACTGGCAGTTGATACTAGAGAAAGGGAGACACGGAGAGAGCAACTAGTTGTCTTTCATAAATTCAAGTCTCCTGGCTCAGGTGAACTACATATTTAGGGACTGAAAAAAATTGGTAGATTAATTACTGAGCCACTGTCAGTGATATTCGAAAGATCTTGGGAAATAGGAGAGGTTCCACAATATGAAAGAACAACAAATGACCTGATTTTCAAAAAAAGGAAAGAAAACAGAGTTTGCCAAATGACAGCCCAATGAGTTTGACTCTGGTTTTCAGGAAAACTCTAAAATGAATTATTAAAGGGATGGTTGATGAGCATCTAGAAAGAGAATCAGTGATTGCAAAGAGCCATTTTGACTCTATCAAAAACAGTTCAGGCCAGACTGGCCTCATTTCTCACTTTGACAAGAACACTAAAATGTTAGCTTATAGCATGCCAGAGAAATAGTTAACTTCAATTTTTGTAAAGAACTTGAGAGAGTATCTCATGCTATTGTTGTGGAGAGAATGGGGAGATATTACTAGACTGGATGATATAGTTAGACAAATTCAGAACTTGTTGGATCACTGGACTCAGTAATTATTAATGGTTCAATGTCAACATGGCAGGAGGACTCTGGTTATCATTTTTATCACATTTGCCACATATGCAGATAACATGAAACTGAGAAGAGGTAGGTAAAACATTAGATGATAGGACTGAACGATATCTTGCCAACCTAGAATATTGTGTTGAATCTAATAAAATGAAATTCAGTAGTAATCAATATAAGTTTTGAACTTGGGTTCAAAAAAATTGACCTAACAAGTACAAGATGGAAAAGAGACAGGCAAGTTTGTCTGAAAAAGGTTTGGGGGGTTAAGAGGCAGCAAGCTCAATGAGTCAACAATATGATGTGGTAGCCAAAAATAATTAACGTGACATTGGCCTAAATTAAGAGAGGTATGTTTACTGGGAATAATTATAGTCCCACCATACTATGTCCTCATCAGACCTCATCTGGAATATTCTGTTCAGTTCTAGGGACCACATTTTAAGAAGTATACTGATAAACTGGCTAGTGTCCATATTAGGACAACCAAGATGCTGAAAGGCATGAATCCATATCACATGAAGTAAGACTGAAGGGATTGGGGATGATATTTAGTTTGGCCAAGTGAAGAAAGGTTGACATGATAAGTTTCTTCAAGTATTCGTGCAGTATCATGTGGAAGAGAGATCGTATTAATTTTGTTTGGCGATGGAGAGTAGAATGAGTGGAAATTACAAGCAAATTACAAGCAAATATTTAGTAAGTTTAGGAAACAAACCCTCGCTAACAATTGGAGCTATCTCAATCTTTGGTGGAATTTCTCTCCTTATAGGTCTTTAGGAAGAGTCTAGGTGACCTCTTATTGGGTATGTTAGAGTATGGATGCCTTTTGGGTGTGAGTTCAGCTACATGGCCACTGAAATTCCTTCCAAATTTCAAATTCCATGATCGTATAAGTAGTGGTAGATTGTGGAGGTTCTTTGTAATTATAGATGTTAATGATGATAAAAAATTGACATACTTTAAGATTTGCAAATCATTTTTGTGTATTCAAGATAATATATACACGTTATCGCATTTGATCCACATCATATAATCTTGTGAAGTACTACCATTATATCCATTTTTTGGAGAAGGAAACAAGACTTAGAGGAGGTTACACTACTTGCCTATTAAGTAGCAGAAGGCATTTGGACATAGGCTTCTCCTGACTCTAAGCCGTATATACTTTCCACTACTCTATTTTGCTTCAATATAACAGATAATGTAATTAACAAATTATTAAGTATCATAGTAAAAATAATAGTGTATAATATATTTTATGTATAATGAATTTTTATAATGAAAAGTCCTAGGGTCTGAAATCTAAAAGGAGACTGTAAGTTATATTTGGAATGAGGACTTCCATTAGGTATTAACAAATACTGATGAATTGATTTCAAAGGCTTGATTTCAGGTATTTCTATCTCTTATTCTAGTACAAAGATAATCTTAGTGATGCTACTAATACCACTTTAATGATCATAATCTACCATGGTGGTTTCCTGACAGGCAATCCTTTTGTTGCCAGAAAAAACAGAAGCAAAGTGTTGAACAGCCTTCTCTCCATTGTAGGTTATTCACCACTTTAATCCTCACCTTTTCCCCAATACAGTAACAATAACCAGTTTTGTTAACCTTACCATTTCTAATGAGACAATGTAAAGTGCTTTGCAAAATTTAGAGCACTTTGTAAATGTGAGCTGTGGATTTGTGTAAACACATCTAACATAAATTTTATTGCTGCTTCTTTCTTTTTTCCTGCAAATGACTGGGCATATCTATTGCTTAAAATTATTATAAGGCTACTCTCTATAGGAGCTAGCTACATATATAGTATATATGTAGGCATTTCCCTCCATTTTCAATTTAAAATCTTGATGTTTTTTGCAAGTCTCTAGGCCAATACATTTTCTCAGCTCTTGTTCAGCGTACCCCATTTCTGGCTAAGTGACTGTCATTCCTACAAGTAAAAGCAATGACTTAGAAATCCAAGTCTGGTTCTCAGGTATCATTTTCTTAATCAGCTGTTTACTTTCCCAATCTATCCTCTTTTCTCAAAACTCTTGCTTTCAGTTGGGAGCAGTGAACAAAACTGCTATCTGTACCCTAAAAATTTTATTTCTTGGTCAAGATTTAATAATGCCTGTAATATTTAATGTTCCCTTGGCAGTACCATTTATCCCTATGTGAATCAATGAATGAATGACTGGATGAAAACCATTTAGCAAACAATTACTGTGTGTCAAACACCATGTTGAATCATGAGGGTAGTGGTATTTAAGTTTGACAGATCTTAGATAACCTTTGGACAAGTCCTGGATACATGCTCTGGGAAAAAAAAAATAGAGCTCCCTATTGTTTATGTTAATTTTATTTTTTAAAAAATTTCTTTAAAAATTGGCTGTATTCATCTCATGCAGGTTGAGAGGTCAGGAGTGATTCATGGGCCTAATCTCACTACTAATCTGTTTTGTTATCTGGCCTGGTTTGATCCTCCTTAGGCAACCTAGTCCCACCCAGGGATTTACCATATTGATGCCAAACTTAATATGGATATTCTATCATTATAGGCCATTGCAGCTTAGAATTCCCAAGCTCAAGAGATCAGCCAGCTTCACCCTCTTAGACTAGTGGGGATAAGAAGTGAGTGTCACAACAACCAGCCAAGTCACATTTTGCCTCAATATCCCTCATAACAAAATTACCTGACACTTATATAATCTTATACAATCTTTTTTCCTTTGTCCTTTATCTCATAATGCCTTTCATCATTCTTTGGATCAAAAGCTGGTGGTTCCTCCCCAGAAGGGATGGGTCACTCTTATCTCAGGTCCCTATTTGCAAACTAAGTAACTGTTAACAGAATTTGAAAAATCAGGTAAGTTGTAGGGGTTGGGCTGTAGGGATATTTTGAGGGACAGAGGACCCTGCCTTATCTCAGGACTTACAGAAAACTCAAGCATCTGGCTCGAAGAGGAAATAGACCTCTTTCTTCACCTTTCAAATTTGTTTTTTTATGAAGCATACCATAATGAAAGCATAGGACAGAGTGACAGACAGCAAGGCCTTTACTTTAGACTTCTTTGTCATCTCTCTGCTAGGAACATTTGAAAGGAGGTAGAGATGTCTAGGAGAGTGAGCAGTAGGGGCAGTGAGTGCCATGCTAGCTAGTATGGGTTGAGACATTTTAAGTTGTCAGCCAAATAGCCTTTAGAATCGCACCACAGAAATTCTATTTGCAGGGCAAGGCTATTCACTGGCTAATAATTGCACAGAATTGCTTGTGGGCCTCCACTTCCATGCCTCCCAGACAGCATGGTATTTCTCTTTTAAACTCAGCCACCCCAATTCTGATTGCTGCCCACCACTGTGGTCAATTGTCTGCTGTCATTTCCATATGCTGTCTTTCCTCAGATAGTGCTTCCAAATGATCCTTGAAATACTCCTTTTGTCTGCTTTAGTGTGTGGTCCCATTATTCTCCTTCAATTCTCTATATAGGAACTACTTTGGAGCACAGACAATAACAGATGGGAGGTAAAAAGTAGGATGGAAGTGAATTTTTTCCTTTCAAGGCTCTTTATGATAACATATGATTTGAAAATGGTCTTTGCAAAAACTTTGTTGTAGGAATAAAGGGTGTGTGTGTGGGGGGGTAAAAATTCATGTTTTCTCCCCCCTTTAATTTACTGCTTTAAAAACTATGACATGCAAATAATGCCAGCTGTTTCTTTTTTCCATTCTATGATTTCAGCAAATGACTTCTAGCATATCTGGCTGTGATAATTGCAGTATAAAGTGAAGTACTCTTTGGAGTGGAGTGGTTAGAACAGCTCCATCAGCCTCTGCAGGGTTCTGGGGATTAGTCTTACAACAAGGAAGCCTGAGCAGATGCTCAAGGGTCATTGTGTGAGGCCTAGGAAAGATTGAAAGACAGTATCTACCACCTCTCCCACAATGGAGCCAGCGATTAGTAAGACTCAAAAGGCAAATGGAAACTTGCGTTCAGCTGGGAGCATTCAAATGTAACTGCTTCGAGTCAGTTTTCTCTCACATACTTAGTGGTAGAGACATTTGATGTTTATAACAACGGTGCTGTTAGTAACTGGGACTGACCCCCCTCTCTTTACTCATCCCCCCATAACCCTCAGCTTCTGATTCTAATCAGCTGCAAATGAATTAGACAATTGAACTTGTTAGCATTGTTTATAAAATAAGATTAATAGGCTGAGAATGAACCTATAGGGATCTCTGATGAGTGAAGTTAACGAGTTTGGGTGCAGTAAATTTGCTACATCTATTCTGGCTGCTCAGACACCATTGTTTGGCCTTCTTCCTGGTTCTTGGCCATATATAGCTGAAATTGCTCAATAAGTGAAATATTAGTCTATTTAGAAACACAGTTATTGATACAACAAGGGAGCTCCCTTTCCAATATTATACCTTACTCCCTTCTGTGTACATGACTGCCCAGTGTCACTGGCATCCTTGCAATTCCTTTCCTGACTCTATTTTCACTCATGGTCCTCTATGCCTGGAGTGCCCTCCCTCTCTTCCTGGCCTCTCTGGCTTCTTTCAAGTCTCAGCTAAAATCCCACTTTCTTCAAAAAGTCGTTCTCAGTCTTCCTTAAAGCTGGCGTCTTCCATCTGGGATTTTCTCCAGTTTATGCTGCATATATTTTGTTTGTACAATAGTTGTTTGCATATTGTCTCCCCCATTATATTGTTAGCACCTTGAGGGAAGGGATTTTTTTTGGCCTTTTCTTTTAGTATCCCCAGTTTAGTTAGTGCCTTACTCATAGTAGGTGCTCAATAAATGCTTATTTATATGAATGAAATTATAGATCCTGACCAGTAACTATGGATATTACCTCCCAAATTCATGTTAATGAACCTGGGCCTTGAGTATAAAAATCTATAAACCTAATATAATTACCCTGAGCTCTGGAATGAGTAAGTTCCAGGTTTTCTGGGTCTGAAGCTGTGATTTCACTGATGTAGGAAATTCCCTCTATCAATGGCGATTAACAATCCCAGGCAAGTTAGAGAGTTGAGTGTGGCAGTAACAGCAACATTGTGTGATGATCAACTATGACAGACTTAGCTCTTCTCAAGCAATGCAATGATTTAAGACAATTTGAAAAGGCTCATGATGGAAAAATGCTATCCACATCCAGAGAAAGAACTATGGAGTCTGAATGCAGATTGGAGCATACGATTTTCTCTCTTTATTTTTCTTTCTCGTGGTTTTTCCCTTTGTTCCTGATTCTTCTTTCACAACATGACTAATGTGGAAATATGTGTAATATAATTATACACGTATAGCTTATATCAGATTGCTTGCCATCTTGGGAAGGGGAAATGGGAGGGAAGTGAATGTTGAAAACTACCTTTGCATGTAATTGGAAAAATAAAATACTATTAAGTGGAAAAAAATAGAGAGTTGAGTGTGGGAGAAAGGAAAGTGGTTTGCCCTGAGAGGTTAACTAACTTGTTCATGGTTCTGTCAGATTGTGACAAGGTGAAACCTGAACCCAAGTCTTTCTGTTTCCAAGGCATCTCTCTAGTTTCTACACGATGCTGCTTTACAGGCTAATCAGACTTAAGACTGCTCCTAGGCAGTCCTTCTAAATCTACCTTATCAGTGTACTGTCCCATTCTCCACAAAGGCTCTTCCAAGCCTTTTCACCCTTGCTCAAACCTCCCACGGCTCCCTCTTCTCTCATCATCTCAGCTGAGACCCTTAACGGATATTTTACAGAAAAAAACTGAGGCCATTAACCATGAACTTCTCTTCTTTCCTCTTCCTCATCTATCACTCAGATGCCTCCTTCCCCTCATTCACCATTTTTTTACATGATGGGGTGGCCTTCTCCTTACCAAGAATGCCCCTGTACCTGTTCAAGAAACCCTATTCCATCCTGTCTCCTCCAATAGATTGCCCCCTGTTATCCCCACTCATAATCTATTTTCAATCTCTCCCTATCTACAGCCTCATTTCCTACTGCCTACAAACAAACCCATGTCTCCCATGTCACCCTGACACTCCCACATACTGAAAAGACCCTCACTTTATCCTTCTATCCCTGCTAACCACTGTCCTATGTCTTTTCTGCCCTTTGTAGCTAAATTCATCAAAGGGTGTCTAAAATAAGTGCCTCCCCCTCCTCCCTATTCACTCTCTTGCCCCCTTGTAATTTAGTTTTTCACCTTGTCATTCCACTGAAATTGCTCTCTCCATAGTTACCAATGATATCTTAGTTGCCAAGTTCAATGGCCTTCTGTCAATCCTTATTCCTCTTGAACTCCCTGCAGCTTTTGGCACTATTGACAGCCCTCTGCTCCTTGAAACTCTCTTCTCTTTAGGTTTTCAGGACACCACTCTTTCCTACTTTTCTTCCTATGTATCTGACTGCTCCTTCTCAGTCTCCTTTGCTGGATCATCATCTGGACCACTACCTCTAACCATAAGTATTCCTCAGAGTTCTATCCTGGGTCCTTTTCTCTTCTGGAATGAGTAAGTTCCATGTTTTCTGGGTCTGAAGCTGTGATTTCACTGATATAGGAAATATACAAATTTACTCAGTGATCTCATGAGCTCCCATGGCTTTGATGATTCTCAAATCTATACTTTCATCTCCAGCTGCCTTTCAGACATCTTGAGCTGGATATCCAGTAGACAACTTAAATTAAATATGTCCAAAACAGAACTCATCTTTTCCCCTGAACCCTACCCTCTCCTACCTTCCCTGTTATTGTAGAAGGAAACCCTATCCCCCCAGCCCCCAAGGCTTGCAACCTAGAAGTCATCCTAGACTCCTAATTCTCTCTCACTGCGCATATCCAATATTTTACCTTTGCATCATCTCTTGAATATGCCCCCTCCTCTCCTCAGACATAGTTACCACTCTCGACCCTCATCGCTTTATACAGGGACCATTACAACAGCCTATTAGTGGATTTGCCTGCCTCAAGTCTCTCTCCACTCCAATCCATCCTTCATTCTTCTGCCAAAGTGATTTTCCTAAAGTGCAAGTGTGACCATGTCATTTCCCTATTCAATAAGCTCTGGTGGCTTCCTATCACTTCCAGGATCAAATACAAAATACTTTGTTTAACATTCAAAGACCTTTATAACCTGGTCCTCTTTGACATTTCCAGCCTTTTCTTATACTTTATTCCCCTTGGTGTACTCTGAGATCTAGTGACACTGGCCTTCTGCCTGTTCCTCTAACCAGATTCTCCATCTCTGGGCTCCAAGTATTTTCTCTGCCTGCCCCCATGCCTGTGATGTAATGCTCTCCCTCTTCTTCTCTGCCTACTGACTACCCTGGTTTTCCTTAAGTTCCAACTCAAATCTCACTTTTTTTAGAGGAAGCCTTTACTATCTCATTAATTATAGTACCTCCCCTCTATTAATTGTTTCCTATTTATCTTGAATACAGCTTGTACACACATACTTATATATACACACATACATATATGTATATATACATATATATATGTGTGTGTGTGTGTGTGTATGTGTACAGACACACATGTTGTTTCTCTCATGAGGTTGTGTTCTTCTCAAAGGCAAAGACTGTGTTTTGCTTCTTTTTGTATCCCTAGTGCTTAGCAGAGTGCCTGAAACATACTAAGGGCTTAAATGTTTATTGATTGAAATCACAAAGGCAGGAATTATAGAAATCACTGCCATTGGTTCAAAGTGGTCCATAGTTTCTCCCCAAATCTGGCTTATATAAAACCCAAATTCAGACTATAATGATTGTGTGCATATATATTTTACTCCTTTCAAAGATATCTCACTTAAGGTGTCTTGTATTTGGGTCAATTCATAGGACATTTGACATAGGACATAATAATAGAAATAGTAATTCATAGGACATTTGAAACAATAAATGAAGGATGGCAATGATATATTAGACTAACTTCATATGATGTACTATTTTATAATTTAATAAAATGCCTATCAAGATGCAAGTATTCAGTGGTGCATGGAAGAAGACATTAATTTTAAGAATTACTATAATAATTATGAGACAGATAAAGAAGTTGTGTGTCATAGCTCAAGGTTACACCAGATATATCACTAGGAAAATGTGCTTTCCTCTGAATACTGCATATGTTTTTTATGTTCCAGAACCTTTGAGAGGTCAAATAGAAGCTATTGAAGATGATGAAGAAGACAGAATAAGATCGAGATATTAAAGCATTTTGCTGGAAAACATTCTTCTTTTCTTAGCATTTCTACTTAATCCCTGAACACATCATAAGGCCATAGAATCTAAGAGCTAGAAGACAATTTAGAGATCATGTCTACCTACTCTTTTATTCTGAAAATGAGAATGGAGAAACTCATGGTGGTTAAGTGACTTGCCCAGAGTCACACAGTTTATGTGCCAGAACTGGGTCTAAAACTCATGTCTCTTAACTCCCAACCTGTGATTTTTTCCTACCCTATAAGATGACAGGATTTAGGGTTAGTAGGTACCTTGGAGACCATTGAGTCCAATAAGTAATTAATAATAACACTAATGAGAATACTATAATAGCTAACATCCATAAAGTGCTTTAAAGTTTGCCAAGGGCTTTACATATATTATCTAACCCTCCCCCAACAACCCCAGGAGGTAGATATCTCCATTTTACAAATGAGGAAACTGAGGTTGACAGTGGTTCAGTGACTTGCTCAGCATCAGAGCTAACAAATTCATGAGACACTAATTGCATTAAGGTTTTCCTGAATTAAGCTCTACTCTATTCCTTATCAATTCTTTACTCACTATGCCTCCTTGTTGGCTTTGCATATTTTACAGAAAAGGAAATTAAGGAAGTGTCACACACTGGGAAATGGGGTTAAACTTGAAGTCAGTAGACCTGGGTTTAAATTCTGGCTCTGACACATATACCTGTTTGATCTTTGGCAAGGGAGCCAAATTCATCCTCAATTTCCTGACCTGTTAAAATGAAAGTGTTGGATCTCTTCCTTTCCAGCTCTAAATCTGTGATCCTAGAAGGCCCAAAGGGGTTTAATAGCTTGCACAAGGTCATAGTTAGAATGTAGGAGAGCACTGTGTGCCTGACATATAGTAGACACCTAATAAATAAATGTGTGTTGACTTTCGACTCTAAATTCTTTCCACTTTATCACACTGTCTTGGTCCCTGCTCTCCTTTTTATTGACTATTTTATAGCTTTACTTTCCCTAAAATGGGCATAAACTGAGACAGATTTAGTTTGTGAAATTATTTGCTCTATTAACGTGCTCTTTAGGCAGTACGTAATCAAAATAATTCAAAATAATAACAGCATGCATATAGTACCCTAAGCTCTACAAAATGCTTATGCATATTATCTCATTTGATCCTTACAGCCTTATGAAGGAAATACCACCATTATCCCCATTTTATAAATGAAGAAGCTGAGTTTGAGAGAGGTTAAATGACTTGCCCAGGCTGCCCCAGCTAAGATGGGTCTGAGGCAGGATTTGAATTTAACTCTTCCTCACTTCCTGTCCAGAGCTCTTACCCAGTACCCAGCTGCATCATGTTAAAATGTACAAAGTGCTTGATTTAGTTGAGAAGAAAAAAAAAACCTGAAGATGAATGGATTATTACATGTAAGGATCTTCACTGACTTTGAAGATGATGAAGATTTCGCTGGTTTTATTCTGTTTTGCCTAAGGGACTTGTTTTCATTTTCTTAGGATTAGTGTTCATTAACAACTTTAATTGTAGCTTTTGGAGTCTTAAACAGAACAGAAAGCAAGGAAAAAAAACCCACCTCAGGCATTGAGCTAAGTCCTTTGAGCAAGGAAATCAGGGCCAAATGACATGACTTATACAGGTTAGCTCCCTAGGCACTTTTTTACTCTCCCTTCAGCTAGTCTCAGATGACCACATTCCTCCTTCAGCTAAAGAGGTTGGCCTAAAATATCATTTATAATCCTGTGGGCATATATGGTGATTGTCCAGCAGGTGGTGTATTTGTAGAAAATTGTTCCTCTTAGCCCCTCAGAAATTAGCCATCAGATTTCTGTCACAACATGGGAGATTTGAATGAACACATGACACTCTTAATGTGAAAAATGAAAAATCTGGCTAAGGAATAACTGAATAAGTGAACAGAGAACACAAGAAACCACCTCTATAGAAGACTAAAAATTAATAGCCATTAATATAATTAAAAACCTTAGCCAACATCAAAAGTATCTCTTATCTTCAGCCTAAAGAATTCTGTTTAATACATAATTCACTGAGCCTATGAACATTCTGGGAACCTTTTGGATGGGCATCAGCCTTTAATTCAAAATTATTCACTTTGGGAAATGCTGGGCACAAAAGGCAGTAAGTACACTCTGTAATTTATACTACCAATCAAATTGCAATTACAAAAAAAATTAAAACACGACTTTAAACAGCCTAACTTCACCCTCAGGGCTACTTGCTTTTTTTGTAAACATAGCCAGGGAACCCAATCCAGTAATTAAGAATTATGACCCTTTACACTTTATAGCCTTGTTAGGGTGACAGTGTAAAATTCCAAGATGGGAGAAAAAATTCACTTTAAGTAGTTTTGAGAGGGCAGAACAACATCCTGATAATTTGTTTTGTCTTAGCTGTGACATAGTACCCAACTTGATTGGCTTTCCCAGTGTCAAGTGCAAGACTATGGCATGCATCCTAGTAATGGACACCCCTCTTCATCTCTTCTTGTCAGAATCCTTGACTTCCTTCAAGGCTTAATTCAGGTTTCACCTCCTCCTTGAAGCCTTGCTAGGTCCCCCCCGCCCCAGGTTGTTATTATTCTCTTCTGACTTGTTTCCTTGTGTGATATTTATGTATATATCCTATCAATGCAAGTTCTTTAAGGGAAGTGATGGCTTAGTTTTTATCTTGGTGTCCCCCATACCTATTACTGAGTATAGCACAAAGTAAGAGTTTAGTAACTGCTTGTTTAACTGAATTAATTTTTCCTTGACTTTCACTTTGACAACAGCCTGAAGGGTATCAAGGCTTCCATTTGCTTTGGAGGCTGAATATAACTACTCTTCAGTCACAGAATCATAGGCAACAACAAAAATTAGACATCTTGGGATATAAATCTTTTACAGGGCTTTTTCTTTTTTAAAAAAATGCTGTGGAGAACCAAAGCGATAGGAGCACAGCTTTTCATTGTTTTTTTTTTTTTCCATTTTGCTTTTGTATACTTGGTGCTTAGCACATTGCCTTGTATAGATGCTTAATAAATACTTATTGGATTAGTTAGTATTAATTTAACTAAGGGGTTAGCTGATAAGGTTGAAAATTTCTTATGAGTTTTAGCATTTCTAATATTTGTTAGTTTTAAATACTAGAAAATCTGGAGGATTCAATGAACTAAAGCTATGGTGAGTGGTAGGTTTGATATTTTTGATCCTGAGGCATTGTCTGGGAACTCCTGGAGTCCCACCATGTAGAACTTTCCCTTCTCATAGTCCATGTCTTGTTTTATACATATATATAATATGTACACACACATTTTTTGCAATGACTTGGACAGAGGCTTGCACAATTGGCCAATAGTGTGAAGCAGGGGGAGCTAACAGGTTGAAAGATCTCACAGCCAATAAAATGGACTGAATGAAGAGGATGAAATTAGTGGGGGGAAAAAAGTAAAGTACATTTGGGTTAAAAAATAAGCTGTTTAAGTACAGGCTAGGAGAAGCATAGCTAGATAACAGTACTTGGGAAAAAGACTTAGCGGCTCTATAGAGTGCAAATCCATTGAAGGAGTTAAACATTATGAGGGAAACAACCAAAAACCAGTGCTCAAGGGATCTTGGGCTTCTTTTATAGAAGAAAAAAGTAGAAAACAAGGAAGATGGTAAAATATACTTTGTCCTGATTAGATCACATCTGAAGTAAGGTGTTAAATTCTGGGTACCACATTTTTACAAAACATTGGTGAATTGGACCATGTCCATGGAAATATGACCAGGATGGGAGGGGTGACTGGAAACCATGGCAGGTAGGGGAACTGGGAATGTTGATTCTGGAGAAGAGGAGATTTGGGAGGAACTGGAATGGAAAGCAGAGCCAGTTAAGGAACTGGGGGGTGTTTAATCTGTAGAAGGGAAGGTTTGGGGGAAAATTAGGGTAAGTAAAGATAGTTAGGTTCAAATATATGAAGACCTGTCATTTGGAAAGAAAGAATTTGATTTATTTTGTTTGGCCCTTCAGTGCAGAGCTAGGAAGAATGGGTAGAAGATGTAGAGAGCTAGATTTAAATTCAATATAAAGGGAAAACAAACAAACAAACAGACAAACCTTCCCCTAATATTTAGAGCTGTTCCAAAATGGAATGAACTGCCTCAGGAGCAAGGGAATTCCCTATCATGGGTATTCCTAAAGTAGAGACTGGAGAATCACTTATGAGTCATATTGGAAATAAAGTTTTGGTTCATATATGGTTTGAAACAGATGATCTCAAAGGGCCCTTTCTGCTTTAAGAACTCTGAGATAAGGCTGACCAATAAAACATCAAGTCTACTGCCTACTAATTTAATAGAGATAGTGAGGCATTTTTGAAGAGAACTCTGGGAATAGTAATAGACAATTGACAAAAGAATAAAAGCATCCAATTGCAAACATGAGGTTGCCTTTTCCCTGTTGTTGCATCCCTACTTACACCTTGGGTCACATTATTTCATTGCAATATGCCAAGAGTAAGCATCTGTGAGATGGATATTGAGTCTATGGCAGTGTCAGAAATAGGTCTTTTCAGCCAGGCACCCCACATTCAGCTGATTTCCCCTCCATGTTACCATCCACCATACAGAGGTTGCAGTGTAGCACAGCTGAAAGAATACTGAATTTGCAGTGAGGGGACTGAGGTTCAAATCCTGTTCCAGTCATATACTCCTCCTAAGTCACATGACTTGGGGCAAGTCCTTTAAAGTCTCTGGGCTCCATCTTCTTCATAAGTCAGATGAAGGGTTTGGACTAGATATTCTAAAGTCCCTTTAAGCTCTAGAACAACAATTCTTGCTTAGACAACTTAGTATGGAATTTATTATCCTGAAGTTGAGGATCTAAAGACCAGTGAAGCCTGAGTACTATGGAATTAGAATATCCTAAATACAGGGTGTTCCAAAAGTCTGTGTGCAATTTTAATCATTCAGAGTTTTGGAACATCCTGTATATGAACATATACTTATATGTATGCAATACCATACAACACATTTATGTGCATACATACTCACATATATATGGAAAGACATAGATATAATGTTCCAAAGTTTATGAAGTGTTTTCATTTTAAAAAAAATCTGAAATAGCTAGTACAAGCTTTTATTTCAGTTTAATAGATAAAAAAAACCAAAAATAAACTGAGTTTGAGAGAGATCATGTGATTTGTAAGTATCTAGATTTTAACATGTCTCCTGATTTAAGATTTAAGTACATCTTCAAATGTACCTTTAGAAGAATTTTTTATATCTATAACTTCAGCTGGAATAATATAGCCAGAAGACCTTCAATTAATTGTTATTCAAATTATAAAACTGTTTTGAGAAAATTGTGGTGATTAGAAATCCAACTTGTGGTACAGTGTTTGGGCTGTAAGGAGAATAGCTGACTTGGATGAGAAAGATTCTATGTATTTATCTATCTATCTATCTATCTATGTATTATCTATCTATATCCAATTATCTAAATTCTTAGACTCTGATTTCTTATAGGAATTTGGCTTGAGTTTGAACAGTTTGGAAGATTAAGATATTTAGGACGATGCCTGAGACCCTTTGTGTCTGGAGACTTAGGAAGCTAGACATGTTTGAAATAACTCCCTCAAACCATAATTAATTAGGTAGTTAGTCCCTTAGAGAAGAGAACTGCGTGAACCCTGATATAGACCTTCTATCTAGTGAATTAGCTTTATAGGAAGCATTCTGTACTTCTGACAGATGAATGTGGATTTTATTGCTCCCAACACAATACACTCTGTTTATATATGATGCTGTTAAATATATTTTAAAAGTAAAAATAAATCTTGGCACTTTGAAATAGCTCTCTATAAATAATGATAGTAACGAGGGTCACATTAATGAGCTATTTGAGAAACAATGAATTTCTCAAACAGTATATTTCCAATAGAAAACAAAATCTCAACATGGACACCCTTCCTCCTTCCTCCCCCCAAAATAGATCAGTTCCATGAAGAGAAATGAACTTCAGGCTTACTGAGAGGAAGCTAGCCATTCATTAAGGATTTATACCTGCATATATAAGATGACAATTTAGAGCTGATTTCTATAAATTACCTGGTAGTTATTTTGAATACATAATGGACATTCTTTTTCTTGTTGTTGTTATCAAGTCATTTCAGTCATATTCAACTCTTTGTGACCCCATTTGGGGTTTTCTTAGCAAAGATACTGGAGTGGTTTTCCATTTCCTTCTCCAGCTTATTTTACAGATGAGGAAACTGAGGCAAACAGGGCTAAATGACTCGCCCAGGGTCACACAGGCAGTAAATGTCTGAGACCACATTTGAACTCCTAGCACTGCATTCACTGTGCCATCTAGCTGCCCCTGGATATTCTTACACATCTACATGTTGATCACCTCGATAGAATGTAAGTACCTTAAGGACAGGCACTGTTTCATTTTTGTGTTCACATCCCTAGAGACTAGCACATTGCATGGCACAGAATAAACACTTGCTATATTCTTGTTGATTGATTGATCTATTGATGAATTTGGCATAATGGAAAAAAAACTCAGGGCTGGGATTCAGGGGACCTAGGGTCTGGGGCTTCTTTTGGCAATAACTAGTTGGGGAGCTTTAACCTATTTACTATTTCTGGGCTTTGGGTTTTTCATATTTAAAATGAAGGGGTTGTACTAGATAATCCAAAAGGTCCTTTTCCATTTGGTGGATTCTGTGATTATTTGATTCCTTTTGCAAACAGCTTGACTCTGTGTATAGATCGTAACAAATGCAAATCATGGTCCTCCTTATTGTAGTGGAAAGAGGGCTACGCCTTGAAAGAGAGGATCTCAGTTTGATCCCTGGCTAATACCTTCCAGTTGTGGGATCCCGGATGAGTAACTTCATATCTCTGAGCCTCAGTTCTCCCACAGGCAAAATGCGGATACAAATACATACAACAAAGGGATTGCATGAAGAAAACTTTGGAAGCATCACAACACTATACAAATGTAGTATTATTATAGTATTATTATTCTTAGCAGTCAAAAGGCATGATCTCATGGACTGTGGTTCTTCCTAGTTTTAAACTGGGCAGCTTTAGGAACCTCAATATGCCCTCTTAAGGCATATTGAAGCTTCAGATAAATAGATTAGGAGAATAATTGTTACTCTGGAATAATGTGGTCCGTGGTATTGTGAAACCGCTGAACAATCTCCTTATGTTCTTTCTTTGTTTAGGGGCAGCTAGGTTGTGCAGGAGATAGAACATTGGGCCCAGAATCAGGAAGACGAGTTTAAATCTGGCCTCAGACACTTACTAGCTGTGTGACACTGGGCAACTCACTTAACCAGTCTTCATCAGTTTATTCAACTGTAAAATCAGGCTAATAATAGCACCTACCTCACAGGGCTGTTGTGAGGATCAAATGAGAAAATATGTACAAAGTACTTAGCACAATGCTTTAGGCACTACATAAATTTGGATCTACTCCATTCTTTCCTGGGAAACCAAGTAAAGAAGAATAAAATCAGACCATTAGGATGTATTAAAAATAATCAGTTTCATCAATGCGGGTATTTTTTTCCACTGATATAGATTGCATTTCTTCCATACATGATCTCATGAGTAGCTTTTGTAAAATTCATTACAGGATCATAGGATTTGAAAAGTTGGAAGGGGCCTCAGGGGCCATCCAGTCCAAGCTGTACATGAAAAGGTGTTTCCTCCACCTATCCCTATAATAGTGGGGATAGGTAGGTGGTTCAGTGGACAGAGTAGCAAGGCTGGAGTTGAGAGGACCTGAATTCAAATCTGCCCTCAGACTCTTCCTGCTGTGTGACTGTGAACAATACATTTAACTCTCTTTGCCTCAGTTTCCTCATCTTTAAAAGGAACTGGAGAAGGAAAAGGTAAATCATGCCAGTATCTTTGCCAAGAAAACCCCAAATGGAGTCACGGAGAGTTGGACATGACTGAAACAACTCAACAATAACACCCCTATAATACAGGGTATTCCAAAAGTCAGTAGAGTTCTAATTTTAATAGGCTTGGGACACCCTATACAATTTGCAAGTAGTTGTCTGGCTTCCAGGCAGACTGAATATACTGGTGGTCCTACTATAGAATAGATGGCAAAGCCCAAGGGCTCTAGGGAGGATTGGCAGTTCACATGGCAATATCTGGGGGTCTGGAGCATACAAAGGCAGAGCCCTTGGGAAAGTTTGGTGGAATGGAGGGCACAGTATGAGGCCAAAATGATAAAGACTAGTGGTTTCCCATCTTACTGGAATCATTATCGTTGGTGATTGCTTGCTTTTCTATCAGTGTGAGCAGCTACATCTGTTCATCAAGGTAGCAAGAGAGTAGGTAGGGTGGTACCTACCATGGTTGAGGCCTACTACAGTTGAGAAGTGGGGAGGGCCCTGGAAGGCTGAAGTGAAAAAGGGAATCTGGATTCTTTCCTGCAGGGAGATGGGGCCATGGAAGGGGTGGGGCTGGAAGTGTCTAGCTAGAGGGAAGGAAAGAGTAGCACTGGTAAGAAAGTTAGGGTTGAAATGAAGCTTCCTATGGTGTCTACACTTGCTAGGGCCTATGAATGAATGCAAGGATGGTTTTGGGCTGGATAGATACAATATACAACCTCTCAGTGCCCCTGAAGGCAAGAATTACGCCCAGCAAACCTATTCCCCAATTCCCCACAATTCTCATTTTGCTTCTGCCTTTTTCTTAAGGAATATGATTCTTGAAGGGTAAAGGCAGAACACAAATTTCTAAAAAGGAGCTGATACCCAATATAAGTAAGGAGCTGATAAGAGAGCATCTAACTGAACCTGAATACCCTAGCCCAGATGACCTACACCCTCTAGTATTCAAGAGCTGGTGGGATGTGATTGATGAGCCACCATGAGTGCTGCTCGAAAGACTTTGGAGAATGGGAAAGCTCCAGTAGGATTGGATAGGGTCAACTGCCCAAATCAAAAAAAAAAAAGGAGGGGGGAGAGCCTCCAAATACTATTGTTAGTGAACTTGAATTCAATTCCTGGTAAAATTCTGGAAAGGATTATTTTAAAAGATGATTATTGAGCATCTAGAAAAGAAGTTGTAATTACAAAATTTCATTAAGAAGAGCTTATGCCAGACTAACTTTACTTCCTTTTTTGACAGGGTTACTAGATTTTAGACAGACAAGCAATTGTTAAATATAGAGTTTATCTAGATTTTAGCAAAGAATTTGATCGTTTGTCTCAAACCATTTTTATGGAAATGATAGAGAGATGTGTATTAGTTGAAGGAACAATTAGATGGATTCCAAACTCCTATGGCCAGACTCAAGAGTCGTTGAATGTCAAGTTGACCAGAAGTTACCCATAAAGTGCCCTAGAAATCTGGGCTTGGCCAAGTACTGTTTATCACTTTTATCAATGACTTGGATAAACAACACAGATGGCATGCTAGTCAGACTTGCAGATGAGACAAAGCTGGGAGGTTTCACTAAGAGGCTAGATATAGGAGGGTCCAAAAAGATGACAAGTTGAGCATTAGGTTGCATCTCACAAAACAAAATCCAGTAGGGATAAGTGTTTATACTTCATGCTTATACTTGTATTTGAAAGAGCAAGTTGTCTGAAAAAGATTTGATCCCTTCATGTTAGTAAACTGCAAAAATTCTCCAGACTGTCTAATATGATGCCTTTTCATATCCTTTTGCAAGCCTCTCTTGTCCTTTTTGTATAAACTTTACTTGGAGGAGATCTCACAAAATAAATGGCATGTACTTTGTGGGCTATATAGATAAATTTATGGTTGAAATGGGTTATTATCCATTTGAACTTTCCCATCCCATCCTCCTTCCAGATGTTTCCCTTAAGGTGAATTTCACGACAATAGAGATGCTCTGGACAATCTTATTATGAGCCCTGAGCCAATAGGAAAAGTGACACTCTGCTCAATGCCCGCTGAAGCAGGACTGGAGGACAAGAAACAGTCTCAACTGCATTAAAATTTTATGAAGTAGAGAAAATGATTCACTATTTTGGCATTGTTAAAAGATGAAGATAAGAAACTGAACTGAAATGACTTTATTGGTTGGGGGTGTGTGTGTGTATGTGTGTATGTGGGTGTGTTTTAGGGAAGGAAAGGAGTGGAGAAAGTAGCTGGGAAAGGAGATCTTTAGCTTGAAGGATCACAGAAACCATCTAGTCCAATTCCCTTATTTTATAGATGAAGAAATTGAGGATCATTTAAATGAATTATCCAAGGTCATACTGGTAGAAACAAAAGTTACTAGTAACAGAATTAACAGTAAGTGACAGAGCCAAAATTGAAACTCAAGTCTCATTTCCAGCAGTGGCTGAATTAAAATTCTTAAGAAAATTAAAGTTTTTTTTATATTTAGTAGCTATTTCATCTATGTAAAATATCTTTCATTGTATACAAATTATTTTGAGTTGACAGTCTTATGGAACAGGCACAATCCCTTTATAGATACCATCTCATTAGCTATAATGATAAATTCTTGTGAGGGTAAGAATAAGAAAATTTTAGTATCTTCGTCATGTAGATGAAACATAGTAGACCTGAGCAGGCTAAGGATTTGTTCAAGGTCACATCATTTAGTTAGGAGAATTTTACTGTAAGATGGGATAGATTTATTTAGTAGACATTACAAGCTGAATCACAGGACTGAAGAGTTGGAAAAGACCTCTATTGCTATCAAGCCTGACCCATACCCAAAAAGAAATCCCCACTATGCCATATTCAGCAAGTGATCATCCATACTCTAGGCCTGAAGACTTCCATGGAGAGGATGCCCATTACCTCCTAAGGCAGCTCTTTCTCTGACATCCCTTTTTATCTTTTACATAGTGATTCTGGTTTGGCCTTTTGGGGAAGGCTCCTCCTTCCGCATGACTGGGACAGAGATAGGGTTGGGGACTGGACCTATGATGTCATTACTTCAGGGAACTCTCTTTATTAATCCAGGGATGTGTTTTCTCTGCAACTGATAGCCTTTAAGATAGCCTTAGAGAGTTGCCTAGAACACACTTGGAGGTATATGTCAGATTAGCTCTTAGAGGTACACACATGATTAGCAATTCAAATACATGAAGATAGTAATATCCTGCTGATTCTTTTCCTTCCAGGTAAATGTTCCCATATCCTTCAACCAAGTCTCTATATCTCCTTCTGGGCACTCTCCAAGCAAATAAAACAACAACAGCAACACTTTTGTATTGCTTTAGGGTTCGCAAATTACTTTATGTGTTACTTGATTTGATCCTAGCTTCCCTGGGAGGTAGATGCTATAGCTATCCTCATCTTACAGATGAAGGAACTGAGGCTCAGAGACGTTATGTGACTTGCCCAGAATCACACAGCTAGTAAGTGAGGCTGCATTTGAACTCTGGTCTTCCTGACTCCAGGTCCAGCACACTCACTACTGTGCCACAAGTCTCCTAAAATTGTTCTGAAACTATAGTACCCAGAACCTAACACAACAAAATCCAGGCATTTTTTAAAACTAAGGCAGAGTAGAAGGAGCCTATCACCTTATTTGTACAAATTATACTTCTCCAAAAAGAACTGAAGCATGTATTAGCTTTTCTTGGCTGCCACAACACATTATTGATTCATACTAAGCTTGCAGTGTCCTCAGATCTTTTTCAGACAAACTGCTGTCTGAAAACCGTACCTCCTCTGTCTCATACCTGTGAATTTAATTCTTTCAAATCCAAGTATAAGCACCAAGTAGAAACACTTATCCCTACTGGATTTTGTCTTGTGAGATTCAGCCTAATGCTCTAGCTTGCCATCATCTTTTTGGACCCTACCATATCTAGTGTGTTAGTGAAACCTCCCAGCATTGTCTCATCTGAAAGTCTGATTAACATGCCATCTGTGTTATTTATCCAAGTCATTGATAAAAATGATAAACAATACTATGTCAAGCCCAGATTTCTAGGGAACTTAACAGGTGACTTCTGGTCACCTGTGACATTGAATAACTCTTGAGTCTAGCTATAGGAGTTTGGAATTCATTTAATCATTCCATCATCTAATACACATCTCTCCATGATTTCCATAAAAATGGTTTGAGACAAGTGACCGAATTCCTTGCTAAAATCTAGGTAAGCTCTATATTTAATATTCTCCTAATCACCTAGTAACCCTGTCAGAAAAGAAAGGTTAGTCTGGCATAATCTCTTCTTGATGAAATTTTGTAATTGCCATTTCCTTTTCTAGATGCTGAATAATCATCTTTTAAAATAATCCTTTCCAGAATTTTATCAGAAATTAAATTCAAGTTCTCTGACAATAGCCTTTGGAGGTTCTGTTCTCTTTTTCTTTTTTAAAATCTGGGCAGTTGACCTTATCCAGTCCTACTTGTACCTTTCACATTCTCCACAATCTTTCAGGTATCACTCATGGTGGCTCATCAATCACATCCCAACAGCTCTTGAGTCCTAGAGGTCAAAGCTCATTTGGACTAGGTGATTCAGGTTCAACTAGGTGCTCTCTTATCAGCTCCTTGCTTATCTTGGGTATCAGCTCCTTTTTAGAAATGTGTGTTCTGTCTTTACCCTTCAAGAATCATACTCTTTAAGAGGAAGGACAGAAGCAAAATGAGAATTGTGGGGAATTGGGGTATGGGTTTGCTGGTTGCAATTCCAGCCTTAAGAGAGTTACCCAGGCAACTGAGAGGCTGAGTGCTTTGTATCTATCCAGGGAACACCATCCTTCCACTCATTTAGGTTTGCAATCTCAACATCACCTGCCATCCCTAACACTTACCCACTCAGTATATCCAATTAGTTGCCAGATCTCGTCATTTCTACCTACACGTCACCTCTCAGATCCATCCCCCTTTTTGCTACCCATACTTCCATCCACCAGCCTAGTCTTGTCGTTGTTGTTGATCAGTCATACCCGATCTGTTGTGACCCCTTTTTGGAGTTTTCTTGGCAAAGATACTGGAATGGTTTTCCTTTTCCTTCTCCAGCTCATTTTTACAGTTGAGGAAATTGAGACAAACAGGCTTAAGTGAACTGCTCAGGGTCACACAGCTAGTAAGTGTCTGAGTCCAGATTTTAACTCAGGAAGTTGAATCTTTCTGAATTTAGGCCCAGCACTCTACCCACTATGCTGCCTTGCTGCTCATCTTTTCTCACCTGCACTATCGTGATGTCTTTTTAATAGGTCTTCCTGCCTCCATTCTCTTCCTACTCCAATACAACTCTCACACAGCTGCTAAAATTATTTTTTCCCTAAAGTACAAGTCTGACCATGGCATTCCCCTCCTCAACAAACTGTAGTAATCTTTCTTGCCTCTGCGATCCAATAAGAACTTGTCTGTTTGGCATTTAAAATGCCTTACAATGTCTGCAAACTACCTTTCTAGGTTTATGATAATTTACTCTCCACACATTCTCCTCTCCAGTCAAACTTGTGCAATTGTGAGTCATACATAACACACTATTTCCCATCTCCTTGACTTTATACTGGCTTTTTCCCATGCCTGGAACGCATTTCCTCTTTATCAAAAATTCCTGTTTTTTAAAAAGGTTCATTTTAAGTGCTATCTTCTACATGAAACCCCTTCCTCATCCTGATTCTCATAGATGCTTGTTCCCCACCACCCTCCACCTGATATTCATTCTGTAGATGCCTACATTTTGTCCCTCAGAATAGAATGCAGACTTCTTGAGGGTGGGAACTGTTTCTCACCTGCCTCCTTACCCCTATCACCTAGCACAGTGCCTTACACACAGTAGGCACTTAATGAATTCTTGTTGATTAGTTTCATAGTGTAATGACTAGAGTTCTGGCTTTCGAATCAGGAAGATGTGGGTTCAGATCCTGCCTCTGAAATTTACTAGATTATAACATTAGAAGTGACTCTCAATAGATCGTCACACTCTGGGCTCATCACTTATCCTCTCTGAGTTTAAACTTTTTCATCTGTAAAATGAGAGAATTTGCTCTAGAGGGCTCTAAGCCTCTTTCTTGATTTAAATCTAAGATCCCAAGATTAATTAATACATGACATGTGCATGATATCACAGTTTAAAAAGTGTCAGAGTAAGGACATGAAGTAAAGTATTTCATACTCCAAAGATAGGCCCCCATTTATTATGCCAAATTATCTCTTTTAAGTTTAAGATCTGGAGCTAAATACTGAGCTTAACTTCTGCAATTGAACATGAAAATTAATTTGTTTGCCTAATCAACAGATATAAAAGAGATACATCAATCACCTTTCTCTATTGTTATAAGAAATCAAAATGTTTAAGAAGGTTCATTGTTTTAACAGCTACAATCTGAGAGCCCCAGGGTAAGTAAATCTCTCCTTATCTTTATCTTCTGGTTGGTCCTGACTAAACCTAAAACCTTTCCCCATTCTGAATTCTTCAGGTTTTTCTGATCTCTTTTCAAAGTCCATCTCTAATCTCACCTGCTTTAGGAAATGTTTACTGATTAGATGAAATATGGCTTTTTCCGCCCCAAACACAGGCAGCACAGTTCCTAATCTTCTTTTATGTTTTAAAATAAGGCAGAAGACCAAATAACTTGGTTTTGGGGGTGCTCCGGCAAAGAGTTAACGATTCACCATTATTTCTCAAATGTTGAGTGTTATCCTTCTCAATTCAACAAGGATTGATTAAATGCTTACTAGACACAAAATAATCAACTAACAACCAATAAGTGATGACTAAGTATCTACAATGTGCCAAGTACTGGAGATACAAAGACAAAAGCGAAAGCCTCTGCCCTCAAGGGCTTACACTCTATGCTGGAGACAACATGAATAGCTGCATACAAATTATTTACAAAATAGATACAAAGTGATGAGAGTGAGGGGACTAGCAGCTGGGATGATAAAGGAAACACTTCATTAGGGAATGAATCTTGAAGGAGACTAGTGAGTCTAAGAGGTCGAGGTGAGGAGGCTCTGCCATCCAGGCAATTTGAGGACAGTCAATGCAAAGGTCTAGAAGTGGGAAATTGAGTGTCACGTAAGAAGAATGATAAAAAGACTACTTTGACTGGACCCTAGAGGTACTAAAGGGGAATAATGTAAAGAAGTCTAGAAAGATAGATTTGGTCTAGTACTATGGTATGTCTTGGGGATTCAAAGACAGAATAGATTCAAAGAACAAAATAAAACAAAACCCCCTGACTTTAAGAGGCTTGTATTTATTTATTTCTTAAGGTCCGGAGAGGCTACAAGATACTTTTCTATAGGTCATAATACCATGCAGTAGAAAAATTGAGAATTAAAACATAGATTTTTCAACTTAAGTTTTATGTCGTTGTTTAGTAATTTTTCAGTGTGTCTGACTCTGTGATCTCTTTTAGGGTTTTCTTGGCAAAAATGCTAGAGTGGTTTGCTATTTCCTTCTCTGGCTCATTTTACAGAAAAGGAAACTGAGGCAAATAGGGTTAAGTGATTTGTCTGGGGTCACATAGCTAGTAAGTGTCTGAAGCCTGATTTGAATTCAGGAAGAGGAGTCTTCCTGAATTTAGGCTCAATGCTCTATCCACTGTGCCACCTGGCTGCCCATTGTGCCATTACCTTTAAGGAACACATTTCCAAATATTTACAGAGCAACCTCTGCTGTGACTTCAGCGGTCAGCCTTCGTTGTGCCTTAAGCCTTGCTATTTTATAAGAAGCAGAGATTATTATATTGCCCTTCCCTCTTAATGACAATGAGAGAGCAAAATTACTTGACTTGGAGTCAGAAGACCTCAGTTCTAGGCTAGGCTTGGCAAGTTAATAGTTATATGATGTGGGATCAGAATCTGTGGTCTCAGCAGGTTCCCCATCCCTGCTTGGGAAAAGGCAGGCACCTGAGGGCAGGGACTGTTTTAATTTTGACTTTATGTCCCCTGGTCTTAGCACACTATCTGGCACCTAATACTGGTTTAATAATCCATGTTGAACTGACTTGAAAATTCACTCACTTGGATTCCTCATCTATAAAATCCGAATGATAATACCTACTCTGCCTACCTTGCACGACCATTGAGCAGATCAGATGTGGCAATGAACGCACAAATGTGCAAATAAAAAGTGTTATTATTAATCAATTTAAGCTCTTGGCAAATGCTCACATAGGGTTTTAATGTTTACAAATTGCTAACTTGGGTGTGCTTTTTTTGATGAGCATGCTCAAAATGACAAGGAAATAACTGTGTTACATTCAATTCAACAAACATTTGTTTAGCTAATTGCTGAGGATACAGAGCCCCAAATCCCCCACTCTTAAGGAGTTTACACTGCCTGTGTGGGGAAACGAGGGGGTGGAGGAGAAGAATATTTAACACATACACAGGAAAGCACATAGAACTCCTACACAGATGAAATTGCACGTCTGGGCTAAAATCATAGATAGAAGAGTTTTTTGAGGAGGAAATGAACTCTAACTGGGGACTCAGGGAAGGGCAGGCAGCGAAGGAAGATAAAGAGGGAGTGCATTGCAGGCAATGTGGAGGAGAGGGGCTCAGGTGAATTCAGATCCTTCCACATCATTATGAGAAAGTGAAAATAAAGCTACAGTCTGGCCCTCAGGGAACCATATTTATATATTCACTTCCTGACTCAGTAGTTTAGCTCTCTAGACTTAAGCTTAGAAGAAATCAACTAGAAGGCTGAAGAATGGAAGAAAGCTGCCATCTTACCCTGACACCTACAACTTGTTTGACCCGGGGAAAGTTAATCTACCTCAGTTTCCTTATCTGTAAAATGAGGGGGTTGGACTGGTCCCTTCCAATTCCAGATCTAAGGGGTTAAAATCCTTTTCCTTAACCCTTTTAAAAGTATTACAGCTTTTGGTGTGTCTTCTCCTTTCAAGGATAATTAAAAAAAAGTTGCATCCATGAGACCAGTTTCTAGGCATTCTGCAAGGAATGTCCTCCAGTTCAGTAGCTCCACAAATTAAAGGCCAGGTATTCCTTTTACTAGGAGTAATCCACACTTAAACAATTGGTTCTTCTTGTGGAATAAATTCTGTGCATTTGTGAGAAAATTATTTGAGGTTATTGGAATAGTACAAGGCAAAGAATGAAGCTAAATGAACATTTTGATATAGGACTGAATTTATAACCCATTAGAATGCAAGCTGCTTGAGGGTAGGTATTTTTTTTTCCTTTATCTTTGTATCACTGCTGCTTAGGGTAGGGTCTGGAACATACTAAGCCCCTAATAAATCCATGCTGATTGATTTTAATCATAGGATCATAGAATGAGAACTGAAAGAGCCCTCACAGAAGCCATCTAGTCTAACTTTCTTGTTTTTACTAATTGTATTGCTAATGAATTTTTTTTGCTTAATTTAAAGATCTTTCCCATCCATTAATAGGCTCACGTGACCTGCTTAAGTCACATGGAAGCCTAAGTCATAGAAGCTTGTGGTGGAAGGAGATTGCTGAACAGGTGGAACAGGAAGGGTGGAGCAGAATAGAGGAAGTTGTTCAGAGCAGTTAGAGCTGAGGAAGAGAGGAATCTGCAATGAGTTTTTGTTTGTGGGAAGGCTCAAGGAGGGGGAAGGTCTTGGGAATGGAAATGTCCCCTGCATTGTTATTGTATGTGGATTTCTTTGTTGCTGTGATGGATTTGGCTTTCTGGTGTTTGAATAAATGTTTTGGTTCTTTCTTCCATACAGAGAGTCTGTTATATTTTGTGATTCAGAACTACGCCAGCATATTCATAGTTGCTGTCAGTGCTGTGAATATTGTGTTGGTGATACACTAATGAAGAAACAAAGGCCCATGTTCATTAGGTGAATGGACCAATATCACATAGGCAGTAAGGCTCAGAGAGGGATTTGAACCCCAAACCTCTAAATAGAACCAATGCTTTTTCAGTTGTATTACATCAAATCCCTGACCTTACAAGGATGCTATATGCTCTAAATGATTGTCATACATTTAAAAGGGACTTAAATAGGGGTAATCTAGAAGATCTGCACTCCTTCAAAATAGGGTAGATTAATTCCAAAGGGTATTTGCTCATGTTTTCCTGGAGGCAAAAGGAAGAAAGGAGTAATGGTTCCTGGTTACCAATTTCTGCCCCCTTAGAGCCATGGAAGGGATTCTGGATTTGGAGTCAGAGGATCCACTCAAATCTCAGTCTTGGTTTGACTCTCAATCCTGCCCCTTGCCATTTATCTGACATGGGGTATGTCATTTAACCTCTCTTGGCCTCAATTTCCTCCTCTGCAAAGTAAAAGCGTATACTCGGTGGTCCTTCTAGCTCTGACTCATTAATCCTATGATTTTATCATCATTCCTAATCCTAATATTTCCAGTCTCTAAAAGTTCTATTCCATGCCCTGTCATCATAGAAATCTGCAAAGCTTCCTACTCAGTGTCATATAGAGCTGCTATAGGAAATGTTTTGTCTGGTCCAACTCTCAGGATAGCAAGAGAGATAACTGTCTTCTTTAAAGTCTATAGCAGAGGTTCCTCACCTTGGGTCCATGAACTTAAAATTTAAAAAAAAATTATATTTGCAATTCAATATTATTGCCTTGCTTTGTAATCATATGTATTCTATTTTATGCATTTAAAAACATTATTCTGAAAAGGGGTCCTCAGGCTTTGCCAGACTACCAAAAAGCCCACAACACAGAAAAAAGGTAAGAACCTTTGATCTATAGGGATGGAGATTGCCGATTTCAATTAAGTTTTCCTATTCAGGAAATTCTTTCCAATAGCTCATCTAAAAACTCATCCTTTTTTTTAAACTTTATTTTTCTAGTTCAATTCTAGAGGAATGTGTGATGGCCTGAAGGTACAAGCACGTGGGAAAACAAATGTGCAGATTGGGTCATGAAGTGTTGCTTTGCCCAGAGTTCAGGACCACATGGAAGAATGCCTGGCTTTGGGTTTCTACTTCTGTGTCAACACTGCACTGAGTCTGATGCCTCTCCTACCTCATTGGAAATGTTTCCTTTGTTCTGTTTCAAGTTTCAACATAGAACCCATTGCTTCCAAATGAAACAGAAGAGGAGCTGGGAGTTCGGCAACAAAACAGTAAGAATAATCAACAGCGTAGAATGGAGCCCAAGTGTGGGAAAATGAGGTTAGTAGCAGGCAGCTGGTGTTCCATCCACTGTGTGACCTCACAGCTGGAATCTTTTCTCCTAGTGCTAAGCCCCCACAAAACAGATGTGGAGCAGAGAGTAAACAAACAGGTTACATCATTTAGGGTGCTCATATAAGGGCTGAAGCTTCTCATTATAAGCCCTAGGGAGCTGTCCAAAGAGAGAGGAAAAGAAAAAGAAGAGAACATTTGTCTTTACATTTGGGGAGTTTTTGATCAGCAGAACTGGAAAGCTTTTCTGGGCATTTGTGGGAACTACAAAAGTTCAAGAGGAGGGAAATAAGATCAAGGGCTATTTGCTCTTTCAGCAACTTCAAAGTTCATTCATCTAAATATGCTCTTCCCATCTTGGCTTCCTTGCTGTGCCTCGGGTAGCTGTGTGCTTTTCAAGAGTGCAAGCATGCTGGATAGGGCCAACTGAAATGTGTTCTATGGAGGAGTGCCATAGCCCAGGGGAAAAAGAAAAGAAAAAGAATGCTCTTGTTGGTCTGCCTGCCCTCTGAGGTTACAGATTCAACCAAGAAAGGACCTCTTGGAGCATCTGGGTTGGAGGGATGATGCTACCTGACCTTGGGCTAATCACTGCCCATCTCTGTTTCCTTCTTTGCTATAGAGAATGTCTTATTTTTGTATTTGTATTCCAAGCTCCCAGTGCAACACCTGATACAATGTAGATTCTCTATAAATGCTTATTGAGTGATTTATTTGTGCAATGAGGGAGTTGGATTAGGTATTCCTAAAAATCCATTTCAGCCCTAATGATCTGTGATTCCATTACTCAAGGGCTTTTTGCCTTTGTTACTGGTTGTTGGGAACAGAGTCACGAACATAAGTATGTGAGGTGCTGCAGTCTTCCATTCTAATGGCCTCTCTACTTTGTATCTGAAAGTGGTACCAAGTATGTGTGTATAAAGGAGATTCAAAGCTATTCTGTCTCTGCCTCACAGCAGATGCACCCAAGCCCATTTGGGCTGTACTAAGTGGCACAGTAGATGGAGTGCCAGGCCTGAAGTTAGGAAGACTCGTCTTCCTGGGTTCAAATTTGGCTTCAGACATTAGCTATATGGGCCTGGGCAAGTGACTTAATCCTGTTTGCTTCAGTTTCCACATCTATAAAATGAGCTAGAGAAGGAAATGGTGAACCACTCCAGTACATTTATCAAGAAAACCCCAAATGAAGAGTAGAACTCCACAGAAATGACTGAACAACAACAAAAGCAGAAACTTCCCCTTCGTGTTCTACAGAAGAAACAATGAAGCAGTAGAGGGGATTTTGAGGTAGGCTGCTAGCTCTCCTACCCAGTGAAGGCAGAGATATTTGCCAGCTTGGGAAGCTTTGGCTCAGTCCCTCCTACCCCTGCTTCATCATTCAGGACAGCCAGGTTCCCTCTACTCCTATGTATTGAGCATGGGAATATTCTCTTGCCCTGTCATTGATTGATTGTATGATCCTTTAGTAGCTCTCATTTTCACAGCTTGGTTTTCCCCATTCGAGAAGCACCCATCCCTATGTTTCTTTTCAGCATTTTGAGATTCTCAGTTTGAGGAGCACTGCACAGCATCCATGTGTATTGCTCATTATATGGGAATTCTTCCTCCCTTTGAAAGACCATATAGTATTTTCTGGTTGTTACATCTTGAGCAGTTCATGTAGTAACTGAGCTCCCTACACGTAAAATGGGGATGTTAAAGTTAATGTATGCTATTTCTTATCTGCAAAATACAGGAGCTGGACTAAGTGACCTTTAAGATCCCTTCCATGTCTTTGAGTCCACATTATAAAGCAGCTGGGTGTTATAATAGAGAGAGTGCCAGAACTGAAGTCAGGAAGACCTGAGTTCAAATTTGGCCTCAGAAACTTACTAGCTGTGTGATCCTGGACAAGTCACTTAATCATTGTTTACTTGAGTTTCCTCCTCTATAAAATGAAGATATCACTGGGCAAGTTACCTAACTTCTGTCTGCCTCAGGTTCCTCTTCTATAAAATGGGGCTATTCATAGCAGGGACCTCCAGGGTGATTGTGAGGACAAAATGAGACAATGTCTATAAAGGTCTTTGAGAGCCTTAAAGTACTACATAAAAGCCAGCAATAATAATAGTAATAATTATGTAGACATTTATATATTACTTTAAAGTATATTATCTCATTTGAGCCTCTTAAGAGCCCAGGGAAATAGTTACTACAGATATTATTATCCTCATTCTAAAGATAAGGAAGTTAAGGATTAGACAGATTAAGTAAGAGAGATAAGATTTGAACCCAGGGCTTCAATATTCTGCCTTTTATACCTTATATACCATACTACCTCTCTATGCTATTCATTTGGCTTATTAATTCATTCAACAAATATTTATTAAGCACCTACTATGTGCAAAACATTATTCTAGGCATTGAGAAATTGGGTGGGAGGGAGGACATAAATTTGAAATAAGCCCTAGTTCCTGCCTTCATTGACCTTGCTATTTAGGTAGATAAGACACAAATAACTCTAACACCCAGCACTGCATGATTAGATAATCAGAGATGCAAAAGCCTAATGCTAATCTATTTCCTGGGAATGCTGTGTAGCATAGTACATAGGGTTGAATGTATATTTTGATGAAACTATAGAATGACACTAACACCACATAATTGGTTAAACATCTAATAATCATATATATATTTACCCTAGTGCTTAATTGCCTTAAAGTTAAAAGCTTTGCCACCAGATGATGAACTCTATGAAATTTTAAGAAGTTTTTAAAAAAGCCTTATAAAACAAACGACAATTTAAATTCAATATTTGTTTTTGAACTTTGATGACTATCACTTCATTTAATTTTTATTGACATCTTTTGTTTTTACATCACCTTCATTTCCAGATATAGCCTTCTTCTTTTTCCTATCCAGAGAGATAACTCTGATGATAAAGAAGAGAAAGGGAAGTGGGAATAAAAGGTACTACAAAACTAAGGAATACACCGCTTGAGTCTGGTAGTATATACAATTTCTATCCACCTCTCCGAAGAAGAGAAAGAAGTACATTTGCTCACCTCACTCTTGGGGCCAATGTTGGTAATTACCAAAAAAAAAATTTCTTTCTTTCTCTGAAATCTCAAAATCTGTGTTGAGTACTGAATAGAAGACTGTTTCCATCCTATTTCCAAATTCTGGTAGTTGAAAACATCCCAATGAAGTTGGGAGAGGTGGGATGATTCCCTGGCTAGAGCTATAAAGCAAAATCACTGAAAATATTTGGTTTGTGAGATTTCCGACTCATGGCTGGATCTTGTTCATCCAAATACTTGACATGGAAACCCTAGAAGTGTAGGCATTCAAAAGGCATTGATTACCCACAATACTGATGTGATGATAAAAAAGGGTTGATCTCAGATGCAAGGATAGTGCATGATGGAGAGAGGAAGTTCTTTGAGATAACTAGAAATTTGAGAGAAATCATGAAATGCAAGTGTATTTTGCTTTCTATAATTGACATGTTCTTGAACTTTGCTTTATGTAACTGTGTTCCTAAAAATGTATACATAAATTGAATTGTTAAAAACTGAACAATATTTGAAATGTAACTAGGAAGTTTGCTATTTATGGAAATTGCTTTTTAAGGCAAAGGATTCTTTTTATGGAAATTCTGTTTTTGTAAATCTGTATTTTCACACACAATTTCTACAGTAACAACAATACTGTAAAGACAAACATCTATCAAAGACTTAGGAACTCTGATCGTGAATGACTACCAATGATTCCAGAGGATTCATGATGAAATGCTACCCATCGCTGGGTGGAAAGATTCTGGAGTCTGAGCGCAGATGGAGTTATAATTTGGAGGAAAACATGGTCAATCTGGGAATTTGTTTTGCTTGACTACATGTTTGTAAAAGGAAGTTTGTTTTTCTGGCTTTCCACATGGGGGAGGTAATTAATGGAGTGAGAGAAAGACTTTTTTAGACTGAAAAAGTAAAACATAATAAATAAAAAAAATCTTCTGTAGTACATTGCATGGCACATAAATGCTTAATAAATGTTTGTTGATTGATCAATCCACAAAAAAAAGACAACAACACCACCTTGCCCTATCAAATGAGTCAACTGTAACACTGTGTCTCAAGATTAACATGTGGAATTTATGACTGGAATGGATTTTTTTCCAACTGATTTTAGAAAGCATTTTCTGAGTGTCTACTGTGTATGTGTCTAGTGCCATACAGAGTCCATCTCTCCTGAATTTAGTTTGACTAGTATATTCTTGACATCTGAGAGTCTTACAGTATTGTGGAGATTCTATGTTCTTAAGATGATGAAATGCATTTGTATAATATAATTGCAATTCATTCCTACCATCAAACAAACACAAACCAATTTCACAAATATTCTATCACATATCCTTTTTTTTGAACACAATCAGCTCAGATTTCTATTCTTTTCTCTTCTCCTAGTGCTCTTTCTTTTCTTCCATTGTGTGCTTGGCCAGTTTTAAATCCTGTTTTTTAAAGATATTTATGTGTTTAGCTATTTCAACACTATCCCTTAAGAATTTATTCCGTTGTTTACCCTTTCTCTCTAAGAAAATATTCTAACTAGCAATTCTAAAGCCTCTTCTTTCCCTTTCTTTAGTTTAAGCCCATTTCCTCTTATGCTGTCTTTGCAGAAAGGAGGAGTAACTAGTAGGGGTTCACAAATGGAAAAGGACATGGCAAAGCAGGATCACTGGGATCAAATCTCTGCAGCAAGTCTGGATTGTAGAACTGAAGCCCATAACAGCATCATAGAGGCTAACAGAACTACATTTGGCTTTGTTGTGTAGATCATCATATTACTTCTTGACTTGACTTTGCCAGTGGAGACCCAGTTAGTGGTGAACAGGGAAGTGCTGTGTTTACGTGCAAAATGTTAACTCTGTTTCAAGAGCATCAGACACAGACAGCAAGAAAGGGATGGGAAAAGGAAGGAAAGAAATGGAAGGAATGAATGAAAGGAAGGATGAGTTAGGAGGAATAGGCGAATGACCTCAAAATGAATGAAAAAATTATAAAGAAAAGATCACATGTATTTTTAGCAATACAAATGGATAGTACGTGAATAAGATGCAGTGTGCACATAAAAATGTTTATTTACAGTAGGACAATTTAAGAACATTCAGGATGCTCTATTTCCTCTTTTAAATTACAGTCTGTTCTAATTTCTTATGTCAGTGGGAATTAATCTGAAGCTATTTAATAACAACAATAATAATGATAGTAACTGACATTTATGTAATGCCTTAAGATTTGCAAAGTGATTTACAAATATCTTCTCATTTGATCTTCACACCAACCCTAGGTAGGTGCTATTATTATCCCCATTTTACAGATGAAGAAACTCAGACCACAGGAGGTTAAGTGACATGCTTAGGGTCATGAAGCATGAATCTAAGACCAGACCAGAACTCAGGTCTTCCTCATTTTGGGTCTAGCACTCTACCACTGTACTACCTGGATACCTGTAAGTATTAAATTACAGTGTGCCCCCTCTTTTAAAAAAAGTTCTATTATGTTTTTATGGTAGACACAGCACAGTAAAGAAAAGTAATCTTTCAGAATCATTGGTGACAACCCATTTTCAGTGCTGGGTGTGTGTGTGTGTGTGTGTGTGTGTGTGTGTGTGTGTGTGTGTGTGTATTTAGGGGGTGTAAGCTGTTATCATGGTGTAATGAAAGGAGAAGTGAATCTGGATTTAGAGGACCTGAGTCCAAAGCCCACAAATGATGCTTACTGCTTGTATGAATTTGGGGGAGTCATCTAATGTTCTTGGGCCCCAATTTCCTCTTCTGTGAAATGAGGTGGTTGATCTAGGAGCCTATAGGCAAGTCTGACTTGTGTGTTGCAACACTGGCCTGCTAGCTCTCAGTATCCCCCTGGGGTTTTAGTACAACACTGAGCTGGTGATGGGGTATCCAAGCTAATGCTGGTTGGAAGATTACACTATTTGTCATTTCTTCCTCTTTCTCAGTGATCTGAGAGCACGACTTTCTATATCTTTGAGTGGGAGGCATTTTATGCAAAATATACAGGCTAGCTTGGCTCTCCAATGATACAGAAAATGATTTGCATTTCAGGACAATGATATTATTTGATGATTGCAATATTTTTGGCCTTTTGTGAGCGGTAATCATAGCTATCTTTTAAATGACTTGGATTTGAGTTTCAGTCTTCAAAGGAAGCACCTTTGACAAGGATACTGGAATAGGATGAGGAATCTCAAGTTTTTTTTTTTCAATCTCTTTGAGAATGTGCTAAAAGCTTGCATTACCATATTTAGAAAAAACTTCCTTATACGCAAATGCCATCCTGAGACTCTGCAGGTAAGAACAACATTTGAATGGCTTTGATTTGCCTTCATGTTTCACTTACTTGGGATTGCTAGAAACAGAAACAAAACCTTGTCTCAATATATCCTTTGAGCAATATCTCGAAATTTATTTACACATATATGGAGATTTATAATATTGGAAACAAAATATTAATGTCTGTAAAGTAACATAATCTGGGCCTCTTTCTTTCTCTTTTTTTCTGATTAGTCCAGAGAAGAATGCTATTCCCCTGTCCCCCACATCCCACCCCCACTGTGGAAGTTATGAGATTCTCTGGCTCAAATTTTCCTTAAGAGATGTCTGTTATCTACATCCACATTACTCGGAGATACACCTAAAGAAGTCAACAGGATTAAATGCCCCATGTAATATCCTGAGGTCAGCATCCAAGAGGGGATCAAACATAACATACCCCACATTTAGGAAGCTACAAATTCTCCCACCATGGAACTATGGGAAAAGCACAAGGGGATCTTTGGTTATCACCTAGTATACACATCAAGATATCCTCTTAGCCATGAATAAGGACAACAAAGAGCCATAACAATAGTTCTCTTTGGGCTATTTGTTAAAAAGCTTGAATTTATAATGGAACACTGTACCAAGAACTACCTAAGGGACTGACATGCAGGGGTATTAATTATGCATTCTTAACCCAAAATAGGGGCTCTTAGCACTTTTTGTGTTATGGACCCCTTTAGCAGTCTGGTGAAACCTATGGGCCCCTTCTCAGAATAACATTTTTTAAAACCAAATAAAATGCAAAGGATTACAAAGGAAACCAATTATATAGAAATAGCCATTTAAAAAAATAAATCATGGACCTTCGATCAAGAACCTCAGGCCTAAATCATTCTAGGAAGTTGCACCAAAAAGGAGGAATTAAAGTTATATATTTACCTGTGAAATTGATTTTTAGCAAGTAATCTGTGTACAGCTTTTTTCCATCTAGAATCTTCATGGCTTCGCAGAGCTTGGTGGTGTTTGGGCAGAGGGTCCTCTGCATCTTGTGTAGAGCATGTGCCATAGCATACACAGCATTCACCACAAACATGATCTTGGACTCCTGCTCATAATTGGTGCTGTCAATTGCTAGATGCTTGTCACAGGCCCTCCGGTGTGACCTTTTACCCTGTAGGCTGCATTGGAACTTCTGTTCCCAGAAGTCCCTAAACCAGGGGTTTCGGTGGTTGTTGTAAGGATTGAGGCTCTGGAAGTAACGGTCAAACTCCCGGATGGGATGGGAAGCCAGTTCTAAGGTGATGGCTCCATAGGCCACATGCTCGTTACCTTTGACAATGCTCTCCTGGGCACCCCACCCATCGCTGGCTATCCATGTGAAGGAAGCATTGAAACGGCTTGCAGCAGCAATCAGCTCCCGGGAGTCATCACTTCTCATAAAGAGGACAACCACTCGAGCATTGGGCTTTTGGAGCAGCTCCCGGATTACACTGTCATAGGACTTTCGGATATTGGACCTGCCTACCTTTTCAGAGGTGGCAATGCAGATGTTGCGAAGACGTGCCTCCTGCTCAAAGGCCTCAATACCTGTCTCACCATAGTCACCTTCAGAGGCCACAGTTGACACATAGGTCCAGTTGAAGAAACGCAAGATCTCAGCCATGGCCTTAGCCTGGTAGAAGTCTGGGGGCACAGTCCTGGCAAAATAATCATAGCGTGACTTGTCACTTAGTTTGGCACTGGTGGACGCGTAGCTTATCTGGGGGATCTGGAAGAGCCTTAGCAGATTTGCCACCTGTTTTATATGAAATAATAATGATAATGAAAATAAGAATAATAATGAAGACAACAGTATCTCATACATTGAAAACTTTAGTCATAAATTTTGATGACCTTACAGATCATCTAGTCTAGTCCATTCATTTTATCAGAAAACAACTGAGTAATTTATCATGATCATGATTATTTTTTTGAGGATGCACCTGAGTTTCTCCATCTCATGGATCCAATCCTACCAGTAGTTGGCACAGAAACTTTGATTTGCTCTATTTCTTTTTTAAAAACTAATTTTCTTAAACATTCTTTTCTCTTTAAATTTTGAGTTCCAAATTCTTTCCCTCATTTCCACCTCTACCCCTCCACTGAGAAGGTAAGCAAAATGATATTAATTATATATATGAAATTATGCAAAGGCATATTTCTATAGTAGTCATATCACCAAAAAGCAACCACAAAAAATAAACTGAGACTGTCATACCTTAATTTTCACTCAGAGTTTGTCAGTTCTCTCTTTGGAGATGAATAACATTTATTTTTTCATCATGAGTCCTTTGGAATTGTCTTGGATTATTGTATTGATCAGAGTAGTCAAGTCTTTCATAGCCGATCATCATTTTAACATTGCCATACTGTGAACAATAATCTCCTAGTTCTTCTCACTTCACTTTACATCAGCGCATATAGGTCTTCCCATGTTTTTCCCCCCTAATGGCATCCCGCCCCTCATAATTTTTTATAACACAATAATACTCCATCACAATTATATACTACAACATGTTTAGCCATTCTCTACTTGATGATCATCTCCTCAATTTCCAATTCTTTGCCAAAACAAAAAGCTTTCTATAAATGTTCTTGTACATATGGGTCCTTCTACTTTTTCTCCAATCTATTTGGGGTACAGACATGGTATTGGTATTGCTGGGTCGAAGCGTATACAGAGTTTTATAGTCCTTTGAGTATAGTTCCAAATTGTTCTCCAGAATGATTGGGCTAATTCGTAACTTCACCAACAGTTTATTAGGGTACCTAATTTCCCTCAACCTCTTCAGCATTTGTCATTTCTTATGGTTATGAGGTTAGAATCATTTCAATTTGCATTTCTTTAATGAATAGTGATTTAGAGCATTTTAAAATATGTCTACAGACAGCTTTTATTTCTTCTTCTGAAAGCTGCTTGTTCATATCCTTTGACCATTTATCAATTAGGGACTGACTCCTAGTCTTATAAATTTTACTGAGTTCCCTATATATTTGAGAAATGGGGCTTTATCAGAGGATCGACTTTAGAAAATTTTGATATTACTTCATTGTCTATGGTACCTTTTAGCAAAATGTAGTTTCTCTGATGAGGTCTATTTTTGCTTTTGCTTTGTCTGAGATCATAATTACTACCTCTGACCTTTTCACTTCAGCTGAAGCATAATAGATTCCCCTCTAGCCCCTTATTTTAACTCAGTGTATGTCTATTTCAAGTGTGTCTCTTGTAAACAACATATAGTTGGATTCTGGTTTCTAATCCATTCTGCCATTCACTTCCATTTTATGGGTGAGCTTATCCCATTCACATTCACAGTTATGATTACTAACTGTGTATTTTCCACCATTTGTAACAACAATGCTACTTGCTGCTACTATGGCTATGTAAGACCAATAATACTGGCATACAGGAGGGCTGCTAGCCCAGGTTCTTTGATCTGCATTTCTAAGGAAAGCAACTTCAAGGGGTTTAAAATCTCATTTTAATTAAACATACATATATCATTCACTTAGTTCAGGGGAAAAAGTCAACACTCTGAACTTCAGAGAAAACACAAACAAATTACAAGCAGAAATTATGTAAACGGAGCAAAATAACACAAATAGCACCAACATCTGGGTTTTTCAAAGCCAGGGGGCTCCAACAGCTACCCAGAGTCTCATCTGGTCAAATCACATGACACTCTTCCAGTCAGTGATCCCCAAACAAAATGCTAACCTCAGAGTATATATACACATTTCTTCAGGGTCAGAGGGCATCACAACCATGCAACTCAAACCGTAACCTAGGCTTTCCTGTGACTTAAGCAGGTCATCAAAGACTCCTGATTCAATCAAAGACTCTTGATTGAAACAAAGGTAATTCTCAAAGGCACTTGATTACCTTAGTGCTGAGAAGCACTCCAAAACAAAAGACAACAAAAAAGTCCTACCCTGCTTGCCATACACCATTGTATTTTCTCCTGTTTGCCCTTCTCTCTTTTTATCCTGTCCCTCTTCAAACATTCTATTTGCTTCTGATTGTTGCCTCCCTTAATCCACCCTCCCTTTTACCATCTACCCCCATACCCCATATATCTTGTCTCCTTCCCTATTGTGTCAGATAGATTTATATACCCAACTCTGTGTGTGTGTGTGTGTGTGTGTGTGTGTGTGTATGTGTGTGTATTCTTCCCTCTTTGAACCAATTCAAATGAGAGAGAGGTTCAAGTATTGCTTGGCCTCCCAACTTCCCTTCCCTCCACTGTAAAAGCTCTTCCTTGCATGTCTCTTTTATATAAGAAAAATTTCCCCCTTCTATCTCTCCCATCCCCCTTTTCCCAGTGCATGTCTCTTTTCATTCTTTCTTTTTTTTATGGTGATGATCCCAACATAGTTTATTCGTACTTATGCCCTTCTTCTGTCTGCCCTAATAATAGTAAAGGTCTTAAGAATTACAAGTATCATCTTCTTGTATAGGAATGTAAACAGTTTAAACAGCTCTTAGGATTTCTCTTACATGTTTACATTTTTGTGCTTCTATTGAGCCTTGTGCTTGAATGTCAAATTTTCTATTCACTTGTGGTCTTTTCGTGAGGAATGCTTGAAAGTTATCTTTTTCATTAAATATAATTTCTCTCCCCTGAAGGATCATGCTGTTTTGCTGGGTAGATTATTTTTGGTTGTAATCCTAGTTCCTTTGACCTCCAAGATCTCATATTCCAAGCCCTCTGCTTCTTTAACATGGAAGCTGCTACGTCTTGTGTGATCCTATGACTCCATGATATGTGAACTGTTTCTTTCTGGTAGCTTGCAATATTTTCTCCTTGACCTGGGAGCTCTTAAAGTTGGTGATTATGTTCTTGGGAGTTTTCATTTAGGGATCTCTTTCAGTAGGTGATTGCTTGATTCTTTAAATGTCTATTTTACCCTTTAGATCTACTATATTGGGGCAATTTTCCTTGATGATTTCTTGAAATATGATGTTGAGGGTCATTTTTTGATTATGACTTAATAGTAATAATTCTTAAATCTATTTTCTAGGCCAGTTGTTTTTCTGATGAGATAATTTCACATTGTCTTCTATTTTTTTTCATTTGCTTGACTTTGTTTTATTGTTTCTTGATGTCTCATGGAATTAATCAGTTTCTAGTTACCCAATTCTAATTTTTAAGGAATTATTTTCTTCAGCAAACTTTTGTACCTCTTTTTCCATTTGCTCAATTCTGCTTTTTGAGGCATTCTTTTCTTCAATGAACTTTTGCACCTCTTTTTCCATTTGGCCTATTTTTAAGGAGTTCTTTTTTCCAGTGAAATTTTGTGCCTCTTTTACCATTAGGTCAATTCTGTTTCTTAAGGTGTTATTTTTGCTAGTATTTTTTTGGTGCCTCTTTTACCAAGCTGTTAATTCTCTTCTTAAGAAAAAGATATTTTTTCCAATTATAACTAAAAACAAGTTTTAACATTTGCTTTTTAAAATTTGGCATTCCAAATTCTCTCTTTCTCCTTCCCCTCCCCTCTCATTGAGGCAGGTGATTTTATATAGGTTATTCATGTGCAGTCATGAAGAACATATTTCCATATTAGTCATGTTATGAAAGAAAACAGCCAAAAAGTAGGAAAAAAGGTATAAAATAGTGTGCTTTGATCTGTATTCAAACTCCATCAGTTCTTTCTCTGGAGTTGGATAGCATTTTTCCTTATAAGTCCTTTGGAATTGTCTTGGATTTTTTCATTGCTGAGAATAGCTAAGTAATTCACAGTTAATCATTATACAATATGGCTATTACTGTGACTTTGAACAATAAAGTTGTGCTCTGCTCACCTGAGGTTGGGGAGGAACTGTCCCAAGCTTCAGGCTTTTTTGTGCTGCTGTTTTCAGAGCTAGTTTTGGGGACCTGCAAGTTTTCAGTGCTTCCAAGGTGGTTTGATGGGGATAGGTATGGTCACTGTTTTCCTGATCAGTGCTCTGCTCTTTACTCAGGAAGGGCCTCTGCTTCCCCTGTAGCCATAAGTGCTAGTGCTCTTCTCTGCCTTGGAATTGTGACCAGTTCCCCTGCTCTTTTTTAGCTGCAAGTGATAGTGCTCCTTTCTATCCTGAACAGTGAGCCAGAACAGCAATAGTGGCAATAGAGGTGCCAATCAGCACCAGCTATACCCAATGCCAGCAAAGGGTCACCTGTGATCTCTTTCTAACCAGTTGTCTGATGCCCTTATTGTCTCTGGGCTGAGAGGTCCTGAAATTGCTGCTGTTACTGCTGCTTGTTGCCTTTACTTCCAGGGCCTGCTGCTGAGGCCCCAGAGCTGTGGGCCAGCTATCACCCCTGGTGTCACAGACTTCTCCTCCTGATCTTCTAAGTTGTCTTAGACTGGAAAAATGTCTTAGTGCAACCTTTTGTTGGCTTTGCTGCTCCAAAATTTGATTTGAGGCATTATTTTAAAGTTGTTTGGAGGGAAATTTGGAGAGAGTTCAGCTGAGTTGTTGCCTGTACTCCGCCATTTTAGTTTCACCTCCCAACCTGCTCCATTTCTGTCTTGTGCTGGTTCACCCCTTCTCAGGTGGCCTCATGGTCCCATGCTCCCTTTGGTACACCATAATGATATTGGATATAATGTGGACACTGGATTGGCTTATCTGACTGTAGTTCAGAACTTCTTAGCTCAAGTGATCCCTCAGCCTCAGCTTCTCCATTAGCAAGAGTTACAGCAGGTATATGCACCTCAGTACCATTTTAACAGAGGAAGCACCTGAGGCCAAGAGATGTTAAGTTACTTGCCCATGATCACTGAGTAGTAAATGGCATAGTCAGGATTCAAACCTAGATTCTCTGTCTCCAAAGCCAGTGTTCTTCCCATTATGATATTTACAAAGCACTTTCCTCACTTTGCTGTTGAGCCATGGATAGTTCATGTTTTAATATTGTTATTAACTGAGATAATATATATAAAGCACTTTGTAAACTTTAAAATAATGTATAGACATTAATAATTATTATTAATATCCTTATTTTATAAATGAAGAAACAAAGGCTCTGAGTGAATAAATACCCCTGCTCACACAGCTAGGAAGTATCAGAGCCAAGTTCTCCAAAGTTCCTTCCAATTCTAATAATCTATAAGTCTGTGACTCATGTGCCACTGTTCTGATCTTTCCACTGTCACATTACATCTCATGTGGCACTGTATACAAGAACAAGCCAGGAACATTAGAGTATGGATATGGGAGGAGAATAGAAAGAGAGGAAGATCTTGGTTTCCTTCCTAAAATTTTTGCTAGGGTTTGGGGAAGTTTGTAGGATTTTGGGGTTTGAGGTTATTTAAAAAAATTTTCATTGACCATTTTGACACAACATATACTGTGGCACTGATGGGTTGGGGTTTTTTTTTGGTAGTTCCTGCTAGGGCCTAGCTGTACAAGTTATTCTCAGGGAGTTAGCCAAAATTTTAGGACCACTTGGCTACAGTGCATAGGGAGAATCTCAGGGAAGTCAGTTTCTCACTTCCTCCTCTCTCGCTAAAAAAAGGAACCCTCTTAAAAAGCTTTATTTTAGAATGGCAAGCCACATGGACATCTGATATCTAGGTTAGACAAAAATCAACTGTAATTCTCTTTGTCCCTCGAAAAAAAAAACCTTAGCCTCAAACTTTTCTTAAAGTCCTGAAAAGCTTGTCTAATGTTTTTTTCCTAAGTGTTCTTACTTTCCTGCTTTTTTCCCCTCCCACTTAATGGAAAAGGAAGCCTGCAAATGCTGTTTGTATGGCATTTCTGATTAAGAGCAGAACAAGGAGGTATTGAAAACCTTGTGAGAAAAGAAATCACTCACGAATAGCCTTCTTCAAAAAGGGTTTTAAGCCAATTTGAATCAAACTTTCAGACTTGGGATTTACTCATCCTTGTAGGATTTTAAGGTAGAACACAAATAATAGGAAGAAATCAATGCTCAAATAACATTTTATATGCTTATCACAAAATATTTCTATATATATGTATTCAAGATTATAAACAGACACAGAAGTGATGTGCAGATAATTCACATTTTGGCCTCGGGCTGACTCAAATATTTTGTAAATCCTTTGTACATTTTCAGTTTTAGAGAAATTATATAAAGCACAAAGTTAACTCTAATCAGAAACTACATTGGCTATTTCTGGACTCTCTGAGCACTTTGAAATTTTCCTTCTGGAAATTGTCAGCTCTAGGTTTGCATTCGCGATGTAGGAGGCACAGTTTGAAACAGGCAGCTGTTAGCGAGAGCATAAGTAACATCAAACAGCTGACATCTGACTCCTGATTAATCATCATCTGATCTGGCAAAAGAAACCAGCAACTAAGCCCAAACTCAGCATGTGCTAGGAGATCTGTCCTGCTGCTAAAACCAACACTCACAAGAGCCGTAAGCTTCTATAAACATGGTCTATATCTTTTACATGTACTGGTACCTGTCAGCTGTACACAAATGGAACAGCTGGACACCTGTCACTTGCTATAAGGTAAATGCAGAGCTCAACTTCTTTCTCAGGGCTTGGGTAGATTATACAGCCTTCTTAGAGAGCTAATGCATTCATGAAGGCACATGGCGGTTGGGAGGGTGGGACTTTTATACCCCTGATTCCTTGCTTTTTTTAGGCTAGTGCAGCTCCAGAAATAATGTTAGTTACAGAATCATCTCCTCCTACCCAGGTACATGGTAGCTAACTAACATTTGTGGCACAGAGATGGGGACTAGAGCTGTAGGATTTCATTGATACGCAAACTCCCACTACTAATACTGGCTGGCACCTTCTCTGCAATGTATATGGTCTTTAGAGAGATTCCATTTAGTAACTTCTGGAGGGCAGGGACTATTTTTTTTGCTTCTTTTTTGTAATCCCAGGCACGGCCTTGTGCAATGTAGATACTTAATAAATGTTTACTGATTGATTGAATGATTAAATGATTTGCTCAGAACACATGAAAGGTAGGATTCCAACCCAAGTCTTCTTGGCTTTGAGGTCACCTCTTTAGTCACTATGCCTTGTTTCCTCCCAGCTAATGTTCAGTGCATTTAAATACATTACTTTATTTGATCTGCTCATCCATTCACTGGCTTGGGTGCACTGATTTATCTTCATTATAAAGACAAGAAAATGGAAGCTCAGTATAGATAAGTGATTTTCCCAGGATCAAACAATGACGAGGTATAAGAAACAAGTTTTGAACTCAGGTCTTCCTGGCTGCAAGTCCAGGCATCCAAACCAGGCAGCTTCAGAGTAGCAGGATATGGATACTAGGTCCTTAATATTTGTTGAATTGAATGGAACCTAGGCTTTCCTACCCCCCCCCCCCAGTTTATATAAAATGAACAGAAACTGGAGATAGTAGAGACCTATTACCTCCATTCTGTGTAAGGCCTCTCCTGGTTCCCCCATTGCTAAAGCCTCCCTCACCTTACTCCCACTGAAACTACCTTTCATCTATTGCATGTGCACTTTCTATATAATGTGATCAGTGTCTGTTTCTTCCTTTAGAAGGTAAACTCTTTGAGGACAAGGGCTCTTTGTCTTTGTAGCCCCAGTGCCTAATTCAATGACCAGCACATAATTGGTACTTAATAAATGTTTTTTTTTTTATTGATTCTGGAGGCATACTGTGGGAACAGTATGGTCTAAGGCAGGGCTGTCCGAAATGCAGCCTGCAGGCCACATCACCAGGCCCACAGTGCAATTTATGCGGCCTGCCTACAAGCATAGAAATTTATATAAACGCTTTAGTAAAAGAAGCCTGGCTACCGCAGAGCTCTCGTAAAATGGCAAATCAAAATATATTGTCTATTGTTTCAATAAAAACCATCAAGGTTAGACAGCCCTGGTCTAAGGCAAAGGTAGGGAACCTGCAGCCTTGAGACTACATGTAGCCTTCTAGGTCCTCAAATGTGGCTCTTTGGTTGACTACTTAGGTTCCAAGTCAAAAGGCCACACTTGAGGACATAGAGGGCCACATGTGGCCTTGAGGCTGCAGGTTCTCCATCCTATCCCTGGTCTAAGGATTTCCTCAGAAAGGTGCTCAACAATATATGCTAATTGATTCCTGAGACATGGTTAGAGTAGTTGGATTCCTCTGTCTTTATGCTCTCTTAATTTGATTTGCTTAATTTAATTATTGAATTATTAGATGATACTGGGAAAGCTGCTCCTTCTTTGTATCAAAATTTTCTTTGGGGATGTGGACTCCTTAGAGAGTCTTAACTTCATGTGTCATGGACCTCTTAGGCAGTCTGATGAAACCTATAGACCCTTTCTGAAAATAATATTTTTAAATGCATAAAAGAAAACATGTAGGATTACAAAGGAAAACAACTATATTGAAATATTGTTATCAAATATTGAAAAAATTTGCAGACTCTCTGAAGTCTATTCATCACTCCTTGACTGTGCATGGTCGCCAAGTTAAGAGTTCCTCCCCTGGGATAATTCTGGGGAAAAACCCTGAAATATGCTGGGAGAGAAGGCATAGATGGCTTTAGAGAAAATAATTCTTGTCTTTGTCATGTATGATGTACAATGTAAAGTCCTTCTTAGAAGTCAGGAAAACTATAATAAGCAAATGCCGTCTTTCTTTTCTGTGGCCTCAAAGACTCCTGCTGCTCCCTGTCTGCCTGTCTCAGATGGCCAGAAACAATTTACAAATGAGACATGCCCTAAGAAACAATGAGCTATGGACAGAATGATGTCAGTACTAGAAAAAAAAGAATATCCTCTCCACAGAAATTTGGAAAGAAAAATGAGCTTCGGTAAGATTGAAGAAGGTGTTCTGGGCCGAGTGATGCCCATTGGCACTCTTGGAAGCATATTTTTTTAAAGGAATGAATATAACTCAAGAAAAAGGAATAAACCTCACATTTGGAGAGTGGAAATGTAATTGTGACACCACAGAAAAGAGGTAAATGGAATCTCATAATTATGAGGGGGATGAGGTTCAGGATGATACTTTAGTGATGGGATGAAGTAACCTGTTCAAAAGGAACATACCCATCTGAAGAGGCTGGGGAGTGAAGTGGTCTTATATGTCAAGAGGTTAATATTTGTGTAAAAGCCTACACATCTCTAAATCAAAAGTTCTGAATATGAGGTCTGTGGACTTTAAAAACATAGTTTGATAAGTATATTTCAGTATCATTGGCTTTCTTTGTAATCCTCTGTGTTTTATTTTATTCATTTAAAAACATTCATCTGAGAAAGGATCCACAGTCTTCAGCAGCCTGATAAAAGGATCCTAAAAGTTTTAGATAAGCATCTAATTATCTAAGGGACAGGGACTGCATTGGTGATTTCACTGAGGAACTCTCAGGAAAGGAAACTCCCTCTGCCAATGAAAGTCACAATTTCTCCATAACTTATAGCCTTAGAGCCTAGAAGATTGAGTGATTAGGTGACTTGCTTACAGGTCTGTAATATTAATGGAATAGGAAGATCTTTCCCATCCATTAATAGGCCTATGTGACCTTTGAGCTCTGGCCCAGCTCACAGCTGTGATACAGCTTGAGTCATGTGGAGCCTGAGTCACGTGGAGCTCATGGTGGGAAGAGCTTGCCCAACGGAAAAAAAGAGTGGGAAGGGAGAGTGAGGGAGAGAAGCTAGCATGAGTGGGAAGAGGGAGGAATTTTCCTGGGGGAACTTGTTTGTGGGGAGGCCTAATATGGGGAATGCTTGGGATGTTGGTGCTCCCTGGATTGGTGATGTGTACAAACTTTTTTGTTACCACGGTAAATTTTGCTTTATGGTATCTGAATAAATATTTTGATTTTGTCTTGGAGGGAGAGAGTTTATTATATTTGGAAATCTATCCTGGAAATAAGTCTGCATATTCATAGCAGTTACTATGGGTATCATATTGGTATTACATTTGGTGACGAGGATGGGATTACGAAATATAAAACTTCTACTTGGAGATAGGAAGCCTCTAGGGAAAGAGATGAGTGTCCTGGGATGAGAGGATTTGCTTTATTCCTCCCTGGCAAGAGAATGGGCTAGAAGCACAGGATTTTGTGAAAACTGGGAACCAAGGTTACAGAAAGGAGAACCAATAGATTTAGAAAGATGTTTGCAAGGAATACCAATAGAACCAGGGAAAGAAATGGCAGGGGTGTGTAGAAGTGGATGGGCATTGTTAACAAGTTACTGTATTATATGTTAAAGAAGACACAAATTGCTGGAGGAAAAGGTTCAGATAGAAAAGGAGTTAGCTGATTTGCATGAGAAGCTTTCTATGCTACAGTGTCAGAACTTTCCTTTAGAAGAGCAAACTAAAAAGTATCAGGTGGTAGCAGAAAAGGCAGCTGTGAGTTTAGCTCAGAAAAAGAAGAGAAAAGTTAGCAAAAGGAAGGTGTATACAACCCTTGCATGTGTGGGGCCTGATTGGAACCCAGACACTGGGGAGGAAGACACAAGGGAGGAAAATGAAGCAAAATCAGATGAGGAGGCTTCTAGAAATGTGATGCTCATCCAATACTACAAAGAAAGCAGGAGAACCGGGGGTGGGGGTGGGGGGGCATACAATGTTTAAGGAAGTAACTGAGGATTTTACTCAGTAGGAGGTCACAGATATATTAAGTCAATTTGCCCCCAAAATGGGAGAATCATTAGTATCTTGTGTGGTGAGAATCAGTGAAGAAGGGGCTGGAGGAGTATGGATAGATAACATAGATTGTTTGAAATTCATAGATGTTAGTCAGAATCCCTTTGTACAACAAGCTTTTAGGGATTACCATATTGAAGGAGATAACAATGAGACTAATTTGTTACCTTTAGCTACCAAGGAATGCAATAAACAGTATCCCACTGACTCTATGTAGCCTAGTTGAGACAGACCCTGGTATTTGCTTAGTGACTGTATGAGAAAGTTAAAGGAAGAGGTAATGAAAACTATAATAATGGTCAGAGATGCAGACATGTAGCACAGCACTCCTTTAATGGTTCCTCACAGAAATATAATGTGAAGACTGCTCACTCTTCCTGCTTATAAACATATAATTCTGACTACTAATTGGGGAAATAGGGCACCCTCTTTGGGAGGTGCTGGATAAGATTTCGCAGTTAGGTGACTTAGGGAAATGGGGAAAAGATAAATTTCCTCAAGAGAGAAGAGCAAATAGCCAGCAAATTCAAAGTCAGAATAGATTAACAAGGAGAGAATTGTTTACTGCTTTATTGAGAGCAGGGATAGATTATGGAAGAATAGATGGTATTCCAACTAATGAGCTATATAAGATGTACCAAGAAAAGAGAGTTAATGTTAGATGGAACAGGGAAGTAAGAACTGCCCCTATAGATCCTCCTGAATCATTGTATCCAAGTTTGTCACACCTGCAGGGAGAATTGGAAATTGGCCAAGCCCCAGCTTAAAGAAGTACACAGATGGGATTACAGACCCCCTATCAGTTTAACCATATACTGGAAAAATGGATCAACATAACTAGGGCATTAATAGATACTAGGACAGAGGTCTCTCTTATGTAGGGAAACCCTGATAAATTTAAACATGGAACCCTTATTACCATCGTAAGGCTGGGAGGGGCTGAAATACCAGCCAGCCAAGTTAAACTAATGATGAAATTGAGCAATTACCTAAGAAAGAATATACCTGTCCCTGAATACATCATTGGGTTAGATATACTGAGAGGTATGGATTTAAATTTACCTGAAGGGAGATACCAATTTACAGTAAGGAAGATAGAAATTAATGCAGTTCTAGTGGGTGAAATAAAAATGGACCTAGTGACTTCACCTGAACCTTCTGAAGTAATTACTTTAAAGCAGTATCATGTGCCACATGGACAAGACGAAATTGCCAACACTATAAAGGAATATGTTGAGGCAGGAGTGTTAGTCCCCACAACTACTCGATGGAGTAATCCTGTCTGGCCAGTATGAAAGTCAGATGGGATGTGGAGAATGACAGTGGATTATAGACAGTAGGTTATAGAAAATTGAATAAAGTGACTTCCCCCTTCTATGCTGCTGTTGCAGATACTGTTGCCTTAATAGAAAGGATCCAGAAATATGATGGGACTTGGTATGCAGTTATTGATTTAGCCAATGCTTTCTTTACTATCCCAATAGATTCTAAACAATGGACCAGTTTGCTTTCACTTGGCAGGGCAGACAATCTACTTTCCCCTGCTTGCCACAGGATATCTGCATAGCTCTGCTATTTGTCATAGAATTGTGACTGAGCATTTGGATGAATTAGAACTACCTGGTATACAGCTTACCCACTACATAGATGATATTATGATACAGAGAAAAAATGTAAAAGAAATGGAGAAGAGTTTGATGCTTTTAATTGAGCATATGAAAAGCAAAGGGTGGGAGGTTAACCCTGCAAAGGTTCAAGGACCAGCTCAAACAGTAAAATTCTTAAGCATGCAATGGAATAAGGAGCTGTGAGAGATTCTCCCAAAAGACCAGCAAAAGATTCAGAATTTTCCTATCCCTACCAATAAGAAAGAAGTCCAAAAGTTTATAGGATTATTAGGATATTGGAGATATCACATACTGCATTTAGGGTAGATTCTGAAACCCTTATATAAGGTTACTAGGAAGAAATATGAATTTGATTAGGGACTTGAGCAGAGTAAAGCTTTTGAAGAAGTGAAGGGTGCTATATAGCTGGTCCTAGATTTATGGCCTATGCAAAGTGCCCCAGTGGAATTACATGTGACTGTATAGGATGAATATGCAAATTGGAGTTTATGGCAAAAACAGCAAAGCTGAAATGGACCCTTAGGATTTTGGTCTAGGAAACTTCCTTCTTCTGGAGTTCAGTATACCCCTTTTGAAAAGCAGTTGTTAACTGCATATTGGGCTGTGGTAGAGACTGTACTATTGACTCTGGGCCATGAAGTAATATTATGGCCTGGAATCCTAATTATGACCTGGGTAATGAGTACCCCACCTTCCCACGGAATTGGACATGCACAAGAGGCTAGCATAATTAAATGGAAATGGTACATTCAAAACAGATCTAAAACAAGCAAAAGTGGAGTTTCTGCTTTACGTGAATCTATAACAAACATAGATACTGAGGGAAATTGTACACCCCCTGAACCAAAGCAACAATTGGTATAGTCCTTGGTAAAACGGGATGAGGGATATGATGGATTAACTGAAGAACAAAAGAAACATGTGTGGTTTACTGATGGGACAACAAAATATTTGGGTCATAGAAGACATTGGAAAGCAGTAGCCTACAACCTACATACTAGGCAGACTTTGGAAAGTACTGGGACAGGTGGACATAGTCAATTTGCTGAACTTATGGCAGTACATCAAACTCTTAAAACAGAACAAGGAGGACAGTGTTATATATTCACTGATTCATGGGCTATAGATAATGGGTTAGCTACATGGATGCCCACGTGGAAAAATCAAAATTGGGAAATTCATGGTAAACAAGTCTGGGGCAAAGAATTATGGGAAGATATATGGGACATGTCGTTGGTTACTAATTTGTCAGTTTTTCATGTAGGTGCTCATGTGGCCCTCACCACTTTAGAATGTGAGTACAATGCACATGCTGACTAAGCAAAGATGCTATTCAACATGTTGTCCCTACTCTGAAACCAGCTGATGCTTTAATATTAGCAAAATGTATCCACCAAATGGCTGGCTATTTAGGGGTCCAGGCCACACACTGGTGGGCACAAGATCAAGGTATTATTATCTCACATTCATTGTTAAAACAGGTAGTAGAGGAATGTCATATATGTCAACTGGAAAAGGAATTGTTCCTCGGGTAGTAACTAGAGAGATAGCAAGGGGAAAAATCCCAGTCCAAATTTGGCAAATAGATTATATTGGACCCCTACCCCAAGGGAGAGGATGCAAATTTATATGTACTTGTGTTGAACCTATTCAGGCGTACTAGTGGCTTGTCCCAGTAAGAATGTAACCCGGAAAAACACCTGTAGAACTCTAGATATCATAAGTCTATATTATGGAACCCCAATGCAGATTCAAAGTGACAATGGGTCATATTTCAAAGGTAATGAAATGAAGAAATATTATATATTAAACAAGGTACAATGGATATATTATATTCCATGTTATCTACAAGCATCTAGGTTAATTGAAAGAATGAATGGATTATTGAAAGAACAGTTAAGGAATTTAAGTTCTAATAATTCTTATTAACATTTGAAATATAATTTGTTCACTGCTTTATGTAATTTGAATAATAGACCATTGGGAGAAAGTATACCTCTAGCTAGAATGATGACCTCAAATCTGCAAATTAGAAAACAGCAAACATATAAGATCTCAAATATTGAGTATTAGACTGTAGGGCAAGATGTCCCAGAAGTGTATCCAGGAACGCCTGGTTCAGCAAGACATGATTTACGTTGTTTGGAAGACTTTTTATTGGATAGGAAAGAAATAAGGAAAATCCCTATTGGAATATGTATCAGAATCCCTAAAAATCATTTTGTCTGGATATTACCAAAGTCAGGATTAGCAGCCGAAGGAATACATGTGTTGGCTGAAGGAATAGATTCTAATTGTCAAGGAGAAATTATTGTGGAATTCCAAAATTTATGTGAAGAACCTATACAGTTTTGTAAAAAATGATAGAATAGTTCAAATGATCATTATTCCTTGTGAAAATGGACCCTCCTTCTGAAATAACGATCAGAGGAACTGAAGGGTTTTTTTTCTGCTGATAGTATAAAATTGGGAGCTAAAGTATGGGTAAAATGGAAGCCAGATGATGTTCCAAAGGCTGTGGAGTTTATAGCATGTGGAAAAATAATACTGTAACTGTTGTTTATTCAGGAGAAGATGATTACCAAATTGTGCCCTTAACTCATATATTTTACCATGAATAATACTATGATAGTGGGTGCACAGACTCCAGAAGCATGGCTGATGCCATATTTACCCTGCTTCTGGTTATTGTCTCCTTATTCTTTTTGGCTAGATTTGTCTCCTAAAGGCTTAATGCCCTCCACATGTAGATGACTGACTGCTTAAGCTGGATGTCACCCTCTGTCCAAGAACATGATATATCACTCCTGGACCTGGCATTGACCAAGCTCCAGATACCAGCTAAGGAACTAAGATACTGTTTTATGTGTTTATTTTGTGTTATTTCCTTTGTATTGTTGTGGAAGTTATGTTGATACTAGTTACCCCTAAAGTCCCTTCAACCTATGTAATGGACATGAAAGATCTCGGGCCAAATATAATGTTAATGGAATAGGAAGAACTTTCCCATCTATTAATAGGCCTATGTGACCTGCTTTGAGCCCTGGCCCAGCTCACAGCTGTGATACAGCCTGAAGCCACATGGACCCTGAGTCACATGGAACCCATGGTGGGAAGAGCTTGCCCAATGGAAAAAAAAGAGTGGGAAGTGAGAGTGAGGCAGAGCTGAGAGAGAGAGAAGCTAGCATGAGTAGGCAGAGGGAGGAATTTTCCGGAACTTGTTTGTGGGGAGGCCTAAGGGAGGGAATGCTTGGGATGTTGGTGCTCCCTGGATTGGTGATATGTACAAACTTTTTTGTTACCATGGTAAACTTTGCTTTCTGGTATCTGAATAAATATTTTGGTTTTGTTTTGGAGGAAGAGAGTTTATTGTATTTTGGGAATCTACCCTGGAAATACACATGCGTCATGCATATTCATAGCAGCTTCTATGGGTATCATACTGGGGTTACAGGATCACATAGCCAGTTGATGTCAGAGATGAGACTTGAATCCAGGTCTTTGTGGCTTTGAGATTAGTTCCCTTTGCACTATATCATGTTGCCTCTGATGGTTACTATTTGCATGACTTTGGGCAAGTTTCTTCTAAAATCTAAATATATGATCTTCCAAAATCTAAGTCTAGGAACTTACAAAATATCTAAAACGGTCACAAATAACTTTTCTTCATTTTAAAAACAGGGATCATCCAAAGACTTTGCCACTTCAGATGAACTCTAGGCTTCAGGCCTTGATGAGTTGCATTCCTCAATACTTACACAACTTATAGATAATGGTACAGGAACACTATTCTTAATCTTTAAGATAATATCAAGGTGAGGTGATCATGGAAATCATTAAGTCCTACCCCCTCTTTTACAGATTTGGAAACTGAGGCCCAGAAGTAAAGTCACTTGGCCAGGATCATAGTTTAGTTGATTAGTGGTAGATCTTAGAATAGAACTCAGGTCATGGAGGATCATAGTCTCACGTGATCACAGGGCCTAGATTTAGAGCTGGAAGAAACTGTAGAGGCATCAAGTCTAACCCTTTCATTTTACATCTAAGGAAACTGAGAGAATTAAATGACTTGCCTAACCTCACACAGCTAGTAAGTGTCTGAGGAGAGATTTAAACTCTATTTCCAAACTCCCAGTTCAGCATTCTATCCACTGTGCTACTTAGTTGCTAGATCTCCATCTAAAGTTTCAAAATGGAGGAGAAAGTAGGATTTGGGAACTATGGCCTAATAAATGATTGCTGGCTAATTCGAATATATGGTTTGTCAGCATTTAGATAAAAATCAATGAGAGTGAGCATGGGTATAAGCAATTTTGAAACTACCCTCCTCTTCTTCTTAATGATACTATTACTTTGGAACATAACAGGTATGACTGGATTTCAGCAAAAATATCTAAAACAAGGTCTCTCTCATGAAATCTCTCATGAAACACATTATTTTGCTTATGGATGGTGGGGTTTACAGAGATCTTGATTTATTCCAAAGTGGGCTTATTAGTCTATTGCTACAACTGTAGCCATGTTAAGCTCCATATATGTTAGTGCTAAGAAGTTGCTATTAGAGTTAACTTGGAAAAACTTTGGGTATGTGCCCAATAACTTCCAAATAAGTTAAAGTTTGGCAGCTTTTCAAAAGTGGAGTTTGAAGTGTATGTGTACGTGTTTGTGTGTGTGTATATATATATATATATATATATATATATATATATATATATGTATATATATATATGTGTGTGTGTGTATATGTATGTATATATATATATGTGTGTGTGTGTGTGTGTATGTGTATATATATATATATATATATATATATATATATATATATATATATATACATATTCCCCTCATGTAAATAAACAGAAACCTACCCTGATCCCTCCAGATCTCTTCTTCCTGGAATTTCTCTCTATTATTGAATTAATCATAGTATTTTATTTGACCCTTGTTATATTTAAATTATTTTTTATATTTATATTTATTATATATTTGTTATATTTAAAATTGCATTATAATTATCTGAGCACATGCCTTATCTCTTTTATAAAATTAGATTATAAGTTCCTTGAGGTCAGGTATTGTGACTGATTCCATCTTTGTATTCCCAGTGCCTACTACAGTGCCTTGTAAATAGTAGGAATTTGATACCTTATTATTGAGTGAATGAATAGTACAGTGGATTAACATGAACTGCTATATAGATTTCTAGCTAGTTGAACAATTATCCCTAAAGATTGTTGATTAAAGGATCAATACCATTCTGGAAGGAGGTCAGTAGTGACAAGCCAAAGGACTCTTCCATAGTCAACATTTTAGTCAATCAATTGGATGAAAGAAAGAACATGTCAAATTTTTGTATGTATGTATGGACAGCTAATATGATAGATGACTGAATGAAAATTCAAAGAGCTCTTGAGAGGCAAGAAAGATGGACTGTTAAGATAGATGATATGAGGTTCTACATTTAGGTTAGAAAAATCAATTACATCAGTATGGAAGGGAAACCTGACTTGACAGCCACTCATATCAAAAAGACCTAGGGCTCTAGTCATTCACTGGCTTAATATGAGCTTATATTACAGTATGGCAGCAAAGAAGCTAAGGCATTCTTAAGCTGTATTAGTAGGAGAATAGTTTTAGAATATGGTACTGTTAACACTCAAACCACGAGTTAGGGTGTTTGTTAGTAGTACTAGTTTTGGGTCATAGTGTGCATGTAATCTTGAACCAAGTTCCTTAATCTCTCCAAGCTTCACTTTACTCATCACTAAAGTGGGTGATAATAATATCTGTGCTGAGTCTTACAAAGATGCTATTGGAATCAAATGAGAAGCACTGACAAGATGAAAGACCTCATATACACTACAATATTTATTTTAGCACTTTTTCAACAAGAACTACAAACAAAGCAGGAGCCCACTGGGGAGTGGCTGAACCAATCGTGGTACATGAATGTAATGAAATATCACTAATAATGATCATAATTAGTACAGAGAAGCATAGGAATCCTTATATGAACTGATGCAAAGTGAATTAAGGCGAGCCAGGGAGCCAAATAAATGCCTAATGATAACAACAAAGCAAATGGAAAGAATGCCACACATGATGATTGAAGCTGAGTTTAGTTAAATTATAAAGAATAAGCTTGAATCACCAGTACTAGCACTTTGCTAGGCACTGGGGATAGGTACAAAGACAAAATTAAACAATCCTTCCATTTAAGGAGTTTACAATTTATCATGTTAAAGAATGAATAAACTCACTTTGTGTTGGTAATTCCAGGTGGCAGAATGGATGGAAGTTAGTGGGAGACAGATTTTGGTTCTATATAAGGAAGAACTTGGGAACAATAAGAGCTGCCCAGAAATGGATGGTCTGTTTTGTGAGAACTCCCTTTTTTCTGGTAAGTGTTTAGGTAAAGCCAATCAAGGGCCAATCGATCAATCCACAAGAATTTAATAAATACCTACTTTGTGTCAGGTGGTAGGCACTGGGGCAAAGACAGGAGTTAAATTGTCCCTGCCCAAAAGATGCTTGCATTTTATCTTGGGAACTGAAATGGACATGAAAAAGAATCTACAAATGCAAAATGTATTTGTTGCATGTGAGCAAAAGAACATAAATAAATGGAAGAATGATGAAGGGCCTTGTGTAGAAATTGGAGATAAGAATATTCTAGAAGGGATTCTGCTTTTGGAATTTGATTCACAGAAGTTGAGAACAGGACCCAGACCCAAATGAACCAGTGCTGTCTTCTATCTGATAACTGATCATCCATCCTTTTCTTGAAGCCCTTCACCTACCTCCCAGGGTTTTGCTGAGTATCAAATGAGATAGTATTTGTAGAGCCCTTAGCACGGTGCTTGGCACACAGTCAGTGCTGTATAAATGCTATTTATAACAACAACAACAAAAATAATAATAAGCAAGCCATTCCACTTTTGGACAGCTAGGTTGCATTAGAGATTTAAGGTCCCGTTCAAATCTAAGAGAAAATACCAGAAGATTTGACAAGCAGATATTTGTTGTTTCCTGAGAAATATTTTAATTCAAAAAAATCTATAGGGCCCAGTGAAGTATGATACTGTTTCAAACTGCTCTGAACTCTATCAATGTAAGCACTAAATAATATAAAGGTTATGGACAATATTGTGCCCTGTATTTGAGAATTGACATTAAAATCTCTGGAATGTTCTTTTTAATATCACCGGTGGCAGCAAAACTTCATTCTTTGAGGGTTGATTTGGAGTTTTTAGAAGAATTAGGAAGTCATTCAGTGTTAAATCATGTAAATTGGATGAATGTTCCAATTTGGGTAAAATCATTCTGGGTCAAAAATTACTCATAATTCTAGAACAGTGAAACTGATTTTTGGAGAGTCTTGAAAATGATCTCTGAATACAATTTCAATGGAGGATTGTCCAAAAAAGTTTTAGGCAATAATATAACCAGTGGAATAAATATATAGCCTTTCCATGTTACATACTTTAAAAATATCACTTATCTGACTGTGTATGTCTTGATAATTGTTAAAAAAAATCAGACTCATTTTTAATGTTGACATTTTAGATTTAGAGTAGACTGGATCTCATCTTAAACTCTGTACAAGTTTTCCTTTTAGCTTCCAATTTTCTAGCCCTTTCACTTTTGGCAGGTGTTTACAGTTATGGAGAAGTCCTGTTGGCTAGAATATGCCCAATTAGAACGCAGAGCAGGAAGCCAATGGAACATGCAGAACTTGTGTGTGTTGTGAGGGAGGGGAGAATCTGGAGATTTTTCTTCTTTGGAAGCTTTTAAAAATTAAGTTATATTTTTTTTGCAGGGGGGAGCTTTTTTCCCACTAATGTTGGTAGAATTTTCAAAGTAAGTCTCTTAAATTATGCATAAATTAGAATGGGGTGAGAGAGAGAGAGAGAGAGAGAGAGAGAGAGAGAGAGAGAGAGAGAGAGAGAGAGAGCGTAAGCGCTTGGTTTTGATTTCTGTGCTAAGAATAGTGGGAAGGAAGAGGTTTGGAATTCAGAGTTCTCTTGGGATCCTCTAAGTATCTCAGAAAAATGTGTCCAAAGGTAAAAGGAACAATTAGGAGACCAATTTTCACTTTAGAGATTCATAATGACTTGTATTGATGTGGCCCATGTAACCTCCAAAGATCATCATCCTAATTCCCAATCCTAACCTAGCACCAGAACTTGACTCCATCTTATCCTCAGGGGGAACTTAGCCCCCACCAGTATGTTTTCCCTCAAGATTATCAGCTAAGAATCACTTAGTTTCACAAAGTAAAAGGAATGATTAAGTGAACAGTTCTCACTTTCGAGGTTTGTAATCCAGAATTCTTGGAAAACTGAGAACTGAAATTCTATAACTTGTACATATTCCAAGTCGAGGGGCTAGCAAACTAACCCTCATTTCCTACCTATTTTTGTGCAGCTTAAGAACCAAGAATGGTTTTTACATTTTGAAAAACCATTCCTAGCTCTTGAGCCATATGAAAACTGGCAGAAGGCCAAATTTGGCCTACAGACTATGTTTGCCAACTCTTGCCATAGATCATGGGTTAAAAATACAAAATTTCATTGTATAAATATTTCTAAAAAACTTTTGAAAATGAAGGCATTGCATATGGAATAGCAAGAGAATATGTTGAACAGTTAAAAAAGTCTTTGCATTAAATATTTTACAAAAGTTGCATGTCCAAAATCTATTCAGAACTGACATACATAAGACTATCAACTATTCTCTAATTAATGGATAAATGGTCAAAAAATATCAGCAGGCTGTTTTCAAAAGAAGAAAAACAAACTATGGAAAACTGTTTGAAAAAGTACCTAAAGTTTTTCATAATCACAGAAGTGTGAATTAAAATAATCCTGAGGTTCTCATTAAAGATTGTATGAAAGATAAAATTCAGTATTGGGAAAGATATGTGAAAATTGGAGCAGTAATTCAGTGCTGCTATAGCTTTGAATTAATTTGACTGTTATAGAAAGTGCTAAGGAATTATACAATAAAAGTTACAAAAATATTTATATCCTGTGACTCAACAACCCTAGAAAGTTTAGTGATGGGAACAAAAGACCTATTTCTATAAAAATACCCAGTACAACATTCTGTAATAGCAAAAAAGAAATCCACAAAACCCCCAAAACAAAACCCTGGAAAATATGTGTCCAATAATTGAAGAATGGTTAAATACGTTGTGAACTCTGAATGTAATAGGATATTATTGCATTGTAAAAAATGATGATCAGAAGAATACAAAGAAACATGGGAAGACACATAAAGTGATGTTGAATAGAAAAGGCAGAATCAAAAGAACAAAGCATTTCCTGATTACAGCTAGGACAATGAAGAGAACATCACACTGCAGGGAAATGAATGTTAAATACAACAGATGACAGTTAATGTTAAAGTTAATAACACCAGCTTCTTTTTTGATATTTAATAATCTGTAAATAACTGAAAGACAAGGCTGTGAAGAAAAGCTGTGATAGCATTACGATTTTTTTTTAATTTGGAAGTTTTTGGTTTTCTTTTTGTTTGTTTTTATTTGGAAGCTAATTATTTCACTTTTTTCACTTATGATTTTCTTTCATTCTTGTTCAGATATGTGAGTTCTTCAGTGGCGGGATTCAGATGAATGAACAATCAGTTCTCCACCAAACCGAGCTGAGGTGCCACCTGCACCACTGACTTGGCAGGTCCCACCCCTGCTAACAACTGGCTCTTGGAACTCAATCTAATATTAGGTACTGATTCTACTGAATCGGTGCGAACCGGCTGAATCCCACCACTGGAGTACTTGTATTTGAGGAAGTCTTCCCCAACCCCTCTTCATTTCAATGCCTTTCCTCTTATTCTGTTTGTATCTTGTTTTGTATGTATTTGTTTGCATGTTTTCTGCCCCATTAGATTATATGTTCTGTAAAGATAACTGTCTTTTGCCTCTTTTTGTATCCCTGACACTTAATACAGTGCCTGGCGTATAGTAGATACTTAGTAAATGTTTACTGATATTAAAATACATTTATCATTAAAATTTCTTAAAAAGATAATATGTAATTATGACTCCAAGCTGATCTCTTTTAGGCATTTCCAGATTTTCCTGGTCCATTCTACCACTCAGAGTATGTAACCTTTTAGCGATGCCTTTCCTCTTAACACACTTGTAATCATTCTCTTCTGCTGAATGCATATTTTCCCATTGGCTCCTTTAGGTTGTGAGCTCCTTGACAGTAGGGACAACTAACTTTTTTTTGGCTAATGGCTTACATTTAGACTATGACTAATGTTTTCCTTTATAAGTTTTCATATATTTATAGTATGAATTTTTCCCTGTCTGGTATATTTCAACATGTACCTGCAACTGCTGCTGACATTTATATGGTGTTTTAGAGTTGACAAAATATTTTATGTGCATTATCTCATTTGATCCTTATAATAATCCCCTGAGGAACATTGTGTAAGTATAATTATTCCCATTTTATTGGTAAAGAAATTGAGTTTTAATGATGTTAAATGTTTTGCCTAATTTTACCTTATAAGTATCAGACTCAAAATTCAAACTCAGGTCTTCTGACTCCAAGTTTAGTGTTTTTTCCACTACATACTGTCACTCTCAGAATTAAAGAGTTAGGTCACTGTTCTTAGGCAAAAGAACCCCTTGTTCCTTTTGAATTAACCTTAAAATTTCAGGAAGGCCTTTTCCTTTCATGCTTCTTGGCAATACCTTCTCGATAAGGCTGCCTTATCTAGACTTGGAGAGGCATGCCTAACTGGCCTCATTTCGTGGGCAACAGGGAAGCTATGATTCTGGTAGGAGTAAAAATATATTTACCACCCAGTGGATTATCAGATCTGCTTTCTTCTAGATTAGGGGTGGGGAGCCCATGGTGTTGAGGCCACATGTGGTCCTCTAGGTCCTTAAGTGCAGCCCTTTGACTGAATCCAAACTTCAAAGAACAAATCTTTTTATTAATCTAGACCAGGGCTGTCCAATCTTAGGTTTTTATTGAAACAATAGGCAATATATTTCGATTTGCTATTTTAGTGAGAGCTCTGTGTCAGCTTGGCTTCCTCTACTAAAGCATTTATGTAAATTTCTATGCTTGTAGATGGGTGAATAAGTCATACTATGGGCCACATGCGGTGGCCCTTTGCCGCATTTTGGATAGCCCTGATCTAGACAATAGGAATCAAGGCAGGTAAAATCTCCTGGGGGAGTGGGACTAGGTTGAAGTGGAGTTATGAAGGGTTTGAATGGAAGGCAACCTTAAAAGGCAAGAAAAGGGCTAAGAAATAAAGGATTCCAACACCAATTTTCTTGTGGTTAGGTCCTACTCTACACCTAACACTTCAACACATTCCTCTCCTCCAAGGGCTATAGGATTTCTAGCTTTTTGTTGATATTTAAGAAAAAAAAGATGTTTCCAGAAGGAAGTTCTGGGGGCAGAGAGGATAGCTCATTGGAAGCTCCTTGACTAACCAACTCAAAAGATTTCTCTGACAGATCTCAAGTCCGAATGGTTTAAGGAAAAAAAACCACTCTTTTATGTAATTAAAGCAAAAGAAAAAACCAATAGGCTCAAAAATAAACCCAAATGACATTTGGAAACTCTTCTTTTCCTGTTAATGAAAAGAAAAGCTCCATGTCCATGAAAATTTGAAGCTATTGCTTGCTTTTCCACTCTTTCCTGCTGGAGTCAATGGCAGTAATGGATACCTTAAGGTAGATTAAAAAAAGTTAAATGTTTTTTAAAAAAAATTCTTTTTGTTATGAATCTAACCAGTTGAAGGCAGATTTTTATGTTAGTTGATTTTCATAGCAGGAACTGTAGACATTTTATTTCTCTAATGATCCATATGAGGTTCAAGCCTTCTGGTTAAAGAAATAATCCATCTGTAGAGATATTATATTCCAGAACAATCAAAAAGTCTTTCTTAGCTCATAGCAACTGATGGGACCCACTTATGGAGAACTCTTAGAAAAGAGAGGATTGTCAGTGGAGTAAGGACAATTTACTCTATGTGTATATGAGTGACTTTAATCACCATAATAATTATATTACATTAGGAAAGAAAGTCACAAGATCTCAAACAAGTAAGTAAGGAGAGCAACAATTTGATATTCAGTTCATCTTTTGGGTTTTTGAGTTGAAGTGAAAAAGTAAAAGAATGGGAAATAGAAGGAAAAATGAGCCTTTACTAAAACTAGCTCTTTACTGAAAAAATTGGCAGCATCCAATAGAGAAAGGATACTATATCTGCTGTAGAAGCAGAAAGACCTTTTGGAAGGGGTTCTTAACTTAGGGTTTATGAACTTGTTTTTAAAAATATTTTGATAACTGTATTCTAATAGAATTGGTTTCCTTTGCAATCCTTTGGCAGCTAGGTGATACAGTAGATAGAGTTGTGCTTGGAGTGAGGAAGACTTGAGTTCAAATTCCTCTTCAGACACTCACTAGCTGTGTGACGCCAGGCAAGTCACCAAATCTCTTTCAGATTCAGTTTCTTCATCTGTAAAATGGGTATAAATAATAGCACCTACCTCACAAAGTTGTGAGGATTGACTGAGATAACACATATGCATGTTTTAGCAAATCTTAAAGTGCTAAATAAATGCTAGCTATTATTAGTAGCAACAGTAGTATGTATTTTACAGCATTATTTTGAGAAAGGGTCTGTAGACTTCGTGAGACTGCCAACGGGGTACAAGACAAAAAAAAGTTAAGAATCCCTGCCCTTTTGTCATTTGATACCAAAACTAAACATAGCTGATCTCTTTACTTATGGGTTGTAAGGTGAATTTGAAGGACTTTTAAGTCTCTGGAAGCACTTAGATGGGAGGTTAACGTATTTCCCTAAAATAGAAACAGAAGTCATGGTTTAATTAAGTAGTAATTGATGAATCATAGTTGAAATAAATGAGAAGGTGCTCATCTGTACCTAAGCATTATGTTTCTTTAAATCTTTCTCCAAATGGAAGACTCAAATGAATTTTAGAAACCTGAATTTGTCAGCTGGGCATTGCACCCACTCAAAACCTGTTTAAATGACTAGATCCTGTGCTATACCACTTATCTGTCAGCCACTCCTGGGGAGAACTTAATTGCCTGGTATGTGCTCCTGGAATGTACTACTATCCAATGATGACACCTACCCAAATTTTAGTTATTGTACTCAGAAGGAACAAGTCAAGCCCTGGAAGGCATGCCTTACAAAGTCAATTCTGTTAGATGACAGCAAATATCGCAAGATGTCATGCTAGTTAGAGGACATGTCATGATCTCTGGGCAGGAAGAAATGTTCTCCAGAATGTCATTTTAGAAGATACCAGTAACTGTGTTTTTTTTTTGTTCCTTGTATTTCTTGCTACTGTCATGTAAAGCCAAATATCTGGCAAGAATCTGGACTTTGTAGCTCATAACAGGGATTTCCATAATATGCCAGGTGGTAATGTCAAAAGTAGTGACATCACAACATTAGTGTTCCGAGTCTCACTGATATATTGCCTGAAGCATCAGTACTTGTTTGTAGTACAGAGGCAAGGATTTGAGAAACTCTGTCCTTAAATCCCAAAGGGCTACTATTGGGAAAATATTTCATGTTTTGGATTAAATGTATCTGTATATTAGTAAAAAGCAAACACACTTAGAGTATATAATGAATAGATTCTGATTAGTACAAACTATAAAATATGAACGATTTCCCTTTTGAAATACTGAGCCATGGACATATTGATCAAAACAAACCAACAAGGTAGACGTTAATTATATTTCGAGGAGGGCTTTATATCATTAATGTAACATATCTCACAGTTTACTAAAAGAACCAGGGTTCTGATTTCAATTACTTTCCCTATTAATCTATAACTACAGTATTAAACACTTAATGATTTCTCAGAAGTGGCTTTACTGTTGGTTTCCATTCCCATCTTCCCCATGCTTGGTTTTGACAAAGCATTGATTCTAACAGCGATGGAGTGACTCTATTCCATAATGGAATGAACCTTTCTTGTATTCGAAACAATGGACCTGGCATAGACCTCTTGTCTTTCACAACGTGTTCTCCAAATGAAGGCATGACCAAATGGGGATTAATTAAGGAACAAATTAACCTTGGAGCAAAAAACAATGTCCTACTTTCTTTCATAGTTATCTCTTACAGGCAGTGAAACCACAATATTTAGAAAAGGGGACAGGCTTGTATTTGATAGTATGGCCCTCTATGTGGGCAGTAGCTCAAACTAGGAACTCACATGGTGGTACAGTTAGAACAGTTGGTACAAAACATTCCCTCAAAAGTCCATGATATACTGTCCTGCAAGTAAATACAGAGTTAAAGGAAAAGTGGATTCAAACTTAAAAAGCACATATGGCAAAAGGGTAAGTCAAAGCTGCTAGTTGCTTCAAGTCCTTTTCTCTTATTTGTGTGATGCTAAAGAATCTCCCCTTAAGGATGGTAAATCTTTGTACATTCGTCTTTGGTTCCCAATGTAAACACTGCCGCCAGTGGGTCTGATGGCAATAATAGGACATTGAGAAGAAGATGGGAATTCTAAAATCTTCTGGACTCTTATAAACTCCCGAAGTCCAATTCTGGTCTAAGCATGTGAAGGAAGAGGAAAATTGGTCAGGGATGAAGACAAGGCCTCTTTTCCCCCTCTAGGCAGCTTCTCCTTCTGAAATGTCAAGTTTGCTTCAACATTTTTGCAATAAAAGAAAATTTAAATACCTGGGGGTATCTAAAAAAAAACTATTATGTGTGCCACTAAAGCTCAAAGGACTTGTCCACACTTAGTTCAGGGCCCAGGGAGGTTGATTCATTGGGCATTTTATCACTTCAAGGGAGGTGAGGTTGAATAAATCAATCATCCCATTCTAGCATTGAAAACTAGGGAAAGACATAAATGAAATAATACTCTGATATTTGGTTGAAGTCATGGTTTTGTCAAAATGACCTGCTTCCTACACTGATGTCAACCCTTCCTTCCATGTGTTCTCACCTGAAGTGATTCTTATCCATGACTCTCCATAAATTCCCCATACAGGATGTATCCAATGAACTGGATCAAGGCCATCCTGTGGCTCTTTTAATATCTCTATGGCACCAGTACAGCATTTGGGCTGTCCATCTGTTTTTTCCTGTTCTTACTACATGACTGCTCACCTCCTTCTCTCTTCATTTGTGCTCTTGATGTTGTGGATGCCACTTATGCTACTTCTTAAATATTGCAGCCTACTTATTCTCACTTCATTGACCTTTGGGTTACTGGTAATCTTGATTCTGCCATTATGATAATGTTCCATGATTAGTATCCACAAATATTATGGATACGCAGATTTTAAGGAGATTTTATGTGAATGTCTGTGTGATAGTAAGCAGTTTGAGGTTGCTGAGAGCATTGCACCATTTCCTAAGCAAGGTCAAGCTTGATTACTTCTTCCTACTTAATTCCATCCTTACTCAGTATTAGTAATACCTGAGAAATATATATATATATATATACATATGTATATGTATATATATGTATATGTATATATATACACACATGCATATATATGTACACGCATGCATATATGTTTATATATCACTATAGGATACAAATTAATATATTTTGAGTCAGAAGGGATCATAGAAGGCCAATTTATTGGGAGAGAGGTGGGACCTGGATTTTATCAGTGTGGCGAACTTTTAACATGGAAATTCTCTTCACTGATGCAGATTGGCAATAACTAACAGTTTTAGAAGGTGGCCTGGGGGCTTTGAGATGGAATTTGTGTTTGCGCAAGTTGTATGGACAGAGACAGGATTTGAATCTAGATCTTCCTGTCTCCAAGTCTGGTATTCTATCTACTATATGAAAAACAACAAAAAAAACTCAACTCATACACAATATGTGCAAAAAATCTACAATATGTATATTTCCTCCTCTACTGACATAGATTAACATTTGTTCTACCACATATATATAGTCTTAGATAGCTGTGTGGAGATAAGAAGTTTAAGTGACTAGCCCAAGGTCACCCAGCCAGGATGCTTAGAAGCAGGACTTGAACTCAGGTCTTCCTTACTCTGAGCCCAGTTCCCTGTCCACTATGCCACACAATCTCATATATGCACGAGTGTATGCATGCACACTTAACTACCTACAAAAATGCACATGTAGATATGTGTACACACATCTATGTGTGTGTATATGTATGTGTATTATGTCATTTTCATTCATGTTTGACTTTTCATGAGCATATTTGGGGTTTTCTTGGTAAAGATACTTGAGTGGTTTGCCTTTCCTTCTCCAGCTTATTTTGTAGATGAGGAACTGAGGCAAGCAGAGTTAAGTGACTTGCCCAGGGTCACAAAGCTAGTAAGTGTGTAAGGCCATATTTGATCTCGGAAAGATGAGTCTTTCTGACTTCAGGCACTCTATACACTGTTCCACTTAGCTGCATATTTCTGTTTCTTCAAAGAGAAACAGACAAAGAGGAAGAAAATCAGAGACATAAGAAAATGAAAAGGAGAGAGAGCTATGTATGTTGATGATTATGAATAAATTAAATGGACTGTACAGTTGTATTTTATAGGCTGGCAAGTAAATCAGTTTTAATCCACTTTTTCTTGCTGTGGCTGGTTAAACCAATCATACAATGTCATCTGCAAATAGTAGCAGATAGAATACCTAGCCACGAATAATAAATCTTTCTTTTGTTTAGACCACGTGAATAATGTATATCATGACCTCTTCCACGGCAATAGGGAATGCTATAGCTGAACATATGTCTCTGTATCACATTTCATTTATTGTCAGGCCTCAGTAATTGTTGAACAAATTCATTTTCATCTGTTCTAGAATCTCGCATTATTTTAGATATGCATGGGAAAAAATCTTTAAAAAATGCATCTTGTTTCATTGTCACGTTTTTTGAAAAGCGGTAAGTAAAAGATATGAGAGTTAATAATAATAGAATAAAAGTAAAAACATATGCTCTATACCAAATAGGTAGTGGATCATGTGACCATATACAAGGTCTTTTCTGCTCTAGAAAATCATCTCAAAACCTTTTCTATTCCTTTATATTTTCATCAAGAATATCCTCAATGTGCACATAGAATATCCTCACAAAGATTATATGGAGATAAATAACAGGCATATGGGCCGATAGTTGTTAATACTTTATCAGTCTCTTTTTTTAAAAAAAAATAGAAGCAACATCCATGATGATTTCCACTTGTTGGGAGCTTTTCTCTCTTTGAGATCTTCAAAATCAACTCTTGAGTGCCTTGCCTTCAAAGCTGTGTTCCTTCCAGCACAGATTTCTTTAGAACATACTCGGTCATGTCCAGGAACTTTTCTTAACTTTGTTTTCTTAGATGCTGTAGTATTTATGTCTCTCTCACATGGCATATTGGGGACTGAAGTGGGAGAAGCTAAATATGCTTGTTCCATTATCATCATTTAGGACAAGAAATCACTATATTGTGTCCATAGCTTTCTTCTATTTCATACATACTTCTTGTTTTCCTCATGGTTTCATCTACAGATGCTCTCAGGGTGAGGCAGCTTAGCTTGACCTCCTGCTAGGCTCTCTATCATCTTGTTTTCCCTTCAGTTGCTTTTTGTCCTTTTGTGACGTGATTGTACTCACAGTCTTCTGTCATATTTTGCTAATGGGCTCATATGTTAATTGGTCTTGCCATTGGATTTTATCCTGCTCAGTTAGGAATAGAGATTAAATATTTGGTGGTTGAATGGGCTTCTGGGATTTTTTGGCTTTCTTGTTGTGATGACTTATTCATAGGTGAAGCTTTCAAAGAAATGGTGATGTCCAATGTCATTGATTTTTGTCAATTTCCCTTGTTTTTGGATGTTGACAGCTTGTTTAGACATGGTAGGCTGTAGCTACTATGATTAGACATAGTCCTTTGTCATTTTTATCTCTTCTTTTAATTTGGCATTTACTCTTGTCTTTTGCTCAAATTAGCCAATTATCAGATTGAATATAAATAATTTGTTCTGTAAAAATTGTTTTCCATTAAAATATTGTTTCATTTTTAATGTTTTTTTTTAGTTCTCACCACTTTCCCCTCTGATCCTTTGAAGGAAAAGTGAACATGGAGAAATGAACTTGTAGTCACAGGATCTGAGTTCAAATCCCAACTCTACCACTTACTAACTATATGACTTTGGGCAAGTCACTTATCTTCTGTAGGCCTCAGATCCCTCATCTATAAAATGAGAGGAATGAACTAGAAGCCTTCCTAAGAATCTCTCCTTGCTATAAAAACCTTCCTAAGAATCCCTCCTTGCTATAAACCTATGATCCTATAAAAATGAGAAAGCATTTATTAAGTGACTACTCTGTGTGAGGTATAGTGGTATTTCAAGTACAGGGAAATTAAAGGAAAATATGAAACAGTCTGAGACCTCAAGGATCTGATATTCCAATAGTCAAGCTTGATCTCTGATTCTCTTTTTGGAGAAAGTGTAATATGGGCAAAGAATGCTTTTGTGCTTAATGTGAGGGTGCTGAATCTGGGGCCTATGAACTTCAACTTTTTTATAACTACATTTCAATATAATTGGTTTTCTTGGTAATTCTACATGTTTTAATTTATGCACTTAAAAATATTGTTCTGGCAGGGGTCCAGGGACTTTACCAGACTACCAAGTGGTTCCATGGTGCACAAAGAGTTTAAGAACCTGGGCCCTGATGGGAGCTCTCCAGCATGATTTCAAGCACCTGCAATGGTGAGGTAAGGGATCTGCTGTTCATTGGAGAAAATTCCAGAACTTCAACCCTCCTTGGAACTTTGTGTCTAGATGCAGAGGTTATGAAAAAATGCAACATAAAATTGGAAAAGGAGGAAAAGGAAGGGAAACCTAGGGGAAAGGGTATTGAAACAAAAGAAGAAGAGAGGTCAGGGATTTGGGTATGAGTAGAGTGGGAGGTAATAAGCAGGATGCAGTTGGAGCATGAGACCAAAGGGGGAACACATGAGCTGTACTGCCATGACATCTCTGAAGATGAGAGTCCTAGGAACTCCATAGCCAAGCTGAGAGGTTTCTATGAACTCTAAGCTTCCACAGAACTCTAAGTGGGGCAGATGGTACTGGTATTTAAGTTTCTACTACTGGGTATGAGTTCTGAAATGACTCTTTGCCTCTCATGTCATGTTGGGAGGAATCAGTCACTGGGGATTAAGTGGTAATTGGACTATACTCTCCCTAGCGCCTGTGAGGACACTACTATTAATTTCCTCTTGTTATGTGCATTGCTTACATTCCTAATAATTAAGATTGTTCTAGAGCCAGCTAGATAATACCTGTCTTAATTAAATGCTCTGGTATTAGATTTATTGCTTTCATGGTTTGTAAACCACAAAAGGGTTACCTCGCTGGGAGTTCAGATTGTGATTTGCAGAATTCATCACCAAAACCAGACTATACTAACATGGGAAAAATAGCAAGGGGCTCAAGAGCCAGACTTCTCAGAATTTTCAGGAGCCCAATGTTACAAAAGTACTCATGGTATATAGGTGTAAGACTTCTTAGTGTTTTACAAGTCTTTGACCTTCATTTCTTGATCCTGAAACATGTTTTGCAATGTATTTATTTATTTTTTCTCTAATGTGTCTATTTTCACAATGAAGGTACTGAATATCAAAATATATATTGACTCAGTTTAGGAAAAAAGAAAATATATTATCAAATAATTCATAGGTTCAGTTTTTACAATGGAAGGATAGTACAATCTAGTAAAGAAAGTTCTAGTCTGAGAATCTGGATACTTTGTTTCTAGTGTTGAATACATCACTGGTTATAGAACCTTGAGCATATCATGGGGTCTAGAATGCTGGAGTTAGGAAAGACTTCAGAGATTATCCAGTGCAAGTCCTTCATTATATAGATGAGGAAACTGAGTCATAGGACTGTGACTTGGCTTTTTTGTAATTGTTATCCCACTTGTAAAATGAAGAACAAAGTCTTTTCCTCCTTATTTCTTAAAAATGTTGAAAGAATGAATGGGGTAGGAATGCCATGAGCTCTTTGGAAGGAAAATGATTTAAAAAAAAAACAAAACAACATCCCTATGATATAAACTCAGTCAAAGCCCTTCACAACATTATCGTTTATTCTTCCCCACCCCCACCTCCACTATACATTTCAGCCAAACCTGACTGCTTACTGTTACCTAAACCGTTACCTAAAGCTGACATTTCATTTTTCATCTTTATGGACTTCAATAAACTGTTCCCCATGCCTAGCCTAAACTCCCTCTTCATCACCACATCTCACAATTCATATCTCCCTTTGTTTCTCAGTTCACACGTCACCTCCTCTCAGCACCTCGGACAGTGTTTTGCTCGGAGCATGTGCTCAATCAGTGTTTGCTGATCTACTGCCTGAATCAGTGGAGGATTTTATACTAAGGCCCTTGACCGATTGCTATTCACAAGCTACCACATTGTGAGATGGTAACATAAATGAATAACTTGGTTCATTCATTCATTTTCTTATTTTGAATTTATCAAGCATTGCCTACCATGTAGTACTAGGAGCTTAATTGACTGAGTGTGTAACAGCAACAATAATAATTAGTATTTATATAGCGCTGTAAGGCTGAGCCTTTGAGAAGCAGCAAGGTGGTACTGTGGATAGAGAGCTAGACCTAGAGTCAGGAAGAGCTGACTTCAAATCCAGCCTCACATATTTACTAGCTGGATGACCTCAGGCAAGTCACTTAACCTGTTTTTCTCAGTTTCTGCATCTTAAAATGAAAAAAAAAATATAAGAGCAGGTTTGCAAAAAAAAAAAAAAAGGAATTATTTGTAAAGTACGTTACAAACCTTAACGCGTTTTATAAATGCTAGTTTCTATTATTGTTGTTATTGTTGTTATGATAGCTTAATAAATATTGTCCTCACAGCAATTCTAGGAGGTAAGAGTTATTATTATCCCCATTTTCCAGATGAGGAAACTGAGGAAGATAAAAGCTAAATGATTTGCTCAGAGTTACAAAGTTATTAAGTGTCTGAGGCTGCATTTGAACTCAGTTCTTCCGGATGCCGGGTCCAATGTCCAATGTACTAAGCCACCTCGCTGCCATGTAGAACACTGACTTGTACTGGAGGTAATATAAAATTTAGATAAGACACAACTACTGACTTTGTGGAGTTTATAGTCTACTTTTTTGTTGTTCAATAGTTTTTTCAGTTATGTCTGACTCTTCGTGACCTCATTTGGGGTTTTCTTGGCAAAGATGCTGGAGTGGTTTTCCATTTTCTTCTCCATATAGTCCACTAGTAGTTCATTAAGGTATGCCAATAGCCAGGCATGTCTATTTGGGTGGGATAGAGAGTCTTTTGTGGGTAAAAGCCTATATCTCATTTTGCTTCATATCATTTTTTGAGCACTCTCAAAATTTTTAGGAGACTACCTTCAGAATGATTCTTTGTGCAGGCCAGAATCCATAATCCAACAATATGTTTTTACTATGGGAGGGATAATGAAGAGGGGATTCTTCTTTGGTCATATATGATATTTGAAGAGATTCTGTAGATGGACAACTGTAGACATTTAACTCATGGCGTCCTAATGGTCGTAACGACAATGCTACTTGCAGCTGCTATAGGGGTGTAAAACCAATAACACCAGCACACAGGAGGGCTGCTAGCACAAATTCTTTGATCCGCTTTTCTAAAGGAAAGTAACTTTAAAGGGGTCAACAATCTTACTTTAATCAAACACACACACACACACACACACACACACACACACATTTCACTTAGTTCAGGAGAAAAGTCAGCACCCTGAACTTCAGAGAAAATACAAACAGAAATTACAAGCAAAAATTATATAAACAGAGCAAATTCAAACAGCAAAGACCAACAGACAGGGCTTCCAACTGTCTTACCAAAAGCAATACACACATAGTTACCAGAGAGAAAAGCACCAACATCTGAGTTTTTCAAAGTGCGGGACTCCTTAATAGCTATCCAGAGTCTCATCTGGCTCTTCCAATGAGTGAGCCTCAAAGCAAAATGCTATCCTCAGAGGATATAAACCCTTCTTCAGGGCCAGAGGGCATCACAATCCTCCTGACCCAGGCTCAAGTGACTCAGGTTCAAAGCAGGTCACATAGGCCTATTAAGGGGCGGGGAAGATCTTCAAATTGTATTAAAATTACAGATAAGCATATACTCTCTCAAATTTATTGCTGAATAGAAAATTGCCTGGCTAACAGGCAAGAGGCTTAATTCTTTCCTCTGTGAAATGAATATTATTTTTCCTGAAGTGTATGAGATTTCAGGCACATAGAGCAAAACAGAAGACACAACCTTTAAAGTCCTTCAGAAAGAAACTTATTAACAAATGAGGTGAATAGATATCATGCATATTTTCTGATAAAATAGGGATTTGATAGTTGCTTTCATTGATTGCTACATTAAAAATTCAGTGTGTTAAAAGATAAAGAAGTGAGAAGAGAGAGGACAGAAGCATGCTAGCTAACATGCTGCTGAGTGGTTTGTCTTATTTAATAAGAGCATTGGGAAAATAATTACCCTGCTTTTCATCAATGGTGATATAGCTTAACCCAGCAAATCATTAAGAATTCTACAGTCTCATGCAGTTTTCACTATCTGTAAAAACTGCCTATTGTATGAACTGACACAGCAGGGGACATCTTCTTTGCTGACTTCCTGGAGAATTCTTTTACTCTGGTGGGAGGATAATGAAAGAAGAGGAAGCTGGAGAGAAAGAGCCTGCAGAAGCAACTGGGCTGATAAAGCAATCCAGGCCAGATGAAGGAGATTATAAATACAATGACCCAACCACAAAAGCAAAGATGCTTAAGTGTGTTTTTACCATCTAAGTCCTCCATACAGATGGTTTTCTGTCTGAAAAAGCTGTCAGATTTGGGGTCATGTGTTGCCATCAAATGGGTAGAATTTTATAAAAAATTATGTGATTGATGATTGCTATCATATTTCCTCTACAGTTTCATCCCTGCCCTGCATTCTTCCCCTTCTCAGTTTAAGGCAAAGTAGTTTCTCAGCTAAGACCTAGAAAGATAGCAGTAGTCAAAATGAAGACATTAATGTGGGATGAACTGAAAAGGCTACTGCCTCGTGTTCCTGAGTTAGTGTACAGTGAAGACCAATCAACCCATTAATTAGTACTTATTAAGTATCTATTATACTGTTTTACATACTGGGGGAATGCAAAGACTAAAATAAAAAGCCTTCCTACCCTTAAGGAGCTTACAGTCCACCTGGTCAGATAATATGGATTCTGTCTGTCTGTCTATCTATCTTTACATGTAAAATATTTTTGATGAGATCTGTGACTTCATCAGTATAGGAAATTCTCTGGTTCAAGAAACTCTCTACCAAAGTAGGTCAGAATCTCCTCTGCAATTGATAGACCTAGAGAGTTGCTTAGGGCATTGAAATGTTAAATGACCAACCCAGGATCAAATGGTCTGTATGTGTCAGAGGTAGGATTTGTCCCTAGATCATCCTGATTCTGAGGACAGCTTTCTATCCACTACATCATACTGCCTTAAATATATACAGGTATATGTATATGCATATGTATATGCTTATACACACACACACACACACACACACTCTTTGTTTAGTCATTCAGTCTTCCCTGTCTCTTTGTGACCGATTTGGGGTTTTCTAGGCAAAAATACTGGAGTGGTTTGCCATTTCCTTCTCCAGCTCATTTTAGAAATGAGGAAACTGAGGCAAACAGGGTTAAGTGACTTGCTCAGGTTCACATAGCTAGTAAGTGTCTGAGGACAGATTTGAACTCAGGAAGACAAGTGTTCCTGACTTTAGACCCAGCATTCTATCTGCTGTGCCATCTAGCTGCCCTCATATATATACACATACTAAACAAACAGATAACTTGGGAGGGTATCACTAGCTTCCATAGTGCAGAGAACAGTTTTCCATGAATTCTAGCAGCTTCTTGGCTTGTCCTTCATAATCTGTTTTGACTATAGTCACATCCATGTCACATAAGTGTTAGATTAGGGGAGCATTATTTTCCAAAAAGGTTTCTGGCTTTTCCTCTGCAAGCTACAAGGTTGAGAAAGATAGTTGCCTTCTTTGCTTGTGCACTGGAAGGAATGAGTTGATTTCCAAATACCTAGGCTTCTTCACAGTTTGCTCTTCTTCATGGGTTATCATGCTTGGCCACCCTCCAGGGATCTGAGACAGAGGTGATGATGGAGTGCATACTCATTGTGGGAGAGTAAGGGGGACATCCAGTGCAAAAGTCTTAAGACAGTAGACGGAGTAAGTGGCCACCTTTGTGGTGAGAATCTGAGCAATACTTGCTAGGTCTCTTGTCTAATGTATATTTTCTGCTTTTGTGCTACAGCACCTGAAATTCTATTAGAGATTTATTTGTTTGGGTCTCAAGGGCTTTTTTGGTCTCAAAGAAATTTCTATTAAAACACAAATGCCTTCTGATAGATATCTTAAGCTGTTTACTTAATGCTGCCATACTCAATCAGATCATTTACCAATGCTGATTGTGAGAAAAGTCGAGACTATGTAGAAATGGGGTCCAGGATAGATTCTTGGGTGAGGTGAGGGCTAGCACTTTATCCACGATGCCACCTATATGCCTACTGTACCAATTATTTGCCTTGGAATGGCATTGGAGATAGTGACTCTTCCTGGTACTGGGCTGGGATCCTCACTATCTTGCTAATCAGAGATTCTCTATTAAAACAAAGCTGAATCTTTCTTTCTACTTCACTAATCAAGTCATATTGTTTCTGTTGTGACCCAGGAGTACTTGGACCCTGGGGTTAACCTGTTTCCCACTTCTGGGAAACTAGGAGCTGGGATGGAAGGAAAGGAAGAAGAAGAGAGACTCAAGGAGAAGTCTCTAAATTGGCCTTATCAGGAATAATCTGTGAGCATTTCTACCCTAGCCCCTTTCAGGTCTGGAGGGGACAGTAGAGGAAGAAAAGACATTTCCCTTCCTTTTCCATTTTAACACCCAGCATTCCCCAAGTCAAAGAAACTTAGCATTCCACAGAACTAAAAAGCAAACAACCAAACACAAAACCAAATACACATACCCCCTTCTAAAAGAGAAAAAAAACAGCAGAGCAGGGATTCTTGACTTTTTTGTGTGTGTTGTATTCTGCCCTCCCACCTCGGCAGTCTGGTGAAGACAATGGACCTTTTCTCAGAATTATGTTTTAAAATGCAAACAATAACATACAAAGGATTGCAAAAGAAATAAATTCTATTGAAAGATTATCAAAATTTTAAAAAATGAGATCATAGACATGGGATTGAGAAGCCCTGCCCTTAGAGGTCAATAGGTAGTGTAAAGAAAGAAATTGGGATTTTTTTTGTATCTGCCTGATGGAACTTTTTACCTTCTTTTTTGCATAGTGTCTGTGATTTCATCAGTGGAGGGGGGCTTCCAGTGAGAAATGTCCTCTACCAATGCAGATCAATACCTTTTCTGCAACTTATATTTGAAGAGAATTACTTGGGATACTGAGAGGTAATGTAATATGCCCACAGCCACAGACCCATTATGTTTCAAAGGTAGGAATTGAACTCAGGTCTTCCTGACTCCTACTCAGTTCTGTATTGATTATCCCATACTGCCTCTTGGCATAAATTGGCACTCACTTTAAATAAGTGGTTATTTATACATTTCTTTTTTGTAGGATGTCATTGAGAGGTATTCAGTCCACATTTGTGGCTTATAAGACCAGTGATCCTGAACAAAATGACAAATCTATCCTCTTATCACTAATCAAAGGGGTGGGGCTGTAACCCCCATCTATAAAAAATTAGAGCTCTTCTGGTGAAAGTATCTTTGATGTGCATCACAGTAAGTGAGAAGATTTGGTCTTCTCCACCCAAACATTCAATTTTGAGTTTCATTATCTAAGTTTAGAAATACAGCTATAATTATCATGCTGATCTTTATGATGTATGGTGTTTCCTACCTACCTAATGAAGGCAATGAGTGTTTATGGAGAGCTAATTATCTTAATTACGCCTACTGTGTGTGTGTACTTTTAGGAGAAAAAGAAATTCTGAAGCTGTTCTATGTGGCATAAAAGACTATTCCTCCCCACCCTCTGCTACCCCCCATGAATGAAATGATTATAATATTTATATTGTATTTTATATTGTACATTTATATTTTAAGAAACACAAAGTGCTTTTTTCACTTCTTGTGAGATAGTTAGTTTACATACAATGATCATAGTTCTAGAACTGGAAAGGATCTCAAAAGTTATCTTGTCCATCCTGTCATTTTACAGGTGAAGAAACTGAGACCCAGAGTGGTTAAGTGACTTGTACCTGTAAGGTCACACTGAGGGCAAGCTCCAGGAGTAGAATTTGAACTCACAGCTTCTGACCTTAGAAGCCAGGGCTCTTTGTACTGCACAGCAATGAGGAAATTAAAGCTCTGAGAGATGTCATATGGTCACCCAGCTAAGAAATGTAAGAACCAAGACTAGAACCCAAGGCTTCAAAACTACACAATTTCTCACTGTAGAATACACAGCAGTGAAAGATAGTCAATTTGAGAAGTTGACATCATATGGGACAAGTACAGGACAGGCTCAACATTATGGTTTATTTGTGAGCACCTGACTGTTAATTCAACAAAAAGCATTGTCAAAGAAGGCAAGATTTTCATTTTGATCTTAAAGGCTACTGGATGTTAAGAAAAGAGTTAAGGGTAATCTTGTGCAGTGGAAAGAGCTCTGGACTACATGTGGCTTGGGAGACCTGGTTTCCAATATTAACTCTATTATGAGTTACCTATGTCACTTCTTTCTGGGCCTGTTTTATTATCTGTAAAGTGAGGTGCTTGAAAAGCAGATAATTGTTAGGGGTCTCTTTTAGCTCTCAAATTCTATAATTCCATAAATGAGCATTGCAAAAGCTTGAGTAATCTGTTCTTCTTGTCTATTCAATATTCACAAAAGCAGGAGGGCTGATTATCAGCTTTTAATCTCTTATCAGGTAAGCGCCAAACCATTCTGTTCTGCGTAGTAATTATATTGCCTTTCCTCATACATTTTTCATGACTTTGTGGCAGAGTTTAAGAAATAAGTTTTATTTACCTAAGAGCAGAGAATGCTACAAAATAAGGCAGCTAAAAACAGAGTTGACCCTTATAATAAATCCTGAAAGAAGATTTCCATTCTTAGTAGAGAAATATTTGTCAGTATGCCACACAAAATACCAGGTATTTGCATGAGATGAACAAGCATGTTATTATTATCTATCAATGAAATTAACTGCTCTTTTCTCCTTTTCTTTTCTAGGACTTTCAAGCACAGTGGTTCAAAGTTTTAGATAGAGCTTTGGAAAATCTTACCTGAATTGACACGCTACTGTAAGAGCCGCCTATGACACCCGCAATGAGTAATGGGATGTTTTCTTGTATGGCATAAGATCCATCAGGGCACATATATTCTGCTTCATCCACTTTAGTCAAAGATGCCCTGACAAATTCCAGTGATTGCTCTAAAGCATAGGTATCCCTTGAACAGGTGTCCAAAATGTGAACACCTAGCTTTACCCCTGGAAGTAAGTAATTGTCTCGGTTGATTTCATCAATGGCAAATAACATGGCTTCCAGGCGTTGGATACCTCGATCCTCATTGATACGTCCACATTCTTCTATTCCAGTGCCTTTTTCATTAATAGGGAATAAGCCTCCTAAAACGAGGTCTCCTTCTATCTTTATTTCCCTCCTTAAAAAGTTATGGTCCCCTAAAGAAAGTAAGAATCCCTTGGAAAACAATGCTAGGGTAAGCACCTGAAGCCTCGTCAACATCTTCATTGATCCTATTTCTATACCTCCAGGAGACATTGATGGAAGGAGCAAGATGTGCCTGTTAGTCCTTTTGCTTCATTTCTATGCTGGGCCTTTGGTTCGTCCTTTGAACAAGGGAGGAATAGACTGCTGAAGCCTGTCACCAAATTCCTAAAGAGATGAAAAAAAATAAACAAAAATCAGTAAAAGAAACAGCAGAAGTTGTAGTCCTCTTCTGTCATCAACATTTTTGGAGAGGAGAGTAGAGATTCATTTATGAGCATTGGTGGTGCAGTAATTTGGTTGCCTTGGGCTCTTAGTATATATCCTCTGAGATGCTGGACGAGCTTTAACAGCCAGAGGGAACACTGTTGCTGCAAATCAGAGCATGCTATTAAAGGGACTGAGTGATTTAGGTGAATGGCAATGAGGGACAGAATGCTTAATGGGCAGAAGACAGCTTGTTGGCCTCTCCAGTTATGAATCTTTATTAACCTTCTATTTCCTTTCAATGGATCTGTCCATATGCTGAAAGTCACCATTGTAGTTCTGGCGTTAGAAAATGTGTAAAAATGGGCTCTTTGCCACCAAAGAGAGACAAACTGATGTAGTGCTAAACTTTTTCAAGGGATGTGCCAATGTGATTATGCTGTGACTTTTCAATAGCTAATGAGACATATCTGCTTTAACAAATGCCCATTGGATATTCATATAAAGCCTCAACATTCACTTCTTTAAAAGGACCCATGGGGGAAGGAAGTAAGACAAAAGAATGAAAGAGGAGATTGTTAAACATTTACTTCTACGTTTTTGACATTTCCCTCTTCTGTTGTTTGCAGTGCCCTTTAAAAAATAAATAAATGAGCTTTTCCCCCTTTTACTTCTTCCTCTTTCCTGTCACATGAAGCCAACCATGGATTGTTTTTCTGAGATGCATAAGTGAGCTGAGTTTTGTTTTATTTTTGGGGGGGTGCAGACCTCACAATGACATCAGCAGATGCTGTTGAATGTTTAGTGCTAACTTCAGGTCTCTTTGGGAGTTCTGCTGCAGAGCATTAGCCAGACTGATGATAATATGTATTTTTTAAAGTTGGTGCAATAATTCTCCTTTTTTTGAGGAGGGGGAGGATGGGGGTCAATTCATTACTGGCTTCTCTTTGATCTGTGTGTGTAACTCCCTTTGAAGCAAAACTGCAATGGAATGGAAAAGATGTTTTAATCACTATCTCTAATGATAAAGAAGAATAAGCCACTCTTTAAAATTAATTGCCATATGTGTCCAATAAAAAAGAATTGTTAATTAGCAAGAGTCTGTTTTCATCGTCTGATTGTATAGCTTAATAAAAAAAAAGCCAATATGTGAATATGAGCAAAATGTGGTTATATAAACTTGGATTTGTATCCTAAAGAAATCCAGCTTACTACCATATGGGGGAATGACTGAATCCATGTTTTGCCCTTAACAAAATATGGTTTATGTGGAATTAAGAGGTGCTTATGAGGTGCTAGGTTGGAAGAGGGATGATTTCTATGTGTTTCTCAGCATGGCACATATGAATTCATGTTGAGAAATGAACAATACATTTGTTAGTTTTATTCCATTGCTTGGCTAATGATCCCCAAAGCTACTACCCCATTGTTTTGCATGAAGATGGGAATACAAATCGATTGAACTATGGGAGATGCTTTCAGCACATGTGGAATAGGAATTTTGCATTTTCATTTGAATTTTGCAGAAGAGATGGTCAAAAGTCAGTTTGGGGTTAACTATGGAAACTGTAGGGACACAGACTTGTTCAGGCTTTGTGGTGACCTACAGTCTTTTTTCAAATTATATCATCTTATGTTTTTGACCAGAACCATTCATAGCAAGTTGGAAGCAATACACACAGAGGCTTTGGGACCAAAGCAATCACAAGGTCCCTCTTACTGCATCTTGGAATACAGGAGCTCTGATGACATGGGATTTAGACAAAATTTTTAGTTCTAGGACATCATCCGGAGTTCATGTTCCCAAGCTATCCTTAATTAAAAGTTTGTAGATTTACTAGTAGAGATGTAATTAGGGTGGGATGACTAGGGCTTTTCCCTAAGCAGCTAGATAAAAAATTTCTCTGCTCAGTAGTCCATATAACTCTGTATCTCATGCCTTGTCTTCCATCAGGTTAAGCACTGTCCCCCTCACTGAAGATGGGGTGAAAGTTGGGAGTTCCAGGACAAGACAATGAGGTAACAAGTTAGTGGAGGAGAGGGATTCCTCTTCTCCCCATGCAACCACCCTTAGAAGATATGTAGCAGAAAGGGCCAATCTGGTTAAATGAAGCTATTTTCCCTGCCCAAATCAGTGAATATCTTATCTCCTAAGACCAGTGTTTTCCTGAGGCAGTATATTTCCTCCCACTCTTAACATGGGGAGGCTTTACCTACAAAGAAGACGAAGCCAACTCTGGGACCTGTTAGCCCTGGCTTCCCTGATGTAGTTTTCTGGTCATCTAGGAGCTTAAGAAGTTTCAGTGTAGGCCTCTCAGACTTAGTGAGTGTGTAAATGCGTGTAAGTTACCATACATTGAAGATCTAGTGAGTAGAGGTGTTTCTGCATTGAGGTATGGGAGGTTTTGTTTACCAAAACTAAAGCTAAGTGCTACTACATCTTTATTGTATGTCCTTGCTATATTAGGGCAAAGCAAACTTCCTTTGTCTAGTGTTTGATGATTTATGAGTGCTTCACTTTCTTCCCAAATTGAACTTGAACTAAGAGAATGCTGGCATTGGAGCCCAGTCTCCAACACTTGTCATCTTGGCTAATGCCTCTGACTGAGAGCAGCCAATTCCTGGAGAAGCCTGGTGTTTTTTTTTTTAACCTGAGTTCTTAAGGACTTCTTTAGGGATTGTCTCTCTCCTGTATGAATAAAGCTCAAAGAAGTACTCTTTCCCCAGAGCAGCCATCTTTGTTTCAATAGGGTCTAGACTTTGAAGTGCCTTCTCTCTATGAGTCTTTCTTGGTCTACAGAAATAGTCCCTCTTCCTGGAGCATCCTGGTCCTTGCCCATGGAGGCTCTAGGTTCCCAAAGTGGACAATACCATCCTGGGGGTGGAATGGAGGGGGTGGGAGTGGGTGCTGGAATAATCCAGGGGGTGGTAGTAGCCTCGGGTGATGCAAATTAAAAAAAAAGTAGATTTCCAGGGGGCACTAAGTAATTTAAAAAAAAAGATAGGGGTAGACCTAATAGACCTAATAAAGTTTGGGAACCTTTGAAATCTCAAGCGATATCTAGCCTTGTCCTTTTTCTCATTCTTTCAGCTATGTGTGCTCAGCTTAGGATGGAAGCTTTGAGTGTTTCTGTCATATAAAAATATGTCTAATTATGTCTGTGGCTGCTAGGATGGTTGTGTGCATATGTATACACATATATGTAAGCATGTGTCTGTGTGTATACACACACAGAGACATATACATATTTAAGACTTGGCCATCCGACCTATATTATCATTCATCCATTTGATAGTCATTTATTAGACAGCTACTATGTACAGAGCATTGCGCTACAGGCTGCAGAAAATACAAACATAAATAACAGTTCTTATTCTTAAGGCATGAACAACCTAGTAAAAGAAATTATACGTATGCCCACATATATCATACGACCACAATTTAAATCAGAATATGATAAGCACAAATGAGTTCAGAAGAAGTAGAGATTATATATGGTTTGGGGGACATGATGATAAGCTTCATGGAAGAGGCAATGTATGAACCAGGCTTTGAAGGTTGGACAGTGTTTCAACAAGTAGAGATGGGGGGAAGAAGTGAAGTGGTTTTCTTAGAAGAGGTATTGGCAAAGTGGCCTTTACAGAGAAGGTGAACTGGCCATTTGTTTTCCTGCAAAATGGCTTGAAATTAGATTTTTTCTTCTCCCCAATGAGTATTCTTCTGACAACTTTATGTACTATAAAAGTGCATGGTATTATTTCTTTAAAATATTAATGGGAATTAAATACCCAGTGCCAGAGAAGATTGAATCCAGATGATATATAGGATGGATGTGTTTGAAGATTGAATGTGTAGTTCTTAGAATATTCCCCTGCAGACTGACAACATCATGCTAACTATCTGACCTTTAAGCCATCTGACAGTCTCTTTAAAGTAAAAATGTAGTTATTGAAAACTGCAACTCCAAAATCAATTAGAATAATGTTTAAGTACACTGTCTTAATGTTTGTTATTTACCTGCTGCTTAAAGCCGACTATATTATGATTAAGACTGTTGTACTCTGCATAATTTAGAAACACTTAGCATTATTTAAAACCCAATGCTAAGAAATTGAAGGAGTAGAAAATTAAAATTTGACACTGAAAAATAGGCAAACATGCTTAATTCAATGCGACTGTTTATCTCTGTGTAGCAGCTTATCGGATTGTGGGAAAGGGCACCAACTATTTTTTTTTTCAGAATCTTTTCATTATAAATCAGCAAACAGCAAATCCCAGATAAACAGGTTCTTCTCTCTTCACATTCATATGCAGACTGAGAATTAGAGCCCAGCAGCTCAGCAGTCAAAGTTCCCTATTCACAGATGATAAGTGGTATGTCATTTGTAAACAAGCATGTGTAGCCTTCACTATAGACAACATGCTCATCGATGTTTTATTAATCGAGGCATTAATGGAATCCCGAAGGTTCATTGCTACTCTAACCTCTGGGATGTGTGTGCTGAGAACATTCTTATGTTCTCTACACAGCTGTGTGTATTTTTATTCCACCTTTGACTTCTCCTAGGTATCTGGAAATGAGAAAGAATGCTAAGTTGCTCCATGATGTATTGCTTGTATCTAACTTGAATTTATGTTGTGTTGACTTTATCCATACATATTAGTTCTGCCCAGTAGAATGTAAGCTCCTTGAGGGTAATGACTTTTTAATATTTGTTTTTGTATCTCTAGTATCTTGTTTAATCTTTGGCACATAGTAGGTGCTTAATAATACTGATTAACTTGAGTTGATTTGACTCAAGTTGCTTTAATTCAAGTGGCACTAATGTGGTAGTAAGGACTATAAATAGCACGAAGGAATATGGTCCCCATTTCCACTACAGCTTCTTTTTTAAACATTTATGGCCTTTGAAGTATGAATAAATGTTCTGAGAGCAAGCATGGCATAATGGATAGAAATGCAAAATCAGAAAGATCTGGGTTCAAGTACTACCTCTGACATATGTTAACAGTGAGACATTGTATAAATTATTTAATGTCTCAGGTCTCTAGGCAACTAAGTGTATGAGCAGCTGAGAAGATGGCGAGTCTCATTGATAGATGGAACCAAAGTTCCCTATATCAACAAAATCACAGGACCAGTGCTCCTTCCCTACAAATATTCTACCAGTTATAGAAATGTCTTGGATCATAGTGGCCTGAGAGTCACAGAATGTTCAAATACAAGACCACAGATTTAGAGCTCAAAGGAATCTTATATCTAGTTCAATGTTTTTTTTTAACAATGAGGTTGAGGCTCAGAGAGGGAAATGACTTTCCCAGGTTCACATTAGCTATAAATCCAGAGCCATGAATTGAACAAAGTTCCCATTTCTCTTTCTGCTCTGTCCCTGTCAAATGAGAGAGCTCCCAGGCAGCACACTGTTAGGAACCAGTGTGCTCCTGACTTGACAGCTCTCAGAATCACAAATAGAGAATCACATCTTACAAACTCTCTCCCTCTTTTAAAAACTGGATCCAAAAAATTCGATCAATGCCTTTGTTTGTTATCTAGCTATCTGTATTAGGTAGACTGAGGCTGTGCCTATGGTTGAATTTTAATGGCAGCATTTTTGAGGCATTATGGCAAGCTATTTTAATATGGAGTTAGAAAAAAAGGGCAAGATCTTTGCAACAGCTGAGATGTTCTTGTGAGAACTGGGCAGGATGAAAACATTACCTTTCCTTTAAGCTTCCCACCAGATTTCACTATAATCATGAAGCCCTATCTCCTTCAAAGGTAATCCCTCTCTCCTCTGATTTTGCATTGTTTATATCATTCATATGGCACTTGTCAGAAACTTCCTTATGTTGAAGTTATTTGTGGACCTGTATTATCTTTCCTATTAGGTTGGGCATATTGATGGTACAGTAGACAGAAGAAGACTCATCTTCCTGAATTCAAATCTGGTCACAGACACTAGCTGTGTGACCCTGGGTAAATCACTTAACCCTGTTTGCCTCAGTGCAAATGGCAAATCACTCCAGTATCTTTGCCAAGAAAATCCCAAATGGGGTCAGAGAGAGTTGGACGCAACTGAGAACAACTGAACAACAACAAAAATTGGAAGCTCCTGACTTTCTAGCTATGGGACTCTGGGCAAGTCACCATCCCTTTCTGAGCTTCAGCTTCTACATTTGTAAAGGGAGGGCAATGGGTGAGGTACTTATAAGGTCTGTGTCAGCTCTAAGATGCAAAGATATGATGATTCTTGGAACAAATGTACTGTATCTTATTCATCTTGGCATTCTCCAAAGTACCTTCCATGTAATTAAGAAGGGTTTCCTTAAAGTCTTTCAGACAGGACTATTTTTCCCTTTGCTTCAATATTAGCAGAGTAGAAAATAGACAAATTGAAACAAAAACCAAAAGGGTAAGACCATTTATAGAAGTACGTCAGTTAAAGGTCCTCCCTTCAAGGGAAAAACAGTACATACCAAAAGATCTAAGGTTACAAGGGACCTCAGAGAGTGTGTATTTCACACACTCCCTCTACTCCCTGTCACTCAACAGATCATAGAGTCACAGGACTTCAGATGTGGAAAGGACCTCAGAGGCAAAGCCATGGAGTTTAACTAACACCTAAAAAAGAATCCTACAGCATATTGGACAAAAGACAACTGTCTCTTGCACGAAGACCTTTGGTGAAGGGGAACCCACTGTTCTTCCAAAGGCAAACCATTCCATTTTGGGATTCCGCTTTTATTGTTATGAAATACTTCCTCATATGAAACCTAAATTTGTCTGTAACTTCTACCCTTTGCTCATAATTCTGGTCTCCTTTTACACTGATAACCTTTCCACTACTTTTAGACAGATGTCATAATCATACCCTGTTGTCCTTCCAACTAAGACTCAGAGAGGCAGGGGGTGTTGTGAGACTCAAATGAAATTATGGATGTAAAACACTTCCCAAACCTTTAAGGGCTATAGATAAATGCAAGTTGTTATTATTATCATTAGCATTGAGCAGCCTCCACTCTTAATGTTACTTCATTTCTGGAAGCTTCTACTGCCCTCCTGTTGAACTCAAGCAGTGTATAGAGTAGGGGTGAGGAACCTGTGACCTTAAGGCCACATGTGGCCTTCTAAGTCCTTGAGTGCAACCTTTTGACTGAGTCCAAATTTTACAGAGCAAACCCTTTTATTAAGGGGATTTGTTCTGTGAAGTTTGGATTCAGTCAAAGAGCCACACTTGAAGACCTAGAGGGCCACATGTGGCCTCAAGGCTGCAGATTCCCTAGCCCTGGTATAGAGCAATATAGGGGCATCTTGCTAAAAATTTAATAACTAGGCCCTCTGGGGGTAAATAATGTACGCTCACATACTTATAAATGTAATCTGCATTATTAACACCTTCTTAAGTCTAGACAACGGACAGAACAATAAATCAAGCCCTGATTTGTGAGATTGCTGTTTGCTGAGGTATAAATGCTTCCACTGAAAATTTAACAGTCACTCTTGCAAGCTAGTTAGACCTTACTCTAGCACACCCTTGCAAAGAGGTGAGGTGACTTTCCTAAAATCACACAGGTCAGAGGTGGCAAAGCTAGGCTTCAAAACTAGGTCTTCCAACTCCATTGGCTCCAGTGCTATGCCGACTGTCATTGTTCTCTCCAAATATGTCCTCCATCTTCTTGATGGTTCCTGACATTCTGTAATTAGAGATTAATTCCTTTGGCTTAAGGCTAAGAAACCCATTAAGCCCCATCAGTCCTTAATGTGAATAAATCTATTAGTTCTTTCTTTTGACGACAGATTTTGACGGAGAGGAGGAGGGGGAGAAGGCTACAGGGAGTGGTGGGTTCATGGAGAGAAGAAGTAGGCCCAGTTGATTAGGGCAGGGATTCTCATATTGGGGTCTACAGACCTCAAAGATAGATTTCTGGGAGTGGCCTTAAAGAATTTGTGAATAAATTTCTGGGAGTGGCCTGAGAATTTAAATGGTTAGAAAAATTCCATTAAAAAATTTCACAATCCTCTAGTTGAAATTTAAAATTTCTTTCAATTACAAATGTTGGCAATAAACATTATTCTGAGAAGGGGTCCTTTGGTTCCAGCAGACTTCTAAAGGAGTCCTTGACAGAAAAAAAGGTTAAACTGTTTAAACAATAACAGTGCCTAAACCACAGATTTGCCTGGGGCTGGTCCTGGGGAGAGACTGGATCTTCTCCTTTCTTTGTATTCCCGTCTTCAACATCCTTCTAACTCCTTTCTTTATCCCTATGGCAGGAGTTTCTCAGTGGGGGGCTAAAAACGATCATCATAGTGAAAGTGGAAGACTGAGCCATGCAAGAGAAAAGTAGAATGGAGGGAATTTTCACGAGGTCTTGTGTGGAGAAAAAGAGATCTGTAGGCATCCCTGACATTTTTATGTTTTAAGTCATTGCTATCAGTTTAGTCTCAGCCAATAGCATTAACTGTTTTGACCCATTCAACATGGGATCTTTGGTGGCATTACCGGCTTTCCTGGTAAAAGAAATCTTTATTTCTCCTATAAATTATTTATTCTGTGAGGCACATTATAGAGTGCACCTCATAACTGCAGCTTCCTTTTTTATTCTTTTGGCCATCTCAGCTGAGGTTTCATTCCTCAAGTCTCCTAACCTCATTCCAAAGCTTCCCAATTGGCACTGCTCCAGACCACCTGCAGTCTACCTTTCTGCCTTGCATCCCAGAAGCTGCCAAGACTAATAGAAGTTACAGGTTTGTCAGCATGAGGACAGGGGACCGAAATCTGGGCTTGTCAAAAGATTTGCCTCCAAGACCTGACAAAATGGCAAGTGGGATGGGGTGTTGGGGGTGGGCAGAGGAGAGTAGGGAGGCAGAGGAAGGAAGGTGAACCACAGGAGAATGGTTTTACTTGTTGGCAAAATGATCTATCAGGAGACTATTATTAATAACGTCCTGTGTGCACACAGCATCTATGCCAGTTTAGGATTCCAAGGTGCTTTGCCACAGTAAATTAACTCTCCCTACCCCCTGCTGAGCCAGGCACACATTATTACTCCCATTCCATACAGTACAAATTGAGACAGAGATGGGAAATACTGCAGGCTGCGAAATCAGTAGCAGGACCAGGATGCAGGGAGACTAAGTTTTAATCTGTGAATCCAGTCTTGAAGTACCGAAGATTCAGTAATGTGTAGACGTTTATCAGCACCTTCTCTTAAAACTCTTACACAGGAGTGTTGTGAGACTCAAATGAAATGATAGATGCAAAGCACTTTCCAAACCTTAAAGTACTATATAAATGCCAGTTATTATTATTGTTTTTAACAATGATGATTATCATTACCAGCCTAGTAATCACACCTCTATTACACTTTTTCTGAACTCAAATAATTTTTATAGAGCAATACAGCCTCTATTGGTGAATGTTTAACAACTAGGCTTCCGGGGGGAAAAGGCATGCATACTACTTTTTAAGCTTACTCTACATGATTAACAATTTCTTAAACCCAGACAATGAACAAAACAATAAATCAAGCCCTGATTTGTGGGCTTGCTATTTCAGAGGTGTAAATGCCCACAGCCAAAATTTAACCACCTCGAAAGCTGGTTGAAATTGGCTCCAGAACACCTCTGCTCTTAGAGTATGTAGTTACAACGAATGAAATTGTTTGACTCTCTTCTCCTAGTTCAGAGAGAATTGTCGAAAATGGCTAAGTCTAACCATTATGGATTATTAGGATGATTCATGAAAATTGCTTTCACCTCAAATTAAAACCACAACAAAAAACCACCTGAAAGCCATAAGGACAGATGTGATTTACTTTCATTTTATCTATTCTATACATCTTCTTCCACCCCATGTTTGGATTATTTTTGGTGCTGAGGAAAGGGAAATCTGTTTTTTCTCACTGTTAAAATCTCTTAAGCAGGCTTTTAGTACCTCTATCTTAGTAAGAGGTAAATTTCCTCCAAGAAGTAAAAGCCCTGATGCAAAGGCCATGCTGGTGACTGTGACACAGATGGGGTGTTATCTGTGTACTCTTGTTCACCTACCAAATTTTTTTCTGAAGTCACTAGCTGAGTCTAGAGACAGTAGGCCTATAGCACTGGTGAACACGTGTGATTAATGAGCTGTTATTACACTGATTCCTAGTAATTCTCTTTATTTTCTGTCAGTTGCTCCACTTGGTTTTACCTCCATGAATATCATTTCCCCATCAGGTTCCTAACACCATGCCCTCATACTACCCCCTGTCGTTACACTCTGGTGTCTCACCCCCTTTTCAGTTTCCTTTTGTGTATTGTCTTCACCTATTAGATTGTAAACTCCTTGAGGGCAGGGACTATATTTTGTGTATTCATGTCCCTAGGTTAGCTGACTACCTGGCAGCCACAGGTGCTTAATAAATGTTAATTGACTGTTGACTAATTCATTCATCCAAATTAAGCTCAAAAATAAAAGGGAGGAAAAATATGTTCATAGTTAGAAGAAACATGTGGTACAGAGCCACTCGAGGTAATAATACTGAGATGATGAAATTTTTATTTAGTCAGGAACAGCCTTTCTTCTGAATAATGATGATGATGATGATAATTGTAATAGGCTTGTCACCATCAGTATGGTACAAAGCTTTGGTGTGGGCAGTAGAATGCTGCTTCCTTACCATATTTCCTCTCCCCACCACCCCACTGGGCCTGGTGAACCTCAGCTTAAACCTGAATGATCTCACTAACAGACATGAAGAGCAAGGTTGGGAACTCAAACTGAAGCTCCAGTCAGATCAGAGTATTGGGGAAACAGATAGTAAGATGACAGACTCAAATCTGGAAGGGAACTCAGAGACCAGATAGTCCACTGCTATCATGTTGTAGGTGAGACCAGGGAAATTAAGGGACTTGCCCAGGGTCACACAGGTAGGTGTCCCAGGCAGAATTTGAACCTAGGCCCTGACTCCAGAGCTAGTACTCTCTCTATGGTACAACACTGTCTCATTGGAGGGGACCAGATACCTTGCTATCCAGCTTGGATTCTACTATATTAGCTTGCAGAAGATTTCTATTGAGATGCTAATCCCACTCCCCAGGTGCCCAGAACTCTCATTTTGTCCTTTGACTTCTTATAGTCTTTCATTGCTAAATTCCTCTATGAGAGCTCTGTGGGTTCAAATGCTTTCTTTTACTCCATCTTCTATTAGCATTCCCATTCTTACAATGGTACCCTCTTAGCTAGCTGCCCCCTAGAGAAGCCATCTGACAAATTCATGTCCATTAAGGGATTAATGACTGATAACAGCTTTTTTCTGTTCTCACCTTCAGGGTGTTCATATGTTAAAAGATAATGCTTGGAGAGACCAAAGCCTTTAAATCTAACATGAAGAACCTCTAAAGGTGAAATTTCGGGAAATGTGATAGATGAGCATGATGGTAGTATATTTTGGGCAGGGAAGCCTTAACAGTGCCCTTCAAATTACAGACCTTTCAAGGTTCATTACTCAAATTCTGCTAATAGGGAGGAAGCTATGCGTGGAAGTCAACCTTACAGTTTTGAACTCCAGATGTCACAAGAGAATTATAAGGATCCTGTCTTTTTTCTTTTTAAGGCCAATGTCCTGGTATCCAAAAGTCTTCTCCACCCCTTTGCCTTTTACTGTGAGAAGAAAGATATTTTTGCCTTTTTTAGGATTTTGTGATCTCATTGGTATAGGTAATGGCTGGGGAGGAAACTCCTTCAAATAATGGAGAGTGGCACCTATTCTGTTAATTTAAAAATTGCCCAGGTACTCAGGGGTTAAGTGACTTGCCCAAGGGCACACAGTCAGTAGGTGGCTGAGTTGTACCTTGAACCTAGATTTTCCTGTTTCATGTCTCATCTTCTACACCACACTGCCTTTCAACATATTACAAATACCAAATTCGGACCCTTTAACAGATACTCCTGAGAGTTAGTCATTTCAGTCATGTCTGACTCTTTGTAACCCCATTTGGGGTTTTTTTGGCAAAGGTTCTAGAGTGGTTTGCTATTTCCTTCTCCAGTTCATTTTACAGATAAGGTAACTGAAGCAGGGTTAAGTGACTTGCCCAGGGTCACATGGCTAGTAAGTGTTGGCCACCAGATTTGAATTCAGAAAGATGAGTCTTCCTCACTCCAGGCTGACTCTTTATCCACTGAGACACCTAGCTGTCCCTTCCTGGTACATAGTAGGTGCTTAATAAATTGGTTGGTTGGTTGTTGTCCATTGTTCTTGAAGAAGACCAAAATTACATCACCATGTTACAGTCAAGTTGTGGTGTATGTGACTATGGCTGATCAAAGCAGTATGAGCTTGGAATGCTTTACCGCAGGTTGGGCACAAGTAGTCCATGTGAACATTTCACTTGGATTCTCTAAATTTGCACATCTTGGGCTTCTTGAGCTACTTCAGTTCTGCTTTGCTCATAGAGCACAGTACCTTCTTTGATGTGGGCATGCTATGCTGGGTGGTCCTGTGTTAGTGTCTCCCATGTCACACGATCGATCCCAATGTTCTTAAGAGAGACCTTGAGAATGTCCTTGAATCACTTTTTCTGACCACCCTGTGAGCACTTGCCCTGTGTGTGTTGTGATGGTGGCAAGCATATGTTGGGCATTCAAACTATGTGGCCAGCCTGTTGGAAGTGCATTTTCTGCAGCAGAGTTTGAATGCTTGACAATTTAGTTCAAGAAAGGACCTCAGTGCCTGGTACACCATCCATATGTAGAACTGTCAGTTACAGCTTAGTAAGTACTTATTGACTAACTGTAGTGAACTGGCTTTGGAATAAGGAAGATCTAGGTTGAAGCCCCATTTCTAACACATACTGGCTGTGTTCTATTGGGCAAATCACTAAACCTCTCAATTTTCCAGGCCACTCTCTTAGATTCTAAGATATGAATCTGTATTGGAGAAAGATACTGATCTGCATCTGAACTCCACATCCAGAGTTCCCCATGCTAATGAAATCCCAGAGTCAGACAAAAAACATCCCCCAAACCAAACATATACTATATAACATGGACTTGCAGACTTTCAAGATATCATATCTAGTATACTGCTTGTATATAAGATGTACCTTTGAAAATGCTTCACAATTTATTTGGAGTTTTTTTAAAAGACTGTGTAAAACTTACAGCCCACATAAAAGAGAGTTCCAAGGCTTATTTTCCCTTCCTTTACTACACCTCAGTTATCAGCACAAAATTATGGTAATTCTTGGAGCCAAAAAAACCCCACTCTTCCTGAGGCAGCAAAAGAAGGATTAAACTATGGTTGGAAAAGAGAAAGTATCGCCTAATTTTTTGGAAATGGTTTTATGTTGCATTAGGCTGAGGAACCTGCTTAACTACTACACTATGTGCTTATGGAAGGTGATGAACTGCCCTTCTCCAACTGCTGATAAGACAACTCATTCACCTCATTTATATTGGTTCTGCCAGTGTGTGACCTTAATGCTTGATGAGATCCCCTGGTGTAGGTTAGGATGTCTTACCTCATTGGAACTGAATGATGGACAAGCATGGGTCTTCTTAGTGATTATCATTAGGGAGCCAAGCACTTTGTGGCTGTTGCTCTTCATGTATTAAAGCAGAGAAATAAGCCTTAGAACCTAAGTGACAAATATACCAGTTGCTCACAAACTGATAGCGGAGAATCTGCACCTTAATAACTTAGCTCTGGATGTGAATAGAAAGATAAGCATTAGAGGCCAATCTCTAATTAAAGGAGAAGGCTCTGGCCTTCAGAACTGATTTAGAGCAGGGAGACAGATCTTTTTGCAGTCTTATGTTTGAAGAGAGGTGGAGAGAAGAGGAATTTGGAAAACTTGGGGAGACTTATATGAACTGATCTAGGGTAAAGGAAGCAGAACCAGGACAGAGATCAGCTATAAGAATGTAAGTGAAATGATAAGGACTAGACTTGTGATTTTACTGGAATAGAGATCTCTGAGGTGAGGAAACTCCCTCAACTTATGTAGGTCAGTCCCTTCTCTGAACTTTTATAGTTTTAGACAATTATCTTGAGAACTGAGGGGTAAAGGAACTGGCCTAGAGTCCCATAGCTAGTATACATAAGAGATAGAACTCAAATCCAAGCTTTCCTGGCTTTGAGTCCAGCTTTCTATCCACTACTTCACCTTACTGTTCAGGTAGTTTTAAGGAATGTCAAGGTAAATTTTCTTTTGAGAGTCCATCTTGGGTTGGCTTTTCATTACGTTTCAGTAGTTTCCATATTCTATTGCTCCTTGTCACTCCACCTCTCTAAAACTGGCTAGCTTGTTCATTTCCACAGCTGTATCTTGTCAACTAGTTATTGAACTTCTGTCCTCATGGCTGCAGTCTTCTGTTCTTTTCATCACCCATCCCTTTTCTCTTTTCTAGCCCATTCAAAATATTGTCCTGGAATAGTTTTCTTATCTGTGTCTATTTTATCTACTTTAAAAAATACCTCTTGACTTTTCTGTTACCTGCCACTTAAAAGCTAATCTTTTCCTTATTGCTTTGAATATTCTTATCCATTCTTTCCTTTTTGAATTTTTTTCTTATCTTTACTATATGAAGCACCTAAGTGGCACAATGGATAGATCCTTGGTCTTGGAATCAGGAAGACCTCCTGCCTCATACTTATTAACAGTGTGACCCTGGGCCACTCTCTCAGTCTCAGTTCTCTCCTTTGTAAAATGGTGATACTAATTACACCTACCTCCAAGCTGCTGTGAGGATCAAATTAGTTAACATATATAAAGCTTTTTGCAAATCTTAAAGGACTATATAGATGTTAGCTGTCATTATGTTAGCTCTCTACACATAGATCCTTTGGGTCCTGAGAAACATTGCCTCTTTATGTCCTTTGCACTGGCTCCCACTTAATTTTCTTCTAGTTCTGGGCCAGTTAAACACAAAAATCTTAGAATTTCAGGACTGGGAGGGACCCCACTGGCTACCTAGTCCAACCCATACCTGAAAATCAATGCCCTCTACAACATACCTTGCAAGTTGTCATCTAACCTTTGTATGGAGATGTCTGAGTAAGAAGAACCTAATGCCTCTTGATAAAATCCATCACACTTTTAGGGAGCTCCAAATATTAAGAAAGTCTAAATTTGCCTCGTTGCAACTTCTACCCATCATTCCTGGTTTTATACAAATGTCAGTTGCCAGGCAGAATACTCTTCCCCATGACAACCCTTCAAGCATTTGAAGACAGTTATGCTCCAGTCTCTGACACCAAGCCTTCTCTTCTCCAGGCTAAACATCCCTAATTCTCTTTCATGGGATCATCTTGAGGCTTTTTATTATCTTTGTTGCTCTCCTCTAAATACTCTCCAGATTTACAATATTTTAAAATGGGGTGCCTAGAGTTGAGCACAATCATCTAGATGTGGTCTTATCATTTCACATATACAGAAGGACTACCACTTCTTTATTCCTGAAGACTCTGCCTCTCATAGTGAAGGCTTAGATCTCATTAGCTTTTTTTTGTCTGCTATATCACATTGTTGCCTCATATTGAGCGTTCAGTCTGTTAAACTACCAAGTATTTTTCAAACAAACTGTTCTTTAGCTATATCTTGCATATCTTATGATAGTGAAATTTGTTTTTTGACCCTGAGTCTAAGATTTTACATTTTATACCTACTACATTCCATCTTATTAAATTCAGCTCAATGTTCAAAGTATATCTGAAAACTTTAGCTCTGACATCTGGTGACAACTAATCGTCCTTTGTGTAATCAGCAAATTTGATAAGCATGACTATGCCTGTACCCAGTGATGGCTATCAGTACTAAGAAAGCCAAAGCTGGTTCTTTTGATCTTAATGAAGGCTCGTTAGATTCCCCTACATATAAATTCTGTTCTAGATGAAATCTCTGGCCAGTGTTACAAAAGTGTGCTGGGGATTTATATAAAGGTATGTAGATAACTCAGTATAGGCCTTTCACCAATAATGGAAATTCAACTCAAAAGCACAAATCCTTTTCAGAAATCAGCTTGTAACATGAACTTTCCATATGAAGAATAACATATGTTCTCCAAACTAGCTTACAACAAACCATTTTATACCAAATTTGTGTCTTACAAAGTTTTCCCATTTGTGTCTTTTTTGTAAACCTGACCTTCTACAAGGAATTTTTACAGGTAGCCAATAAAAGGGTTTGGTGAGGAGATGTAACACTCAAATCATTCTGCTTTGTGTTATTGACCACCTTTACTCTCTATTTATCTTGGGTTTACTTGAGCTCCCTGGGATAGTTTTCCTAAATTTGAACTCTTTTTTTCCTCCTATGTCTACAGATTCCTCACATCAATGATATCACAGCTCTGAACCAAAAACAAATAAAGAGAACATCAGAGCTAGAGGACCAAGAACAGGGTGGTGAACCCAGAATTGTTGGTATGCCAGAAAAATCTCAAGAAGTAAAGATGCCACATTTCAGAAAATCATACAAGAAACTTTCCTGGAGGTACCCAAAAACAGGACAGAAAGAACATTTTCAGAACACAGAGGACATTGAAAGAGAGGAACATCAATTTAGTTCACCCAGAAATGTAGTCATCAGATTAGATTTTCAGAAACAATAAGAGCACCCCACAAGCAGCAAAGAAGAAGCAAACCAAATACAAAGCACCTATTTGAATCTTGCAATATTTTTCTTCCAAAATAAGAACTGAACATAACAGAACATACTATATCTTGAAAGCAAGGAAATTGGTCAATAGCCCAAAATGCCTATACAACAAAATCAATCATAACTTTTCAGGAAAAAAGATATATTTTTAAAATTCATCTGAGATGGTTCAGAAATTTTTGAGAAGACAAAACTTGGCTCCCAACTTTAAGTCAACAAGTCATTATTAAGTACGTGTTATGTGCCAGGTAGCATACTAAGTATTGTGGATACATAGAAAGTAAAAAAAAAATCCTGATTCCCAGGGAGCTCACAATCTAATGGAGACAACACACAAACAACTATGTACAAACAAGATATTTATAAGATAAAATGAAGATAATCTTAGAAGTAAGGCACTAACATTAAGAACTATGAAAGACTTCATGTAGAAGATGGAACTTTACAGGAGACTTGAAAGAAGCCAGAGGGCAGAGACAAGAAGAGACAGAGTTCTAGGAATGGGGTGAGCCAATGAAAATGCCCGGAGTCAGGAGATGGAGTATCATTGTGAGAGGAGGCCAATGTCATTGGATCACAGAGTACATGGGTGAGGAAGTAGGTGTAAGAAGACTGGAAAGGTAGGAGGGAGACAGATTGGGCTTTTAATGCCAAATAGATAATTTTGTATTTTATCCCAGAGGTGATAGAGAGCCACTGGAGTTTATTGAATGGAAATGACATGGCTAGACTTTTACTTTGGGAAGATCAATTTGACAGCAGAGGGGAGGATGAATTGAAGTAGTCAGTTAGACTAAGCAGCAGATTATCACAATATTTCAAATGTGAGGTGAAGAGGGCTTGCAGCAGGGTGGCAGCAGGATCAGAGGAGAGAAGGGGACATATACGAAAATGTTATCAAGGGAGGAACAAAAGGACTTTGGATATGACTGGATGATATGGAGGGGAGGAGAGAGGACAAGAGGAGGAGGGGGAGGAAGAATGGAAAGAGGGGGAGGAGGAGGGATTGTGAACCTGGGTGAATGGGTGGATGGTGGTACTCTCAAAAATAACAGGGAAGTTAAGAAGAAGTGAAGTGTTTTTTTAAGATAATAACTCCAGTTTTGGACATGTTGAATTTAATATGACAAGACAGTCAGTTCAAGATGTCTAGTAGGCAGTTGGAGATATGAGATTAAAGATCAGGATAGGGGTTAGGACTGGACAAATATATCTGAGAATTATTTGCATAGAGATAAATGAATCTCTGGGAACTGATGAGATCACTGACTGAAACAGTATAGAGGGAGAAGGAAACAAAGTCCAAGATAAAGTCTTGGGATGAACCATGGTTAGTGGTCCCCATCTAGATAAAGATCCACCAAAGGAGACTGAGAAAGAGAAGTCATACAGATAAAAGGAGAATCAGGGTAGAACAGCATCATTAAAAACTTAGGAGAAAGGGATGATCAAGGAACAAAGGGTGAGCAATATTGCCAAAGGCTGCAGAGTGGTCAAGAAGGATGATTATTGAGAAAGGCCCATGATATTTGGCAATAAAGGTTCAACAATAACTAGGAGAGAGCAGTTTTAGTGGAATGAAGAGGTCAAAAGTCAGACTAGAAAGAACTAAGAAGAGTGAAAGGAAAGAAAGTGGAAGCATGGATTGGAGACAGTCTTCTCAAAAGGGAGGAATGATATAGAATGATAGCATCCTGTTAGAGTTGTCATTGGGAGAGACAGGGGCCTATTGGTATGCAGTGAGGGGCAGCCAATAGATACTTGATGAAGATTAGTAAGAGAGTGAGGATGACAGAAGGGGCAATTGATTGCAGAAGACATGGAAATTTACATTTATCAGTGTAAAATATCTTTTAAAATGAATGAATATAAAAGAACCTAAGAATTTATAGTTTGCATGGAAGTAAAAATGGTGTTTTGTCTCTTTGAGGACCCAGCTGGTAGGGAGGATACCTAAGAAACAATGATTTAGAATTGATTGGGTAAAGTCCCGTTGAATGAAAGCAGACAAAATTGAAGAGAGGGAAGAAAGGAAAAGATTACTGTACCTTGAGTATTGGTGCCCAGAGTTGAAATCAAGTTCATGAAGAAGTGGGAGTGATGGGGTGGAGTGTGTAATTCTTAAAATACACAACTATTTGAAATGATGGAGTAGTAATGAAGCTTTGAAAGGCTTTGTGAATCTGAGGTGGAGAGGGAGGGGGTTTGGAGGTAGGAAACATTTCTCTGTGTATAGGTCAAGTTCAGGTTGGAAAAAGTGCCAATGAAATAAGAAAAAATTATGCCTATCAGTGCTAAAATGAGCAAAAATAACAAAATATGGTGTAGGGAAAACCAAATATAAAATTTGTAACCTTATACAGAATGGGCTAAATATCATTAACAAAGTTTTTTTTTTAGATGGGCTTTTAAAAAAAGAATATATTGAATTATGTGTTAACTACAGGAAAATACCTAAAACACAGAACTACCCACTGTTTCATAGTGAAAGACTCAAATAATATTGATTATGCCTTAGTTAACTCCAAAACTCAGAAATTATAACCACAATTTTGTACAAAACAGAAACAAAAACACAGCTGAACTGGGAAATTATATAATCCTTAAAGACACTGTAGATAATGAAACATATCAATATTAAATATACATGTATTGAATGGCACAGCAATGAAGTTCTCAAATGAGCTATTGTATGTTGTACTTTGGAAATCTTCAAGTGATAACTTTAGAAACAATAGCTATTTTATCATTATTACCTAAAAGAGTTTGCAGAAATATAAGAAGATACAGAGAGTACCTCTTTACTAAAGAGAAGGGGATTTTAAGTCTCCTTTTTCAGAACTAGATAAATCTAGCAGAAGATGTGGAAGACGATTGAGAGAAAGAGAATGCTGGAAAAACTGGAACTGAAAGATACATGGTGAAAGCTGAAAATAAATATTAGGTGACTTCTCAAATATAAGTCATACCTCTGCATACATTGATTACACTCTTTGAAATAAAAAAAAACCTTATATAAATGCCAATAGGCAGAAATCTTCAACATTTGTTTTAAAAAGGAAATATGAAAAAAGGAAGCCTAAAATAAGATTCAAAAATACTTGTTAAATAATGAGTGTGTCAAAGAACAAATCAGTGTGACAGACAATAAGAGAAGATACTAAAGATAATAACAATAGCTATATAACCTACTAAAATCACAGTCTGGGAGGGAGGAACCGAGATGGAGGTATAACAGGAAGAACAGCTGTGCTGTCAGAAGGATCTAGAAAATGTACCAGTCCAAGTCTTGACTTGAAAATCCAAGAAAAAGTCATAGTGAATCAATTCCTGCTGCTCGGGTAAGCATGGGGAGATAGACACAGATGTCTATGGATACCAGGAATGAGGTCTAGACAGGAGTAGCTGTGCTTAAGGAATATTCCAGTAGAGATCCCAGACCCACATGGAGGCCCTGACCTTATACAATATGTAGAGACAGGTAGCCCTCATAAGCTCTGTTGCTCATTACCAAGTTCTGGGTCACAGATCCAGAGAGGATTGAGGAGGGGAATCTATACCCAAGGATGGCATTTCAAGGTGAAGAATATTTATGGCCCTAGGCTGTTCTAGAGCCTGAAATAAGATAGTCAGGGCAGGAATCCCAGACCAAAGAAGAGCCTGCAGTTCTGTCATTCTGAATTAGCAGAACTTTTCAGTTGGTTAACAGTAGCAGAATCTAGTAGAAGTCTATTAGAATTCCAACTAGGGATAAGCAAGCAGGTGTGTGGCACAAAATCAAATCCAGGTTAGGAACTTGCAAAAATGAGTTAATAAAGGCAGAAAATAGACTTTGCCTTAGATCTTATTACTTTCAAAGCACTGAAAGTTTGAAAGTTCCCAACCTCAGCTGCCTTTGATATCCTGGATTAACTTAATACTCAATACCCCAAGAAAGCAATAGCAGGACTTTTTATACATGTCCTGCAGAAGTGTGCAGAGGTAGGCCCTAAAGTTAGGAAGTAAGCTAAAAGAATGAGAAAGCAAAAAAAATAACGCTACTATAAAAAAATTATTATGAATACAGAGATGAGCAAGACAAAAATCCAGAAGAAGAGAATGACTATAAATCTCCAAGCAAAGCCTCAAACATACATACACACACACACACACACACACACACACACACACACACAGAGTTTGGGCACGAATTTGACTAGAATTCCTGGACAAAATGAAGCAAGAGTTAAAAAATGTTTTTATAAATGAAATGAGAGCATTAGAGGAAAAAAAAGTTGGAAAAGAAATGAAAGCTACGGAAGAAAGAATTACAAATAGAATGAGCAGCTTGGGTGGCACAGTGCAGAAAGCTCTGGGCCTGAAGCCTGGAAAATTCATCTTCCTGAGTTCAAATCTAGCCTCAAACAGTTAAGAGCTGTGTCACCCTAGGCAAGTCACTTAACCCTGTTGGCCTCAGATTCATCTGTAAAATGAGCTAGAGAAGGAAATGACAAACCTCTCTAGTACCCTGGCCAAGAAAACTCTAAATGGATTAAAAACACTAGAAAGCATAGGAATAAATGGAACCTTCCTTAAAATTAAAAATAGCATCTACCTAAAACCATCAACAAGCATTGTTTGTAATGGGGATAAGCTAGATGCATTCCCAATAAGATCAGGGGTGAAACAAGGATGTCTATTATCACCCCTACTATTCAATTTGATACTAGAAATGTTAGCTGTAGCAATAAGAGAAGAAAAAGAAATTGAAGGAATTAGATTAGGAAAAGAAGAAACTAAATTATCACTTTTTGCAGATGATATGATGATTTATTTAGAGAATCCTAGAGAATCAAGTAAAAAACTACTTGAAATAATAAACAACTTTAGCAAAGTTTCAGGATATAAAATAAACCCACATAAATCCTCAGCATTCCTATACATCACTGACAAAGCCCAACAGCAAGAGATAGAAAGAGAAATTCCATTCAAAGTTACTGTAGACACTATAAAATATTTGTGAGTCTATTTGCCAAGACAAACCCAGGGCCTATATGAACATAACTATGAAACACTTTTCACGTGAATAAAGTCAGATCTGAATAAATGGAAAAATATCAGTTGCTCATGGTTAGGCCAAGCTAATATAATAAAAATGTCAATTTTACCTAAATTAATCTATCTATTCAGTGCCATACCAATCGAACTACCAAAAAATTATTTTACTGAGCTGGACAAAATAATAACAAAATTCATCTGGAAAAACAAGAGGTCTAGAATATCTAGGGTATTAATGAAAAGACATGCTAGAGAAGGTGGCCTAGCCATACCAGATATTAAACTGTACTACAGAGCAGCAGTCATCAAAACTACCTGGTACTGGCTAAGAAACAGAGGTGTGGATCAGTGGAATGGGATAGGAATACAAGATGGAGAAGTCAACAACTATAGCAATCTACTCTTTGATAAACCCAAAGAGGCCAGCTTCTGGGCTAATAATTCACTATTTCACAAAAACTGCTGGGAAAATTGGAAAATGATAGGACAGGAACTGGGCATAGACCAATATCTTACACCATATACCAAAATAAAGTCAAAATGGGTTCATGATTTAGGAGTAAAGGCTGATACTATAAGTAATTTGGGAGAGCAAGGAATAGTTTATTTATCAGATTTATGGAAAAAGAAAATAATTCATGACCCAACAAGAGATAGAGAGCATTACAAAATGCAAAATGGATAATTTTGATTATGTCAAATTGAAATGTTTTTGTACAAAAAAAGCCAATGCAACAAAAGTTAGGAGGGAAGCAGAAAATTGGGAGAAAATCTTTACAACTAGTATCTCTGATAAAGGCCTCATTTCTAAAATATACAGGGAACTGAGCCAAATATATAGGAATACAAGCTATTCCCCAATTGAGAAATGGTCAAAGGATATGAACAGGCAGTTTTCAGAGGAAGAAATTAAAGCTATCTATAGGCATATGAAAAAATGTTCTAAATCACTACTGATTAGGGAAATGCAAATCAAAACAACTCTTAGATACCACATCTCTCCTGTCAGATTGGCTAAAATAACAAAACAGGAAAATGATAAATACTGGAAAGGATGTGGGGAAATTGGAACATTGTTGCATTGCTGGTGGAGTTGTGAGCTGATCCAGCCATTTTGGAGAGCAGTTTGGAACTATGCCCAAAGGGCTATAGATGTGTTCATACCCTTTGACCCAGCAATACCACTTCTAGGGTTGTATCCCAAAGAAATCACACAAGCGGGAAAAGGACCCATATGTACAAGGATATTTATAGTGGCTCTTTTTGTGGTAGCCAAGAATTGGAAATCAAAGCGATGTCCATCATTTGGGGAATGGCTGAACAAGCTATGGTATATGAAGGTAATGGGATACTATTGTGCCATAAGAAATGGGGATGATACGGACTTCATAACAACCTGGAAAAACTTACACGACACAACGCTGAGGGAGCGGAGCAGAGCCAGGAGAACACTGTACACAACCACAGATATATGGATTCCATGAGGACCAACCCTGACAGACTTCGCTCCTCTCAGTAACACAAAGTGCAGGCACAACTCCAAAGGACTCATGATGGAGAATGCTATCTACATCCAGAGAAAGAACTATGAAGTTTGAATGCAGATTGAGGCACACTTCATGCTCGCCTTTTTCTCTTCTCTTTTGTTTTTGGGTTGCTTTATTTATTTATTTATCTATTTATTTTTTGGTTCTGTTTCTTCTTTCTCATTATTCATTCCATTGGTCGTAATTCTTCTCCGCAACTTGACTAGTGTATAAATTAATTCAATGCGAAGTCATTCGTGGTAGTTATATGAGATTCCATGCTGTCCTGGGGAAGGAGGGGAGAAAATCTGGAACTCAAAATTATGTAGAACCGTCTGTTCTAAACTAAAAATAACAATAAATTAAAAAAAAAGATGAATAAAAAAAAAGAAAACTCTAAATGGGATTACAAAGACATGAATGAAAAGTAACTGAACACAAAACTTTATCAAGTTAATAAATTCACTGAAAATTATAATGGAATGAGTAGAAGTTAATGTTTCCATGTGTGTTGGTAAACAAAATGGGCTCTTAGCACTCAGTTCAACCAAGCGCCCTTGAAGAGTTTGGCCTTTGTTTCCTTGACTAGATTGAGAGTTCTTGGTGACCTCTTTGCCTCGGGGGATGGCCTAGTTTACACATGAGTTTGAGTGACATGTTTGGGACATCAGAGGCTTTTAGACCACTTGGGTTTAAGTGGCCTCTTTGTGATGATTTTGGGTCACGTGGGTGAGTCGCATGTGTGACTCACCCTTGACCCTGAAAAAGATATAAAACCAGGGGTTGGCTTTCTATTTTTCAGAGCTCTTACCCACAGCCTTGGTGGCATGCATGACTCTGGGCCAGCCCTCGTTATGAGCTCCTGGGCTGAACCTAGACGTTGGTAACTATGAATTGTATTTGGTCTGTCTGTTGATGTTTGTAATTTGTTTGTATTTGCTCTGAAATTCAGGGTGCTGGCTTTTCCCTCTAAACTAAGTGAATGGTGTTTGTATGCTGAATTAAAGTAAGCTTGTCAACCCCTTAATGTTGCTTTCCTTAGTAAAGCAGATCAAAAGAACCTGGGCTTTGACAGCATTCTTGTTGTTGGGCTTGTGTTGGTCTTTCACCCCCACAGCAGCTGCTAGCCAGATTGTTGAAACACCATGAGACAATCAGAAATATTAAAACAAAGCCATATATTTAAAAAAGAAGAAAATGTAATGTGACATAAAAAACCCAACTGATCTGGTTAATAGAGAAAAAAATTAAGAATCATTGGACTACCTGATAGCCATGACCAAAAAGACCAGATATATTTTAAGAAGTAATAAAAGAAAACTGTAAAAGAGAAATGTCCAGATCTCTTAGAATCAGAAGGTAAAATGAAAATAGAAAGGATCCACTGATCACCTCTTGAAAGGAACCTCAAAATGAATACTTCCAGACATATTATAGCCAAAATCCAATATTTACAAGTCTAAGAAAAAAAAATGCCACAAGTATCTAGAAAGAAAGCATTCAAGTATACAATGACTCAGAATCAGAAACACACAAGATTTAGCTGCTACAACTCTAAGGAACAGAGAGTCTTGAATATGTTATTCTCAAAAACATAAGATATGGGTTACTCAACAAAACTGAGTTTTGCTCATATAGAGCAAAAAATAGACCCTGAATCCACCAGAGGACTTCCAAGCATTCCTGATCGAAAAGATCAGAGCTGCTTAGATACTTTGAAATAAAAATACAGGAGTCAAGAGAAATATAAAAAATGTAATCATGAGTGAGCAATCATAAGTAACTAAATAAGAATAAACTGTCTACATCTTAATATGGGGAGATGATGCATACGTAGCCTCAAAAACCTAAAATCCTCAGGTGTCCTAAAGGGAGTCCAATAATACAGAGGTCCTGGGAGTGGTTCTGTGATATTTTGATGGTTTTAGAAGAAAAATGGGTAGAATGAGAGGGCAAAAGGAATATACAGGGGGAAAATGAGAGGGATTATCAGGGCAATAGGATGGAAGTTTAGATAGAATTTTTTTTAATATAGCCACAAATATTTATCTGATACCAAGAGCTATCATTATTTGTATTGGATCAATACAAATCTTTCTAAGATCAGAGATGAACAAAAATGTCCAACCATGTTCTAAGATTCTATGATACTATGAAAATTCAGGCTCTCATCTTTTCTTGCATGGACTATTATAACAATCTCTTAACTGGTTTGTGGGACTCTAGTCTTTGTCCTTACCAATCCATCCTGTGCAGCATTTCCAGATTGATTTTCCAAAAGTACAACTCTAACTGTGTCATTCATCTACTTATAAAACTTCAAAGACTTCCTATCATTTGCCAAATTAAGATCAAACTCCTTAAACCCTTATATACTGGTACTGATCTTGCTTTCTAACCCCATTTCCTGGGATCCTTTTTCATGGACTTTGTGTTCCAGCTGAATCAGACTCTTACTTGTTCCTTGAAACATGACTCAAGTTTCCCATCATGGTTCAACATGGGGCTGTCAAAAGAATGAAAGTGTGTAAGGAGGTCTGCCCTCCTCAGACCTCCACGCCCAGGGCCCGCTGAGGTAAACTCAGGGCTCTGCGATATGGGAGGAACAGGATGGAGTCAGGAGGAAGGGTCTCGCTTTTGTTGCCTACGTGGCAATTCCAGTTCTTTGTCTGGACTTGCCTGACCACATGGCACTTACAGTTCTTTGTCTGGACTTGCCTGACCACAGGGAACTTCGGGTGAGCACGGGAAGAGAAGGGGAGGAGAATAGGTGGAACCAGGGTGGCGTAACCAAAGATATAAAAGTTTGCTTCTAACCTGAATAAATCAGAGTTCTTTCCATCTTATCTTGACTCCCGCCTCAATCATTGCGTCCCGAGACAGGTCCTTGCTGGTCAAGGACTACCAGGGGTGAGAGGACCCCAACAAAAGTGTAGTCAGAGGACCTGTATTCAAATCTCAGCTCCGCTACTGACTACTTGTGAAACTTTGGAACAATCATGTACTCTTTCTCCGTTTGTAAAACAAAAGATATTAAACCAGTCCTTTTAAAAGTCTTTACCAGGTCTAAAATTATTAAATATTATCTGATTTTATATTTCCACTCACACTATTCCCTCTACATAATTGTGATTATTACTATGTGACCCTGGGCCTTCTAACCCAGCTTCAATTACTTTGGAAATCTTATTCCTTTTCATTTCATTCGTATTTGAACTATTGCTATGTATAAGGGATTGTTCTAACCCATACACCATCTTCTTCATGGAGCCTTTTGTTGATCCTTCCAACAGGATTATGAGATTTAGAGTAGGAAGGTACCTTATAAATCATGTAGTTCAATGTGATTTCATTTTGAGCTCTCATAATATTTGGTCAGTATTCAGAAATATGCTGGAGCCAGCTTAAACTGCCTGGGAAAGCTGATTGTTAAATGTTCAGTGTAATTAACTTTCAAAAATCAGCAAATGCTGTAACTTAGGGCTTGATTTATTGTTTTATTGATTATCACTAAACTTAAGAAAGTAATGGAGAAAATGTTTTTCCCTCCTGGAGAGCTGGTTATTAAACATTTACCAGCACACTCCTGGTATAGACCTGTTATGTAGGATGTCCTACCTTGTACCATGGTTACTGACTCACTTATTTCCTACATTGGATTGTAATAACATCCAAATCTCTGTTGGTTTGTAACAATGTCTTGAATTTAGGGGATGCTAAAAATATTTTTGTTGAATGAATGAAGCACATGTAAAATTGCTGCAGAGTTTATACACTGGCATTTGGAAGAATGACAGTATTAAAATGAATACAAATTAATTGATACACATCAATCTGAAGAAATCTCTGCTTTTTTGTTTCTTTCTTACTCTTCAGGACTTATAATATTAAAGGTTTTGTGAATTCAGAAATATGTATCCTCAATTACAATTCTATCATCCCTTTACATTGCCAAGAGGAATAAGGCTAAATGTTCAGATTTCTATATTGTTTTCAGGACTAAATAGATTGTAAAGAATAAACAAGGTCCATCAATGGACAAGACAGGAGGCTAGAAGATAAAAAGAAGGATGAAAAGTGTTTACTTCCTTAAGACTAAGTTCAGCGGAATCAGCTTGATTGTAATACACTCAGGCAGGACTGAAGCACTGGTGGGTCATCGGAGTATATGCTGTCAGTCAAGGGGTAGTCCAGCCTGGATTGTGATTATTGATAGGGTTTAGGTGGTAGGTATGGTTGATTCAGACAAATCATTGCCTGAATAACATATCAGAGTTGGGCCACCTCGGGATGCAGGGCAAGTATGAGATGTAGGGTAGATGTAGGATCCAGTCCTTTGTACACTATACCTCTCTGCTTTTGTTCTTGGGTCCTTCTTGAGGGCACTGAATTTTTCTGGCACTAAGGTTAGAGTTTCCTGGGTGTGTGTTGTTGAATTGTTTCAGTGATGTCCAACTCTGTAACCCCATTTTGGGTTTTCTTGGCAAAGATACTGTAGTCGTTTGCCATTCCCTTCTCCATCTCATCCTACAGATGAGAAGACTGAGGTAAACAGGGTCATGTGACTCGCCCAGGGTCACATTGTAAATGTCTGAGGCTGGATTTGAACTCATGAAGATGAGTCTTCCAAATTCAAAGATCAGTGCTCTATATACTATGCCACCCAGCTACTCTTGTATCTATATTCATATCTATCAAATGGTGATGATCACAACCAATTTATGCTTTCTTACCTCATGTAATCATTTAATATATTCTCCCATAAATCCTCTTTAGAGATTCTATATAACCTTCTATAACTTTCTCTGGGACTTTTTATTTGAGCAATTCATGTATACCAATATAACAATGGGACAATTTAGTGGCACAGTGTATAAAGCACGGGGCTTGGAATCAGGAAGGCTCATGTTCATGAGTTCAGATCCAGACTCAGACACTTACAAGCTGTGTGATCCTAAGTCATTTAACCCTGTTTGTCTCAGTGTCTGTAAAATGAACCTGAGAAGGAAATGGCAAACCACTCCAGTATTTGCCAAGAAAACCCCAAATGGGGCCATGAAGAGTCGGACATGACTGAAACAACTCAACAACAACCTAACAATGAACACAACAATTATTCCTTGCTCCTGCTGAGTGTGAGTACCATACATCCATTTTCAATCACATGACAGAATCTTTTATATCACTTCTTTTTTGTGAAGTTAGTGTTGATTTTATGCCATAGGCTATTTGTGAACATTCTATAGTCTTCCGTTTACCTATTAAATTGCTCACAATTTTGGCTGCTGAAACTACTAGTATTAAAAAGATGGTGTGTGTTCACGTGTGCATGCACACTGACAAGTGCGTGTCAGGGAACAATATAGGATCATTGAAAGTGTGTAATTTCCAAGATGCAATACAGCCTGTTCTTTTCTTCCTATTCCACTCTGGGACCAATTCATTGTCCATTTTCAGCGACTGTCTATAGATTTTTGGACCAATAGACTGACTCAATGGACTGCTTATCCAACTGCATTTTATGGTCTGGACAATGGGCATTCTTTAGATAAATGATTTTCCCATTGTCCAATTAATGATCAAACTGCTAGGTTGCTCTTTTTTTAAATTGCCGCTCTGGTTAGAAAATAGGGTCTATAATATCTAGTGTGACTGGATTAAACTACACTAATTTCAGGCAGCTAGCTGGTACATTGGGCAGAGCACTAAACCTGCACTCAGGAATACATACTCAAATCCAGTCTCAGATACTTACTAGGTAGCCATGGGCTGTGTTAGTTTCCTCACCTGTAAAATGGGGATAATAATAGGACTTATCAGGGTTGTGGTGAGGATGAAAAGATAATATTTGTAAAGTGCTTTGCAAGTGACATAAAGTGACAGCTAGTAGTAGTAGTTGTTGTAGGAGAAAGAGGAGTAAGGGTTAAGTAGTGTATAATTTGCCTAATCAGTGATTTCTGTGTTCCAGACCCAGGGACTCTTTCCAACAAAGACCTTTAGAGCTTTCTGGAAAAGTCCACTCCCTGCCATATTAAGAAAGAGCCAACTGGTCTGAGTCAGTGACAGATCTACAAAGTTCTTTCAATACTGCTTGCTAATACACACCTTGCTGCATTCAAACACATTAATTGCCTCTAAGAATGGAGCCCTTGCATGAATATTTCAGCATTTTGCTTCTATACTAATTAAAGCGCCCTTATTTGTGACTTAGCTATTGTCTCATTTGGGTGGACACAGGAAACCTGCCTCTGGAAGGTGCTTCAGGGGCTCTGGGTTAGTGTCGCAGCGAGGATATTTGAAGAGACCAGTTGGTGTGATTCTTCACCCTCAGATCTCTGTGTGAGCTGCTGTAATCCTCTTAGCCGAGGAGATCTGTTACTTACCTACAGATTCCAAATCAAACTTGTCGGCTTTTTACTTTCCTAAAGCAGCTCTAAATACTCATCCCTTCCTGAGGGAGCAATTAGCTGAAGGTCCAAGTTGAAGTTGGTGAAAGTGAGTGGAGGTGGGAAATATGTTCTCTAGGGTTTAACCACTGCTTCGGAGCTTTCCCATTGTATTTAGCAGGGGGTGTGTCTGAGCCACTTGCTATCACCGTGAGAACAATGGAGAGCAGCTGAGAAAGGTTATAACAAAAGCCAAAACCAGATTAAAAAAAAAAGACTAAGGAATAACACTTGTCCAGGTAATTTTAAGATGGCTATGCTTCCTTAAGGAAGAAGACATTTAAGCTCTTATGAATTTTGATGAAATGGAAAGTTAACTAGTGGGCTACTGAAAAAAAAAAAACCTACAGCCTAAGGAAAGCAACTATAGACTTGGAGCTGTTCTCTCACACAAATGTTACCTCTAGGCTATGCTGTTTGGCAGCCCGTGAAATCACAATTAACAGAGCAAGTGTTTTGTAAGTGAGCGGAAGGAGGCCGGACCAAATTACATCCCACTATTAGCTGATTTTGGAACGACTGTGTTGAACAACTTCGAAATCACTGGGCCATGGTATGTTCCTTAAGAGGTCGTTAATAAAACAGTTGATTGTGGATCTGCTTACTGCTTTGGTACTCTTAATCTCCAGAACGGTTTGTAGGGAGGAGGGCAGGGGGAAAGGGCATGTGGGGCTGACATCAGCAATTCATTTGCACAGATTTTTGCTAAGGCTTCTAGTTTTCATATGAGCCCCTGGTGAGTGAAAGAGAGAGTGCACCTGGTACGGGCTAGTTTTGGTTTTAGGCTGGGGGCTTGGCTTCTCAGAACCTGAAAGATGTAGCTGCTTGCCTGGAAGCTGAGCGAGCACAGGGAATTGATGAAAGAAACTGAGAACTTGATTTATTGAGAAAGATCAAAGGGTTCACAAATGCCCACGTAATAACCACCTGGCAAAAGATCTTTGTAGAAAATTCAGCCTAAAATATATAAAAAAACAAAGCCCTGTCAAATAATTTTTGGAATGATGATTTAGAAGTTCTTTTTTCCAAGATGTCAGAGAAGTCATTATTATTTCTAGTTTGACAAGTATTAGAGTTTGGAGGCTGTAATGGAGAGAAGAACCTTCTGGGTGGAACATTTTGTTCAACTTATTGAAACCAGGTTAACTTTTTTTGTCTAAGTGACCTTACACCTGAACAAAGCTCAGCTGCAATTTTCTGTCTCTGCGTTTTACAAACAAGTTTCTTGTCTCTTGCAAAACTGTCTTTATTTTTATAGAATCTGAATTTTAAAGCAGAGATTGACAAACATCCCCTCCATCCCCCCTCATTTTGTTGATAAGGAAACTGAGGCCCAGAAAAGCATTGCTTTTTTGTAAAGCATAGAAGAATAAATGGTTTCATTTCTATAGGATCAATAGAATTTCAGAGCGAGAACTGACCTGAAGTCAGTCATCTATTCTAAACATCCTGTTTGGAGTACAGGTTCTCTAACAAGTGGCCTTCTACCCTATTTGTATACTGCAAGGAACAAGGAATTTATTGCTTAAAGAAATGATAACTTCCTGTGGGAGACAGCTCTATTAGAAATCTTTGGATTTTATGATTTAGAGCTAGAAGCGGTCACAGGGCATCTAGTGAAATTAGTCTCAGTCATTGATGAAGAAAATGAGATTAAATGACATGACCAAGGTCACCTTGAGGTAAACTGGTTGTTGGGTATATGCTAGTTTCATTTCAATTCTATATTTATTATCTACTATGGATGAGGTCAAGCAAATGTCAAGCAAATTTAACAATAAAAAATTTAAAAACAACATAGTTCTTATACTCAAGGAAGTTACAATCTATTGTAGGGTGGAATACTTTCAATTCACAGCAAGATGTGAGAAGTACAAAGAAGAGGTCCCTCAAACCCTACAAGGAAATATTTTAGTGGAGATAATTGATTTGGCTTTTGTTGAAAGAGGGATTGCAATAACCATCTTGATAGCTAGAACAGGGATAGGTGGCCAATCTAGGCTTGGGAGATGGGTAAAGAAAAGCATAGAGGAATCCAAAGGCTGGATGAGAATGTGTGTGTTTCATTATGGTCACATCTGACCATAATACAGAGGGCAGGATGGGAAGTAATAAAAGATAATGCTGCAAAGATATGGTGGAACTATATTGTGTATGTGGGGGGTGGGGTGGGGGAGGTTGGTCTTAAATGCTTGAATAAGGAATTTATGCTTTACTCAGTAGGCGATTAGATCATGCTGCAGAAATTTTTGGGGGGAAGGGGTACAAAATTACATCAGAACAGTGCATTGGGAATGCTATTATGACAGTGGTGGGAAAGATAGACTGGAGACTAAACTAGGGTATTTGAAATGGAAACAGAAAGGCAGAAGCTGATGCAAAAGATATAGGATTATTATATTTCACTTCAGGAGATAGAAGTATTTCACTTCAGAAATGAAATCCACAGGAGTTTGCATAACTCATTGGATGTGGGTAATGACAGGGCAGGGAAGAATTAAATTCTGTCACTCGGGTTTTGAGTCTGGGTAAGTGGGAGGATGACAATGTTGTCAACCAAAACAAAAAAAGTCACTGGAAATGTAGGTTTGAGGGGAGAAATTCATCAATGTGCCTCCTAAAAGATGGCAGCCAGAACTAAATACAATACTCCAGTACAGTGAGAGTACTACTTCTCTGTTTCTGGACAGAGTACTTCTGTCAATGCAGCCAAAGCTTGCAATAGCATTCTTGGTTGCCTGCCATATCACGCTGTTGAGTCATATTGAACTCAGAGTCATTTGAAAACTCCTATTCCTTTATAATTTGGTTAGCTATTTAATGACAGCTCTCCCACTCAGCATTTCTGTAGCTACTGGATTTCTGAATATCAGGGGAGCCGAACTGGGACTCGAACTCAGGTCTCACGATTTCCAGCCCAGTTTGATTTTCAATATATGATTCTGTCTCCCTTTTCTACTTTGCTTGGATGTCTTTCTGTTCTCCATATTTTAGGTACCCACTTAAGATTTTTGAGGCAGCTATGTGGTGCAGTGGATAGAGTCTGGCCTGGAGTCAGAGAGACTCATTTTTGTGAGTCCAAATCTGACCTCAGATACTTACTGGCTGTGTGACTCTAGGCAAGTCACTTAATCCTGTTTGCCTCGGTTTCCTCATCTGCAAAAATGAGCTGTAGAAAGAAATTGCAAACCACTCCAGTATCTTTGCCAAGAAAACCCAAAATGCAGTCACAAAGAGTTGGGTGAGATTGAAACAACTGAACAGAAATTATGTTTCCCTTTTATTTTCATTTTTTAACTTGCTTCTTTAGTTCTATCTGATGTTTTGACAGACCTCCATTGATGCAGGTTGGGACCCCTTGAAGTTTTCTCCTCCTGTATAACTTATGTCTATGTTTTCTTTGTTCATAAATAATCTTTAAAGGATTTATCCAACATGCTACTATCCTCTTGATCTTACATCCTTCATTGTTTCGTCAACTTCCTTGGAAAAACATTTATAAAGCCCCCATTTGTGCCAGGCACTGTGCTAAGAGCTTTACAAATATTATCTCATTTTATTCTCATGAATTGCCCAGGGTGATATAACTAGAGGGAGTCTGAGGCTAGAGTTGAATACTATTCTTCCTGACTACAACCTGGGTGTTACATGATAAATTCATTTAAAGAAATATAAAATAAAATTTTATGTGAGGTTATCACCTGACCTCTGGGGAGGTAGAGTCAAGGATAGTTTTTTGAAGGAGTCTTCATTTGAATTGGACTTTAAAGAATGGGTAGGAATTCAACAACTGAAGAGGGGGTGAGAGGGAATTCCAGTCTTGGATGACAGTATAAGTAAAGGCACAGAGGTTGAAGGGCACATGACATCTGAAGGACAATAATCTAGTTTCTGGACAATAGTCTCTAGTTTGTCTAGGGGCATAAAAATTCATGGAGGGTTATAATATGAAATAAGGTTGGAAAGGCAGATTATGAAGGGCCCAAATGTCAGGAAAATGGTTTAAATTTTACTCAGGGAAACAATAGACACTGAAGAATTTGGTAAAGGTAGATCTTTATATAAAAACAATTCCTATCTTTAGTAATAATAGCTTATGTTTATATAGTGCTTTAAAGTTTATAAAGTGCTTTACATTTATTATCTTATTTGAACCTCACAACAGCCATTGTGCAATAGGTTATGTCATTATCACCATAATACAGATGAAGAAACTGAGGCTAAAAATTGTTCAGTGACTTGTTTAGAGTCACACAGCAATAAATGTCTCAATTGGGATTAGAACTCAAGTGCTTCTGATTCTTGGTCCAGCATTCTATCCACCGTACTAGGCTAATTTTTTAAAGATACCAGTTGCTACAACATCCATTATCTTTTATTCTTGCTACGTGGTCAGCTCATCTCCTTTTCTGGTCATATGTAGCCTTCACGTCTTTTACTCCATGTCTTAAACCAGGCCATCATTTATTTTTACATGCTCCAGCCAGCATAGCCAACCACTATGTGCTTTTCCATTTCCATTTGGATTGTGTATAATTTTAATTCATTTGAGGTTGTTATGTTCCATGATTCGCAGCTTCATGGCATCATTGAACCAATAAAGCAACATCACCAGATAACAAAGAAAAATAGCACAAGATCCCAGATGTATGCAATTTCCTATAAACCTTGGAGCTGACCTAAATAGCTTTATGCAGAAATCTTGGCATCTTGAAGTGTGCTAACCTCCTTTCCCCTCTTTGCAGCTAAGGAACCTGAGGAACAAGGAGATTGGGACTTGCTTGGTTGCACATGATGACTAAGCTCTTGAATTTCCTTTCTTAAGGATCCTTCACACTGCTGCCAAACTTAGGTTTCTTGTGTATGTTGCTTTTTTTTGCTCCAAGTCCTTCAATGATTCTCCATTGCCTATTAAGTAAAGTTCAAAGAAGGTAGCTTGATAAAGTTCTTTATGATTTGAGACCATCTGGTCTTTCCATTCTTCTAAGTACTGTTTCTCATGGAGTCTGAACCATAGTCAAACTAGACCATTTGCCATCCTTCTGAGGTCTTCTATATTCTCCTGCCTCTGTGGTTTTGCTTATGCTGTTGCTTAAGCTATGAATGCCTACCCACAACAACATTGAATTTTTGCTCATTCTCCTCTCACATGGCCCCTATCATAGTTCAGGACTTCATTATGCCATCAGGACTACTGTGACGCTTATTGCTTTCAGTCTCTTCCCTCTCTAACCCATCCTTCACTCTGTTGTGAAAATAATCTCCTCAGGCACACATCTGACCTTGCTACTCTATGGCTCAAAAAATCTTCAGAACCTTCTCATTGTCTCCAGAATAAAATCCAGACTTAATCTGATGTTTAAAATGATTCACTATCGGGTTCCCATGTATAATTACAGAATTATTTCATATTATTTCCCTTTATGCACTCTGTGTTCTAGCTAAACTGGCTAGTTCAGAGAACTAGATGTTTCCTGAAGTCAGCACTGTCATCAGCAAGTCACCATGTTCTTGTCCAGGTCCTTGACTACGCAAAGGCTGGCTGACCTCTCCCTCCCCTGCCCCCAATGCCTGGAAAACATTTTCTCCTCACTTCTGCCCCTTAGAATTCCTGACTTCCTTCAGGGAAGCTTAGGGGCCACCCCCACATGAATCTTGCTAGTTACCTAGGTTGTTAGAACTCTCTTCTTCCTGAAATTGTTTTGTAAATTAATACTTAGCCAGGCAGCTGGACATGGTGGATAGAGAGTCAGCATCATAACCAAGAAGACTAGGGTCCAAATCTGGCCATCATACACAAATTAATCAACAAGCATTTCTGAAGCATTTACCAGGCACCATGGTAAGCTTTGGGGATACAAAAGGAGATTAAAAATAATCCCTGTCTTTAAAGAGTTACTGACTGTGTGACTCTGGACAAGTTACTGAACCTCTCAGTGCCCCAAGTAATTCTTTAAGTCTACAAATTGCAGCTAGGGCAGCTGTGTGGGGCAGTGGATAGCGTGCTAGGCCTGGAGTCAGGAAGACTCATCTTCCAGATTTCAAATCTGACCTCAGAAACTTACTAGCTGTATGACCCTGGGCAAGTAACTTAACCTTGTTTGCCTCAGTTTCTCATTTGTAAAACGAACTGGCAAAGGAAATGGCAAATCACTCCAGTATCTTTGCCAAGAAAATCCCAAATAAGGTCATGAAGAATTAGACACAACTGAAGCAACTAAACAGAACAAATTGCCAAGCTTATATGATATATATATATATATATTTATATATGTGTATATATATATGTGTATGTATATATATGTATATATATATATGTATATATATGTATATATACATGGTTATATATTATATATATGGTAGAAGTTTTCTCAGGGAGAGTTTTTTTAATACTAGTGAAACCCCTGGTTTTGAGGAGACTGGAGACTGTTTTTTTTTAATCTTTGTATTTCTTGCACTTTCCTGCATATAGTATATGTTTAATTTAGTTTTGGAGTTTCAAATCCTTTTTACAATCCAACTCAAATGCCACCTCCACCAAGAAGTCTTCCATTATTCTTCAATCACTAGGACGCCTTTGGACCTTAGACAGATGTTTTCTTGTACCCATCATACATTATTTGTGTTATCATTATCTTTGTATGTGTCTTTTTCCTTTACTAAGCTACAAGCCAGTTTTAGGACTGCAGTCTTTTCCAGACCTCCTATCTCCCCTCATCATCTATTGCGGTGTTCTTGCACAAATTAGGTATTTAATAAATGAGTGTTGAACTGAATTGACCTGCTGAGATGCTGGGTCTCTAACGCTGCTTGACAAAAGAACATTTGTCTTTTTGTCGTACAACCTCAGGCAGACCTTTCAGGACACTTAAAAACAAAAACAGCAATAACAACCGTGCCAACCCTGTCCATTTACTGATTATCAGAGTCTTACGATTATCTGCAGATGAAGTTGGGGAAAGGGGGCTGTATATTTCAACCCTCTGTGAATCTTCACTCTTCAGTGACTATTTTTTTACTGGCAAAATGAGTCCTAGACTTCCAAGTGGCCTATTCCTGAGGATATCATTGAGACAAATGGAGACACTGACATATTATCCCAAAAAGAGATACTAAATTGAAGGTGAAGTGGAGACACACAAGAATACTTTTATACATTCACCAATCCACTGACTTTTTTCATGGTGGGTGTGGGAGAATCCCAGAAATAGTAACCTACTCATTTTGCAAAGATGGAAATGGATTGTGTATGTCATATATGTATCTGCTTATGCATATGTCTGTGTGTTTGATCATAAATAATTCACATACGTACACACATATAACACAGAAGGGTTGCATGGCACAGCAGATAGAAATCAAGAGTCAAGAAAATCTGGGTTCAAGTCCTACTACTGACAATAATAGTTATGTGACTCTGGGCAATTCATTCAGCATCTCAGTGTCCCAGACAATTCTCTAAGATTATAAATCACAACAGGCACTGATATATGTGGGTAGAATGAATTTTCTCACTATATTAATGAAATCAGATGTTTAGCCAAATGATATGTACGTCTTTATAGAACTAAGATCTCCCTCTCCCTTCCCATCCATCTCTCTCCTACCTACTTTGTCCTGAAGAAAATGAGTGTGAGAGTTGGAGGGAAAATGAGGTAAAGTGAGGTATGGCCCTTCATAAACCTTAAAGCCAATATGGATGTGAGCAATCATTATTGTTCCATCCCACAAATCCTCTGCTCCAGTTAACTTGTTATATTCAGAGGAGCATGCCCCTAAAAAAAAGCTTTCGATAAAATACCACACTCATTCCTATTAAAAACACTTGAAAGTAGAGGTATAAATGGATTTGTCCTTAAATTGATAACAAGCATTTACCTAAAACCATTGACAAGCATTATTTGTAATGGGGATAAGTGAGAAGCATTCCCAATAAGATCAGGGGTGGAACAAGGATGCCCATTGCCACCAATATTATTTAATATTGTATTGTAAATCCTAGCAATAACAATAAAAGAATAAAAAGAAATCAAAGGAATCAGAATGGGCAATGAAGTAGTAAAATGATTTCTTTTTGCAGACAATATGATTATATACTTGGAAAACCCTAAAGAATCAACTAAAAAAGTTAGTTGAAATAATAATTTTAGCAAAGTAGCAAGATGTAAAGTAAACCTACATAAATTATTAGATTCCAATATATTCAATATATATATATATTCTAATAAAATCCTGCAACAAGAGATATTAGGAGATACCCCATTTAAAATAACTGTAGACAGTATAAAATACCTAGGAGTACACCTGCAAAAAATTCCAAACTCTCTGCTTATTCAAGCGCTCTCTTCTCTTTAAGTCTCAAGAACCACTTTCTCCATAAAGCCTTTGCTGAGCATCCAACATCATTTTGAGACCTCCTTCCCTCTGGATTTCAACAGCATTAATTATTCACACATCTTATTTGATGTTTATTATATAGTACCTTGTATTGCTAGTTATCTCACACTATTATGTTATAGCAGATGCGTCATATGTCTTATTTCTCCAACTAAGTTGCTTGAGTGTAGAGACCATGTGATCTTAATAGTATCATGTAACCCTCATTGAGTAGGTTATTGATAAAATTTCATTGGCTCATGTCCAAAGAAAATTTAGAGATCATCTGGTCCAACTCATTTAGTTTACAAATAATGAAACTGAGTCCCAAGGAAGTTGATGTGCTCAAAATCATAAGGTACTATTAGAGATAGGATTTGACTTGTCGCTTAACTCTAAATTCTGTGCTCTTACAGTGAACCATGATGCCTCTGGGCTGATTTATTGATTCTTTTGTGTTTTGGATATTTTGGAATTGAGTACTTTAACTTTCAAAACCATGACATGTACAAAGTATGCTTTCTACTCTATGAGTAGAGAAGCTGAGATACATAAAGAAAAAGTGACTAAGCCAAGGCTACACAGTGATTCTGAAAGAGTGACAAAGAATCCAAGCATATCTCATGCTTAATATCCTATGACTATCTTTTAAGAAGGTAAATCTCTTAATATTCATTCTATTAAGTGCATTGTGCTCTAGTGTGAATACCACATAACAGAAATTACTAAATCATGCCTTTTCCCAAAGAGAGCTTGTGTTTTTCTAATCCATGTTTACACCGGGGGAAAGAGGTCTTTGAATAGAATTAGTAATAGGGGTCTTGGATTTAGACCAAAGGACCCTGGATTACAGGCAGTTCTACCATTCTCCCAGCAGGTCCTGATTAAATAAATCCCTCTCTGCTTTGTGGATTGACCCAAACCTGCTTTTGTCTTGGATCATCTGGTTTTAAAATACAACTTGTCTCAATGGTAGAAATTATCTCTTTGTGTGTGAGAGAGAAAAGGATGGGGCAAAGAAGGGAGGAACTAGTGGGAAAGGGAGGAGGGGGAGAGACATAGACAGAAACAGACAGAGAGACCATTCGATAGAGAGAGAAGGTAAAGTGGGTGCTTCATAAATGGTAAATCTGAAAACCACAATAAGTCACCCAAATAAGCAGCTTAAAATGTTGCATGTGGGTGTTTACTGGCTCTCTAGACTGCTATATTTGGACTCCATATAGCAACAGAAATTGTTCTGAATCTTTATTGCAGTACTAAAACAATCCCTGTCAATTAGCAAGTTCTGTGAAAGGGGTATGGGATAGTTGAATTGAATTTAATTCAGTTAATCATTATAAAGCACCTACTATGTGCCAGGTACTATTCTAGTTACCTCACCACGGTGATTAGCAGGGTCTCAAAGAAGAACATCAGAGTTGAGATCTCAGTGATCATCTAACTCAATCTACCATCTTACAGATGAGGAAACTGTGGCTCGGTGAGTTGGAGTAATTTTCCTATAGTCATAGAGTTTGAATCAATACTTCTCAGTGTAGTATTCCTTCCATTACACCATGCTGCTTTTGAGTTGAGAGAACAACATCATCTGCTCCAGCTGCCACATTCTAAAGATGAAGAAACTGAAGTGCAGCAAAATGTCTTGTTCAAGGGGGCACATTTGCGTTGAAACAGAGCTGGTGTTACGAAGCCCAATCAGTTTCTGGATACCAGCATTCTTTGTACTAAACTACCTTATCAACAAGTAAGGAATCTTTGCTTGAAACAGCAAATATCATTTAACCACCAAATAGAGTCAGAAAAATAGAATCTAGTAGTCTCCAAGAGGGACATTTATTGTTTTAATTTTTTTACTTAAGACCTAGACCTAAAAGGTATGGTTTTTGCAAATCTGTTTACTTGACTTTGAAATCATTGTAGATGGTATAAAACTTTTTACCAAAATTCCCTTAGAATTCTTCCACCTAAAAACAAAGAGGGCAGGAGTAATACCTTTGAAATCAGGCACTGGAGTGTGCCTTTGGTTACCAGTTCACAGCAACTGAAAGGCGGCAGTCCAAACACAGGAAGGACAAGAGGATGAGGGGTATGACTATATGCAACAAGTGGATGGATTTGGTGAACCATGAACAGCCCTTGGGGAAGGCTGGGTTCAAAGTAAGTTGAAATTGGATTTGGCTCTGTCTTTGATTTTGGCTGACGTTCTCAAGGGTGAAGAAAACCATGGTTGTGAAAAAAGCGGTTAAATCTAGTGGAAAAAAGCATAGTATCATACGATTAGAGATTTTAGTCTGGAAGGAACCAGGGAGGCTACGATCCTGGGAGAGATGTGTTCAGAATCATACTCCTAGAAAGCAACTGAGGCAGGATTTGAGCTCAGGTCTACCTCTAGCTCTCTACCTAATGCATCACTTTGCTGACCCTGTCACTAACCTGGTTGTGTGACTCAATGGAAGTATCTGGGGTTCAATTTTCTCATCCATAAAACAAAAGAAAGGATCAGATTAGAAAATCTTCAACATGCGAATTGACAGGTACATACAGAATATATTAAGAAGTGATGGATGTGTGTGTGTATGTGTGATTAGCAGCTTGGATAATTCGTACAGATCTAAAATTTTTATCATTCTGAGAATAGCAATGAATGTCCATATGTCTTCAAAGTTGGGCACTCTGTAATATTTGTTTGGTTTCATAACACCCACACTTCTTCAAAATATACTTTTTTGCAGATGCTATAGAAAATTAAAGTGAATTAACATTTATCTCATCAATCAACAAATATTTATTAAGCCCCAACATGTAAACACAGTGTAGGCAACGGGAATAGAATGATAAAAATGAAACAGTAGTGTAGGGTAGTGGTCTTAGATTGAAGAGATCTAGGTTCAAAATCTTCCTCTGATGTTTACTAACTAAATGTCTTACAAATGACCTTTTAAACCTCATGATCCTTTGGCAGAGTCTAAACCAAGTCTCTGTACAGTTGAGAGGGAAGTCTCTTCTGTTCCAGAGAGTTGATTTTCTTTCCTTTTCCAACTTGGATGCTATCTATCTCTTTGCCCCTAGCAAATACTTTTCTACTTCCCAGAGCATCTTTTGTCTTGATCCTTCATCATCTTTTATTAAGTCTCAAACGGCTGGGATTATGGTTTAATTATGGGGTCCTAAAAGGGATTGAAATTAACTGGTCCCACCAAAAGGACTAAATCAACAAGCATTTATTAAGTTCCTACTATGTGATAGGTACTGTGCTAAGCTCAGATATGATTGACAAGCTAATATTGACAAGAAACTGAGACTTAGAAAGGATAAGGTGTACACATTTTATGCTCTGGTAAAATTGGCTTTCTTATTGTTTCTCTTACATGAACTTCATGAACTGGCTGTCCTCCATCATGGCAATGCCCTTCCTCCGCACCTCTACCTTTTAGAACTCCTAGTTTCCTTCAAGAGTCAGCTTAAGAGCTACTTTCTACATGAGGCCTTTCTTAATCCCTTTACTGTTAGAATCAGCCACCTTCTATCACCTTGGGTGTATTTGATCTGTATGCACATGTAGTTTCCCCCAATAGAAGTTATGTTCCTCTAGGCAGGGTTGTATAAACTGTACCTGAAGATCAAATCCAGCCTGCTGCCTGTTTTGGTACAGTCAATGAACGAAGAATAGTTTCTACATTTTAAAATACAGCGTAAAATCACATGATGTTTGGGATTTGGCCCAGGGGACTTAGTTTGCCTATTTCTGCTTTGGAACAAGCAGTATACTATTTTTATCTTTACACTCCCAGCACACAGCATAGTGCCTGGCATATAGTAAACACTTCATAAATGCTTCTTTATTGTTTCATTGTTAATACTCAGGGGCTCAACACCACTGAGCAGGCCTTTGATAAGATTTATGGCGCTCTTCTGCAAGGGGTGAATATCTGTGTCTATGGCAAAATTGGAAAGGAAAATGTGGCATGATTTCCTGAGATTCTTTACATATACCTTCTGCTACAAAGAAGACTCCTAAAGTCAGGCTCTTCATTCTCTCACAGAATGGGCACTCTGTAATATTTGTTTGGTTTCTTAATACCCACACTTCTTCAAAATATACTTTGTTGCAGACACTATAAAAATTAAAGTGAACTAACATTTATCTCATCAATCAACAAATATTTACTAAGCCCCGTGTAGGCAATAGGAATAGAATGATAAAAATGAAATAATAATGTAGAGTGATGGTATATGGTGAAGAGATTGAGGTTCAAAATCTTCCTCTGGCCATGAGAAATTATTAGTCTGTGATACAATTTGCTTGTTGTAATGATTATATAACAGCTACTTAAGAAGTTCTAACCCAGAGAAAACTACTTCATGTAGTCTATTTCTCTGAGATATATATGTAGATGGAATTATCACCAAAGGAGAGAAAGTTTGACATGGTACGTATCAGAGATGAGACTTGAACCCAGGTCTTCTTGGTTTCAACGCCAGCTCTCTATATACTATGACAGATTAATTTATTAAGTGCCTACTGTATACAGGACATTTCTATACCATAAGGGCAGGGGAAGGGAGATAAAGCACATTTTCCCTGCAGTCATGTGGTTTATACTCTAGTATACTTGTAAGTCTGGGTTCGAGTGCCACCTCTGACAAGTATGCCGTGTCCCTCTGCAAGTCATTTAACCCTTTGGTAGAAAAAGTTCTGAGCTGCATTGATAGAGGGAATCTTCTGACCTGCAAGTTCTCTTTAACCAATAAAATCACAGGCTAGTCCTTATACTTACTTGTCCATGTAGAAACTGAAGCTTAGAGAGGCCAAGCAACGGAGGAAGCTCAATGCAATGGGCAAAGGACTAGACTTAGAGACAAATGATTAAGACCTAGGTATGAGTCCCAACTCTGCTGCTTCCTAGCTGTGGAACTATGGATGAGCCATTTTTATCCACCTGGGCTTCAGTTCCCTTATTTGTACAATGAAGGGGCTTACAGCAGAAAAGGAGATCTAGTTCATATTTTGCATGTGGGGTTTACTCACGTATGTGACCTTGGGCAAATCCCATGACATATCAGCCTTAGTTTTTTCATCTTTGAAATAAGGTTGACCTTGGAGACACCTTCCAGCTCTAGACTTGTGCTTCTATAACTTATCTCAAAGATATCTTTAAGATCTATTTTTCATATCTTTTCTAGATTCTGTGATCAAAAGTAATTTAAAGTAACATTTTTACAAGGTCACAAAATGAAATGAAGCCAGGTCTAGATACTAGTTTTCTCCTGGTGACTTTGGAAGATTACCAGCTGTATTTGTTTTCACTTTCCTTCTTATCTGTCCCACCAGGTTTTCCCATGTTCTGGTCTAGAACTAGGCTTTCTTTTGGTAAAGGCAAGGAAAGAAGAGGGCTCTCATCTCTACCCATGGGTAGCGGGGCACATTCGCTTCCAGCAGAATTGCTGTGAATAATTAGATAAAGCACATCTCTCTTTGCCCTCAGGGGTTTCATGCATACCTTCCAAACCAAATAGACTTTATCGCGGTCAAGCAATGTCTGCTTCTATGCTATGGCCACAAGCCCAGACTTTTTGCATCTGTTTGACAAAGCCAAACTAAGAAGAAAATGACCTACATGCCAGCACTCAGGAGAATTATGAGATAGTAGGGAAATTTCCATAAGATAAAAAATATGTAAATGAAAATTCCTGCATTTCCTTCTCTATCACAAATCAGTTTCAGAGTATGCTGTCAAATGAAACTTCACATGAATGAAAGCACTCAAACTTGGTTTACATGCAGGTAGTCATCCTGGGCATGGAGTCAGGACCCCAGATTTTAGAGGGCCATGTATAGGGTGTCCTAAAAGTCTTAGTTAAGTTTTAAGCTTTACTTTAAAAATGTAACATTTTTTATTCCTCTTCTCTGCCTGTTCATCTCCGTGGCTTCCATTAAGTCCCAACTAAAACCCCACCTTTTACTATAAGCCTTCCCTAACCCCTCTCATTTCTAATGCCTTCCCTATTAATTATTCCCTATTAATCCTGCATATAGCTTGCTTTCTATATATTTATGTTTTGCCTCTTCCATTAAGCTCCTTGAGGGCAGAGACTGTTCACCTTTTTTGTATCTCCAGTGATTAGCACAGTGCCTGGCACATAGTAGGCACTTAATAGATGTTTATTGATTATTAAGAGAAACTAGAGAAATTGTTGCCTCCTCTAAACACCAAGAGCCTTTTGCTTTTGTCTCTTTTGTGTATCAATCACTTCCTGTCTTTTTCTTTCTTTCTTTCTTTTTATTTTTTGCAGGGGCAAGGGCAGAGCAATTGGGGTTAAGTGACTTGCCCAAGGTCACACAGCTAATAAGTGTGTGAGGCCGGATTTGAACTCAGGTCCTCCTGACTTCAGGGCCAGTGCCCTACTCATTGCACCACCTAGCTGCCCCCTACTTCCTGTCTCTTATTATGCTTGTGCGTACATGTTTTTGCTAGTCTGCTAGATTGTAAAGTTCCCGGGAGTGGCCACCATGTTATTTTACTCGGTTTCCTACCCCCTTTACCAACTAATATCTTGCCATGCATATAGTAGTGCTCAATAAATGATCAAGGACAGAGAGAAAAAAGACAGAGGAGATTGGGAGAGAGTATTTCTCTTCCTGAAATCCCTATGATCTAGGCAAAGTGGATTGTTCTCCCCTAAACATGATTCCTGCTGACTTGCCCTACCCCTTGTTCCTACTGTTCCTTAGCCCTGGAATCTGTTCCTTTCCATTTTCACTTTAATCTCTATTGACATTTTACCTATTCTTTAAGACCCAGCCCAAATCTCATTTCTTCCACTAAACTATACATTTAAAGCTTAGTGGAAAGGGGGGCTACTGGCCTTGGAGTCCAGAAGACCTGACACACATTAGCTGGGGTCAAGTCATGTAACCTCTCTTTATCTTGGACACCCATTGAACACTGTAAGTTATAGAGGAGATGCTGAGTTGTGATGATGTGGAAGTTTCCATACTGGGAATTCCTCATTCATCTATTAATGAAATTCCATATCTAAACTAAGAAAAACACTTATAAAAACCATTACACTTGGACTTTTCCCCTCTCTTTTTCTAAAATTCTAGCAATTGATACACTTTCCTCTTATAATCACATATCATATAAGGTGTTCCATATTCATATTTATCAGTCCATCTATCTATCAATCTATGTCTTGTATACTCCTACGATTTTATAAAACTCTTTGGTGGTGGTAGAGAGATAGAGGTGGAGGTGAGTGGTGGGATCTATGAATTAAAGGCAGAATGTTGGATGTATGTAATAATATAAAATTATATTTTTATGTATGATTTACAAGGCTCTTTCATAAAATAGCCTCAAGAAATAGGTAATACTAGTATTATTATCCTAATTTTATCAGAGAGAAGACAGAAGTTCAGAGAGGTGAAATCATTTATTTGCCCATGGCTACACATATATTAAGTACCAGAGAAACAATTTAAATTCAGGTGTTTTGAGCCCAAGTTCATTATTCTTTCTACTGAGGTATTTTGCCTGTATAGCCTGTTCCAATGCTGCTTCATTCCTTATTTCATGAGAAAAAGGGAAAAAAGAGAAGACACAATATATTTTATGTTTGAATATATGACCCAACACAGTAGTTGTGTGGCATTGGGAAAGTTACTTAATGTCTCAGAGACTCAGTTTCCCTGTCTGCAAAATGGATATCATAATGCTCGTGATACCCACTACTCATAAAATCATTGTGAAGAAAATGCTTTATGAGTATTCATAGACTTTACAAATGTAGTTGTTAATTTTAAAATTTTCATTGTTTTCATCTACTTAAATTCAGATAGAAACGGTCCTTTGACAAGTTAATATGTTATTGCTATTCTTTCATGTTGAATATTTGGTTAACTACGGCATAAGTGGATGCAATGATTACCTTTTCTAAGTCAATAACATGATTAGGATGGAATTTCATATGTAGACTCCCTAAAATCATCTTGGGGACAATGCCAGGAGAAGACATAATGAAAGGAATGACAAATACTTTCTCACAGTTCTGCATGGTTTTGATTTCTTCCACTGTTAGGTTTTGAAAACATTTCAATCCGTATAGTTTGTAAACAGATGAAAGCAGATTCTTCTTTTTGATGGAGGCAGTGTTAATCCCATCTCTGTTTTGAGAATAATTTTTACTGAATGGGTTTTTGTTTGGATACCTTCTAAATCTGTTATGTATTTTATAGTTCCAAAAGTGGAAGATAAGACTAATATTGCGAAAGCATTAACAGCTTTATAGGTGTTCTTCTCATTAAATTTGGACCTCAGGATAACAGCAAGTTTCTTGACACACATGCAGCTATAACTTTCTCCTTGATAACTTTATGCTCATTATCACAATCACCACTACTGTCATCATCATTATTATTGTCATTAAATTCTCATTTTAATGTTCTATAGGGACAAGGTACAAATTTGTTAAGTCATTTTTCAGTTATGTCTAACTCTCTGTAACCCCATTTGGGGTTTTCTTGGCAGAGATACTGGAGGAGTTTGCCATTTCCTTCTCTAGTTTATTTTACAGATAAGGAACTGAGGCAAATAGGATTAAGTGACTTGCCCAGAGTCACATAGCTAGTCAGTATCTGAACCAGATTTGAACTCATGAAGATGAATCTTCCTGACCCCAACCCCTGCACTGTATCTACTGCACCACCTAGCTGCCCAAGGTAGAAATATTCCTGGGATAATGGGGTATCCTCCTTTCTTGATGTTTAATATTAAGTACTCAGTTCTCTCTGAGCCCTCACCTCAGTTTATAAATAGACCAGCAAAAACTCTTTTCTGACAAACTTTTTCTCCTCTAACTTCCTATTTCCATCATCTTAAATATCAATGTTAACAGCTGTATAATAAATCAACAATAGACTACACAATACAAAATACATTTGAATATCTCAACAATGTGTCCTCTCAGAAAGATCACAGGCAGAGTCAACACTAACAACCAACTGCCTATATGATGCCTCTTCAGCTCCAGAGGTACACGTGATGGACATTTGTAGCCTCTCTAGAATTCTCTTTAGGATAGTTTTTTTCTTGTTCTGTTAACATTGTTTAGTAACACCAACTGGATCCAACTGGATACCAGTCATTTTTACTACATCGAAGTCTACATTATGCCAAATATTGCACTGGTCTTAATTACTGCATTTGTGTTCTTTAAATTAAGCTTTACCTTTAGGATGCCAGTCATTAAAACAAAGAAACAAACATATTGCTTCAGCTTTATCCTTGATTTTTGTTGTTTAGTCATTTCAGTCCTGTCTGACTCTGTGACCCTATTTGTGGTTTTCTTGGCAAAGATACTACAGTGGTTTCCTATTTTCTTTTCTAGAACATTTTGCAGATGAGAAAACTGAGGCCAATAGGCTTAAGTGACTTGCCCAAGGTCACACAGCTAGTAAGTATCTTAGGCCAGATTTGAGCTCATGAAGATGAGTCTTCCTGAATCCAAGCCCAGTGTTCTAACCCCGGCACCACCTATCCACTTTTTCCCCTTGAAAACTTTATGTTTACAGTGTCTTGGCCAGAGGATACCGATGTATTTGTATTTCCTCCATCCCTGGCTTCAATTTGGCCCTTAGATTTGAGTTTAGTACCTTTAGTGTTTCTTATTCCTTTGTTGTATCTTAAGAATTTTATACTTATTGCATTGGCATCATTGGGAAAAGTTCCATGAGATGAAGGAGTTGATTAATGTGCTTTTCATTGGTGCCATTTAATTTGATATCATCTATGTGCAACAAGTGCTTAATATAATGCTTTGGTACGAGTCGTTCTTTTACTTGAAATTCATAATGAATTCTTTTCAGAAATAGTAATTCTGTATTTAAGGCTAAGCAAAACTATATGCAATTAACGCATCTCTCCTAAAGATATCGTATTTTATATTCATTGTTTTTCACTTTGTGTTGTTGACATGTTTTAAATATAGACCAGTTTTCAACACTAATATTAAAAAGTCTAATGTTCTCAATTTGCTTGAATCTACTTTCTGCATTTGCTGGATATGATTAAACTATGACTGAGGGATGGAGTCAAAAGTTTGAAATAATCAAAAAACACCAGGTAAAAGTTATGACATTTTCATGTGACTTTTTTCAATCATCACTAAACTGCTAATGAGCTGCTCTTTATACCCTTTGAACTTTTTGACATACTTTTTTTTGCCTCTCAGCCAATGTATTGTTTTCTTATCAGCCTTCACTGAGTTGTGTGATAATAGACATGAATGCTTTGTATATATCACATAAATATGAAGTTGGCCTATACTTGGAGATGTCCTGGTATTCTTACCTTTTGGTAATAAATATGTGATGTCTTCTTTCGAGAAAAATGGAATTAGGTTTGAATCTGAGAGGAAGTTGGTAGATTGCTTTGGTAATAATTCATGTGCCACTGTGAATGATTTGAGAAAATTATTATAGAACTTATATAGACACACTACTTTTTAGTCTTTTTGAAAAACTGGAGTATAGTTGTTTAACCAGGGGTCCACAACCTCCAAGGGGTCCTTGGATACATTTATGGAAGTCTATGAACTTGAATGGGAAAAATACATCATTTTTGCTCATCTATAACTGAAATATAGCATTTCCCTAAAATGTTATTCTGAGAAGGGATCCTTAGGTCTCACCCCAATCTACCAAAGGGATTTAAGACATACAAAAAGAGGATTAAGAAACTCTGAGTTAGACTTTTAGCCAGTCAGTCAACACACATTTATTCAGTACTTGCTATGTGAGAGGTACTATGCTAAGCACTGGGGATATAAACAAAGGCCCATACTGTTCTGGCCATTTATTATTTGTATGGTAAGTGGACTTTTTCTTTCCAGTTTGTTCCAATTGTGGCTATCATCTTCTTTCAATCAATCAGAAATTTTCCAAATCCTCCTCCTCAGCTGCAACTTCCTTCCTTTCTTCCTTCTTTCCTTCCTTCCTTTTTCTTCCTCTGCCTCTCAAGGCTTTGTAGCACAGATTTGATTGATGTTGCATTGCTAATTTTATTCTTTGTACTGATTAGTATTACCTTAACCTTTTGGGTTTTGCTTTTAATTTTTGACTTGGGGCACCAAAAATTTCTGATACATTTAATTTTCTAGATTCCATTCTCCATGTTTTCTTTTCTTTTCTTTTAGTTAGGTGAAATTTCTACTAGTAGAAAGTTTCTACTGTGAATATCACCTAGATATTGGTTTAATCTATCAATGTTTTCCCACACATTTTCAAAAATTTTCTCAATATACTTCTATCATGTGGCATTAATGCTTATTCTTAGAAGCGTTACTGGATAATTCCCCTTTTCTCCAATGTTCTTTGCCATGGCAATAGCCACAGTAGAGACTGCTGTGTACAGATCTTGAAATGGTTTTACACCCTTTTTCAGATACTGTGGGAGTATACATTGTATATGGTAGTTAAAGAAGATAAGCACCTTTTTGGATGTTTTTTCTTTTCTGTTGTAGTTGTTCTTGTAGGTGGATTTGCAGCATCACTCTCAAAAAGGGCTTTTCAAAATTCCATTCAAGATATGTTAATTTTTTCTTCAAATTGTTCAAAAGGCCAGAATTATTTTTTTTTGCCATTAATTTCATCATTAGATAGCGTTTCTGTGGACAAGAAGGCCCCTTCCAACTCAAAACTTCTGTGAGTCTGTTTGTTCAACGTGTACTTGAAGATTTCTGAGAGGAAACCTATCACTTCTCATCTTTCCCAGCCTGTTCCTCCTTTGGTTCTCTCTAATCTTTAGAAGTTTCTTCCCCCCTCTCCTACCTTACATTCAGTATAAATCTGCCTTTTAATAATCTCATTTGTTGGGAAATTCTGAATGGTATGTATCGCAGCACAGAGAGCATAGTACTAGCCTGTGTTCCAGCTCAACACTGTGCTAAAGAGTATATATCCACAAGGGAAAACTGAATGAAGTGAAAATAATTCCTCTAGTGGAAGATGACAGATCAGTTCAGGCAGATCCTCAAGGGAACAAAAGTCAATGAATCATAAACCCTTGCAACAAACCCCTTTCCACTCCTTTAAGCCCTCAGTCTGCCATCAATCAGATGATTTTTTGAAATTACTAAAGGGTTTCAAGAATGCATTACCCATACCCACCCTTCTCTGGTATCCAGGACTCAAGATGAAGGTCAACTTTGATATGATTTTTTTTTTAAATGGGGGGATTATTTTTTTAGGCTTCAAAAATAGTTTTTACATTTTCTTTTTGATTCCTGAATTAAATTAACTTTTGATTACATTACTTTGCCCATTGGAACTTGATTTTGAAATGGCAGCAAGGTCTCTCATTTCTCTCTGGTTAAATACTCATTTGCATTTTCACTGGAAGAAAGAGAAAGAGCAAGTTTGTTGTTTGAAGCTTCTTTTTGTCAAAAATTCCTTTGTTTTTTTATAGGGTGTTAGACTTGGTTGGCTTTTGTTAAAAATGCATTCATATCAACCATATGTATCATGGCCAGCCTCCCTTCCTTTCCCCAGCAAACTATGTTGGTTTGCAGTGCTTTCTCCCCATGATTAGTTACCTTAAACCTCAATTATGAGTCAGAAAACTTTAGGGCTAAAAGAGATTTAAAAAATCATCTAGTTCAATGTTGCTAAAGGTAGCTAAGTGACACAGTGGTTAGAGCATTGGGCCTAGAGTCAGGAAGATCTGAGTTCAAATTTGACCTCAGACACTAGCTATGTGACCTTGGGCAAGTCATTTAACCCTGTTTGCCTCAGTTTCCTCATTTGTAAAATAAGCTGGAGAAAGAAATGATTAACCACTCAAGTATCTTTGCCAAAAAAACCTCAAATGGAGCTGTGAAGAGTTGGAAATAACTAAAACAACTGAATGACAAAAGTTTACTGTAAAATGAGGGGCTGCTTTGTGAATATGTAATCGTAGAGAAGTTACTTGCTCAATCAATCAACAAGAATTTATTTTTATTTTTTTTTGAAGGGGGAAGGCAGGGCAATTGGGGTTAAGTGACTTGCCCAAGGTCACACAGCTTAGTAACTGGGTTAAGTATCTGAGGCCGGATTTGAACTCAGGTCTTCCTGGCTCCAGGACCAGTGCTCTACTCACTGCGCCACCTAGCTGCCCCCAACAAGCATTTATTAACCACCTTTAGTGTGTCAGGCCCTATGCTAGACATGGGATATAACTGCAAAGGATCAAATAACCCCACCTTCCAGCAAGTGGTAGAACTAGATATAAAACCAGGTGCTTTTAACACCTAATTCAGCATTCTTCCCTTTGTCCTTTCAGTTATTTGTTTGCTAATATCTTAGGGAAAAGAGAGAGAGAGAGTTGGGTGGTATTAGGTATCTTACTTATTTTTTCATTTCACAGAATTCCCCAAATCCCTCTTCTCTTCTTTCTCTACTTTTTCTTTATTGGCATGCTTATGGTCAAGCATCATCTCTACCCAAATCTATATCTACCTCTACTCTTTCTCCTAAACTCTGCTTCTACATTAACTATCTACTAGATACCTACACCAGCCATTCTATCAGCATCTCAAACTTGACATATCCAAAACCAAACTCATTATTTTCTCCTTCAATCCTGTCTCTTTGTGAATCTTTCATTTTGTTGAGGGCACCACCATCCATCTAGTCAAGATCCGACTTTTCTTTCCCCCTCAACATCAATTACCAATAAATTGACAAGGCTTGTCAATGTCAACTTTTGAATTCTTTCCCTTTGTTGCATTCACTTGACTAACCCTCCAATTCATTAGTCTTATCACCTTCTAATTGTTTTTCCTGTTTTCTATCAGAGGTAGAAGATAAAATGAACACAGTTTTTTTAAGGTATCCCTGAGAATTTTTTCTTTTTCCACTTACATTTTTTCTCATTTAAATAATGTATGCACAATCTTGCTGGCTTTTTAAAGCATTTTGTTGGGTTAAACACTCTCCCAGGCACTGGGTATATAATGAGTGAAATAATCCCTACTGTTGCAAGGAGCTTACATTGTAATGAGGGAGACAACAAACACGCATGTAAATATAAACAATATAAACATGATATGAATAAATACAAATAAATGCAAGGTAGTTAAACATAAGATAATTTGGGAGGAAGTAATTAGCAGTTGGGGGAATTCAGAAAGGCTTTGCATCTAAGATGGTTCTTAGCTATTTCTTAAATAAAGAGAACTCTATGAAGCAGAAGGATGGTATGCATTCTAGATATATGAAGTATCCATTCCAAAGTCACAGAAACGAAAAATGGATAATCACACATGAGCAACAAAGAGAAAACCAGTTTGGATGGATTACAGAGACAAGGAGAGATAGTACCGTCTAATGGGGCTGTAAAGATATTCTGAGAGGAGGTTGAAAAAGAGTTCTAAAAGACAGAAATTTCCATTGGACCTGCAGGCATTAGGAAGCCACTTGGGTCATCTGAGTAGGGGAGTCACAAGTTCAGAAGGAAAATTGATTTGTTAGCAGGATGTAGGGTGGACTGCAATGGGGAGAGATGAGGCAGGAAAAACAATTAGAAAGCTGTGGCAACACTCCAGGAGAGCTGAGGTGGGTCAAAATTAAAGCAGTCACTGTCAGTAGCAGGAAGACCTTGGATACAAGTGATGTTTTGAGGTAGAAATGGTAAGATTTGGCAACTGATTTCATATGAAGGATGAGTGATAGTAAGGTTGAGGATAATGCCAATATTATAAACCTTGGGGACTGTAAGGATCATGGTGCCTTTGACTGAAATAGGTAAATTTTGAAGAGTTTTTTAAAAAAATATATTGAATTCAGCTTTAGACATATTGTGTTTGAGAGGTCTTGGGGGACATGAAGTTCAAAATGCCTGACAGGAAATTAGTGATGCAGGACTAAAGCTCAGCAGTAAAACCACATTGTGGTCCATCTACATAGCAGTGCTATTGGTTGAGATCCAGAAATATTGATTGTTCTAATCTAAACCTCTGCCAGTATAGACATAGAACAACTGATTGCTTTGACTAAAATTTGTAGTCAGAACAGTTCAGCAATGGTTAGCTACTGTTCTATAGATATAACCAATGTCATTTTTCTGGCTCATGCATTTAAAGCCTTTTCTTTCCACTGACATTTATGGGTGGACGGGGTCTGATTTGGTTAGAAAGTTATAATCTCCTAAAAGCTTTGCTATTCTTTGCTTTTGGCTCATTGGCCATTTTCTCTATTGGCAGCCATACAACTCTAATCATAACTGGCTGTGACCCTGGGTCAACTGGTAGAAGACTGAATGGCTGTCAGTAAGATGATTTATTAAATGAATAAATAATTCTAGAAAGACAGAGGACAAGAAAAATCAAGAGAATTTTGGAAGTTCTAATAATATGACATAAATATAGGAAGAACAATAGCAAGAGTAAAGCTGGGTGGAGAGAACTACCCTGGGGCATTCTAGAAAGGGAAGATACAGTGAAAACTTTCATAACTATGCCCCTCTCCATTTCCCTCCCCAACAAAATCTGGAGAAGGTAATGTAAGTGTATCTATGCTACATGTTGATTTCAAACCCAAAGTATTTTGCTTTCTAGAACAATCTTCCTGCTTAAAAACTGCTTTCTATTTTATTGCTCAAAAACCTTTAAAACCAAGGCTCAAAACCCTATAATGTCTCCCTTTTATGTACTGTACCAAATTTCAGCTTTTCTGTTTGATAAATTAAACATTGGACTTGAAAGTCAATCAACAAGCATTTATTAAGCAATTACTTCCTGCACAGCCCTGTGCTCATTTCTAGGGACATATAGACAAAAATGAAGCAATTTTTGCCTTTGAATTGCTAACAATCTATAGAGGAAAATGACCTCTACATAGGTTAGTACTTACGAAATAAATACCAAAAATAAACATTGGTACTAGTAGTTAGTGGCATCAGGAAAGCCTTCCCACAGAAAGTGGAATTGGAGTTAAGCTTTTAGAATAACTGAGGATTCTAAAATGTAAAAGTGAGGCCCACCATAATCTAGGTTTACTCCACCCTTGAGCTTTGGATTTGAAGTCAGAGAGATGAGTTTAAATCTTGCCTCTGACATTTACCAGCTGTATGCTACTGTAAATGTCATCTAATTTTTCTGAACTTCAGTTTCATCACCTGGAAAATGATATAACTATCTCATCTACCTAACACCATTGTAAGAGGATTGATAATAATAATGAAGAAGGTCTTGATGATGATGATAAGTTGCATTTATATAGTGCTTTAAGATGTACAAAGTGCTTTACAAATGTCATTTTTTTCTCACTACAACACTGGGAGTTAAGTGGTATTATTATCTCCATTTTATGAATGAGGAAATTGAGGCAGACAGTTGTTAAATGATGAGCAGTTCAATGTAAAATGAAGATAATAATAACACCTATCTCCCACTGTTGCAATGACAAAATGAAATAGTTTTTTGTAAACTTCTTTCCAAACCTTAAAATGTTATATAGGTTTGGGCTTTTTTTTAATTGTTGTTATATTTGTTGGAATAAAGGTTAGAGTAAACAAGTTAAAGAAAGACTAAAGATGAGAAAAATGCCCTGCAAACAACTGAAATAACTACAATTAAACTTATTCAAACAAATTCAAAAACTTATTTTGAAAAACCGGAAAAAGAAAAGGACATTTATACTGATCATCACCATTTACTAAAAAGTTTAACAGATATAAGATTGCCATAACAAGGAGGCCAAAGGACCCTAGAAATGTTCTCATCTAGGAAACTTGAACTTCATGTTAAGCAGTGAGCTATGAGAACCAAGGACATTTTGGTAATGTGTTTTTATGTTACTATCCTGATCCTATTTATAGGTAAACTGTAAAGAAAAATAGAAGAAAAATTGAATCAATTTATCAGCATTCTCTAGTGACCTATTTTTCTCATCAGTGATGGAATTGGAACTACCATGTTTGGACTTTAAGACACCAGTCCCTAATGCACTATCCAAGAAAGTGGAAATAGAAGATGAAGTCAGGAAGGGCAGTTTGCATGAGATCAAATGTGCACAAAAATCTGTGCTACTGGATAAATAATTTTAATAGTATTCGATGATACTTTTTTGAATATATTGAAGGAGGAAGTTACAGAAAGAAGGGGAAAATAATAAAAGTAAAGAAAAGAGAGGGTTTTAATTAAGGACATCAATAACTACTGAATTGTATGCCAACTTTTTCATGTTTACAAGATCTTATGAAAGCTGAGGATATTTCTGTTAGAAATGAAGAGGGAGTGGTAGACATTTGTATATAAATTTCTATAATGGATCACATCTCCAGTCACACAGCCAATTGAAAAATGTAGAGAACATAAGGTATTATTATAAAAGAAAAAAAGACTTGGTAAAACAAAAAAAAGTAGCCTAAAAAAATCTCTTCAAATTAGTTATGTATGATGCAAATCATACATTATATAAGATTTCTTGATAAACACAACCAGAGATAAATTTATTCAACAATTTTCTGATTATCAAAGCAAAGAGATGCATAAAATGAAGAGACATATGCTCACCAAAAGTATTTATCATTTTCATTGAGGATGCCCTGCAGAAAGTCCATATTAAAGAATTCCCTACACACGGTGAGATATTCCTGATGTTCCTGTTTACAGATAAAATTCTAGAAATTACATTAAGTATCACAACACTTCTGGGCTTTTTCAATGATATTTGTGATACATACACATATATTTATGGAAAAATTAAATGGAAGATGACTGTATAAAATTACAGACAATTGGACTGGTAGTCTTTTGAGTTAGTCCATCTAGAATGGAAAAGTACTATGGATAAATACATAAAAGTGATGCTGATCAGCTGTGTGACTCTAAGCAAGTCACTTAACAACAATGTAGGTAACTCTCCAAGATTATAAGTTGCAGAGAAAATACTGAGCTGTATGGTTAAAGAGTTTCCTTATCTGGAACCTGCCCATAGAAATTAAATCACAGGTCCAGGTTCAATCTCATTATAAACTGGTTACAAATTGAGTAGGAGGACAGGAGGAGACAGGAAGGGCTGTCTTGCATTGGGAAATTGAGCAGCATTTTCAATGATCCCAAGCTACTTCTTGATATAAAAATATACCCCAACTTATTATTTCTGTGTTCTTTTAGTGATATCTAACTGTATATCTTAAAAAATCTCTCTCTGATTCAAATTCACCTGAGTATCTCAATGGCATAACTAGTCTCTACTATATAAATGTTGATGACTAATGGACCTGGAAAAAAAACTTGGAATACTATGAAAAAGGTGATTACAATATCTTTTGACTTGGTAATGTTATTACTAAATATATAACCTAAGAAGGTAAAAGAAAATAAAATTAAAATATTTACAAAAATATTTATGTCATCACTTTTTGCAGTAAGAAAGAATTAGAAGGAAGGAGAGCACCCACTAGTTGTTCAATAGCTGAATATAATATAGCATATGAATAAAATGGAATATTATTTCACTATAAGACATGATGAATTGGAAGAATTCAGAGAAACTTGGGAAGGCTTATATGAACTGATGGAGAGGGAAGTCAGCAGAATGAAGGGAAAATTTTCATGAAGACAACAATAATATAAAGGAAAACATAACCACAAGATTTCACAAGTCTGAACAATACAGTGTCTGGTCATGACTTCAGAGGACATTGGTAATAAATCATGTCTCTCACCTACTGGCAGAGATGTAGTGGACTCTAGTTATTGTGGTGTATGTTTTGAGATATGACCAGTGTGTTGATTTGTTTTTCTTAACTGTGCTTATTTGTTACAAGGAAAGGTTGCATGGAGGCAAGAGCAGATAAGAGGTAATCATTGGGAAATGATAATGAAATTAAAAAATATATCAATAAAACATTTTTAAAAAGAGCACAATACTTGGATTCAGGAGAGACCTGAGTTTATATCCAATCTCCAACACTTCTGAGTGTGTGACTGTTGGCCAGTTATGTAATATCTCTTAATATCTGAAGTCCCCGATCTTCAGTATTGTTGTGAGGACAAAATGAGATCATGTATTTAAAGTGCTTCTCAAACCATCAAGTGCTATATAAATGCCAGCAACTACTTTAAGAGATATCATCAAGGAAAGAAATAACCAGAAGAGGAAATGATCTGGTCACATAGGAAAGGAAATGGTTAACAGACAAACAGTCTGCAGCACTGGTACCCAGAGAATATTAAAAGACCTAGAGCAGAGGTATCAAATGGATGGTCCATAGGCCACATGTGGCCCACAACACTCCCCTATGCAGCCCAAACTGGATTAAAATATAGCTATCTGATTTTAATTTAAGTATTAATTAAAAAGAAATATCTAAACATGGTTTTCTATATCATACAGCCCACAGGGATTCTTATGTATCATTTAGTGGCCTCTGTTTCTGATTTTGTTGCTATTGATCTAGAGAAAGATCTCCAGAATGTTGGGTAGAACCTCTATGGAGCATTTATTAGATGACATGAACAAGAATTACACCTGAAAAAATATGGAAAGGTTTCCAGCTGTACCACTGACAGGAGTATATGCACTGATGAGATCACAATTCCAGTAAAGTATCTTTAAGGTACCTGCTACAGCATGTACACAATGTATGTATGTATATATCTGCAACATATAATACATGTATCACACATATATTTTAAGTATATGAATGTGATACACATACATACATACATACATGGCTTGGGGCTGCCCAGACCCATGATTTCATTAGTCTAAGAATCTCCCAATGATGAAATTTTCTCCATATTGACTACTTGTTTAAAACTTAGTCTTAGAGAGTTGCTTGGAGCACTAAAATGTTAAGGGCTTTGACCAAGTGCATACAACTAGTATGTGTCAGAGGCAGGATTGAATCTGAGAATCTTTAACTCCAAAGTCAGCCCTCTATATAGGGGGCTCACATTTTTTATCACTATGCCACAGTATATTACATTATGTGCTTAGTGAATTTTCTTTTGCCTTTATTAGTATTTTCTTTCTCAGTCATTTCAGTCCTGTGTGATTCTGTCACCTCATTTTGGGTTTTCTTGGCAGAGATACTGGAGTAGTTTGCCATTTCCTTCTCCAGCTCATTTTACAGATGAGGAAACTGAGTCAAACAGGGTTAAGTGACTTGTCCAGGGTCACACAGCTACTAAGTATCTGAGGTCAAATTTGAATTCCAGGCCTGACATTCTATCCACTGTGCCACCTAGCTGCCTAGTTAGGGTAGCAAACTGTTAATGAGGAAATTCCCCCTTTCTATACAAATTGGCATTTGTGCTGCATGTTACAGTCTTAGAAAGTTGCCTGAGGCCCTGAGAGCTTTAATGACTGGCCTAAGGTCATATGGCAAATGTATATCAGAAGTGGGACTTGAACCCAGCTTTTCCCGACTTCTAGACCAGATCTTTATCTCTTATGCCATTGTGACTCTTGTGCTTAATACATGCTTATTGATTGATTGCCTGTCAGCATTCAGTTGCCTCTAGGATTTTCCCACATCCCTACTATACATTATTCTTATAACACAAGGTTGCCCAAGCTGAACATTTAAGTTTTGAAGGAGGAATAGATGAGACAGACAGTTTAATAATGTTCTGGGCACTCAGCTGACATGCTCTTTCCATGCCCTGGCTCACTGTTACTGAAACCCATAAATAACTAGAACTATAAAACTAACTCATAAACAGTAAATGCAGCAGTTTACCTATGAGTCACCACATGGATGTGTTGGATTCAAGTTGTATTTGGTATCAAAATAGAAATAGCTCTTCCTTACCCCCTCCATTCCTTAGGTTTAGCTTCTCACTAATGCAGATTTCCTTTTTTTTTTTTGCTTCTCCAATGCCCATATACCTCGGGACAGTTTCCCCTCTGTAGATATCATTGGGAAGATGCCAATGGAAAAATGCTTTTTTTTTTTGGTCACCCAGCCCTTTGGATAAATGGAATTCCACAAATTTACCAAATAGAAGAATTGTAAAGGGTGAATATAAATTCAAACAACCTCTTTGGGGTCATCTAATAGGTTTGTTAAAATTATAACATATAATAAATATGATCCTTAATGCTGCCATGGTGAGAAGAAGAGGAAAAACTATGACAGATCCATGATACAATAATTAGGATCAGTCAATTCATTCATAAGCTGTCAATCATGAAAGATAAATACCCAAATTATGATTTCTGCATAACTCACTTAGTCCTATATGAAGGGGATGCTTTGCACTTTTTTTTGTAGTTTTGTGGCTCACTTGTTAGCCTTGCTTGAAGAACATTCTAGACCCTGGCAGAATTCTGTGCCAGGATGCTCAAGAACTCTGATTATGTGGCAAGAGAAATTGTCTCTTTTGGAAGGGAACCTGAGGAACAAAGACTCCTTGTCCAGGGTTATGCAGGTACAAGTGTGAGTCCTGATTCTGCCATTTAACTGGATGACCTTAAGCAAGTCATTTGACTTGTCCCTATAGGAAAATAATACATGCCACATGGGATGGCGGTGAAGATCAAGAGACATTATGAAGAAAAACTGCTTTTTAAAATGTTATGTAAATGCAAGCCATTATTGTGACATTTCTCAGTGGTAATAGCAGAGTTTGTGCCTTGCACAAAATAGGAACTTAAAACATATTTATTGAGTTGAATTAAAAGGCTGTCACACAGCAGTAGCATTAGGCTTAATCTCTTCAGTTCCTTGAGGTCCAGCTAGAAGCAGTGAATAGAAACTCCTAATGGGGAAACAGGTTTTGACACAGTATAATGAAGCACTCTCTAGTAATTGGAGCTGTCCAGCAGTCCCAGGGCTGCCTCAGAAGGTAGTGATTTAGGAGCCTAGGATTTAGTCCTGAAAAGAGCCTTACAGATGAGCTAGTTGGTCAGTAATCATTTTATAGAAGAGGAAAACGATGCTCTTTGAAGTTAAGTGACTTACTCCAGGTTACAAGAGTAGAAAGTAACAGATTTGGGACTCAAAATCAAGACCTTTTACTCCAAACTCAGTGTTCTTTCCACTATATCACATGTCCTGGGCATATATTCAGTTTCATTTTCATCGCAATGTGAGCAAGAAATCCAATCTAATTCAATTAGATAAACACATGTTGTATGCATACTCTTTCTATGCAAAGCATTGTGCTAAGTGTCAGGGACACAAACAGTCCCCTTCTCTAACCAAACACAAAAGAACAAATTCCAAGTTAGTCTCTGATCTTCAGGAGCTTATATTCTACTAGGGAGATACAATTTACATACCAGTAAATAAATAGAAAAGTTAAAGTGGGAAAGTATTGGTAAAGACCTTTGTAGGAGATTTCATCTAAGTGATACTTGGAATAAAGCTGGGATTCTACAAGCTAGAGGTGAGGAAGGAATCAGGGATATGCTGGTAAATGTTTAACAAATGGTTCTACAAAAAGCGTACCCCCTGACCCACTTTTAAGTTTAATCTGCATTATTAACATTTCCCCAACATTTTCTTAAGTATAGGCAATAAACAAAATAAATCAGTCCCTGATTTGCAGCATTTGTTGATTTCTGAGATGTAAATGATCATGACAGACAATTTAACAAAGGGCTTCTCCAAGCCAGTTTGAGCTTGATCTCATACATCCTTGAAGGCAATGCATCCCAGATAAGGGGGAACAATTGTGAAAAGCATGATTGTAGGAGATGGAAGGTCTTGTACCTACTACTGACTGAAACAGAGAGGGACTAAAGGGGAGTAATAGGAGATAAGGCAGGGAAAGGAATTCATTTGTGGAGAGCTATAAAAGCTAGGCTGAAGAGTTTGCATTTTATCTGAGAGGCAATAGGGAGCCATTGAAGGCTTTTGAGTAGGAGTTGAAATGCTGTGGTTTTGGGCTAATAGTTTGACACCTGTGTGGAAGATAGATTGAAGAAGAGGAAAAAATGTATGTGGGGGGATCACTTACACAGCTCTGCCAATAGTCTAGAAAAGAGGATGAGGAACTAGAATAAATGCTGAGTGAGTGGTGAGATGGTGACCTACAGTAGAATAGTTATGTAAGCAGCATCAATAAGGAAAGTCAATAGGAGAAGGGAAAGTTGGAAACTTGAAGACTGGTGACCTTTGTTTAGTGGACAGAACATTTGACAAGGAGATTTACCATAGTATATATCTGGATGAATGACAATCATCCTATGTTATAGTTTGCTCCTCAGTAATACCTGTACCTGACCTGCCTACATCACAAAGTTGTCCAAATGATCCATTAGGATAAGCATGGTAAAAATGCTTTTGAGTAAACATAAAGAATTATGCAAGGAATTATCTTACCAATCAAGAGGTTACAAAAGGCTTCTTCTTTTATTGACTATAGGGAGGATTCTCTAGGCATTTAACTATGTTTGTAAATTCTATGCATACCTGAGAGAGGCTAGGAAGAAAAAGGCAGAGGAGCTTAAAGGTAAACTGTTAGGCAAAGCCATCAATTAAACATCAATTCTGAGATGAAGATTACACATGTCTAAAATTATACACTGTAAGGAAAAAGGTGGCAATCCTGCATTTCAGCAAGAGAGCTTCACTGCTATTGTTCTGAGAGTATTAGATGGACTTGAATTATGAACCACTAGCTAGGAGATAGGTAGTTCAGGTAACAGTGTGGTATAGTAGAAAAAGCATCAGCTCCTGGGTTCAAATCTCACCTTTGACACTTATTACTTTTGTGACCTTGAGTGAGTCCCTTAACCTTCTGCCTCAGTTTCCTCATCTGATTTGGTTGGCTCTCTGGGATCCCTTCAATCAGTCAATATTTATTAAGCATCTACTATGTGCCAAGCACTATGTTAAGTGCTGGAGGGAACTTCAACATCTATGATCCTTTGTTACTTATGCGGGAATCTACTTATTGTAATCTTCAGCTATACACAATCTTTTTATAAAGATTCTTTTCCAGTTTTGTAAAAGATAGAAAAAGAAATAGCTATTTTTCATTCCAGATTCAGTGTGTATCTGTAAATATATGTGTGAGAATGGGGATATATGAGTGTGTTGAAAGAAAACACATTTGAAAGACTGTATCACACTGTTGTTTATTAATAACAAACATTCATACAGCATTTTAAATTTCAAGAATTTTTACAATATTAATTTATCATTCTTTGCCACATTTCTGTGAACAAGTCAGTATAAGTGAGTGTGTGTAAGGGGGTAGATGTAGTATGTGAGTGCGCATTGGGGAGAAAGGGGGAGAAGTGGATGCTTATGACTGAGCTGGTATCTGTGCCGTGGGCAGAGAGAAAAACAGAAAAATACTGAAAAGATTTGCAGGAGTGGGGGCACAAATATGAATGACAGGAGAGGCAAAGAGGGAGAATTGAGGAAAGACAAAGCCAGAATTCCATTTGAGCTGGAAATGAAGATCCATATGTCAATAATAAGACAGGAATCTGGGCACTTGCAATGTTGCAGGAATTTGCTAACGATAGGTTGGAATGGGAGAGAGAAATGATATCCAGCAAACTTTACCATAACCAATAGTTTCAGTCTTCAGAATTGTTAAGTATACAGCAAAACTGAGTTTTGCCTCTCTACTATTGTACTTCAACCAGTGAAGGGCATAATAAAGAATGATCTCATAGGATCATAGAAAAGGCTATCTTTTTGTGTGTATTTTTACCATAAAAGTCTGTGCATCGGTGGGAAATATAGTGGGCTTGGAGTTAGGACGCCAGAGTTGAAATCCTAGTTATAACAATAGCTACTCATAGGAACTTGGGCAAAGAACAGGACTGTAGGTTTAGAGTTAGAAGGGTCCTTAGAGGTTAGCCTAGTCCAACCCCCTCATTTTATTAGACAAGAAAACTGAGATCTGTAAAGCTGAAATTATTTAGCAGCTTCATTTGGATCTGAATCTAGGTTCTTTGACTCTAAATCCAGCACTGTTTTCTACAACAATTTTGGCTTTAGTCTTATAATCTGTGGGGATAATAATTCTTTTATTGCCTACCTCCTGGGGCTAGTTTGAAGAAACTGCTTGGTAAACCTCAACATTCTAGATATTAATTACAAAAACTTGTTTGACTCAAGAAAACAAGTTCATTTTCTATCTAAAAAATTGGTAAAAATCTGATCTTTCTAAACCAAGTAATGTGATTTACATAATAAATATTTTTGAACTGTATAAGCTGTTTTCATAGAAAATCACACAGAATAAAGTAGCAGTAGCAGGTTGAAGAGTAGAAAAATGAGTACCTGGTTCCATCTGGATGGTGTAGGACAGCTCCATTGATAGCTGCTTCCACTCAGATGGGGCTTATCATACCTTTTAATAGTTTCCCAGGATGGAAGGCAGCTATGCTATTTGTTGGAGAGTAATTTGGAAATATTGGGTCAATTCAAAAGGAGACTTTGATTTTTCCCTGTTCGTAAGATTAAAGAGTATAGATGTGCAAGTGACATTGAAATCATGAAAGGAAAAAATTGGTGTTAAAAATTTGAACATGTACACATACATGATTTGTGGCTGAAGTGAGGGGAGTAATGCTAATATATGATTTGTGGAATCAAGCCATTTTTGAGTATTCAAATGCTATGGCATGCAGTTTATTTTACAAAAAGAACAGAATCTGTGAAGGGTTATTGGCAGAGCCAAGTTCAAATTCTATGACCAATTAATTTAATTTGATTCACAGAATTTGTAGAACACAACCATTTTCTGGAGGTGATCTCAAAAGTTTTCTAGAATCATAAAACTAATTCAAATTTTTGCTCAAGAAATGTATCTTGGAAAATCACAGAGCAGGCCTTTAAGCAGGTTTAGAAATTTAAGCTGATTCTTACCCTTGTAGAAAATAAGATCTAGGAGAAAAGGTCAAAATTATTGGGATTAACTTGCCTTGGAAATGATTAATAATCTTGGTCTGGTTATCAGGTAGCCATGTGACATCACACCAGTAGAATGTATATTCTTTCAAGGCAGCTACTGTTCTCATTTTTGTAGCCCCACTTCTGAGTACAATGCTTTGCATTTTTTTTGTATTTAACTTGTGATTTAATTGATTTATCAAACTCTCAGAGAGGATATCTCTATTAATTCCAACTGGTACCTGTTCTACAATTCTTGGTTTTCCAGAGTAGCTAACTGACTTACCATGGATCCCGTGGCCAATACGGTCAGATACAAGATTTGAACCTAAGTCTTTCTGAATCTGAGATTGGACCTCTAATCATTAGACATACTGCCTCTCACATCACACATAGTAGGAACTTAACAAATATTTATTGAAATGGGAACCCTTGACAGGGATATTAATCAAATAATCCAACTTGACCTCCCTAGATGCCTTCTATTACAATGATGACCAGGTTTTTCTGTGTATTGATGCAGAAAGTCTCAAGATCTTTTTGGATGTTGACCCTTTTCTTGTCATTCTGATATTCTCTTACTTATGTAATTTTTCTGGACTCTAAGTCAGACTTGCAACCATTTCTTTTGATATTGATTCTAGTCAACTATTCTGCAAAATACAACTCAAAGGGCTATGTCTTCCATGTCTTTCCCTCCTCCTTTGATCCCCTATAACATTTTATTGGTAATACTTTAATAGTGCTTAACCTTTTCTGCCATGTAATGTAGTTATTTGTGTACTTGTCTTAATCTCCCCACAAAAGTGCAAGCTTCCTGAAGGCAAGGATTTCCTTGTTTGTATATCCACACCTATATAACCTAATATGGTGTCTTGCATATAGCAGAAGCTCAGTAAGTATTATTGCATAAGTGAATTGATCTATTGGATTTGACACTAGATGCATCCTGGGACCTCCTTATGTGCCTCTTTCTTGCTAAATATTTCATCTTTAGCTCCTGAACTGCCCCCCCCCCCCCCGCTTGGAATATGGATACTACTTTCTGCACACTAACGCTAAGGCCTCCATTCAACTTATCTGCTCATGATGCCTTGCTCTAGTTTTTGACACCTTAGGATAGTTTCTAAGGAAACAGAGGACTATTTAGTGTTATTCCAGTTGAGTTGGAGCAGAAGTTCTGGACTTCCTAATGTTTTCACATAGCAGAGCTGAGAGTGGAACTCTCAGAACATGCCTTCTTATTAATGAACTTAGAATATAGCTTTGTATGGCTCATGCCCTTGATAATTCTAGGTAATTTGTGTCAGATGCAGTCAGGTAATGCAGAGGATGGAGCACTGGACCTAAAATCAGGGACACCTGAAATCAAACCCAAATTCAGACACTTACTAAGCTGTGTGTCCCTGGGCAAATCATTAAAGTTGTTTGCCTCAGTTTCTTTGACTATAAAATGAGGATAAAAACACCACTTGCCTTACAGGATTGTTGTGAAGATCAAATAGATCTTTGTAAAAGGATTTATAAAAGTATTTGACAGCACCTGGAATGTAGTAGGCATTATGTAAATGCTTATTCACTTCCTTTCCTTACTAATCCACTGTGGCTATTGAAATAACATGGGGAAACAACTGGAATGCCTTGTCAGTCTTCTGAAAACTGGAATATAGTTAGTTCTGTGGGAAAGGAATTCTTGACATCATTCTAGGAAGAAAGGAAGAGATGGGATCACAGACAGAGCTAGAAGGCACCTTAGGGGGCATTTAGTCCAATTGTCTCATTTTAGAGCTGAAGAGCAGATGCCCAGAGCACTTATGTGGCTTGTGAAGTAAGTTAGTAAGTGTCTGAAATGGAATTTGAACTTAAGATCTTCCTGACTCCCAAGCACTGTGCCATATTTAGGAAAGAGTTAGTGACAGTAACTTGTGGTCTCAGCAAAGAAGCATGAAAGGAGAGAAAATGTTCTTCCTTTAGGAGGTCTCTCAAAGAGCACCAAAAGTAATGGAGCTTCAGGTAGCCTCCCTTGGCTTTGGGAGTTTGTTACTGGAAGAGAAGACTGTTGAAAGGGACTTTTTACTAAAAGATGATCACTGACTGAATTAGGGGGTGAACCTCAAAATATCTTTATCGCTAAGTTTCTAAACTTCATAAACACTAATCAGTGCCTGTGAATAATGGGCACATGAAGACTGCACTGCATCAGGAAATGGGTGTGGAAGATTACATGTGCAAAGCAATAGTTCCTAGAGATACTGGTGACTGAAGACTTAAGGCACACATAGTGTTTATCAGCAAAGGGTATTGAGGCAGATGCTTCTGGAGAAGCTCTACTTCACAGGATTATGGTCGTCAGGGAGTAGAGTCAAATTTTATGGAGCTGAGAAGGGTTTGATAGATCCCTGGATGAACTAAACTTCCTCCAAGGTATGTAAATAACCATAAAGAATACTTTGTAGATGACTTTGGAAGGAAATGAGGTCTTAGAGGGGAAAAGGTGTTCAAATCTCAGATGTTCTATTTACAAGCTGAGAGACTCAGTCACTTAAATTCTTTGAGCATCAGTTTTCACCTCTGTGAAATGGGAATAAAATGCACAACCTACTTTACAGGGTAGTTGTGAATGGAAGATGCTCTTGATTGTAAGTAGAAATGATTATTTCTGAGATTCCATAATTTTATAAGAGTTGTTTTGATTAAATTAAATGTCTTTTTGTAATACTGTAGTTATTGTGTTTGCAAATGGAAGGGAGAGGAATGAATGCCATCCTTTTGGGGCCATTCAATGGAAAGACTTCCTGAATACTGGGGAATCCTAAGCAAATAAAATTTGATTGAATTATTTCTAAAAGGTAACCCAGGTCTTTAGCATCATGAGTTCCAAAATTAATTTTGAATATTGGAATAGGTGATTATGTCAATAAAAATCAATCTATAAACATTTATTAAGTACCTTTTAGGGACCATGAATTATGCAAAGTGCTAGATATACAAAAACAGGAAAAAGAGAGTCCCTGTCCTCAAGGAGCTTACAAACTAAGAGGGGAGATAACATGTAAACAGATACATAAAAACCAAGTTACATACAGGACAGATAGGGGAAAAATGACAGATGGAAGGCACCAGAATTAAGAAGGGGTAGGGGAAAGCTTCCAGTAGAAGGTGGGATTTTAGTATTTGGGACTTAAAGGAAGCCAAGACAGTCAATAGTTAGAGAGGAGGAGGGAGAGTATTCCAGGTATGGGGGATAGGAAAGAATGCCTGGAGCCTAGAAATGGAATATCTTGTTCTTGAAATAGCCAGGAATCCAGTGTCACTGGATTGAAGAGCACTTGTCTGGGAGTAAAGTATATTAAGATTGGAAAGGTAGAATGGGGTTAGGTTATTAAGGCTTTGAATGCCAAATAGAGCATGTTGTATTTGCTTCTGGAGGCAAGAGGAAGCCATTGGAATTTACTGAGTAGGGGGCATGCCATGATCAGACCTGGTTTTAGAAAAATCACTTTAGTGGCTGAATGTGTTGGAGTGGGGAGAGACTTGAGGCAGGCAAACCCATCAACAGGCTCTTGCAATAATCAAGGTGTGAGATGATGAGGGCATGCACTAGAGTGGTGGTAGTGTCAGAGGGCAAAAGGGGGCATTTTTGATAAATGTTGCAAAGGTGAAATTAACAGGCCTTGGCAAGAGCTTGGCTATGGGTGGTGAGAGACAGTGAGGAATACATGATGACTTCTAAATTGCTAGCCTGAGGGACTGGGAAGATGGTATTGCTTTCTACTTTAATAGGGAAGGTTGGAGAGGGGCTTAAGGGGAAACATAATGAGTTCTGTTTGACGCATATTGAGCTTAAGATGTCTTCTGGACATTCATTTTGAAATGTCTGAAAGGCACTTGGAGATGAGAGGTTAGAGGTCAACAGAGAGATTGAAACAAGAAAGGTAGATTTGAGAATAATTGACATAGAGAGGATAATTAACTCCTGATGAGATCACCAAGTGAAATAGTATAGACTGCAGGGGTGGGGAACCCAAGGCCACATGTGGCCCTCTAGGTTCTCAAGTGCTGCCCTTTGACTGAATCTAAACTTGAAAGAACATTGTTCTGTGATTCAAAGGGCTGCACTCAAGGACCTAGAGGGACATGTGGTCTTGAGGCTGCAGGTTCCCCACCCCTGGATAGAGGGAGAGAAAAGATAGCTCATGCTAGAACCCTGAGGATACCTATGATTAGAGGGCATGATCTGGAGAAGTATCTAGCAAAGGAGGCAAAGAAGAAGCAGGTAGAAAGAAAACCCAGAGAGAGGAGCATCTTAAAAACCCAGAAAGAATAAATTATCAAGGACAGTGTCAAAAGCTGAAAAGTAGTCAAGGAGATAAGCAAGAGTGGGATAGTGAGTTCATAAAGGAGGATTCTTTAGTAACAGTAAAGGCCCACTAGAGGTTACGTGACACAAATTTGTAATGGACCCAGCCAGAACAGTTGCATAATTTTCTACATCTTGATTCAGCAGCTTGTGTGCAGGAGCAAAAATGACAAAATGGTGGGAGTGATCCAAGGATCAGTCCTGGTTGAGTGTAATTAGTAATATGACAAAGTAATATGACAAAGTAAATATGCCTAGCTATTCAAAAGAGGAGGATAGTGTAGAGTTTAATTGATTCATCAAGGAGTCAAGATGGGGAAAAGAGGAAGAAGTCACTAGTGCAAGGGAGATGGCCTGGGAGAGAATTGTCCCTTATAATTCTATTTTTTTCCCCAGACTAAATATCTTTCAAACACATCACAGACTAAAATATCACACAATGTGGGTTTGAGTCCTCTCCAGCACAAATTCCTTCTGTGAATTTGGTCTGGTATAGTTGTTCTTGTCACTTAATTTTCTTCAGTGCTATTTCTATATTCTCATATGCCATATTGGGGGCCAAATATGGTAGGTAGTACTAGTGTCATCAATGATGAAAATAGATCAGTATAGATATGGTGGCAAGTCCTTTTCATTTCTGTCTTTTTTGTCCTCCTTCATATTTCATCTATAAATGTTCTTGAGATTATCTGGCTTACTTGGAACTTATGTAAAGTTTTTTAGATATTGTTTTCCCAGCTATAACTCTGCTGTTTCATGAAGTGAATCTGCTCATAATCTGTCATCCTTAGTAAAAATTTTCAACTGACATTTCCAACCAGTTTTGCCCTTGGCTATAATTTCTATTTGACAAAGAGATCAAGTGTTTGCTGGTGAAGTGATTGCTTTTTTTAACCTTCCTAATTGTGGTGATTACAATGGTTGAACTGATGTAATCTCTGTCAATGTCTCTTACTTTATCTATTTCCCAATTTTAAGCATCAATAATTTCTGAATAGGTCAAATTGGAATTGTTGCAATTTCTTATGATATCTTCTCACATTTATCCTTCCTTTTAACTTAGTGTTGATTTTGACCTTTGTTGTAACTAGCTGACTAGTTGACAGTCTAGTTGACAACTAGTTGACAGTCTGGCTGGACATAGGCAGCTGACTTAGAAATCATTTGTATATTTTAACCAGTTACTTCATAGAGAGCTAATTCTTTATTTTTATGATATTTTTTCAATGCCTACCATGCATTGCACTCTCTGACTCTTTAAAAACTGTTAATAACATGTAGGCAGGAGGATCCTGAACAGCCAAGAAGATGTGGACATTGATCTTTTAAAAAATCATTAATCATAATTTCCAAAAATATTTTTGACCATTCTGGAATGGAATCAAGAACCCTGAATTTACATCCTACCTAAGACATTTACTAGCTTTGTGGTCTTAACTGACTCAGATTGTTGGAGTTAAAGTTTTCTCAATTTTAAATTTTCTTTTAAAATTAAATTAATTTTTGTTACAACTCTCTTCCTCCCTCCCCAGTCCACACCAGAGAAGGCCACCAGTTGATGGAGATTAACAAATATATGCAAAGCCATACTATACATACTTCTATTTTTCAGTTCTTTCTCTGATTGTGGATAGCATCTTCCTTCATAGGTCCTTTATAATTGATTTGAGTAATTATAAGTATTCAGAATAACATGGCTGTTCACAATTGTTCTTTGAACATTACTGCTGTTACTACATACAACACTTTCTTGGTTCTGCTAACTTAACTTTTCATTATTTCATGCAAATTTTTCCACGTTTTTCTAAAAATCTACCAGTTCATCATCTCTTACAGCACAGCAATATTCCAAGGTTCTCTCATTTGTAAAATAGGAGTGATAATATTTGTCTTTCCTATCAGAGTTACTTTAAAGAAATTACTTTGCTAACCTCAAAGAGATGTATGTATGTGTGTGTACACAGGTTATTCCAAAAGTCTTAGCACAGTTTCAAATTATCATAGATACATATGCACACACATTGTCGTTATGCCTAGCTTTGCATTTAAGTTATGCAATATATATGTTACTTCATTTTAAAGTTTTTGTGGGGATCTTTACTTCTTCATCTTCTGAGACATAAATTGCAATATTCTTTAAGTTGCTATTTACTTTTTTTTTTTTTGCCTGTGTTTAATATGAGCATTGGAAGAAAATTTCACCAAGTGTCCCATTCAACTTTTGCCCTTGGGGCATGATTAAGCCAACTCTGCAAATGCCTTTATTTACTCTCCAAAGGGAAAATGTGTGATTTACTTCTATTTAGTTTCAACATTTTCTTTTGGTTTCATTTACAACATCAATGTCAATATTTATATGGTTTATTTCCTCCAATAATATTTCAACTCTTTGGTGATTAGCCAAAGAATTCCTATCTGGAATACCAATGGTTTGCTGTTTGTAGATGGTCTAAAATGATGCAATCCTTAGCATTGCCTGAGGCCTTTTCTGCCACTGCAGAAACAAAAGGGGGCCTGTGGGATAATTTTGCATTTTCCCTTATTTTTCCACTTGCCAAGCAAGGCTAAGGAATCCAACATGTAGTGTCCAACCTGCTTTCTGGATGCTGCACTTCTGCACCTCTGTTTATGCTGTAACAATTAAGGAAGGTTTGGGGTGGGGGTGGGTAGGTGAGAAGTTTAGAACCTACTATGTGCTAAGCACTTTAGAAATGTTCTCTACATTTTCCCTCACAACAACCTTCTTATTCTTCTTTTATATTTGAAGAAACTGAGTCAGAGGTTAAATGACTTGCCCAGCGTCACACAGCTAATAAGTGTGGGAGCCTGGATTTCAACTCAGATCTTCCTCATTCCAGACTCTCTCCATCATGCATCTAGCTGCTCTCACAAAGCTCAGGATCTTCTTACTTCAGTGCATAAAAAGATCCATGATTTCATCAGTGTGGATATTCTTAACGCTTGTGGTGAGTACTAATTATGTATACCTTGGCAGATGGTCTTCACAAGTTACTGTGGTCAAAGAAATGATTACCCACTGGCCAACTTTCTGATTTCCCCTCCTGACATCCCATACTCTTTACAATACCCTTGCAATCCACTGAAATTCCAGGTCCTTTTTTAAACCCACATAAGCTACTATCTAGCCACATCTCCATTCTGTTCTAGTACAGACATTTTCTTTTCTTAATCAAAGCATAGGAATTCACATATATCTCAATTGGATTTTTTAAATTATGAAATTTGTGCCATCTTCCCAGTCTCTTAAAATACTTTTGAATTGTGCTTTAGTAATCTGATGCATTAACTATTGCTCCCAGCTATTTGTTATCCAGAAATAAGAATTACAGAATCCCCCTATTAAGGGCTAAATTCTGATAGCAGCCATTTGTCAATTCATTGTCAATTCTTCTCCCAAACATTTCTGACATATGCTATTTTCCCCTCAAATATCATTGGAAGAAATGATTTCATAGGTATAGGGTTAGTAGCATAAATCCACAATCATAATGCTAATTTATTTTCAGTCAGCAGAAGATGAATCTACCAGGTCTAAATATTTATCTTGTTAATACATTCAATTTATATTCAGGGACTAACTATGTTATAGCCATCTCTAGGTTAGGGTTATTGGAATATATCTTTTTGAGACAGAAGAGGTTCTGGTTTATTCTCATGAGTGATACTGCTATGAATGGGTAATGACCAAACATCTCTTTAATAAGTCTGGAAAAAATTCCACAATCCCACCCCTCCTCTCCTGACCTAAGCCCATTCATAATTTATAGACATGCAGGCGGCATTGTAATTTAAGGCATTCCTAATTTAAAACCCATTCATTATTACAGCTGCTGTTTTGACACATCTCTGCTTATGCTGGGATGCCCATCATAATAAACAAACAGGGGAAAAGAACAATATTCTCTCCACTACCTACATAGTACCCAAGGACATAACTGTTAGAGAAATTTTATAACTGGGAAGAAGAAAGTCCCGAACAACTATTTGCTTATTGCCTATTAGATTGGCGTGGTTAAAATTGATTTGCCGAGTATTCCAGCCTATTGCCCTCTTGGACAATCCCTAACACACACTTGTTGGGCACTCACATAATCAGAGGAATGTCTTGGGTGACAGCCACATGATTGCCTCTGTATCTAGAGAACGGTACAACTGAACCATCTCATTTAGATGCAAAATGATATTTGACTTTCTAATGATCTTCAATGAAGAAAATTCTACGTCTTTAGAATCACTGAATCTTGGAGTTACAATTATTTCCCAGAAACTATCTAGTCCAATCCATATCTGACCTCTTATCCATATCCCTCCTACAATATCCCCAACTAGTGGCCATCCAGCCTTCATACTAAGACCTCTAGCAAGGGAAAACAATGACCTCCTGGGGCAGCACCTTACGCTTTTGGATAGCTTTAATTGCTGGGAAATTCCTCTTTGCACCAAGCTTAAATCTGCCTCTATGACTTTTCATTATTTCCAGTTTCATGCTCTGAGGACTAGAGGGACATGTCTAATATCTCCCCCACATTAGATCTTCAAAGACTTGATGACAAATATCACATCTCCTGTAAGTTTTCTATTGTAATGAGCTTTTAGATAGCCTAGCTGATTCCTTATGCTAGTTATAAGGACAGGAAAAAGAAAATCACTGAATGACAAGACCTGATTTGGAAATGACATTAATGATCACATGGTTAACTTATTACCTGAGGAGAAATACCTGGGAAAAGGTCATCAGGCTTTCAGTAGAACACCACCTTCTAGATGAGCCTATTTCACTTTTAAGCAGCTTCAACCGTTAGAAATTCTTTTCTCTGACATATCCTAGAAACTTCTTTTTCCTAGAAGATGACTCCAGCCCTAAATCGACCCATAGGAAGTATCCTATGTAGAGGGAAGTAGCCTCTCCCTCTGATTGCAAAGTTCCTTTTCAAATTCCCATTTAAGCACTGCAACCAGGTCCACCATGGTTCATTTACCTTCAAGCTACATTCTAGAATTTCTTTCCCATGCCTTTACCCCTCCCCTTCCCACACCCACAGCAAGGATTGCCTTTCTTTCTGCTTGTATTTATATTTCCTGTACTTAATACATAGTGTGGAAGTATAGTATATACTTAATAAATGCTTGTTGAGTGACTGACCCTGTATGGAGTCAAAATCTGCCTCTTTGTAGTTTCCATTCACTTCTTAGTTATGATCACTAGGTTCAAGTAGAATGACTCAGACAACTCTTCCATATATCATCTATTCAAACTCTCTCAAGTTTTCTCTTCTCCAGACTAAATATTTCTAGGTCATTTACCTGATCCTTTCATGGTATGGTTTTGAGTTCTTTTTTTTAATATGGTTTGTCATGTCATATGGTTTATATGGTATATATTTTTATATGGTTTGTCAATGTTCTCTCCACAATGTGTCACAAAAAATTGAAAAGCATCCTCTGGGTGGTCTTTCCATGGTGGAGAGCCTCTAATGTCAGTATACTGTAACCAAGTACTTTTTGTACATTATGTCAGTATAGCACAATATAGGCTTTCATTAAAAGATTTAGCTGCCATGTCATGTAACAGCTTCACATCAATCTTGCAGTCTGTTAAAATTACCAGACTTTTTCTTCCCAAAACCATTGTCTAACACCATCCAGTATGTGCACAGTTATCCTTTTAAACCTGAGTATAATATTTAAAATTTTTCCCTTGAGTTTTATCTATTAGTTCATTTTTTTCTTGTTCTGTTGCTAGGGCAAATGGGGAACAAAGATGATGTTATCATCCCTCAGCCTTTTCTAGGCTAATGCCACATCATTCCAACTATTCTTGAGGCTGTTATTTTAATCATCTTTTTACCTCTCTTTTGGATCTTTTTCACATTTCCTTTTTAGATGTGGACCTCAAAATTAAGACTAAATACTAAGATTCATAGGATTTGGAATTGGAAGGGATATAAAAAATCATTTAATATAGCAGTTTCATTTTACAGATGAGGAAACTGACACGGATAGTTTTAATGTCTTGGTTTAAGGTCACATCGGTAGTTAGTGGCAGAGGCAAGATTCAAAACCAGATTCTTTAAGCCCAAATCCAGGGCTCTTTCTCCAACACCATGTTGTGTCTGTTGGCCCTATTAATTGGAATGGGAAGATTACCTGCTTGAAATTCTTATATGATCTATAATCTTTTTTTTGAAAACAAGTGTTATTAATGGGCAAAAGCTAATTCCACTAGATGAGTAGTGTTTTCTGTCTGTTTTCAAAGTACCGCTGCAAGCATGGATAGCCCTATAAGCAATTTTGAACTTGGTTCAGTTTATTTTTATTATAACTCTTCCCCCCACCCCACTTAATTATTCTGAAGGTATGTATTTTCAGAAATGGCCAAATGACTTTATGCTATCCCTTTCAATTCTTGGGATCTTTCTCATGGAGGTGCTCTATCTGGGCCTGCTCTTTGCTTAGTCTACCAGCCTTGTTTCTGATCCTGACACTCCATCTCCTTTCTCCAATTCCAAAATGTTTCTGTCCTATGTCCTGCCTCCTCTTACCTCCAATATTCTTTTATAAGCGGCAAAAGAATCAAAGATTTTTTAAGCTGGAAGAAGTCTTGGCAATCTAGTCTGAGCCCCTCCTTTTCTGTATGTATTTCCTAAACCATAATATCTCACACTTATATAATGCTTTATGGTTATAAAGTTATTTATGCAATACTCACAACAATGCTATGGAATGGTTAATGTAACTATTATAATTCATGTGAAGAAAATGAGGCTCATAAATGACCTGACTGAAATTAAAAAAAAACAACCAGAATCCAACCCTCAAATGAAGCACAGAACTCATCTGGCAAGAGGTTCATATATCCTCAACTTAAAGACCTTCCTCCAATGACAGAGAACTCACTTTTTTGTAAAGCTGTCTATTCCCTTTTTGGAGGCTTCTGATAATTCAGAAGTGTCCCTTTACATTGCATTAAGGACTCTTATTATTCTATCCATTCTATCCATTGATTCCACTTTTATCCTCTGGGGCCAAGCAGAATAACTGTTTTCTCACATATAACAAACTTTCACATAACTAAAGACTTCTTTGATGTTTTTCCTCCCTACTCAAGTCCCCTCTTTTCCAGTCTAGAGATCCTTAGAGTTCATTCATCTGATCCTGGTGTGTTTATTATTTGAAATACTTGTCATCCTGGTTACATTTCTTTGGATATATCCCTATTTCCTAATATTTTAATGTTTCAAGTATCTATGATTTTATCAATTTGGTTATTTCCTCTGCAGATCCTACTCCCTATAAGATTTAGGAGATGGCATGTCTGAAAAATTCATCACCCTGTAGTCAAACTGATGATTAGCCTCTCTGAATTTAGTCAGGCTGGTCTTCAGACAACTGGCATGTGGTCTATCCCTGGGCTAATGCCTACTTTGTTAAAGTCTCTCATAAAATGAGATGTCTCAAACTAAATACAATATTCATGATGCTGGCTAATTAGTCCTGAATAGATGAAAGTATCATCTCCATTTCTCAACACCACTATTTCTATTACTGTAGCGTTAGTTCACATTAGCTATTTTGGCTACAACATAATGTTTTTGACTTACGTTAAGCTCAAAGTCCAATAAATCTCCTAGGAGTTATTGTTCACATGAAATATGGTCAAGTCACTTCCTATACTGGTACAGGTGTTTTTTAACCAGGTGTGTGACTTTACATCTATCCCAATTAAATTTCATCTTCTTAGTTTCTGTTCTTTGGCCCAAACTGATGAGATCTTTTGGGATACCAATTTTGTAATCAAATATATTAGCTTTCCTTTTACTCCTTTAGAGCTGGGGGCCTGAAGTCAGGAAGACCTAAGTTCAAATCTGGCCTCAGTATGGCCACAGTAGCTGTATGACCCTGATCAAGTCGTATAACATCTGTCTGCCTCAGTTTCCTGAACTACAAAATGGGGACAATAATAACATTTACTTTAAAGGTTTATTGTGAGTATCAAATGAGATAATGTATCTATGGTGCTTAGCACCTGGCACATAAGGGGCACTTAATAAATTCTCATTTCCATTCATCCTTTCCATCTGTGGTTGACCCTTTTTTCTTTCCATCTTTGTTCCAACAATCTAATTTAATATTTAATTTAAATTTAATAAGTACACTATCTATCCATTCATCCAAATGATTGATAAAAAGCTATAAAATAGGGTCAGGACCAGAACTCTATGGCATAACATTAGAGACATTCTAAGTTGGGATCAATCTATTAAGTATTCTTCTGTGGGTTTTGCCTTTCTTAATCTCCCAAGTATATTATAAGTGAGCCTTCATATTTCTATGTTATTCATGGGTCTAGCATGGGTCAGCATGATGTACTGAATTAGGAGTCACAGGACCTGAGTTCAAATCCCACATCACTTCTGTGACTTTGGTCACACCATTCAATATAGCACCCTCATTTTACTGACAAACATCACGTTATTTTTCTGGGCTGGGGTTTCCACATCTGTGAAATTATTAGTACATCTACATAACTTCTGTGGAACTTTATAGCTCCAGATCTATGATTTAGTGCTTAGCACAATGCCTAGCACACAATAGGCATGTAAGAAATGTTTATTAACTGACTGATCCCATGCAGAGACCGTCAATTTCCTTACTGATATACAGTTATACTATGTTAAGTATCTGATAAGACATTTCCTAAATGAGAGATTTTATTTCATTTCTTGTATGCAAGTCATTGTTGGTAAAATGTTATAGCCAATTCATACCCATTATATTTCTTATTAATAACTGACATTTTGGGGTACTTTATAGTTTGTAAGGCATTTTGCTCCAAATACTCCTGAGGTGGACAGTGCAAGTATTATCCCCATTTTACAGATGAGTATTCTGACATTCAGCAAGGCTAAGTGCCTTGCCAATGATTATACAGTTATTATTTTAAGTCTCCTATATCTACAATTTTCCCCTGATTTATCAATTTAGTAACTGTGGAAAAAAGGAAATGAGGTTAGCCTGCTGTGAATTGCTTGTAATGAATCCATGCCAGCTCATAGTAATGACCAGTTTCAATAAGTTTCTGGCCAATTGTTGTTTTTTCTCTTTTCTTGTGTCCACAAAGAGCATACTTTTTTTGGGTCAAATGATCGCCTTTTAGATTTTTCTGTTGCTTGCTATTTCACCTAAGCTGCCACGAGGAAGAAATTAAAAACCCATCAACAAACCAGCGTGACGCCTGGGAGGTTGGAAGCTGGCATCTGTTAATAACTCTGCTCCCGAGTACCCCCCTTCTGAACTCTTTCTTCTGCTAGGCAGAATAATTTGCTGCTGACTTGATCCTGAGCAAAGGGGACTCTTGAGCATAGACAGCTGTCGATAAGGTCAAAGGGAAGCATGGTGACTGTAAACCTGAAGTCTGCAAATCAAAGGCAATCGTGCCAAATATTTGCTTTTTGTGGGGGCTAGAACTAAAAATAAATAGTTCCAGGGAGAAATATCAATTGCTGGCATTTTCCAGTTGGAATGATTATACAAGAGACAATAGGTCCTCCAAGGTCAATAGTTCTTCATTTCACGGATAGGGAAATTCAGGCTTAGAAATATTCTTCTCCTAGTAATATTACATAACTTCAAAGCTTGGAAGACTATCATCTTCTAAAAATTAAAATTTTAGGTGAACCAAAGGGAAGTATAAAGAGGTGTGTGTGTGGTGGATATTAAATGATTACAGCATTTTACCAATGATGATTTTAATAATAACACTAATTTGTTCAGTCATTTTCAGTTATGTCTGACTCTTCATGACCCCATTTGGGGTTTTCTTGGCAAAGATACTGGAGTGGTTTGCCATTTCCTTCTCCAGTTTATTTTACAGCTGAGGAAACAGAGGCAAACAGGGTTAAGTGACTTGCCCAGGGTTATATAGCTGGTAAGCATCTGAGGCCATATTTGAACTCAGGAAAATGAGTCTGAGTCCATGCCTGGCATTTATCCATTGTACCACCTAGATGCTCATAATGACAACAAACAACAAATTCACCACGACAACTACTACTACTACTACTAGTACAATGACTAGTACTACTACTGTTACTACTACAATTATCACCACCACCACCACCACAAACTAACATTTATATATCACCTAATATGATGTGTCAGGCACTGTGCTAAACATTTTCTGATTATTATCTCATTCGATTCTCATGAATATCCTGAGAGTTAGATGCTATGGTTATTTCCATTTTACAGTTGAGGAAACTGAGACAAACAGAGGTTAAGTGTCTTGCCCAGGGCCACGCCGCCAGTAAATGTCTGAATCTGATTTGAACTCAGACTCTTCTGTCTCCAGGCTCATCTTTCTATCTATCGCTTCACTTAATTGCCTCATGCACTTACATGCAAGAAATGTAGTATAAATTATTTTCTGGGATGTGTGATCAACGAAGGAAGATGAGTCAGGTAGAAGAGAAAAGGATAACTGATAGCCAGAAGGCTGCACTGACACTCATTAAATGTAAAGACACATCAACTCTGCATAGCTCTCTGACTACATCTTCTTTGGAAGATTTGGTAAGGACTTGGGCATGACTTGCAAGCATAGATCCATTGAAATACTAGGGCATGGGGAAACTATTTGGTGAATATAAGCAGAGAGTAGCATATTTACATAGCTGTTCCAAGGGAAGTAGTGAAAAAGGTATCATCAAGATTATATATGACTAGAAAAGAAGCAATCTTAGTCATATTGCAAAAGCAGAGGGTGAAAGATGCGCTGTATGAATTGCAAAAGATCCAGAAATGACAGCGACATAGAAACAAAAGGAATGGATTAGATTGTTGGATGTTTAGCGGGGAAAAGAATTCCCAAACAATAGAACGCAAATAAAGAGAGTTTCATTTGTGTCTTTGGCTTCCTAGCACCAAGCATATATGCCTTACATACAGTAAACACTTCATAGATGTTCATTGAGTTGAATCCAAAGCTGTTACTTTTATAGTTGAAGAAACCAAAAAAAACCAAACAAGTACAGTGATTTGGACAAGGCCACATGGCAAGCTCATGGCACAGGTAGGACTAGAACTCATAATTCTTTGTAGCTACCAGGCTAGGGCTCATCTGTCCTTTTCTAATCCTGTCTCACTTTGTTGCTCACTCCTTGAAAGAGATACACAGTGTTTAATACTGCTAAATTATATTCTACCAAATGTTTCAAGTGCTTCTAACCCCTGTTTCTTGAGCCCTGGGGTTTTGGAAGGCTCCAAATAAAGATAATGACAGAGGGTATGCTTTCTCCCTTCTATTTCTTTCTTAAGAACTTACCTTGACCAGAACATAATTATGTCATAATTATAGGGGGGATATAGTTATCCTTTCCACATGGACTTTCCCCATCATGGTTGTGATATTTCACACTTCAGCATAAGAAATTAAAAGGGAATTTGGGGGGAGTTTTGCAGAAGCTGCAGACAACACGCAAATGAAACTCAGAAATACATAAACTATGTGTACAGTATTGCATTATACCAACATATTTTGTCTTTTAATACTGTAAACACTGCATAAAAGAAAAAGAAACAATTCAAACTTCTTCTTTGGCACAAAAGGAGGGCCAAGAAATTTTCCACAGATTTCCCACTTTGTGGGGGTGTTGTGCTCTTAACCCCCAAGATGTGGAAGGGCTAACTGTACTTCAGGAATAATTCCTTGACGTTCTGATTCCAAGTAGACACTGCCTGGTTAGGAAAGGGATTGAAGAAAGGGCAATGACATTATTCTCCCTCTCCAAATGGCTACAACAGACATTTTCAGGAGGCAGTGTGGAATAAGGACAATAAAAACAATAGCGAGTTTTATATAGCATTTTAAAGTTGGCTAAGGGCTCTGCAAATATCATCTCATTTTACCCTCACAATAACCCCTGAAGATAGGTGTTATTATTATCTCCATTTTACAGATGAGGAAACTGAGGCTGTCAGTGGTTAAGTGACTTATTTATGATTAAGGAGTTAGTAAGTGTTTGAGGAAGGATTTTAACTCAAGTCTTCTTGATTTCAGGTCCAGGACCCTTTCCACTGTGCCACCTAGCTATCAAAGCCGGAAAAGTACTGGGTCTGGAGTCAGAAGACCTTGGTTCAAATTCTGCCCATGCTGTTGACTGCTTGGGCAAGTCACTTAATTTCCCTGTGTTTCCTTAGCTATAAAATGAAGGGTTTTGAGTAGATGGACTCTGAAGACTCTTCCAACTCCTGATTTATCATCCACAATCTTATAGCATCAGTCCAATTCATGCTGCCAAAGCAGTTATGAGGTGTTGAGACATTCAGCTTGGCCCAGGTACTGTACCAGTTTCAGATTCACTTAGGCAGGCTTCAGTTTCTTCTGTCAACGAAGTTGGCCAAATTCTATTGATTTTACTTGGTGGCTAACAGCTATGAATGTTGAAACAATTGGAATGCCAAATTTTAGTTGAAAACAGGACTGTTTTCATTTTCCCGGCAAACCAGCAATTAGTCTCGAGTGTTTGGAAACAGATTCATTTGTGCCCCAGCAGACACGATGCCTGAGATTTAGCAGCAAAGGTCAGCACTTCTTCTTGTTGCCATCCCATGAAGGCAGTTTCTGACTATTTCATTCTTAACGAAAGTGTCAAATTATAATAAATCTTAGTGCAAATGCCACCCTGTTTGTTTTTCAATGTTTTTTTTTTGGTTGGTTGGTTCTTTGCATTCAAGTCTTGGATGGTAGTTACTTAAAACAGATTGTGATGGAGTGATTCACGCATGAGTAGAGAGAACTTGCTTTATAACACCAAGATAAATGTCAGTCTGAAGTAATGTCTTAAGGTCAGGTAGGCCAAAGAATGCAAATGCTAGCAGATTTCATTTCTACTTTGATAAAACCATGACAATAAGACTTTTAAATCTTGAACTATGGCAAACTGCAATGGAGACATTAATTTTGCTCTACAAAGCTGTTTACACTTGTAGCTTCCTGACAGCTTTGGTAGCCTCATGAGAACTAAGATGCCTCTGGCAAATGAATGGACATCAATAAAATACCCACAGTGAGGTATGTGTGTGTGCATGTGTTTTTAAAGCTGATCTCATATTTTCCACTGACAGTAAAGACAGTATGTGCAATGTTTTACAATGATTTCCAAGTTAAAATTTTTTTTTCTGATTCTGAATATTCCCTTTGTGTTTTTTAAATCAATAGAGCTGCAGAGGCCTACCTAATTCTTGAATATTTCAAAAGCTCTGTCCTCAGTGCCCATCTTTTCACATTCTGTGTTAGGTGAGCCAAGATGAACTCTTAACATTGCATGCCTTCCAACCACACTCAGCATCTTGTACAGTTTAGGTTTGCTGTTAGAAAGTGATGCAGTTATATGGAACGGGATCCCAATAAGCCTCAGAAATGCTGATAGCTTTTCTAAATTATTGATATTATTTTGGATGGAAGATAAAAGCCTCTAGAGGCCTTCATAATAGATTCATAAATGTACATGTGTTGTCGAGCAGAGAGAGAGAGACTGATGAAGACTGAGCAGGTGGCAGGATAAATCAGGATCAGATCAGAGTCACTCGCTGATCGTTATTCTGCTAGCTGCCCATTGTCTAGCATCATGTAAGCACTAAATGTCATCATGAATTTAAATAAAACCCATTTTTTCACATATTCTTGGATTGAGGGAAGAGAGAAGTGTTTCGTGTATTTTGCCGAGAAGAGAGTAAACATTTGGAAAGAATTCAGCCCATTTCTCTGACGGTGACATCTTATAATCAAAATTGGTACCTCTAGCCCCGTGATGTTTAATACTTCAGGTGAAATGAGACTACGTGGTGAGCCAATATCATCCATTTGGTCAAAGGACTGGCTTAGAAGACTTGACATATGTTGCAGACCTGCTGACTGATGATGGAAGGATCACTCTCATCTATAAAACTGGAATAATCAGTAGGCATCTCACATTGATGTTGGATATGTAGAGAAGCCCAAAGATTCATTCTTCCACATTGTGGCAGCTAAAACTGATACAGCGGGGATTGGGGGTGGGGTAAGGAGGGATTTTGCATGTTTTAATATGCAAATTATATGCATGATGATGTATAAATAAGCTGCTATTGTTTTGGAGTCAACATCAGGGGCACATTTCCCTAATAGATTATATTTTAACTATACTTCTAGCCTGTTACAGAAATTGTCCCTAAAACAACTTTAAAAGAGGGGATCATCTTGCCTCTCCTTGAATACCTCCAGTGTCAGGAAGTTCATTATCTCACAAGGTAGTGCATTCTATGGCTGAACAGTTCTTAATTGTTAGAAGTTTTTCACCTTATATTGAATCTTGATCAAGGGAATGATATCCTTTGCCTCAGTTCATCCCATTGCCAAATGACATCTTTATTCCATATTTAAGTGCAAAGAGGCTGTTGGTCCAGGGCTTTGAAGATGAAAAGTGTCATGTAACTACTTGGCACCATGATTTATTAAACTGTCCTTTGAATGATCTCCTTGTAAAGATGAAATCACTATTACTTTTATATATTATTTTATATATATATATTATATATCCATTCCATTGTCTGTCTTTCTCATTTTCTTTGGCCTTTCATCTTTAAAGATCATAGCAAGGTGACAGATGAAAATATGCTTTGTGTTTTTTGCTGCATGAGCTGACTTCTTTCTTAAAGCAAGGTAAATTATTTGTAACTAGACTCAAGAACTGTTTAATGTTATAATTGGGTAATGATACATCATTTCCCATCATGCACTCTATATGTCAGCCAAACTGGATTCTTTGAGGTTTCTCACACACAAAATTACTTTACCTACCTCTTTTTTTTCACTCACAGAATAGCATCCAACTGACATGTTCTCTCTCCTCACATTTGCCTCTTAGAGTCCCTAACTTTTGCAAGGTTCAGCTTGAGTCCCCCCGTAAGAGGCCTCCTATTAGAAGTTCCACCTGAATTTCCTTGAAATTCCCTCCCCACCCTTGAAATTTTTTTTCAGAGAATCATAGATTTAGAGACAATTTAGTCCAACATCCTAATTTTACAAACTAGGTCCAGGGAAATTAAGTGACATACCCCAAGTAGTTAAAGTCAAAAATAGGATGTTTAAAGCAAGTCTTCCAACTTAAGAGGCAATAGTCCATTTATTACACCATCCAACTCCCTCACTTTATGTATATTTCATATTTACTTATCTGTGTTCATTTTCTTTCTTCCATTAGAATGTAATCTCCTCAAGAGTAGGAATTGTTTCATTTTGGTCTTTTTATCACCAGTGTCTAGAAAGGCATCTGACACATAATAGGAACTTTATAAACATTATAAATTATAAATATTGAAATAAAACTGGTAATTGCATTCAAGGTAAAGTTGATAACTACGTGGGTTTGATCTGTGTGGTCTTGGACTTAAGTTCTTTGTCCTTTGTCAAGTTCATTCTAGAGATACAATATTACTTCCCATTTCCACTCCATTATTACCTTGCCCCAACTTCTCAAAACTTTATTTTCCTTAATGCTAAAGCAACTGACTGGCATGGAATGACCTAGCATCTAAGATAAAAGGATCAGGATCTGGGAAAGATCTCAGAGAACAGATCCAGTCCCTTCATTTTACATGGAAGGAAACTGAGGGCCAGAGAGATGAGAGCTTGTTCAAGGCCACATAAAAAGCAGTACTTAAAGCCTGGGTTCAAATCCTGCTTCTCTTGATTCCAAGTCTGGTGCTTTTTCTGCCACACAATGTTGTTTCTCATTGGAATACAATTGGAAAAAAGAAGGCTTGCATACTTGTTCCCCAATTTGTTTAATTTATTTAAGTGAACTCACTAAGCTCTTGATGAGTAGAATATATCAGAATTGTCTGAATTTAAATTCCAGGAAAAAAATGAGACTCCAGGGGACAGAAATAGGACCAATGGAAGGAGGTTAAGAAGCCTTGAAGTGAGGAACTCAGGATTAAGGAGAAGTAGGAGAACAATTTGTGAAGAATATTTGGTGCTTTAGAGGGTTTGGGAAATGCAAATAGGGTCAAAGATTGAATTTGGAGAGATAAATTTGGGAGAAGTTAAGGAGTAAAAGGAGAAAGAAAAGGGATAAAGCTTAAGCTGAAAGCTGCAAAGGACTAAATTAAAGGGTATAACATTCAAATAGAAGGCAAAATATTTGAGGTAAACAAGGACTCAAGTGGAATGAATTAAAGAGATTCAAGCTAAAGGAGAAGGACTCAAGATGAAGAAAGACTCAAGAAGAAGTTCCTGGGAAACATAATGAAAGATAAGGTAGAAAGTAGCACAACAAAGGAAAGGACATTGAATATAGCTGTCGAGGTCCTAATAAGAAGCTAATAAGGAACTAATGAGGTAGGATAGGGAGGGACAAACCTGGAGTTGAAGACCTCCATTAACAGTTTGCCACGGCTGTTAGATCCAAGAAAATTCCCAGAAAAAGGGACTAAAAATGAGCTTGGGAATTTTTTTAAACCATTGTGTCAGTGATCTTTGAAGATCATTGTAAAAATAGTATAGATAATAGAGGATGAGAGCATAAACAACAGGAAAGTAGAAAGGCTAATACTTTTGAGTTCAACAAGAGGGATGAAAATGGAGTATATCTAATTGTAGGCTAGTGAGTTCAATTTCAATTCCTGTCAAAATTCTAGAAAGCTTACTAACAGGATAATTGGAGAGTTTCTAGAAAAGGAATAGGTCAGTAATCACAAACAATTAGCATGATTTCATCAAAAAGAGGTCAAACCTAAACATTTCTTTTCCTTTTCTGACAGTATTAGAATACTCCAGATAAAGTTTAACTGTTTGTTATTAAATCATCTGGCAAAATTTCTCATGTTATTCTTGTGGAAAAGATGGGGAGATAGAGTCTAGACAATAGGATAGTTAGATGGATTAGGATTGGTTGAATGTTTGGACCTGTAGAGTAGTCAGCACTTAATACCAATTTTGAAAAACTTCAGTTGTATGTCTCAGTGTTTGTTCCTAGACTTGTGCAGTTCAACAGTTTTATTAGTGACCTGGATAAAGGCATAAATGACTTGCTTATGAAATTTTCAGATGATATAAAGCTGGGATGGATAACTAATACAACAGATGAAAGAGATGGGATACAAGAAGATCTTGGAAGCCTAGAACATAGCACCAAATTGGGTAGGTTGTCTTTTAAGAGGGAAAAATATTGGGCCTTATGAATTAGTTAAAAAAATTAGCTTCATAAGTATAAGATTCAGGAACCATCATGAGATTTCAGTATATCTGAAAAAAGCTCAATGCCAGCCAATAGTGTTATGGGAACAAAAAAACCCCATACTAATACAATCTTAGGATGCATGAAGAGAGGCACGGTGTTAGACCACATATGGAATGTTACACTCAGTTTAGCATATCACATTTTAGAATGGAGATGGATAAAATAGAGAGTGTCTGGAGCAGGGTGACCACATACATCATGAGTACCAATTAAAGGAACTAGGGATTTATAGCCCAGAGGTGACAAGAAGATGACTTGATAACTGTCATCAATATTTAAAGGGCTGTCACTTAATTGAGAGATTAGACTTTTCCTACTTGATCCCAAAAGGCAAACTAAGAACAATGAGTGAAAATTACATCAAACCTAAATCTACTTTTCTGTAAGGAAAAAAAACCCTAACAACTATAACTACCACAAATGGAAAGAACTACCAAACTACCTCAGGAAGGAAATAGTGAGTACCCCCTCCTCAAACGTTCTTAGGCAATAAATTGATGACTACTTGACAGTGTGCCATAGTGGATAGAATGCTAGACTTCAATTCAGGAAAACTGGTTCAAATTCTACCTCTGGGAAAGTCATTTAACCTCTCTCTTGATCTGTTTCCTGATATATAAAATGGGAGAATAATAGCACCTACCTCACAAGGTTACAGTGATGATCAAATGAAATAAGCGATGTAAAGCATTTTGGAAAGATGATAGTTATGATTATTTTGTAGATTGCTTTCTTATTCAGGTATAAGAAATGATCAAATAGTCCCTTCTAGCTTTTGGGGGACTAAAGGGAAGCAGATTTCCATAAAGAAGAAATATCAATCAGAAAATAAGAAAATGGAGTGAGTTTCCTTGTGAGGCAGTGAATTTTGTATTTGTAGGTCTTTATGAAGTGGCAGGTTGAGAACTTTCTAAAGATATGTGAACTACGTCATTGGGTAAAACCAACATCTCTTCCAATTCTAGGATACTTTAATAAATGACTTTGCAAGTAAAGGCAAAGTAGATGGTCAGGTGGTCATAATCCTTTGGAGAAGAATCTCAGCTGGAATCAGGCTCCTCTTTTAGAATGTACATTTCTTCCAAGAAGTATATTTGTTCTTTTTGCTTCCTTCTTGATCTGAATATCATGAAACAAGTAACTGAATCATTAATGTGAGTCCCACCTAAGCTTCTATAAAGCTGTGTAGCCTGATGTATGTATGTGGTGAGTGAAATTTGAGGAAGAGTGTGCTGAGACACAGGCCTCTCTCAAAATCTTGACTGAGCACCTAGAACTTATGGATGTACTTACCAATTTATTTAGTGATAAAAATAGCTGGAATATTCACACATAGTGTTTTGTAAGCATTATGCATTATACATGATCTTATCTGATTCTCACAACAGTCTGATGAATGAGGCAAGTAGTATAAATATTGTTATTCTTGTTTTACAGGTTAAAGAAAACCCTGAGATTCAGGATGCTTGAATGACTTGCTTAAGGTCATATAAGTATTAGGTGGTGAACCTGGGTTCTAAACTCAGGCCTTGCAATGACAAGGAAGACACTAGAGATGTGGAATTTGCAAGAAGGAAGAACCGAATGGGCAAGGAGAATAATAGCTGGCATAAAATCTTTGAAGGACTAACATAAGGAAAACTGGTTAGATTTGTTCTGTTTGGCTGTGAAACAGAAACTAGGAGCAATGGTTGCAAGTTACAGAGACAAATTTAGGCATTATGTCAGAGGAAAAAGAACTAACAATTTTAGTTCTAAAAATGAAATGAGCTATCTTGGGAAGAGGTAAGTTCCTTCTTCCTGGAGTTTGTCAAGAAAAAGATGAATTACAACTTACCAGATTTGATGTAGAGGAGAATCTACCAAAATCCATTAGAAGGATGGGATATGAAGCTGAGTGTACAGGGTACTACAGGTTACCAGACTCTTGCTTTAACTATTTGACTACCTTCTCTGTTTAGATTTTGATGATATAATTTGATTATATAGTGGATAAAGATGAAAAACCAAGGTAGCATGAAGAACAAGTCCGCTATAGTAAAAAAAGAATGCTGGATTTGGAGTCAGAGAGCCTATGTATGTGTGTGTGTGTGTGTCACACACACACACACATATATGTACATACACAGACATATATACACATGGAGTTGGGACAGAATATCTCTGTGGTTTCTTTCAGTTTTAAATCTATGATGCCAAGATCATTTCATAAGCAGGATGGTACATGCTAGGAGAATGTAGTAGTATCTATAGGAAAGCTTAGGAAAGGAGAGCAAGGCATCTTGCCAGACATGAATAGTGTATGGGAATGATGAGAAAAGCCATTAGCATTTTTAACATGCTGCCAATCAATATTGCAAAAAAAATTGCAGAAATAACCCAGAAAAATAGCCTGTACATTTTCTCTTTTATTTGGTATGACCTTCTATGCTTTGTGAGGATTTGTTATACAGATTAGTTCATAATTGTTAATTCTGTTCCCAAAAGGCACATTCCAGACATTTAGTCTGGGTAAAATGTTTGATTTAGGCACACTAAGGCTATGTCTAAATAACAGCATTTTTAAAAATGGTCAATTTTTGTAGGAAAAGTCATCCAGAAATTTTAAGTCATCCATTTCAGGATGCCTAGGAGGAAGGGTTGAAAGTAATGAACAGAATGCAGTATCTTAAGATTTCCAAAGTATTTTACATACACTATCTCCTTTCATCAGAATACTAATTATATTATCAATATTCTTAGGTCCATTCTACAAGGGGAGGAAACAGAGGCTCAGACACATTACTAAATTGCCTGAAGGCATGTGTAAAAAACGTAAGCCAAGATTTGAAACATGGTTAAAAGTATGCCATGGTCACACTACCAGTAAGTATCAAAGGTGGGATTCAAATTCAGATTTCTCCTGACTAAAGAGAGGTTCACCATTCTTTCAATTAATCCACAATACTTTTAGACAGTGGGTAGTAGTGAAGGGTAGTTGTTTTCTCCAGTAGGTTGGATAGTTCAAGGTACATTTCACAGCCCTTTCTCAAAAAGTAATACATGCATGGACAAAAGGGGGAAATAGAAAAAAAAAAGGTATCTGCAGCAGTAGCTAAGGAGGAAAACATATTCATTTTACATGTACTTGAGGGATTTTAAAAGATACAGTTCCAAATGTATTTGTTTTAGCTAGAATATAATTTCAGCTAAAAAATATAAAGTACTTGTGCCCAGGGGCCTTTACGATTCACAGAGCATCTTCATTACAGTGATCCTGTGAGGTTTGCCACTAGTTGGCACCGATTTAGTGACTTTAACTATATCAGCCTCTGTTTTCTCATCTGTAAAATGAGAAGGATAATAGCACCTCCTTTGTGGCCAGTTGTGAGGATCAAATAAGACAATATATTTAAAACTCTAGGGGCAGCTAGGTGGTATAGTGAGTAGAGCACTGGCCCTGGAGTCAGGAGGACCTGAGTTCAAATCCAGCCTCAGACATTTGATACACTTACTAGTTCTGTGACCTTGGGCAAGTCACTTAAGCCCAATTGTCCTGCCTTCCCCCCTCAAAAAAAAGGAAAAAAAAGTCTATATGAATATTAACTATTATTATTTTTCAGATGAGGAAATAAAGTCTCACTTGCCCACAATCACACAATGAATCACCCATGATTACTAAGTAAATAAATATCTGATATGGCATTGAAGCTCATGGCTCTTAACTAGAAGCGCAGCGGGCTACCCACCATTCAACCAACTTTGAGGGAAAGGATAAGATATAAGTTTAATTGTCCACTTGAACATCCATTATAGATTCCGGACTGGGAAAGCTTATCATTTTTCTTCATGATTCAGGCTGAGGTAGGTGCTTAAAGTGATACATCCCAGTTTCTGGCACATAGTAGGTGCTTAATAAACGTTTGTTGACTTGACTTAAAGGAGTAAGACTCTGCTTATGGCCATAATAACAGTTTAGAGGCCACCCTTTTCTCTTATTTCCAGATTATAGATGGAGCCATTTACATTAGATAAATTAAAAGGGGGAACCGGAAACATAAAAGGGGAGAAGCTAAATATAACTCCAGCCTAGGGGTCTTCTTAGCTGTCTAGGTAAAATTAGATATGAATTTGGATTATTATGTCAGAAAAAGCTTTACATTTTGGGCATAATCACCTGGGTTCCCACCTTGATTCTTTTCTTTGACCTCAGTCAAATGGAACAGGGGCACTGAGTTCAAATGACCTGTAACATTTGAACATATAAGAAAGCCACTTTTAGAACTATTAGTGAATCTGGTTTAGAAATCCTTGGAATAGGAATTGAAGAATAAGTATATTAATTTATAATATACTGCATCTACATCTACATCTACAAAGAGAAATGGCTCAGTGAATTTTATAAAAAGAAAACAAAAGCTAAACATTTTTCAGTCATAGGACAGTTGTAGTTTTGTTCAAATTATCTGGATTACTGATACAGTGCCATACTTCATTTGCCTCTATTGACACACCCATAGAATAAATCGAAGTGGCAAGCATTTTAAACTATCAACTAAAGCTTCTTCTAAATTGTGTTCTCATCTGGAGGGCCCTCAAGCCCCGAGAAATCAGCAATCACATCGTATTACCTTGGAGATGGTTTACTTCTAAATGAATTTCTTTAGCTCTATTCTTATGTGGTTGATTCAACAGGCTTCTGTGTAGCACAGAGGAAAAATTTGTTTAAATCCAGATCTGGATGGATTAATTGACATGGGAATCCCTCTGATGACCTGCCAGATGCCTATCCTCAGCTGGCCAATCTCCATTCCTTTTTTGGTGGTTGTTACTAATGCTGAATTTCCTGCCAGCAGGAGTTGGTCTCTACTCCAATGAGAACAGCATTCCCTCAATTAGAACTTTATAGTCATTACAGTTCTTTGTAAAGCCATTCTCCTCTAAAACTCTGGTTATATCTTAGGTTATCTGCCTCGGAGTTCTGCAGTTTTCCCAACATCGACTTCCGTGTGTGGTCCTATGGTTTGAATCTTAGCAATCATTCATTATCTATGAGGAGTGCAAAAGCACCAACACTTGTAAAGACTCCATTTCCATAGGAATGCATTTTTCCTGTGGGAGCTTTACATCATTTCATACCTGACCTGGATGAAACAAAATGCTGGAAAAACAAGAACTTCCGGGAGATTAATTTCCCAGAGTTGGAAAGGACGTTAGGGGCCATCTAGTACTACGCTTAGCCAAAGCACAACTGTTCACTCTCATGCTTATGTTCCTGGTATAATTAAAATAATTATTGAATGAAAGACAGTGTAGATAATAAAGGGTCACAGGGTTTTTTATTTGGCTTTTCTGTGTAACACTTTTATCAACAAAATTAGATAAAGTGATATGGTTTTCATACTGGGATAGAGAGCTGTCCTCAGTTAGAAAGATGCCTCCCCACAGTGCCTGGCACATAGTAAACATTATATTAAAAAACTACATAAAAGAAAGATGCCTCTGCAAGTCACATAGACCCTTCCATGCCCCAGATTAATTTGAGGCAATCAGGGTTAAGTGACTTTCCCAGGGTCACACAACTAGGCTGGATGTGAATTCAGGCCCTCCTGACTCCAGGGCTGGTCCTTTATCCACTGTGCCACCTAGCTGCCCCAAGACTATAATATACTAAGAAGACACCAACCTGCATCAGACAGGGAGCTTCCTCGTCTAGAGTCTCCCTTTATCAATGAAATCACCTATCTACTTTTTATCCCTATCCTTTTGAATAAATGACACTTGGAAGTGTAGAAATGTGAAATCATCGAGACAGAAAGGCTTCTGAGAAGAAACAACTGGGAACAAAGAGAAGAAAAAACCCTGAAGTGGAGGTCAAGCAATTGTGCTTTTCTCTCACTATACAGCTAGCTCATTCCGTCTTTGAAAAAACAATTGACATAGATGTTCTCAGAGGTTGTGTAGATCAACCTCCTTCATTTTTAAGATGACAAAATAGAGATTCAGAAAAGTAAAACGATTTGCCCAAGATTATTACAAAGGTAATATTGAAACAGCAACATTGTGTGATGATCAACTATGATAGACTTAGCTCTTCTCAGGAATACGATGATCCAAGACAATTCCAAGACTCATGATGAAAAATGCTATCCACATCCAGAGAAAGAACTATGGAGTCTGAATGTAGATTGAAACATACTATTTTCACTTTTGTTTTTCCTTTCTCATGGTTTTCCCCTTTTGTTCTAATTCTTCTTTCACAACATGACTAATGTGGAAATATGTTTAACATGATTGTACATGTATAACCTATATCAGATTGCTTGCTGTCTTGGGGAGTAGGGGAGAGAGGGAGGGAGAAAAAATTTGGAACTCAAAATCTTATAAAAATAAATGTTGAAAACTACCTTCACATGAAATTAGAAAAAAATAACATACTATTTAATGGAAAAAAGACATTCTGAATTGTGGCTGAAAATGACTCTGAACAAGATACTTAATTTTTGTGTGCATTAGGTGCTTCATCTATAGAGTAAAGATAATAAGGCTTGTATTACTTACTTCAGAAGGATTATGAAAGGAATGTTTGGTAAAGCTTAGATTACAATGTAAATTTGATTTTTATTCATTTTATTATTGGCATATACAAACAAATTTCTGTCTTGTACCATTAAAAAACAACAACAAAGGTAATACTGAGATTTGAACCCAAGACTTTCAATTCCAAATATAATGCTCTTTTTATTACACTACACTGTATATATCAATGAGGATAAATTTTACAAAAGGAGACACCTTTTCATTCAATAAGTCTCTAGTCTTAAAATTCATCTCATTCACTAAGTAGGTTTTTTGTAACTGTCGATATATAAAAGTTCATTTATGTTTTTTTTCAGTTTTGAAGCTTTGACCCAAGACATGGAAAGATTATACAATATGTTGTCCTTTCAGAATTGAGCACAGCCAATAAATATATGGTAGAACAAACCCTCACTACTTGTCACTACGGATTCATCGGTTACATGTACATTATAGGCTAGGGTAAAAATCTACTGACAAAAGTGGAAATTCCTACAGATGTTTAAAAAATAATTTAGCATTTATGATGCTTTGAGAGTTTATTAATATTTATTTAATTCTGTCAGGGGATCTCCTGGTTTTATGATCTGATAAATTATATCACCACGCTCTTATGGAATAAACTTGACAAATAGCACAGAAACTCCTAGTTTGAGTGCAGTCTTTTCCAAACATAAGAGGACAGAAAGGCTGGACAAGGCAACTTCTCTCTTCAATCCCTTTCTGTCACTGTGTTTATAATTAGATGACACAAAAATAATAATCAGAACTTTGAACTACAAATAAAAATTTCCCCTCACATTTTTTGTCCCGTGAGTGTGTGTGAGTGCGTGTGTGTGTGTGCGCGCGTGCACTCATCCATTTGGAAACTTGAATGTATGAAGAACAAAGACAGATTAACTGGTATAGTTTTCAATGTCAGCCTTAATTGAACAATTAAATTGTATTCATGGGAGTGGTCTCTGTATCTTCCTGTTTCATGATTTTGGTGTCTTGTTCTCAAGTCACTGGGTAGCTGAATTATAGCACACTCCCAATTCATCCTTAGCTTTCTCTTTCAGCTAGGTGCCCCTGGGATTTCCAAATCACTAAGTGTGAACAGCCTGTCTAGCAGATTTAGCCTAGCTTTGTCTGCCTCAGTACTACAATAAGGGAGTCACTAGGATGACAGAACCAATCGGTTAGTACTTCTCTTGGATATAATGAAAACCATTCCTTTTGTTTCACTTTAATGGGAAAGTAAATGGCCCAAAGATTGAAAAATAAATGATACTGAAGGAACAAGGTAATACAATTTGAAAGAGAGAGAAGAAACGGATGGTAAAAGAACATTTGATAGACCATATAGTGAGAATAATGCTATAGCACTCACTGGTATCTTACCACCCCAGACTGAATTATAGGTCCCCATATCTGCTCTTTACTGTATCATACATTTTCTTTTTGCTTTGGGAACAGTCTTCAAAGTTTAGTTGTAGGAAGTTTTTTGTTAAGGAAAAGGTTCCATCTTAGCCTCAGGCTAAGTAATTTGCCTGAGGTAACATTCTTGCTAGGTGGTCACCAACTTCTCCACCTTCCAATATGTCATTGCAAAAGTTAATGTGCTAGAAATGCCATTTACTTCATTTTTACCTTTTAAATTCCCCTTCCTACCTGAGGGTAAATATGCATTTGACATTCCCAGAGATTCAGCCTGTGAGAGCCAATAGAAAAGGAAACTGTTATTTTAAATATCCTGAGTCAGTCAGAACAAGAAAAATAAATCTTTTTTAGAAATATTTCAAAGAAAGAGGGGAGAAAAGAATGTGTAATTTCCATACAATGTGCTCAACAGGTCTAGTATTTCAGCCTTCTAAGGTGTGAGAATTAATTATCAGTTTTCAGGAGCAAAATGTATTCATAGTAATACCTACAGCAATCAGAATTCTCTAGGTATAAAATTCATGAAATTAATATGGAGTTGATTAAAATTCAGCAAATCACCAAGTAACTCTTTGGGGTATTGGAAATTTCCCCATGTTTGATGTTGTCCATTAGCATCACTTGTGAATAGTGTTTAAAGGCTGTAGCTAATGATCAAGAGAGGAAGAAATCCATTTCCTCTTTGCAGAGATGGGGGACTATGGGTGTGGAGCATTGCATATAATGTCAGACTCAATGTGTCGGTTGGCATTGTTAAAATGCTTACTCCTGAATTGGGAGGGGCGGAGCCAAGACGGCAGCTGGAAAGCAGGGACTAGCATGAGCTCCCCGCCGACTCCCTCCAAAAACCTATAAAAAATGGCTCTGAACCAATTCTAGAACTGCAGAACCCACCAAAACAGCAGAGGGAAGCAGGGCTCCAGCCCAGGACAGCCTGGATGGTCTCTGGGTGAGGTCTATCCCACATGGAACTGGGAGCTGAGCAGAGCCCATCGTGAGTGGCGAGGACCAACCAGACCAGCAGCCAGGCGGAGCAGGCCCTAGTGCCCTGAATCAGTGAGCTGTGGCAGTTACCAGACTTCTCAACCAACAAACACCAAAGATAGCGGAGAAGGTTAGTGGGAAAAGCTGCGGGAGTGGAAGGAGTTCGAGGTTTGGCCACCACCCCTGGGCAGCGGAGGTGGGGCAGCTACAGCTGCAGTTGCTTCCGGCCCCAGGCCCACCTGGTGGGAGGAATTAAGTGGCGGATCAGAGCAGGAGTGCACAGCCTGCTGAAGATCTAAGCCCAGTCCGGGTTGGGGGTTCTTGAGGAAGGAGGAATGCTGGTGTGGCCGAGCTGGCGCATCCCCGCCAAATGTGGAACATAGAACTCTTTAGTCTACAAGCAGTCATACCCCACTGAAAAACTCAAGGGTCAAGTTAGTTGGTTGGGAATATGGCCAGGCAGCGAAAACACACCAAGATTCAGTCTCAGACTTTGGATTCTTTCTTTGGTGACAAAGAAGACCAAAACACACAGCCTAAAGAAGTCAATGAAGTGCAAGAGCCTACACCAAAAGACTCCAGGAAAAACATGAACTGGTCCCAGGCCATGGAAGAGCTCAAAAAGGATTTGGAAAAGCAAGTTAGAGAAGTAGAGTAAAAATTGGGAAGAGAAATGAGAAGGATGCGAGAAAACCATGAAAAACAAGTCAATGACTTGCTAAAGGAGACCCAAAAAATACTGAAAAATACACTGAAGAAAACAACACCTTAAAAAATAGATTAACTCAAATGGCAAAAGAACTCCAAAAAGCTAATGAGGAGAAGAATGCCTTGAAAGGCAGAATTAGCCAAATGGAAAAGGAGGTCCAATGGACCACTGAAGACAATACTACCTTAAAAATTAGATTGGAGCAAGTGGAAGCTAGTGACTTGATTGTAGCCAGAATGGCCTTTGTTTTCTTTGAATGACTCAGCTTACCTCATTGAGCCTCTGGACACTGTGGCTTGCTCTTCCGGGGCAGGAGGCCCAAGGAGCATTCCAGGAAGCAGACAACTTCCTGTGTGATGAGTCATGGGGCTGGCTGAGGGGAGGTGTTAACGGCTACGCTAGGGGGAGGGGCCAAGTCAAGAACCAATCGGCCCTGGTCGTTCAGGCGGTGCTTGATGATGTCAAAAACTCTATAAGAGGGGAGAGGACAGCTTGAAGATCCTCTCTTTTCCTTTTCCGGTTGGAGCCAGAGGCAGTTACGACAGTTACGTCAGTTACAGCCACAGCCACAGACACAGCTGAAGCAGGAGCTGCCAGTAGCAGAGCTAACCTACGGGAGAAAGCTGAACAAAGACTTCAGGCCATTACAGCGACAGTTACAGCGACAGTTGGAGCCAGAGGCAGTTACAGAGGCAGTTACGACAGTTACGTCAGTTACAGCCACAGCCACAGACACAGCTGAAGCAGGAGCTGCCAGTAGCAGAGCTGACCTACGGGAGAAAGCTGAACAAAGACTTCAGGCCAGTGGGTAATCTTATTACCATAGAAGGGGAAACATGATTTTGCTTTACGCAATCATGCTTCTCTGTAGCCTCCTGGTTACTCTTTCAAGGCGTACTTATTGGGCCTGGAAGCTTTTGATCAATATATCAAAATGGGGTTGCTGGTTCATGGGTTGGTTACTGTGGAGCCTAAATAAATGTTTTGATTCTTCTGCCTTCTACTTTGAGAGTTTCTTATATCCGGCGGTTCCGAACGTTTCAGACATGTTTATGATCCTCTTTGAGATTATAAACTCTGCCCTCCTCATACATTGATGAGAAATCAAGATATTATAAAACAGAACCAAAGGAATGAAAAAATGGAAGACAATGTGAAATATCTCCTTGGAAAAAACCACTGACCTGGAAAATAGATCCAGGAGAGATAATTTAAAAATTATTGGACTACCTGAAAGCCATGATCAAAAAAGAGCCTAGATATCATCTTTCAAGAAATTATCAAGGAGAACTGCCCTGATATTCTAGAGCCACAGGGCAAAATATTAATTGAAAGAATCCATCGATTGCCTCCTCAAATAGATCCCAGAAAGAAATCTCCTAGGAATATTGTCGCCAAATTCCAGAGCTCCCAGATCAAGGAGAAAATATTGCAAGCAGCCAGAAAGAAACAATTTGAGTATTGTGGAAACCCACTCAGAATAATCCAAGATCTGGCAGCTTCTACATTAAGAGATCGAAGGGTTTGGAATACGATATTCCGGAGGTCAATGGAGCTAGGATTAAAACCTAGAATCACCTACCCAGCAAAACTGAGTATCATGCTCCAAGGCAAAATATGGATTTTCAATAAAATAGAGGACTTTCAAGCTTTCTCAGTGAAAAGACCAGAGCTGAATAGAAAATTTGACTTCCAAACACAAGAATCAAGAGAAGCATGAAAAGGTAATCCAGAAAAAGAACAAGAAAAAGAAATTGCAAGGGACTTACTAAAGTTGAACAGTTTTGTTTACATTCCTACATGGAAAGATGATGTGTATGATTCATGAGACCTCAGTATTAGGGTAGCTGAAGGGAATATGCATATATATATATATATATATATATATATATGTTTATATATATATATATGTATATAAGTGAATGTGTATGTACATATATATGTATATGTATATATACATATATATACATATACATATATATGTATATGTATATATATGAAGACAGAAAGAGAGAGAGAGCTGACACAGGGTGAGTTGAAGATGAAAGGAAGATATCTAAAAGAAATAAAATCAAATTAAGGAATGAGAGGGGAATATGTTGAGAGACGGAGATAGGGAGAGATAGAATGGGGTGGATTATCTCACATAAAGGTGGCAAGAGGAAGCAGTTCTGTGGGAGGAGGGGAGAGGGCAGATGAGGGGGGAATGAGTGAATCTTGCTCTCATCAAATTTGGCCTGAGGAGGGAATACCATACATACTCAATTGGGTATCTTACCCCACAGGAAAGAAGAGGGAAGAAGATAAAAAGGGGGGGGATGATGGAGGGGAGGGCAGATGGGGGTGGAGGCAATCAAAAACAATCACTTTGGAAAGGGGACAGGGTCAAGGGGGAAAATTCAGTAAAGGGGGATGGGTTGGGAAGGAGCAAAATATAGTTAGTCTTACACAATGTGAGTATTGTGGAAGGGTTATACATAATGATACACATGTGGCCTATGTTGAATTGCTTGACTTCTTAGGGAGGGTGGGTGGGAAGGGAAGAGGGGAGAGAATTTGGAACTCAAAGTCTTAAAAACAGATGTTTGAAAACAACAAAAAAAATGTTTTTGCATGCAACAAGAAAATAAGATACACAGACAATGGGGTGTAGAAATTCATCTTGCCCTACAAGAAAGGAAGGGAAAAGGGGATGGGAGGGGGGTGGGGTGACAGGAAGGAGGGCTGACTGGGGAACAGGGCAACCAGAATATACGCCATCTTGGAGTGGGGGGGAGGGTAGAAATGGGGAGAAAATTTGTAATTCAAACTCTTGTGAAAATCAATGCTGAAAACTAAATATGTTAAATAAATAAATTTTAAAAAAATGCTTACTCCTCTCTCTTTCTTTTTAAAATTCTCTTCTTTTAATTACTAGTTGTAATTGAGGGGAAGTATATTTTAAAAATGAGGGTGATGTAAAAACAAAATAATGTCAATGAAACTTTAATAAAGATCTCAACCAATATCTAAGCTTCTAAAATAGGGAATCAAATGTATTCAGGTCGACAATATACTTGGATGGAAAAGTTCCCTTTTTCTTGGCCCCAGAATTACGTTGTTCATCATACCTAATGATTTAACAAAATGGATGTTTTCACAATCATTTTAGCTGATTAAAATTTAATTATGTGTGGATTACATGTAAATTAAGAAGTACAACATCTTTCCAGTGGACTTTAAGAAAAAAGTCTCTAGGCCAAATCTCATAAATGACATGTGCCTTAGTTTCTTCATTAGTAAATATAAACAGCATAGGACAACTCCTTTGGGTTCCATGGATTGTTAGATACCATTAAGAGCAGCTGCAATATAGTAAGAAAAAGAGAATTACAGAAACATGGAAGTTTATAAAAGACAAAATGAAAACAAAAGAAGCAATCATAAAGCCCATTGCCTTAGATGCCTATTGCCTTTATATGAATTAACAAGGTATGGGTAATAAGCAAGGTGAGCTAGAGCTCCTATTGCAAGAATGCAAATATGACATCATTGATATCACTAAGACTCTATGGCCTGAGACCAACCAAGGTCAATGAAAGAGTTGATGAAGCACAGGATAGTGCTATACATGAAGAAGATTTAGCCTTGTGAGTAATCCTATGAACCAGGAAGGGAAATATGATGGAAAAGATTTGGCTGAAAGTTACAAGAAGTATAAAGAGTAATGGAATTCAAGTAATAGTGACTTTCCAGAAAATGTATACATGGTTTAAGTTAAACTTACAATATTAATTGTTTCTTCATCACTTTAAGTCCTGATTTGTAATATTTGCTAATTTCTGAGGTATAAATGATCACACTGAAAACTTAACAATCAAGAGCTAGTTCAAGCTCAGCCTCACACAGAGGAATAGCCAATGGACCACTTTGCTTGGAATAAAGTGTGCAAGCATTGCAACACTTACTTAAAACTGTGTTTGCTACTTTTCTGGAGGAAAAATCAGTTCTGCAAGAGCAGGGACTGCTTTAGCTTTTGTCTGAGTATCCCCAGAACCTAGTACTGTGCCTAGCATGAATAGATATTTAATAAATTCTTATTGATTGATTGGCTAAAATAAGATTGGAAAAGTAGGTAAGGAAGAGGCAGAAGAGGAGCAGAGCCAATATGGAAGAACGTGACCATCATTCTTGCTGAGCTCTCTGAACAAACTTCTCTATAGAATTCTTAGAAAGTGTCTAACCAAATTCTGAGTGGAAAAGCCAACAAAAATCATGGTCAATCATCTTTCATCCCAGGGAGGCTTAGGAAGACAGAAAAAGATGTCTCCAGACATTGGTGTGGGGGGCTAGTTGAGAGCATGATGTCATCAAAGTGGTACCAGGTGGTGATGGTGTTGGCTGCAACAGTACCATTTCCAAGGGATAGTAAGGGGACTGAACACCTGGTAAGAAAAAGATTCCAAGGCACCTCTGTGCTAGCACTGGATGTGGGATTGGGGACATTTGGGAGCTCTGTTGCCCATTATCCAGTTCTACGTCATTGTTCCAGGGCACATAAAAGTGGTTCCGTAGTAGGGACCATACCTGGGTAAAGACCAGAGTACAGACCACAAGGGCAGTCACCAGACCTCTTACTAAATTGTACCACTCTGCGAGCACCACAAATTTATAGGCCCCACAGTCTTAGCTGTGAAAGCAGAAAATACATGAAAAACTGAAGTTTAGGCCAGTCATCCCTCCTAGAGGGGAGCAGATCCTGACACTAGCAAAGTCCAAAGTAAAGAAATAGGCTAGGAAAATGAACAAACAACCAAAGCATGACCTGGTGATTCAAACCTCTTATGGTGACAAGGAAGTTCAAGATATAAACTCAGAAGAAAGCAAATAACTTGAAAACATCTACAAGCCAAGCCTCAAAAATTGCAGACTGGACACAAGCCTAACAAGAATCTCCAGAAGAGTTGAAGTAAAAAGATCAAAAACATGATTTTAAAACTCATAGAACAGCTTTAGACAAAGAGTGGAGAAAAGAAATGGGAGCAAAGAAATAATGAAAAGAGAATTAACAGGTTGGTAAAAGAAGTACAAAAATGCTGCAGATAACTCCTTAAAAATCAGAATTGACAAAATATTAAAAGGGGTACAAAGCCTTATTGAATAGAATAACTTTTAAAAATTAGAATTGGCTGGGTAGAAGCTAATGTCTCCATGAGATATTAAGAAAAAAATAAAACAGACAAAAGACTGGGAAAAAAGAAGAAAATGTGAAATATCTCTTAGGAAAAACTATTGATCAGGATAACTGATTGAAGAGAGATAATTTAAGCATTGGTATACTTTATTAAAGCCATGATCAATAAAGGAATCTAGACATCATATTTCAAGAAACGATAAAGAAATCCTTCCCATGTATCTTAGATCCAAAGGGTAAAGTAGAAATTAGAAGAATCTACTGATCACCTCCTGAAAGAGATTCCAAAATGAATCCTCCCAGGAATATTACGGCCAAACTCCAGAGCTTCCAGATCAAAGAGAAGATACTGAAAGCATCCAGAAAGAAACAACTTAAATTACCATGGAGCCACAGTCAGGAAAACACAAGATTTAGCAGCAACCACTATAAAAGTAATTTAGAAAGGCAAAGGAGCTAGGATTACAACCAAGAAAAACCTACTCAGAAAAAGTGAAAATAATCCTACAAGGGAAACTGGATATTTAATAAATAGAGGACTTCTAGGCATTTCTAATGAAAAGATCAGAGGTGAACACAAAATTTGACTTACAAGCACAAGACTCAAGAGAAGCATAAAAAGGTAAACAAGAGTGAGAATTATAACGGACTCAATAAGATTAAACTGTTTATATTCCTATATTGGAAGTTGATATAGGTAAGAACATTATCACCATTAGGGAAGTTTAGAAGGAGTTTACTGAGAGTGCATGGGTTTGAGTCTGTTATATTGAGATCATCTCAAAAGAAGAATGGAGGGGTAAGAAAGAAGGATGTACTTAGAGAAGAAAGAAAAGAGAAGAAGAATGGGAAAAATTATCTCACATAATAGAGGTACAAGGAAGACTTTTTTACAGTGAAGGGGAACATAGTGGGGCAGAGCAGATGATGTTGAATCTCATTCTCATCAGAACTGGTTAAAGGAGGTAGGGATACACATACACATGCACATGCACACACACAACTGTGTATTGGGTAATTCATATTACCCAACAGGGAAATGGGAGGGTAGAATAAAGGAGGCAGTGATCAGAAGCAAAATAGACTTTGGAGAAAGGGACAGGGTAAAAAAGAGATGGGTAAATAGAAGAAAATAAGGTGAATGGAAATACACGGTTAATAATCACAACTATGAATGTGAATGGGATAAACTTACCCATAAAATGGCAGAGGATAGCATAATGGATTAGACATTAGAATCCTACAATAAAGTTGTTAAAAAGACATACACATGAAACAGAAAGACACTTACAGAATTAAATAAGGGACTAGAGCAGAATCTGTTATGCTTCAGATGAAGCAAAAAACAAACAAACAAATGAACAAAAAACAAAGCTTGGGTAGAAATCCTGATCTCAAACAAAGCAAAAAAAAAATAGATCTAATTAAAGGAGATAATTGTGGAAACTGCATTTGGCTAAGAAATATCATAGATAATAAATTAACATCAATTTTGAACATACATGCAGCAAATGGCATAGCATCCAAATTGTTAAAGGAAAAGTTAAATGAATTATAAAAGGAAATGGACAATATAGCTGTACTAATGGGGAGACCTCAATTTACCCCCTTTCAGAGCAAGGTAAATCTAGCCATAAAATGAACAATAACAAGTTAAAGAGATAATAGAATTTTAGAAAAGTTATATATAGGCCTCTAGTGAATTTTGCATGGGTCTTTGAAGCATAGATTAAAACTGAATTGAAACTAATCTAACCCTAAAGAATGAGTGGGTCAAAGAATAAATAAAAGAAGCAACCAATAATTTCCATAAAGATGACAACATACCAAAATCTGTGGGACGCAGCCAAAGTAGTGCTTAGGGGGAAATTTCTATTTCTAAATCCTTACATCAATAAAAGAGACAGAGCAGGTGAACAAATTGGATTTGCAAATTAAAGAAAAAGAAAACCCACCAATTAAAAAAATTTCAATTATATCCTAGAATGGGAGATGAGAACCAGGTTATGGAGGGCTTTAAATGCTGGACTGATGATACTGTGTTTTATCCTTGCAGAAATGGGGAGCAAGTGGGAATTTTAAAATATAGGGATAGCATGGTTAGGGCCATAGTTATGCCTAGTGCTTTGTATGTGGTACACACTGGGTCTGAGATAATCTATAGTAGACATTCTTAAGTGGTTTGAGGTAACAACAATAATAACAATTAGCATTTAAACATTGCTTTAAGGTTTACAAAACATTTGAATATGTTATCTTATTGAATCATCACAACCTTGTGAGATGGTTGATGTTATCAGCTCAATTTTACAGACAAAACTGAAACAGAGAGGTTATGGGATTTGCTCAATGTCACACATCTAGCAAATGTCTGCAGTAGGATTTGAATTTGTATTTCTGACTTGGATTCCAAGACTGCAGCATCTATGTGCCCTCCCACCTCTCCACTTCCAAAAGTGATAATCACTCCAGGGTGTGCTGGTAAACTTGGACCCCCCACTCTGTGCCTAACCTTGGATCAGAATCATGTTTTAGGAACATGAATTTGGCAGCTATGCGGAAAGAGGATCATAGAGGAAAGAATGTGGCTACAGAGAGACCAATTGGGAGGTTATTGCAACTGTCTAGGCAAGAGAGATTAAGGTTTGAGATAGGTTATAACAGAGGTTTTTAAGGCATTTCAGGGGGCTTGTAAATTTGGGGAAAAATGACATCATTATTTTCATTAATCTTTAGGTGAAACTTAACACTTCTTTCAACTATGAATTTAAAAAATATGTGTCTGAGAATGAATTCATAGACTTCACAGACTTGCAAAGGGGTCCATTACACCTACAAGGTAAACACCACCCCCACCCCAATTTAGAGGCTGTATATGTGGAGAGAAGGGGAACCACGGGAGTGATGCAATGGAGATAGAAACCACAAAAATTGCCAACCTGGATAAAGGAGATGCAACCTAGAGGCAAGAATGACTCCAAGGTGGGGAACTCTCTCCAGAATGCAGAAAGAACATAATAAATACTTGCTGTATTGCATTGAGAGATACTTAGATTTCAGGTCTTCTCTAGCTATACTTTTTAGTAATCAAACAAAATCTGTTTAAGCCACTATAAAAATTACACTACCTTTCTAGTGAACATCTTTGCAAAATGTTGAATCTATTTATAGGAAAAGGGAGTGGGTCATCTTCACTGAAGACTTCTGTCTTCAAGAGCCACTTTCACTGTCTTTTCAGTTCTGCTAAACAAAGAAATTCAGTTGGAGAGAAAAAAGAGGGAGGGGAGGGTTCCAAATAAAGCATCCAGGTAATTGTAGCATAGTTCTGGCCACCTTGTTTGAGGTGGTCCACCTAGGAATCAAACAAATGAATACCTTTGACAGGCCTGGGAGCACTGGAAGCCAAAGCTGGGAAGGCTCTCTGATTGCAGTAATTAACTTTGGTGAAAGGTAAGCTTTCTTGGGCACATTATTACCTAACACAGAAGCTTTGAAAAGAGTTAAGAGGAAAGTAGCCCTTGAATGTACATAATTTGTGAGGAAGGGAAGATACCTATTATTTTACCTTCAATACACAGCCTTAAGTGTTGAATAAGTACATATTGTTTAGGTTGTCAAATAACAGGCACTTTCAATGGGGTTAGCAATTTTTCTAAGAAAAGGACTGAATTCTGAAGTATGCCCTCAGTTCCATAGCTGAAGTGTGAGAGGAGGGGTGGGTGGGTGGCTGAGAATAACATCTTTCTGAGTGTATTTAATTTATTTAAATAAATAAACCAAGGATCAGGCTTTAGAGAAAGCAGGATATAGAGAAAAGAGGACTGAGAGTCAAAGAAAAATGGGTATTAAAGTTTTGCCACTGAACATCAGCTTGTTCTTTGGGAGCAATAGCTTTCTAGTCTTTCCCTTGCACAATCTATAGTCCACACAGCTTCCAAAATAATCTTTCCAAAGCATGGGTCTGACCCTCTGTGATCATATCCAGCTTATTCTGTATGTTGTTTGCACATAGTTCATTGTATATTGTCATCCCCATTGGTCTGTGAAAGCAGGTACCATTTTTTGCCTGTTTGTATCTCCAGGACTTAGCACAGTGCCTGGCACATAAACACTTGATAAATGCTATCGACTGATTCTGACATTCCCCTGCTCCAGAAGATTCAGTGACTCTACAGTGTCACTAAGATAAACTATAGACTCTTCAGCCTCTCATGTAAACCTGGTTCCAGTCCACTTTTCCAAACTTATTGTACATTAGTCATCTTCACACAGTCCATGTTCTACCCGACATGGGCTTGCTTTACTCCAAACTTTGTATTTCACTTCCTGCCCCTGTGCCTTTGCTCTAGGACTTCCATGCTCTCACTCCCTGTTTATCTCCACCTGTAAGAATCCTTAGCTTCCATCAAGGCTCAACACAGGTCCACCTTTCTGTGTTGGTAAGCAAAATAGGCTCTTAGCACTTAGTTCAGCCAAGTGCCCTTGAAGAGTTTGGCTTTTGTTTCCTTTGAGTAATTCAGCGTATTTCATTGAGTTTTACTAGGTGCTAAGCCCCAGGCCCAAACCCGTATTAGGTGTAAAACCTATGTGGGTGTGGATTGGTAACTAAGGTGGGGCCCAAGGTGGGGCTAACTAAGGGGAGTTGCTAACTCAAGAGCCAATCACAGAAGCCTAAGTTCTGGTCATTCAGATGACGTTTGATGATGCCTGAAATGATATAAGAAGAGAAGACAGAGCCATTTGCCTAGGGCTCTCACTTGCGGTGGTGCTGATGCAGAGACTCCAGCAGCTGTAGCTAAGAGCCCTCCAGCTCGTAACCCGGATGTTGGAACTTTGTTAAACTCTGGTAACTATGTACTGGGATTTGAATCAGACAAGGTCTGTCTGTTGATGTTTGTACTTTGCTCTGAAGTTCAGGGTGCTGGTCTTTTTCCCTGAACTAAGTGAATGATATTTGTATGCTGAATTAAAGTAAGCTTGTCAACCCCTTGATGTTGCTTTCCTTACTAAAGCAGATCAAAAGAACCTGGGCTTTTGCAGCGTGCTGGTAGCATTCTTGTTGTTGGGCTTGTGTTGGTCTTTCACCCCGACAACAGCTGCTAGCTGGATTGTTGAAACACTTTCACAGAAGCCTGCTCTCTCCTCTTTTAAACAATATTTTATTGATATATCTGTTTAGATATTGTATCCCTCAACAGAACACAAAACTGTCTTCCTTTTGTTTTCTTTTCTAAATCAAGTGCCTAGTTCAGTGTGTCTCGTATTTGTTGTTCAGTCTTTTTTCAGTCATGTCCAACTCTTCTTGACCCTATTTGGCTTTTCTTGGCAAAGATACTAGAGTGGTTTGCCATTTCCTTCTGCATCTCATTTTAAATATGAAGAAAGTCAAATGACTTGCCTAGGGTCACACAGCTAGGAAGTGTGCCAGGCTGGATTTGAACTCCGGAAGATTAATCTTCCTGACTTCAGACCAGGCACGCTTGCTGTTGAGCCACCTAGCTGCCTCAGTCTCATGTAATGGAGACTATTAATAAGTACTTTTTCAATTGAAGCTATTTTATGACTCTGGGTTGTTCTTTTGTTGAGAAAATGAAGGGCAGAGCCAGAGAATCTGAATGGTCCCATTTTTATTCTGTGTTTTATGATCCATTACTTATCATTTTTTAAAATTAAATTTTGTTTTGTTTATAGTTCCAAATTCTCTCAACCTCTCTCCTTTAGATCCTAATCCATTGAGAAGGCCAGAAACGGGACACTCATTACCATATGAAGTTGTACAAAACATAGTTAGGCATATCCCAAGGGGGAAAAAAACCAAGAAAGGTAAAGAGAAAATATGCTTCAGTCTGCACCGAACCATTGGTTCTCTATCTGGAGGTAGATAGAATTTCTAGTCATGAGTCCTCTGGAATTGTGGTGGATTATTGTCTTGATCCTCTAGAGAAGTTGAATCTTTCATGGTTGATTTCTTTGCAATATTGCTTTTACTGCGTAAGTTTTTCTGATTCTGCTCATTTCACTTTGCATTGGTTATATAAATCTTTTCAGGTTTTTCTGAACCATCCACTTCATCATTTTTTAATAGCACAATAGTATTCTACCACATTTATATATTATAACTTGTTCAGCCAGTTCCAAATTGATGGTCATCTCCTCAATTTTCAGTTCTTTGCAATTCAACAAGAAGAGCTGTTATAGGTATTTTTATACATATGAATCCTTTTCCTTTGATTTCTTTGGGATATAGACCTAGTATTGGTATTGCTAATTTAAAAGTTATATACTATTTTATACTTTTTTGAGGCACAGTTCTAAATTGCCCTCCAGATTGGTCAGATGAGTTTATAGCTCTACCAATAATGTATCAGCGTACCTATTTTCCAACATCTTCCCCAGCACATCATTTGCCTTTTCTGTCATCTTAGCCAACTATGATCTCTTTCTATTCAGGTCATACTAGACCTCTTCTCTTTATAAATAAGCATGCTATTCTTGCTTTTCCATTTTTTTCAAAATGATCTCCTTTTACAGATGAGGAAACTGAGTCCTGGAGAGGTTAAGTAATGTGCCCCAAATTATATGATTAGTAAGAAGTGGAACCAGGTATAGAGCCCACTTCTCTGACTCCAGACCCAGGAACCTTTCTAGTACACCATCAGGACTGGTCTCAAATTTCCCTGGACCTATTTTTCACTGCCTCACTTTTTTTTTCATTTGTCTCCTATAAATGAGTGCCAATGAATAACCCTGGAATTGAGCAGACTTAGAAGAGCCAAAGGTTTCATTATGTTGAAGGAGTTACTTTGTTCAATAGCTGGAGGAATTACAACAGGGATTTGAAACCACTTGCTAGAGTCGTGCAGAAGTACAAGAGGTCCCACCTACTGAAGCATCATAAATGATCCTTAATGGTAGTTCTACCAGGCATGCACATTTAAGTGAGTGAGACTACATAATGCATCACATTTTAACTCAACCTTGGAAATACTTGACACCTTCCCAACTCCCTCAGCCTCCTCTCCTCTCTGACTGGGTGGACAGAAGGTGGGACACTAAATTTCACCAAAAACCGTTAGAGGGCAGATCTTGGACTTGGCAGCTCATTCCACTTTGCAGCTGTGGCTCTGCCTGGTCATTGCTCCAGAGAATAAGCTGCCCTCATGCTAGAGCTGAGTACTTCCTGGTATCTCCCTTGCCCCACCATTCCCAGCTTCCTCTTGTGTATTGTCTTTCCCCATTAGATTATAAGCTCAGTGAGAAGCAGGGACTGTCTTTCTTTTTCTTATTTATATCCCCAGAGCTTAGCACAGTGTCTGGCTCATAGTAGCTGTTTAATGTTTTTTGAATTGGATATGTCTCTTGAGAAATATGATCTCTTCTTTAGCATGAAATCTGCTAGAAATTTGATTTTGTTTTCTCCAATCTATTCATAAAACTCCTCTTGAGTTTTGTGAATTGTGTGTTTGCAAAAGAAGTTGGGAACAATGCACTTGGTGGTATGATTGAGTGGAATTCCTATCATCTTAGGGCAAAGGTGTCAAATACTCTGAAATACTTCCCAGTGCAGGGTGAACTAGATTAAAGTGTAATTGTGAAATAGTTAACAAACTAAACAAAACTACAATAGGATATAGATAATGCTAATATGTAGACTTCTAAGTCAGCATATGGCCCAAAGGGATCCATTTCATTATATATATATATATATATATATATATATATATATATATATATATATATATATATATGTATATGTACACACACGTATATACACACACACTATATATGTATACATGTATATGTGCATGTATGTGTCTGTGTGGATATATGTACATATAATATAGATTTACTGAAAGATTTAATCTAATAGCTTTTAACTAATGCAATCATAAAATTAAACCTAAAAATTGAGCAGCAGTATGACATATTGGATAGAGCACCAGCCTCAGAATCAGAAGATTTCTATTCAAGTTCTTTCTCTGAAGCAAATTGACTGAGGGGCTCTAGACAAGGCATTTAACTTCTTAGTGTCCCCAGATCAGAAGCTGTGGAATTATTGCAGCCTTTTACTGGTAAAATGATTTTTTTCAGATGGAATTTCTGATACCAAAGCAATCAATTTTGACCCCCTCCTCACTCTACCCTCCCACTAATAAAACAACTTGAAATTGTTTCCTAAGTACACACTGGGCATGATATCAAGAGGTATCCTGAAAGCAGCTTGCTGGGCACCCAGAGAAAATCAGCCTGGAATTGAAAGAAACAAAATTCTGCCCACAAGGATTGATACTGGTATTCACCAAAGTGGATTTGCCATACATGGATGACAAGCAGTTGACTCTTAATAAGTCACTTAATTTCTGAGGACCTTTCAGGAAGTATAAATCACAAATCAAATCTCAAATAACCCAACTCAGTCTTAGGAACATCATGATTTTCTATTCTTTTGTTTCCCAAGCTTCTCCAAACTTTCTTCTTTTCCCTGTAGGTTTAACTATGAGAATTCGGGAGAGAAGGTGGCAGATGGGAAATTTATCCTCCACTAGTTTGGGAGTCATTGCCCAAGTTTCACAGGGGAAGATAGCAAGGGAAAACTAGTAGTATGAGAAAGGCCAAAGGAAATCCATCATAATCCTACCTATTTACTTTCCTACTGCCTTTCAGCTCATGCCTGCTCAGTTGGAGGGATTTCATGTATGCCTCTCTATTGCTCATATCAGGAGACAAAGACTGACATTGGCACATTCAAAATTGTCTCAGAAAATGTATTTTCTTGTGGATCTATTTCTGTCAGATGATGGTAGAAGCTTGGATGGTGGTTCCAGTTGCTGCTCCTTTGGCTCAACTGGGTCACATGTAATTGGTCCTTTTCCATGCTCGAGGGTGACATTGCTAACTGTTTCCTCCCAAGCACATGAATATGGCTCAATAGACAGCAGGCATTCTCTTTTCACACCAGTTAAACACTCATCTGTCCTTTGGATATTGTCTCTACCACTGACACCTTTGAAAATCTGTTGCTGGCAGGACAGGTTTCCAGGGAGTTGACTAAAATGCTTTCATTCCCACAAATTATGAAGTTTGGTATTAAGCCATATATTTAGTGAAATGCCAGAGTACCAGTTTAGGAAATTGTTCAGTTTCCTGCTACATATGGCCATTTTTTGCATTTATTCTATAGAAAAGAGTCAGATATACATGCAAATGTACTTATTACAGGGAAATGCAGTAGATGAATACCATTTAGATTTGTGAAAATTGAATTTCAAAGGGTTTGGTGGCAACAGAGAAGAACAAAAACATATAATAAACCCTATCATGCAACAATATTTATGATGAGTACTTTAGTACAGTTATTCCAGAAAAACATTTCTAATAATTTCTTTTTTCTATTAAAAGAAGTTCAAGCACTGGAGGGGAGAGGAGATTCACTTAGAATACAATTCTATCTTACTTCTCAGCTCTGGCTGAGCATTTCTTAAGAGCCAAAATTTGATGATATTTCTCCCTACCCTTTGATTTTTATATTTGCCATATTTTTATGATTGGATACTGTCAATTGGGAGAGGAAAATGAAAATGATGAAAACATTAAATTTTAGCCAAGTTAGGGCAAAAATAATGACAATGACCCAACTATGTAGAAATATGTGGCTTTCAACAATTCAATTTATTATTTGTTAAGGATCTATCATATGCAGAGTACTGTGTGAGGTTCTGGAGTAGATTAAAATTTTATATATGACAATGTCTGTCCTCATGGAGCACCATCTTCATCATGCTACCAGGATTTAAAATATTCAAGAACAGGAATTGTTTCATTTTTAGATTTTGGAAGCTTTAGCATGGTTCTTTCCATATACTCAACACTTAATTAACTGAGTGACATCAATCTAGTTTGGAGGATACAACGTATTCACCGAAAACTATGATAAATGAATAAATAAATGCATAAATAAATGAACTATAATAAATGAATAAATAAATGTATAAATAAATGAACTATAATAAATGAATAAATAAATTTATAAATAAGTAAATGAAACAAAAATGACTAAAAGCCATTTCTAAAATATCTAAAATGAGGAGGTTTTGCTTTTTGAGCACAAAGAGGGAAAAGATAATTTTTTTCTTGGAGGGGGGAAAGGCAGGGCAATTGGGGTTAAGTGACTTGCCCAAGGTCACACAGCTAGTAAGTGTGTCAACTTTCTGAGGTTGGATTTGAACTCAGCTCCTCCTGACTTCAGGGCCGGGCTCTACTCACTGCACCACCTAGCTGCCCCAAAAAGATAATTTTTTGACAAAGGTGGAAAGGTACTGTTAGCTCTTCTCTCTTGGTGCCAAGGAGAAAAAGTCTAATCCTTTTTCCATGTGGCAGCCATGTGGATACTTGATAACAGCCACCACCTTTTATATCCCTCTTTCTTTATTCACTTGGAATGTGCCCATTTCCTTCAATCAATCCTCACATGTACTGAATTCAAGGCATTTAAGCATCTTGCTTCCCTTCTTCTGGATGCTCTCAGGTTTATCATTGTCCTTCCTAAAATGTGGTACCCAGAATTGATACTCTAGGTTAGAGTAGTCAAAGAGGAAGCCTCTGGGTTGCTCGTAACCCACAACACTGCTGAGTGCTGCCCAAACAAGATTAAAATGTCATTGGAAAATACTTAGCAAGATAAATAAAAATATAATAACACCTAATTAACGTTAATGTGATTTCCAAGTCACTATGTGCCCACAGGAATTTGGTGTATGGGTTAGTGACCCTTTTCCTGTTTGGATTTGACACCACTGCTTTAGGTCTTATAATCTGAGTAGAGGAGAACACAGTAAGATCATCTACCTTCCTCCCTAGTCCTAGACAAGATGACTAACCATGCAGCCTGAGAGAATATTAGTTTGTATGGCTATCATGGCACATTGTTGACTCAGGTTGACTTTGTAGATCTTTTTAAGAGAAAGTATAGCCACCAATGTCTTATGTATCTCATTCTTGTAAAGCTGATTTTTTTGAATGCAGGTATAAAACTTACACTTTTCACTATTAAATTTCCTCTTATATTGCTAGATTCAACATAATGTTCCAGCCTGACAAGATCTTTCAGAATCCTGAAGCTAAAATACAGTGTCTTGACTGGTCTTCCAAGCTTTGTGTCACCTTCAAATTTGATAAGTTTACCATCTAGGCATTTATCTATGTCAATGATTTAAAAAAAATCACAGTGTCAAACACAGATTCATAGGACCACTCTTTTGGAAACATTTTTCTCTATTGACATTGAACCACTAATCACTACCATTTTGGCCTGATCATTCAACTGGTTCAAAATCTCCTAGATCATACTGTCATCTACTTCATGTCTCTCCTATTTTCTACAAGAAAAGCATAAGAGATTTTTTCCCCCAATTGCTTTGCTAAAATTTAGGTAAACTCACTCTACAGAAAACTTTAATTTATAACTGTTAATCAATCAATCAATAAGCATTTTGCTGGAGAAGGAAATGGCAAACCACTGCAATATCTTTGCCAAAAAATAATTCAGATGGAGTCCCAAAGAGTCAGATAGGACTGAAATGACTCAAACAACAGCAAGCATTTATAATGCACTTATTATGGGTTAGGCATTGTGCTAAACTCTGTGCACATAAAGAAAGGAAGAACAGTCCCTACCCCCAATAAAAGTGAAGGAGTATATTCTATAGATACATATAAATGCATATATGCATATCTTTACATATGTCCATATTTGTATATACACATATAGACATATACACACTTATGCAAACAGTATCTTTTCTCTAATTTCAATAAGGGTTGGGCATTAGGATAAGAATATACTACATAGTAAGAAAAGGTTACACCTCTGCTCTAACCTTATCCTAAAAGTGAGTTGAACATGCCTACCCAAAATTTTTAGTGCTTTACTTTAATACATCATAAAATGGCATTATGAATCTTTCAGAAGAAATGTTGTCAGATCAACTAAAATACTTTTACTATGTTGTTATTATTGTTCAGTTACTTCTGTCACGTATGACTCTGTGACCCCTTTTGGGGTTTTCTTGGCAAAGATACTGTAGTGGCTCACCATTTTCTTCTCCAGCTCATTATACAAATGAGTGAAACAGGGTTAATTGACTTGACCAGGGTCATAAAGCTAGTTTCTGAGGTCTGATTTGAACTCAGGAAGATGAGTCTTCCTGACTTCAGGTTTTGCACTCCATCCCCATTCAACTAGCTGTATTCTATGTGCAAAATCTCAAATATCTTAACATGAGTACAGAAGATACTCTCATTATAATCTAGTTAGTAGAATAAAGTCAATACGGCATGATAAAAAGACTACAGAATTTGAAATCAGAAACCTTGTTTTCCAAACCCAGCACTGCTAGGTACTTCCTATATGTGCGCATGAGAAAGTCGTTTACATTTTCAGGGAATCAGTTTCCTCATCTTCAAAAAAAAGGAGATTGGACAGAAGGATATTTAAGGTTTCTTCCAGCTCTAACTTCTATGCCCCCTATATCCAGTAGCATAAGTGACCAAAAGTATTTCTCAGAAGACAAAAAGCCAATAACTCTACCTTGTGTAAACCAAATGTTTGCAGTTACCTGAAGTTATGGAAAATTGATCTTTTGATCAGTATTGAGGGAATTATTCATTCAACTACTAGTCATAGCAACACAATTATGTGCGAAGCATCTTGCTAGGTGAGGCAACTAGGTGGCACAGTAGATAGAGTGCTAGGCCCCAAGAAGGAAAAGAGTTGAGTACAAATCCGATCTCTTGTCACATACTTACTAGAGATGTGACCTTATCAAATCACTTAAACTTCATTTGTTTTGGTTCTCTTATCTGTAAAAATGGGCATAATAACAGCATCTACCTCCCAGGGTTGTAAGGATCAAATGAGGTAAAATTTGTAACGCACTTAGCGCAGTGTCTAGAACATAGGTACTATATAAAAATGCTACTATTATGATAATTATCATTATATTCTATAGTGGAAAACAACAATAACTTAATTGCTTCTACTCCAGATTACAGAGGTAGAGGAGATAAGTATATGCTTATATATACATATATATGTATACACACACACACACATATATATATTACATATATATATATATATATATATGTATATATTATTGAGGAAAGAGAGAGATTAATTCTGTTTGTAGGGATAAGGAAAATCTTCATGGTGGACATGGCATTTGAGCTTGAAAGACCTTCATAAGTGCTTGGGATGTGTGGATTATCACATATATACTAAAGGCTGATGCTTCATTTTGATTTGAGTATACATACCATGAATGAACAATATGCATAGTCTATATGAAAGTTGAGGCAGCTGGGTGGTATAGTGAATAGTGTTAGAGCTGAAGTCAGAAGAACTGAGGATTCTGCCTCAGAAACTTACTAGCTGTGTGACCCTGGGCAAATCTCAGGTCTAGTTTCCTCATCTATAGTAAAATGGAGAAAACAATAATTCCCACCACAGAGAATTACGGGAAGATCAAATATGACAATGAATGCGGAGTAATCTACCAACCTTAAAACGCTCCGTGAATGTTAGTTATTATTTGATTCCAGTTAGAGATTTCTGGCATATTCGCATTCCTATCACTGCCCCCAAAGAAAAAGAAATGCATCTAATGCGAATAATAACGATCAACAAGACATCTGGCTAAAGCAATTCAGTCTGACCCAAATCAATTCAATTCAATAAACATGTATAACCGATAGATGGAAGCCACTGCTAAAACTCTGCACCTACATAAGAAGTGAAGCTAGGGAGAGCTTGGGAGAGGAGAGATCTTAGCCTTTTGGCTTCCAGCTTCCTGAGAGAGGACATGTGGATACATTGGGCAAAGTGTTCTACTAGGATCAGGGAACTCAATGAGGGATAGGATACAATTTGGTTTTTCAGGATTTTGCAATGTATCTTGGAGAAGAGTGGATGCATACACATACATCACTAGGATGTAGAAAAATTGAAATAAGTACAAAGGAGAGATTCAGGCAATAATACCAAAGTCCATTTCCTATTCAGGGTCCACCAAGTTTGAACATAATGAGCACATTTTTGGGTATATTAGGTTTGTATCATGGTGCAGGGTTTCTGAAAGTTTCTAAAGCTGTGAATTATCTAATTCTCTCTTGGTTTTTAGATTCAATATAAATACTATCGATACAAGTACATGATGTATTTATATTTCTGTTATCTTCATGCATTTTGTGACACTCTTAATACATTTTCATTTTATGTACTTTGTTGCAAAATAAATGGTATGTAAATAGGTGGGGGGATTATTGCTACTCTTTGTGTTTGTGTGTCTATTTGAATGTGTATTTCAAATCTGTAACAAACTACACACTGCAACTGGATGATCCAAGGGAGAGAATTATTCCTTTCCCCTGTGGTGACAGATGATGCTACTAGAGAAATTAGACCTGAATGTGGGAAAAGAAAAAGCTGCATGTGAACTGGGAATTTAAAAGTTCAGTTTCTGGCAAACCCACTAGCTTGTCTATTAATTGTATGTAGGTCACTTCCTCTGCATTTTTGATCCTTCACCTCTGAAACAGGGATGATAATATTAATCTCCACCCACCCACTGCTCAAGCTCCTTTTCTCAGAACTTAAACTAATTTTGATATTTTTAAATGGATTATGTTCTTTAACTATCTGGATAAATGTACATTTCAGTTGTCTCTTTTAGTGCCACAATAAGGAAATGGATAAAGATTGGATCTATGACATCAATTGGTATAGGAAATTTCCTGGTGAAGAAACTCCCTCTACCAATGCAGGTGAGCAAGTTTTTCTGCCACTCACAGCCTTATGTGGTTGCTTAGGATACTGAGTGTTGAAGTGACTTGCCCAGGGTGATAGAGCCAATGTGGATCAGAGTCAGCACTCCAACCTAGATGTTTTTGTCTCTGAGGCCATTGTCTGCAGCCTCTCTACCATGATGTCTTTCAGTGCTTCAGTACTTGTTAAAATGATAAGAATTCAATGCAGGAACCAAGGTAGTGTAAGAAGTTGACTGGAAACTAGTCAGACAGAGCGCCAGGCTTGGAGTCAGAAATATCTCATTTCTAATCAAGTTTCAGACACTTCCTATCTGTGTGATGCTAGGCAAGTCACTTAACAGCTGTCTGCCTCAGTTTCTTCATCTGTAAGTTGCAGAAAATAATACCATCTATCCCCCAGGGTTGCAGTGAGGGGATCAGATGAGATAATAATTGTAAAGCACGTAGCACAATGAAATACCATATACAGTTTTGTTATTGTTACTATTATGGAATGTTGGACTTTGAGTCAGAAAGACCTGAGTTCAAATCCTGCCTCAGACACTTACTAGGTATGTGACCCTGAGCAAGTCACTTGACCCCTGAGCCTCAGTTTCCTCCTCAATAAAATAATAATACCTACCTCAAAGGGTTGTTTTGATGATCCAATAAGTTAATATATGCAAAATGCTTCGCAAACCTGAAAATAGTACATTTAGTTCAATCTACTCATTCTACATGTGCCACCCCACTCACTGTTACCCCTCTCCCTCCTCTCCACCCACTCCACACTTGGAGCATCAACAAACAGGGTTGGGTATAGCAAGAGGAAGTAAGGAGGAGAGGCATGAAACCACAGCAGTGGTGAGAGGTGGCACATTGCTCAGGGGAGCAGAGCTACGTGGGCTATGCTAGCACTGCTTCTTGCCCAGAAAGAAGCTAATTCAGTCAGTCCTGCTCTGTCACGGGTTAGCTTCAGTCAGATGAGGTCAGGCAAACCACTAGTCCTACGTTTTAGTTCCTGCTGGATTCCACATTTTATATACTCCTGATGTGAATGACCAGAGACTCCAACTCCAGAGTTACTGCCTCTGACTCCCGTAACTAGTTGAATGGGAAGGATGAGTTAAATATCTTGTGGTGACCGTGTTGTTCCATTCATTTACCTGCTCAAGAAAGAATTCGAAGTATCCATTGCTTAGATCTCCTAGCAACAGATTCATTTTCTATTTGGGAGGATTTCAGGGGTTTTAGGTGAACCCTTGGTCACTTAGTAGATGTTATAGTTTTATTATTCATTGTATTTTCTTGTCATTAAGTACTTTTCAAAAGTACTTATTGATTTTTATGTTAAAAGTAAACACATCATATGCAGTATTTCAGCATATGTGTCTCTTTCGGTGAGGAACTGACTACATGCCACTACAGTAATGGGTTTATGTTTTTGTATTTATCATCTTATTTCCTTGCTGATTCTCTGGTTTTCTAAATAAACCATTATATCATTTGCAAAATAATACAGTTGCATGTCTCCTCTTTGCCGATAAGCCTTAAATTTCTTGTCTTATTGCCATTTTCAGGTTTTTTAAAAAGAGCTATGTCAAAGAACAGTGCTTTCAATGGTCTAACTACCTGAACAAGAAAAAACAAAAGAAATGGATAATTGTCTGTCTATGATATTCATTTGGTTGGAATACTCATGAAACTTTACCAGTATCAACATTTTTAAAGTATATTTTTCATTTATTTCATTAAACATTTCCCAATTACATGTAAAATTTTGTAGCATTTATTTTAAAAAAAATTTGAGTTCCAAGTTCTCTCTCTCTCTCTCTCTCTCTCACACACACACACACACACACACACACACACACACACACACGCCCCTCCCCCCCAACCACTTGGGAAGGCAAGTGATATGATATTGATTAAACATGTGAAGTCATACAAAACATATTTCCATATTATCCATGTTGCAAAAGAAAACACACACACATCCACAGAAAAATAATAAAGAAAAATTTTAAAAAGTATGCTTTAATCTGCACTCAGATTTCCTCTGTCCTCTCTCTCTGGAGGTAGCAGTTTTTGTCATGGGACCTTTGGAACTGTCTTGAAATATTTTCTGGAGTAGAGTAGCTAAATCATTTATAATTGGTCATCATTACAACATTGCTATTACTCTACAATGTTACTCTAGTTCTGCTCACTTCTCTTTGCATCAGTTCTTACAAGTCTTCCCAAGTTTTTCTGAAAACATCCTGCTTGTCTTTTTTTTAATAGCAAAATGGTATTATGACACAATAATGTACCACAACTTATTCTACCATTCTCCAGCTGATGGGCATCCTTTCAATGTCCAGTTCTTTGCTACTACAAAAAGAGCTGCTATAAATATTTTTTGTACATATAGGTCCTTTTCATTTTCATCATCTTTTTGGGATATAGATAGTATTGCTGAGTCAAAGGGTGATTTTATAGCCCTTTGGACATAGTTCTAAATTTCTCTCCAGAATCTTTAGATCAGTTCAGAACTCCACCAATAGGGTTTAGTGTTCCATTTTTTCCTCATCCCCTCCAACATTTGTCATTTTCCTTTCCTGTCATCTTAGCCAATCTGATAATCATGAGGCAGTTTCTCAGAATTGTTTTAATTTGCATTTTTCTAATCAATAGTGTAATATTTATTTATTGTATAGACACTGGGAATGAAAAATGAACTAGGCCCATAAGCGAAGGAAAGGAATAAGCAGGAAAAACTGCATTTAGAAAATTGATACTTTTTAATAATTCCAAGCCTGTGGATGAAACAAAGCCCAGTAATTCTAACATCAACATTCTTCTGGTATCTTTTTATTGCTTATTCAGACATTCATCTGTGTCCAACTCTTTGTGACCCTATTTGGGTTTTTTTTGGCAAAGGTACTGGAATGTTTTGTCATTTAATCTCTAGCTCATTTTACAGATGAGGAAACTGAGACAAACCAGGTTAAGTGACTTGCCCAGAGTCCCCCACCTAGTAATTGTCTGAGGTCAGATTTCAACTCAGGATGATAAGTCTTCCTGACTCCAGGCCTGGAACTCGATCAACTGTGCCATCTAACTGCCCTTTCTGGTGACCATATATGGCTGTAAATCAACAGATATTATTATTTATGAAAAATTAAAATTGAAGGTCACCCAAAGGGCAGTAGAGTGGCACGTGTTCAGTGTGAGTAGGCAGAAATGTTACCAAAGAGTAGTATAGATGAAGGGGTATTAAATATGACATCAGAGATATTTGTCATTGGAAAAGGAAGTAAGCCAGTCATGCAGCAATGGACAACCATTTGGAATATCCGCCAAAGTCTGTGAGATAAATAGGGAAGTTCTTAAGATTTTGGGTGAACCTCCTTTTAGAGGATTTTTAAGAGGTCATGGAAGAGAATCTCATAGGATGAGAGAGCCCAGATGTTCTACAATCTAAATTACTACAGGAAGAAACCATATCAATGAGACCACAGATTTGTTAAAGCACTTAATTTTTAAAAATACACATGCATACATTTGTTGTTGATTGAAATCAACATTTCAAAGCACTCTCAATGCTTTTTGGGTTATCAGAGGTATGACTTGAATCTTGGTGAATATAGTTTATCCCAGTGAACAAAGTTAACACAGCTGAGTCTGACAAGGAATTATTTTTGATACATAAGATAGCACTCCAAGATGGATTCTATATATGGAAAATCAAATAAGGATAGAGATTTTTCTGGCTCTAGGTTATGGCTCACATGCCTGTTATACAATAAAAAGGAAAGAAAAACATGGATTATACTGTCCAGAGAAGCAGTTTAGTGGGCTGTTGGGTATCAATTTCCCACTCCTGTCTTGTTCTGGGCTTATGTAACTTTAGAGAAATCACCAAAATCTATTTCAACTTTGGTTTGTCTACCTTCAAAATTCAAAATTTGCTTCTTTTGTTAAGGTCTTGGGAAAACCAGTGTGTTAGTAGACAGTTTTGTGAACATAAGATGTGTGTGTGAGTGAGTATACATACTTTTCTCTTCCCTCTTCCCTATTTTTTCCCTGTCCTTCAAAAATTAACTACATGAGTTTCACTCATACATGTATAGTAAGCAGTCAGTCAGAAGCAACCAAAACATAGTTGCTAGGGGCAAAAATGTATGCACTAAGATACCTGAGACATGCTCTCTCCTGCTCGTCACTTAACCTCTGACTACATCACTTTGGGGCTAGGTAAGTTATGGCAGCAAATGAATGTGTTGCTGTGGCAATGTGGTCAAAGTGACCCCAGTTTATAGTTTCTCCATTTTACAAAAGTATTACTTTCACCATGCTTGGCCAGACAGTAAAGTTTTTACAAAAGGTAAAAGTTGGTCCTTTCTTCCAATTTATTAAATTAAATCCAACAGATATTTATTAAGCTTTCTGTGTTTGAGGTACTGGGCTAGGTATTAGACATACAAAGAAAAGCCAGTTCCCTTTCCCTCAAGGAATTCACCATCTAGTGGGAAGATACAACATGTACATGGCTTCATAGCACATAGAGGAATCATTCAACACCTAGAAAAGGCTTGAGGTTTTAATAGTTCAATTCGAAGAGGCTATAAGACAAAGGACTTGCTTCCAGGCCACATACTTCATTCATACCTTTGTCAGTAGCCACAGTCTAGGTAAAAATCCCCAAAGGAATTAGTACTGGTGCTATTAGGCAAAGTGAAGTGCCTTACTGAGGGTGTTTTGGAGTCAAAAAAAGATTAGGATTATTAGAACAAGAAAGACTTAGGAACAAATTTGGTAGGCGGATACAGGATCTTTCCATCTCATGCCTGGAGATGAAAGCCTCTAAAATGAGACTCTGAGGGAGTCAAAAGAAAGAAGTTTCCACCTGACCCAAGCTAAGGGTCATCACCCTAGCTGAAAAAGCATTTTGGCACCTCAGGTGAAAAGAACACTATAAACTCTAGCAGAAAGAGCTCAGGAAGCACTCAATCCTGATAGTAGCTGAAGGTGGAAAAATATTGTAGCTTGTCTTTTAAGAGTGACTCCATGAGGAGTCAACTTGTCCAGCAATGATGCCAGGTCCTGACAATACCACTAACTGGCCTGATCACGCGAGTCCGGCAACACCCAAACCAAGTAATCTCCTTGATCTAATCAAATGGTAAGTTGACCTGACCAACCTTCTATGAGGAGCCAGCAGGGCTAAGCCAGTAGAAAATCTATACCTTCGGAGGTATCAGTCTTGCTGAGAAGCTGAGTCTTGTCCATCGCTAATAACACACCCTGCAGTGAACTATGGGATGACCTCCCTAGAGGAAGAAAGGATCGGAAGCCCTATAGTTCTTAGGCTTTAGCCATGTGTGTTTCTCCCATGTGCCTCACTATGACTGTACTTGAAGTTTGTGCCACTTTTCTCACCATAGTGAATTTGTGGTTGACTGTATCCTTGACGTTGGGGAAAATTCTTTGTAAACTGTTTCTTGCTAGTATTGGAGTCAATGCTGTTTCTTAAAAAACAAAAAAAAACAACCCCCCCCCCACAAAAAACCCCTCAAGTCTCCTGGATGATTATTAAAGAAAAACATAGGAGAGGTCCCCTGAGTTTGTGTTATCAATCCTAGGATGACTCTCCTGGAATCCTAAAAATAGCAGTAGTTACTCCTTGGGGAGCATACCTATCAGGGTGAGTGGTGGTATTGGTAGCAGATATGAGTTTGCAAAAGACTTCATATTTGTTGTCTCATTTGAGCCTTGCCTTGTGGTGTGGTACTATTGCTATACTCATTTTACAAATGAAGAGATGGAGGAAGACAGCGAGTAAGCGACTTGCCAAAGATCACAAACTAGTAAGCATATGAAACATAATTTGAAGTCAAATCTTTCTGATTCCAAGACTCAATCCACTAATGCATTTAAGGAAATAACTCACTTGTCTCCTTACTCACCAATCCAACAAACCAAATTTGGCCCAGTCCCTGCTCCTATAAAGCCAAAAGGTCATTAAAAGTGTGAGAATTCTCTAAGAATTATATTCCTTTCTAAAGTAAATGCCTCATTAGCATTTGGGAGAACCTTCCAAATAATGCCATCAAAGGATGCTGAACCAGTTCATGGTAGCAGGCAGCATTATTTTACTTGTAAGCCAACTTGAATGAACACGATGTTTTTATTGAACGTAATACATTATTTTCCTTATATGGCCAGGATGCCTGAGTGATGGAGGGGTGGATACCTACTCACTGGCTATGGGCACACAGTATAGGTTTATTTATAACTGTTGTTCTACATAATAGCCATTAATTTAAAAATACTAGCTGCCCCCTCAGGTCTGTTCCAGCTCTAAACCGATGACCCTGTGAACCTTTTGACATTTCAGCTGTTCTTTGGAAACCAGAAGAATTCTAACAAAACAGCATCAGGAAAACAAATTATCAATGGGGCACCTACCCTGGAATTCTGCTTGCTATACACTACATGCATGAATGGCTCTGAAAATAACAAAATGTTATGCATGAGAAACTAAAAGCATAAGCAATTCATATTCAGGCTTGCAGTCAAGGTGCTTGGTTTTTGCTTGCATCAGTAGTCCTGGCAAAAGACTGCAAGAAACACAATCGGGCTTGAAGTAATGAAAAGAAAAATGGGGAGTTAGGGAGGGGGTAGGGGAAGGATCTTTGTAAAACTAGTAACTTTTCTTCAGTGTGCCAACTGTTGGGCTCCCCCCAGTGTCTGCTTAAATAGCCTGTTGTTTATTGGCTGGGTAAAAGTTACAGGAAGACTTGGTGGACCAATTTTCCCAAGGCTGTAACCCAACACAAATGCCAACTGGTGTTTCCTGGCTATAAGCTTGATTCATTCTGCAACTCAAGCCTTTGGGAGCCTTTAGCTTCCCATGAAGGTTCAGATCTGGACAATGGTGTGGAGGGTACCTCTGGGAAATGAGGATGTACACAGGTGGGGGAAGGGAATACAAATTTATATGTCATCTACTATGTGCCAGGCACTGGGCTAAGCACTTTACAAATATTATCTCATTGATCTCCTCCCATTGATTGGTATTATTGACTGACAGGTAGTTTACTATTGTTAAGGCCTTCCACTGTCCACCTTTTGGTAGTACATTAGAGCATTTGATCCCTCCCCACTATTTCTTAAAGGCATCTTTGAGAAAGAAACATATAATGATTTCATTCCTAGAGCTGTGATTTCATTATCATAAGTCACTCTAAATCAAGTAGCTCTCCCTCTACAAATGCAGATCAGTATCTGCTCTGCAACTCACCTTCTTTGAGAGAGGCCTTGGGCATTGAATGATGAATTGACCTGCCCAGGATCACATAACTAGTTTATATTAGACTTAGGATTTGACGCACCCAGATTTTCCTGACATTGAGATTGGAACTCTACCCATTCTAACATACTATCTTCAAGAATAGTACATATAGTATTATATAGCACTCATTCTCTGAGTTTAGCTGAATGCTACTTAGTCATTTAACACATAAGTGGCTATAACAGCTAAAAAAATCTACTAGCAACAAGTTCTGCTTAATATTTACTGGAATTGTTTGTCTCTGTATCTGATAAGGAGACTGAGAAAAGCAGGAAACTAAATCAGAATCTCTGTTCAGGATATTGCATCCTTTTATATGGCAAAAAGCAAAAACATTCTTTCTTTGATACCTATTCTGTACCTCCATCATTGAGCCTTCCTCCATTTTTCATAGCAAGAGAGACCTTTTTAAAATTCTGACTAGTCAATGCCCATAATTCTGTGACTATAGGCTGGTCTTAAAAATGTACTCCTTAGGTTTCATGTTAAAGTACTCTATGATTTTTTAATCCCAAGTAATTAGAATAGTTATTTAATAAAAATGATTTGAAGAGATTTGCACATTGTCAATAGAAGTGATTCACTCAACTTTGATAAGACAAGTGGTTTTCTTCCTACTTCCGCCTTTCTAGTCAGAGGTACCAGTGTGGAGGCTTGAAAATGAGATCAAACTTCTGGAAAGAAATATGCTTTATATCTAAATTTTCCTATTCATCACATTACATGGTTTCCTATGACAACCTCAGCGTCAAAGATTTATTCTGGGTAGTTAAGTTATACAACAAAATATATGATGCAAATTTTGGCAAGGAATATACTTGCTAGATATCTTGCCTGGAACAGGTATCCATATGGAAAAAACAGAAGGCATCAGAATAGGTAAAGAGGGTGCCAAAAAGCTTTTAGTATTACTAGATTCAGCTCCTAGATTTGACACAACATGATATACTATGTGATATGAGAGACAGTGTGCCCAGAAGGAGATAGGAAGACCTGGGCCAAGTCCTGACTGCTATGTAACCTCTCAGTGTCTAAGACTAAGTTGCAAGGCAGGTGGTGATCTGCATTAGTGGAGTGAGTTTCCTCCCTGACATTTCCCTATGCCAATGAAATCACAGATCTGGCCCCAAATCTAACCAAACAAAAAGTTAGGGCACACAAGTTCCCTTTGCCTCAATTTCTCTTTTTAGCAAAATTTTGGGAGCTAAAGTATGAGTAATATTCATAAGGAAGGTTCTCGTTACACACCTAGAGCAAGGTGGTCTCAGTATAGATGTCCCACTCCATTAAAATGTGATTCTTCACCATGATAAAGTACACGCTGATTGTTAGATAGACAGAACTGGAATAAGCATTTATGAAGTGGCCACTTATGGCAGACAGCATGCTAAGCTTTTTACAAATATTATCTCATTTGATCCTCAGGTGCTGTTATCATCTCTATTTTACAGATATGGAAACTGATGCAGACAGAGGTTAAGTGACTTGCCCAGGGTCACAGAGCAATTAAGTGTCTTAGGCTGGAATTTAAACTAAGGGTCTTCCTGACTCTTGCTCATCTAGCACTTTGTCACTGCACCACCAAGCTGCAAATCAGACAAATCTGATCTGCAAAGATAAACACACAGCACTTCCTTGTTCTTTCTTGAGAGGAAGAGTTACATTTCTGAAAATACTACCCATTCATTTAATATTGTTCACTTTTCCAGATTCTAAAAAAAACAAAAAAAAAACAAAAAAAAACTTAAATTGTTCATAATTGCAAACATTAAAGGAGGGCATTTTTATTTCCATTAGGGTTATGCATGCTAAAAGATGAGCGAGATGACATTTTATGAATGGAAGAATATGTCTCAGCTGTAAACAAGCAGCGAGGGTTGTTCAAAGGATCTTTCCTAGTGCCTGAATGACTAATAAATTTTCACAGGCTGATGAAGGAAAAAAGGAAGATAATCAAACCATCTTCTATGGCATAGGATGCAATGTTTTTGTTTCTCTTAAAAATAACTTATTAATTCTACATATTCCTTGCGTATTTCTTCCATAATTCTTTGCATATTACATGAAGCTTTCTAAGGAATAATTTGAATTTCAATTCTACCTCATGCTTTTATTAAAACATATTCCAACCTGCATCATAATTAGCATTAGGATTATGAACTTATTTCTAGACTTTCAAATTTTAAACCATATTTTGATAGAGCAATGAGAGCATTATAGTATTAGTAATTGTGAATACCAGAAAAAAGTTTACATGCTCCTGCATATTGCCCAAACCTATGTTCTTCCTGTGATATTGCCAGACATCTTATATCACATAGCTGAGACACTCAGTTAACATTAAAAATTACACACTAGTTTCATAATCACTGCAATACAGAAGTTATTTAAGCAATAGTAGCTGTGCATAAAAAAGGCCAATAGATTTTCTTCATCATTTTCTTTCCCTCACCAAATTATAATTTATGTCCAAATCCTAAAAGCTTTATTTAATTTTAGATTACACATGAGCATCCCTATGCAAAAGATACATGACATATGGTTAAAAGAGAGCATTGTGAAATTCTAAGTAGAGACAATGAAGAAAATTCTACAAAGGTAAAGTGGAAAACACTTGAATAATGACCCTATTTTAATTAACAAAATAATACCTTGCATTTGTAGAGCACTTTATAGTATACAAAGCACTCTCACTTACCATATCTTATTTGCCTTTACACCAATCCTGTTAGAGAGAAGAGGCTGGCTTTTACATTCTCATTTTACATATAAGGAACATTGATGTTTTGGAAAAGTTGGGCAATTTAACCGAACCCACATAGCTAATAAGTGGAAGACTTGACCAGGGTTCTTTTGATTGTGAATATATTGGGTTTCTTTCCTGTTAAACTGCACTGTCTTGCAATTCCACATAACATTAATTTGAAGCAATGCAAAGAATTTTTCTGCTTTGGGAATGTTGTAATCTTGGTATTACATGAATAGAAGAATAGGAGACTGATCGACCAGTGAATTATTTGAGAAGTACCAAGGTTTGGCTCACCACTGAGTGAAATAAAATTGGTTAAAAGGAAAAAATAAACCCTGTAACTAGAAAAATTAATTTGTGTGTCAATCAAGGAAGTGGTTTTCCTGATGAGTGATTGGCCCCATGTGTAGCCATTCTCTAGCCATGATACTTTGGCCTTATTTTCCCAGTGGCAATCATGGCTAGGATTTAAAAATGATCCAGGTCTCTTGACAAACTAGTATGAAGCCTCAGTCATTATTTTCAGTTGAGAAAATGGGAACTTTAAGCTCTATCTTAGGACCGTACCTGTACCACTTCAAATATCTTCCATACTTAATGACAGGCAGTTATACAGTGTTTTAAATTTTTTGCAAGATAGTTTATAGACATGATCTCATTTAATCCCCAATACTGCCATGTGATTTAAGTATTATTGGCTTTCTTGTCCATATTTTATATTTAACATTTGTGCCCACATATAGCATTGCTAAAATAACTACCCGTGATTGAAGCTATTCTATAGGTTTATATTCACTCATAATGATAGCTCATGAGCCAACATCAATATATCTACTCTCTCTCTCATCAGCAGAAGACACAAGTAGTTCAAACCAAAAGCACTTAATAAAATGGCACAGTAAGATTTGTGATTGAACATTCCTCCCATAAATCCAGGGCACATTCTACTACAAACATGCACAATATCAACTTGGAAAACGAGCCAATATAGATGCCACACATGATAAACATGTATATGGAACATAGGCATATTAATGTATTTCATATTTTTGACACTGCCCAGTTCCTGGTATATGCTAATGATATCCAGAGTTGATTTTTTTAATCCTTTTTAAACAGATCAGAAAAATGGGGCTGTGAGAAAGAAAGTGACTCATAATATTCAAATAGTTAGTTTAGAAGTAGAGTCAGGATTAGAACCCAAGGTTCTTGAATGCTAAATAAAAAGCCTATTTCCTAAACAATACACTATCCTTCAATCTCAGGAGAATAAATTAAGAGTGAAATATTTCCAAATTGAAATATATATATATATATATATGTCAGAAAGATAGAAGCCTATTTTATTATTTTGGGTGAATTGCTCCTTTGTGGCCTTTCTAAATAGACCTAAAACTTTATCTGCTCACAAGGAAAAAAGTGTATTGAGCACAAATAACTTTCTTTTCACTTTTGGATGATGATTTTTGAAAAAAAATCTGTAGAAATACTAAAATTATTCTTCATATCAGCATTATATACTATCATAGGAGTGTCATGCGGTAACACCAATATTACTAGGAGCTGCTATGGAGGTGTAAGACCAATAACACCAGCACACAGGCGGACTTCCAGCACAGATTCTTTGATCTGCTTTTCTAAGGAAAGCAACTTTAAGGGGTTTAAAATTTCCCCTTAATTAAACATAGATACATCTTTCACTTAGTTCAGGGGAAAAAGTCAGCACCCTGAAATTCAGAGAAATCACAAACAGAAGTTACAAGCAGAAATTACATAAACAGAGCAAATAACACCAAGCAGACAGGAATTGCGTTTGTCCATAGCAATACATACATAGTTACCAGAGAGAGAAGAAACCAACAAGCCAGGAGGCTCCTTAATGGCTACCCAGAGTCTTAACTGACCAAATCACACAAACAGACTTCCAATGAGTGAGCACCCAAAGCAAAATACTAATCTCAGAGTAAATACATACTTCTTCAGGGTCAGCCCAAAGATGGTGTCACAACCATGTGACTCAAACTCATGTGACTCAGGCTTTCTTGTGACTTAAGCAGGTCAAAGACTCTTGATTCAATCAAAGGCACTTGATTGCCTTAGTGCTGAGAAGCACTCGAGAAAAGATAGCCAAAAGTCCCACTTTGCTTGCCATTACACATGTACCAAAAACTAGAGAAGGGTTTGTAATACGTTGTATAGTACTATACTAAATGTGTGTGTATATGCCCACACACATATATAACATAGTATAGTACTATACTAATTGTATTGTACTATACTAATTTTATAGTACAGTGTAAACAAAGAGTTTGGGAAAGGAGAGGTAAATGGAAGCTGGAAGCATTCAACAGTGAAGGGTTCTTAGAGGAGATAGAACATGAACTAGGTTTTGACAGAGGAGCTGACAAGGATAGTGGATCATTCCAGGCAAGAAAAAAAAAAAAGCAAAGGAAAAAGCCCCTGGCACCTAGTATGGCAGTATGTGTGAGGAAGCAGGAAAGGAGACAGACTGATTGGAAATTGCAGCTTAATTTTAGGGAGTAGTCAAAAATAATGTTGCATTGATAAGGAGGAGAAAGCTTATGGAGTGTATTGCAAGTGAGTCAGTGGAGATTAGACTAGATGTAATGGGACCATGATAATAGGACCATAAAATTTGTAATTGGAAGAAGCCATCATTTATTTGATCCCTCATTTTAGAGATGAGAACTCATGACCTGAGAGATGTTTAGTGAATTACCAGAGGTCACTCAGTAGGACCTAGGGAGCCACTATGGATGTATGAGTGTGGAGGGAAACAAAATGATGTTTTTAAGAAGTCAAATTTGCAGAATCATGAGAAATGGACAGAAAGAGAGGCAAGGAGACCAATTAGGAGGCAATTTTAAGAACTGAGAGCTGGGAAACCTAGTTTGGCACTATGACTACATGCCATTTACTTGCTTTGCCTTTGCCTTAATCTCTTTATCTATAAACTAGATAAATCTTGCTGTACACTAACTCTGAAGTCTCTTTCAACACTAACATTGTAGACTTCTATGATTTTACTATATAAAGCATTGCTCACACTTTCTCAGATTATATAGGCTCTTTAATATCAGGTTTTTGTTTCAATAAAGGCCCTACCACTATGCTGCTTCTCCCATAACAGTACTTAACCAATGTTTGTTAATTTTTAAAATGTTTTTGTGAAATATCAAAGAAATTTCCATAATAAAACTAAAATTCTAGGTTGTTAAAAGATTAAGATAGATATACCCTCTGGCAATATGCAGATCTGTATGAGAATGTGATGTTTTGATGCTTGTCCAAATTGATTACATATCAATGACAGCTTTTTTGCTCTTCTACTAACTTGCAGAATCATGCTCTGCAAAGTAACATATAATCATAGGGGACTTTAGTTTCACTCCCAAACTTTCCAGTCCTTTGTCACCAACTGCTTGCTGGAAACCTGCACCTGGATGTCCTGTAGGAATCTCAAATTCAGCATTTCCAAGTTGGAACTATTTATCTTCACCACCTAAATCTCTCTTCCAAACTTCTATATCTTACAGTTACTCAAATATTCAACCTAGGATTCATCCTTGATTCTTCTTCTCTCTCTCTTGCTCCCTAAAAACTTCTCTGCTGATATCCAGTCTTAGCATTTCAAACTATCATTCAGGCATCTTCAACCGCATGTACAATAGACTTCTTAAACTCAATAAGTCTAAAACTGAACTCATTATCTTTTCACTTAAACTCTGTCTCCCACAATCTTTCCTATAACTGTAGAGGGCAAAACCATCTTCCCAGTCCTTCAGGCTCACAACCTAAGTGTCATCCTAAACTTCTCACTATCTCTCAACACCCTCCCATTGCTGCTGCCATCCCCCCACCCCCATCCAATCTGTTGTCAAAGCCTATCGATTTTACTTCTGCAACATCTCTCCAATACACCCTCCTCTCCTCTGAAACTGCCACTACTCCAATACAGGTCCTCATCACTTTATGCCTGGACAGTTATAAAGTGCCTATGGGTAGGTCTGATTGCTTCAATTCTTTTCCCCCTCCAAAAAATGATTTTCCTAAAATGCAGGTCTGATCATGTTACTCCCCTATTCAGACTCCAGTGGCTCCTAACTGCCTCCAGGATCAAATACAAAATCCTTTGTTTGCTCTTCAAAGTACTTCACGGCCTAGTCCCCTCCAACCTTTTCCAAGCTTATTATACCTTACTCTCTGCCATGTACCCTTTGACACAATATTACTGACCTTTCTTTTCCACAACCAACACATTCCACCTCTGGGCTCCAGATGTTTTCTCTAGTTATCCCCCGTGTCCGGTATGTTCTCCCTCTTCCTCTCTCCCTACTGCCTCCCCTGACTTCCTTTAAGTCCCAAATAAAATCCCATCTTTTTTTTTTTTTTTTACAGAGAGGCTTTTCCAATCTTTCTTAATTCTAGTGCCTTCATTGTGTTCATTATTTCCTTTATATCCTGCAGAGTTTGTCTATACATATTTGTTTGCCAGTTGTCTCTAAATTAGATTGGGAGCTTCTTGAGGGGAAAGACTATCTTTTGTTCTTTTTTATCTAGAGCACTTAGCTCAGTGCTTGGCCCATAATATGTACTTAGTTAATATTTATTGATTCACTGATATCTAATCAAGTGTCAAATCTTGTCATTTCTACCATCACAAAAATCTCATGCAATTGTTCCCTTCTCTCTCCTGACCTGGCCACAATACTACTTTCAGGTTTTTATGACTTTTAGAATAGACAAGTAAAAAAGCATTTTATTTTGTTTCCCTGTATCCAGGTTCTTTCCTCTCTAAACCATCCTCTTCCTAGAAATTGTCTAAAGAATAAGTCTGATCATATCACACCCCTCCCCAACCCCATCAAGAAGCTTCAATAGTTTACTGTTGCCCCTGTGACAAAATGTTAATTTCTCAATGTGCCCACATATAAAGCCCTTCACAATTTGGCTTTAGACTACCTTTCTAGATTTATTTCACATTGTTCCCCCTTTCTTACATTATATTCCAACCAAGCAGGAATACCCACTGATGTTAAAACTTTACATTTTATCTTCCACATCTATACCTTTGCTTGGGCTGTCCTTAAATGCTCCCTTCCTACCTCTGAAGAGTTTTTCTTTGAGTTTTTAGAGTAGACTTATGATCTCATTGTAAATATTGGTCATGGGAACTCTCAGTCAGTTAACAAGCATTTATTATTAAGCACTATGTGCTCAAGTGTGCTAAGTGCTGGGAATATAAAGGCAAAAATTAAAACCAAACAGACCCTGGTCTCAAGGAGCTCACAGTCTAATGGGGGGGGAGACCAAAAAGCTATGTATAAACAAGCTATGTACAGGATTAATAAAGATAATCAATAGGGGAAAGATTCTAGAAATGAAGGGGATTGAAAAAGCCTTCTTGTATAAGGTGGGATTTTAGCTGCCTCTTGAAGAAGTCAGAGAGGATGGTGATGGTGATAAGGGAGGAGAAAATTTCAGGCATGAGAGACAGCTGGAGAAAATACAGAGAGTGGGGAGATGCTATATCTTAGGTGAGGAATAGCAAGGAAGACAGTGTTACTGGATCCCAGAGTGCATTTGGGTGAGTAAGGCATATGAAAACCAGAAAGGTAGAAGGGAACCAGATCAAGATGGACTTTGAATGCCAAACTTTCTTTGACTCCGAAAGTGAAAGAGAATCACAGGAGTTTATTAAATAGGAGATATGGTCAGACTTGAGCTTTTTATTAGCTGACTGGAAGATGGACTAGAATAAGGAAAGTCAAGGCAGGGAGACCAGGCAGAAGACTATTATTGGAATAGTCTAGGCATGAGGTGATGAGGGCTTGGACCAGGGTCTTGATAGTGTCAGAGAAGAGAAGGGCGGATATATGAAAGATTCTTTGATGGTAAGATTAATAGGATTTGGCCACTGACTGGATATGGTATGAGAATAAAGAGTCAAAGATGACAACTAAGTTTTAAGCCTGCATGACTGGGAGCATAGTAATACTCTTGACCTTAATAGATGAATTAGAAAGAGAAAAATTAGGGGAGGGCTGGGAAGAGGGAAGATAATGGACATGTTGAGATTACAATTTCTACAAGATGTTGAGGTTATACAATGTCTACAAGATATCAAGAAACTAATAGACAGTTGGAGATGAGAGACTGGAAGGAGAGAAGTTGTCAGTCATTTTTCAGTCTTGTCTGACTCTTCATGACCCCATTTGGGGTTTTCTTGGTGAAGACAGTGGAGTGGTTTGCCATTTCCTTCTCTAGCTCATTTTACAGATGAGGAAACTGAGGCAAATAGGGATAAGTGACTTGCCCAGGGTCACACAACTAGTAAGTGTCTGAAGCCAGATTTGAAGGCAGGAAGATGAGCCTTCCTGACTCTAGGCCTACTACTTTTTCAATTGTACCACCTAACTGCTCCCAGGAGAGAGGTTAGAGCTGAATAAATAGATTTGGGAATCTCTGGCATAGAAGATAATGGAATCCACTGGAGTTGACAAGATCACCAAATGAAACAACATAAAGGGAGAAGAGAAGAGAAGAGGGGTTAGGATAAAGCTTTGAGGGACACTGAGGATTTAGGGGGTAAGACCAGGATGAAGATGCAGCAAGGGAGACTGAAGGAGTAATTGGAGAATCAGGAGAAAGTAATGTTAAGAATACCTAGAAAAGAGTGTGTCAAGGAGAAAAGTGTGATTGACAGTGTCAAAGGCTACAGAGACGTCAAGAAGGATAAGGATTGAGAAAAGGCCATCAAGCTTGGTAATTAAGAGACCATTGGTAACTTTGGAGAGAACAGTTTCGCTTAAATAATGAAGTCAGAAAGCTCACACTGCAGAGAAATAAGAGAGTGAGAGAGGAGGAAGTGGAGGCACCAATTATAAATAGCACTCTCAAGGAGTTTGGCAACATCAGGGAGTAGAGATATGGGAAGGTATCTAGAGATAATGGCCTCATCAAGCAATAAAGACCAGCATTTGCTCTGTATCTTACAGTCTTAAAATCTTTAGGTCTCTTTGAAGTTCTGTTTGGGTACCATATCAACTCAGGAAGGCCTTTTTGGACCTCACTAGTTACTAGTGCTTTCTCCCTTAAATTGACTTAATTCTTTTCATCTTATATACTCTCTGTATAATGTAAACTCTTTAAGGGTAGGGAATGCTTTTGGTTGTCATTGTACCCTATCGCCCACCCAGAACAGGGCCTTATACATACTGGATGCTTAAAAAATATTTGCTGAGTTGGTGAAGTCATTGACAAAGAGTGCCTTTCTTTTTTTTAAAATGAATAAAAATGACTGCATGATATAGGTAAGTTATCAATACAATGGCTCTTCCCAATTTCTGAGATTTCACAAGGCTCTGTAGCAAAAAAAAAAAAAGAAAAGAAAAATTGCAGGCAACCCTCTCAAAGGTACAATCTTTCCTGGGAAACTGTGCCCTCACAGGCTGGTTGAGGGGGTGAAGGGCACTCTATTCTCCTACCCCTAGCCTTTAAGCAAAGAGAGTTAATCTTTTGAACAAGTTGTCCTTAGACTCTGTGGCCGAAAAGGAAGGAAAGTTAAGATTCCTCTGTTCAAGCTTTTTCTATGTGTACTGAGTTCAAGCTCAGAAATAAAAAAAAAAAAAAAAACAAACCCTTTTGTTTGCTCTTCAGCTAGGGGGCAGGAAATAATCAGAGAATACCAGAGCATACTCTGAAGTGGAGCAAGGGGAAGGACCCTCCATTATCCATGCTCGGAAACAGACTCCTCCAAGCATCTGCAATGGGTTAGCATGAGTCAGAGCAGAGCAAAGGACTAAGCCTCTATTGGTCAGTCCTCTATTACATTAATAAAAGAGGAAGCTTATTCTTGCTACTTCGCAATAGTTATACAACCACATAATGGTTATTTCTTCCGCAAGATGCCAAAAGATCTAAGGTGTCAGTTCAGTTAATCATTTGCATATCTTTTTAACACGATGACCAAAATCCAAACTGACACATTATGTTACTATATTGACTGATTGTTTTGACATCGTGAACAGGAAGGATTCAGGACACTGTATACATTAAGCCACTGAATTGAGGGAAAAATCTGGTAGAATCAGCTACTTGGAATTATGTAGGCAAAAGAACAGGTTGAATGACTGAATTTTTTACTTTTCAATTGGTTGCTTTGGCCATGTTAAGAATAGTCTTCTTGCTAGGTGGCTCAGTGAGTAGAGCACTGGCCCTGAAGTCAGGAGGACTTGAGTTCAAATCTGGCCTCAGACACTTGACACACTAGCTGTATGACCTTGGGCAAGTCACTTAACCCCAATTGCCCTGCCTTCCCCCTGCAAAAAAAGAATAGTCTTCTCATGTTTGTGTGCAAGTCACGAATCATTTCTATGTAAAAACAAAGATAATGGTTCATAAGTAAAAATCTTAGCTAAGCAAAGTCTATTTTGGTGTATCTAACTATCTAACTCTACAAAATCATGTTTCTCCCGTCTTTCCGTCTTGCTGGGCAATTACAATGAATTATATGTGACATTTTATAAACCAAGGCAAACCAATACTGCAAACAAAAATTCAACAATCCCCAAATTTTCTAATGGTTCCTTCCATCACTAGCTCAAATGCCACTTTGTACATGAAATCTTTCCCGACCTCTTCAGTCAGAAATTCATTCATTTAATGAACATTTGCTAAGCGCCTATTACCCAGAGAGTACTGTGCTGGGTGCCAGAGGAGATACAAATATAGCATTAGACAGAATCCCTGCTGCAGAGTTTACATACTAGTCAGGAAAAATAACCTTGAAGAGTGTATAGGTAAGATACCTAGGGAACAGCATGCAGGGGGTGTACAATGAGCAGCACACTGATATTACTTTCTATAAATGTGCATATTTGCAATGCCAAAAATTCTCCTCTCCATGGTATATAAATATTTATTTAGTGAGAAGTCAGTTTTGTTGCCACGAAAGTCCAAAAACTTCTGTAACTCCCAGTGACATAAATGGAAATATATCTTTCCAGATCATGCCTATAGTTGGAAAATGTCTTGTCCAGGCAGTGAATGGCATGAAAAAGACAATGCATGCATGCACACGTACAAATAATAATAATACAAATTTATCTATGATCAGTGAATGAGTCATGTGCAAAGTGTTAAATATTCAAGCTGGGGAGAGATCATTAAAAGTGGGGAGAGTAAGGGGAGGTGTTATAAGGTAGTATCTAAAGGATATATAAGAACAGAATTAGTAAAATGGAAAGGATGGGATATGAATGGGGGATGATAAGTACTGTCTCTAGGAGAGCAGCTAGGTGATACAATGGATTGAACACTGGGTTTGGAGTCATGAATGCTTGAGTTCAAATCTTGCTAGCTATGTGTCCCTGGGCATCACTTAAATTTTCTCGACTTCTGAGTGAGGTGAGAAGAACCAGGAGATCATTATACACGGGCTACAGATACACGGTATCTAAGGACTAACTTTGATAGACTTGACTCCTCTCATCAATGCAAGGTTCAAAGACAGCTCCAAAAGACTCATGATGGAAAAAGCTATGCACACTGAGAGAAAGAATTATGGGATCTGAATGCAGATTGAGGCAGACTATTTGCTCTTTATTTCCCCTTCTTTTTTGGTTTCATTTCTCCTTTCTTATGATTAATTCCATTGGTTATAATTCTTCTTTATACTGGACTATTATGTAAATAAATTCAATGTGACAGTATATGTAGAAACTACATTGGATTACATGCCATCTTGGCAGGGGGAAGGGGAAGAAGTGGGAGGGAGAGAAAATTTGGAACCCAAATACTTGTGAAACTGAATGTTGTAAACTAAAAATAAAAAATAAATTTATAAAAAACCAAAACAACAAAAAAACTTTCTCAGCTTCAGTTTCCTCATGTGTAAAATAAGTGGAGGGAGGGTTGGGGGGTTGCAGTTAATTTTTTCTTATATTCCTCTCAACTTTAAATCTATTACCCTCATTTAACCAAAATACAGAATACATAGATACAAACAGCAGGAACTAAAGCTGGAAAGTATCAAATTGTTGGAGCGAAAGTGGGCTTGAATGATAGTTTTTGGCATAAAAGCTTCATTCATCAGGTAATAAGATATAACTGAAGAGATCTGAGCAAAAGGGAGCAAATGTTTATGTTCTATCTACTAGGTGCCAAGTACTTTGCTGAGCACTTTACAAATGTTCATTTGAACCTCTCAACAACCCTAGGAGATAGGTGCTCTCATTAGCCCCATTTTACAGCTGAGAAGACTGAGGCAGAGAGAGGTTAAGGGACTTGCCCAGGGTCACACAGCAAGTATCTTGAGGCTTGATTTGAACTAAGGTCTTCCTGACTCTGGGCCCATTGCACTATCTACTGCACCACACTGCCATCCCACGAGCATATCTGTCTATAATGATGACATAGAAGCAGTGACAGGAAAGCTGGACTAACAAGGGAAAACCATCTTACACTTCACATAGTCTTTGCTTGTATATTGTTTTTGTTAATGTGCTTATCATGTTTTATTTTCCGTTATGGTAATCTGTCTGCTATTTTTCTGTGTACTAAATTGTAAGCTCCACTTAAGGCAGAAAATGTTTTATTTATTCCAAGCAGTGCTTGGTACACCGTAAACATTTGATAAATATTGAATTCAACTAGATAAGTTCATATGGAGAACTGGAGAGCAGATCTGATAATTATCAAAGATATTGGCTAATTAGTGTTCAGAAATTGAAATACCAAAACCATGGAAGTGTAGAAGAATCAATTTCATTACTGGAATGTGTTTGAAAAATGATCAAGGGAGAGAGAAGTTTAGCATCGAGTTTGAAATCCTTAGAAATTTCAAGATTATGATATTTCATCTTGGGAACAAAGAGTGTTAATGTCAATGGCTTAATAGATTTTTCTGTTAAGAGACAATATGATTAAATATTTGAGAACATGAAAGATGTTTGAGCCAAGGATTGAAACATGATGACTTATTTCAATAAATAGACCTCTGAAATACATGAAACCAAATATTTTAAAAATGAAGTGTTTTTATTATGAAAATACATTAAGTGGCTTCTGATAAGGTAAGTGGTGCAAGCTCTGCATGAAGGTGTTACAATTTCATTATCCAACTGTAGCAATAGGCCCTGTCAGTAAGTCATCTGTTGTTAGTATGGCTTGCAGCAAGCTAAGCATCTACCATCTAGAAACTAGCTAGGTAAGGGACTTCTAAACTTGGCTTGCTTAATGACTGCTCACCCAACCTTTAAGAAGTCACTTAAATTAAGTCTTGCAAATAATTTTCAAGGGAACATTGGCAACAAATCTCTTTGCTTGACAAATTTTGAACATGGTTCAATCCGTTCCTATTAGAGATACTTCCTACCACTTCTATTGTTTTCTTTACGAACAGACTAAGGTGATTTAAGCATCTACACCCACAATGATACTCAAATTCCCCTCAACCTCCCATACACAGAGAAAACTGAAAAAAGAAAGTAAAGGCAGATCAAGTCGTCTTTTTCATTAGCCTCAGTGACTTAGTAGATGCTTGTTGAGTGGCTAACTTGCTAATTCTCTCCTGAATTATTTTAGACTGAACACATGAACCAATGCTTGCTTTTATGGACGAATTTGAAAATCTATTGCTTAACTTCCTTAATAATAGCAATGACATAAGCATGAGAGGCAGATAGGTACAGTTGATAGAGTACAGGGCTTAAAGCCACTAAGGCCTAGGTTCAATTCTACCTCTGACACAGATTGTGGTTTGTCCTTTGTTCTCAAAGAGAAGATGATGCCATGACTTGCAGCCAAATTGGATTTAAGTGAGGGAGGGCTGTGCAAAGTCACCAGCCTCACTTTCTCCTCCAGAGCCATCTGAGTCCAGTGGCCAGAGATAGACCAGGACAACTGGAGATAGCCCAGGATGCAACCTCTGATGCTGACAGACTATGTGACCATGGGCAAGTCATTAATTCTCTCTGAACCTCAAAGAATCACATTTTAGAGTTGGGAAGGACCCGAGTGGCTATCTTTTCTAATTTTTGCCTAAAAGGAATTCTCATGATAGCATGCTAGACAAGAGGTCATCTAACTTCTTCTTAAAGACCTCCAGAAAGGGAAAACACACCACCTACTTAAAAAGTCCATTTTATTTTTGTACCGTTTTAATTGTTGGAAAGTTTTTCCTAAGATCAAATCTATATTTACCTTTATTTGCAACTCACCCTTATTGCTCCTTATTCTCCTCTGTGGGACCAAATAGAACATATCTACTCCTTCTTTCATAAGATATTTTTTCAAATATGGGAAGACATTATAATATCTTCTGCTCTTTAGGCTAAACACCCTGAGTTTCTGGAAGTGATCCTTATGACAGGTATTCAAGGCCCTTCACCATTCTGGTTGCTTTCCTCTGGATGCTATGGCTTACCAATGTCTTCCTTAAACTGGTACCCCAGAAAAAAAAAAACTGTAATACTCCGTATGTGATTTGACCAGAGCTATTTATATAACTCTCACTTATTCTTGAAAGATTAGCCTCCTTTAACACAGGCCAAGATCATATTAGCTTTTTTGGCTATCACATCACACTGATGACTCATAATGAGCTGGAACTTCACTAAATTTCTCAGATATTTTTCAAACTGCTCTCTAATCATATATGCCCCATTGTAGATTTTTGAATTTGATTTTTTTTTACTCAAGCGTAAGATTCCACGTTGATTTCTATAGACTTTCACTTGCCTTAACCTGCAAAGATCTGCATTCTCGTCTACACTATCGATAGTACCTACCCAACGGGGATGGTGTGAGGCCCTATATAAATATTAACTGTATTTACTCATCAATTGTTATTATGTCTACTAGATACAATTTACTTTGCTAAAGATAAAGGAGACACAAATATAAAATGATACAAAACCAAATAATGTTTGTGCTTCAGCTGCATAGATCTACTTGAAACATTACATAGGAACAATTTTCACTAAGTGCTTTTAATAACTGAAGAAGACAAAACTACAGCATCTACATGCTTCATATATCCTCCTTTGTTTTGGCCAAGTTAAACTAAACGATAAAGTTAAATTTCTAGGATTGTGTAGAATCATTTCTGTGGACTAATCTAGGCCCAATTGCCAAAATAAATTTGGCCTCCCAGTATCCTCAGTTTTCATCCATCTCTGATGGAGACCTCTTTTCAGATTTATACTTTTTGTTTATTTAAAGGAACAGGATTTTCCAATGAGCTCCTGTAGTCTTAAAAATCACCTCCATGATATATTGAGTTTACATTACAAACAAGTTAAGATTCCCAGTCTGTCAGAGCTCTTCTCCTAGGAAACCAAGAAAAAGCAAAGTTCAGCTAAACTGCACAATTAATTCGAGATCACTTCTGAGTGGAGAGGAAAGGTTGCTTTAAGCTGTTCTGTTCTCTTCCTAGGGATTTAAGGTCAGTTTCAAGAAGCAAAATTACTATTCTCTTAAAGTTGTCTCTCCTGATTTGTATTCCTGTAATTATCTCCTCAGATCCTCTTCCTTTTTAACTTGTAAACTCAGCTAATAAATCAATTTGAGGATTAGCTACATGTAAATATACCTATCCAGGCAGCAGGGGGAACAGGAAAATGGATGAAACTGGGCAATTGCTGAATGCTGGTCTTGCTAATTCAGTGAGTGTGTTCTACACAAAGGAATCTGAGTCTGAAGTCTCTCTTGTTCTTTACAAGAAGTAAAGTTCGAGACTATCTCTTCCTTTAGGGAAGCTCTTCCCTTGAATTTAGATGTTTTTAAAAAATAATTGTGGCTGTACCCTTTCACTGAATGAAAAGTGATCTCTAACAGTTGATAGAAGATCAGAAGAACAGGTTGACTTTTAAGAAGTTTGTCCTCCTGACTTCCCTGGATGCCTTAGCCTTCTTAACTACTGTCATTAAGAGGCTTTAGAGTAGAAAGGACAAACAGTTAAAGAAAACACTGAAATTTGCTGAATAATCAATAACAATGGTCAGAGCCAATACTTAAGTCTGTTATTGATTTTTATCTTTAAGGAAGAGGTCAGAATGGCACCAGGCTTAAAGTTGTTTTTCATTTAAGCATCCGGGGAGCTTTAAGAGAAAGGTGTAATCATCAACCATGTGGGAAAGGCAAGATCCTTTTCTATTTCTTCAAATTCAAAATACCCTCTTCCTCCTTCCGGGGTCATATCACACAATTTAAAAATTAATAAATAAAAGTGGGCTCAATTAATTTTGTTTTCATAATTGTGGTGCTTCATGAAACAACTTGAACACCATGGGGAACTATAAAATCAATATTGGGAATCACTGTAATTGGGGCTTCACCATTATGACTACGGGTTTACAAATATTCTTTAAATAGGAAGTTTCCTAGGTACTTATGTATGCATATACATAAATACAAATATGCACTTGTTTGTGGGAATAGTTTGTGAAGCTTGACTGAAAACAGGATGAGATGAGATTTTCTATAAGATCTTTCTATGTCTTTTTGATGTGGTACAGGACCTGGAAACTTCCCCCCACTTTGAACTTTCTCACATGGCCAAGTCTCTTGCATTTGCCTGTGGCATTGACCCATCCGAGTTAACTGGCCTTTCATTGTGGCCCCATGGCCAAACCTCCAATTCTCTGTTACATCCCTATCAACTCCCCACCACTTCCTATCCTTAGTTGCTTCTAGATCCCTTTTCATAGTCATCCCAGACTACTTGTCCACTCCCATCCAGATCTTCCCATTCCTTGACCACTGTATGTAAGACCCATTCTGCCTCCATTAAAGAGCTCAGATTCCTTAATAGTCTAGCCAATGGCTAGATTCAGTCTGGCCAATATGGCAGAATTTTAGAATCATGCCCACCCTTACCTGTGTTCTAATAAACCTTGCCTTTGGCTGAAAAAAGGCTTGGGTTGAATTCATTTGAGGCAGGACCCATGCATCACTATTTTGGGGCCCCAGAACCCCTAAACCTCAACATTTGATTCTATGATTTTATCTTATTTCTTCATTTATTATATCCTATTTGTTATTCATAAAATATTGCATTGCCTCATGCTGTGTGACCCTAGGTGAGTTACTTAACCTTTCAGAGTTCCCAGTCAACTTTCTAAGACTGTAAATTGCAGCATAGTTGCTGATCTGCACCTATGGGGAGACATAGTAATAAATGGGATAGTCAGGAAAGACATCTTGTAGGAGGCTGCATGTGAGCTGAGCTTTGAACTGAGCTAGGGGTTCCAAGAAACAAAAGCCAAGAGGGAAAGCATTCCAGGAATGGATGTGAAAAATGGAATGCTTCATATGGGGCACGGCAAGTAGGCCAATTTGGCTGCAATGCAGAGTGCATGAAGAGTAATAATGTATAATCACTCTGGAAAGATTGGTTGGAGGCAGATTGTGAAAGGCTTTAAATATCAGACGGAGAAGTTTACATTTTATTCTGGTGGGAAAACGGAGGCCCTGGAGCTTCTTGAAAAGGGGAATGACATGGTCAAACTACTGGTTTGGGGATATCAATTCAGAAGCTTTGGTGAGGGAATGGAGAAGGGGAGACCATTTAGAAGACTATTTCAAAAGTCCAAGATGGCCTGAATTTAGGTGGTTGTAGTGCATTTGAGTAGGTGAATGGTTGTAAAAACTGTTGTGGAACTAAAATTTAGGATACCTGGCAACTGATTGAGCATTGTGGGGGAGGGCTAAGGGGGAGAGGAGCGAGAATGAAGGGTCAAAGATGTAAAAGTGGGAAAATGGTGGTGCACTTGAGAGAAATAGGGAAGTTTTATTTTCCAACTTATAGAGAGAGAAAGTTGACAGAATAGGTTGGAGTGAGATCATGGAGGACTAAGAATACCAAAGTAAGGAGTTTGGACTTTATTTTGTAGATTATGTAAACCTACTGAAAATTTTAAAGTAGGGGGTAACATATTTGAGGGTGAAGAATAATCACAGTTCTCTAAAGCATAGTTGTTAACCTTGGGGTTGTGTGTGATGGACCTCCTTCTTAGTCTGGTGAAGCCTATGGACCAGACCCTTTCTTAAAATAATACTTTTAAATGCACAAAAATACATATGATTACAAAAGAAAATCAACTATTTTGAAGTACAATTATCAAAATTAAAAATAAAAACAAGTTCCTGGATTCTAGGTTAAGAACTTCTGATCTAGAGGTAAAATGAGATAGGCCTGGAAGAGAGTTGATGTTTTTAAAATTGTTGTTGTGTGGAATGGGAAGAGAAAATGTAGGACAGTTATGATAAAGAGTAAGAATGCATTGAATGAGTGAATAAATGGGGTAGGGCATTAAAGAGAGGTAAGAAGCAAAGAACCACTCTAGTTTGAACAATAATTTCTGAATTGGTTCCCCTAATGCCAGGCTTCCCTCTTTGCACACTGTCTTCCACACAGCTATCAGAACAGTCTTTGTGGGGCATAGGTATATACCATATCACTCTTCTGCTCAACAGTCTTATTGACATAAGATAAAATAAAAAAATCCTCAAGTCAGCTTTTAAAGCCCACTGTAATCTGACTCCAGTTGGCTCTTCTGGTCTTTTTTTTTTGTATTATTCCACTTAACAGACCCTATGTTCCAATAAAACTAGGCACTGATCAATATTCCATCTCTAATTTCCATGGCTTTGCAAACGATACCCACACCCTTCCCTCCGCACATCTAGAAGGTACTTCTTCCTTACCTGTGCCTGTCAGAGTCTTTATCTTTCTCCAATCCTCAAGCAGATACTGGCTTTTCCACGAAGGTTTCCTCTTAATTTACAACGCTTTCCCAGTTGTCACTGCTCCTATCTGCCAAAAGGACCTTGTATTTACCCATTTAAATAGAAGCTATGAGAGACAGCTGTGGCATATCAGATAGAGAGCTAGTGCAGATGTCAGTAAACCCACCTCTATGGGTTTCAAAATCCACCTCTGTGAATGCTGACTATGTGATCCTTCTTGAATTACTTAAGCTCTCATTTCCCCCCTCCCCCACCCAGGTAATTCTTTTAGACTTCAGGTTTCAGAATAATGCTGATTTGCATTGGTAGAGGAATTTTGTTTTGGTGGTGGTGGTGGTGGTGGTGTGGGGGAGTTGAGGGGAGAAGTAAACCAATGCTGTCAGAGGTCTGGCTCCACCCTCACCTCAAAAAAAAAGTATCTGTAGTATTTCTCTGCAGAATGTAAGTTTCTTGATGGCAGATACTGTTTAATTCAATTTTTATATTCTATCCACAGCACTGAAGACAGTGCCTGGTACACAGTAGATACTTAATACATGTTTGTTGAACTGAATTGAATTAATGATGAGTCAAATTTTTAAGCCTGAGTCATTTATAGAATAAATATCCTATTGCTGGAAATAGGAAAATCATAATGGGGATGGGTGTGGGAGCAGATGTTACTTGTATAAAGTTGCTTCTGAGTGAGAACACACCTGAATGAAAATGTTAGCAATATTATGTTCAAATTCCTTGACCAATATAAACTAGTGGGTGCCAGGAGACTTGTACTCTACTGTAGATACACTGTAGGACCAAGGGCAAGAAAATTAACCTTTCCTTGCCTGAGATTATTTCAACAGTGATAACCAACCAATTGAAAGGATTCAAATTCTTTTTTTCCACACAACATATACCCATTTTATTGCTTTCCACCTACTGCAATTGAACTCTTTCCCTCATCCTTATCCTCATCCGTTACCTTCCTATATCCCTCACTAAAGTTGTAGGAAATAATCCAATTGACCAATTCATAGGACCATAGAATATAGAGTTGGGAGTAATTCTAGACCAATAATATTCTTTTCTACCACAGCCCCATCATATAGTCTTCTAGCTTTAGCTCGAATATCTCCAGTGAAAGGGAGTCTACCAATTCTTGTGGTAGCCCATCGCATTTAGGGGAAACTTTTTTGATTCAGCCTAAAGCTGGCTCTCTGCTTCTTTCATCCATTGTCCCTAGTTTTGCCATCTCATGCCCAGCAGAATAAATTTAGTCGCTTTTGCCCATGCCAACTTTTCAAATCCTAAGATGTAATCATAAAGACCTAAGTCTTTTCTTCTCTAAACTAAATATCCAAAGTTCCTTCAGCTGAGCCTAATATTAAATGGTTTCCATTCCTCTCATTCGTTGTCCTGATTGGCCTCATCTGGATGCTTTCTAGTTTGTTTCTATTCCTCCTAAAACGTGATTATCAGAACTGAACTCAGGTACGGTCTAACCAGTTTGGAGCATAATGGAGTTAGTTTTTTTGAAGATACTAAAGAGTTGTTTTAGTGCCATGTAGACACTGACTCAGTTTTTCCATCTATAAAATAGAAGTAATAGAAGTATTGCGATTGAGTTGGAGAGTGGGCTTCCATCACCATATAGATGGTTCCTTTCCTTTCATATGTTTACTTGGTGAAAGAAGGACTACCTCCTTATCCCGAGTTCATGGGCAATGCCACTAAATAGAAGCATTCTATATGGTTGCATGGTTCTATCTAGGGATGAGACTGCCGGATAGTGTATGAGCCTGAATCTATCTTGGCCCCCAGGGCATAGTTTCTGCTGTTCCTGCCTTCCCACTCTAGTGGTTTTTTAAGTGGCTCTGAAAGCTGCTTAGGAAACTCCATTTGGCAGTTATTCTAGAGGTTGCCAACCCCAGCTGAGCAGTCTTCCACTTGACCCTGAGTGTAGGTAGAGCAGAAAACTTGGGAGAAACTCCAAGGGAGAGATTTCTTTCCTCTGCCAATCCAGAGCTTGTGAGGGCAGCAGAGAGAATCACAGCATAACAGGAATTTTCCCCTTATCTTGTTCAGAAGGATATCTTTAGCAAAATGGAATGATGCCTATAAAAGTACTTGGAACTCTTTCAAAGAAAGGTGTTATCTAAATCCAAGAGATTTTTCCTATTGTTTTTAATAATGCCTCCAAAAATCTAGGGCGCATATTCCCTCCTTATTATTTCTGTATCTAATTTATAAATTAACAAAAAGGAAAAATGGAAAAAAATATTGCCTAATGTGATAGTAAAAGTGCTTCTATGGGGTGCGTCAGGGTGACATTGGAGTTTAATACGGTGAATCTACGTAAAATTCCATTACAATGAATACATTACCCAAAGGTTCTATATAACAAATCTATTAACATATCTCATAGTAACAGCACTTTTAAATTTTGTTACTATGGAAGTCCTACAGTGAATTATCCTGTATAAGTGTTCTCTTTAGTCTTTGCACATATAAGAGTTCCTTTTGAGGAAAACTTGATAGTGTATCATTTGTGTTGAAGGCAAAAAAACACATAGTTGTGTAGGGCTTACCATACTCTCTAGTGTGGGTCCAAATAATAATCAAATGTAATTGGGAAATATTTAATGAAATAAATAAAAATACAACAAAACAAAGATAATATTAATATGTGCTTTTCTAAGTCAGTATGCAGACGTCTAGGATCCTTAGATATGGTTCAGTGGTCCTCATTTCTAGTTGAGTTTGTTACCACATCTCTTGAGGATGTCTTGCCAACATTATTCCTCCCCACTTAAAACATTTTAGCCATTACCTGCAGAAAAAAAGAGTTAGGACCCACAAAACACCACCCGAACAAAATCAAAGTACACTCAAAGTATGCAGGGCCATTAACTCATTTTTGGAGGAGAGTTAGATATGTACAGGATGCTTCCTTCTTTTTGCAAGGAGAGGGGAAGAAGGCAGGGATCTTGACCTATCTTATTAAGAAAGGCAGCTGAGGTTAAAAGGATAGGGTGCTGCATTTTTACACTGGGTTGCTATTGGTAAGATAACTAGGTTTCTAAGCCATGAGACTTTCTAGAAGAATAAGTTTTCAGGGGTTCTTAACCTGGGGTCCATGAATTTGTCTTTTTAAAAAATTTTGATAATTGTATTTCAGTGTAATTGATGTTTTTTATAATCTATTTATTTGACTTAATTTTTTGCATTTAAAGACATTATCCTATGAAATATTTCATTGGTTTTGGGCAGCTAGGTGGTACAGTGGATGAAGGAGTCGGGAAGACCTGAGTTCAAATGTGACCATGGACACCTACTAGTTGTGTGACCCTGGGCAAGTAACATAACCCTGTTTTCCTCAGTTTTCCTATCTGTAAAATGAGCTGGAGAAGGAATGACAAACTACTCCAGTATCTTTGCCAAGAAAACCCCAAAAGGGGTCATGAAGAGTTGGACATGACTGAAAATGACTAAAACAAATTCTATAGGTTAGCCTGATTGCCAAAACAGGTTTATGACAAAAAAAGAGATTTATGACAGGTTTATGACAAAAAAAGACCTCTCCCCCTTTCAGATGGACTGCAATCTCCCATACCCATAAGGATGTAGGTATTTGGCATTTTTTCACCTTTGTTTTTTAGTTAAGAAAACTAAGACACAGAAAGAATCCCAGATTCTAAGTGTCAGAGCCAGAACCTACCCAATCTCTCATCTTCTGATACCAAAACCAATGCTCTTCTCCCTATATTTATCAAGGATTCAGTGATATGCAATTTCATTGAGAATGGGTCTTCATCCTCCCGTATAATAAGAGCTAACTTTTATATAGTGCTTATTATGTTCCAGGTACTGTGCTAAGTACTATTATTATCTCTTTGGATACTCTATTTGATTATTATTTCTTTTGATCCTCATTTTAATCTTCAAATATTATCTCATTTGATCCTCAAAACAACCCTGGGAGGTAAATACTATTATTATCTCCATTTTCAGATGAGGAAACTGAGGCTAACCAGTTCAAGTAACTTGCCCCAATTCATACTGCTAGAAAGTGTCTGAGGCTAGATTTGAACTCAGGTTTTCCTGATTCCAGGCTCGGCTATCTAGCTGCCTAGCTTGCCTTGAATATAGTCAGCAACTCCTCTCTCATTTGATAGAAAGATTTGCAGCACACTTCTATTTGAAAAACTTATCCCTCTGCAGCCAGTCTGGTGACAAACCTCTCTGAAATTTGCTAGGATGGTCTTTCCATGAGAGACAAAAGTTCTGTCCCTGGGACTACACTCAATGTCTTCATAGTTTGGTGAAAACAACCAGAATTCATATTCTCTGGCACAGCCTTTGAGGATCAGGATAACCTCCTTGCTACCTTGAGGCATAAAAGCTTCACTTTTCTAGAAACTTCATCATACATGGCTCAGTATTACTAAGCAATGGAGTCCAGCCTTAGGCACAATGGTGGAACAGACAAAATACATAGCTGGTGGCTTCCCAGATGGCTTACTCCCCATAAAAGTTGAGGCTACTTAATCTAAACACTACTGTAATGAATATTACTAGTGGGCTGCTGGGTGATTTTTTCCCCTAGTAATTTCATATTTTTACAAGGACCTCCTGAACATAATTTAGCTTTAATCTCTAATCTTAGAATTTAAGTCCTTGTCACAGAATCTGTAGAAGATACTTTGGGGGATGCCATTTGGTACACCTATTCACAGGGTCCACCCAGACCAAAATCTAATGAAAAGAGGTGCTAGGAATTTAAGGTTCTCTTGTCTGTCTTCTCTAATTTGCTGTGTGATTTGGTATGCCCTGCTAACCCTAGTTATGCTATCAAGGGCTGCCAAGAAGGTAAATGCAGAAACCCATAAACCACTCCGGGCAAGCTGCAGAAGTAAAAAAAAATACTTTGTACAAATATCAGATCTTCATTTGTGATGGCTGATTATGCCGACCATTTCTGACCTTATGGTGTGGTCTGCAAACTGGCATGCATTATGATATATTTTGTGAAAGCAATTTCCATTCCATTGTATGTGCCAACACATGGTGCTTTAAAAAGTTAAGCAAAACACAAAATATTACCAATATTCTCTCTGTTCTGTATTAAAACATGAAACAACAATAAATACCTCACATACCCCACTATGCTAGATGGATGGATCTGGGACACCCATTTACTTGTTTATGTCCATTAAGGCTTCTAGCACAAGGTACAAACCAGAGAAAACCCCCAAGACCCACATTTCAGGTCTTCGATGGAGTTGAAAGTTGGATAATTAGGCACTGGAGGCAGCAAGCTTGACAGAAGGAAATACAAGCCAGGGAGTCAAAGGATCTGGAACTGAGTCTTAGCAAGGCTACCAAATGTGCTAGTCACTTTGCTTCTCTGGTCCTTTACTTCAAAATGAAGATACCTGATATCCATATTTTCTGTAAGGGTAGAATAAGTTGAGTCAACAAGAATTTATTATCTACTATGTGTCACATACTGTGCCAAGTCCTGGGGATATAAAGAAAGACAAAAAGTAAGCATAAATGAAATAAAAATACAATAGAACATAATTGTGTTAAAATGTGTTTTTCTAAGATAACATGCTGCCCACAAGGATCCTTATATATGGTTTAGTGGCTCCTGTTTCTACCTGAATTTGGCCCCATTGCTGTAGACATTTAAAAGTTCATCATAATTACTTATTGTGGATAAATAGGAATTAGGGAAAAATGTTTTCTAACTCACAGGAACATTTTAGTGGCTCATTTTCCTTATATATGGTAAAATGAAGGGAAACGTCAACTTTTTTTCTTATTGACTAAAAATGTCAAATACTAGTTATTGTTAATTTGTAAAAAAAACAAACAAACAACTCTTTTATTTGTCTCTTTATATGACAAGTCAGGAGCCCAGTCTATATTTCTGCTTCTCTTTTACTCTGATGATCAATTATGAAGACTTTGTAGTAGAACCAAACATCTATCTAATCTATCATCTATTTACCTATTTTGCTTCTATCTAATCATAGATCTAAAGTTAAAATTGACTTCAGAAGCCATCTGATCCAAGGCCTTAGTTTTACAAGTAAAAAAAACCAGACACATTTGTAGCAGGAAGAGAAGAAAAAGAAGTTGAAGGAATATTACACATAGGCAATGAGGAAAGAAAGCTATCACTTTTTGCAGATGATATGATGGTACACTTAGAGAACCCAAGAGGATCAACTAAAATACCGGTTGAAACAATTAGCAACTTTATCAAAGTTGAAAGATATAAAATATACCCACACAAATCATCAGAATTTCCATATATTACCAACAAAACCCAGCAGGAATAGAAAGGAAGAGAAATTCCATTTAAAATAACTGCAGACAGTATAAAATACTTCAGAGTCTACTTGCCAAGACACACACAGGGACTATATGAATGTAATTCCAAAACACTCTTCACTCAGATAAAGACAGATCTAAACAATTGGAGAAATATTAATTGCTTATGGGCAGGCTAGACCAGTATAATAAAAAATGAGGATACTACCTAAATTATTTTACTTATTCAGTGTCATGCCAATCAATATACCAAAGAATTACTTTCTAAAGCTAGGAAAAAATAATAACAAAATTCATCTGGGAGAACAAAAGGTCAAGTCTATCAAGAGAGTCAATGAAAAAAATGTGAAAAAAGGGGGCCTGGCAATACCAGTTCTCAACCACGTGACAAAGCTGTAATCATCAAAAACAATTTGTTACTAGATAAGAAATAGAGTGGTGGATCAATGGAATAAATTAGGTACACAATATATAGAAGCAAATAAGCACAGTAGGCTACTGTGTAATAAACCCAATGATCTAGGCTATTGGGACAAGAACTCACTATTTGACAAAATTTCTGGGAAAACTAGAAAAGTCTGGGAGAAACTAGGCAATGTTTCACACTGCATGCCAAGATAATCTCAAAACGGGTACATGATTTACATATAAAGAATTATATCATACAGAAATTAGAGATTCAGGGAAAAATACCTGTCAGATCTATGAATGGGGTAGAGTCCATGACCAAAAAAGTAGAGAGGTTCACAGGAGCTAGCATGGATAATTTTGATGACATGAAATTTGAAGGGGTTTGCACAAACAAAAGCAATGCAGTCAAAATTAGAAGAGAAACAGGAAATTGGGGAAAATTTGTTTTGCAGCAAGTTTCTCTGATAAAGGTCTTGTTTTTCAAATATGTACAGAACATAGATTTAGAAAAACAGGAGTTTTCTCCCAATTGACAAATGGTCAAAGGACATGAACAAGCAGTTTTCAGAAGGAATCAAAGCTATCCATAGTCATATTTAAAAATTGTCTGAATCACCAATAATTAGAGAAATCTAAATTAAAACAACTCTGAGGTACTGTGTTATACCCAACATTGGCTAAGGTGACAGAAAAAGAAAATGACAAATGCTAGAAAGACAGGTATACAAAAATGCACTATTGGTTGAGCTATGGACTGTTCCAACTATTCTGGAAAACAATTTGGAACTATGTCCAAAGGACTATAAAACTGTGTATACCCCTTGACGTAGTGAAACAACTACTAGGGCTATACCCCAAGTAGAACAAAGGAAAAAGAAAAGGATCTATATTTACAAAAATATGTATAGCAGCTCTTTTTATGTTGCCAAAGAGTCGGAAACTAAGGGGATGCTCATCATTTAGGAAATAGCTGAACAAGTCATGGCATATAATTGTGATGGAATACTATCATGCTGAAAGAAATGAAGAAGAGAAACTTGGGAAGACTTATAGGAACTGATGCAAGTAAAGTGAGTAGAATGAATAGAACAAGCTATATAGTAAGCAATATTCTTAAGAGTAACTTAATAACTCTGATGAACACAATGCTCTAACATAATTCCAAAGGAATCATGAAGTAAAATGCAATCTACCTCCAGATAGAGAACCAATAATCTCAGTGTGTAGATTGAAGCATTTCTTTTTCCTTTCTTCATTTTCTTTTCCCCCTTGAGAACATGGCTAATTATCTTTCCCTGAAAACCCCTCCTTCCTAACTCCCATCTTACTGTTAAAGGATACTACTATCCTGATAGTCAGCCAGGTTTGAAACCTTGGTGTCATCTAGACTTCTCACTCATCCTTATACTAATCTACTATCAAATCTTGTCATTTCTCATAACATCCTTATAGATGCCTCCTTGTGTTCACTCACACAGCCACAGGTCCTTATCACCTCCATCCTGCAAAAGTCTTCCAATAAGTCTTCTTGCCACAAATCCCATCCATCCTCTACTTAGCTGCCAAGGCATTTTTCTAAAGCATAGTTCTGATGTGTCACTTCCGAGTTTAACAGGCCCCAATGGCTCCCTGTTACCTTTAGGATCAAATAAAAACTTCTATGTTTGTCATTTAAAGTCCTTCACAATCTAAAACCTTCCTACCTTTCCAGTGTTTCTATACTATATGAGCCTCAATGTAGTTTAGATAGCTAGGTGGAACAGGGAATAGAGCACTGGGCTTGGAGTCAGGAAGACCCAATGGATTGAGACACAAGCTAGCTGTGTGACCTAGAGTAAGTCACTTAATCTCTTTTGCCTCAGTTTCTTCAACTGTCAAATGGAAATAATAATAGCAACTATCTCCCACTTAGTACAGTGCCTGACACATAGTAGATATAGAAATGCTTATTCCCTTCCCTAATTCTACAATTCAGTGACATCAGCCTTCTTGCTCTTCTTTGAATACAATGTTCTATTTCCCATCTCTGTGCCTTTTCAATGGCTGTCTCCCATAACTGGAGTGTTTTACCCATTCACCGCCATCCTTTACTGTCCATGATTTCTTTTAAGACAAAGTTCAAATCCCAGCTTCTTCAGGATGCCTTGCCTAGCCCCTCTAGTACTAAAGGTATCACCACTCAGATTGTCTTCACTCTACTCTGTATATATTTTGTATGGACCTAGTTGTTTCCAGATTGTATCCCCAATTAGAATATAAATTCTTTGGGAGAAGGTGCAGTGGTTTTGCCTTTATTTGCATCAATGGTACTTAGCACACTGACTAGTACATCATATTTGCACAATAAATGCTTGTGTATTCACTGATTGTCTGAGGTAGAACCAGACCCCTGGCCATTTCTAAATTATTTCCTTGCTCTTTGGAAATCCTCCTCTTCCCCTCTCCCCCTCACTGGAACTTAGACTCTGCCTCTGTGACTCTGAGCTCTGATAGATGAGCTTTTGCTTCATCTTTTCCAGTATGTGAGCACTGCAGTATTTTCTGGACATTTATAAGCCATGTTACTATGTGTATACCCTTCTCCTCTATTCTAACTCCTTTATGGGAGGTTTATCTTCCCCCCTTCGTAGAATATAAGTTCCTTGACAGCAAACACTGTCTTGATTTCTTATATTTGCATCTCTAGCGTTCAGCAAGAGCTCATAGTAAGTACTTAAAAACAAATGCTTTTACATTCATTGATTCATCCATCCATTCATCCATCCATCCATTTATTCATTCCTTCATACAGCTCATATCACTTCAGAGCCAGTGCTCTTTCTCCAACCTTACTTTTCTCCCATTTCTAAATACATTTTTGTTCAGTTGTGTTGACTCTTTGTGACCCCATTTAAGGTTTTCTTGGCAGAGATACTGTCAGCTCATTTTACAGATGAGGAAACTGAGTCAAACAGGGTTAAGTAACTTGCCCAGGGTTGTGCAGCTAGTAAACATCTGATGTCAGATTTAAATTTATGAAGAGGAATTTTCCTGACTCCAGGCCCAGCACTCTAGCCACTCTACCACCTACCTATGTACTAATACATACATACATACATGCATATATACATTTGTATGTTTACATAGTCATCTTTACTTCTAGAAAATTTCTGAAATGTTCTTCCGCACTTTGCCTTTGGCTGACCACACACTCACTTCTCCCCTTGGTTGTGGTGCTATCATACTCTTACCTTTTTCTTTAAGATAATTCCTTCAAACAAGAAAGGATGTCCTCCACTGTTTATTATTTATGTTTTAATTTTTTCCATCTTCCGTTTTCTTCTGGGTTTGCTTAGAAGATTTGACCTCAGCAAACAGAATGCACACTTTGTTCTAGTTTGGAAAACTACAGCAGTTTACCTATAGGGAGTTGGAGGCTTAGATAGTTGACTAGCTTCAGAGGTATTAGTTCCCATCTGGATATTCCTGAGTGACTTCCTCACAATGTGAAAGGATCTTGGAAGTCACTTTCAACTGCTGCTAGAGTTCCTGTGGCTAAGGACCTATAAATTCCAATTGAAAGCCTAAGATTCTCTCCTAATCTTCCTGAGTACTTAATCTATTTGAGGGGGTGCTCACTGTCTCTCAGTGGATAATTTTATAGTAGTGGCTGCTTCAGTTGAGAGAGGGTGGCCCACCTAAGTTGTGGTTAGGGAATCTTCTTCTTGAATCTATTTGGCTTACCTGCCACTGATTGCCAAGTGCTCTTCTGTAGTATATACAACAAATACATATTTGTTGAACAAATTTATGAATGTTATGCCTTAGCAATTTACTTACAGTGTCCTGTCCTATAAATAGAACATTATCCATTCCCTTAGACTACTGAGTTTATTTCTTGAAATCCTTTCAGATTGTCCTGGTCTTTTGAGAGCTATCAGACAATATCTATTCATACCATTGGATTTGATGTGGGTTTGAATCACCATCACCTGTGTCACTTACCACCAGTGGGTTTTCTAAGTACAGTGCCTGGCACGTTGGGGGTGCTTAATAAATACTTATTGATTTGACTTGGCATCCAGTGTTACCTTGGGCAAGTTCACCTAACCTCTCTGGGTCTTATTTTCCTCCTTTTTAAAAGGAAAGGATTGGATCAGATGACCCATTATCTAAGATGCCTTACATTTATGAGTTTAATAGCTTATGACCCTTTTTTTAAAGTTACAAATGCTGTTACCCTTGTCTCAGTTTGCCATTAAACAGCAAGTTGTTTCTAAAGTGGAAGCATAAATTCAATATTTTTGTAGCTAGCTTTAAGGGTTTTAAGATCAGTCATAACCAATTGATATATTTCAATGTTTCAGTTTACTTTATTGTGACAGCAACAGAGCATTAGTAGGGCAATTCTAGCTGAGAAAAAAATTGTGATTGGAACCACAAATGGAAAGATAAGATATATACTTTGAGCAGATGGGTAGCACGTTGTAATGGAATGAATGCACTATGAGGTCTGTGACTTAAGTCTTGGCTTATGAAGGGAGCAGGGCCTTCAAAATGATCCCCGATCATAATTTCTAGTGGTATTATGAGAAAATAAAACTAACCTAGATGAATCTCAGTTTCTTCATTTGTAAAATGAAAATAATAATACTTAGAGTACTCAGCTCACAGCATTATTGTGAGGAGAGTCCTTTGTAGATCTTAAAGCTCTATGTAAATAGGGATTTTGTTATTAATGTTATTTCCAATTCCTCTTGCCTAGTACATATCCATCATTCCAACTGCCTAACTCATATAAATTTTTTCAAGACTTTATCCAAATCCTGCCTGGTCTATGAAAACTTCTCTGATGATAACGACTTTTCTTCCTAAATTACAGTAGAACTTAATCTTGCTATCATCCATCTGACCATAAACCATATACTTCTTTATGGTATCTCTTTTATTGCTCTTTTATGTCATCACTTAAATTTTTGGTTGTTATTTAACTTTGCTCTGAGATTGTCTTGTCTTACCTTCCCAACTAATAATAATAGCACATAACTGTATACTTCTTTCAGGTTCAAAGAGTGCTTTAAATATATTATTATCTCTTTGGAATCTTCTAACAAACTTATGAGGCAGATAGGTGGTGTGATAGGGCACTAGACATGGAAGACATAAGTTCAAATCCAGCCTTAGGCATTTACTAGCAGGTGACCTCAAGCAAGTCACTTGACCCATGTCTGCCTTAGTTTCCCCATCTGCCAAATGGGAAGAATAACAAAATTTACCTCCTAGGGTTGTTATGAAGACAAAAGGAAATATTTGTAAAGTGCTTTGCAAAACTTAAAATGCTATATAAATGATAGATATTATTTATTTTTATTATTTTCATCCCAAATTTGCAGATGAGAAAATGGAAGATCGGAGAGATTCAAGTCTCTAGACTTGAAACTTAGTGTTCTTTCCCTTGTAGGACTGTTGTTGTTGAGTCATTTCAATTGTGTCCAGTTCTTCATGAACCCAATTTTGGGTTTTCTTGGCAAAGATACTGGATTGATTTGCTATTTCCTCCTCCAGTTCATTTCACAGGTGAGGAAACTGAGGCAAACAAGATTAAATGACTTGCCCAGGGTCACACAGCTGGTAAGTGTCTGATTCCTGATTTAAATGTAGGTCTTCCTGACTCCAGGCCAGGCACTCTATCTACTGCACTACCTCACTACCCTACCATAGGACTAGAGATCATAGATATAGAGCTGTAAATAGCCTTTGAGGTCATTGAGTCGAATCCCTCTCATTTTATAGAAAAGGAAACTAAAGGACAGAGAGGTGACTTGTTCAAATCTGAAAACCCTAAGCTCAAGATATTTTGCTTAATACTTTGCACACATCTAATGTGGTCCCTTATATAGAAAGACTCAGTCAATATGTGCTCATTTCTTTATTATTTGCCCAGTGATCATCATATGCTGCCCGCTTCTCCACAGGTTGGTCCCATTCTCAATGAAATTCAAAATTCAATTCACAAACATTAATTAAGTACCTATTATCTTGTGCTGGGATCTGGGGATACATGACAGCAGTCACTAGCCCCAAGGAACTCACATTCTACTGGAAACCCCTTTCTCAAGTTTTTATCTCTCAGTTTGGTCACTTTGCATAATCCGAGAAAAAAAATCCAAACAACCCAGCTTTTTTGACCAAATTGAGACCTAGGGACTAGACCCATTATTTCATTGATATAGAGAACTTGCAGATGAACCAATTGGCTCCACCAATGCAGGCTGGCACTTCCTCTGCAATGTATAGTCTCAGCTGACTAAAGCAGAGGTGGCAAACATGGATGCCTGTGGCCCACAACATTCTCAAATGTGCATGAACCAGATTACAAAGCAATTAGGAAATCTTTAACAAAACAAAAAATAATGCAACAAAACATAGATAACATATTTTAAAACTAAGTCAGTATACATCTGGTCCCTTACATAAAGTTTAGTGACGTCCTTCTCCTTCTATTTAAGTTTAATAGCACTGACCTAGAGCAAGTTAAATGACTTGCTTAGAGATACACAGCCAGTATTTGTAAAAGGCCAGTCTTGAACCCAGGTCTTCCAGGTTCTGAAGTCCACTCTATTCACTATACCATTGTTTTTGTTGTTGTTCAATCATTTCATTTGTGTCCAACTCTTTGTGACCTCATTTGGGGTTTTCTTGGTAAAGATACTAAAATGGTTTGCTATCAGCTCATTTTACAGATAAGGAAACTGAGGCAAACAGGGTTAAGTGACTTGTCCAGAGTCACATAGTTAGTAAGTATCTGAGGCCTGATTTGAATTTAGGAAGACAAGTCTTCCTGACTCCAGTCCCAGCACTCTATCCACTGCACGACCTATCTGCCCTACCACTATGGAATGCTGTCTTTCAAATTATACTTTTAAAATAAAACTTAAAAAACACTAAACAACCTAAAAATAGTCAAACCAATTTGTCTGTATATGACTGAGTACGTAGACTGATTTGTACATACACTAGCCCACATATTGGCTTGTAGGAACCTACTTGACTTTGCACTCTGTTCTTGAATCTATGCATGGGGTGGGGAAGGGAGTAGCGAAATGGGGAATATATGAGTAATCAAATCTGAGGAAGGACTTTAAAAGAGCAAAACCCACAGGTTTTCTGTGGAACAGTTGCTTCAACATAGTACTGTATTTTCAAACATGGTTCTTTATTCAGTACATGGAGATTGTATTATGGTGTTTTCCCAAGTTTCTTTTCCTGTCTCTCACCTTCTTTAAAATACATTTTTACAAGCTTCACCAGTCCCAGGAAAGGTTGTGTATTTGCAGGGGAAATAGAAAGTGTTGCACTGATACCAATCTCCTGGCATGCATAACTTTTCTGGTGAGAAATTATTTGACACTTTTATGGTTAACTTTTCCCATCAACAAGAAAAATCTGCCTTGCCTTTGTTTCTGGGAGAAATTATTTGGTGGGTACACACCATCCCACACTTCCTGGCACTAAATCTGACCCTTTAAGAAGACTATAGGTTTGTGGAAAAGATGGGAACAGAAATGATTTATTCTTTAATCTTCAATATACTACTGTTAAAAATTCTGTATATTGAGAGAGTCAGACACTCTTCGAACTTCATATTTTTTTCCTCAACCATTGCCTCTATTTATGGCCCTTGGACAAATAATTGACTCCAATTTAATGTATCGTGTATAGTGCACATTGCAAATCTAAGTTTGAATAGTTTAAAAGCAATATGAAATGTCAGCTATTATATTCTTAGTGTTTGCAAGAAATTCATATTCAGTGATTAGTAAAGAACAGTACTGTGTTCAGCTTAGACTTGTTGCAGCATTGTACTGCTAATTCTACAGAATTGTGGTTTGCCAAGAGCTACCTAGGAACTGATTTCCTGATTTGTCATTTACTCCTCCACTGTCTAGCGGAGCTTGCATCTCACGCCTAACACTAAGAGATACAAGTGAGTGGGATGATAAGTCTACAGAGTATGTGTTCTGTGTAGTACTTTAGAGAAGCCTACATATGTGCGTATGTCTAGATATGACCTAGTGATAATAATCTCTATCTGATTTGAGTTATTCCATTAAAAATAATTTTGAGATGTAATACCTAAAACTTAAAAAGTTGCTTTTAGTAGCCTTTGATTTCTACTGCCAAATACCCTGTTCATTTTTAATTTCTGTGATACAGGATAGAATCAGTATCAGAGAATCATAAGAAAATTTTAGCTTTTCCTTTGGCATACTTAGAGGTTGATAGGGCTAATGTAGTCAATGGAGTTAGTAAGTTGTTTTAATGCACAAATATAAACCACATAGACTTTTATGTTTCTTCTATTTTGTATTCGACATGGAAATCACTTTCATTTAAATAATAGAATTTACATGACAACAGATTCTAGGGCTCATTGGAGCAGCAGAACATATTAACTGTCACAGAATTTCCAGTTTGTAGAGTGGGAACTGAAATGGTCTTACTGCCAATACATTGGCAATGAAAATCTCTCATACACGTGGACCATCAGGGGTATGTTATTTAGAGTGAATCTTTTAGTAGTCACATGTGCCATTAAATCAAGAGAAGGCTCTTCCTATCTCTTTCTCTCTTCTCCATCTTTGTTTATATATCACACACACACACACACACATATATATACATATATAATGATACATTTTTTAAATGACCTAAGACATGTCTTAAACACAGAGCAGGGACTTCTAGAATTATAGATATCATTATATTATTCTCAACCATATTTATAAACTAAGTTTCTAGCCTGCAAGCAGATCAAATGTAATGGTGGAAAGGTCTAAAAGAGACCTGTTTTGCTAGAGTAAGTTAGTATAAAGAGGGTATAACTGGAAGTAAGTAACAAGATGAAATAGAGCAAAGGGAAAATTAGGCTGAATATCACACCAAAGTTCTTAATAGGGAGAATTATTAGACTGTGAAATAGTCTTCCAAAGGCAATGGTAGAAGTCATTACTTGAGTCATTTAAAACTAGACTGGACCAAAGCTTTCCAAAATACAGTATACTATAGGGATCAAACCTACATTAGCAGCGAAAGGAGGTGGATGATCTAATAGTCCCTTCTTTCTCACTGAGTACTATGATTGTACTGATTTTATGTGTCTCCATCTATGGTATGTAATCTTCCATCATTTTATGTTGCTCCTTGGTAGCAATTTGAAGAAACTAATCTAATGCTGGATTGCATTGAGTTAGCGTGTCTCGGAGGAGGCTAAAAGGAGCAGTAAACTCAACATAAAAGAACAAACCAGAACAAGTACAAGCTAAACAGGTTCCCTACTAGTTTTCTAACTGTATGCTTGGATACATTTGTCCAGAGTTTTGCCCAGGGAAAATAACTCTCACCCTAGTGTTCTGGCCTCATTCCAACATGGATAACTGCATTCTTCCCTCCTGTTGTTTCAATGGGGATTAAGTATTAATTTTCATTTCCTTTCTCAAATGGTTTCCTGGGATGCTGTTGTGTGGCTGTTAAACAAGTTGCCACATTTCATCCCTAAAGACAGCTAGCTACATGCTGACAATGGGCAGCCAGGTCCATGGGAAGGGTTCATGTATCAGTTTCTTGCCAATCATTCTTAGAGGACAGAAAACAAGAGGAAATGACTTTAGTTGTAAAAACTACTTTGCTATTAAGGGTAACTTACCAATGAAAGACTACCAAGGGATATTGTGATAATATGAATTTTTAAAATAAAGACAGTCATCTGTCTTGGATAACTTAAATGCTCACCTGACTGGAAATGGGGGATTGGGGGAAGATAAACTTTTGAGGTCCCTTCCAGTTATGCATTCAATGACAACAGAAAATAAAGACAAGCAAAAGTAAGATGTCAGTTTGTGTTACCCTTACATATTTTCTATGGCTATATTTAAATGATGTATACTACTAAGTGTAAACCAAACCAAGGAACTGGGTCATGTTTTAAGTATGCAACTGCTATGGGGCAGCAGATTTTTCCTCCTACCATTTCTCCACTATTTCTCCACCTTTCTGTATTGCTCATTCATTTGAAAATACTATCCCACAAAATGAGGTAGATCATTGAGCTTAATTGCACTAATTCTAATATCTGTTTCCTTTCTCTTGGTTTTACCTTATTTTTTCTCAACTCACTGATCACATGTTACTGAAGTGTGAAAATACAACACAAGGGAATAGAGAAGCTTCTTGTCACATAGTTCTAGCCTCATCCTTATGCTGGCATCATTTTCACTACTACACTTAAGCAAATGTGTTAGTTTTTACATTAAGATATTTCATGGCAAAGAACAAGGAAATGTATTAGAAGAATAGAGGCTTTATACTGAAAAAATAATTTTCTTCTTATCATCATTCAAAAAATCTGCTTACTGATATAATTGTTAATTCCACATGGGTTTTCACGGTACCATTTTTAAAAGTGCTGGTTTCAAGGAGTGGTTGTCCCCATTCACAGAGGTGCCATAAAGAGATGGAACAGCAGCTCAAAAAATAAGTGAAATTACTTCTGATGAAAACAACAAGAATGATAGTAACAACTGGTAATTTCATGTTAGGTATTCAGTGAACTTTGAAAGAGGGATGATTGAGATTTCAGTAGGGCTTTCTTCTAGGATGAGAGGTTCTTTGTAAATAATGGGATTTTTAAATTGACATCATCCAGAAGGTGGAAAAATCCACTTTATAAATATCTTGAGTCCAATATAAACATATTGAAAGTCTAAGTAGTATGCCATGTGAATGACTTATTTTTTTTTAATGCCACACTTTGTAATGACTAGGCAACAATTCAGAGCATCACAGAGGTCCTGAGGCGTGGGCATAGCAACTCTTACACAAAGAGGTTCAGGACACATATTATTCAGAATTCTTGATTCAAGTCTATTCTAGTAATACTATTGAAATATATTTTCAGGCAGAAATATTTGATTTTAAAATAAATCCAATGAGACCTACTAGACTTAAAGATAAATGATTAATGTTTTATCTCCAAATGGGATGTTTGTTCTCAGAGAAACAACGAGGGCACCTTCTCCTGGAGGAGTGTCTGGCAGGTGGCTCCAAACAATTAACCCAAAGAAGCTCCAAGTTAAGATCAGCTGGAGGTCCTTTACTCTCACTGACACTATTAACCTTAGCTTTGAATACACCTATTGTCTCTTTTTGTGTGATAGAAAAATAAACACAAACCCAGAATAACACCTCCTACATCACAGGTACAAATACTAGTTAAAATGATTTGTCAGACAGTAAAGGATTTGACACACAGACCTGCAGAAGTGTGCCTGTGCTATTATCGGATTAAAAAAAAATATATCAATTCTTTAAAATGATTCTGTAAAAGGCAAGGTTGTGGGGGTAGTTTTATTTATTTGTTTTGCAGTTAGCTAAAGATGTGATACCTTTGTTCATTCTCCAGAATCTGAACAAGGGGGAGATGAAGGTAATCAAAATTAAGGAATTCCTAGGAAATAATGCATGTTACCCAGTCTCTCTGTATCTTAGCGTCACCCACCATCTCTGAGTTATCTGTTAGAAGAGAAAATGGACCAGAATCGATGAATAAGATCTATTCTCAGTCTGGCTTTTGGATTTTTCTCTCAAGCTCAAAGGAGTACAGGGTATTGAGTTTAGAAGTCTTTTTCAAGCTCATGGGCTGGAAAGCCAACCGCTGACCAACATCTGGCGGCAGGTTCTCCCTCCTTCAAGCTGCAATATATCCAAGGTTTCTCTTAGTCTTCTGTCCTGCTCACCTAACAGCGTCTCTACATTCATGAAAAACGGCACCGGGACAGTCATCGGACTGCCACCCATTCATAAAGCTAAATAAAACCCGCAGATGGGAATAAATCATTAGCCCCTGAGCAAAGCTGGAGACGGTTGGCTGCGGAGGTGTGAGCCTCCTGGGTCCTGCGATCAGTAGTTAGCCTTATCCCACCCCTGAACACCTTTACCCTGAATTCTCTTTCTTTAAACATCCCCCACCCGACACACACACACACACACACACACACACACACACACACACACACACACACACACACACACACACATCCCTCTGTCCCTTCAGTATCTTTCCAAAAGAACCGTAGGAACTGGTCTCCTTTCTTGCTCCAACTTTTGGGGGCTGAGTCCCTCCCTGCGCCTGGACATCACTCCCCCCAACCCCCGCCTCACTTCTCCCTGGGGGACCAGAGTCTCCTCCCGAGCTAGCCCCTTACCGTGCACTGAAGGCAACTCCTGCCTCGGGCTGGTGCTGGCAGCGGCTGGTGCCGCGGCGGCTGCTGCTGCTGCTACTCCCGCTGCTCCTGGGCTCCGGCGGCTCATGGTTTGTTCTCCGCATTCGACACAAAAGCAGCAGCGCCCAGGCTTTGTCCTTTCCAAATCCAAAGGGGGAACTTAGTTTGCCCCCGAAATGGCCAACTTGTGTGAGCTGCTTCCTGTCAAGAGCGTCCCCTCCTTCCCCTCTGCTAGCTGGACTGGGGCCCGATGGCAGAGCATCAAGGCCTCCGGAATCAGTGAGGAGTGGGGGAAAGGGGAGAGGGAGAGGTTGAGTAGGGGGAGAAAGGAGGGAGGAGGTTGGAAGAAAGGGAGTAGAGACCAGGTGGTCTTCCTGGAAGGGGAGGGGAGAGGAGAGGAACGGAGCACTTCACAGCCTACTAGCCCTCCTCCCCTCTCCTGCCTTCAGGCAAACACACTTCCCAGCCACCAGAGCAACTTTCCTTTTTGGCCAGACAAAAAACATCCTTTCTATTTGGGGCTCTCTGCTGAGATATAGACCACCTAACATCTCTCTGTCTCTGTCTCTGTCTCTGTCTGTCTGTCTGTCTGTCTCTCTCTCTCTCTCTCTCTCTCTCTCTCTCTCTCTCTCTCTCTCTCTGTCTCTCTCCTCCCTTTCTTTCTCTTTCTCCCTTTTCCTCTTTCTTCTTTCTGCTGTCTTTTCTTTGAGTGTCTGTAAAAAGCCAAAGATTCACGTTAGCTAACTAGAGTAGGTGAGGGGACTATGGAGGAGTCTTCAGAAGAAGGCAGGGCGATTTTGCAGGTTGCTTTGCATCAGTACGAATCCCATTCGTACTGAAAAGCTTGGTGTATATGCATATACATATACACATGTATATGCAGATATATATATATATATGCAGATATATATACACATATATATTTTAGGGGGATGAGAGGTGAGGGGTAGGGGTTAGGATGATATACGAGGTAGGTTGTTTTAACTTTGAAGCCAGGCTAATTGCTCTCGGCACGCCAGGAAGCAGGGATTGACAGTTTTTTTGGGAAACGCTCCAGGGGTCCTCATGTTTCAAGGTAGCTGCAGATTAGGAAGAGGGGCAGGGGAAAAGAGGGAAAACGAGAGAGAGAGAAAGAAAGAAAGCGAGTTACGCTCCCAGTGCGCTGCTGTACCCCACAAGCTATATAACTGTACTGATCATGAGGAAACCACAGTCTTTGGGTTATACTGGAAGACGCTCTTGTTTCCTAGCAACTCTCATCAATCTTGGGATGGGCTCTCTCTAAAGACATCCTATTGGACTAGTCCGAGCGAGAGGCCACACCCCTTCAGGGCTGCTGCTAGTGCATTTTTCCATTCTCCAAAATTTCTTGGGTGGAGAGAAAGTATATGGTAGTGTTGAGACCTGACCGTTCCTTTCCTTTCTCAGGCTTCCACATCTCCCGGGAAGCCATTCGTTTTTGTCTAGTCCTTACTTCTGATTCAACAGACTTAGTAAATTCTCTAGATGCTCTTTACCTTCCCTCTTTAAAAAAGAAAGAAAGAAAAAGAAGCAAAACCATCTTGAAACGGGGCTATAGGCATGAAAGAGAAAAAAAGGGACACAACATACCTTACAAAGGATCTAACAAAAGCGAAACCCCAGGAGTCTCATTCTGTCTTTTAAAATCACGTTGCACACTTTCAAAGAATCACTAAACTTTCATTATTTTCCTTGTGCGTGAGATACTAACGTTCTGTATTCCCGAAGGTCTCAGTGATACGGGGCCAAAGACAATTAAATATAATGCTTTAAATGCTACATTTATTCTTTAATATTTAATGTTAAGTTGTTTAACAACCGCCTTCTTTTGTAATCTAGCCAACGCATTTAAACTACAGAAATAATTTTAGTGTTTTTTTTTTTCTAGAGAGCCAAAGTCATTTAGGAAGACATGTTCATACACATTTCCTTATGAACTTCATTGAAATTGGGGAATAAAATAGAACTTAAACGTTATGGATTTATAGGCCATAATTTTGCTTAAAGAACATTCCGACTCCTCTGTTTCAGGAGAGTATTATCGTGGCCAAAATGAAACAGCAGCAGCAACAACAACCCCCCCCCCCACTTTATAATTCCTGGATATCACTTAACATTTAATGAGCCCCCAAAGAGAAAAACTTGCACTGGACAGAATCTACACAGTCACCACCCAGGAGATAATCAATGTAAATTAGACAGATAAGCTGCTAAAGCCCAGAAAGTTAAATGTTTACAACTATCCAGGCTATGCTAAGTGCTTTATCACCAGTAAAAGGTCAAGACCACAGCCTTTATTTTCTCATAGAAAGTGCCAGTAAGCACCTTAAGGTACCTCAGCTTTCTTAAGGCCTCATCAGTCATGGGGGAGGGCCCTAGCCTTCTAGTATCTTTTACCCTTTTTCTCCAGATGTACCTCCCTCTCCCCTCCCCACCAAATACAAAAAAGAAGAATATTGATAGTCTATCCCAGGAAAATAATTCATGTAAAGTTGAATTACTCATCCCCAAACCAAATTGTTGTAACTCAATTTGGGGAATAGAAGTGGGGCATTGCCCAGAAATTCACTTAGCAGAGGGAATAAGACAATTATCCATCTATCATCAATTCTGGCCTTAAAGGGCTTATTTCCCAAGACAGATGAACTTTATTTTTTTTTATCTACAGTACAGTGTTTTGTGCAGCATAGGTGCTTAGTAAGTGTTCGTGGAATAGAATCAAGTAGTATGGTGATATGTAGGATTTTGTTTGGGATTGTTAGAGCTATATCCCTACTTTTAAAAATTTTCTAGGGATAAGCTTCTGAACAATTGTCATTGGGAGTGCATCATCAAAAGCAAATAACATGTTCATTAAGAAGATAATTTCCAGTAAAAGAATAAAAATGAAATAAAATAGGACAATAATTTCCATTCCTCCCACTCAATACCTAGCATTCTGTTTGTCCTCCTTTGCTTACAAAAACCATCCGTTATCCCAAACATTTCTGATCTGTGGTGGGTCTCTGAAGCTCTACACATTTCTACCTATTCAACTGGGTCACTCTATTCATTCAGTTCCATATCATTTCACTTGCTTTTCTGAATTCACTTCTGACTATCTGTGTTTATTTGAATGATTAATAATGATATTAAGTCTCCTAAAGATCATTTAGAGATAGCACTACAATTTATGACATGATGCCTTTTTATGTATTCCTTCAATTACACTCTTTTGTTGAAATAATATTAAGGTTTGATTATGTTGCCATCATTCACAGCTCAGAATGTCACAAATAAAACACCATCCGTTCTCCTATCCCTGTCCAGAAATTACTTAGCAGCAGCAAATGCTTTAGAGCAGAATCTCAGTGTAAAATCTCTATTAGCTCAACCTAGAAGCCAATTTTTTTTTGCAAGTTCTAGCTGCATAATCATAGAATGTAGCTATCTTGATCATTCTGTTTGATATCTCTTAGCTGTGCTTTCATCTGCTTTTTGTACCCCTCTGTTACTAAATTTCACCTTATTGCCTTTTTAAAAAATGGGCCTATTAATACTAGAAACATGCTACATGCACATATACATGTACATATATAATACACTCATGAATATATTATACATATTATATTGAATGTAGTATGTATGTTATATTGTATGTATACACATGTGTATATTACATATGTCCTTACAGACTGAAAATTTAGAATAATATTACAAATTCATCTCCAAATTTCTGGCTGTAATGGTCCTTTCCTTATTGTGTTTTTGTTTTCAAAGCTTTTCTAGCCTAAAGAATTTCTTTAGTTATGATGGTTCTTCACCAAGGGTATGAATTTACAGGTTTCTAAATATTTTCCTCTTGGTTATCTGCAAACCCTGCTTTAACTACTTTGGCTTATTTTAAATCCCATCAACCCCAGATTTCCCAAATGAAGATTATGACAGGCTCCTAACTGTTGATTTAAAAAAAAAGTTCCCTTTCAACATTACCTTGAAGATCTTAAATATTGAAAAGAATACTTAAAGTCAGAAAGTTTGGCTTTGCATCTTTTCTCAGCTGATCACTAGCCTTAACCACTGAATGGGCATTGCCTCAGTCAAACTGAGACCTGCTAAAGACCTTAGCTTCAAAAGACCAAGGTCTTCTATCCCACCTGGGGCCATCTCCAGTGGTCCTGATGTATATCTGACCACTGGACCCCGATGACTCCAAAGGGGAAAGTGAGGCTGGTGATTTTGTACATTCCTCACTCACTTAAATCCAATTCACTTGCATGCCATAGCATCATGATGTCATGGTTCTCTTTGAGAATGAAGGACAAAAAACAATACTTAGTTGGGCAAGTCAGTTAGCCTAATCAAGACTCCGTTTCCTCATCTGTAAAATGGGAATAATATATAAAATTAGAGTAAGTTATAATGGTTCTGCTTACCTCCTAATATTATTATGAAAGTCAAAATGTTTTATAACATTCTTAAAGGATTATAAAAATGTAAGGTATTATTTATTATTACTTTCTTACATGTGACACAATTCCTATCTTGAGATCAGGGATTTTCAATCTTTTTGAATGTGAAACTTCCATAAATTATCATTAGGTTTAGTGTTTCCACTCATTGAACATATTTGTTGAGTACCTACTTTTTATTTTGTATTGTAATCTCTATTGCGTTAATACCATAAGAGGAATGAAGGAAAAAACAATGATTAACTGCTTAGTGTCTACCAGGCAATGTTCTAATAAAAAATCTCTGCCATCAAAGAGTTTACATTCTAATATAGAGTGATAATAAATGTGTATAAGACAATCCTTCTGTGGAAGAGCTTACAGTCTATTTAGAGAGACAAGGCATATAATAATTGACATTATGTACTGAGGTTCCAGTTCTTTTGGCATATCATATGCTCTGCTGGCTGCTAATCCTAATGGAGGTTTGGTGAACCTGTTTCCAGAAATGCACGATGGAGGGCATGGGGTCCTTTGCCTCTCTTATCCAAAACATGTAGCAAGTATTCCATTTCCTGTTAGGTTACTGTGGAGTGACAAAAGCCTTTTTAATTGGCTGCTGACCCAGAACTGAATTTGAATACAAAAATTGAGCAAATGAAAGCACTTTCTCTTCCCTGGTGGCTTTTGAGTGAGGAGAGAAAATAACACCTAGAGGAGGGGGTGGGGTATATTGAGTCAGTAACAGAGGAAGAGGCAGTAATATGTTGCCTATCAGTGGCTGCCCTCTCTCCAACCAGCCACCATGTGGCAGTGAACTCATTGTGTCACCTGTTTTTTGTTTCTTTTGAGTGTAATCTTTCTTCATCTTAGATGAATAAATATCAGAGATGGAATAGAGCAGATTATGCCCTTGTGAGCTTTGAAAGGCCTCCAGTTGCTGGACCTATGGTGGCTCTCCTGATCTTTACGATATAAAATATATTTTTCCTATGATTTATTTTTATTCTCCTACTTTACCACCTACCGTTTTTTGCAAACACCCTATTATAGTGTTATGGAAAGAGTACTCAATGAGGAATCAATGTGTTTCTCTACTGGATCTATTACCAACTTCCTTTGTGACCTTAACAAATTTATATAACCTCAAATTCACAGAATTTCAGAGTTGGAAAGGATCCTAGAAAATGTGTAGTTCAAACTGTTCCTAAACAGGAATCACTTTTATGACAACCCCTAGAAAGTGATCAATCAGGCTCTGCTTGAGGATTTCTAGTAAGTAAAGGGGAATCCATCAACTCTGGAGGCAACTCACTCCATTTTTGAACTGCTTCAATTAAAATTTTTCCATTACAGTAAGCTTAAATATATCCTAATTCCCACTTCTTGCTCCTAGTTCTGGCCTCTGATACCAAGTAGAATGATTCTGTGTTAATCCATCAAATACTGGAAAGCTTCAGTCACTCTCTTCTCCTCTTCACTACCAACAGTCTTCTCCTTTTCTTAATCCTCACTCTCCTTGACCTCTCTGCAGCCTCTGTCACTGTTGATCTCTTTCTCCTCCTTGCCAGTGTCTTCTCTTCACTCTAGGTTTTTGGCACCTCTTTCTCTTCTAGTTTTCCTCTGAACTATCTGACCATTCCTCTGTCTCCTTTGCTAGATCTTCCTCCAGATCATGTTCTCTAATTGTAGGTGTCCTTTAATTTTGTCCTGGGCCCTTTTTACTTCTCCCTCTATACTACTTCACTTGGTTATCTCATCAGCTCCCATGGATTTAATTATCGTCTCTATGGTTATGATTCTCAAATCTACCTGTCTTGCCCTATTCTCTCTTCTAAACTCCAACCTCACATCTGCAACTGCTTTTCACATATTTCAAACTGGATGTCTAGCAAACATCTTAAAATAAATATATCCAAAACAGAACTCATTCCCTATCCCACCCAACCTTCCTTATTGTAGGTGTTGGAGACACTCAACACTGTTCTTCTAGTCCCTCAGGCTCACAAGGTAGGAGTCATCCTGGATTCCTCACTATTTCTCACCCACTGAACCATTGCCAGAGCCTGCTGATTTCTCCTTTCTCCTTTTGGAACATCTCTTGAATGCAGGCATACCTTGGAGGTATTGAGGGTTCAGTTGCAGACCACTGCAATAAAAAGAATATTACAATAAAGTGAGTTACATAAATATTTTGGTTTCTCAGTGCATATAGAAGTTTTGTTTGCATTCTACTGTAGTCTAAGTGTGCAATAGTATTATGTCTAAAAATAATCCATACCCTAATTAAAAAAATACTTTATTGCTAAAAATGCTAATCATCATCTGAACCTTTAGCAAGTGATAATCATTTTGCTGGGAGGGTCTTGTCTTGATATTGATGACTGCTGACTGATGAGGGTGGTGGTTGCTGAAGATTGTGGTGGCTATGACAATTTCTTAAAATAAGATAATAATGAAGTTTGCTGCACCAATTGACTCTTTTTTTCATAAAAGATTTCTCTGTAGCATGAGATGATGTTTGATAGCATTTTACCCCCAACAGAACTTCTTTCAAAATTGGAGTCTATCCTTTCAAGCCCTGCCACTATTTTATCAAATAAGTTTATTTAATGCTCTTCAGGATTGTTGTGTCTCAAGGAATAGGGAGGCCTATAGAGAGGGAGAGAGATGAGGGAACTGCCAGTCAAGGGAACAAAAAGAACATAAACATTTAAGGTTGCCATTTTATATGGGCACAGTTCATGGCACTTTAAAAGAATTAGAAGAGTAACACAAAAAGCCATTGATCACAGATCACCATAACAGACAGTATAATAATGAAAGAAAAATTGAAATACTGTGAGAATTACCAAAATGTGACACAGAGACATGATGTGAGCATATGCTGCTGAAAAAAAATGGCATTGCTTGACTCAGAGTTGGCACAAACCTTTAATTTGTAAAAAAAGAAATGCAACAGCTGCAAAGTACAACAAATCAAAGAGCCATAAAAAACAAGGTATGCCTTTGTGTCTCCTTCTCTCCTCTGACCCTGCTACCACTCTATGCAGGCCCCCATCACCTTATACCCTGATTACTCAAAGAGCCCACTGATAGGTCTTCCTGCCTCAAGTCTTTCCCCACTCCAATACATCCTCCAGTCAGCCACAAAAAATGATTTTCCTAAAGCACAGGTCTAATCAGTCACCTGCTACTCAATAAACTCCAGTGGCTCTCTATTGCCTCCAGGAGCAAATTCAAAATGCTCTGTTTAGCATTCAAAACCCTTCATAACCTAGCCTCTTCTTATCTTTCCAGTCTTTTTATATCTTATTCCCAACACATACTCTCCAAACCAGTGACACTGGATTCCTGGTTGTTCCATGAACAAGACATTTCATTTCTCAACTTTGGCATTCTCTCTGACTCTACCCAATGCCTGGAATGCTCTCTTTCCTCTGCTCCCTCTACTGACTTCCCTGGCTTGCTCTAAGTTTCAATGAAAATCCCGCTTTCTACTGGAAGCCTACTCTTATCTCTCTTTAATCTAGTGTCTTTTCTCTCTTAATTTTCTTCTATTTATCCTGTGTATAATTTGTTTTCTGTATATTTGTTTGCATGTTTTCTCCCTTATTAGACTGTAAGCTCCTTGAGGGTAGATTCTGTCTTTTGCTTCTTTTTGTATTTCTCTTGTTTAGTCTAGAATCTGGCACACACTAGATGCTTAGTTAAGGTTTATTCATTAATTCGTTCATTCTCCTTTCTGTACCAAACATCTCTAGTTTATGAAACCAAAAATCATTTGCACGCATATATCTTATACATATCCTATATATAAGATATGTATGCACACACACACACATATATATATATTATATGTATGCATGTATATGTGTATATAGATTTCACAAAACCAATGCTCATAGATATAGCCTGTATGTAATATAATAAACACATATGTAATATTTGTTATATAGCCTATTTGATAGGTATATATGGATGTGTATATAATCACATGTAAGAATATGTGCATATATATATGTATGTACACATGTATATATATATGCATATATAGTTGATTCTCATCATTTGTAGTAATGTTTGTAAAGTCACTTGGAACACTCATACTGAACCATTACTCCTAGGGAAAATAGAGGGTCTGGTTCCTGTGAGCCTCTGGTCACAATATTATTTACTTTAGGACTTTTAGACACAGTTTTACATACAGATCAGTGAATTTCTTCTTCCTTCTTCTGGAAGTATCATGGTTGATTCATGACAGCAATGTTGATTCATCAACATTGAAGTCACGGCCAATAGCACTATAACTCTTGACAGAAAGAAGCTTATCTAACATACATATTTTCTCCATAAGTAACATCACAGCATTCTCGTACTTAGGAACACTAGAAAGCACTTCAGCCCTATTCTGGGGGCCATTTTAAATAGCAAAATCTCAAGCAAAAAGCACAACAATGTAAAAAATATGGCATTAATTAGACTGCTAAAAGGACACTGGAAAAACTGAGAAAAGGCATAGCCTCATCTTGTTCAACGTCAGCTGGGAATGTTCACCTTGGGTGACCCAAATTTTTTGCCACTCTCTGTGTGTCCATGAATGACCATGAAAGTGCCATGACAATTAATTTTGGAGTTACAATAATTTTAGTGAGTAGGCAAATTTACTAATAAAAAGACTGCAAATAATGAGGATCAACTGTGTACCCTTCTTAGAGGCAACATATTGAATGTTTTCTTAGAGTTGAAAAACAGTCCTCCAATATTTTTAAGAACTTTAAATCATTCACTAAATTTAGGTAAGTCTAATGGTGAATCTGGCTTATACACACACATGTATGTGTGTGTATATATATATATATATATATATATGTATGTGTGTATGTATATATATATACACACACACAAGCTTCTAAATGAGATTGATAATACTGTGTGAAATCACAGGAAGAAAGGCTAGATAAGACATTTAGTCTTTACTTAGTCAATCATCTCTGAGCTAATCCTTTTTGAAACTAAACAGGATAAGTAAGAAAATGAAAATTAGACTTGTAACTGTAGTCTTTTCAGTTATCTGAAAATCTTTAGGTCCTGAGTGTTGATCCTCCATCCATCTGGATTGTTCATCTGCTGGACAAATCTAGTCTGTATAGCTCCTCATTTTTGTTGACTATCAGTAACTGTCAAACAATACTAACGCTTATTAAAATAAGATTGATACCAACCACTGGTCAGGATTGGGATACAGACATTGTTCATGTGACAAAGCATAACCAAGTTGATCTACAATATCATGAACTCTAAATAACCTGGAAGACTTCAGATCTTCAAGAATACCCAAAGTGAGCCTTAATCTTTAAGAACATAACATGTCTACTTAAACACATTTACATGCAAACATGGACATGCTTTGCCTTGATAGTAGCTATAAAGGTTAAATGGCAGTCCAACGAGAGAGAAAGGAGAGAATGTCCATATCAGTCAAGAGGTAGCATGGCATGCTAGTAGGTATGCCCTGTTTTAAGTCAAGGGTCTTTTTATGCTTTACCACTGGGTCATGGAGGAAACATTCTACAGATCACCTTCTTTGTGTCTCACTCCCGAAGATGCTAGTTTTGCCTATTCTCAGTGATATTCAACGAAATTGTTTTCAAGTCTATACTGGACTTTGTCTAATCTGACCAGGTAGCCACTTCTATCAACCACCATTTAGTCTTTAATGTAGGTCATGATTTTTCCAACATAATTTTAGACATGCTGCAAACTATTAAGCCTAATCTTTTTGTAAAATGATAAAATAAAGATGCTTAAATTCATGGGGGAAAAGAGTGCCTATGCTCTCTTTCAAGTCTAAATCCCATTATTCCATTTTACCTTATATGTGGGCAACTAGGTGGCACAGTAGAGTGCACTGGGAAGACTCATCTTCCTGAGTTCAAATCTGGCCTCAGACACTTAGTAGTTGTGTGCCCCTTCAACAAGTCATTTAATCCTGTTTGCCTCAGTTTACTCATCTGTAGAATGGGCTGGAGAAGGAAAAGGTAAATCACTCTGGTTTCTTTTGCCAGGAAAATCCCAAATGACATCATGAAGTGTTGCACATGACTGAAAATGACTGAGCAACAACAAACCTTACATATGAAAAGAGGACCTCGATTTGGGGTTGGCTTTTGGAATTTTGTGACTCTGGGCAAGAAAGTATGGAAACCATCCCCCCACCCTTAAACTTCCGAGTGTCCATACAGCATGGTATCATAGGATAATGGATTTAAAACCAGAGAGGATTTTAGAGGTTATTAACTGCAACCCCCTCATTTTCATATATGAGGAAACTGAAACCTTTAGGATTTAGGGATTTGTTGAAAAGCACTTCCTGGCTGGAGGGAAAGCTAAGTGGCACAGTGGATAGAATGCCCAGCCTGGAGTTAGGAAGACTTATCTTTGTGAATTCAAATCCAGCCTCAGATGCTTACTAGCTGTGTGAGCCTGAACAAGTCAGTTGATCCTGTTTGCCTCAGTTTCCTCATCTTTAAAATGATCTGGAAAAGGAAATGCAAACCACTCCAGTATCTTTGCCAAGGAAACCCCAAGTAGGGCCACAAAGAATCAGACAGGACTGAAAAATGACTTAATAACAACAAAACTTCCTGGTTATCTCCAAACAATGTCACTTGCTGTTTTGGTTATTGACCTCATCTTCCTCTGAGCTTTAACTCTGCCCATGAGACTAGGGAATAAATCCTTGTTGATATTCACAGCAACAGTCCTCAGGTGTGTGACCATGATTGGTGTGAGGCCATTAGGGACTACCTTACTTTCTTTTTATCCCCAGGACTCAGCACAAAGGCTGGTATATATGAAGCACTTAAGGAATCCTCTATTATCATTATCCTTTCTTTTTTGAAACTAGGTCTCTATCTCAGCCAGATTGGATGTGCAATCACTACTCACAGGCCTGATTCCACCTTGGCCCTCTGTAAGCCCCTCCTTGGGCCCAACATATTGGATTGGTGACGGCATAGATACATGATAGGTTTAGCCCACTGCAACTCAGTGCTCCTAAGCTCAAGTGATTCCCAAGGCTCAGCTTCCTCAGTAAGAGGGATTAAAGGTGTGAGCCTCCATGCCTAGCCTTTATTATCATTATTATACAGCGAATAAATATCTAAGAAAAGACCTGAAAATAGGTCTTTCTGACCCTTTGTTGCCAGTGGTTGGGGAATGATTATTTTATTTCATTCTCTTCAGCAGAAAGATGTACCCAATAGATTTAGAGATGGCAGGGACCTTAGAAGTGATCTAACCTCCTACCTCATTCTGCAGAAGAGGAAACTAAAGTATAGAGAATAAGTGGCTTCTCTAGGATTTTACAGGTAGCAAATGGCAGAATCTAGATTTGAACTGAGATCTTCTGACTCCAATCCCAGGGTATTCTCCTCTCTTGTTCTCAGGTGCATCTCTTTCAGTTTCTGAAGTCAGTTTAGTTACAAAATAACCTCAAGATATGTGGTACCATAAAAAATGGCCCATGGAGATAGACTTGTCCAAGACTCTAGCATAGATCCAGGTCCCAATATCAGTTACATTTATCTTTCAGTCTTGATCACCACTATCAATGATTCCAAAGTCTCTCTATAACTTACAAGTTGTATCTTTAACCCTGAATCACAAAGTTATCACTTGTTTTTAAGATATTTTCTCTTGATGCAATTGAAATTTTCTTCCTTGCATTTTACCCTTTACCTTCTGTTCTATAATCATCTTAACCCTTTATGGGCTTGAAGCCTATTATTGAGTAGCTTTTCAACCATCCATTCTCCAGGTTCAGAAACTAATCAGTTTTTCAGTAGGAAGTACATGTATGTGTATGTATTTGGGGAGGGGGAATGGGGCATAGCTGCCATGGCAACAGATACCATTTGGAAAATGAAGATCCCTAATTTACAACTAGTTATGTGTGTGTTTTTCAGTTAAAGTAGTCTCCAGGAAAGGAAATATCTCTGATGAAAGCATTATGTGATCATAATGATGTTAGGATTTGCTTAGGTTTTTTGCCAATGCGAAGTGAAGATTTATAGGAAAATAATTTTGCCTCAACTGTCTCAGTAACTGGATTTAAAACTTTATAGCCTCAATTCTCACTTTTTGGCTATGAGTAACTAGGAGAACTAGGCAGGGAAAATACTAGGCTAGAAACACATGTATGGGTAGAAAACCAAATATAGCTGGCTTTAGACAATGTAAACTATGTATCAAGCCACATTTTTCAGACCTCAACAATCTACTTAGGCCAACCTATTTTGATAATTGTCTTCACTTTTCAGTGTTACATAGAATGCCATAGACTTTTATATTAAAATGAAAGAACTAAATCAAAATACTTTGGAATGTGTATCACATTGGTATATTAGTTCAGTTTTCTGATTCTTTACTTTGCTCATTTTTTTGGATGGGCAAATATTGCGACTATAAAAAGCTAATACCGGTGTATTCTTAATATACTGTTAATAATAAGAGAAAGACTGTTTCTTAAGGATCAAAGTAGGTAAGTCCTTCCAAATCTTCCTCTTTTTGACCTGGAGGGATTTAACTTTTCTTTGCCTCAGTTTACCCATTAGATAATTAAATAACATTAATAAATTCTTACCTATTGTGCCTATTGTGCTCCAGAGAAAGATTGCTTAAATATTTTCGGAGCCTTTGGAAATTATAACCTTATAAACAAAGAATGACCTTGTGAAATCTACTTCCTTGACTTCAAGTATAATGAAAACTAGGGTCAGAAGAAGATAAAATTATGTGAAGTTGTTAAGGAGGTAAAGTTTGTCCTAGTCATGTATCCCTACCCTGACTCCAAATCCTAACAGATGTGGACTTTGGATCCATCTTCTTCTATCCCTTCCATTTCTTAGTCTCTTAGGGCACTATATTTTAACTACTTGTGAATTGAAAGATAATAGGTTAATCAAGTAAACTGAAGTGTTAACCAGCTAATGAATTGTCTCTTCCATACAAGGAGTAGTGCTCTTTGGGGCTGATACTGACTTGTGGTTCTTTCACTTTTCACTTAGTGGGGATTTCTAATGAGACTTCCTTTGAGATGCTCATAAACTATTCTATAGGGGGCACTGGAGCATGGTCCTGTCAGTGGGTTCTTTTATTCCTGGGGTAACAGCCAGGAGGTTAGTTGCTCTTTCTGTCCAGAGGAGGAAGTTGTTAAGCCCAAGGAAAAAGAGAACATTTTAGTTGATGGTGATTTACCTATGTTTAGTTCCCCACTGGTGAAAGATTCTATTTTGTTGCTATTGATTAAAAGCCACATTAAGTTTAAAACTGTCAGCTAAGCCCAGAGATAACATTTTCATAATGACTTTTAATGAACATGGAAGAAATTGTTTCATAGCATTTATAAATTTGATTAATGGTCTTTTCTATTCCCAGAACCAAAATAAATGGGCAGCTCATTTGCATGCTTAATTGCTGTCAAGGTAAATTTTCTTAGAGTATGTAGTTTGGAATGATTAGAGCAGACATCTAGATAAGGGTGCAGGAAAATTCTCTACAGAGTGATCTCAGCAAGGAATCTGAAAATAATTACAATTTTATTTGGAAAAATGAAAAAAATAAATTTAAGTCTATGAAGTTTTATAGTTAATTATTGGACAAGTGAGTGTTCTCCTTGATCTGGAAAGATGGATTGATTTTGCTGAATTTGGACTCTGGGGTTTTCCCTTTCTTAGTGGCAATACTACTAATTTGGCATATATCATATACTACCTTGTAGTGTTAATTATTTTCTTTTAAAAATAAGTTTTCATTCATGTCTTCCACTTTTTGTATTATCATTGTTATCCTCAGTATCTCTCTTCCTGCCCCTCTCAGAGAGCCATCCCATATAACAAATAATAGTTTTCAAAGGAGAAAAACAATCAGTACAACTGATTGATACATTGAAAAAGTTTGAAAACATATATAATGTGTAATACCCATAGACTTCTCATCTCCATGAATGGGGGGGTTGGAGGTATCCTCTCATATGTCTTCATTCATCATGCTTGATTTTTATATATTTTGTTACATTCACTTTTGATTTGTTGTTGTGTGGCTGTCATTTTCATTTGCATTGTCGTAGCTATTGTGTGTATTGTTTTTCTGTTTCTGTTTATTGCACTCTGCATCAGTTCATGTTATCTTTCCATCTTCTCTATAGTTATCACACAATTCATTTATTATAGTATTCTTATAATATGTTTATTATGCAGTCATACTCCATTACATTCATGTAACACAACTGATGGGCACCTACTTTATTTCCAATTCTTAGTTATCACAAAAATGCTGTTATAAATACTTTGGAGTTTATGTGAACTTTATTCTTATTGATGGCCTCCTTGGGATAAAAGCTCAGTAATGAAGACTCTGATCTAAAGCGTGTGAATATTTTAGTCACTTTATTTACATAATTCCATATTGTTTTCCACAATGTATGTACCATTTCACAGTTTTACCAACCATGTATTAGTATGCCTTCTCAGTCTCCTTTGCTAGATATGACATGGTACATGATTAATGACTACTATTTTATTAATTGATTGGAGAATAAGCTCTGATGTATTCTGTCTAGATGAAAAAACCCTTGTAACAAGAAAATCTCTCTTACAGACTATACTGTTTGTTCAAATAACTATTTAAAAATGATTCTATATCACCAGGTTTTTTTTGAACAACAGTTTGTGTTTGTCCTTTGTTTCTGAAGAGGACCATGGCATCAGGGAAATGATGACATGACTTGCAATTGACTGATTTGAGTGAGAGAGGGCTGTGCAAGATCTACCAGCCTCATTTTCTCCTCCAGAGCCATCTGGATCCAGTGACCAGATATCCATCAGGATGACTGGAGATGACCCAGGATGCAATGGGAAACCCTGGCCCTTTTAGGTTTAGGCCCTTTCATGCACTCATGTAGAGTGAGGTAATGCCCATTCAGTGAATACGACTCTTTAAGAAGTGAGTAAAGGGATGGACCTTTTAATTAGAAAAAAAAATCAAGTTGGGAGGAGAAGACCCTCAGGGTTGTCGTTCCAAAGAGAAAAGTTAACATTGACATTCGCTCTAAGCCAGGAGGGCCCAGAATACAGTCATTAAGTGAAGCTCGGGCAGGGACCTATTGTGGTCCAACCTATGAACTTCAGAGGAACAACCGCAACAAATAGCATTTATTTAGCATTTTAAGGTTTACAAAGCACTTTAGGTGTGTTGGGTAGTTGCTACTGTTATCCTCATTTTACAGATGACACCAGAAACCCATTTGACAGGTTATAAGGAAGAATAAGGGAGGGAGCATATATTTTACATAGGTTTCAGCTCAGAATAAAGATGAACTTTGCAGCAATTAATGATGTCTGACATGATGTTTTGAAATGAAATGTTACTTCATGAGGAAGTAAGCTCCTTGACACTGGAAGAGTTCAAGGAGACATTAGATGGTCACTTATGAGGGATGGAAGAAGAAGAAGAAGAAGAAGAAGAAGAAGAAGAAGAAGAAGAAGAAGAAGAAGAAGAAGAAGAAGAAGAAGAAGAAGAAGAAGAAGAAGAAGAAGAAGAAGAAGAAGAAGAAGAAGAAGAAGAAGAAGAAGGAGAACAGGAAGAAGAGGAGGAGGAGAACAGGAAGAAGATATGAAGAAGAAGATGAGGAAGGAAGGAGGAGAAGAGGAAGGAGGATGAGTAGGAGGAGAAGGAGGAAGAGGAGGAGGAGGAGAACAACAACAACAACAACCAACAAAAACAATAGGTAACTTTTACATGGCACTTTAAGGCTTGCAAAATACTTTATACTTATCTCATTTGATTTTTACAACACTCTATGAAATAGATGCATTTTATAGAAGGGGATCTAATAAAAATAGCAACATTTATATGTCACTTCAAGGTTTGCCAAGCGCTTTACATTTATTATCTTATTTTATCCTCACAACAAGCCTGTGAGATCATTGCTATTATTATCCCTACTTTACAAATGATGAAGCTGAGAGAGACCAAAGGTAAGTGGTTTTCCCAGGGTCACATAACTCATAGGATCTGGGGTGGGATTTGAACTTGGGTTTTCTTGACTCCAAGTCCAGTCCTCTAACCACTATGAAGAAAAAAAAAATCTTTTTTTAAAGTAGTGTTTTATCTTTCCCCCAATTACATGTTAAGATAATTTTTAGCATTCATTTTTATAAGATTTTGAGTTCAAATTTTTTCCCTCTCCCCTCCCCTCTTCCAAAAATGGTACATGTGCTATCATATAAAACATATTTCCATATTAGTCACAGTTGTGAAAGAAGGAACAGATCAAAAGGGAAAAAACATGAAAAAGAATGAAGTGAAAAAATATGCTTTCATCTATATTCAGAGTCCATCAGTTCTTTATCTGGATGTGGATAGTGTCCCCCTTCATTAGTCCTTGGTACTTGTCTTGGATCATTGTGTTGGTGAGAAGAGCCAAGTCATTTGTTCTTGGTCATCACACAACATTGCTGATACTGTGTACAATGTTTTCCTGGTCCTGCTCATTTCACTTTGTATCAGTTTATACAAATCTTTCTAGGTTAAAAAAATTTTTTTTTGCATTGAGTAGGAGGCAGGACTAGAACCTTAAAGACCTTTTTTTTTAACTTTACAAGGCTATGATTAAAGAGCTATAGATTTGGAGACTGAAGATTTTTATTTTGATCTCAGCTCTGCTACTTATTGTCTGATTTTTGGAGTCCCTTCTGGCTCCAAAGAATATGAATCTAAGATTCTCTGAAGTCTTCAATGCAATTTGGAGAAGGTAAGTGATCTGAGTTCAAGTCCTCCAGGCATTTCTCCCAGAACCTGGGTGTTTGTCCTCTTGTCCTCTCTTTGGTTCAGCCTCTTTTGGCTCATCTTATTTCCAGGAAAGAGTTGCACTGGATTGAAGCATCGAGCTTTCTCTCTCTGCCTTGGCACCAGGAGGCACTGAGGCATTGAATTCATCAATATACTAGGGTAGCATGTGTGTTGAACAAGAGTCTCCAGTAGCACCAGCTCATGGGAATGGACAGACGCATGATCTAGGTGTTTGTATGTGTTCAGTGTGAAAAACCGTCCTGGAACAGAGATAAATTGTGTGTATGGGACCACCAATTGACCACTGAAAAAACTCAAGCTCTGAGTCTGGGATTGAATACTAAGGGATATCTCAGACACAAGGAATAGGGGAGGTAGAGTATAATAAGACTGATGCTTTTTGGGTCTCTAGGTCCCCTCTCTGTCACTCCTGTTCATAGTACCATGCCCAGGGTAGGTGAGTTTTATGAGGATACTTCAAAAGAGAGTGAGGAATCCTTAGAATCATAGAATCCAAACTGAAAGGGACCTTACAGATCATCTGACTACAATGGTAGTACTGTGGTGGAAAGGAAACAGAATTTTGAGTTAGTAGTTCCCGGGTTCCAATCTTGACTCTGTTAACTATTAATTGTGGGACCTTACATAAATTATCTAACCTCTCTGAGCCTGGATTCATCATCTGTAAAATGAGGGGGGTTGGACTAGATTTACACCTCGGCTTTAAAATATGATCTAGTCCAACTCTTTTATCTTACTGTATTGGTAATTAAGATAGGCTTTTAGCACTTACTCAATCAAGTGCCCTTGAAGAGTTTGGCCTTTGATGACCTCCTCGCCTCAAGGGAAAGCCTAGTTTACATGGGTCTCGGTGACATATTTGTGACATCAGAGGCTTTTAGACCACATGGATTTAAGTTGCATTTTTGTGATACTTTTAGGCCACAAGATATATAAACCCAGAGGTTGGCATTCTCCCTTGGGGCTCTGAGCCACAGGAGAAGTGGCACATGACTCTGGGCCAGCCGTTGTCAATAGCTCCCTGGCTCGAGAACCCAGATGTTGATGCTTTTTTGGTAACCATGAATTGTGATTTGGTCTGTTTCTAATGTATGTTTGTAATTTGTATTTGCTCTGAAGTTCAGGTTGCTAGCTTTTCCTCCTGAACTAAGTGAGTTTATATGTATATGTTGGATTAAAGTAAGATTTTTAACCTCTTAATGTTGCTTTCCTTAGTAAAGAAGATGAAAAGAATCTGTGCTGGCAGTGTTCTTGTTGTTGGGCTTGTGTGGGTCTTTCACCCCCACAGCAGCTGCTGGCCGAATTGTTGCAACACTTACAAATGAGGAAAGTTAGGCCTAGAGAGGTGAAGGAACTTATCTCAGGTTACATAGTAGCAAATGGCAAAGTCATGACTATAGCCCACCCAGTGTGAGTTCTCCCTTCCTCCCTCCCTCCCCCACCTCTCTCTCTCTCTCTCTCTCTCTCTCTCTCTCTCTCTCTCTCTCTCTCTCTCTCTCTCTCCATGTTAATTTATTACTTACTTATTTTTAAAATTCCTTTGTTCTTAAATTTTGAGGATTAATTCTTTCCCTCTCTCCCTCCTTCCCTCCCTCCCTCTCTCATATCCACTGAAAAGGCAAGCAATATATTAATTATACATGTGAAATCATGCAAAACATGTTTCCATATTAGCCTTTTTCAAAAGAAAACAAGAAAATTAAGGAAAGTGAGAACATTATACTTCAGTTTGCACTCAGAGTTTATCAGTTCTCTTTCTGAAGGTGTATAACATTTTTTCATTATGAGTGCTTTGGAATTGTCCTGGATCATTATATTGATCAGAGTAGCCAAGTTTTTCATAGTTGATCATCATTATAACATTGCTCTTTACTGTGCACAACGACCTCCTGCTTCTCCTCATTTCTCTTTGCATCAATTCATATAGTTCTTGCCATGTTTTTCTGAACCCCCCCATCATTTCTTATAGCAAAATAATACTCTGTCCCAACCATATGCCACAACTTGTTTAGCCATTCCCCAATTAATGAGCATCTCTCAATTTCCAGTTCTTTGATACCACAAAAAAACCCTGCTATAAATATTTTTGTACGTATAGATTCTTTTCCTTTTTCTTTGATCTCTTTGGGATACAGACCTGGTATTGCTGGGTCAAGCAGTATTCATAGTTTTATAGCCCTTTAGACCTAGTTCCAAATTGTTCTCCTGAATGGTTGGAACAGTTGACTATTCCACCAGCAATTTATCAGAGCACCTATTTTTCCTTCATCCCTTCCAGCATTTGTCATTTCTGATAGGTGTGAGGTGGTACCTCTGACTTGTTTTAATTTGCCTCCCTAATCTATAGTGATTTAGAGCATTTTTTCATATGTCTATAAACTTTGATTTATTCTTTTGAAAACTGCCTGTTTATGCCCTTTGGTCATTTATCAATTCGGGAATGGCTCTTAATTTTATAAATTTGATTCATTTCTTTCAGTATATATTTGAGACATGAGGTTTTTATTAGAGAAACTTGCTGTAATTTTTTATGTTACTTTTAACTTAATGTAGTTTCCCTGATTATCTCTTTTAATTAGTTCTATTTTTGCTTTTGCTTTGTCTGAGATGATGATTGCTACCCCTGCCTTTTTTACTTCAGCTGAAGCGTATTACATTCTGATCTGGTCCTTTATTTTAACAATCTATGTGTGTCTTTCTGTTTCAAGTGTATAAACAACATATTGCTGGTTTCTGGTTTCTAACCTATTTTCCCTGTCTGCTTTTGTTTTGTGGGTGAGTTCATTCCATCCACAGTCATAATTATAATTACTGTGTATTTTCCTCCATCCCATTTTCTTCTGTTTCTGCTTCTCTCTTTTTATCCTGTCTCTCCTCAAAAGTCCATTTTACTTCTAACCACTGCCTCACTTAATCCACCCTCCCTTTTATCATCCCCAACCTCTTTCTCATCCCTTTCCTTTCCTATTTCCCTAGTGGATGTCACATCTCTTTTTAACCTTTTAAATAATATTTTATTTTCCCAAATATGTGTAAAAACAATTTTAACATTCTTTTAAAAAATTTGAGTTCCAAATTCTCTCCCTTCCTCCCTCCCCTCCAGACTGAGATGGCAAGCAATATGATATAGGTTGTACATGTGCAATCTTGCAAAACGTGTTTCTATGAAAAAATAAAGTGAAAAATAGTATGCTTTGATATGTATTCCACCACTTCTTTCTCTGGAGGTAGACAGCATTTTTCATCATGACTTCTTTGGAATTGCCTTGTATAATTGTACTGCACAGAAAAACTAAGTCATTCACAGTTAATCATCATACAACATTGCTGTTACTGTGTATAATGTTCTGGCTCTGTTCACTTCACTCTGCATCAGTTTGTGTAAGACTTTCTGGGTTTTTCTGAAAGCAATCTGCTCGTTATTTCCTATAGCATAATAGTATTCCATTACAATCATATATCGCATCTTGTTCAGCCATTCCCCAATTGGTAGGTATCCCCCCAATTTCCAAATCTCTGCCAGCATAAAAAGAACTGCTCTAAATATTTTTATACAAATAGGTCCTTTTTTTTGATCTTTTGGGGATATAGACCTTGTAGTGGTATTGCCAAGTCAAATGGTATATACAGTTTGATAGCTCTTTAGTCAAAGTTCCAAATTGCTATCCAGAATGGTTGGATCAGTTCACAACTCTACCAACAGTGCATTAGTGTCCCTATTTTCTCATATCTCTTCCAACATATCATTTTCCTTTTTGTCTTATTAGCCAATTTGATAGGTGTGAGGTGGTACCTCTGAGTTTTAATTTGAATTTCTCTAATCAATAATTATTTAAAGCACTTTTCATATGACTAAAATAGCTTTGATTTCTTCATCTGAAAACTGTCTGTGTGAATTACATTTCTATAATCAAATGAGAGAGAGAGAGAGAGAGATTGAGAGAGAGAGAGAGAGAGAGAGAGAGAGAGAGAGAGAGAGAGAGAGAGTTATTTTCTCTTTTTGAACCAATTCAGATGTCAGGTTCAAGCATTGCCCATCCAACCTCCCCCTTCATTTTCATTTTCCTCTCCATTGTAGAAGCTTTTCCTTTTGTGCCTCTTTTATACAAGAAAAATTCCCCCCCTTCTACTTCTTCCTTCCCCCTTTTCCCTTTGCATTCCTCTTTTTCACTCCTTCATATTTCTTGGAGATCATTCCAACATAATAGACTCACACCTATGCCCTCTGTCCATGTAAACTTTTAACTGTCCTAATAATGATAAAGTTCTTAGGAGTTACATATCATCTTCCCATATAGAAATGTAAACAGTTTACATTTTTGAGTCTCTTATGATTACTGTTTCATGTTTACCTTTTTATGCCTCTCTTGAATCTTGTGTTGGGTGTCAGATTTTCTATTCATCTTTGGTTTTTTCATCAGGAATGCTTGGGAGTCTTCTACTTTTATTAAATTTTAATTTTTCCCCTTGGAGAATTATACTTAGTTTTGCTGGGTAGGTTATTTTTTAAATTGTAGTTCTACCTCCTTTACCTTTTGGAATATCATATTCCAAGACCTGAACTCCTTTAATATGGAAGCTGCTAAATCTTATGTAATAGTGACTCTGGCTGCATAATATTTCAATTCTTTCTTTCTGGCTGTTTGAAGTATTTTCTCTCTGACCTGAGAGCTCTAGAATTTGACTATGATATTGCTGAGGGTTTTCATTTTGGGATCTCTATCAGGAGCTAGTCAGTGGTTTTTTTCAATTTCTATTTTACCCTCTGGATTTAGGACATCAGCACAGTTTTCCCTAATAATTTCTTAAAATATGATGTCTAGGCAATTTGATCACAGCTTTCAGGCATACTAACAATTCTTAAACTATCTCTTGAGCTATTTTCAAGTCAGTTGTTTTTCCAATGATATATTCACATTTTCTTCTATTTTTTCATATTTTGATTTTGTTTAACTGTTTCTTGATGTCTTATGGAATCATTAGTTTTCACTTTCCCAATTCTAATTTTTAAGGAATTATGTTCTTCAGTGATTTTTGTGCCTCCTTTTCCACTTGACCAATTATGTTTTTTAAGGAGTTCTTATTTTCAGTGAATTTTTGTGCCTTATGACTCCGCTAATACTGTTTTTTTTAAAAGGTGTTATTTTCTTCAATATTTTTTGTGCCTCTTTTACCAAGCTGTTAATTCTCTTTCCATAATTTTCTTGTATCACTCTCATTTCTTTCCTCAATTTTTCCTCTACTACTGTTATCTTTTCCCTTAACTCTTTGAGTAATTCTTGTTGGGTTTGGGTACAATTAGCATTTTTCTTTGAGGCTTTTTTCCTGGTAGTTGTTTTCATATTGTTGTCTTCTTCTGAGTTTATGTCTTGGTCTTGCCTGCCAACATAGCAACATCTAAAAAATATTTATTTATTTTCAGTTTTCCATATTCACTTCCATAAGTTTTAAATTTTCTCCTCTTCTTTTCCCCCTCCCTCCCCAAGACAGCATGCAATCTGATATGAGCTCTACACGTACATTCCTATGAACATATTTTCACTGTAGCAACTTTTTAAGGTCAACTTTTTTTGTTGTTGTTTGCTCACTTTTTACTACCCATTTCTTGACTTTGAACTTTATGCCGAGGTTGGGCTCTGTTCACCTGAGAGTGGGGAAGCACTATTCCAAGTGTCAGGGTTTTTTTTTCTCTTGTGCTGCTGTTTTCAAAGCTAGTTCTGGAGGTCTGCAAGTTTTTGGTGCTTTCAAAGTGGTGTAATCCTGAGAGAGGTGTGATCACTGCTTTCCTGGTCTATGCTTTGGTCTTTGCCTAGGAAAGGCCCCTAGTCCCCTGAAGCCACAAGCCCTAGGTGTTTTTTTTATCCCTAGAACATTGGCCAGGGCCACTGCTCTCTTGTGATCAATCACTAGCACTCTTCTGTACCCTAGAACTGTGACCCAGAACTGTATATTGGCAATAGAGTTGCCAGTGCCAGCAAAAGGTCACCTTTAATCTCTTTCTGACCTGTTTTCTGACCTCTTTCACATCTCTGGGCTGAGAGCTCCTGGAGCTGCTGCTGCTACAGTCACTGTTGCCTTCACCCCTTGTGTGGGCTTGGAACAGGTTTCAACCCCACTATCACTGACTTCTTCCAAATTCTTAAGTTTTCTTAGGCCAGAACTGTCTCACTCTAATCTTTTTTGGCTCTGCCATTCCATAATTTGATTGGAAGTGTTATTTTAAAGTTGCTTGGAAGGGAATGTTGGGAGAGTTCAACTGGGTGGCTGTGTCCAATCTGCCATCTTGGCTTAGCCTCTGTCACCAGGTCTTTTTCATGAGAAATGACCCAGGTTCAGAAACTATATTTCTTTTAATGTGCAGAGGAATTACTTGCATTTTTATAAGTTTGGAGTGCTAATTAACAAGTGAGTTTGAACTTATTGGAGTTGTTTAAAACTATCAAGTTATGAGCTGCTTGAAATGTTTTCTGGTTTGAAAGGAAATATTGTGAATTTAAGCTAGTGTTCATGGGAAGGAGTTCAACATAATTTTGTTAATAAGAGTGAAACATGGAACTATTCTTTTTCTAGTGGCTTTTTCTACCTGTGACCTACAAAGTGTAGAAGAAGCAGAAAAAAAAACTGCATTGTCCCTCCTTCCCCCCTTAATTCAAGATATGCATTTCCAATGGCCCAAAAATGCACCAGACGTTATAGACAGCAGCATAGTTTTTCCCAATTTGAGTTGGCCACTTAGCTTTCTTTAGTTATTTTGTTCATTTTATTTCAGATTGCCTTCACACAGAGAGCCCATCTGGATATGCCAATGTCTCAATATCAAACTGAGATTTTACTTTGCTCCTTGTTAAAATCAAAAGGCTAGATTTCAAAAGAGTTAGTTTTGTACTATTACAATGAATTATGTGCTTATGATTATTATTACATTGAATTACAGGCTTATGACTAAGAGGCAACATTGCATAGTGGTTACAGAGCTCATTTTAGGGTCTGGAAAACATAGGTTTAGGTCCTTCCTCTGAACACATACTGGCTATATGACTTTCAGCAAGTCACTTATCACTTGCTCCAGGCAACTCTGTAAGACTATAAATTGAGAAAAAGGTACTGATTTACATTAATTGAAAAAAGTTATTTATCAGAAACTCCCTACACTGATGAAATCACAGTACAAAAGAAGCTTTTCTTGCACACTTCAGTAGTCTCTATTGAATTTGAGAAAATAAAAAATCTTCTTGTACTAGAATAGGCAGAGATGACAACATCCTCATCCTTATCATCATCACCTCTACCACCACCATCACCATCATAATCATTTTCCCCCCAAAGCCTAGTCTATTTATCATGGAGATGGGAGGGAGAAGTTGTGGCAATGGTGCAGCATGGGAATTCTATGCAGGGTCATGTACAGTGGGGGCTCCATATACCCTGAAACTTCTAGAGAAGGTGTTAAACCTTAGCAAGAATCCTGAAATGCTGAACAACTGGGATCTGGTAATATCATTGATTGAGCTAATATCCTAGAGAGTGTGATGAAAGTACTATCATGAATCTAACAAAGAGAGCTATGTAGGCTTGCAGGCTGGCTTTACTTGAAGCCCATCACTATGATGAGCTTGATTAAGAGGACAGCAGAGTAAGTGGCTTTCCTTCACATCCTAATACAGCAAGAGCAAGATGCATTGAACAAATCAGAAGTATCAATGCCTTACTTGATGGAAATGCTTTAGTCCAGATGGCATTGGCACTAAGAAGGATAAAACAAGAGTATTCTGGAAATGAACCAAAAAACATGAATACTTCCATTTTGTACCAATATACCATGAAAATAGAACTAAAAACAAATCCTACTTTTAAAACATATCAAAGTTATTGTCACATGACAATTTGAGTACTTGGCAAAACCCCCACCTCCACTTCACCCTCAAGCAGTTAAATGAAAGAGTGGATGGAGTCCTGGGCCTGGAGTCACGAAGCCATGAGTTCAAATCAATCTTCAGACACTTACTAGCTGTGTGTCTCTAGGCAAGTTACTTAGCCTCTGTTTGACTCAGTTTCCTCAACTGTAACATGACGTTAATAATAGCACCTACCTCACAGGTTTGATCACAGGATAAAATGAGATAATAATTATAAAGCTCTTAGCACAGTGCCTGGCATATAGTAAGTATTATATCTTCCATTCCCTTTCCTTGAGGCCTAGATAAAATGAAATAAGAGAAATCATGATAGCCAACATTTCTAAGAAGAAGTCACTTGGGGGGAAGGAGAGCATTTTGGCTTTAGCCTTGGTTTCCTCCCCACCAAAGCCTTGGTTAGAGAAGGATATGGCAAACTCAAGAAGTCTAGGAGACTTTCAATTGTCCCACTGGCATCCTAGCAGGATCCCTGGAACTATTAAGGGCATTGACTACATTGGGAGTCAAAGACAAATGGGACATGGATTCATAGGACTACAAGGAGCTAGTCAATTACATTATATCTAAGGGGAAATTCTTAAGAATACTCAAAAAGGTAAGAAAAGGATGTTCAGCAACCTGGAAATGTGAGTTACCCCATTGTTATGTGTATTTTGTAAGTTCAAACTCATTTTCATCTGAACTCTATATGTACTTGTGGCTATGTCAATATACTTTTTGGGGGGAATATTTTCTTCCAAATTTTCTTATTCTGACACCTTAATAAATACCTTTTTCTAAAGTGCCTTAAGGCTGACCGATTAAATTGATTTTTAACTGATAATCTTTGGAAGAAGCATAGTGGTAGGGGCTCATAAAAGAGAATTAGAAAGAGTTCTCTCATATTTGCCACATGACTCTTCAGGGGTCAATTTCAGTATTGACGGAAGGTTGGGAGGAAATACCCATTAATGGGTTTTACAGCTGGGGATATAAGTTAGAGAGTTTTTTCTCTTTATACACGTGATGCTTGTGCTACGTTGGAGTAAGTAAATTATGCATGTTCAATTTCTTTTGTCCTCTCTCCCCACACACTCAGCTTTCCTCCTTTTCCCCTCAAGGCCTAGAGTAGGCTTCTGTGAACCCTTGCAAATACTTAATAATTGTGTTCCCTGAATGTTACTATTTACCATAGGATTCATCCCTTGACTATCACTCTTTTATCTTCATTTATCATACAATGTATACACAAAAGTCTGAAAAATGGTGGAGTTGAAGGTTTAAAAAAAGTTAGCTTTCTCAAATGCAGCAAGAAATTGTCTAGAGAAAGTTAAAGAATAACATTTAAAAGTGAAGAAAGAAAATATTACTGAAAGGTAATTTCTGTAGAAAACCATTTTTCTAAAAGAAAAATTTGTATCCTATGTTGTCTACTTGTTTCTCTACTCCAGCCTGACCCTGATGTGGGCTTATCAGTTGCTACTAAGCCAAAGCACACCTAAAACTAAGTTGGGTATAGTGGACAATCACTAAATGGCTCCATTAACTACCATGAATTAGTTGTTTTAATTGCTACCATTAATTGCTACCAGGACTCCTATTCCTGGCCATGTGTTGAGACCACCTTGAGTTAAAAAAAAAAGCTCAAAACTTAACTTCAAACAAGATAGATAGTAATCACTAAGGGCCTTCTCCATGTACCTCTAGAGGACTGTCCCATCAATAGCAATTGTTAGTGCTTAAGGTCCCTCAAAAATGGGATGTTCACCAGTTATGTACTCATGGTGTGTGGTGGGGGGGCGGTGAGGGGGAGAGAGAGGTAGAGTGGAGTATAGTAGTTTAGCAGAAAGATTCAAGGCTAGGCCTAGGTTGAGATTAGAATATAGTGAGCCATTTGAAGGTCAGAACTTATAATAAAATAACATTATTCGTGATACTGTTTAAAAGTATATAAGTCAACTCAATTTAAAATGCTATGGCCTTCTCCCTCCATATTCCCCAATATGGAATATTAGCACCAATTGGTTGGAAAAGTACCCCCTAGGAAATGGGAATACTGCTAAAACCTCTGGAGTACCACTTTCCCATGATCTGGGTCTTTTATTCCTCAGGCAGTAAGGAAGGCAAATCAATAACTAACTTTAGTTCTCCAGGCACACAAATCCCAAAGACAGCATCCCTGTCCCTTTAAAAATACCCAGCTCAGTCTACATAAAACATGTCTTGCTTCTACCATACTGAGGAAATGACTCCCCCGACACCACCCCCATCACCAATAACACAATGAAAAAAATTGTAACAGAAGCTCCAGATAAGACTCCAGAACGTAATATTTTTGTTAACTGTCCTATCCCCCCACCCACCCAAATATTGAATGGCTATAAGGAAAACATTGGCTATTGGGAGGCATAACAAAAGAAGTAAAGAAATAGATAAAAGGTGGAGTGGATAGCCAAGAACTGAAGCTCGGAATTCTTAAAAATCGTTACTGTAGACGATAGAATGGATAAAAAAGAATAGAAAATGTCAATGATACAGTGAGAAAAGGCACTAATTTAGAAGACAGAAAAACTGGAAGAACATATGAACAAGTTAATATTCAAAACAGTAGAACTGGCAAAACAGAACATGGAGAGCTTATTTAAGAAGTATGAAACTCCTAGAAAAGCATATAAAAACAAAACTACTGAATACCATATTTTAGTATCATATTAAAAGAAAGTTGTCAAGAATTATTGGATTCAGAGAGACATAGAGAATTCATGGGTCACTGCCATAGAGAAAGTCTGGACATAAGAGACCAGATGACTGCCAAAATCCAGAGCTTCCAGGTCAGAGGAAAAAATAATACTTCAAGTGGCTCAGAAGAAGGAGGTCACGTAGCATGGAATTCCAATCAAGGTCATAAATAGTTGATGTGTAAATTGATTACACATCAACTACAAGAAAAGGCAAACTGAAATATGCCATATTAAAATGCAAAAAAGGGCATGAAACTAAGAATACCTTAACCTAAAAAGTGGAGCACAATTGTATAGAGAAAAATGGAATTTTTAAAGAATTTATGACTTTTAAGCATTTCTGCTGGGAATGAAAAAAAGAACTGGGTAGAGACTGTGAAAGGTGATTACAATAGACAAAAGAAATTTAAGAAAGTTAAATGACTTTGAATAATTTTAAAGAGCTAAACGATGACTATGACATGTGGTGACAGATTATTTCTAGGAATTACTGGGTAAAATAAAGGAAAAAAAATATGGACTTAGAACTTCACAATCAAAGGGGAGAAGAGAAATAACTTAGGGAAAAAAGAGGGGAGGAAAGAACAGGAAGGTACAAATTCTTGTATTTGTACTACAAGAGAAAATATATATATTTATGATTATTGTTATTGTTCATTTGTTTCAGTCATTTTCAACTCTTCATGACCCCATTTGGGGTTTTCTTGGCAAAAATACTGGAGTCATTTGCCATTTCCTTCTCCAGCTCATTTTACAAATGAGGAAACTGAGGCAAACAGGATTAAGTGACTTGCTCAAGGTGTAATGGCAAGCAAAGTGGGACTTTTGGTTGTCTTTTGTTTTGGAGTGCTTCTCAGCACTAAGGCAGTCAAGTGCCTTTGATTGAGTCTTGCCTTTGTTTGTAGGAAGGCACACACTCTTTTGCTAGTTAGGTCTGAGAGGTGTGAAACCCTCTAGAGGTGTGAAACCCTTGAGAGATGTGAAGCACTCTGACCCTGAAGAAGTGTATATATACTCTGAGGTTAGCATTTTATTGGGGGCACAGTTGTTGAAAGAGTGTTGGTGGCAGATTCTGGGTAGTTATTGAAGCAGCCCCCTGGCTTTGAAAACCCAGCTGTTGGTGCTTCTCTCTGGTAACTATGTATGTATTGTGATTTGGGCAGACAGATAAAAGCCTGTCTGTTGATCTATTTCTAATTTCGGTTTGCATTTGCTCTGAAGTTCAGGGTGCTGGCTTTTCCCCCTGAACTAAGTGAATTGTACATGTATGTTTAATTAAAGTAAGATTGTTAACCCCTTAAAATTGCTTTCCTTTAAAAAAGCAGTTCAAAGGACCTGTGCTAGCAGTCCTTCTGTGTCTTCTTGTTGTTGGTCTTTCACCACCACAACAGCTGCTAGCAACATTATTGTTACATGAAGTCACACAAGTAGGAATGAGGCTAGATTTGAATTCAGGTATTCCTGACTCCAGGCCCTGCTCTCTAACCACTGTGCCACCCAGCTGGCCCATGTATTAATTAGTAAATATTTATTAATTGCCTCTTGTGTGCAGATACTGTGCTAAGCTCTGGGGATACAAAAAGAGGAAAAAAGACAGTCCTTGCCCTCAAGGAGTTAACAATCTAATGCAATGTACTGCCTGCATACACGTACTACCTCTCTCTCTCTCTCTCTCTCTCTCTCTCTCTCTCTCTCTCTCTCTCTCTCTCCCTCTCTCACTCTCTCTCTCTCTATTTGTAAAATTAAATATATATTTCAGTAGAAATGAAGGTAAAAAATCAGAGAGACTAGAGTGGGTTTGTGAAAGGCTTGAGAAGAAATATAGACTTGGGAAACAGATGATATGAAGAGGAGGGAGAGAGGGAAGAAATAGTTTTACAAAAGTTTATGGAGGTACAAACAAGCAATAATCAGACTTGTGAATATGAATGATGGGAAAAATTCTCCTGTAAAATTCATGAAGTATCAGGATGGATCAGAAAGCAAAATCCAACAATTTCTTATTTACAAAAGTCAATCAACAAATATTTATTAAATGTTTGCTATGTACTCCAGGATCTACAGATACAGATATATTACAAAAGCAATATGGTCTCTGTCCTCATTGGACTTACATGCTACTGTGTGTGTGTGTTTGTGTGTGTGTGTGTGGTGTTACAACATGTTGACAGATAAGTTATTGTAGGATATATGCAAATAAATAAGAGGTGATTTGGTCAAACACTAACTGAAGGGATCAATAAGGCTTCTTGAAAGAAGTGGTACTGCATTTGAGTATCGAAGGAAATTAGGAGTTTCAAGATGTAAGAAGGGAGAACATTCAAGCATGGAAGACACGCTATGAAAATGAGGTGAGAGTTTATATGTCATATACAGAAAATAGGCCAGTTTATCTGGAGCGCAGAATGAGTGAAGAATGTTTATTCAGCCTGGAAAGATGTGATAGAAGCAGGTTGTGTATTAAATGCTACAGATAGGAGTTGGTATTTTATTTTGGAAGCACAGGAAATGCCTGAAGCTTCCTGAGTAGGGCAATGATATGGCCAGATTCGTGTTTTAGGAATATCAGCTTTAGAGGATATTTTTGAAAGGGGAGATATTGGACAAAGGGTGACTATTGCAACAATTATGATGAGGTGTGATGTAGGACTGAAATAGGGTAGGTGTATTGTAAATGGAGAGGAGGCAGATGCAATAGATATCAAAGAGTTTCAGGTGACAAGACTTAGGAACTAGTTGAACATGGTGGGTGGGGTGAGTGAGAATAAACAACTGAGGATGACTCCTAAATTGTGAATCTGGGATACTAGGTTTCTTTCCTTGAAGGAAATGGGGAAGTTAGGAAGAAGGGAGGGTTTAAGGGGAAAGATAATAAGAAACGCACTTAAGACGCAGATTCATACAGTTTTAAAGTGAGGGGCTGTAATAGAAGTCATGCAAAAAGCAGGAATTGCGATCTTGATCTCAGACAAGGCAATATTAAAATGAGATATACTTAAGAGAGATAATCAGGGAAATCATACTGTGCTTAAAGGCACCCTAGATATTCAACTAGTAGAAACATTAAATATATATTTGTGCTGAATATACACATACATTACATGATGTAAGTATGCAAAAGATAACCTAGCTAAATTATAGAAAGATGTAAATAGGAAATCAATAATTGGAACTTCAACATGTTTTTTTTTCAGACTTAGAAAAATCTAACAACAATTATCAAAAAAGTTAAGGCTATCAAAGGAATTTTAGCAAAAATAAATGATGGACCAATGGAAATCACTAAATGGGAACTATAAGGAGCATATCTATCTTTCAGTGCTTCATGGTACATTTATAAAAACTGACCATGTGAACATAAAGAACTCATACATAACTGCAAAGAGGAAGAAATAGGAAACATCCTTTATAGAACACAATAAATTAAAAGTTATTATCAATATGGAAAATATGAACAAAGGATGCAGATCTAAATGGAGATTAAATAAGTGAACCCTAGATAATTTGTGTGTCAAAAAACAAATCATAGAAATAATAAATAACCATATTAAAGACCATAATAATAATGGAACAACAAACAAAATATCTGGGACAGAGTCAAAATAGTTCTTAGGGGTAAATTTGAAGTTTAAGTACTTATGTCAAACAGGTGAAGGAATAGTCAATCTGGGCATTCAACTAAAAATAATGACTATCTCAATCCTATAGAAGCACCATCCCTGATATTTTGTGTAATTTTGGTGGTAAAGACTCTGACATGATTACAAGGGCCTGGTGGATTTCCCCTTTCTCTGGCTTTTTGTCTTCATTCCCAACAATTTGGGAACTTCATTGTCTAGCAAAATATTCTATCCACCCTTTCCTTGTTCCTACCATCCTTGAGAGAAATATAAGGCTCAAAGAAAATAAAAACAAACAGGACTCACAACATGAGATTGTAGAAAATAAGATAGTTGCTTGTGAATTTTCCTCCTTACCCAAAGCCTATATATAGTTTCATTTACTAACAGTAAGGCCTGGGTAGGACTACTAGTAATTGTTATCTTTATGATAGTTGCCTAATATGCATCTCTTACTGAATCTCTTGGCAGCCCCAACAAAAAGCCCCTGTCTTCACCCTTCTTCAGCATTTCACTGTCATTGGTTGAGCATAGTTCTTCAATCTGCCTGAAGTTCCATGTGGTTCCCAGAAGATGGAGGAGATTTTCAGTCTCCCCTACTGCTTCCATCTCTGTTTGTGATCCTGTGCATTATTATTCTTTCTACAATTCTGTTAGAGATGTCATAGTTTGTTGCTCCCTGTTGTCCCCTCCCGTTGCCATTCTGTTAATGTTCTTACTAAATTAGCTCTTTGGGTGAACCCTACTCTCATTCTATCCTCATAAAGATATCTAAAGTTGCCTTATGTTGGCCTCCCAAACCCTACTCTGGAATTCTCCCTTTTGAGAATTGTAGTTCTTATCATACTCTGACTTCATCGTCCAAGTAATCAGCAGCACAGTGTCACTTTGATCTTATAAATGAGTCTCTGTTCTCCATATCAAATTAAATCATGGTGAAATTGACAGTCTAATGTCTTTTTTCCCTCAGTACTCAAATGTTGTGTTTATATCAGCTCTTAGCACTGGTCTAGGGGTTCTTAAGAACCCTTAGTTTTCATCACTTATTTAATGGTGTTTGGGCTCAACTTTCCCTTTGGTGCAACTGAAAAGAGTTATTCAAATTATGCAGAACTGCTTTCTATGTCATTCAGAAGAGGGTATTGGAATGACTGCTGTGGGGGTGAGGCAGGGAGGAGGGGGCAGTAGGGGAAGAAAAGGCCTTCATTCATATGGGGGTGGATACAGTTTTGCTTTCCCAACTCCATTTTATATATATTTTTTCATATTAGAGAAATTCAAAAGACATACGAAGTCTTGGCTACTTCAGCAGGTCATTGTCAGTTTGATAAAGCTTTTGCTGCTTTTATCATATGAGTTACTTTTAGCCATTTATCAGTGTTTGTGTACTGATGGAAAGGTTTATGTAGAATGGTGGTCTAGCAGAAACTCTTGAATTTGGAGTCAGGAGATTAAGTTGGTTAAGTTTTGGTGCTGCTAATTGTTACTCTTTAACCTTGTACTGGCTAGTTTTCTAGACTCTCTGGATCTCATTTTTCTTATTTACAAAATGAGGGGATTAGACTAGATAACCATTTAAAGCTCTTCCAGCTCTAATTTCTTAAAAATAAGATGAATTTTGTTGTGATATAATTAAGAACATAGCTATTTTTCTTGATTCTTCTAAAAAAATTCCAACTATTTTTCATTATGGTGAGGGAAATCCTTGACATGGATTACTAAAACGCCAAACTCACATCTATGAAAATTAAGCAACTGATTTATAGTGCTTCTTTAAATTTCCATTTAAATAGAAAGTTGAGCTGCCTAGGCTTTCACAAATTAAAAGAAAAACAACTGTCTAGCATAATACAAGATATTGACCTTATTATATGGTAGAAAAATAATAAGTAATAAGGCTCTTATGATGTGGATGGAGGAATGGTTTTGGAGTTAGGAAGAGTTGGATTTGAAGCCTACTTCAGATGATTATTCATTGTGTGACCTTAAGGCAGTCATTTAATTTCCTTAAGTCTCAGTTTTCTCATCTTTTCTTGAGGATGACAATACTTTCAATTTTCACCTCATGAGGTTGTTAGGAAAATCATGCAATAATATATATATATTATATATATATATATACTTATATGTATATACACACACACATATATGTACATATATAATGCTTTACAAATTGTAAAATATTATATTAAAATCAGCTATTATTATTAATAATAATTATCCCCATTATCATTGTCATTGGTGTAATCTGGAAAAGTGCATAAGTAGTTCCTATTATACTCTGAAGACATAGAAGCTATGTACTTGAGTTGTAGAGGCCTCTCAGGTACCTGTTGTTGAGAAGATGAGTCTGGAAGAAGGAATAATAAGTAGGAGGCTATCATAATAGCCCAGGACAAAAGTGATCGGGGCCTGAAATAATATGAGAGTAGTGGGAGTGTTGTGAAGCAGATGGATTTGTGAGATGGATTGGATATGGGGGATTAGGGAGAAGGGAGAGTTAAGAATGATTTAAGTCTTAAACCTGGCTGACTAGAAACCTGGCTCAAATGAAATGCAGAAACTTGAAGTAGCAAGAGAAGATAAATGAGTTCCATTCTTGACATGCCCATTCTGAGATACCAATGGGACAACCATATAGATATAAAAAAAGAGAATTTGAATTCAGGAGAGAAATTAGGATTGGGTAGCTAGATTTGGGAGTCATTTGTGTCAAGGTGATGACTAAATTCATGTGAATACATGAGATCACCAAGGGAGAGAGTGTAAAGAGGTGAGAAAAGAAGAAGGATTGCAGCAATTTCTTGGTGGGAGGGGCAACATGTTTAGCGACAAGAGATGGATATTTTGAATGAGTGGGGGCATTTCCATGGCAGTTTTGGGGTGATTTAAATAAGCAGACATCTTTGGGCTGTGGATTTATACCTAGGGTGAACTTTGGTTTTTGTAAGTATAGGAAAAATAAGGATTCTACATTGAATATTTACTAAGTATTAGTGCCAAGAGAGCCATTTTGACACCTGACAAATGGTAATATGTACCATATCTGAATGTCAATTTTAAGTCTCTGGAAGTTACTAGGTGAGAAAAGAGAGTGACCAAGGGCAAAGAAATAGAGTGTAAGTGACGGACCCTGACTCAGAACCAGAACATCAGAGCATGAGTATAAATGGTTATGGACCACTACAATGTTTAGGGTATTGAATCAAACATGGATCTGAAATCAATGATTTTAAATTTCATTTCCTTCTCTTCTCAGGACTAATAAGAGGCATAAAATGAAGAAAGGCTGGCTCAGCAAGACAAATAACAACTTAATCCTTAACAGCCAAATCATCCATAAATATTGTAGCACCTGAGAACACCCTTCAAATATCCCAAGGTCCTTCTCCTCTCCTCCACACTCCATCTTCCAAGAAGCTACCCTGTGCTTCAGATTACTCTGTGTGTTTATATCTACCCCAAAGCTATTAATTACTATCTTCTACTGACATTTATTTTTACTAGTCAGCCTTCATAATTCATAAGAGAGACATTTAATAAAATAACATAGTTAAGAAGAGTGTTAATTTAATGTTTTCTCTATAAACTTGGGACGTGGTCCTTCTTTTTCTCCATTAAATAAAAAGAAACCATTAGTAGAAAGAGTGGGCATATCTTTCACATGAAACATATGAAGAAGCACACACATAGAGAACATACATGACCAGGAAACATGCTTGGTAGGACAAACATAGAAGGAACATGATGGCCAGGCAATATGTATAGAAAGGTATAATACATGTCTCCAGTATCTTCTGGCAATGATGTTATTGCACTGTTCCCATGGCTCTCACTTCCTGCCAATCTAGGGTGGCATGCAATCTCTTCAAGGTACATAGACTCTTCTCGGCTTTAGTTCTTGATGGTCTTCCATGACTGCTGAATGATAATGTCTGCTGTTCACTGTGGTTGCTGCTGGTCACTGTCAAGTGTAACTCCACAGGCTGTGTGACTGTGGAAGTACTTTTGGCTTTATCAGGAGTTCTCAGCTGAGTAGCTATCACTTCCTTACAATAGGGGTGTGTTATTTCTCTTTTAGTCCAAACCTAGAAAGCTATAAAATAAGGGCTCTTTTATCAAGGCAGGGCCCTTATATACCTAGCCCTAGACTAGAGAAAAATCTTGAGCTAATTTTTCTCCCTTCAAAGCAGAATTTGTCAAATGTCAAAGCCTTAGCTGTGGCAGATTTTTTATCTCCAAAAGAAGGGTCTTTACCTGAGGGACCAACTTCTTCGGAATCCTGAACAGTCGGTTGAACTGTGCTATCAGGTGTTAAACCTAATTTTTTTCCATCTCTAGTAACTACTCAACAATAGCAATCTGTATTTCCAGTCTCTATCTGACTTAGGGTTAGAAAGTCCTTTTAATTCCCATTTAATACCCAATTCTCAAAATGCTTCCATTATTTATGCTTTTAGAGGTCGATTTTCTAACCAACTATAAAGGACTACTTGGACTTAAGATTCAGTTTTCTCAAACTTGAAATTATTTTGACCTTTTTGCAATTGAAAAGAGAGTAAAAGGCACATAAATAAAAGCCTTTATGTGAAGCCTTTCAATTTTTTGTTTCAAATTCCTTCTATAATAATAATTTTATTATTATTATTAATAGTGATGATTGCTAGGATTTACATTCATATTTGCAGTTTACAAAGCACTTGACAAATATGATCTCATTTGATCCTCAAATCTGTAAATCCCTGGGAGGCAGATGCTATAATTATCCTTATTTTATGGATGAATAATCTAAGACAGACAGAGGTCAAGTCACTTGCCCAGGGTCACACAGCTAGTAAGTGAAAAAGGACAGATTTAACTCAGATCTTCCTGACTCTGGGTTTAGGGTTCTATCTGTCATACTACCTAGCTATCTAGACACACACACACACACACACACACACACACACATACGTGCACACACATACACCATCCTTCAAGCCTTTCTAGGATTTCACTACCACTTGATCATAGAAATGTAACATTTTAAAGTTCTAATGAAAGGTTGGTTCACTTCTGTGCAATTTTCTAAAATGTTTGCTGAGGGAATACCTTCTTTTGGGGTAGAGAGCTACATTAGAACTAAATGTTTCTTATCCAAAAGCTAGAAAATGAAAACAGTGCCTGGTGAACTGAAACAAACTATTTTGGCCTGAGGCTAGGTGACCTAACAGAAAAAAATTCTAAGGAATTGAAGGACATGTACAAAAGCCATTTAAATGGAAGAAGGCTGTTATCTTCCTATTTTTAAACATAAACATATGGATCACCATAAAAAAGGAAATAAGTATTGCACATTTTATGGCCGTGTAAAGGTTCAGCAGATTCGTGCCAACATAGATTCACAGGTTTAAAACTGGAAGAGAATGTAGAAATGAACTAGTTTACATCCCTTATTTTTTTGGAAACTGATGGTCAAAAAGTTGATATGACTTTCCTAAGGTCCTATAGCAAGATGGTAGGAGAACAAAGACTAGCAGAAGGATTGAAAAACAGAAGAGAGAAAAGAAAGGACTTGGAATCTGAAGATCTCTCATCCCAGTTCTGCTGCTGTGGAGCTGTGAGAACATGAACCATTCACATCTCCTTCTCTATGGCTCATTTTCAAATGGCCTAAATTTAGGGTTGAAAGAAATTTTAGAGATCACCAAGTTTAACTCTCTCATTTTACTGGTGAAGAAATCGAAGGCTGAGAGAGATTAGGTGCTTTATCTGAAGTCACCAGAAGTAGTAGGTAGGAGGCCTGGGATTTTAAAGCAGTTCTTTCTGAATCTCAATCTGGGGCTCTTACCACTATGACACCCCACCCCCAGCCTGTGAGAATATTGCTAATAATTACCAACCCTATTCTCAAGGGTGCATTAAAAGCATGGATGACTCAGCCATGTTCATGACTATAAAACGCTTTCTAAGTGATGCTTACTTTGCCCTTAAGAACCTCAAGCCTCTATAATAAAAATAAGACACTATTTACTTCTCTTGTACAAGTTAAGAGTAGCAATAGGGGAAAGTGAGATATCCCAACTCTTGTTTCCTAGTTTTAATGCTGGACTGAAGAGTTACAATTTCTTTCAAGGGTTCTCCTCCCCTTTCTTTCTCTTTCCTTTTAATATTGTTTTTATTTCTTCCCATTCTTCCCTGACTCCAACTTCCTCTGCTATGCTCGAATTAGTAGACAGTGGAGGCTGGTGACTGATTTTATTTCATTATTTTTTTTCTGTTAATTAATTCTGTGAAGGTAAGGATTTTGTTCTTTGTTAAATACATCTTTAAGCACTGTTTATCACACTGTGGATTCTGACTACAGAAAGCTTTTCATATATAAAATATTATCTTCTGTATTTAATAATATAGCTAATATTTAAATAGTGCTTTAAGGTTTACAAAGCACTTCACAGATATTATGTATTTTATCCCCAAACAACTGTCAGAGCTACGTGCTATTATTATGTCATTTTACAGATAATGCAACTGAAGCAGACAAAGGTTGAGAGTTTTGCTCAGGGTCACATAGTAAGTGTCTAAGGCTAGATTTGAACTCGTCTTCCTGACTCTAGGTCCAGCAATCTCTCCACTGGGTTGGTTGGTTGGCTGGTTGGTTGTAGTCCTTTGTTTCCAAGGAGGACTGAAATAACATAACTATGCTAGAGTCAAGTTACAGTGTGTCTGACTGTGACTGATCAAACCAATACAAGCTCAGAATGCTCTATCACAGATTAGGCACAAATAGTCCATGTGAACATTTGCGGTAGATACTCTAAATTTGTGCATCTCTCCTTTTTATTGAACTACTTCAATTCTGCTTTGCTCATAGAGCACAGCGCCTTCTCTGAAGTGGGCATGACATGCTGGGCCGTCCTGTGCCAGTGTCTCCCATGTCCCACAGTCAATTCCAAAGTTCTTGAGACCTTGAGAGTGCACTTTTATCAGTTTTTCTGACCACAATGTGAATTCTTGTCCTATGAGTCCAAAGTCTGAAACAAAGAAACCTCAAAATCAGTTGCCTAAGGCCTTACAGTTAATGACATATCAACATTCTCTCAGTCATTTATATCCCTATACTTTTCTCTCTCCCTTGTCAATCATGTCCAATCAGTCCTCAAGTTTGATTATATATCTGTCCAATGCCGACTTCCTTCCTTATCTTTCCCACCACCACCACTCTATTTCAGGTACTCACTATCTCTCTGTTAGACTCATTCAGTAGACTCAAAATTCTTTGCTTCTCTCCCCTCCCTTCTATCCTACACTCTGATGTCAGATTTATCTTTCTAATCACCTCTTTAATTACTCACTCTACTGCTAAGAAACCTTCAATATCTCCTCATTGGATACCGAATAAAATCCAAAATGCTTAGCCCAGCCTTAAAAGATTTTTGTGGTGTGTCTCAAAGCTATCTTTCCAACCTGATTTCATACTATATCTACCTCATGTACTCTCTGCTTAAACCATTAAGCCATGGGTTTCCAATCCACAGATCAAATGCCTATGTCTGGAATGCTTTTCTTTCAGGAACAAGCAAATACAATTGACTCCATGATTTCCCCTAGTGAAATTAAGCTCTTTCTCGTATAAACTCCCATCACACCTTATTCATACCTTTCTCTCTTCCTTCATTGAGCATGAGGACAGCTTAAGCCTCAAGGTTTGGGAATAAACTGATTGGCTCTGGCTGTTATGTGTCAGAGCTATTCCTTTGTACTGAGCTTCTAAAAGGGAGTCTTCATTAAAGAGCCAGACATTTTTTTCCTTTTCAGATGAGGTCCAGAAAGGGCTGAGCACAGGTCAGAGACTAGAGTGGCGAGAGCGGGCTTTGTTTCCTGGATAGTGCCTGTATTTTTAAGCATAGTTAGGTATTACTTCATATCTCTAGGGCTTTGTCCCCTCACCTACAAACTAGATAATATGTGAGGCCTCTTTCAACTTCAAATGCTGATTCTATAGCACCATTCTGCACATGGTAAAAAGATGAAACTATGCAGAATTACCTGAATACTTTGTGGTCCATCAATGAGTGGGTAACTCAAGGAAATAGAAGCCATCAAAGGGATATTTACTTTCCTAACCAGCAAAGAGTCTTGGGATTTCTTTTCTCAAGGAAACTAGATTGATTAAATAAGCCTTGCAAGTAAATGATTTCTCTCCTACAAGGGAGACTGAATATTATTCTCCACCTTTTTCATGAAATTCAGCTTAGTTGTAAGTCTGAGAGTCCCCAATAATGACAGTGGTACCATCACATTTCTATTCTAACAACATAGGTCCAAAAGTGCCACACGAAGTAGAAATGACACTAATTGAAGACAAATGAAGAATGATCTGCTGAACTACGTCAAGTGTACGTAGAGGAGTTCTCTGTTAGAGGTGTCATAATCTTGAGAAAAATAAGGGACTGATTCTCGTGATATTAGAAAGAGGGGAAGATACCAAATAATTGCAAAGAATCACTGGCAGTATTCCTGCTCTAAGAGGTAAAGGAAATCAATAACTACCAGCTCCTGTGTCTACTTTCTAATCTTTACAAAATCTTTATGACAATGGTCTCCATATATATCAAGAACATCATTGATGAAAATATGGAAAAGGCAAAAGAAGACCTTTACAAACAATATTCTATAGTGAGTCACATTTTTATAGTCACAACTGACTGATAGTTATAGAGAATTAGAGAATTTAGCTATTGATTTCATGAGCTACCAATTGTCTGCTGACTATAAAGAAGACCTCTTAAATCTTTCTTCTCTGCACATAGAGTGTCACAATCCTAGTTTAGATCCATTTACTGGAAATTCTACAATAGCCTCCTAGCTGCACTCTTTGCTTCCAGCCTCTCCACTCTCCAGTTCATTATCAATAGAGTTGCCAAATGGATAGTTCCCCAAACAAGGATCTGACCATATCATCCTTCTCTGGCAAATTTCCAAGGCTCTCTATTGCTTGGTTACTAAAAAAAATCCTTCTCTTTGTCATTTAAGGCCAAAGGCTCACCTTTGTCTCTTGGAATCTCTAACCTCTTTCAAAGCTCAGCTGGAATGCTATCTTTGACAAAAAGGCACTTACTGATTTTATTAGTACTCCACTCCCTGAGTTGACTTTGTATTAATTATGTACATATTTTCCATTTATTTATCTGTTTACTTGTCAATTCCTCCCCTTCTCAAGTAGCAGATAAGCTTTTTGAAAGTAGGGATGATTTCATTTTTGTCTTTGAACATTGTCTAGCATATCCCTTAGCAAAAGTAGGGGCTTACTAAATATTTGTTAAATATGAATTGAACAAAATTGCATAATGTGATTTTCAAAGCAAAGTTCATGGATGAGAAGAAAATAGCCTTAAAGGCTCCTTTTAACAGTACATTTTTGGACACTAAATTAACGATAGTTCCAATAATCGTAGTAATTAGGTGGTATGGCCAATAGACCTCTGAGTCTGGAGTCAATAAGACCTAAATTTGAATTTGGCCTCAGATACTTACTAGTTACATGACTCAGGGCAAGTCATTTAACTTGTATTGGCCTTATCTGTAAAATGGGATTCTTGCCGGATCTGATATTGTACTGTGTGTGTAAAGAGCCAAAACTTTTCAGAACCTTAAGATGTTAGCCATAATTACTCAAAAAAAGAACTTCCTACCAGTAAATGGAAAAGGAGACTGTTTATACAAGCCATTATAGAACATTTTAATAATCAGTGACTGCATTTGGATTATACAGCTAACTACACATTGTACATCTGATTGTACTTCTAAATCTGTATGAGTTTAGTTAGATTCATGCTAAATTGTCTCTGGATGTTTTCTTTTCTTCTCCCTTCTCCCATCTCTAACCTATGTCTTCTTGTCTCTGAGAAGGTTCCCTGGGTTTATCACCTCTTGACTGCAGACTTTTGGAAGAATCTTGCCAGTTTCTGTTCTTGACTCAATCAACGGAGAAGCTTGGATTAAGCATGTACTCGGGACTAGGCACTGTCCTAAGCTGTAGGGGAAATAAAAGAATATCAGATCCCACTGATTTTGGGTGTTCAGGGCCTAAATGTTTGATCCTGATATGAAGCTACTGCCTGGAAATTTGGACCAGTAAGCCTCCTAGCTTGGATCCTCTGAATAATTTGGGTTCTCTGAATAACTGCTAAACTGCAGAGAGACTTGGTGGGATTAAGGGCTATTGTTGCTATTATTGGAATGTATCACTTTGTTGAGTACCTAAAATAGATTGGCAATAGAATAAGAAATAGTTGCAATATGTAATTTTGTGAATTAAAATCATAGGATGGTGTATTTAGCAGGGAAACCGATCTGTGCATATGGGACAAAAGATATGCATTGAGGAGACTAAATTGTTTATCTTCTCAGTGGTTCTATAAAGCATCAAGATTAGACATCTTCATTATTTCAATTAAAGCTGGAAGTGACCTTGGAGATCATGTAATCTAACCCTTTTATGGAGAAAACTAATGTTAAGGGACTTGATTTATTTTCCTTTGGGAACAAAAGTGTTTTGGAGCCAGATTACTTCGATTAGGTTTAACCCTCTCATGTTAGAGTTTAGAAAACAGTTTGGGAGAGGGACTCAATGAGAACCAGAGTCCAGAGACTTCTCTATTCTGCTTCTATATAAATGAAACCAGATGGGATTCAGGATCTCTGGATCTCTTGACCTCCCAAGGCTATATCTAATCTTGGACTTGTCTATCTTGGGATCAATACTATATACTTAAAATCAGGAGAGAACAATCATAAACCCAGGCTCTGGCTTGCCTAAGTAGGAATTTTGCTTTAGTTGCCATATTGAAATGGTCACATGGCAGTTGGTATAGGGATTGGGGCCAGTCACCCTTCCCCCCAGCACTTTCTTGGGTAGCATATTAAAATATTCCTGACACGATTCATAATTGCAAAGGAAGAAAGAGGTTAGGGTAGAGTGTATGGGGAAAAGCTTAGCTCCATTTTATGCAACTACTGAGTCATTGGCTCTTTTGACCCTGCTGCAAACAAGAGGATGCTTCCTAAATTCCAAAGTGCGAGTCTTTTATCTCTGAACTATACATGGTTTGAAGCAGGCCTTACAATTGCTATATAATTGACCAGCCCCAAGAATAGCAACTCTGAGCATGGTCCATGGAATGGTCAATTCAACCTTGCTGCATAGGAATACAGGAGAGGCAACTTTGTGTAGGGTATGGACAAAGATCTGGCCTTAGAGTCATGAAGAGCTGGGATTAAGTTCAGCCTATGACAAGTGCCATCCAGCCTCAGATACTTACTAGCTGTGTGACACTGGAAAAGTCATTTAATCTTGTTTGCCTCAGGTCCTCAACTGTAAAATCAGATGGAGAAGGAAATAGAGAACACCCCAGTGTCTTTGCCAAGAAAACCCCAAACGGGGTCGTGAAGAATCAGACATGACTGAAACAACTCTACAACAATGACAAATGTTCTCTCTCTCTCTCTCTCTCTCTCTCTCTCTCTCTCTCTCTCCAGAATGTTTTCCCACGATATAGAAACCCCTTGAGAGCTCATTCCACTTCTGTCCTGAATTATTCCTTACATTGGAAGTACCCTCTGCCCAGTGGCCTCTCTCTTTTATTGGTTGGTTCCTCCTCAGACCTCCATTGAAAGGAGGGTGCTTAGGCCAACCGTGTCTTCATTTCTTTTCAGGCCACATTCCTGACTCTCCATAGTACTGTCTCTATAATAGTTAGATTCTAGGTACTTTTGTTTAACCCTCTACCTGTTTTCCACTTCCTTTTATGTGTTGTCTTCCTCCACTTAGAATTTAAGCTCCTTGATGGCAGCGACAGTCATTCTGTTTATATTTCTATTTCCAGTCCTTAGCACAGTGCCAGGCACAGTAAATGCTTAACAAATGCTTAACTTCACTTGACACTTACACACATTATATTACATAAATATATGAAACAATAAAGACTATTCACATTTGTGTGTGGGGAAAATCTGTGAAAGCATTAAAAATTCAGAGCTAAGTACTTGATGTTCAATGTATATAAAATATAATAATCAACCAGAATAAAAAGATAATTGCCCATAAATCAAGAATGATATTTATTTGGTAACATTTGAAACTACTTTTATTTTTGTTAAATTGTTTTTCAGGAACTGAGGTAAAAAGGAGAAAAAAAAAGAAAAAAATGAGCTGCTGAATAAAAAAAATTACCAAACAAATGGAAATTCTTAAATGGAACAGGAATTTAATTAGAGCATGCCTTTGCCTGCAGCAAAGGTATAGTTTATTTCACAGAATAAATAATGAAGTCTCCTCTTTAAAGAGATACAACTTTTACAGGGTTTTGAAAATAAATGAGGCTTCATAAAAATTTACATCTAAAACACAGCAGACAATAAATGCCACCATTTAAAGCGTGCATCTTTATTAAGAATGCCAAACATACACTTGGAAACAGTATTCTAATTATGATCTCAATTGAATAAACACTTTTGAGAAATAACTTAGCAATTACATCTGATGTATTAACATTTCTCTGGTTAACTTTTACCTTTTTAGATAAAAATGAATCAGAGGCATAACTTAATAGTTTGTGTATTTCTAAAAGATTTGCATTTTGTAACTGTTCTTTAAAAGGAAGTGGGGACTTTGAAATTCATACTGCAGTTCCCCAAGGGCAGCTTTGATGCTATGGCAGGAGCACTGGATCTAAAGTCAGAAGAATCAATAATTAACAAGCATTAATTAAGCATCTACTATGGTCTAGGCAGGGAGTTAGGTGGGACAGTGGATAGAGTGCTGGGCTTGGAGTCAGGAAGACTCATCTTCCTGAGTTCAAATCTGACTTGAGACACTTACTTGCTGTATGATCCTAAGCAAGTCACTTAACCTTGTTTGCCTCAGTTTTCTTATTGGTACAATGATCTAGAGAAGGAAATAGCAAACAATTCCAGTATTTTTGCCAAGAAAACCTTAAGTGTGGTTACAAAGAGTCAGACAGAACTGAAAACAACTAAACAATAACAACAAAATGTGCCACGGTGCTAAGCGCTTAGGGATACAGATATGAAAAAAGAAAGACAGTCCCTGCCCTTGAGGAATTTACTATTTTATGAGAGAAGAAAACACAGAAAAGGAAGCTGAAAAGGTGGGATGAGGAAGGTATCCTGTGGGGAGGCATAGTGGGAAAATCAGTCAAGAGAAGGTCCAAATTAATGTAGCTGAGTGAGAAAGGAGATGTCAGAGCTGAGCTCTCTCCTTCAATGGAAGCTTGGAGCTCATGACTCTACCCTCCAGTGAGAGTGGCAAAAGGTAGTCCTGAGTCCCCAAAGCTGATGAGATCTTATAGAAAGATGAAGTTATCCAAACTATGACTTTCCTGGGGCATTGTGAAGTCAGTTGGAGGAGTCCCCAAGTAGAGCAGCCAGATGAGAAATGAGGTGAAAGAAAAAGAAGGGAAAGAAGGAGAAGGAGAGAAAGGAGGGAAAGAAGGAATAGGAGGAGAAAGAGAAGGAAGAGTAGTAGTCATTATCAGGTTTAAACTGGGCTGTGCTATTTACAAACTGTGTAATCTCTGGATCTGACTTTCTCTAATGTGGGAGTTAGACTACGTGACTGCTAAGATTCCTTCCAGCCTTAAATTGTGTGATCCTAAATTACTTGTTGGGAAAAAAATAGACACTTTTTTTTTTGGAAGCCCAGTAACTCAACCTGTCAAGAACATATATATTTGCTTGTCAAACATGAGTCAAAATGTAGTAAGGGATGAAGGTGAATATTTTGTTTACGTTAGTATATAGTGTACCTCCTTCCCTCACCCCTTGCCAAAATCAGGCATTCAAGAAACAAATAAACAAACCTTGGATATAGATTCTAATACAAATTATTTTTCAGTGTTTAACTATGTGTTACTTTAAAAAAAATCTCATTTAGGGGTGTGACCTATATTTAACCCAATAAACTATTCCTCTTTCTGCCACTATCATCAGAGTTATTAACATAGAGTAGATGGTTTCTCAGATTCTCTTCTAATTCTAAGTTCTATGATTCTATGACTTCAGTGTTTTCTAAATCAACTGAAGACATAGGTAAAACATTCTGTTATGCTCTTGCCCAAGTCATTTATCTTCTCTAGGTCTTAATTTTCTGGAAAATGAGGAGATTGAACTAGGTGATCTTTATATCAGATTTAGAATGAAGTGGTTCTATGCTATACTTATGGATTCCTTCCCTGGTGGGTTGGTCAATTCCATTCTGTTCCATATATTAATAACATATATTTAGTGTCTACCAAGTGCTTAGCACTGGCCCAGGATAGGTGTCATGGAGGATACAGAAGTATGACTGTTTTGTTTTTCTCATTCTAACCCCAGTGCCTAGAACACAGTACACACTTATTAAATACCTGATCTTATCTGGGTTGTCTGATTGTTTTTTGACATTAAGGAATTTACAACCGGGGGATATAAAATTAACAAACATGGAACTACAAAAAAGACAATTTAATATATAGGTGAAAAATTGTATGATACCTCCACTTCCAAAGAAGTCTAGTGAAAAGGGCCATAGTAGTTGTCTTTTCCCCTATCCTAGTCAGCCATTTTGCATTTGCATGTAACTTGTCATGACAGAGAAGATAAACCTCTACAAACGCACCATTAGTTCTGCCTTAAGGAAGTGGAAATGGGCTAGCTTTACTTAAAAGATGGATAACATTTTCCTTTTTTCACAGTGATTAATTTGTGGCCTCTGCTACTTGAGTTACCAATTAGGTCTCTGCTCTTTCAAATTCATCTCAGGGGATTGTCAACATAGGTGTAAAATATCACCCTCCCTCTTTTATACATCCCCTTTCCCCCAGTCTTTGGCTATGTTGCTCCTGCTATATCTTGTATTCTCTTCATATTAGGGTAAGGGAAATTTCCATAGGTATTGTCTGCTCCCCAGATTATAAATTACTGCAAAGCAAAGAAAAATCTTTCTACTTTTTTATGTAACTTCCCCAGGGCTCAATATCCATTGGGTGCTTAATACATATTTGATGACAACATAAGTTGGCTTGTTTCTCTCACCATGTACATACAGCTGTTGCACAAATCCTACAAATATAAAAGATAATTTTTTCCCTTATTGGATGCAAACTCTAAGTGATAAAACTAAAACAGGTTTTTTGGTATACCTGAAAATGATTATTAGCAATTTTAATGGACTTCAACTTGGATTAGAAGAGATATGACATCTGTCAATCAGCATACACTCATTGGTACCTGATGATAACATTTGGTATTGGCTCCTTCTGGGAGTCAATAGTGATTATGAACAATATTACAAATCTCAGCTTGGTTAGAAATAGCTGAATTGTGTTAAACTTTGTGTTCTGGAGGCTGCCATTGACATTAAACTGTCTTGCATTTCAAAGAGAAAATCTCGTCCCTGAAATAAGTGTAAAAATACTCAGCAAACCAGCCGTGAATGAAAACTAGGTGACAATAACAGAGTTATACTTTAAGGACATGATTTCATCAGAGCCTGGATGCCTTCCAGTGATGCAGATGCAGAACTAGGCCTTTGTAGACACACTCTTTGCATCTCTGAACTGTTAATATCAGATAATGAAGACATAGATATTAACCCCGGGGGGCGGGGCAAAGTAGGGACTTTTCCATTTAGTCACAGGTACCAGTGCTGGCAGGAGCCACTGGGAGTCACTGGTTATGCCTTTGCCAGGTTTCTGTTGGTAGATAGAGAGCTGGGTCCAGTGCCAGGAAGCCCTGAGTTCAGATCTAGCCTCAGATGCTTACTAGGTATGTGACCCTGGGGCAAGTTACTTAACCTAGTTTGCCTTAGTCTCCACAACTATAAAATAGGGATAATAACAGTACTTAGTGCAGGGGTGGGGAATCTGTACCTTGAGGCCACATGTGGCTTTCTAGGTCCTTGAGTGCAACCTTTTGACTGAGTCCAAGTTTTACAGAACAAATCCTTTTATTAAGCTTATTATTTATTTATTTTCATTCATTCATTCATTCAATTTATTTATTCATTCATTCAATTTATTTATTTATTAAATTTTGTGGAGTTCTGTGGCCTTTAGGCTGCAGGTTACCCACCCCTGACTTAGTGCAACTAGGGGGTAGGGGATAAAGTGTTAGGCTTGGAATCAGGAAGACTCATCTTCATGAGTTTAAATCTAGCTTCAGACATTTATTAGCTGTTTGACCCCAGGCAAGCCATTTAACCATATATGCCTTAGTTCCTTATCTGTAAAATGAGCAGGAGAAAGAAAAGGCAAGTGATTTTAGTATCTTTTGCAAGAAAACTCCAAATGAGGTCAGGAAGAGTCACACATGAGTGAAAAGTGACTGAACGACAAAAACAACACCAGTGCTTACCTGACAGAGCTGCTGTGAGGCTGGAATGAGATAACAATCTATGTAAATCACTTAGCATAGTGCCTGGGACACATTAGGCCTTCTATAAATGTTTATTCCCTTTTCCCTCCTTTTGAGACTACATGCTTGAATCATTTGCATAATCTGATTTAGTTGCCTAAGGAAAAGATGAACCCAGAGAGAATGGGAATGCAACCTCTCCCCAGAAGATTAGTATTTCACAAGGCTCAGGAGATTTGTTTCAGAGGCAAGAAGAAGCCAAGGTAAAAATCCATCTCTCCACAGGGTAGTTGCTTAAGATTTGGTTCCCTGGATATGATGCATTATAAGTATCTGATAGAGAACTTCAAGGAATATATAATAGCAAAGCTCAAGACACCATTAGGAAGAGGTCTGCAATGGTGATGATGATGAGGGGGGTATACGACAACTGGCAAAAGAGGAGGGGTGCTGCATTGACAGGGAGTAACATCTGGAGAAAGTTGCCAGTGAAAGGAAGAACAACGATAACATTAACAAAGGATCCTTGGAAGGGAACACCAATGTGGAGGAATGAACCCTGGCCTCACCCATTCTGGGGTCCCACCAAGTGAAGTAGTGCACAATCATGGTCTCTGGGAAAGTGTGCCCTCTTGGGGAATGACAGGCTCTGATTGCAACTCCTTTTTGCATCCTATGATTTGTAATAAAATTATTCTGTTTTTGAACTTTATGTGATCCCTGTAAGAGAAATACATAATTTCCATCTGAGTGGGGAAAATGAGTCAGAGAAAGTGAGAGGTGCTCTGGGTATGTTAGGGTTCTTTGTGTTAGCAGGGAGACTCCAATACAAGCCTAATTTTTTTTAACAGCACTGTGCTTTCAATCAATTAACCAACATTTATTAAGTACACAATATGTGCAAAACATTGTAATAAATACTGGGGACCCCAAAAGAGTGAAAGGCAGTTTCTACCCTGTGGGATCTTACAATCTAATGAAGACCTTACAATCTAATGATGGAATTCCCAAAGATGTAACTCCTTCTACCAAGGTAGCTTTGCATCTGCTTTGCAGTTTGTAGCTTTGGAGAGTTGTTTGGGGTCACTGATGACTTAAGAGACTAACCAGAGTCATAAAGCCAAGATGTCAGGAGCAGGACTTGAGCCCAGGTCCTGTTGATTCCAGGGCTACTATCTTTCTATTGTATCATACTGACTCTCAACACAAAATATAGATTATTATATTTGGCAGCTTAATAATTGGTGACTAGCCTTTCCATCTTTAGCTAGGTTAGACCTATGCTCAAAGCTTCTCCATCTTGATAATTGAAATATATGTTAAATGTGTTACTTGAGTAAAGGTATAGAGGGCACACTTATCAAATTTGTAGATGACACAAAGTTTGGAAGGATACTGCATATGTTGGATGAAGCAATCAGCATCCCCTAAAGATCTTTACATGTTAGAATATTGGGCTTAATAAAATAAGGTGACATTTAGTAGAAATAAATGTAAAGTCTTATGAATTGATTCCAATAAAAATTATAAGTACTAGGTAGAGGAGACATAGTTCAATAGCATTTGTCTGAAAAAAGATCTGTGTTCTAGTGGATTTCAAGCTTGGTATGAGAGACAGTATGATACAGTGGGAAGAGCCTTGTTTGGTCATTTATTATCTTTTTGGCCTTTGTCAAATTATTTTCCTCAGCTGTATAGGAAGTAGGTTAGACTATGGTATCTTGACAGGCTTGTCAAGGTCTAAAACCATAATCTTAGAAATAGGGTGATATGCCACACAACAAAGTTAATTCAACTTTAGGCTTCATTAAGGGAAATAAAGTATCCAGGATGAAGGAAGTAATATATTGTTCATTGTCTTCTACTCTGTTCAGACCACATGAAAGTATTTGGCTCTGTTCAGGGTGCCACATTTTAGCAATAATAATGATAAACTGGAGATAACCTAGAGGCATGGATGTGCTGCAGTCAGCTTAAACTAACTTGAAAGACTATTATTAAGTTTTCAATGTGAGCATTTATACCTTGGAAATTGACAAATGCTAGAAATTAAGGTTTACTTTATCATTTTCCTGATTGTCTAGACTTAAGAAAGTGATGGAGAAAATGTTAACAATGGAGATTAAACTTAAAACTGCGCATGCAAATATTTGTTTTCACTTATTAAATGTTTCCCAGCATGCACCTAGTTTACAGGGACTGATGTTTAGTGGTGACAAGGATAGTGAAGAGGTGTGATATCATTTCATCTGATGGTCAGTTAAAGGAACTGGGGAGATAACTAAGGCTTGGATAGTATACCTATTTTCAAATATCTGAAAGGGAATCACATAGATGTGGATCCTTTTCCCAAGGCTTTTTCTGCTTGGCTTGAGAGGGCAGAACTGGGATCAGTGGGTTGTACTTGCAAAGGGGAAAATTTAGACCCTCACAAATCAAAGCTATCCAAAAGTGGAATGGGTTCAGAAGATGGTGGGTTCTCTCTTTTTGGACGTCTTTGACTAAGGCTTGAAAAGCAATTTTGGGGCATGCTGTAGAAGCAATCACACTAGTATCAAATAGCAATTGCAGTCAGTGGTCTCTGAGTTCTCTTCCAACTCTAGGATTTTGTAGATCTGTGGTAAACCCTGCCAATACTTACAATCCACTGGTATAGAAGTTGTGAGCCAAGGTCCAACATCTATACCAGGATGAAGCAGCAATTTAGTACTTTAGTGGAGGGGTAAACCTGTGCCACCTATGATTGTCAGTCATATTGGTATTATCATTTTGTGGTACCCTACATTTACTGATGCTTCCTGGTCTCTTCAATCTTCGTTGGTCATTGATTAAAAGCTTAGAGATCATATAGCTTTAATGCCTTCTTTTTACAGTTGACCAAAAGAAGGCCTAGAGAGGCTGAGTGACCTACTCAAGGTCACGTAGTATCTGGTTATCAAAACTGGGATTTGAACACAGGTTTTTTGTCTTTACAGAATTCTTTTCACTCTACTGGATTGCCTCCTTCTGGTGTGATCGAAGACGTAGGTAAAGTGATCAGATATAATAATAGCTAGTATTCATATCATGGTTTAAAGTTTGCAAAGTATTGTACGTATATTGACTCATTTGATATTTTATTTTGGGTAAGATAGTCTCAATTTTCGAGAATCTGTATGAGGTAGGTGATTTGTAGGCTCAAGTAATTATACACAGTGTGAAAGGTGTTCCCTCATCTAGGAAGTTCCCATATCAATGAGAAAGGAAATCACAAACCTAATCCATATGTGTGTGTGTGTGTGTGTGTGTGTGCGCGCGCGCATGCGTGCGCATGTGTGCCTATGCATACACAAACATATATCACAACTTAAAACAAAGTCTTTTTCTGATATAAGAAGCTACTTGGGCCTTGGAGACTCTAATTTCTTTGAAGTTGGGAATATGGGAAGAAAGATTCACTATGAGCTATTTCCAAGAGCATTCCTTCCCCATAATATGCAAATACAAAGGAACTATATCTAGGGACTGAGAGGAAAGGGGGAAAAAAGATTTCAATTATGATCCCACACATCCTGCTTGGTTTCCGGTTCTTACCCTGGCCTTCATCCTCATCCCCATCCTCATCCATTCAGAAACAAGGTCATGCAAGTATAAATAAGGACGAACTAGAATTTTTGGCCTGGGCTTGTACAAGTGAGAAAGACTGAGGAGAATTGGGAAGGGAGTGAGTACTCTACTACCATTGACAGGAGTATATTTGAAAGTGTAGGTATGTTTTCACAGGAATTGAAGGGATGTAGACAGTGGTTGAGAATAATGAAGAGCTTATAGGAGCAAAGGGAGAACACCTGAAATTTGTTAAGCCCTTTGAAATAATGTTTAAAGTGTCAAATTCCAATAATGATAAAAATAATTCCTCTGTGAGATAGATAATGCAGATTATTTCTATTTTACAAATAAGACTATAGTCATATAGGCATGGGCATATCACACACACATATTTATACATATATATGTATGTATTTAGAGGCAATACAAGGATATTTGGTAAGTCTCCCATTAGAGATATCTACTTATTTTAATTTTTAGGCATGTGGGAATTTAATCCCATGGCACAAGGAAGAGGAAACTGAGACATCATTGCACTTCTCCTCTCTTTCACTGCCAAACTCCTAGAAAAAAAATGTTCGCTATCATTCCTGACACTTTCTCATTTCCCACTCACTTCTCCATCCCTTGTAGTTTGGCTTCTGACCCTACCACTCAATTGAGCCTGCTTTCTCAAGGTTACCAACAATCTCATAACTGCCTTTTCCTTGTCTTCATATTTTTCAATCTCTCTGTAGCTTTTGATACTACTGCCACTTATTTCTGTGCCTTCTTTTCTCTCTTAGCTGTGGTGACACTATTCTCAACCGATTTTCCTCCTACGTGTCCGACAGCTCATTCTTAGTGATTCTTGCTGGTTATTATCATCCAGCTCCTATAGGGCTCTGTTCTGTTCCCTCTTTTCTTTCAATACTCTGGTTTGGAGATTTTATCAGTTCCCAAGAACGCAATTACCATCTCTAAAAAGACAACTTCCAAATCCATGTACTAAACCCTATTGTCACCTTCTTGAACTCTAGCCATGTATTATCAACTGTCTGCTATAGATCTCCTCCCGGAGGTACTTCAAGCATCTCATACTCAACATGTCCAAACACTTCCTTCCTCCTAGACCAATTTCTTCTCTAAACTTCTCTATTTCTGTTGTATCACCTAGGCAACCCAGGTACCACCTGGGTTCATAACCTTGTCCATTCTTGATATTAACCAAGTCTTATTGATTCTGTCTCTACAATGTCTCTCAATCTCTTACTTTCTCTTCACTCACACAGCCCCTTCCCTAGTTCAGTTTGCTGATATCATGCTCTTAATCTGGTGACAATCTCCTAATTGGCCCTCTTGATTCCAGTCTCCTCCCTTCACAATCTACATTAGTGGTGTCAAACTCAAATAGAAATAGGGCCATGAAACCACATATAGAGATCTCTGCTAAATGTGTATTGGCTTAGAAAATCACACGTGAACATTAGCTATGTTCTATTGTATTTTCATTTATTTTGTTAAATGTTTCCCAATTACATTTTAATCTGGTTTAATCTGGCTGCATGTAGGCCACGTGTTTGCCACTCTACACAGCTAACTAAACAACCTTCCCAAGGCACAAGTCAGGTCATAGCACTTCTATGCTCCCAAACCCTTGGTATTTTCTCATTGACAATGCATAAGCACAAACTTCTTGGAGTGGTATTAAAGTCACTTCAGAATATAGGTCTCACCTTCCTATCCTGCCTTATTTCATATTAGCCCCCATAATGAGCTGTGTATTCCAGCCAAAATTGGGTGATAGCTGTTGTCTGAATTCCTTCCTTCTACACTTAAATTATACACTCCTCATTTTCACCATCTTTCACTATTTTTCTCTTTCTTGGAAACTTGGGTCAGATATCATAAGGTGTCAGGAGAGAAGTAGTATGCAGTATACTAAGGAGTTAGATTTGGGGCCAAGTTGTGAAGTAGTTTATAAGCCCAACAGAGGGGTTTATATTTGAACAGGGAGGCAAAAGGCAGTCACTGGAGTTCATTGAGTGGGGAGGTGACTGTCAGTCAGAGCTGTGCTTTAGAAAAATCAGTTTGGCAGCTGTGTGGGCATGATCTGTGAGAAGAGAGAGAACTGAGATAAAGGGACCAATGAAGCTGCTACTATAATTGAACTTGATAATCTTAGAAAAAACATGGATAGACTTGCATGAAATAATGAAAAGAGAAATGAGCAGAACCAAGAGAATGTTGCATACGGTGACAGCAATATTGTTTTAAGAATAACTTTGGATCAGTAAGTCATTTTGACTATTATAAATACCCAAATTAACTACAAAGGACATATGAAAGAAGATACTATCTGCATCCAGAGCAGGAGCTGATAAATAGAAGTATGTATAGAGTGATTTTAAATATATAAACAAAATTGTGTCTAACGGTAACCCTCTCTAGGGCAGAGAGGGGAAGGAAAAAAAGGAAAACAAGAAAGTTACATGATAACTTCATTATGTATTTTAAAGGAATAGCAAGTTGTACTTAAAAGATTTGCAGTTTCATGTGCAATCATGTTTTTTATTATGCTACGTTTTGGAAATGCCTGTTTTATTCCATAAATTAAAAAGAAAATAAATAATTTTTTAAAAGAGGTGATAAGATTCTGGCTTTGTATTTGGAGGGAAAAGGATGAATTCAAGAAATGTCGTAGAGGTAGAAACAATAAGATTTAGACACATGGGGTGAGCGAGAGTGAGTGGCGGAAATTATAAAGCTCAGAAGAATGGTGAGTTTTGGGGAAAAGATAATGAGTTCATTTTTGGACATAGTTTGAGATGCTTATGCAATATACACAGTTTGAAATGTCCAGTAGCCAGTGGTTGATGTAGAACTGGAGTTCCAAAGAGAGATTCCCAAGGATAGTGAATATATCTTCAGTAGTACCTTGCACATAATGAAGATTTTCCCTCAGTGCTTAGCACAGTACCTGGCACATAGTAGGTACTTAAAAAATAAATGCTTATTGACTTGGTTTGACATTCTTCTTTCTCTACTGTCTCCTGTGACTGCAATGTATATTTTTCTCACTTCTATCTCTTTTAACCTCTAGTTTCTTTCAAATGTCAGGTCAACTGTCACCTCCTATATAGGGCCCTTCCTAATTACCTACCTCCAAATGTTAATGCCTCATCTTCCTAAATACTTTGTATTTATTTTGTATATTCATGTATATATATATATATATATATATACATATATATATACATGTATATATATCTCCATATCTTTATATGTTCTCTCCTGTTTCAGTAGAATGTATGCTCCATGAGGGCTGGAAGTGCTTTAATTTTGTCTTTGTATTCTCAGTGCCTGACATGATGCATGTCATGTAGTATGAATTCAATGAATTCTTATTGCTTGGGTGATTGGATGATAAAGATATAGAGAAGATCAGAATACTGTATTGGCAATATAAGGTAACCTTTCCTCCTAGAAGCCTTCCCTTTACATTGATGATTTTAAATACTTGCTCTGTTATATGCTAACTGTATTAACTCAACATTTTTTTTATCTTTCTGGGTCTCTGGTCCCCTATTTGTGAATTGAGGGGGAGATTGCACTAGATATCAAATGTTCTGATTTTTTTTAAGTGAAGGAAGGTGGATTTTCGAAAAGCACATAACAAATCCTTTTCTGGTCTCCTTGTGAGGAAGACTAGAATGAAATCAGAAGATAGTTTGTAAGAAATGTGGTTAAATGACCATACTGCTGTTTGGATTCAGAGCTAGTTGAATGAATAGTCACAAAGGACTGTAATTAACGAGTCAGTGTCAACTTGCAGATAGTTATCTGACAGAGTGCCCCCAGGATCTGGGACTAGTCCCCTGCTTTTAATATTTATCTGAGGGATTAGATGAAGACATTGTTGACATTCTTTTAAAAGCTGAAGGACTATTAGGAAACAAAAAAGATCTTTACAGGTTCAGATGGTGGGGTGAAATGGATAAGATGAAATTTAATATCAACAAATGTAAAGTCCTAAATTTGGTTCAAAAATCAACTTTACCATTATAAGATGGAGGGAGTATAGCTAGACCACTGTTCCTACTAAAAATAGCCTGTAGGTTTTCAAGCTTAGTATGTCAGTACTGTGACATGACAACCAAAAAAAAAGCTGACTAACCACAGACTGCTTTAAAAGAAGTGTTGTTCTTAGGAGCAAAAAGGTAGTAGTTAACACTTACTCCTCTGTGGTCAGGTCACATACAGAGTATTGTATCCAATTCTCCAAACCACTCTTTAGGAGGGACAGTGATATGCTAGATGCTAGAATCAGAAGATGATGATTAAGATGGTGATGAGATAGGAGACAATTCCATAAAAGGATTTGGCGAAAGACTTGCAGATAAGGAGAGAAGATTCAGAGACACATTGTAGTTATTTTCAGTTATTTGAAATAATGTCATGTGGAAGAGAGATTAAATTTGTATTAAAGGAAGGAACAAGTATAAGTTACAACAGAGTTACAAAAAGGCAGATTTAGGTATGAAACAAGGAAATGTTGTATAATAATGAAAACCTTCTAAAAGTGGAGTAGGATCCTTTGGGAGCTTCCATCTTAGTAGATATTTTCAAACGAAGGCTCGGCGACTATTTATCAGGGATGTTCTTTAGAGAAAGGATTCCTTCCCAGATATAGGTAACAGTATATGGTTTCTGAAGTTTCTTCTAACTTGAATATGATCTTGTGATCTGTGCTATGTAATTCAGAGGATGGATTCAGATAGTAGTATAAAACTCTTCCACTGTGCTCTACGATTTCCAGGCTATATGGATAACTATGGTCATTTTTAGGTGCTATATTTTAATAAGGTTATGAACAAACTAGATTCTGGGGAGTAGGTGATCAAGATATTGAGGAGTCTGGAAACCAATGCATACAAGAAACACTTGAAGGAACTGGGGATCTGTTGCCTTATAAAGGATGGACTGTGACATGTTATAATAACTATCTTGAAATATCTGATGGGCTTTGAAGACAGAGCTTGGATCAATGTGTACAAAGTACAAGAAGGTAGATTTTGGTTCAACAGAAAGGAAAACCAAATTATTTAAGAACTTGAAATGTCCAATAAAAACAAAGGGCATAGTAAACTCCCAAACACTGGAGATCATAGGATCATAGGTCATGATATCATAGATTTAGAGTTGAAAGGGATTTAAATAATACCTATTTCAACATCATCATTTTAGAGGCAAATAAATGCAGATCCACAGAGTTTAAATGACTTTTCCAAGGTCACATAGTTCATTAATGACAAAGGCAGATTAGACCAATCTTTGCACTCTGAAACCTATGCTCTTTCCACTGTCCCATAGTGTCTTTGAACCAAAGCTGGAGCACCGACTTTCACACGAGCAATAGAAAGAATTTCTGTTTTATAGAGGAAGTTGGACAAGACACTCCCTTATACTTCTAAGATTGTATTTTTTTTTACCAAATATGGCTGTTTTTACATAATCTTAATGGGGCAATGCATAGTTATTTAATAAATATGAGGTTGTATTAATTCCTGTTTTTGTTAGTTTTCTTGTTAATTTTTGACTGATGCATTTGGGATGGTAATTCTTTACTGTACAATATTATTCTAGACAGCTGACCAAAAAGAATGAGCCCACAATAATAGGTTTTCCTTGGGCACTTTTCTACTGGGCATGAAATCTTGTGAGATTAATGACATGTAGAGTATTTGGAGGGAATTCTACTTGTTGCCATCTTATACAATTAATAAAACTGTGCAAGAGAGGAAGAAAGGGGGAATTTTTGAATAACAATGGAGTGCTCAGGACCTGGGAGGACTGAAATGATGAAGATTGACATTTACTGAACGCTTGTATAATTTAAAAATATAATTTTACCATGTCTTCATCCCAGAATCTTAATATACTTTAGAAATAATACTTAATTATGCTCTATTATACAACAGATTAACTAAAGACCTATCTATCCCAAATTTCAGGTTGGAAGAGAAAGGGTGACACTCTGCAGAAAGTCATCATTGAGCAGCATGATGTGAAAAGATGCAGGATAGATTATGTACTAGCATGATAGACAAAAGATGAACTGTCCAACTAAGAGACTAAATCCCACAGGACCATAAGTGGTCCATTAGGAGGCCAAGGACTTAGTGAGATGAGTCAATGGTCTATCTATTTAGATAAGGAAGGAAATGGTGAGCACAGCATTATCGATCCTTTGATAACAGGAGGCAGCATCTTTCTTACTTCATTCTAGGAAAAAATTCAAGTTTATCCCTAAGTATTTTCAAAAGCTGTACAAACTCTATATTTAGAATACCTCTTCCTGAAATAGAAAGCAAACCAAAGATGCAATGCTCAGTGTGATATTGGAATTTGTGATAGCAATAGCATGTAAATTGGCTATGTATCTGTCCATCTATCAGTCTGTCTGTCTGTATGAGAATGCATGTGTAGTGGAGAGAGCATTGGATGCGGTATCAAAGAACCTGCATTTAAATTTCATCTCTGATCCTCGACATGTGTATGATCTTGGGCAAATCATTGCACTTCTCTTGATTCATTTTATTTATCTGTAAGATGTGGAAGTTGGATTGGATGACCTCTATGGTCTTTTAAAGCAATGGCCTCCAATATGAGGTTCATGGCCCGACCTTAAGAGTTACGTGCTCATAAGTGGGCAAGATATGTCCAATCCCATGCTCCTCACAATATCTAATCATGGGGCTTGTCTTCAGCACAAACACCCCTGTCCCTTATACCCCAACATTCCTTCATTATTCTTCCCTATTCTCCCACTATGCTAGCTTTTAACCTTCTTTTTCCAAACTGAGAACTGGCCCTTCAGGAAAGTTATAACCTGACAGCAGCAGATACCACTGGAAAAAGGCCTCAACCTCAGCATAATTATTTTCCATCCCAGATCATCTCTGGCTGTGGCAGGCATTTTCCAGGGCAGTGACCTAGAATAAAAGCACAACCATTTCCCCTTTTCATTTTGGGTGGGGCAGAACGAATTGCATAGGATGAGTAGGCATGAATGTGTTGCAGTTTGCCTCACATATATCAGTATGTTTTATTTCCCCCAAATCAACTTCTTTTACAAATTTTCCTTTAACTTTGAAGGTACCACCATCCTTTCCATTACCCAGTTTCACAACCTCAGTGCCATCATTTCCCACTCTCACTCAGTCTATGTAACCAAACATTGGCTAAATCTTGTTGTTTTCAACTTTAAAATATTTCACTTCTGTTCCATCCTTTCTATTCACACACCCTTTACCTTTATTTAGTCCTTCATCACCTCTTGCCTGGGCTTGTATCAGTAAGGCTATAAACACAACATCAGTGATAATTGTGAATATGCCTATGTGGTTCTGTATCATAAAGTATGAGAGACTCTCCATACAGTAGGTAAAAGAAGTATAACATTTATTCAGACACCAGAGAATCATAAACCATAAGCAAATGTTGAGCTCCCACAGCCAGTTAGCTCACTTTATCATAACAGCAAGAAACTTAAAACACCATATCACAGCCTAGAGCCTCACCATCCCCAAACCTCTCTGACCTCCTGCTGGGGTCTTCCCCAAAACAAACTCACAGTACAGCTAAGTCAGCCTGTTCAGTTCTAACCATCACAAGGGCAGCCATTAGCAGCCATAAATGTGCTCTCTCTCTCTCTCTCTCTCTCTGCATTTCCTATGACATAACTTTTTTTCCTCAGGAATATCCTCCCACCACATGTAACTTAGGCTTCCTGTGATCTAAGCAGGTCACATGGCCTATTAATGTGTGGGAAAGATCTTCAAATCTAAATTGATACTACAGGGCTATACTACAGGAACCTCCAAATTGGTTATTCAGACTCAAATCTTTTTTTTTAGCCAATAATCCTTTGCACATCTGCCAAATTGGTTTTCTGAAGCACAAGTATGACCATATTACTCACCGATTCATTAAACTCTTATGGCTTCTTATTGACTCTAGGATCAGATACTATTTTTTGTTTGTTTCATCTTCTTAAATTTTTACTTTTTGTATGATTGTTAGCATGTGCTTTTGTTGTTCAGTCATTTCAGTTGTGTCCAACTCTTTGTGTCCCCATTTTGGGATTTTCTTGGGCCAATTCTCATTTCTCATTTCCCTCTCCAGATCATTTTACAGATGAGGAACTGAGGCAAATAAGGTTAAGTGAGTTGCCCAGGGTCACAGAGCCAGTAAATGTTAAAGGCTGGATTTGAACTCATGAAGATGAGTCTCCCTGATTTAAGCCCAATACTCTATTCACTGTGCTACCTAGCTGCCCTAGCACATACTATATGTATATAATTCATATTTGGGGTATATAGGGTCTTCAGAGAGGACTAGTATATTCCGTATGAGGGTATTTTGAGTCCTTTCCAGGGCTGCTCATCCACCTCATCCACCTGTCACCCAACTCACATATGTGGCTTCAAGATATTGTAGCATGTGCAACAGCAACATGCCAGAAAAACTGTCTTGTCAGACAGGCTAAACCAAGTTGAAGGTAACCAACAGGCCTTAAACCCATGAGTGAATTGGGAGCAACATTTACCCCAAGCATGTGAAGCTTCCCCCAGTGGAATGGAAGGATGGGAACAATTTGTTCTAAGGCAATGAAGATGGCTGAAGCAGGCACTGTTGAGTGCTTAGAGCTGGGTCAGGCATAGAGGATACCAAGGTCATCAGTAGATCTATATTTGTAGATGCAGTAGCATTGCCTGTCATCCTAACTTTTGTCTCACTGCTGGACTTTGATAACTCTGGAAGAGAGAGTGAGGTTGACAATTTTGTGCAACTGTGCTTCACTTAAACCCAATTCATGTGCTGGTTAAGACATCATTTTCATGTTGCCATTGGTCCTATTTGACAAACAAAAACAACCACAACAACAATTTATACACAAGAAAGCATATGTACACATATTGTAGTGTGCTCAAATTTTTTTAATGAAAGGGATTGTGATAAAAAGTATTTGGAGACTATTGCTTTATATTTTTAAATCCTCTGATCCAATGATTTATTCAGAATTATCCTTTGTATAGGGCAGATGTCTAATAATCTGGGCCTATGAAAAAAGACCACACAAAAAGCATTTTGAAACATGTCATGTCACTGTTCTCAGGTGGGATTCTTGGCTAATTCAAGTTTCTCCCCATTCGACTACCATCTTCTTTATGCAGATACCTTTCTAGAAAGAAATGTCCTGTGCAAATTAACTGCATCAAGTAGAGAAGCACACATAGGCACAATTTATGACAAATGGACCCTCTAACACTCAGGCCTCTGAACTGCATTAAGTAGCTACATTTTGTGGTTTTAATTCCTGAAGGAATAGCAAGAGATATTGATCTTTTGCTTGGTTGAACTGAGAAGAGCTCCATTGGTACATCTGATAAAACAAATTGCTTTCATTTTTCTTCTGGATGTCTTTAAAAGATACAATCAAGAAAATGTATACAATTCTTATGTATATACCTTGTAGTATTGCTCACCGTGTTGCTCATGTGACAGACTGCATTAATAATACACTGATCTTTACGATTTTTATGTATAATCAGTAAATAAGATTACCGGGATAGCCATCTTCAAGGCAGTCTCCCATGACATGGATTTGTATAACCATCTTTTCTAATCTTTGCTCCCACTGGAACTTCAAAGGCTCAGTGAGCAAAACAAGGCACCAGCAAAACAGGTAAAGACTATCAATTTGCTTGGTAAGAATGGTTGTGAAATTTGTACCTCATAGGGAGGTAGTATAACATAATGGAAAGGACATTGGACTAAGAACAGGGTACTTGGGTTCTACCCTAGTCATTGGATATGAAATGTTAATGTTGGAAAGAAAGATGGCATGATAGATAGATAGCTGCCTTGAGTCAAGAAGACATAGATTAAGGTTGTCCCTCTGACATATGCTGGTAATATGTAACTGGGCAAGTCATTTAACTCTTCAATGCTCCAGACAACTGTCACTCCTCTAAGATGCAGAGCAGGGTTGACCTGCATTGTCAGAGGATGTCCTTCATGAGGAGTTCTCTATGTGGATATTCCACTTTTACCACTTTACTTTTGCTAAATGGCTAGTCCATCCCTTTCAGACTATTTACTTCTATCCTTAGTGTAACTTCTATGTGATTATTCATTGGTAATATTACAACTTATTTATGTTCCATTGTTCTTTGGGTGACAATCAACTTTAATTATTTTATAATTGTAGTATTTGATGACTCACAACCATATGGCAACACTGAAAGAATATTGATATTAAAAAGACTGGTTTTTGTTTCAGGCAGAAGCATGGGTTCATTAAGGTCTTTACAATTTCCCAAGAGGAAATGTGGCATAATGGGTAGAAGTCTGGTCTTAGTAGGAAGAGCTGGGTTCAAGTCTTGCCTTTGACACATGCTTTAAGTGTGAGTAATAGGCAAGTCACCTAACACCTCACTGGTCTACACTATAAGTTATGGATCTAATCTGCATTTCTAGAGAGACTTTCCACACCAGGAGCTCACCATATTGATAAAATCATAGGTCCAGTCTTGATGATGATGATAATGATGATGATGATGATTTCCCAAAGTCAATGAAGCCCATTCTCTTCCTGTTTAATTTTTGTTCTGACTCACTGTCCATTCAAGTGACTATTCTAGACATGAAGAGCTATGGACTATCCATCCAATTGCACATTATATTCTTGGAAACAGACATTCTCCCATTAATGCTGTATAGAGAGATATGTGGTGTAAACAGTCTATAGCATATTGTGAAGGATAACTTGTCATTGTTTGTCCTTCATTCTTAAAGAGGACCATGACATTAGGAAAGTGACACCTTGACCTACAAATGAGTTGAATTTAAATGAGGGAAGGCACCAGCCTTACTTTCTCTTCTGGAACCACCTGGGTCCAATGGCAAGAGATAGATCAGGACAACTGGAGACGACTCTCCAAGGATAACTGACTGAAAAGTAGAAGGATATTTTAAAATTCACATATTGTAGGAAAGGGAGATGGATTTAATTATGTATTATGAGTTGCTGATGGACTAGTATCCCAAAAATAATCAAAGAACTAGAGAAGGAGCTCTTATATTTTTATGTGTATCTTGAATCTCTTTGGTATTTTGGTGAAGCCTTTGGACCCCTTCTTTAAAACAATGTTTTTAAATTGATAAAATAAAATAAAGAGATTACAAATGAAATGAATCATATTAAAATAGTTATAAAATACATTAAAAAACAAATTCACAAACCCCAGTTTAAAAATTAGATTAGAGAAAGAATTCGTCATGTGGGGTACACTAAAACTTTTGGAATGCCCTGCATGTATTCAAACAAAACAAATTCATCCATTGACTATGTATGAAAATGTATATTTCATCCTACACCTCTTGTCAATTAACTCTCTGCTAAGCTATGAGAAGAAATATGGCTCACCATGAGTATTCTGTGGTCATGATGGGTGATTCTATTGAACATAGTTCATAAGCCTTTCAAAGTTGTTTTACTTTATATTACTATATATTAATTATGATACATTGTTTACTTTATATTACTGTAGTCTTTGTATATATTGTGCTTTTGTTTCTATTTCACTCTTTATCAGTTCATACAAGCCTTTTCAGATTTCTGTGAAGCCATTACTTTTTATGGCATCATAATATTCTACTATACTCATATATAATTCTCCAGTTGATCAGTACCTATTTTGTTTCTAGTTCTTTGTTATAGCAAAAAAACTGCTGCTATAAATAAGTTTGTATGTATGCGTCCTTTCTCTCTGTCTTTGATCTTTTTGGGACTATGTTTAGTATTCCTTGGTCTGAGGATATGCATAGTTTAGTGCCATTGAGTATATTTCCAAATTGCCTTCCAGAATGTTTGAACAATTTTTTTGCTCCATCAAAAATGTATTAGTGTACATGTTCTCTTACAGACCATCCAAGAATTGCCAATTTATTTTTTTTTGGTCATCTCTGCCAATCTGATGGCCATGAGATGGAAATACAGAGTCATTTTAGCTTTTTTCCTTATTTCTTTATTTAATATTTTTTAGTTTTCAACGCTGATTTCCACAAGATTTTGAGTTACAAATTTTCTCCCCATTTCTACCCTCCCCCTACCCCAAGATGGCATGTATTCTGATTGCCATTTTCCCCAGTCTGCCCTCCCTTCTGTCACCCCATTCCCTGCCCCCAACCCCTTTCCCCTTACTTTCTTGTAGGGCAAGATAGATTTCTGTACCCCATTGCTTGTATATCTTATTTCCCAGTTGCATGTAAAAAACAACTTTTTTTTTAGCATTTATTTTTAGAACTTTGAGTTGCAAGTTTTCTCCCTTCTTGTTTCCCTACCCACCCTACTTGAGAAGGCAAGCAATTCAACATAGGCCACACATGTATCATTATGCAAAACACTTCCCTAACAGTCATGTTGTGACAGACTAACTATATTTCTCTCCATCCTATCCTGTCCCCCTTTATTCAATTTTATCCTCTTGACTTAGGCCCTTTTCAAAAGTGTTTGCTTTTGATTACCTCCTTCCCTGCTCTACCCTCCCTTCTGTCATACCCTCTCTTATCCCCTTCCCCCCTACTGTCCTGTAGGGTAAGATACCCAATTGGATTCATTCATTCCCCTTCACCTGCCCCCTCTTCCCTTCCCATAGAACTGCTTTTTCTTGCCACTTTTGTGTTGAGATAATTTACCCCATTCTATCTCTCCCTTTCTCCTTCTCCCAGTATACTTCTCATGCCTTAATTGTATTCATTTATTTATTAATTTTTAGATATCATCCCTTCATATTCAACTCACCCTCTGCCTATTCATATATATATATAATATATATATATATATATATATATATATATATATATATATATATATATATATATACATATATACTCCCTTCAACTACCCTAATACTTAGAAAGGTTTCATGAGTTACAAATGTCATCTTTCCATGTAGGAATGTAACCAAAACAGTTCAACTTTTGGAAGTCCCTTATGATTTCTCTTTCTTGTTTACCTTTTCATGCTTCTCTTGATTCTTGTATTTGAAAGTCAAATTTTCTCTTCAGCTCTGGTCTTTTCTTTTTCAAGAATGCTTGAAAGTCCTCTATTTTATGGAAAATCCATATTTTGTCCTGGAGTATTATGCTCAGTTTTGCTGGGTAGGTGATTCTTGGTTTTAATCCTAGAACCTTTGACCTCTGGAATATCATATTCCAAGCCCTTCAATCCCTTAATGTACAAGCTGCTAGATCTTGTTTTATCCTGATTGTGTTTCCACAATACTCAAATTGTTTCTTTCTGCCTGCTTGCAATATTTTCTCCTCAACCTGGTAATTCTGGAATTTGGCTTTAATATTCCTAGGAGTTTTCTTTTGGGGATCTTTTTCAAGAGGCAATCTGTGGATTCTTTCAATTTCTATTTTACCCTCTGGTTCTAGAATGTCAGGTCAGTTTTCCTTGATAATTTCTTGAAAGATGATTTTTTTGATCATGGCTTTCAGGTAGTCCAATAATTTTTAAATTATCCCTTCTGGATCTATTCTCCAGGTCACTGGTTTTTCCAATGAGATATTTCATATTGTCTTCCATTTTTTCATTCATTTGGTTCTGTTTTATAATTTCTTGATTTCTCATAAAGTTCCTAGCTTCCACTTGCTCCATTCTAAGTTTTAAAGTAGTATTTTCTTCAGTGGTCTTTTGGGCCTCCTTTTCCATTTGGCTTATTCTGCCTTTCAAGGCATTTTTCTCCTCACTGGCTTTTTGGAGCTCTTTTGCCATTTGGGTTAGTCTATTTTTTTAAGGTGTTATTTTCTTCAGTATTTTTTGGGTCTCCTTCAGCAAGTCATTGACTTGTTTTTCATGATTTTCTTGCATCACTCTCATTTCTCTTCCCAATTTTTCCTTTACTTTTCTTACTTGCCTTTCCAAATCCTCTTTGAGCTCTTCCATGACCTGAGCCCAATTCATATTTTTCTTGGAGGCTCTTTGACTTTGCTTACTTCTGGCTGTATGTTTTGATCTTCTTTGTCACCAAAAAAAAGATTCAATAGTCAGAGTCTTTTGCTGCTTGCTCATGTTCCCAGCCAACTACTTAACCCTTGAGGTTTTTGTCAGGGCATGGCTGCCTTCAGAATGATGAGTGCTTTGTCCCAAGCTTCAGGGGCACTGCATTGCAGTTTTCAGAGCTACTTCTACACAGCAAGCTCTGCCACACCAGCTCTCCTCCTCCCCCAAGAACCGCCAACCAGGATCACAACAGAGATCCAAGCAGGAAAAAGCAAGAGAACCCTGCCTTTGTGCCAGCAAAGTACTCCCTGCACTCCAGCTCTGATCTGCTGCTTGATTCCTCCCATTGGGTGGGCCTGGGGCCTGAAGTAACCACAACTGGAGCCCTGAAAGCAGCCACAGGAGCTTCCTGCTGCTGCAGCCACTGTGCTGCACCACCTCCACCATCCCTGGGGCTGGGCCTGTCCACTCACTCCTCTCACCCTGATGCAGCAGTTTTTCCCACTAACCTGCTAAGTTGTCTTTGGAGTTTATGGGTTGAGAAGTCTGGTAGCTGCCACAGCTTGGTGATTCAGGGCCCTATGTCCTGCTCTGCTCCATCTCCTCAGCACCTGGTCTGTCCTGGTGTGGGCCATGCTGGGCTGTGCTATGCTCCCAGCACAGTGTGATAGACACTTCCCAGCAACCATCCAGGCTGTCTTGAGCTGGAGATCTGCTTCCCTCTGTTATTTCATGGGTTCCCCAGCTCTAGAATTTGTTCAGAGTCATTTTTTGGCAGGTGTTTGGAGGGATTTGGGAGAGAGCTTAAGTGAGTCCCTGTTTTCCTGCTGCCATATTGGCTCTGCCTCCTATGCTTATTTGTCATTTTAGTTTTAATTTTCTGTTCTCCTAATATTAATGATTTGGTTTTTTTTAGCTTGTAAAAATATATTTAATATTTTTGCTTTTCTTCAGGAGATGTGCATTATGCTTAAAGGCACCATTGACACCGATAATGAAATTATATCAATATCCTATATGTGTATGTGTCATATGTATACATATACATATATATATATATATATGTATATGTATATATGCAGAATTCTCCTTTAAAGCTGTTAAATGAATAAAACTTGAAATTAATTAAAAAGTAGTAGTAACAATATTTGTGAAGGAAAGTGAAGATTTTGCCAAATGTTACTTATTGTTAACTGTGTGAGGTAATGTGTGGTCTTACCTTAGAAAGTCACTGTTATTAACCCATATCATGTAAAATTGAACTGCATTAACTGCACGGTGATTGGAGCATGGTGTCAAGTACTGGGTTTGAGTTCCAGTTCTGCAACTTATTAACTCTTGCACAATGAGTAATTTCTCATTTTCCTTTTTGTTTAAATACGACTTAAAAGAATACTTATATTCCGTAATAAAAGTTAGTTGATTGACTTACTGACAGTAATTGTGAGGAGACCATTAAAGAAACTCTATATCAGTGTTTGCTGTTGTTGATATTATTGATGGTTCAGACAGTAGACATCATTCCCACAATACCTTGATAAACTAAAAATTTCTCAATCTATTTATGTTCACTGGCCCCAGAGTAAGCAGGACTTGAGATAAAATCTGGCCTCAGACTGTTGTTATTTGTCCCTTATTCTTCTGTGTGACCCTGGGCAAGTAACTTAACTCTGTTTGTTTCAGTTCCTCATCCATTCACATGTAAAGTTTTGAGAGTTAGGTTTATGTTTCCTCAATTTGTCTGTAATATTTTTATTTTATTTTATTTTATTTTATTTTGTTTTCTTCTTTCTTTGCAGGGGGGAAGGCAGGGCAACTGGGGTTAAGTGATTTGCCCAAGGCCACACAGCTAGTAAGTTTGTCAAGTGTCTGAGCTGGATTTGAACTCAGGTCCTCCTGACTCCAGGGCTGGTGCTCTACTCACTGCACCACCAAGTTGCCCCTGTATTATTTTTAAATAGAATTTTTTCTGTCTTCAGTCAGCAAGCACTTTATCTCTTCAGTTATTTTAGCTAAATTTGAAAAATTTTTAACTCTATTCCCACTTAATCTCTTCCCCTCACCCTGAATTTCTTTCTTTTCCATTTGTAATATCTTTCCCTGATTATGGAGTTTTACTTAACATCTTCCATTTATCTATCTATCTATCTATCTATTTATCTGTTTATTTATTCATTCATTTAGTTAGGTATTCCCCTCTTTTAGTTAAGTAGTCTTGTTAAATACATCTTCCTCTATTTGCTCTCAATTTGTTTGGCTCATTATTCATGAAAAAAAATTTCATTTTCTCCTACTTTTTCAATAAATTACTTCTTTTCTTCATTCTCTTCATTATTTATCTCCCCTTTATGTCTATTCTAGACTTCAATTTTTTGATTCATGGCTGTTATATTTATTTAGCCTATCTTTGGTTTCTATATTCCTTGGGGTATCTATTTTGTATTCCTTCTTCTAAATAGTTTCTGTTACTGCCCTGTAGATCTTGTTCTCTGTTCCCTTTTTCTCATTGTGCCCCACTGTTTAAACACCAATTTCTGCATGTGCATTGTCCAATGGGTAGGAATTTTCCTATATCCCTGATTATGCAATTCATTATTAACCTTTCCTTCCTACATGGTGTAACAACAATGCTACTCGTAGCTGCTTGGGGTGGGGGTGGGGGGTAAGATCAATAACACCGGCACACGCAGGAGGGCTGCTAGCACAGATTCTTTGATCTGCTTTTCTAAAGGAAAGCAACTTTAAAGCAGCCATCAATCTTACTTAATCAAACATATGTACATATATGTGTGTTTGTGTGTGTGTATGTGTGTATGTGTGTGTGCGTGTGTGTGTATATACATGTATCTATTTATCTATCTCATTCACTTAGTTCAGGGGAAAAGTCAGCACCCTGAACTTCAGAAATTGCAAGTAGAAATTATATAAACAGCAAAGACCAACAGACAGGGCTTCCAACTCTCTGAACAAAATCAATACATACATAGTTGCCAGAGAGAGAAGCACCAACATCTGGGTTTTTCAAAGCTGGGGAGGCTCCTTAATGTCTACCCTCAGTTTCATCTGTCTAAATTCTATGAACACTCTTCCAATGAGTGAGGCCTAAAGCAAAATGCTAACCTCAGAGTATATATACCCTTCTTCAGAGCCATAAGGCATTACAGCTCTCATGACCTAGGCCCCTGTGACTCAGGCTTCTATGTGACTCACATTCAAAGAAGGTCACATAGGCCTATTAAGGGTCAGGGAAAATCTTCAAATTGTATTAACATTACACATGGTTATTCCCAGTTGCCATGAAATCTACTCTCTGTATCCATGCCCTCTTAGTCTTTTGGATGTCAGTTGCCCCCTTTCTTGAGGCAGAATGAATGGTTTCTTCAAGCAGCAAATCCTGGCAGCCTATACCCAGTAATGTCCTCATCTTTTTATAGATCATTCTTCTTCCCCTATTGTACTGTTTATCAGTGGGAGCCCTCTTAACACTGAAATAAGATTCTCTCTTTCTCACTGCTTCAATCCCTCCCTTTGCCCCTTTGGCCATTCTCCTGGATTCTCTCTTCTTGAGTTATTTTCCCTCATTTGACTTAATTAGGGTATATCATAAACCTCTTTACCTTCCTTACCTTTTCCCTTTTAAATGCTCTCCATTTTGTATAATTTATTTTTACAAAAAACATTTATTCACCTCTCGCTGGCGTGTTGTAAGATTTATTTCCTTATGTTTCTGGCTTATTTTGTCACTATCTCTTCTATTTAATTTCTCTTTTTACCATTGTTTCTCTGTGTACTTTTACTTTTAGAAAGAAATCTCAACACACTGTAGTTATTTTTGTCCTTTGTGGCTGTATGTATTTACATTTGTTTTTTTTTTAAATTAAATTTAGAAATTTTTTTGTTACATTTTAAGTTCTGAAGTGTCTTTCTCTCTCCCTCCCACCTCACCCTGTCCTAGAAATGGCCACCATTTGACACAGATTCATAAGTATATGTATAACCATGTTACGTGTACTTCTAATTATCAGTTCTTTCTCTGGAGGTGGATAGTGACTTCCTTCATAGGTCCTTTCTAGTTAATTTGAGGATTTATAGTACTCAGAATAACTTGTTTTTTCACAATTATTCTTCTTCAAACAATATTGCTGTTACTGTATACAACTTTCTCTTGGTTCTGCTTACTTTGCTTTTCTTATTTCATGCAAATCTTTCCATGTTTTTCTAAAATCAACTAGCTCATCATTTCTTACAGCACAGTAGTATTCCACCACAATCATGTACCACAACTTGTTTAGTCATTTCCCAGTTAATGGGCATCCCCTCATTTTACAGTTGTGTGCCACTGAAAAAAGAGTGGTTGTAAATGTTTTAGAACATATAGGTTCTTTTCGTTTTTCATGATCATCTCTGGAAATGGACTTAATGGTGGTACTGCTGGGTTGTAGGACATACACAGTCTTGTAACTCTTTGGGCATACTTGCAGATTGTTTTCCAAAATGGTTAAATTGGTTCATAATTCTACCAACAGCGTATTAATGTCCTGATTTTTCTACATCCCCTCCAACATTTATCATTTTTATTTTCTGTCATTTTAGCTAATCTGATAGGTATGAGATGGACTCTTAAAGTTATTTCAATTTGCATTTCTCTAATAAATAATGATTTTGAACATTTTTCATGTGACTGTATATAGTTTTGATGTCTTCATCAAAAAACTAGCTGTTCATATAATTTAACCATTTATCAATTAAGGAATTATTCGTTCTTATAAATTTGACAAAGTTCTCTATCTGAGATATGAGAACTTTATCTTAGAAATGTCTATAAATCCCCACCCCCAATTTTCTCCTTTCCATCTAATCTTGGCTACATTGGTTTTAACTGTACAAAACCTTTTTAATTTAATGTAATCAAAATTATCCATTTCACAACTCACAATGCTCTCTATGTCTTGTTTATTCATAAATTCTTCTCTTATCCATAAGTCTGATAGGCAATGTTTTCTATTTTCTTCTAGTTTTCTTATGATATCTCTTTTTATATCCTTTTCATGTATTAATTTTGGCTTTATCTTGGTAAATGCTGTGTTATTTTTCTATACCTAGTTTCTGCCAGACTACTGTCCAGTTTCTCCAATTTTTTTTACCAGATAGTGTATTCTTATCCAAAAAGCTTAAATTTTTACATTTGTCAAACACAGGATTACTATAATCATTTACTACCATGGGTTGCATGTCTACTCTTTTCCACTGATCCACATTTGTTTACATTTCTTGCATATCTGTTGTCTAGAGTGTTTGAAAAACAAATAATTTGACCAGGTTGATTTCTTTCTAGTATTGCTTCAATCATCTCTTTTTTATTGGATTTCTTTCTCTTTTCATTAATAGTTAGAATAAGGTTTTGAGGGTATGTCACCTTGGGTTCCAATTTGAGCTTCTTTGCTCTTTGAAACATAGTTACATTCTCTCCTGTAGTTTTTTGTAGTCTTAGAATAGTCTTGCATTGTTTGGCCTTCCTTTCCTTTACATTTGAAGATCTTTTCCCTTATCACTTACAGAATTTGTCATATGAGTTATTGGAATTGTCAAATTTAACCACCATGTTTCCTGGAGTTTACAGCATAGGTTCCCTGTCTTCCTCCCACCCTTTTACCTCCATGGATTCTTTTGATCAACACTTTGTTTCCTATCTTCAGAAATTCTGGCCAGTTTTCTTGTATTATTTCTTGCATTAATCATGTTCAGTTTTTTTTAAATGAATGTTCTTTGGGAAACCTATAGTCCTTAAGCTGTCTCCATATATATCCTTTCTTGGAGTTCAATATATTTCTATGGAGTTCATGATTTCTTTTAATGTGATTATTTTTTGCATCTGTTCTTCTAACCTGTCTTTTGCTTCCATGCATTTGCATTCTGAATCAGTTATTCTCTCTTTTGTTTCTTTGGCAAGACTTATAGATTCATGTTTTATGTTCTGTCAGTTATTTATGCTTGTAGGTCATAAATTTGGCTTTCATAAATCTAACTTCTCTTTGAAATTATTTGGGAATATCTTCATATGATTCCATGTCCTCTTAAAAATCCACAGGGTCCTCTTCCTTATCAAGTATTGATTCAGCCTTCTTTGTTTTGTAATGTTTATTCACAGATGCCTGGACTTATTCAGCTGATCCAGAAGATGGAATTGAGCTTTCATTATTATGCACTTACTATGTGATATGCACTGTGTTAAAAGCTGGGAATATAAGTACAAGCAAAAAAGAGGAAAGACTGTTCCTGCCTCCAAGGAACATATATTCTAATGGGGGGAAGATAATACACAAAAATAAGCTGTAAAAGTAGAGAGAGGGTGAGGGAATACTGGGATGAAGTTTACCATTTATGATGGCATGGTTGCAAGGTTTGGAAAGTCAGGAACAAGACCAAGAGGGAAATAAAGGCAGACTGATGTGGTCCCCTCCGCAAAGTAGAAGCTCCAGAAAGAATTCACCCATGATAGAGGTGTGTGTGGGGGGGCTTTGTAGAGGCATATTGAATTGTGAGAAAGTGATGGCAGAGACCATGTTTACTTCTGTTATTCTTTTCTTTCCTGTTTTAGTTTATTAACTTATGCTTAAAGTGTTTAACTGAATTTTCTTCCTCCTGAGATTTTTGGTAATATAGTTTTTCCCTTTATATTCTTCTATTGCTGACTTTCTGATTCCTTTCCCTTTGATTTTGGTTTTCCTGGGGCTACAGCCCTCAAAGCCATTTCAGCCTCTTCTGCTGTTAGTTCATTGGGTTTTTACCTTGTTAGGGATCTTAGTGTCCTAGATTGTGGAAATAGCCCAAATTGCTTTATCTCTTCTGCATAATTCCCGATTTGGGAGAGGTTTGAACATTTGCAAGGATGGGAGAAAATGTTTAGTCTTCCATTTTGTTGGTCACATGACCTAGCAGTACCCATTACTTTTGAAGGCAGCCAATTCCATTTTTGCATAGCTCCAATTAAGAAGTTATTTGTCCTTTAATTGAGTTTCACCGTCTCTGCAATTTCTACCCATTGTTTATATGTTTGTACCCTTTGGGGACAAGAAGAATAAGTCTATCCCTCTTCCAAGAGATGGTCATGTGTGTGTGTGTGTGTGTGTGTGTGTGTGTGTGTGTGTGTGTGTGTATGATAGAAAGTGCCTGCACAGAGAGGAAAAAAACCATTGTCCCAAATTCTCTAAGGCTGAGAATTTCACTATAACTCAATCATTACAGCAGTCTTACTGATGAATGTTAGGCTAGGACGCATCATTCTGTGTTAGCTAGAATGAACTTTATGTTTAAATGGAATTTTTGTGGAAGTTTGACTCATATCTAAATTCAGGTTAATATGCATTGTGTTAAGTGGGTCACCAATTTTATTTTTTAGTTTGTCTATTAACATATATTATATATATGCCATATCCATTCAAAATGAAAACAAGCTAATGTTTTCTAGTTCCAGTTCTGTTCAAAATGACACCCTTAAGAAGATACTTTATTTTTTGTTTTACTATGGTGTAATTTAAGAACGGTCATTTTACATTCCTATGTAGCTTGGAAATTTCTCATCATCTCTTCTTATAGTTTGGAAGATAGGTGAAAGGATTCATTTTCCTAAAGCTTTGAATGAGACATCATTTATTTTGAATAATGTTACTACAAAGCAAAACAAAGAACAACACTTGAAAACACCCACCTCCCTTCTTATTTATTTAGTAGCTCTGCTCTATTCATTCCTGGAGCCATAAAAAGCACCTTTTAAGATCTGCCAATGAACTTTAATTACACTTCATCTTTCTCCTTCAGTGCCTCCCATTCCAGACCCCTTCTTTTTTCCCCTTGAGGATAGTCTTACTACCTTTAACTGTAACTTGTATATCTCTGATATAAAATTTGCTTAAATGAAAATACATTGTATATTTATTTTGTCATTTTGAGTTTCCTTTTGGCATTTAAAAGCATTTTATTTGGCAGATGTTTGTAATTATTCTTAGATGTTTCCTTGCTTTTTTTGCTTCTCATTTATTATTTGTTCCTACTCTCTCCTTTCTTCTCCACCCCCCCCCCCCATCTCCAGATGTTCTGGCCCTGCTTTTATCCTTTTACATGCTCCAGCTTTTTTCTTTAAACTCTCCTTTTTACATTTTGTGTATGGCTAGAGAACTGACTTGTAGATCTAGGAAGACATGAGTTCAAGTCCTTCTCTGATATGATCCTGGATATATCATTTAGCCTAATTGTGAATTAAGCAATTATACATTTCCAATAAAGTACAGACTGGTTTTGGAAGAGAGAGTTTCCTTCTCTGGAAGTTCCCCAAAACAAAGAAATCATCAATCCATTCTCTATTTCAGCCTACCTCTGTCCTAAAATCCTTTTATTTTCTGCTCATTTTAACTTTTTTGAATTCTTCCTCTTTCAACTGTTCTCCTCACTCTTTTATTTGTTTTTCACTTATCATCACCTCTTTCCACTATTCCTGTTGGGAAGTAAATGCTCCCATTTTGTGAAACAACAAGAAGTAAACTATGAAAGTGCATAACAAAAACTTCTGAAATATAATTTCTGTCCTAATAATTTCTATTACTTATATTTATTATTTTTCCAATGATCAAGCATAATAATTTCACACACTACTTTTCAAATGATACACCATCTCCCAGTGATTAATTACTAGTAAATTTAATCAAGCCTACATCTGTTTGCCTTAATATATTACAAATCTTTTCCTAGAAATCAATGGAATCTGTTTTGTCTATTACTCATGAGACTATTGTTAAAAATCTTTTACAAACATAATGAGATTCACTTTCTTCTTTAAAAAAAACTACCTTGATGACTTCCTAAGGTATTGAAAGAGTTTTGGTTGGTCTAAAGTACCTACAGAGATCAAATTCTGTTACAATAAACTTCAAAAGACTATTCAAACTGCTTTGGTGTTCCAGCATGTTATCATTTCAAACAATACTTGAAATAAATGGGCCATGGATTGAGGTTTAAGAATCTTTTCATTATAATGATTTTCATCATAATGACATTTGAAAAAAGATTCATTTGAAGATAGCACAAATACTATTGAGGTGAGCATACAGCCATATCCATATGATGTTTTGACAACAAATACTGTGTTATAGTAACATTATTAACATGTATAACATGAGGAGCCTTCCTTTCATGAGAAGTACCAAAAACTTAGCTCAGATTCAAGGAAATCTGTGAATTAATACCCACTCAAAGCCATAATGCACAACATCTCACTATTGTATTAAGTGTTACAGACCAACTAGAGGGCACATTAGTTCAAGATATATGATATTTAATAAAAAGTATAGCAATTTAAGTTACAAGAAAAGATTCCTCTTCCCCACTCCCCACCATTCACACCTCAGGTATACTCTCCTTTGGTCAACATATTAACAGTATGGGAGGGCATATAAGTACTGGAAACACCTATGAAGGTTTTACATATGGGGAACATGTAGCCAAGCAATATGCATTTGTCCTTATATTGATGTCATTGCACTGCTCTCTATTAGCATGATGTCTCTATTTCTCTATTTAGTGTCATATTTTTCTACCTGTGGAACATAGTGTTTCTATTCTCTACAGTGTTATTCCATTGGCCTTGTGGTCACTGAGCTGATCTCTGTAGCTAAGTGGCATACTGAGTCAAACACAGGACTTGGAGTCAGAAAGACCTGAGTTTGAATACTGCCACAGATAGTTACTAGCACTGTGTGACCCTGGGCAAGTTATTAAACCTCTCAGCTTCAGTTTCCTTTTCTTTAAAATGAGATTAATCATAGCATAGGACTCTTATGAAGCTCAAATGAGGTAAATTATATAAAGTAATTTTGCAAACCTTAAAGCACTGTTTAAATATTAGTAATTATCATTACTTTCCAGTATTGTCAGGGCCTTCTGTTTCTGCCACAATCTAAAAGGTTCTAATTGGAAAGAAGCCTCCCCTCAACCAAGCCAAAGCTCCTATGCTGGATAATAAAGGGCTCTGAGCTACTACACACACATAGGAAGTCAACAAAATCCAGTGAAATGTCTCAGACAAAGAGCAAGTCTTTTCTTTACTCCTGGTGCTTGCTAAAGGTTCTTGGCCATAGTCTAGCCTCTTATGGGAGTTAGAAAATTCCTTTAAAATTCCCATTAAGTCTCTGCATGTTAATCTGAATCCTTACAATCCATTTTGAGGCCTCATTCCTAAAAAAGCTCCACAGGATCTAGATAAGGGGCAAGGATCCCCTTAGCTCCCACTATGCTTTCCAATTGAAATATAAATGCATCTAGATTAAGGGAAAAAAAGTTTTAGCTAGGTGAAGCAGGAAGGGTCATTGACCTTTGTCACTGATCCATATTTCTGCCTTTACTATTTATACATGTCAGCAATAGAATTATCCTTTTTTGGTGCTATATTTTAGTCAACAAACATTTTTCTTGTTTCTCTATACACATTATAACCAAATTCCATTTTTAATTTTTCAAGGAAGCTTTGACTTTTGCTCACTGCTTCCTATCAGAATGGTCTCTTCATCTTGCTCAAGACAGTTGGTTCCAGCTCTACTCTACTCAGTTGTGATCCCATTAGTCTTTTTTTCCATTCTATTAATATTATTTTTATTCTAAGAGGTGGCAGGACTATGTAGTAGAATTATAAAGGAAAGATCTTAATATCACAATGGTATGGCTGTGGCTACTGATCTAGGGCCAGACATCCTGGAAAATGAAGTCAAGTGGGCCTTAGGAAGCAGTGATAACAATCAGGCTAGTAGAGGTGATGGAATTCTAGCTGAGATATTTAAAATTCTAAAGTGTTGTGTTAAAGTACTGTACTCAATTTGCCAGCAAATGTGTAGAGCTTAACAGTAGCCATTGGATTGGAAAAGATTGGTTTATGTCCCTATCCTAAAGAAGGGCAATGCCAAGAATGCTTAAACTACTGAAAATTGTGCTCATTTCATAGGCCAGCAAGGTTGTACTTAAAATTTTGCAAGTTGAACTCCAGCAATGTGTGAACCAAGAATTACCAGAAGTGTAGACTGGTTTTCAAAGAATCAGAGGAACTAGGTGCAAAATTGCCAACATCTGCTGGATTGTGGAGAAAGCAAGGGAGTTACAGAAAAAATCTACTTCTGACTACATTAAAGCATTTAATTATGTGGATCATGTCAAAATGTGGTAAATCTTCAGAGAGGTGGGAGTACCAGATCATCTTATTTGTCTCCTGAGGAACCTACATGTAGTCCAGGAAGCAACTACTAGAACTGAACACAGAACAACTTACTGGTTCAAGATTGGGAAAGGAGTATAAGGCTATATATTGTCACTTTAGTTAATTTATGTACATCATGCAAAATTCCAGGCTTGACAAATCAAAAGCCAAAATTAATGTTGCTGGGAGAAATATCAAATAACTCAGATATACAGATGACACCACTTTGATGGCAGAGAGTAAAGAGAAATTAAGAAGCCTCTTGATGAGAGTGAAAGGGGAGAGTGTAAAAGCTAGCTTGAAGCTTAAAATAAAAAAAATAAGCCAAGATCATGGCGACTGGTCCCATCATTTCCTGGCAAAGAGAGGGAGAAGAAATAGAAGCAGTGTTAGATTTTACATTTTTGGGCTCAAAGATCACTACAGATGGTGACTGCAGCCGTGAAATTAAAAGACACTTGCTTCTTGGAAGGGAAGCGATGGCAAATCCAGACAGCATACCAACAGCAGCAGAGACATCACTTTGCCAACAAAGGTCTTACATAGTGAAATCTATGGTTTTCCCAGTAGCAATGTATGACTGTTAGAGTTAGACTAAGGAAGCTGAGTATTGCAGAATCAATGCTTTTGAATTGTGGTGCTGGAGAAGACTTTTGAGAGTCCCTTGGACAGCAAGGAGATCAAAACAGTAAATTCTTAAAGAATTTAATTCATATTATCCACTGGAAGGACAAATATTGAAAACTGAAGCTTAAATACTTTGGCCACATAATGAAGATAGGACTCATTGGAAAAGACCCTGATGTTGGGAATGATTGAAGGCAAAAGGAGAAGAAGATAGCAGAGGATGAGATGGATGGATAGTGTCATAGAAGCATTGAACATGATCTTGGATAGACTTTGGGAAATAGTGGGACATAAAAGGCCTAGTGTGCTATGGTCCATGGAGTCATGAAGAGTTGGACATGAATGAATAACTGAACAACAAAATTTGGAAATAAGTTTACAAATAAGAGGATCATATTTGAAAATGCAAATTTCTATTATGTAGAATTTGCTTTTCATTTTCAGTGTGCAATAAATTCAGCATGTAATTTTCAAAACTGCCCTTGATTGTCTGAAATCCCTTTTGACTTTCCTTCTGTTCTTTTCTCATTTAGGGGATGCTCATTTTTAGCCTCACTTTACATCCCATCTTCCCAACCAAAATTGAAAAATAAAATAAAACTCTTCTAAGAGAAATGCATAGTCTAGCAACAAGACAAATTCTCACATTGACCATATGGAGAAATGCATGTCACATTCTGTTTCTTCAGTCCATCACTTCTCTTTTAGGAGGTGTATAACATGTTCAATCATTGGTATTCTTGAATTGTGCCAGGTCATTTAATTGATCAGAGTTCTTAAGTCTTTCAAAGTTGTTTGTCTTTACAATGTTGTTATCACAAACTCCTTTGTAATGTTGCTTTAACTTACAGTTATGTTTTTCTAGGACTAATGAATAATATTATATAGGGTATGCATTTACATACTATAATCCTATGACCTAGAGTAATAATTATTAAGTTTTCATTAGCAATCCTTGGCATTCAGAGTCCAAATTTGCTTATGAGTATCTAGGCCTTTTACCCCTCACATCTTTTTATGCCTAACAGAGTTAAGTGCTGTGCTACTATAATCCTCACTAGTCACATAGTAGAGGCCTAATAAATAGTTGTTGTTTAATTTTTGTTGTAATCATAGTTATACTGATAGATAAAGGGATTTTAAATCAAAGGACCATAGATTTAGAGATAGAAGGGATGTCTGAAGCCATTTGTCCAAGCTCTTCATTGTAGAGAAGAAGAAACTAGAACCAGAAGAAGGCTACCTTCCATCTATTTTGTATATATTGATTATTCATGTTGTCTCTCCATTAGAAAGCAAGATCCTTAAAAACAAGAACTGTTTTTGCTTTTTCTTTGGAGGACTGGAAGTTAGCATAGTGTCTGGTGCTAGCAAATGCTTACTAACTACCTGCTAATTGATTGATTACCTAAGGACACAAAGTTATTGACAGGGAAAGGATAAGAAACTAGGCACCTTGGCTCCAGAACCAATGTTTTTTCAATGGTTTCAGTACTCCTTCTTCCCTCACTGCTACTTCAATAAATAAATACAGAAAGTCAAAGAGATCTACTGCTTCTCTTTTGAGGAAACTGATAGGACTGGAAGGCATGAAAAGAGTACTGCCCATATAATACTTGAGGGGATGAGAATATCACATTACTCATCTAACTTCCCATAGCAAAAAAGAGAAGTGATGTCTGATTTTTTTCTCTGTTAGACATAAAACTCTTCTAACTGACCTTTAGACATGAGTCTAAAACTTGGAAACCAAATATTAAAGTTCAGAGAATGGAAAGGTATCATGCCATAAACTGATAATCTAGAGGAAGAAGCGGGGAAGAGGAAACTAAGGATAACAATAAGAGTACCTAGATGAAGACCTCAGTTTTAATACTATCATATAAAAAGAAGAAAGAGGAAATGCGGATGAATATAACAGTATGGAGATAACTATTATAATAGACTTAGTGTGACATTTAAATGGTTTACAAGAAATAATATCTGGGCAATTTAATAATTTTTTTTCAAAAATAATGCCAGCATTTTAATAAAAGTATGGTCATTTGGCAATCTCTCTCAGACCAAAGACAATTATAGCGGTAGACTCTCAGTTTTTATGTCCTTTCAGAAAAGGAGTGTTAAAAGGTTGGCAATCAACTCTGATTGCCTAACAATTATAAAGAGAAATAGGCTTATTCCAATGAGGGGTGAGAGTGACGTCATGTCGCCCTTAGACAGAGAGACTATCTCTACACCCAGACCACTTCCAGTCTTGGGCAATTTAGACCAAAGGGTCTGTCTCCATCCAAGCTTGATTGAATGGAATTCACCTTAGACCATACATTACTTGTAAGGTTGGGTGGGGTTGGATAGAGGAGATGGTTATCTTAACATTCAGAGACTGAGGTCTTAAAATGATGATAGAGAAAAGGCGGAACTCTGAATCTCCCCAAATCATTAGTTATTAATAATCATTTCTCTCTTTAGATAAGCTAAAGTATGAGCTAAGTTTTAGAAATAATGCCATAGGGGGCGGAGCCAAGATGGCCACATGAAGGCAGAGTCTTACTGGAGCTCTCTCACAAGGTCTGTCAGATTCCCCTAAAAAAGTGAATTTGAGCAGATTTGAGAGAGTCAGAAACCGCGAGCAGTCTGCGTGGGGCAAATCTCCGAGCCGGGAGAGTTTGAAAGGCCGGAGGAACTAACCTGCAGGCTCGGAGAGTGCTCAGTGCGGAGCTGCTCCAGACCAAGGCGGAAGCGGCTGGCCGGGAAATCCACGTGGGAGACGGGCTGGGAGAAAGCTGGGCGCCCGGAACCGGCAGAGATCCCCAGGCCTCCCAACACAGGACGGCAGTCTGTGGGAGCGAGGAGAGGCAGCGCAGCGCCACCGGCCGTGAAAACACCCACTCCTCACGCTTGCAAAACCCAGGAACTCGGCTTTTTGAACTTCCGCAAGACTCAATGGCCAGGTAAACGGCTCTAACCCCTCCCCCCCTCACCCAGAGAATTCCTCGGGAAAAAAAAAAAAGAACTGAAACAGAGGAGAGAGTAGCAGGGCCTCACTGGACAAATACCAGCAGCTTATTAGTCCCAGAGGGGAAGAGTGGGCAGGGGTCAACGCCAGGAGCCCAGACGTAATCTTGCTCCCCCAGGGGAAGCGCCAGTCATCAGCTCAAACAACAAACAGCTGAGACCATTGCTGAAAAGCAAGTGCTGGAGAACACCCATAGGGAGTGAGATGCCAGGGAGCCAGACCCCTCCCCCACACCTCAGGAAACTGAAGGTTATAATTCTAGACTCACATCCCCCAGAATAAGAAAGCTGGGACAGAAAGCCCTGAGACTCACAGATAGAAATTCGTTCTAACGCCAGCAAAAGGCAATCCAACATGAAGAAGAACACAAAAAAACCGAGGACAATAGATTCTTTTTATGGAGACAGGCAGGATCAAAATATCGACATAGAAGAAGATAGCAATGACACGGTAGATACATCAGATACCTCAAAAGCTAATATGATCTGGTCTCCAGCCCAAAAATCACTGCTGGAAGAGCTAAAAGAGGACTTTAAAAACCAAATTAGGGAGCTAAAAGAAAATATGGAAAAAAAATTCACTGATGAAATCAAGTCCCTAAAGAATAAGATTGGCGAAATGGCTACGGAGATTCAGAATCTAGAGAAAGAAAAGGATACCCTGAGAGGTGAAATCAACCAATTGAAAATGGATGCTCAAAAGCAAAATGTAAACACTAACTCATTTAAAATTAGACTTGAGCAAGTGGAAGCTAATGAATCTATGAGGCATCAAGAAGTAATAAAACAAAACGTAAAGAATGAAAAAATAGAAAAAAATGTGAAATATCTGATTGGCAAAACAACTGACCTGGAAAATAGATCCAGGAGAGACAATTTGAGAGTTATTGGTCTACCGGAAATCCACGATGAAAAAAGGAGCCTTGACAGTATCTTCGAAGAAATTATCAAAGACAACTGCCCAGAGGTCCTAGAGCCAGAGGGCAAAATAGTCATTGAAAGAATTCACCGATCACCCCCTGAAAGAGATCCCAAACTGAAAACACCAAGAAATATTATAGCCAAATTTCAGAGCTATAAACTTAAAGAGAAAATACTGCAAGCAGCCAAAAAGAAGCAATTCAAATATCGTGGAACTACAGTCAGGATCACGCAGGATCTCTCAGCTTCCACATTAAAAGACAGGAGAAATTGGAATATGATATTCCGAAGGGCAAAGGAGCTGGGACTACAACCAAGGATCAACTACCCAGCAAAACTAAGCATAATTTTCCAGGCAAGGCGATGGACATTCAACGAAATAAGGGAATTCCAGACCTTCCTGATGAAAAGGCCAGAACTCAATGGAAAATTTGATCTCCAAATACAAAATTCAAGAGAGACATAAAAAGGTAACCAGGGGGAAAAACCCCACAAACCTCATTAACCAATAAGCTTAGGTTGTTTACATCTCTATGTCGGATTATATCATCTTATGTATGTTTTTTATGTCTGTAGGTATATATATATATATATATATGTATATATATATATATATATACACATATACATATATAAGTCATTCTTGGGAATGGTACAACTATTGTGACAAATGAAAGGGATATACATAGGTTGTGAATGCCTGTATAAATTAACTGATGTAAAGATATAAAATATAAATAAGAGATATAAAGGGAGGGCTATGAGGGAAGTGGTAAGGAGGTTGTAGAAAAGGGTAAATTACACCAAAGGAAGTGGCAAAAAAACATACTATAGTAGAGGGAAAGAAGGGAGGGAGAAGAGCAGTATTTGAGCTCTACTGTCATCTGATCTAGTTCAAGAAGGGAATAACATACTCTGATAAGTTTAGAAATCTAACTTGTCCTACGGGAAGTGGGAGGGAAAGGGGGGAAAAAGGGAGGGGGGAGGGCAGAAGGAAGAGGAGAAGTAGCAAGTGGGTAACGGTAAGATAAGGGAGGGGAATAAAGAGGGAGGGTCAACTGAGGAAAGCGGCGGTCAAAAGCAAAACTTTGTTGGGGAGGAGAAGGGGAAAGGGAGAAATAAAAGCATAAACAGGGGGAATCAGGATGGAGAAAAAGACACAGATAGAAATCATAACCCTGAACGTGCAGGGGATGAACATTCTCACAAAACAGAAGCAGATAGCAGAATGGATTAAAAACCATAATCCTACAATATGCTGTTTACAAGAAACGCATCTGAAACAGGGGGATACACATAGGGTTGAGGTAAAAGGCTGGAGTAAAATATATTGTGCCTCAGCTAAAGTAAAAAAAGCAGGTGTAGAAATCCTAATCTCAGACAAAGCAAAAGTAAAGATAGATCTAATTAAAAGAGATAAGGAAGGACATTATATCCTGCTAAAAGGCACCATAAACAATGAAGCAATATCATTGCTTAACATATATGCACCAAGTGGTAAGGCATACAGATTCTTAGAGGAGAGGTTAAGGGAGTTACAGGAAGAAATAGACAGCAAAACTTTAATATTGGGAGACCTCAACCTCCCCCTTTCTGAACTTGATAAATCTAACCTCAAAATAAATAAGAAAAAAGTTAAGGAGGTAAACAGAATTTTAGAAAAGGCACATATGATAGACCTCTGGAGAAAACTGAACGGGGATAAAAAGGAATATACTTTCTTCTCAAAAGTACATGGCACATACTCAAAAATTGACCATGTCCTAGGGCATAAAAACCTCACAATCCAGTGCAGAAAAGCAGAAGTAGTCAATGCATCCTTTTCAGATCATGACGCAATAAGAATCATTTTTAATAAAGTACCATGGAAAAATAAGCTAAAAACTAATTGGAAACTAAATAATTTAATTCTAAAGAGTGAGTGGGCCAAAGATCAAATCAGAGAAACAATTAATAATTTCATTCAAGAGAATGACAATAATGAAACAACATACCAAAACTTATGGGATGCAGCAAAAGCAGTTCTTAGGGGGAGTTTTATATCTCTAAATGCCTACATGAATAAAATAGGGAAAGAGGAGATCAATGATCTGGGCAGACAGCTGGAAAAGCTAGAAAAAGAGCAAATTGAAAACCCCCAATTAAATACCAAATTAGAAATACTGAAAATCAAAGGAGAGATTAATAAAATTGAAACCAAGAAAACTATTGAATTAATAAATAAAACAAAGAGCTGGTTTTATGAAAAAACCAATAAAATTGACAAGCCTTTGGCCAATTTGATTAAAAAAAAGAAAGAAGAAAATCAAATCACCAGTATAAAAAATGAAAAGGGTGAGGTCACCTCTAATGAAGAGGAAATCAAAACAATAATTAGGAATTATTTTGCCCAACTGTATGCCCATAAATTTGACAACCTTAGAGATATGGATGAATATCTACAAAAACATAAACTGCCCAGACTAACAGAGAAGGAAGTGAAATTTCTTAATGACCCCATATCAGAAAAAGAAATTGAGCAGGCCATCAACGAACTCCCTAGGAAAAAATCTCCAGGGCCAGATGGTTTTACATGTGAATTCTATCAAACATTTAAAGAACAACTAATTCCAATACTTTGTAGACTATTTGGGAAAATAGGTGAAGAAGGAGTCCTACCAAACTCTTTTTATGACACAAATATGGTACCAATACCCAAACCAGGTAGAGTTAAAACAGAGAAAGAAAATTATAGACCAATTTCTCTAATGAATATTGATGCAAAAATTTTAAATAAAATATTAGCAAAAAGATTGCAGCAACTCATTACGAGAATAATACACCATGACCAGGTAGGATTTATTCCAGGAATGCAAGGATGGTTCAATATTAGGAAAACTATTAGCATAATTGACCATATCAACAACAAAACTAGCAGAAACCATATGATCATCTCAATAGACGCAGAAAAAGCCTTTGACAAAGTACAACACCCATTCCTATTAAAAACACTAGAAAGCATAGGAATAAGGGGAACCTTCCTCAAAATTATAAATAGCATCTACCTAAAACCATCAACAAGCATTATATGTAATGGGGATAAATTAGATGCATTCCCAATAAGATCAGGGGTGAAACAAGGATGTCCATTATCACCCCTATTATTCAATTTGGTACTAGATACATTAGCTGTAGCAATAAGAGAAGAAAAAGAAATTGAAGGAATTAGAATAGGAAAAGAAGAAACTAAATTATCACTTTTAGCAGATGATATGATGATTTATCTAGAGAATCCTGGAGAATCAAGTAAAAAACTACTTGAAATAATAAACAACTTTAGCAAAGTTGCAGGATATAAAATAAACCCACATAAATCCTCAGCATTCCTATACATTACTGACAAAGCCCAACAGCAAGAGATAGAAAGAGAAATTCCATTCAAAGTTACTGAAGGCACTATAAAATATTTGGGAATCTATTTGCCAAGACAAACCCAGGGCCTATATGAACATAACTATGAAACACTTTTCACGCGAATAAAATCAGATCTAAATAAATGGAGAAATATCAGTTGCTCATGGTTAGGCCGAGCTAATATAATAAAAATGACAATTCTACCTAAATTAATCTATCTATTCAGTGCCATACCAATCGAACTACCAAAAAATTTTTTTACTGAGCTGGACAAAATAATAACAAAATTCATTTGGAAAAACAAGAGGTCTAGAGTATCTAGGATGTTAATGAAAAGACATGCTAGAGATGGTGGTTTAGCCACACCAGATATTAAACTGTACTACACAGCAGCAGTCATCAAAACTGCCTGGTACTGGTTAAGAAACAGGGGTGTGGATCAGTGGAATAGGATAGGTACACAAGCAGGTGAAATCAACAAGTTTAGCAATCTACTCTTTGATAAACCCAAAGAAGCCAGTTTCTGGGCTAATAATTCACTATTTCACAAAAACTGTTGGGAAAATTGGAAAATGGTAGGGCAAAAACTGGGCATAGACCAATATCTTACACCATATACCAAAATAAAGTCAAAATGGGTTCATGATTTAGGAGTAAAAGTTGATACTCTAAGTAATTTGGGAAAGCAAGGAATAGTTTACTTATCAGATTTGTGGAAAAGTAAAGAATTGATGACCCAACAAGAGATAGAGAGCATTACAAAATGCAAAATGGATAATTTTGATTATGTCAAATTGAAATGTTTTTGTACAAAAAAAGCCAATGCAACAAGAATTAGGAGGGAAGCAGAAAATTGGGAGAAAATCTTTGCAACTAGTATCTCTGATAAAGGCCTCATCTCTAAAATATACAGGGAGCTAAGTCAAATATATAGGAATACAAGCCATTCCTCAATTGAGAAATGGTCAAAGGATATGAACAGGCAGTTTTCAGAGGAAGAAATTAAAGCTATCTACAGGCATATGGAAAAATGCTCTGGATCGCTGCTGATTAGAGAAATGCAAACCAAAACAACTCTTAGATACCACATCTCTCCTGTCAGATTGGCTAAAATAACAAATCAGGAGAATGATAAATGCTGGAAAGGATGTGGGGAAATTGGAACATTGTTGCATTGCTGGTGGAGTTGTGAGCTGATCCAGCCATTTTGGAGGGCGGTGTGGAACTATGCCCAAAGGGCTATACAAATGTTCATACCCTTTGACCCAGTAATACCACTTCTAGGGTTGTATCCCAAAGAAATCACGCAAGCGGGAAAAGGACCCATATGGACAAGAATATTTATAGCAGCTCTCTTTGTGGTAGCCAAGAATTGGAAAGCAAAGGGATGCCCATCAATTGGGGAATGGCTGAACAAGCTGTGGTATATGAAGGTGATGGAATACTATTGTGCCATAAGAAATGGGGATGATGCAGACTACATAACAACCTGGAAAAACCTACACGACATAATGCTGAGTGAGCGGAGCAGAGCCAGGAGAACGTTGTGCACAGCCACAGATATGTGGATTCCGTGAGGACCAACCCTGACATACTGTGCTTTTCTCAGCAACCTAAAGGGCAAGGACAACTCCAGGGGACTCACGATGGAGAATGCTATCTTCATTCAGAGAAAGAACTGCGAAGTTTGAATACAGACTGAGGCACACTACATGCTCGCCTTTTCTGCTTCTCTTTTGTTTTTGTTTTTGGGTTTTTTTTTTTTTTGGTTCTGTTTCTTCTTTCTCAGGATTCATTCCATTGGTCAAAATTCTTCTCCACGACCTGACTAGAGCATAAATTAATTCAATGCGAAGTTATACATGACAGTTATATGGGACTTGATGCCATCTTGGGGAGGGAGGGGAGAAAAACTGGAACTCAAAACTATGTAGAACCGTGTGTGGTAAACTAAAAATAAATAAAGAAATTTAAAAAAAAAAAAAGAAATAATGCCATAGAATTTGTATTATCACTTTTCATTTTGATGTGAAAGTAGGCGTGTAGGTTGCTAGTCATTGATGTTTCTTGGTCACCCTTATTCAGTATTGATAAGTTTTGAGAGTTTCCCTCTTATTTTTGGCATTGCCCCTCTTTCAGATAACCCCATACATTGGTCCCTAACCACCTTTATAATTGTATAGCCTCCAGAACAGGTCTTTTCTATATACACTTGGTCCAATCTGGTTGTTCCTACCATCTTTGTCTTCTTTAGTGTCATTTCTACTTCCTCTATGAGCAATATTGGAATTGTAAAGTTAGAGTCCAAATGTGGTTGTTCAACTGTGGAGAAAGGAGCTTATTAAAATGATTTTCTTTTTGCAAATCCTTATTTTCTTTCTATTTGTAGTCCTTCCATATTTATCCTTGAATGTCCTTGGAAAGGCTGCTTAGTTATCTTGCCAAACTTTTTTTCCTTCCACTGTTTCTTATTTATGAGATAATATTTTTCATTCTTGCCCATCACAACCTCCTTGTAAGTGTTTACAAATGAGTCTATATTCAAATCTGGTGTTGCCTTTGGCAGTCATCTCTTTCCATTTGCCTATGACCGGTCATAGATAGGGCAAAAGTAAAAATAAATGTGGTTACAAGAGATAACAAGGAAATTATATCAATTTGACAGAAATTAGGTTTAGTATAATATCTTAAATTATATACTATCTTAAATTCCAAATAGACAGATGACCTGTATATAAATTATCATATTATAACAAATCAGAGGAGAAGAGTGGCTACCTCTCACAAGTATGGCCAAGGGAAGAATTCTGAACTAAACAAGGGATAGAAATGATAGTAAAATATTAACTGGATAATTTTGATTGCATAAAATTAAAAAAATCCTTTTGTATGGGCATAATTAATGCCCCTGGAATTAGAAGAAATGCAATTAACTGGGAAAATATCTCAAAAGCAAATTTCTCTAATAAAATCTGATATTCAAGATATCTATCTATTTATCTCTATCTATCTATCTATAAATTGGTATGATACATAAGAATGAAAGCTACTCTCATAGAAGCATGAACAATCATATGAAAAAAATGCTCAGAATCACTAAAAGAAATGCAAAACAAAACAGCTCTAACTTTGTACCTTACACCCATCAGACTGGTTTTTAAAAAATCATCAATAAGGTTTATATCCTGAAAAGGTGAAGGGCTGGTAATTTAGTGAGAGTGAAGGATAATCAATGGATAGCCTACCTGTTTCCTTAGTATTCATGAAATGTTAAAAGACCTTGGGGAAAGCTCTTAGAATGCTGGGTGGACCCACTGTGGACAATTTAGGGCAGCTTCTACTCTCATTGGATAAGAAGACATGCTTTAGTATCCATAGATCTGTCAGGAGGTCATAGTATCCACACTTCTGGCAGGAGGTCAATAAGATCACAGGTCCAGCAAAGTAAATAAATAAAAAAGGCAAGGAAAGTTATTAAGGGGAATAATAGGAATCTCAAAGGGAAAATAGCCTTGAAGATAAAGTGCAAGGGCATTAGGGGACAGAACAGCAGACAGCCAAATAACTTTATGAAGCTTATACTAGGTCATTTCTCCAGAAGCAAGAGGGGAAACAGATAAAAAAATTACTATTACAGATGAAATGCATATGTGCAGCCTCTTGACACCAAAAGAATTATATTAACCACTTGCGTTTAAATTTATTTTTCTCATGTTTGCTTTATTCAAAAGTGGGTGTGTTCTACTCATGCTAGTTTGGTGCATTTATAAAACACAACAGGAACTCTAGCTTCCTTTGAACTTTTCAGCATTAAAGCCACCTATCTATTCTAAGCTCCTCAAACTACTCAGAATCGTTGTATTGTATTCCTGGAATTATTTTATATACTACCTCAGCTTTTGGATGACAACCAACAAAGAGAATAAGGCTTGTAATGCATTAATAAATCCCATAGTTAGACTCTATCTCTGTTTTTAAAATTTCTGTACTAGATTGTAGAAAACTCTGACATAAAGAACAAGTATGAATTTTTAAAATCCTAAAGAGGAATCACCAGAAGGAAAAAAAACTATAGTGAGAAATGAAACTGGATCTAGCACAAGACATGATAAATTGGATGATCAATACTTTAAAGGGAATGAAGGCATATCTAGTATCAGTTTTAAAAATTCCTGGCTCTGAAATTAAAAATTTATTATCAATAAAAATGGAAAAAGAAAAATTGATCACACAAGTTGACAATATGGGGTAGGCAGTGGAAAATTTGAATAAATGAAATAGAAAATAAAATTCTCCCTCTAGAAAGCAAACCATAAGCCTTGACATAAAATGTAGAAAAATGATAATATAGGGCAACTCAAGTGAGATTTAAAAAAAACTTGAAAACTTTACAAGCATAGATAACACATACAGAAGATTGAGCTTGGAGAGTGAATCATTGGTTTGCCCCAAACATGGAAAGGAGAAAATCTAACCACTATTTTGCAGAATATCACTCAATATTTCCCAAAGGTATTCAGATTAAGGTGCAGACTATTTATCGGGGGCATCAGAGAGAAATGTCATATTCATTTCACCCACATTATGATCACATCCAGGGCCTCATCCATAAAAAGAAATTTTATAAGTAGCTAAGAAAAAAATCTCTTATCATAGTATCCCAATTTGAATGATATGGATTATTTTATGTGAAAAAATGAAAGAAAAACCTGAAATATGATTAAAAGTTAAGGGAAATTAGACTTTACCACAGAATCCGCATTAAAAAATTAAAGTACATTTAAAAATTTTTTGAGTTCCAAACTCTCTCCTTTCCCCACCCATTGAGAAGGCAAGCAATAACATACCCATTATACATGTGAAGTCATGTAAAATATATTTCCATATTAGGCACGGTGCAAAAAGAAATAAGAAAAATAAAGGAGGTGAAAAATATATCCTTCAATCTTAACTCAGTGTTTATCACTTTTCTCTCTAGACATGGATAGCATTTTTCACCATGAGTCCTTTGCAATTGTGCATCATTGTATTAATCAGAGAAGCTAAATCTTTCACAGTTGATTATCATTACAATATTGCTAGTGCTGTAGACAATGTTCAGTTGTTCCTGCTCATTTTGCTTTGCATCAGTTCATATAAATCTTCCCAAGTTTTTCTGAAACCATACCCTTCATCATTTCTTACAGCACAATAGTATTCCATCACAATCACATACCACACATTGTTCAGCCATTCTCCAATTTGCAATTCTATCCATTGAATATAAAATTCTCTTTTTCCTTTTCTTTCAAGGTTTTTGTACCCCAGAATTTTTTATGTAGTTTAGTATAAAGATCAATGTTTTAGACCAGGTGCACAATGGTCACAAATATAAAGTCATGATTTAGAGACTGATTCAGTTAAAGGAGACTAATTTTTTAAAATGATAACACAACTTTTACTAAATACAAATACTCAGCAAAGATATATCTATATCCATATCTACACACAAACATGCATGAATGAATGTGTATATGTAATGTATGTGTATCTATCTCCAAATGCACATATATACATATCTATGTATTAGTTTAAGTATGTATTGGCAGGTAACTTAGGACACACTAAACTTAGTAATAGAATAGTCCACATGGGAATAGTCTGCCATGTCTGAAGAATTACACTCCATTATCAATAATATGATTTACCAAAAAGACAATCCTTAATGCATTAGCCGATCCCCATTCAGAATCTCTATGAGATCGACTAATGCCATGCAATTTATAAAGCCCTTTAGTGTCTAAGACCTTGGGAAAACAAGTAATACCCAAGACTGTGTGTGTGTGTGTGTGTGTGTGTGTGTGTGTGTGTGTATGTGTGTGTGTGTAGATATATAGACATATATCTATATGTTTTTAATAGAGAAAAAAGAAGAGAAAATAGCAAAATAGATCAACATACTGAAAAAAATCTGACATTTTATGCAAGATTCCACTATTGTGGACATCCCACCTCTGAAAGGTGGTGGGGGATGGTATCTTTTCATGATTCTTGTTAGGGGCAAAGCTTGTTCTTTGTAAGTTTGCAACAACAATTTTTATTGTTTTTTCTATAGCTCTTTCCATTTATTTTGCAATCATTGAGTATATTGTTTTATTGGCCATTTTTTAAAGAATATTTTGTATCAGTTATGTAAATCCATGCTTCTCTCTACTGATTATATTAATGATTTCTTAAAGCATAGAAATAAGCCATTACACTTTTGTGGCATATTTTTTCCCTTTGCTATCCTCCAATCTATGGGCAACTAATTTTGTTTCCAGTTATTTTCTATATTAAAGATAAAGTGCTGCTATAAATGTTTTTATGTACATGAAACATTTCTTTTTAACAATGTCTCCTTAGAATATATGCCCAGCATTACACTCTTTGATTCAAAAGGTATGGATATCATAGCTATTTTCTTCAAATAATTCCAAATTGCTTTCCAGAACACTAATTATACTAGTTCATAGCTCCACCAACAGTTCTTTAGTGTTCTTGTCTTTCTACAACATTTCCAACATTAAATATTCTACTCTTTTGTCTTTTTTTTTTGACAATTTGATGGGGGTGAGTTGAAATCTTAGGGTTGCTTTGATTGGCAAATTTGTTAATAATAAAATAATAATAGATTTGGAGCATTTTCATGTTATTAATAATTTGAAATTGTTTTGGGAACTGACTTGGAAACTGATTAATTAACTGATTATGAAAATTAATTAACTGTTTAATTACTTGTCTATTGGGGAATGGCTCTTGATCATATATGTATGCATGTTTATATATACACCTGTATGCACACACACTCTATATGTATATTGCATGGAGAGTCTTCTGTTAGAATAACTCATATGTATGCATATCTATACACATGTATGTATGAATATATGTATGTATTTACATATGCATTTTTCTGTTGCCTAAATATTTTGGCTACCAAAACCTTATTTGAAAAATCTGAGACAATTTTTCCTCCTGTTGACACCTTTGAATTGTTATTTTTTGAGGGACCAAAGCTTTTCATTTTCATAATGCAATCAAAACTATATGTTTTGTCATTTGTAACTGCCTTTATCTCTATTTAAAAAGGTAAGGCTTTGAGAAATTCTTAGCCTTATTTAATTGGTTACATAAATGTCAGTAAATACAGCCATGGTTTTGGAAAAATCTGATTTCAAGTTAGAAAGTTTAAGATGACAGAAACTCCACCATACTTAAATGAAACAGACAGATAAAGTACATCAATATCAATATAAACATGAAATAGGAATTACATGAAAAATAACAACTGAAATACAAAAAGAGCTAAAAGTAAACATTGATAATGGGTCATTTTAGTGTTCCATTTTCTGAATATAAGTTAAAAAAGATGAATAAAAAAGAAATTATTTAATTTCAAACATGTTGGAAAATATATTTTGTAGACATGTAGACAAAACTGAATGAGTTTATTATTATACTCAAATGCATAAAGCACATTTATAAAACAATCACACTGTAGGATATATAAAGCAAATGCAGAAATAAAATTATAAATTACTTCTTTTATAAACCATAAATTATTCAATCCATAAGCATTCATCTAGAACTTCCTATGTTATTAGCATGTGCTAAGCACTGACCCTACAAAGAAAAAGCAAATAGAGTCCTTGTCCTCAAGGAGTTTACGTCATAATGGAAGAGACAACAGAAAGGGACCTAGGCACAGGTGATGAGGTATTAAAGTGTTTAGAAAGTACTAAATGAAAGGGTGGGGGCCAAGATAGCAGAGACAAGGTAGGGATTGCCTAAGCTCTTTCCCAAACCCCTTTGAAGACCTTTAAATAATGCGCTAAAACAAATCCTGGAGTGTCAGAACCCACAAAAGGATAGGGTAAAAATTTTCTAGCCCAAAACAACTTAAAAGCTGGCAGGAAAGGTCTATTGCACCAAGGTGAGAGTAGAATGCAGTTCAGTGAAGGTTGTACCGGTGTAGATAAGGGCCAAGCAACCCAGGAGCAGTCCTTGGGACTGAATGAATTAGCAGCTGCTTCCGAAGCTCTCTGCCAACACACTGTAAGGGGGGAAAACAACTGGTCAAAAGGACATTACAGGGGCCTCTTTGCTGGCACTGGGGGCAGGATTCTGTTGCTTTGCCCAGACTGAGATCGGGGTTGCAGTTCTGAGTGGCAGTGCCAGGGTAATGAGGAACACTAGCACATTAGAACTTGTGGCTGCATTGCAGAAAGGATCCTCATCACAGTTCCAGGCTAGAAAATAAAGAGTGCTTGTGGGGGCAGAGCTAAGATGGTGGCTGGAAAGCAGGGACTTGCTTAAGCTCCTCCCACCGCAGGTCCCTCCAAACACCTATGAAAATAGCTCTGAACAAATTCTGGAGCTGCAGAACCCAAAAAATAGCAAAGGGAAGCAGGGCTCCAGCCCAGGAGAGCCTGGATGGTTGCTGGGAAGGGTCTATCACATGGAGCTGGGAGTGGAGAGGAGCAGAGCCCAGCACAGGCCATGCCAGGACCAACCAGACTGGGAGCCAGGTGGAAGAGGTGTAGCTCCCTGAATCATTGAGCTGTGGCAGTTACCAGACTTCTCAACCCACAAACACCAAAGAGAATAGAGAAGGTTAGTGGGAAAAGGTGCTGGGACAGAGTGAAAGGAGTTTTCAGTCAGCCACAACCCAGGGTAGGGGGTGGGGTGGAGGTGATGCAGCTCTGAGGCTGTTTCCAGAGCTACAGCTGCAGTTGCTTCTGGCCCCAGGCCCCCCCTGGTGGGAGGAATTAAGCGGTAGATTAGAGCAGGAGTGCAAAGCCTGCTTTGCCTTGTCTGGATCTGGGCTGCAATTCTGGTTGGTGGTTCTTGGGGAAGAAGGAGCATTGGTGTGGCAGAGCTTGCTGTGTAGAAGTAGCTCTTAAAATAGCAGTGCAGTGCCCCAAGCTTGGGACAAAGTACTCTCTACTCTACAAGCAGTCGTATCCTGACAAAAAGTTCAAGGGTCAAGTAGTTGGCTGGGAACCTGAACAAGAAGTGAAAGCAGTTTCAGATTCAGACTCAGACTTTGGAATCTTTTTTTGGTGACAGAGAAGACCAAAACATACATCCAAAAGAAATCACCAAAGTCAAAGAACCTACATCAAAAGCCTCCAAGAAAAATATGAATTAGTCTCAGGCCATGGAAGAACTCAAAAAGGATTTGGAAAAGCAAGTAAGAGAAGTAGAGGAAAAAGTGGGAAGAGAAATGAGAGTGACGCAAGAAAATCATGGAAAACAAGTCAATGACTTGCTAAAGGAGATCTCCCCCAAAATACTGAAGAAAATAACACCATAAAATAGACTAACTCAAATGGTAAAAGAGCTCCAAAAATGCAATGAGGAGAAGAATGCCTTCAAAGGCAGAACTAGCCAAATTGAAAAGGAGGCCCAAAAGACCACTGAAGAAAATACCACCTTAAAAATTAGATTGGAGCAAGTGGAAGCTAGTGACTTTATGAGAAATCAAGATATTATGAAACATAACCAAAGGAATGAAAAAAATGGAAGACAATGTGAAATATATCATTGGAAAAATAACTGATCTGGAGAATAGATCCAGGAGAGATAATTTAAAAATTGTTGGACTACCTGAAAGTCATGATCAAGAAAAGAGCCTAGACATCATCTTTCAAGAAATTATCAAGGAAAACTGCCCTGACATTCTAGAATCAGAGGGTAAAAGAGAAATTGAAAGAATCCACCAATTGCCTCCTGAGAAAGATCCCAGAAAGAAAACTCCTAGGAATATTGTCACCAAATTCAAGAGCTCCCAGATCAAGGAGATACTGTAAGCAGCCAGAAAGAAACAATTTGAATATTGTGGAAGCACAATCAGGATAAAACAAGATCTAGCAGCTTCTACATTAAGGGATTGAAGGGCTTGGAATATGATATTCTGGAGGTCAATGGAGCTAGGATTAAAACCAAGAATCACCTACCCATCAAAACTGAGTATGATGCTCCAAGGTGACATATGGATTTTCAGTAAAATAGAGGACTTTCAAGCTTTCTCAGTGAAAAGACTAGAGCTGAATAGAAAATTTTACTTTCAAACACAAGAATCAAAAGAAGCATGAAAAGGTAAACAAGAAAGAGAAATTATAAGGGACTTACTAAAGTTGAGCTGTTTTGTTAACATTCCTACATGGAAAGATGATGACTGTAATTCATGAGACCTTTCTCAGTATTAGGGTAGCTGAAGAGAATATACATGTACATATAGACAGAGGGCACAGGGTGAGTTGAATATGAGGGGATGATATCTAAAAAATATAATCAAATTAAAGGATGAGAGAGCAATATATTGAGAGAGGGAGAAAGGGAGAGATAGAATGGGGTAAATTATCTCCCATAAAATGGCAAGAAAAAGCAGTTTTGTTGGAAGGGAAGCAGGGGCAGGTGAGGGGGAATGAGTGAATCTTGCTCTCTTTGGATTTGACTTGAGGAGGGAATAACATACACACTCAATTAAGTATCTTACCCCACAGGAAAGAAGGAGCAAGGGGATAAAAAAGGGGGGATGATAGAAGGGAGGGCAGAGTGGGGAAGGAGGTAATCAAAAGCAAACACTTTCATAAAGGGTCTGGGTAAAAGGAGAAAATTGAACAAATGGGGATAGGATAGGAGGGAGCAAAATATAGTCTTTACAACATGAGTATTGTGGAAGGGTTTTACATAATGATACACCTGTGACCTATGTTGAATTGCTTGCCTTCTTAGGGAGGGTGGGTGGGGAGGGAAGAGGGGAGAGAATTTGGAACTCAAAGTTTTAAAAGCAGATGTTCAAATGAAAGTTGTTTTTGCATACAACTGGGAAAAATATATACAGGCAATGGGGCATAAAATCTATCTTGTCCTACAAGAAAGTAAGAGGAAAAGGGATGGGGGTAGTGGGGTGAAAGATAGGAGGGCTGATCAGGGTACGGGACAATCAGAATATATGCCATCTTGGAGTGGGGGGGAAGGGTAGAAATGGGGAGAAAATTTGTAATTCAAACTCTTGTGAAAATCAATGCTGTAAACTAAAAATATTTTAAAAAAAGAGTGCTTGTAATTCCTCACAGATCAGAGCACAGGACAAGAGAATGGTAAACACACCTCTCCTTAGATCATATCACTTTGGAAAAACTGAAAACTTACAGGTCCCTAGAAGTATCTTTGAAAGCAGCTGTAGAAAACCCTTGAAGCTTGGGACAGTGCACCCTCTACCCTGGAAGAACAGTCCTGCTTTAGCAAAGAGCTGAAAGCCAAGAAATAGGCTGGGAGAATGAACAAACAACAAAAAACAATTCTGACCATAGAAAGATACTGTGGTGATAAGGAAGATCAAAACATACTCAGAAGAAGATAGCAAAGTCAAAACTCCTATATCCAAAGCCTCCAAGAAAAATATAAACTGGGCTTAGGCCATGAAAGAGCTGAAAAAGAATTTTAAAAATCAAGTAAGAAAGGTAGAGAAAAAATTGGGAATGGAGCAATGCCAGAAAATCATGAAGAAAGAGTCAACAGCTTGGTAAAGGAGGCACAAAAATATTGAAGAAAATAATACCTTTAAAAGTAGAATAGGTAAAATGGAAAAAGAGGCCCAACAATGAACTGAAGAGAAGAACTCATTAAAAATAGAATTGGCCAAATGGAAAAGGAGGTACACAACTTCACTGAAGAAAATAATTTGCTAAAAATTAGAAGTGAGCAAGTTGAAGCTAATGACTCTATGACACATCAAGAAATAATAAAACAAAACCAAAAGAATGAAGAAATAGTCACAATATCAAATATCTTATTAGAAAAAACAACTCACTTGGAAAACAGATTCAGGAGAGATAACTTAAAAATTATTGGACTATCTGAAAGCCATGATAAAAAAAAAGAACCTAGACCTCATCATTCAGGAAATTATCAAAGAAAATTGCCCTGATATTCTAGAACCAGGGGGTAAAAGAAAAATTGAAGGAATCTACCAATCACCTCCTGAAAGAGATCCCAAAAATGAAAAAGAGGAATATTATAGCCAAATTTTAGAACTCCAGGTTAAGGAGAAAATATTGCAAGCAGCCAGAAAAAAAAAACAATTCATGTATTATGTAGCCATAGTCAGGGTAACACAAGATTTAGGAGCTTTTTCATTAAAAGTTTGGAGGGTTTGGAATATGATATTCTGGAGGACAAAGAAGCTGGGATTACAACCAAGAATCACCTACCCAGCAAAAAAGAGCATAATCTTTCAGGGGAAAATTAACATTCAATGAAATAAAGAAGTTTTAAGCATTCCTAATGAAAAGACCTGAGGTGAATAGAAAATTTCACTTCCAAATTCAAGACTCAAGAAAAGCACAAAAACTAAATAGGAAAAGGAAATCATAAAGGACTTAATAAGGTAATCCTGTTTACATTTCTATATGGGAAGATAATACTTGTAACTAATTAGAACTTTCTCATTATTAGGGCAGTCAGAATGAATATATATATATATATATATATATATATAGAAAGAAGGTACAGGTGTGAGTTGAATATAATCGGATGATATCTTTAAAATAAAATTAAGGGGTGAGAAAGAGAAATGCACTGTGAGAAAGAGGAAAGGAGAAGCAGAATGGGGTTAATTACCTCATATAAAAGAGGCAAGAAAGAGCTATCACAGCAGAGGGGAAAATGGGGGAGGTGGTGGGGAACACGCAAACCCTAATTTTGTCAGGATTGGGTCAAAGAGGGAGTAACATACACAATCAATTGGGTACAGGAAACTAGGAAGGGAAGGGGATAAGGGGGGTTGATAGAAGGGAGGGCATATTGGGGCAGAGGGTTGTCAGAAGCAAAACACTTTTGAGGAGGGATAGGGAGAGAGAAAATAGAATAAACAAGGGGGAAATGCAGTTAGCAATCATAACTGTGAAAATTTTTTTGAAGCAAGTTTCTCTAATAAAGGCCTCATTTCTCAAATATAGAAAGAAATGAGTCAAATTTGTAAAAATTTATAAAAACATAAGAGCTATTCCCAAATTGATGAATGATAAAAAATTTGAATAGCCAGTTTTCAGATGAAGTAACCAAAGTTATCTATATCCATATAAAAAGGTCTAAATCACTATCATCGGAGAAATGCAAATTAAAACAGTACTGACATTCTACCTCACACCTATTAGATTGGCTAAAAAGGCAGAAAAAGAGAAGGACAAATGTTGGAGGGGATGTGGGAAAATTAAGTCACTAATGCACCATTGGTGGAGTTGTGAACTGATACAACCATTATGTAGAGCAATTTGGAACTATGCCCAAATGTGTATAGCAGCTCTTTTCTGGTGGTAGATAATTAGAAATTGAGGTTATCACCATCAATTGGGGAGTGGATGAACAATTTGTTGTATATGATTGTGATGCAATATTTTTGTAATATAAGAAATTATGAGCTAGATACTGTCAGAAAAACCTGAAGAGACTTACATGAACTGATGCAAAGTGAAATGAGTAGAACCAGGAGAACCTTGTACACAATAACAGCAATATTGTAAGATGATTAACTGTGAATGATTTAGCTATTCTAAGCAATTTAATGATCCAAGGCAACTCTGAAGAACTTATCATGAAAATGCTATCCATCCCCAGAGGAAGAAGTGATGGAATCTGAATAAATATCAAAACATACGTTTTAAACATTTTTTTACTTTTCTCAGGTTTTTATTGTGGTCTATGTTTTCTTTTATAATGAGTAATATTGAAACATGTTTTGCATGATTACAAACACATATACTATGTATTATACAAATACATATATGGCTGTCTATCTGTGTGTGTATATGTATATGTATGTATATATTTATATATGTGTATATGCATATCCATATATTTGTATATATTTACATATATGTATACACACATTATTTGTCTGTCTATCTATCTATCTATCTATCTATCTACCTGTCTATCCATCATGTTATAGAGCCAGAAATTTAAAAAGCTGGTAACTGAATGTGATAAATGCAAGCAGATGATCAAGGATAACAAAAATTAAAAGTCTAAGTGACTAAAAGTTTGTATCTTTAATAATGATAGGAAAGTTCTGGAGAGTGGCAGGTTTGCAGGAGGAGAAGAGCATGAATTAAGTTTTGGACATGTTCAGTTTGAGATGCTTACAGGAAATTGGGCATGAAATATTTAATAGACAGCTAGTGGTGATACAGGACAGAGGTTTAGGAATCTCCCTAGGACTAGATATACACATCTGTGAGTCATAAGCAGAAAGATGATAATTGAAGCTAATGAGATCACCAAGTGAGAGAATGTGTAGTGAAAAGAGAAGAATAATCAGGACAGAACTTTCAGGTATATTCATAGTTAGTGGGTATTATATGGTTGAAGATCTAATAAGGAAGACTGAGAAGGGGAACTAAGAGAGAACATTATCATGAAAACTCAAAGAGGAGAGAGAATCTAGGAGGAGAAAATGGTCAGGATTGTCAAATGCTACAGAGAGGTTGTAAGCAGAATGGCCGTTGTTTTCTTTGAGTGATTCAGTTTATCTCATTGAGCCTTGCTGGGTGCTGGGCCCCAGGCCCAGAGCCCTGTTAGGTGTGGAACCTTGGTGCTAACTCCAGGGAGGGCCTAGTTTACATGTCTGGGACAGCAGAGGCTTTTAGACCACGTGGGTTTAGATCCGGCTCTTTGTGACGATTCATGGGGCTGGCTAAGGGGAGGTATTAACTCCAGAGCCATGCCCAATTGGGTGTTAACCTAGTCTACATGGATGTGAACCTCGTGGAGGGACCAACTCAAGAACCAATCAGCTCTGGTCATTCAGGCAATGCTTGATGATGTCAAAAACTCTATAAGAGGAGAGAAGACAGCTTGAAGATCCCTTTTCAGTTGGAGTAGCAGTGGTGGCGAGCCTGACTCTGGGCCAGCCCTTGTTCTGAGCTCTCAGGCTGAACCTAGATGTTGGTAACTATGAATTGTATTGGGTCTGTCTGTTGATATTTGTAATTTGTTTGTATTTTGTTCTGAAGTTCAGAGTGCTGGTTTTTTCCTGTGAACTAAATGAATGTTTTGAAGTTCAGGGTGCTGGCTATTTTCCCCTGAAATAACTGAATGCTGTCTGTATGCTGGATTAAAGCAAGCTGGTCAACCCCTCCACCTTGCTTTCCTTGGTTAAGCAGATCAAAAGAATCTGTGCTTTCCTGGTGTGCTGGCAGAAGCTGTGGGTGGATCTTACACCCCCACAGAAGCTGCTAGCCGGATTGTTAAAATAGAGGTCAAGATGGATGAGGATTGAAAAAGGCCATTAGTTTTGACAATGAAATGATCCTTGAAGAGTTCCAGATAGATGATAAGGACAGAAACCAGATAATAGAGGATTTTAAAAAGAATGAGGGGAGGGGAAGTGAAGGTGGTAAGTGTAGATGACTTTTTAAGGTAAATGAGCTGATAAAAGGAGTGACATATAGGATGCTGGCTTCTGAGGATCTAGTGGAAATTTTTTTTTAAATAAATTTCTTTATTTATTTTTAGTTTACCACACACGGTTCTACATAGTTTTGAGTTCCAGTTTTTCTCCCCTCCCTCCCCCCTCCCTCCCCAAGACGGCATGAAGTATCATATAACTGTCATGTATAACTTCGCATTGAATTAATTTATGTACTAGTCAAGTCATGGAGAAGAATTTTGACCAATGGAATGAATCATGAGAAAGAAGAAACAGAACCAAAAAAAACCCAAAAAAACCCCAAAAACAAAAACAAAAGAGAAGCAGAAAAGGCGAGCATGTAGTGTGCCTCAGTCTGTATTCAAACTTCGCAGTTCTTTGTCTCCATGAAGATAGTATTCTCCATCGTGAGTCCCCTGGAGTTGTCCTTGCCCCTTAGGTTGCTGAGAAAAGCGCAGTATGTCAGGGTTGGTCCTCACGGAATCCATATATCTGTGGCTGTGCACAACGTTCTCCTGGCTCTGCTCTGCTCACTCAGCATTATGTCGTGTAGGTTTTTCCAGGTTGTTATGAAGTCTGCATCATCCCCATTTCTTATGGCACAATAGTATTCCATCACCTTCATATACCACAGCTTGTTCAGCCATTCCCCAATTGATAGGCATCCCTTTGATTTCCAATTCTTGGCTACCACAAAGAGAGCTGCTATAAATATTCTTGTACATATGTTTCCTTTTCCCACTTGCGTGATTTCTTTGGGATACAACCCTAGAAGTGGTATTGCTGGGTCAAAGGGTATGAACATTTCTATAGCCCTTTGGGCATAGTTCCAAACCACCCTCCAAAATGGCTGGATCAGCTCACAACTCCACCAGCAATGCAACAATGTTCCATTTTCCCCACATCCTTTCCAGCATTTATCATTCTCCTGATTTGTTATTTTAGCCAATCTGACAGGAGAGATATGGTATCTAAGAGTTGTTTTGATTTGCATTTCTCTAATCAGTAGTGATCCAGAGCATTTTTTCATATGCTTGTAGATAGCTTTAATTTCTTCCTCTGAAAACTGCCTGTTCATATCCTTTGACCATTTCTCAATTGGGGAATGGCTTGTATTCCTATATATTTGGCTCAGCTCCCTGTATATTTTAGAGATGAGGCCTTTATCAGAGATACTAGTTGTAAAGATTTTCTCCCAGTTTTCTGCTTCCCCCCTAACTTTTGTTGCATTGGCTTTTTTTGTACAAAAACATTTCAATTTGACATAATCAAAATTATCCATTTTGCATTTTGTAATGCTCTCTATCTCTTGTTGGGTCATGAATTCTTTACTTTTCCACAAATCTGATAAGTAAACTATTCCTTGCTTTCCCAAATTACTTAGAGTATCAACATTTACTCCTAAATCATGAACCCATTTTGACTTTATTTTGGTATATGGTGTAAGATATTGGTCTATGCCCAGTTTTTGCCCTACCATTTTCCAATTTTCCCAACAGTTTTTGTGAAATAGTGAATTATTAGCCCAGAAACTGGCTTCTTTGGGTTTATCAAAGAGTAGATTGCTAAACTTGTTGATTTCACCTACTTGTGTACCTATCCTATTCCACTGATCCACACCTCTGTTTCTTAACCAGTACCAGGCAGTTTTGATGACTGCTGCTGTGTAGTACAGTTTAATATCTGGTGTGGCTAAGCCACCATCTCTAGCATGTCTTTTCATTAATATCCTAGATACTCTAGACCTCTTGTTTTTCCAAATGAATTTTGTTATTATTTTGTCCAGCTCAGTAAAAAAAATTTTTGGTAGTTCGATTGGTATGGCACTGAATAGATAGATTAATTTAGGTAGAATTGTCATTTTTATTGTATTAGCTCGGCCTAACCATGAGGAACTGATAGTTCTCCATTTATTTGGATCTGATTTTATTCGCGTGAAAAGTGTTTCATAGTTATGTTCATATAGGCCCTGGGTTTGTCTTGGCAAATAGACTCCCAAATATTTTATAGTGCCTTCAGTAACTTTGAATGGAATTTCTCTTTCTATCTCTTGCTGTTGGGCTTTTTCAGTAATGTATAGGAATGCTGAGGATTTATGTGGGTTTATTTTATATCCTGCAACTTTGCTAAAGTTGTTTATTATTTCAAGTAGTTTTTTACTTGATTCTCTAGGATTCTCTAGATAAATCATCATATCATCTGCAAAAAGTGATAATTTAGTTTCTTCTTTTCCTATTCTAATTCCTTCAATTTCTTTTTCTTCTCTTATTGCTACAGCTAATGTTTCTAGTACCAAATTGAATAATAGGGGTGATAATGGACATCCTTGTTTCACCCCTGATCTTATTGGGAATGCATCTTGGGTATATTTGTAAGTAGCAAGGAAGAAATGAGAATATAGGGAGAGACTGAAGGTTACAGAGGGTAAAGGAGGTAGAGGGAGCAGTATGGTAGAGAAGACAGGAGAGATCATGGGAGAAGATCAAGGATACATGTGCAAGAATTGACCTTGACAAAGAGAAGGGCCACCTCTTCATCGGAAACTGGAATGAAAGATAGGGGGTTATGTCAGGAAGTTTTTCTGTAAGGAGAAGGGAAGAGAAACCATGCACTTAGCGAATAACCTCACTTTTTTTCTATAAAGTATGTGATGTGGTACTTTATTAAAATAATGGTGGTAGGGGTATGGGATGCTTATCTACAGAAGGTGTTGAATAACTGTTATGATGAATGGGAGAGATAAATGATTAGAATATACAGGATTGTCTTGTTGAAGTAACAACCAGGTGAGAATAGATAAAATAAATTTGTGGTGAATCCAATCAGCATGCATTTGTGACTTCCTTCAGAAGCAAATGAAATACAAGCAAAGGAAGTGATTGGTAAGAGTAAACCAGGGTTGGATTTTGTCAACTGTGATCTGTGCTGGGACATGTAATTATTAAGCACTTATTATATGCCAGTTACTGTGCTAGATGCTAGGGATACTAGTAGAGAAGAAAGCAATTCCTACTTGCAAGAAGTTTACAGTCTGATGGATAAAAAGACACAAATTTAAGAGACAACAGCAGTGATTAATCTCATGAAACTTTTGGGGAACAAAGGACAGTGACAATGGAGAAAATTCTATTCAATTCAGCAAACATTTATTGCATTCACATTATGTTCAAGGCACTGTTCTAGGCATTGGGGAGATAGGTATAAAATGGAATAGTCCATGATTTTCATCAGCTTATATTAAATGTTATTATATCTTAGAAGACCTATAATACTTACCAGAAATGGAGAAAAGCAACAACAGAATGATTCTCAACACCTGATGGGAAGTAGTGACTGGAGGAAAATAATGCAGCACAGAGGAAGAGTCAACCCTGTTTTTGTTTTTCCTTTATTGCTGGAGCCCCAACCAGGCCAGCATTGCACATGATGATGACTTATTATTTGGGAGAGGAGGGTCTCCAGGAAACGGTATCTCTTATCTACAGGCTTACATGAATAAAATTTCTCTATTTTGAGACAGAGTTTTTAAGTGAGCCTGGTAGCTACCCTTAGGAAATGCAAACTATTCTAATTACCAGGCAATGTTTCTAAAATGAACTAAGGTCCTTCATATCAGGAAAAACTTCAGACAAAGGAGCTGAAAACAAAACGGGAAAAATATGAGCTGCCTGTCTATTTAAGTGAGTCTAGTCTAACCTACCACCTAAAAAAATAAGCATCAACACCTGCTTCCTCATTTCTATTGCAGGTTTAATGTGCAAATGCCTTTTGAAAAATGCTGGTATTCTGGGAGTTTAAGTCCTATCAATTCTTTTATTTGATTAGATTTTAAGCTCCATAATGTGTCATCTAACCAAGTAATCGCTGTAGCATCGCTAGTGGGAAATAACAAGTTAGAGAATTATACAGAAGCCAATGTAATAGCCCCACAGAGCATGAAGAAAACAAACAAATCAGGATAGGATAATCAATTTTAGGTAACATAAAATGCTAATGTTGTCCCCATAAATAAGAATCTCTTTCCATTGCTTTGCATTGTGAACCCTATGACTCATTTAGCATGCTTTTGTTGTTTATTTTAAAGTAGGATTGCCATTAGAACTTTGCTAAAAAGAATAATTGTTTTTAGTTTATTTTCATAAAAGTAATTACACTTCATGGTTTCTTGTTAATGCATCACACAAAACGATGGTGGGAGGGGAAATACTTAGCAAACATTTAATTCAAGATGTTTTAAAAATAGCATCATTTGCACCCAAGGATTACTCAGATAACATGCAGCGAATTAATCATTTTTTAAAAAACAACAACAAAAGAAATTGGAGGAAAATGGTGCTCTTTCTTTTCGGCTCTTGAGCTGCAGGCCATTATTTACATACAAAATAGGTGTTAGTATCTTATTATCATTTTCTAGTTCCTTCAGAAACCTTTCTGAAATACAAGAAAAATTCACATTTTAAAGTTCCAGGCCTTGGAAAGTTGTCCACTGTGATCCTGAATGGAAAAGGAGATAAAATTGGTCACAGTTTCTTTACCTGGATTGAATACGGTATTTTCCCATGTATAAGATGCACCTTAATTTTGGGGCCTGAAATTTGAAAAAAAAAATGTATTTCATAAAGTTATTGAGCTCAAGTTTTATTCATCATAAAATTTATACAACTCCTCATCATTGTCAAAACTCCCATCCATTATCTTGTCTTCATCTGTGTTTGATGACGAATCACTGTCTTCATATATTGCCTCGTCCTCAGTTCCATCTATGGCAAGCCTGGTGCATGTAGACATGCTTAGCCCATTCCGTTTCATGAATCTGAAGCACCAATTGTGTCCTCTTTTGAAATAAGTAACTTCTTTTTCATCAGCAATTCTTCTTGCCTCATGCTGAACCATCTTTGTGGACACAGGAATTCTAATTGCCCTTTGCTTTTCAATCTATATCTTCAATTTCCTCTCTAAATCAGGCCATTTTGCTGACTTGCCTCTCATGGCCTTCTTCTACCATGGCATTTTCAGTAGGGTTTCTTCTTTCTGTAGCCAGTTTCACATTGTTTTCTCAGTTGGAGGAGGACCAAACTTACATTCAGCAGCACAATTTCCATTCACTTTTGCAAACTGGATCACTTTTAACTTGGATTCAGCACAGTATCTTTTCTGAGCCATTTCTGGGCAGAACGTGGCAGAACGTAACCTAATATACTGGTAACAAATGTGAAACAATGAGCACAAAGACAACAAGAGCGAAAAAGTGCTAAATGCAAGTAAAAAAAACTACAACCACTGTATAAGACGCACCCAGATTTTAGACCCCAAATTTTTCGAAAAAGGGTGAGTCTTATACTTGGGGAAATATGGTATATTGAATTAAATAAAGAGGAGTACTTTTTCCTGGTGAAATGTAAATTAAGCAACTCTGAAGAAGATATCTGTAAAGAGATGTGTTTCGTGATTTGGAGAAAAAGTAGAGAGGGACCATCAGGGAAAGGTTCCAGGATAATATATATTTTTCATGGTCTAAATCAGCGCCTGTTTTTGAATGAAGGTCGTGCCATTCATACATGTTTCTCAACTAATCTTTTTCGGCATACACTGGAGGGATAATTGTTAAGTATATCTGATTTGTGGCTGGGATGGGTGTTTGTACTTTTTTGGATGTTTTTGATTTATGATTCTCCCATTGAAATCTGACATATAGGGCATGAATGTAAATTGGTTCCTAATCTAGTTACCCACAGATACACAGAAAGAGGTAAAAACTCTTTTAACCTCAAAATGTACCTATCCATTTATGTGTATGCACATACACATACATATAATTTCTCTTGAAATATATCCCCTACAAGCCTGTGCAGAGCATAGAAAATGAGGAAGTATCATGATATAATGGCTGGGGCTCTTGAATTGAAGTCTGGAAGATGTTAGTTTGAATCCTGTCTCTGACACTTACCAGATGTGTCACCTTGGGCAAGTTATTTAACTTCTTTTGGCATGACTTTCCTCATCTGTAAAATGGGGGAGTTAAAATCAATGACCTCTATGTTCTCTTAAGAGTGCTAAATCTATGATGTGATGATGTTGCAATATCATTTAGACTATGCAATAGACGATGATGAGAATGTTACATAGTTGGCTTGTCTGGAGGTATAGCATGGATTCTTACTAGAACTATGTGATACAAGAAGATTCTACCAAGGCAATGAAGGAGGAAGAGAGGAAAGTGATTACATAGTTCGGTCTAGTTCCTGCTGCTTCTATAAGAAAGCATATCCTCTTATGTGCAGGAAGCAACCTGGCTACTCTGAACAAAGCAATAAAGATTATATTCTGAAAAGCTAATTCTCTGTATGGCAGGATCTTTGAAAATCTTAAATGCTTAGACAACACAGTAGCTACTCTTTCTTTGCTATGTGATAGGGTAATAGGTCCAGGACTTTAAATCACATTTAATTTTATTGGTAATTTCTATAATAATAATAATATTTCCATAATAATAATGTATATGATATATGATATAATTGATATGATACTTTCTTCTAGCGTTATAAGTTAAATTCTGTATAGCATTTTACATTATAATGTAATGACATCTGCATCCTCAAAGCAGAGTTACTAGGTCTTTCCCCGATTTCACTCCTCTTTTCTTTTTTCAGACATTCTGAGCAGCTACAGTGTAACAACAATGTTACTAGCAGCTGCTCTGGAGGTGTAAGGCCAATAACACCAGCACACAGGAGGGCTACCAGCACAGCTTCTTTGATCTGCTTTTCTAAGGAAAGCAACTTTAAGGGGTTTATAATCTCACTTTAATTAAACATACATATATCATTCACTTAGTTCAGGGGAAAAAGTCAGCACCTTGAACTTGAGAAAACACAAACAAAAATTATAAACAGAAATGATATAAACAGAGCAAGTAACACAAATCAGTAGACAGGGCTTCTAACTATCTGTCCATAGCAATACATACATAGTTACCAGAGAGAGAAGCACCGACATCTTGGGTTTCAAAGAGGGTGGCCCCTTAAAAGCTACCTGGAGTCTGTTCTGGCAAAATCACATGCGCACTCTTCCAGTTAGTGAGCCCCAAAGCAAAATGCTAGCTTCAGGGTATATACACATTTCTTCAGGGTCAGAGGGCATCACAACCATGTGACTCAATCTTACATGACTTAGGCTTTCTTGTGACTTAAGCAGGTCGTCAAAGACTCTTGATTCAATCAAAGACTCTTGATATAGACAAAGGCAAGACTCAATCAAAGGTACTTGATTGCCGTAGTGCTGAGAAGCACTCCAAACGGAAAAAAAAAACAGCAAAAAGTCCCGCTTTGCTTGCCATTACAGAAGGCTAGGGAGCCTTGGTAGACACTGATTCTCTCATGCCTATCAGGGCTGAGATCCAAAAGTCAATGATTTCTAGAGACTGACTTCAAATATGAGAATTAAGGCTTGGTATAAACCCCATTTCTATAATAGGTTTGTCAAGGTTTCAGAGAATACTCATGGGAGAGACATTCTGGGTCTGTGCGTGAGGCAAGAGGTTTCAAGGAGATTTCATGGGGAAGAAATGATACTGATGAAGTGAATGATACTTGACCTTTCTCCTTCCCTCCCACCCCAAAACCAAATAAAAAGAGACTTGAGACATGATAACCAGTAGCACGTCTTACATCTTATTTGTTCTGTAGCTGCAATCAGGAGAGACACAGCTCTGCAGCTGAGTTAACTGCATGCAGTTCCCTTTACTTTTTCTGGGTGCCAGGGTAGTTATCTATACTCCCTTTAAACCCTGGTCATAACACTGGTGGTGGTGGGGCTTGGATTTCAGCTTTAAAAAGATTTCTGTCTTTGTGTGGTGGTAGGACCTGGGGTTGAATAGAATTTGAAGTATGTAAATGTATTATATGCAAGTAATGCTTGAGTTTTATTAAAGATTTTTACAAATTAATAATCTTGTGAAGTTGAATCAATGAGACACTTGGGTGATGCTATATTTGGGGACAAAGAAATCTAGAAACTGGATTCATGAAAACATCAATATATCTTCCAGATTAAGGTGAAAGACCTTATCTCAGTAATGCATCTCAGAGGGGATTGAAAACCAATAACTTGGGATTTTGGCTGAAAGAAGCATGAAGACTGACCAACACCCACAATGACTGAAGAGGGGTCACGCTACACATTCTTTGTGTAAAGCTTCTAAATTTACACCTATCGAAATTTGAATGGTAATCATAAAAAGGCACCATAGCATATTGGAAAGAGCACTGGATATAAAATAATGGAAACTTTGAGGGCAGGGACCATTTTATTATTGTTTAGTTTCCTGATTCCTACCACAGTGACTGGCAGATAGTAGGTCTTCAGTATATACATACTGAATTGAAATAAATAAGGATATCTGGGTTGAACCATATCCCACCACCTCCTAATTATATGGCTTTGGGAAAGTCAACTAACCTCTTTGAATCTGAGTCTTCTCATCTGTAAAATGGAAATTATAATAATGCTTGCAGGAAGACAGACTAAGATAACATGAAAAGTTTTGTAACTTTATGAAGCTGTAATGTTAATGGAATAGGAAGATCTTTCCCATCCATTAATAGGCCTATGTGACCTGCTTTGAGTTCTGACCCAGCTCACAGCTGTGATACAGCCTGAGTCACTTGGAGCCTGAGTCATGTGGAGCCCATGCTGGGAGGAGCTTGCCGAGCAGGAGATGAGAGTGAGGCAGAGCTGAAGGAGAGAAGAATTTTCCTGGGGGAACTTGTTTGTGAGGAGGCCTAACTTAAAGAATGCTTGAGATGTAGGTGCTCCCTGGATCGGTGATTTGTACAAATTTTTTTGTTAACATGGTAGATTTTGCTTTCTGGTATCTGAATAAATATTTTGGTTTTGCCTTTGAGGAAAAGAGTTTATTATTATATTTTGCGAATCTACCCTGGAAATACGTCTGCATATTCATAGCAGCTGCTGTGGGTATCACATTGGCATTACAAAAGCACAATATGAGCTTTTTTTTTTCCCAGGTGATTCTGATTCATAGGGTAAAAGTCAAGAGGCAATGGAGAGTGAACAAATGTCACTAGGAAGAAGCACTTCTTACAGATGGCTGCTTTTGGTTGTTTCCATAGAAGGAAAATGCCTCTAGTTACTATTGCATTACAGATGGGTTGATGATTTGTTTATTTTTCAGTTGATACAACATAAAGGAGAACTGCCCCACATTTTTGCTTTACTTCAGTCTGAGCCATGATTAGCAGGACATGAATAGGACTTTGTCCAACGATCTCAATATACTGTCCTTGGGCAGGTGAATTTTCTCCCCACAACAGTGACCATTATCCATTGGCTCCATAGTGGACTGCTAGGCTGTGCTGCTGCATAACCTTTTTGAAACTTCCCCTTCCAGATCTCATAACTGTGGCACCCTTCTTGGGGTACCTACCTTACCTCCTGAGCACTGAGGGGTAGAGGGTGAAAATACCTCCTCTGCTGTAGCATTTAAACCCAGTTAAGCTATCCTATGCACTCTACCCTCCACAATTATTTCTGTCCCCAGTGAATGTATTCCTAGTTATGGTTCTCACATGACTGTGCTTGTTGTGCAACTCTTTTTTTATTAAGGTTTTTTATTTTTAGTTTACAACACTCAGTTCCACATGATCCTGAGTTCCAGATTTTCTTCTCCCGCCTCCCACCCTCCCTCCCAAAGACAGCATGGAATCCAATATATCTTCTATATATAACTACACATTGAACTTATTTACACAATAGTCAAGTTGTAAAGTAGAATTATTACCAATGGAATGAATTGTGGGAAAGAAGAAACAAAACAAAACAAAAAAACAAAAGAGAGGAAAAAAAAAGAAAAAAAAGGAGAGCAAACAGTTTGCCTCAATCTGCATACAGTCTCCATAGTTCCTTCTCTGGATGTAGATAGCTCTCTCCTTCATGAGTCCTTTGGAGTTGTCTTTGAACCTTGTATTGCTGAGAAGAGTGAAGTCTGTCAGGGTTGGTCCTCACAGAATCCATATATCTGTGGTTGTGTATAATGCTCTCCTGGTCCTGCTATGCTCACTCAGCATTATATCATGTAGGTTTTTCCAGGTTGTTATGAAGTCTGTATCTTCCCCATTTCTTATAGCACAATAGTATTCCATTACATTCATATACCACAACTTGTTCAGCCATTCCCCAGTTGATGGGCATTCTCTTGGTTTCCAATTCTTTGCTACCACAAAAAGGGCCGCTATAAATATTTTTGTATATACGGGTCCCTTTCCCACTTGTGTGATCTCTTTGGGATACAGCCCTAGAAGTGGTATTGCTGGGTCAAAGAGTATGAACGTTTTTATAGCCCTTTGGGCATAGTTCCAAATTCTTCTCCAGAATGGCTGGATCTGTTCACAACTCCACCAGCAGTGAAATAGTGTTCCAATTTTCCCACATCCTCTCTAGCATTTATCATTTTCCTGTTTTGTCATTTTAGCCAATCTGACAGGAGAGATGTGGTACCTAAGAGTTGTTTTGATTTGCATTTCTCTAATCAGTAGTGATTTCGAGCATTTTTTCATATGCCTATAGATATCTTTAATTTCTTCCTCTGAAAACTGCCTGTTTGTATCCTTTGACCGTTTCTCAATTGGGGAATGACTTGTATTCCCCTAAATTTGGCTCAGTTCCCTGTATATTTTAGAGATGAGGCCTTCATCAGAGACACTAGATGTAAATATTTTCTCCCAACTTTCTGCTTCCCTCCTAATTTTTGTTGCATTGGCTTTTTTTTAATACAAAGCTTCTCAATTTAACATAATCCAAATTATCCATTTTGCATTTTGTAATGCTCTCTCGTGTCCTGAATTCTTTGCTTTTACATAAATCTGATAGGTAAACTATTCCTTGCTCTCCCAAATTGCTTATAGTATCATCCTTTATTCCTAAATCATGAACCCATTTTGACTTTATTTTGGTATATGGTATAAGATATTGGTCTATGCACAATTTCTGCCCTACCATTTTCCAATTTTCCCAGCAGTTTTTGTGAAATAGTGAATTCTTATCCCGGAAGCTGGATTCTTTGGGTTTGTCAAGAGTAGATTGCTATAGTCGTTGACTACTGCATCTGGTGTACCTAACTGTTTGGTTAAGCTAAGTTAGGTTCGGATTCCGATTTGTGCTGGCAATAAAGCATACTCTTGAGAGAACATGGTTTTTATCGAAAGGCAGGGGAAATACTCTAACAAACACAGTTAACATAACAAAGACAAAGACACAAACAACCTCTCAGGGGAACTCTAGCCCTTGATCCTCTCAAAGCTGAGGGTGGGGGTGGGGTTCCAGTTTACACAGCCTAGCTCGATCAAGGCCCGAGAGGGAAACTGATCCCCATGGGTGAGATCCCTCCAATGTAACTGCCTCACGTGGTGACCTTTATAGGGGCTGAACAAATAAAGTTTTTCACACCAGAGAGAGGGGAGCCACCCTCCACCCCCCAACCCCTGCCCTCATTCCTAAGAACTGGCTAGGCAATCTCAGGAGTATTTCTCCAAGAAGGAGAGGAGTTATTTCCTATCCTTTGTCTTAGGAGTTACCTGTTCTTTGTTCAGGCCTATCTGTCTCCTAGTGTATTCCATTCTTTGTTTGGGCCTATCAGCCAGAGAGGAATGTCTGAGAGGTTAATGTCTGATTCTTTATTCCAAGCCGGAAAGTGTAAAGATCTTGCAGGAGCTGGGGGATGGGGGGAAGGAAGAAAAGCCAGGCTTACACTATAATATGGAAGATCTTCTATAATGATTTATCACTCACTAACCTATTCCACTGATCCACGACTCTGTTTCTTAGCCAATACTGGGTAGTTTTAATGACTGCTGATTATAGTACAGTTTAATATCTAGTATGGCTAGGCCACCTTCCCTAGCATTTCTTTTCATTAATACCCTAGATATTCTAGACCTCTTGTTCTTCCAGATGAATTTTGTTATTATTTTATCCAAATCTGTAAAATAATTTTTTTGGTAGTTCGATGGGTATGGTGCTGAATAAATAAATTAATTTAGGTAAAATTGTCATTTTTATTATATTATCTTGTCCTAAGCATGAGCAACTGATATTTTTCCATTTATTTAGATCTGACTTGTGTGAAAAGTGTTTCATAATTATGTTCATATAGGCCCTGGGTTTGTCTTGGCAGATAGACTCCCAAATATTTTATAGTGTCTATAGTAACTTTAAATGGAATTTCTCTTTCTATCTTTTGTTGTTCGGTTTTGTTAGTAACATATAGGAATGCCAAGGATTTTTGTGGGTTTATTTTATATCCTGCAACTTTGCTAAAGTTGTTTATTATTTCAAGATGTTTTTTACTTGATTCTCTAGGATTCTGTAAGTAAATCATAATATCATCTGCTAAAAGTGATAATTTAGTTTCTTCTTTACCTATTCTAATTCCTTCAATTTCTTATTCTTCTCTTATTGCTACTGCTAACATTTCTAGTACCAAATTGAATAATAAGGCTGATAATGGACATCCTTTTTTCACCCCTGATTCTATTGGGAATGCATTTAGCTTATCCCCATTACAAATAATGCTTGTTGACGGTTTTAGCTAGATGCTTTGTATAATTTTAAGGAAGGCTCCATTTATCCCTATGCCTTCTAGTGTTTTTAATAGGAATGGGTGTTGTATTTTGTTAAAGGTTTTTTCTGCATCTATGGAGATGATTATATGGTTTCTGCTAGTTTTGTTGTTGATATGATCAATTATGCTGATAGTGTTCTTAATCTTGAACCAGCCTTGCATTCCTGGAATAAATCCTACCTGGTCATAGTGTATTATTCTTGTGATAAGTTGCTGCAATCTTTTTGCTAATATTTTATTTAAAATTTTTGCATCAATATTCATTAGGGAAATTGGTCTATAATTTTCTTTCTCTGTTTTGACTCTCCCTGGTTTAGGTTTTAGTACCATATTTGTGTCTTAAAAAGAATTTGGTAGGACTCCTTCTTCACCTATTTTCCCGAATAGTCTATAAAGTATAGGAATTAATTGTTCTTTGAATGTTTGATAAAATTCACATGTAAAACCATCTGGCCCTGGAGACTTTTTCTTAAGGAGTTCATTGATAGCTTGCTCAATTTCTTTTCTGAGATGGGGCTATTAAGGTATTTTACTTCCTCATCCGTTAACCTGGGCAATTTATATTTTTGTAGATATTCATCCATATCCATAAGTTTGTCACATTTATGGGCATACAATTGGGCAAAATAATTACTAATTATTGTTTTAATTTCCTTTTCATTGGAGGTGAATTCACCCTTTTCATTTTTGATACTGGTGATTTGATTTTCTTCTTTCTTTTTTAAATCAAATTGACCAAATGTTTATCAATTTTATTGTTTTTTTTCATAAAACCAGCTGTTGGTTTTATTTATTAATTTAATAGATTTTTGATTTCAATTTTATTAATCTCTCCTTTGATTTTCAGTATTTCTAATTTGGTATTTAATTGGGGATTTTCAATTTGTTCTTTTTCTAGCTTTTTCAGTTGCATGCCCAATTCATTGATCTCCTTTTTTCTCTATTTTATTCATGTAAGCATTTAGAGATATAAAACTTTCCCTAAGAACTGCTTTTGCTGCATCCCATAAGTTTTGGTAGGTTGTCTCATTATTGTCATTCTCTTGAATTAGGTTATTAATTGTTTCTCTGATTTGTTCTTTGGCCCACTCATTCTTTAGAATTAGATTATTTAGTTTCCAATTAATTTTTAGCTTATTTTTCCATGGTTCTTTGTTACAAATAATTTTTATGGCATCATGATCTGAAAAGGGTGCTTGGACTACTTCTGCCTTTCTGTACTGGATTGTGAGGTTTTTATGCCCTAGTACATGGTCAATTTTTAATTATGTACCATGTACTGCTGAAAAAAAAGTATATTCCTTTTTATCCCCACTCAGTTTTCTCCAGAGGTCTATCATATCTGCCTTTTCTAAAATTCTATTGACCTCCTTAACTTCTTTCTTGTTTATTTTGAGGTCAGATCTATCAAGTTCAGAGAGGGGGAGGTTGAGGTCCCCCACTAGTATGGTTTTGCTGTCTATTTCTTCCTGTAACTCCCTTAACCTCTCCTCTAAGAATTTGCCTGCTACATCACATGGTGCATGTATGTTAAATAATGATATTGCTTCATTGTTTATGTTGCCTTTTAGCAGGAGGTAGTGTCCTTCCTTATCTCTTTTAATTAAATCTATTTTTACTTTGTCTGAGATTAGGATTGCTACCCCTGCTTTTTTTTTTTTTACTTTAGCTAAAGCACAATAGATTCTACTCCACCCTTTTACCTTCACCCTGTGTGTATCCCCCTGTTTGAAATGTGTTTCTTGTAAACAGCATATTGTAGGATTATGGTTTTCAATCTATTCTGCTATCCTCTTCCATTTTATGGGAGAGTTCATCCCATTCACATTCACAGTTATGATTATTATCTGTGTCTTTTTCTCCAACCTATGTCCCCCCCTTTTATGCTTTTGTTTCTCCCTTTCCCCTTCCATTCCTCAACAGTTTTGCTTTTGACCACTGCCTTCCTCAGTTTACCTTCCCTCTTGATTTCCCTCCCTTGTCTTACCATTTTCCCCTTGCTACTTCTTCCCTCCCTTCCTACCACGCCCCCTCCCTTTTTTTCCCTTTCCTCTCCTACTGTTTGTAGGACAAGTTAGATTTCTATACTTCTCAGGATATGTTATTCCCTTCTTGAACCAAATCCTGTGAGAGTAAAGCTCAAATACTGCTCTTCTCCCTTCCTTCTTTCCCTCTACTACAATATGTTTTTGTGCCTCTTCATGTGATATGGTTTACCCTTTTCTACTACCTCCTTACCTCTTCTCCCAGAGCCATCCATTTATATCTCTTAATTATATTTTTATCATTATATCAGTTATTTTATACTGATATCCACAGTCTATGAATATCCCTTTCAATTGTCATAGTAAGTATGCAATTCTCAAGATTGACATATATATGTATATATACATATATAAAACATATATAAAACAAAATAATCCTATATCAGGATGTAACTAATTAGCCTTATTGATTAACTAGGGTTTTTCCTCCCATTTACCTTTTTATGTCTCTCTTCAGTTTTGTATTTGGAGATCAAATTTTCCATTGAACTCTGGCCTTTTCATCAGGAAGGTCTGGAATTCCCTTATTTCACTGAATGTCCATCTTGCCTGGAAAATTATGCTCAGTTTTGCTGGGTAGTTGATCCATGGTTGTAGTCCAAGCTCCTTTGCCTTTCAGAATATCATATTCCAATTTCTCCTGTTATTTAAGGTAGAAGCCGAAAGATCCTGTGTGATACTGACTGTAGTTCTGTGATATTTGAATTGCTCTTTCTAGCTGCTTGGAGTATTTTCTCCTTCACCTGGTAGTTCTGGAATTTGGCTGTAATATTTCTTGGAGTTTTCAATTTGGGATCTTTTTCAGGGGTTGATCGATGAATTCTTTCAATGATAATTTTACCCTCTGGTTCTAGGACCTCTGGCCAATTTTCCTTAAGGATTTTATGGAACATACTGTCTAGGGTCTTTTTTTGGTCATAGCTTTCAATTAGACCAGTAATTCTTAGATTGTATCTCCTGGATCTATTTTCCAGGTCAGTTGTTTTTCAAATCAGATATTTCACATTTTCTTCTATTTTTTCATTCTTTAGATTTTGTTTGACTGATTCTTGATGTCTCATGGAGTCATTAGCTTCTACTTGCCCAATTCTAACTTTAATATTTTGTTTTCTTCCCTTATCTTCTCTATTTCCCTTTTCATTTGGTTGATTTTACTTTTCAATGAGACATTTTCTCCATTTATATTGTGATTTTCCTTAACCAATCCCCCAATTTTACCTTTTAAAGATTTGTTTTCTTCATTTTTTTTTCATTTTTTCCATTTTTTCTTTTATCTCCCTTATTTGGTTTTTAAAGTCCTCCTCGAGTTCTTCCAGGAATGCTTTTTGTTCTGGAGACCAGTTCTCTTTCCCTATTGAGTTTTCAGATGTGGGTGTAGTGTCCATGCTGTCCTCTTCTGAATTAGTATTTTGGTTTTTCCTGTCTCCATAATACGAATCAATCATCTTTGGCTTCTTAGTGTGTTTTTTTCCTCCTGGCTTCTAAAGTGGATCTCTGTTTCTGAGGCTCAGGGGACTCTGTCCCAAGTTTCTTGTGTTGGAGTCTGTGTGTGTGCTCACTGGCTTTATGTTCTATGGCCTCTGGTTTTATGAGGTGTGGAAAAGAGGGAGTCTGGTTGCTGGAGGGGTCTCCTCTTCCCCAGGACTACTCTACAGAATGGGTGGTCTCAGCTCTTGCCTGTGCTGGTGTCTGCCACTTCCACTAGCTGTTCAAAGCCTAGTCTGGGGTCCTGGCATTGATGTTTGTTAGCTCCACCCCCTGGGGCTCAGTTACTCTAGTTCTGCTGAGGTCAGGGCTGCTGGGACACCTCTCTTCCTGCACTAGTCTCCTGCCACCACAGGAAGGACCCTCTCCCCCACTTCTCTTGCTACTGAAGCCCTCCTTATGGCTCCTCTGTTTCTCCTGAAGTATTATTCTCTTGGTTTATTCAAGGGAGGGATAAAATCCATTTTGTCTGCCCAACATGGCTCCTGGAAGTTCAAGAAGGTGAGTTTCGAACCTTTAGATAGTGGGTTGGAGACCTCCAGGCAAGGTGCTCCCATGGCCATAGGATCTGTGGTCTGACAGACTCCTGTCCTGGGCTGAGAGGCCTGGGGCTCACGGCAGTAGCCAGTACTTCCACCCTGGGTCTGTTCCTGCTCTGGCATTTGGCTTGCCCAGCGCTCTCCCAGACCTGCGTGCTGGCTGGATTCCTCTGCTATTCCTACTTGGTTTGGTCTGGTGCCGTTCTGGGTGCCTGGTGCTCCTACCCCTCTCTGTCAACTAGTGGCTTCTAACTCTCTCAAATCTGCTCAGATTCACTTTTGTAGACATATCTCACAACTACCACATCTTTAACTACACCACAGGGCTTTATATAATGAAGTTAGAGAATTATGCATTTAGACCTAAAAAGGGCCTTAGAAATTATTTATCCCAATATCTTTATTTTTTAGGTGAAGAAACTAAAAGTCTTGTTTTCTAAACTTTTTTTGTAAGCCATACCTGAAGTAATTAACACATTTAGCCTGTCCAAAATTAGATTTTTAAGCTCCCTGGTGAGTATTAATCTACCCAAATGAACATTTTAAGTTACTTATTAGCTAAAATGGTACTTTGCAGGCTGACAGAGTCCATTGAGTATTTCAGGATGAAAAGAAACAATCTTTTAAATAAAGAACTAAAAAAAATCCCCCCCCCAATTAATGAAAGATTCCAGATGTAAGCAAATGTAGATGCTACGTAAGATTTTGGGGTTCTGGGCACATACCACCCCCTACAAAGAACCTCAGACAAAAAATCTTATCTTTTTGCTACTAGTATATAGAAATATACTGTTAAATCTTAATTCCTTTAGTTTAAGGGTTTAATCTCTGTTAAGATGTAGATAACACCAAGATGTTAATAGTTTCTTGCAAGTGAGTATAACATTTATGCTAAGGATTGAACATCTGAGCTCAAGTGCTATTGCTGTTTTTGATGGTGCATGAAGGAATGAAGAGCATGGGGTAGAGTAAGCAGGAGGGGACATGCCACCTGAGAGAGGGAGAGGAAAGGTACCATGAAATATGGTAGAAGAGGAAGTCTAAAGGCATCAAAGACAATTCCACCTACTTCACAGTTTGCCAAGTGCTGACACTGGCCTGTTTTTTCCTTCTTCCCCAAGGCCCTTACCCCATTTTGTATATTTCCACTTGCCTGCATCCAGCTCAGCTATCTGAACCTGAAGCCACAAAAATCTCTCTTTAGATTAGGGTGTTGCTCTTTTCTTCTCCCTTGTTATTTCTTTCTACTGCTTACCCCACTTACTAGTCGTCAGAGTTTCAAGTTTGTGCCTGTGCCTTCGGTAGCTGCAAAAAAAAAAGCAAAAACAAAAACAAAAAACCAAAACCCAAACCAAAGCAAAAAAAAATCCAATTGGCCAGTCAGAGAGTATTTATTGAATATCCCCAGGGTACAGAGTGCTATTCTAGAGAAAATTGATAACATTAGTCCCTATATATCCAGTGGTTGATCTGAAATACAAAGCAGCTACTCATTGGCACACACTCTCCAAAGGAACATTTATGCTTTTTTGACATATATTAAGGGGAGAAGCAAATCTATTGGGCAAGAGCTGGCCTACTCCTTCCACAACCACACTCTAATTGGTATTTGAATAATAATCTCTGTTGCTTTACTATTTAAAAAAAATAACAAATGGTTACTTTGACTGATAAGCACTGAGGTATTTAATTCCTTTAATACAGAAAAAAGAGAGGCTGTTGCTATTACTGAGGGGACCATAATTAACATATCTTGCTTGATGAAATTAGTCTATGGAGCAGACAGTTCAACAAATTCTATTTGGTGATCTTATTACCTGGTTTGAGGGGTTGCATAATTTGCCTGGCTCGCTTTAAACAAACCCAATGTTTGAAAATCTAGACAGATGTAGATGGTAAAGTCAGGGCCATCTTTTAGTAATAATAGCTAGCACTTGAAGATTTTTAAAATGTTTTATAGAGGGATAGGCCCGAATCTGTGATTTCGTTAATGTAGAGAAACCTAGGGTGATAAAATCCCTTCTACCAATGCAGGCTAACATTTTCTCTGGAATTTATAGTCTTGGGGAGTTGCCTAGAACACTGACGGATTAAGGACTTGCCCAAGGTTGTAGTCGGTATGTGCCAGAGGTTGGCTTTGAGCTCAAGTTTTCCTTGTTCAGAGCCTTCCCTTCCACTCACTATACCAGATTGCATTAAAGTTTGTAAAACACTTTGACATGTAGTATCTCATTCGATCCTCACTATAACCTTGTAAGATAGATATAAGATTGCCCCCATTTTACAGATGAAGAAACTGAAGCTACAAGAGGTAGAATGATTTGCTCAGGATACCACGGCTACTATGTATCAGAGACTGGACCCATTTTTTCTCCTATTCTTAGGTCATCCACCTGGGTTTACTTGCAGCTACACTGGAGAATGACTTAGAATCCAATTAATCATAGGATGTAAAAACTGGGAGGGCTCTTGGAGATCATCTAATCCAATTCCTTTATTTTGATAAATGTGAAACCTGAGGCCCAAAAGCAGTTAAGTGACTAATTTAAGTCCATCCAGCTTAAAGTTCTGTTCTGGCTATGTGGCAAATAGGATAAGTGTTCGGGGTGTGCCTATCCACCATGCGCCTCTCTCTATGGCATATTTTGGGTGATTTACAACTTAAAAATAAGCTGTTGTATTCCATAACTTTCAGACACCTAATATCATTGTAAGAACATTCAAATACTGGATTCAGGTTCTCTGGAAGAATATTGATGTTATAAAAGACAGACCTTTGCTTCAGGGAGAAGTTTGAGGTCATTAAAAGCACTATTTAGTTATACCGATAGAGCTATGCCAGAGGCTGAATTCCTTTGTTCAACAAATTTTCATTAAACCCATCAGTTGTGGCTTGTCCCATCAACAGAATTGTGCTGATATTACAGTTCTATGCAAAGTCACAACTGCTATAGAATTTCAGAGGTGGTGGAGTTAATTAGAAATTCTGTAGCCTAACACCTTTATTTTATAGCCAAGGAAATGGAAACCTAGATAAGATAAATTCCTTGCCCAATGTTACACAATAAGTCAGTGGGAGAAAAGGGACTAGAACACATATTTGTTCTGAGTCTGCTGGTCTCTTGCCTTAATCCTAAACTGACTGGGCAGTTAGTTGGCACAATAGAGTGCTGGACCTGGAGTCAGGAAGACCTGAGTTCAAATCTAGCTTCAGATACTTGCTAGCTGTGTGATGCTGGGCAAGTCACTTAACCCTGTTTGCCTCAATTTCTTCATCTGTAAGATGAGCTGGAGGAGAAAAAACAAAACAAACCACTCCACTATATTTGCCAAGAAAACCCTAAAAGGGGTCAAGAAGAATCTGACACGACCGAAAATAACTAAACCAAAGATGGCTCATACTTGGGTGGGACATGTCTTCTTTCCTACTAGAAGCCTCTAGTGATATGCTAAGGACATCTGCTTTTCCATTGCATCTTAAGGACCTTGCGACCTTCCTACCTGATTTGTAGCCTGAAACCTTCCATATATATTGTTTCCCCCATTAGGACGTGAATTCCTTAAGAGAAGGGACTTGTCTTCTTTTTCTATTTGTATTCCCCATGCTTAGTGCAGTGCTTTGCACACAGCAAATGCATAATAAATTATGAAATTTTAGAGAGAACACAATGGTTTTGAGTAGTAATAGGAAAGAGAGAAACATGTCCATCTTTTAGTCAATCACACTTTTGTTTCCATTCATCGGGTTAACCCATGCACAGACGTCCATTGACTATTCTTAGTTTCATGTAATACTTATGAAGTGGAAACTGACCTGTGATTTCATTGCTGTAGGGAGCTTCTGACAAAGCTCCATTATAGACAGGCATCTGTTCTGTGATCTATAATCTTATAAAGTTGCCCTGGGAAATGAGATTTCTCCAGGGTCACATAGCTGTTATATATCAGAGGCAGGATTTAAATCTTTATTTTCCTGATTTTGAGGCGATTGTGATAGCTTCTATTATTCGTGATTCATACAGACTGGTTACATCTCATGACTGATGTTCTTCTAAATCCCTTTAAGACATATTCACTGGACTTCATAGTCTTTATTATCCATTGTTTCCTCAATGTCCTTATTACTTCATTTTGGAAGAGGACCAAAGGCATCACAGGTGATGTCTTGACTTGCATATGAATTGGGTTTAAGTGACACAGAGTTGTGCAAAGTTTTGAGCCCCATTTTCTTGACCTTTTCTAGGTGGTACAGAGGATAGAGCTGTAGGCTCAGGAAAGTCTGACTTCAAATCCTATCTAATATACTGACTGGATTTCTTGCCTTGGCTAAGTCAGTCAACCTCTGTTTGCTTCAGTTTCCTTGTCTGTGAAATGGGGATAATAATAGCCCCTACATCCCAGGATTGTTGTGAGTATCGAATGAAATAACAATTGTAAAGAACTTAGCTCAGTGCCTGATACTTAGTAGGTGCTATATAAATGTTAGCTATTATTATTATTCCATATGTGAACAATAGTTTTAAAAGTTTCATGCCAAGGATACTGATCAACTTGAAAGAAATTCTGGATTTGGAGGCAGTAGTGCAGGCTCAAATCCCAATTCTGTTGTTTGCTACTTGTGTGATATTAGAGAAGTCATTTAGTCTCTCCTGGCTTCAGTTAGATCATCTGGAAAATGAGGAGGTTGTATTCAGGAACCTCTAAGATCCCTTGTAACTTTAAATCTATAATCCCATGATCTTCTGTGCTAAAAGTTAATTTTAACAGTGTACATTTATTTTAAAGTTGGCAAATGTTTCTCCTTACTATAACCTTGTGAAGTATGAAAATTGATTTAGAGTAAATGTAATTATTCCCATTTTACAAATGAGGGGACTGAGGTTTTGAAAGGTTAAGTAACATTTTGGTGGTCGCTCACATGGGAGAGTCAGGATGCAAACCCAATCTTCTGGCTCCAGATTATGTAGGGTTTTCAAATTCCTATTTGGAATACTTCCACTAAGTGTTTTCCCTGGGAGGGATAGTAGTAGTGGAATATAGCCCAAAGAGCTGATGTCTCAGACTCATACTGACCTAACTTGATGGTGATTTATCAATCCAAGCACAAGGGAGTAGGCGTCAGGACTTTATGTGTGTAATAAGCTATTTTAGTTTTATTGACAGAAGTTTGTGAGACTCTGAAATGCAAAGGGCAGTGCTGAGTTGATCCTTAAATCTAAGGTTAGCTTTCTGAACAGAGTCTGCATAGATGGCTACTTATATGATATGATTTCACAGAAAAATTTAGAGTAAACACAAAAAAAGCAATTCTGAACAACTAAAAAGATAAAATTTGAAACAAAAATTGAGTTGAAATACTTTTTCAACTTTAAAAAGCTGAAATATATGCATATATAATATAATACATATAATATTCAATATTATATATTATATTAATGTAAAGATTTTGAAAAATATTTGCAAAGAGGCTACATTTGCAAAAAGGATTATTAAGTATTGTCAAATGAGTTTATCCCAGGTTAGGAATATGTATATTCATGTAAGATAGATAAGTCCCTACATAGATTTTCAATGTATAAATAAAAACTTCAGGTAGCACAGATAGATTTTCTCTGGAAACTGACCCCCAAATTATATAGCTTCTCCAATTCCTGCTTGCTGTTGGATTACATAGACTATTTGTCCTTTTTTTTTTTTCCTAGGCAACTAGTTGTTGGTAGGAAGGAGGTAAACTGTTTAATGTAAGCTGAGGCCTAGCCTCTCCTTTCAGAGTGACCAGGGAAGTGGTTTTCCTTCTGGACCATACTTATACCCCTGGACTATGAATATTTGAGGGGGCAGATAGATAAAATTATTGCTCAATATGCTTTCTTTGGGAGGGGGCAGAGCCAAGATGGCTACTGGAAAGCAGGGACTTGTTTAAACTCTCCCCTAAATACCTCCAAACACCTGTAAAAATGGCTCTGAACAAATTCTAGAGCTGTGGAACCCACACAATAGCAGAGGGAAACAGGTCTCCAGCCTAGGAGAGCCAGATGGTTACTGGGAAGGGTGTATCACACGGTGCTGGGAGCCGAGTACAGCCCAGCATGGTCCACACGGGGACAGACAAGACCTGGAGTCAGCTGGCTGGAACAGGTCTTGGGGCCATGAATCAGTGAGCTGTGGCAGTTACCAGACTTATCAACCCACAAATGCCAAAGAGCAGGTTAGAGGGAAACTGCAGAATCGAGTTCAGAGTTCAATTACCAGCCTTGAGGGTGGCAGAGGTGGTGCAGCGGTGGCAGTGGCAGCAGGAGGAAACTCCTGAGGCTGCTTCCAGAGCTCCAGCATCAGCTGCTTCCCGAGTCCCTGGCTCACACAGTGGGAGGAATCTAGTAGCAGATCAGAGTGGGAATGAAAGGAATACTTTGTGGGCACAAAGGAATGCTCTCTTGTGCCCTGCTTGGATCTGTATTGCGATTCTTGGGGGAGGAGGAGCACTGCTGTGACAGAGCCTGGGGTGATGGTGGAGGAGAAGTAGCTCTGAAAACAGTAGTGCTCGGACCCTAAACCTTGGGACAAAGTAATCTCTACTCTACAAGCAGTCATATCCTGACAAAAAGCTCAAGGGTCAAGTTCCCAAGGCTGGGAACATGAACAGGCAGCGAACTCAGACTCAAATACAGACTCAAACTCAAACTCTAGATTCTTTTTTTTTTGGTGACAAACAAGATCTAAACATACAGCCAGAAGTCAACAAAGTCAAAGAGCCTACATCAAAAGCCTCCAAAAAATATGAATTGGTCTCAGGCCATGGAAGAGCTCAAAAAGGATTTGGAAAAGCAAGTAAGAGAAGTAGAGGAAAAAATTAGGAAGAGAAATGAGAGTGAGGTGAGGGAAGTGAAACATAGTGAGGCAAGAAAACCATGAAAAACAAGTCAATGACTTGCTGAAGGAGACCCAAAAAATACTGAAGAAAATAACACTTTAAAGAACAGACTAACCCAAATGTCAAAAGAGCTCCAAAAAGCCAATAAGGAGAAGAACACCTTAAAAAGCAGAACTGGCAGAATGGAAAAGGAGCTCCAAAAGACCACTGAAGAAAATACCACCTTAAAAATGAGTTTGGAGCAAGTGGAAGCTAGTGACTTTATGAGAAATCAAGATATTATAAAACAGAACCAAAGGAATAAAAAAAATGGAAGACAATGTGAAATATCTCATTGGAAAAACCACTAACCTGGAGAATAGTTCCAGGAGGGATAATTTAAAAATTAGACTACTTGAAAGCCATGATCAATAAAAGAGCCTAGACATCATCTTTCAAGAAATTATCAAGGAGAACTGCCCTGATATTCTAGAGCCAGAAGGTAAAATAGAAATTGAAAGAATCCACCAATTGCCTGCTGAAAAAGATCCCAAAAAGAAAACTCCTAGGAATATTTTCACCAAATTCCAGAGTTTCCAGGTCAAGGAGAAAATAATACAAGCAGCCAGAAAGAAACAATTTGAATATTGTGGAAATACAATTAGAGTAATCCAAGATCTAGCAGCTTCTACATTAAGAGATTGAAGGGCTTGGAATATGATATTCCGGGGGTCAAAAAGGCTAGGATTAAAACCAAGAATCACCTATCCAGCAAAACTGAGTATAATGCTCCAAGGCAAAATATGGATTTTCAATAAAATAGAAGACTTTCAAGCTTTCTTAGTGAAAAGACCGGAGCTGAATAGAAAATTTTACTTTCAAATACAGTAATCAAGAGAAGCTTGAAAAGATAAACAAGAAAGAGAATTCATAAGGGACTTACTAAAATTGAACTGTTATGTTTACATTCCTACATGGAAAGATGATGTTTGTAATTCATGAGACCTTTCTTAGTATTAGGAAAGTTGAAGGGAATGTAGACAGAGGGCACAGGATGAGTTGAATATGAAGGGTTGATATCTAAAAATCATGAAATAAATTTAAAGGGTGAGAGAGGAATATATTGAGAGAAGGAGAAAGGGAGAGATAGAATGGGGTAAATTGTCTCACATAAAAATGCCAAGAAAAAGCAATTCTGTTGGAAGGGAAGAGGGGGCAGGTGAGGGGGACTGAGTGAATTTTACTCTCATCAGATTCAACTTGAGGAGGGAATAACATACACACTCAATTAGGTATCTTACTCCACTGGAAAGTAAAAGGAAGGGGATAAAAAAGGAGGGATGATAGAAGGGAGGGCAGATGGGGGGGGGGGAAGTAACCAAAAGCAAACACTTTTGAACAGGGATAGAGTCAAGAGAGGAAATTGAATAAAGGGAGACAGGATAGGATGGAAGGAAATACAGTTAGCCTTTCGCAACATGATCATTGTGGAAGTGTTTTACATAATGATACTTGTGTGATCTATGTTGAATTGCTTGCCTTTCCAGGGAGGGTGGGTGGGAAGGGAAGAGGGGAGAGAGTTTGGAACTCAAAGTTTTAAAAGCAGATACTTAAAAAAAGTTGTTTTTTGCATACAGCTGGGAAACAAGATATATAGGGAATGGGACATTGAAATCTATCCTGCCCTACAAGAAAGTAAGGGGAAAGGAGATGGGAGGGGGGAGTGGGGTGAAAGATGGGAGGACTTACTGGGGAATGTGGCAATCAGAATATGTGCCATATTGGAATGGGGTGGAGGGTAGAAATGGGGAGAAAAATTGTAACTCAAAATCTTGTGGAAATCAATGTTGAAAATTAAAATATTAAATAAAATGATAAAATGAAAAAAAACATCCTTCCTATGAATAAGTGAAGAAAAACGTGCCTGGTTATGACTGTTTTCTTGTTCCTCTCAAGGTGGAAATTCAAGTCTCCCTCAGAGAAGTCTGGGATTTGATGATAATTAAACTGTATTTTTTTAAGTACCACATTTCTGTATCAGTGGTCATTCCACCTTTCTACCTTTTCCTTCTCAACATTCACTTGTTTCAGGGCCACATGACTTTTGACATTAAAGATTCATTCTTTGGGATACTACAATTTTTATTTGAGAATCTTCTGTTAAGGTTCAGACACTCCTACATGCATATGTTAACCTTTTTTCAAGTAGCTTTCTAGGCACAAATCTCTGTAGGAATGTGGATACAAAACTAGGAAGAGGTAAAGGGGATATTGGAGCAAAACCTTGCCCATTTGCACAGTTTTGATTCTGACTAGCAGCCCTAACTGCCAAATGCATTTGAAAGAGAAAGGTAGCCTTTTGCCATTGTCACCAGTCTTGCAGGCAGGTAATGTGTTAATTGCTTATTTTTTGCAATCCTCGTTGTGACCTCATGTCACCTCTTTGTGGCATATAGAACATAGAATCATTGTAAAGCTCAAGCAGAGTTGTTGAAGGAAGCAGTGAAGCTGTCCAAGTGAAAATTTTTTTCCTTTCTTTTTTTCGCATGAGACTTAAAAATAAATTAATGATCAAAAAGGCACACTTTAAAAGTGAATGCTTAATTAAGAAAGTAAACTAATATTTTTTTAAAAGGTAGGGAAAAGGAATGAAATTGAAGATGAGTTTGCTAAGGTAATTATAGTGTTCTTCTGCGTTATTACTTAAATTCTTAATATAGTGTAGATACCTTCGATTAACCAAGTGTCAATCACTCCTTGGTCCGTAATGGAAATATTTTTTTATTTTTCTGATGTTTGAATAGTTGCTATTTCTTGGTATCATCAGGGCTAGTCTTATGAAACAAATAAATGGGTTTGGGTGGGCTGCCCACATGTTGTTGTCTGGAAGCTAATGTCTGGTGCCCCTCACCCTAGAAGATCCTCTTTAATGAGAGGAGAAAAATGAATGTTTTCCTTATCAGTTCTTTAGGGCAGAAATCATTTATTGCAATCACTGGAATTCAAATGCTTTTTAGTGTTATGGTTTACATTATTGTAGTTGGTTCTTTATTCTATTGGTTCTATATTCTTCATTTTAAAATCACTGTACATAGATCTTCCTACATTTCTATGAACTCCTTACATTAATAATATTATTATTAATTATGTAATGATAATTATATCATATTATTGTACAATAATATACATACAACATGGTTATGGTACAGTCTTGTATCCTTGTAGGAAGAAGTCTACTTGAATTTTTACAGAGACTTAGGATAGCCTCCTTTTGCCTTACAAAGCCAATGCCTGAACTGTCTGATAGAGTTTTAAAACCATAAATACTGTTTGTTTCCTTTGAAAATTCATGAAAAACACCATCCAGAACTTGTTCCTATGGAGGGATCAATTATTTTAGAACAAGATAGAACAGCGAAGAAACAACATTACTTATTGAGACTCTGGATTGACAGTGATTTAGAAACCATGGGTAGGCATTCTTATGAATCTTCTGTCTTATGAGATAGCTGGTGACTGGGATTATTGCATGATTTTGAAGTGAGGAAGTTGAGAAGTTAAATCCTAGGCCTCAAGTCCTCTGCTTATATTTTTAATACTAAAACATTCTGCATCTGCTAATATATTAAGTTAAAACTGAGTAATCACAAATTAAAGCTAGGTAGCCAGAAATGATATTTTTAGGTTCAAAATAGCAAGATGCAGCTTTTTTTCCCCTTGGAAGATCAATATTTTTGCCTGAAGGGATTATACTGTATTTATAAATGAAACAGAATTAGAAATTAAAGCATATTCTTTGAGAAAGGATCAGTATGTCAAAAATAGAGAATATTTGAGAGAACAAACATTTTAAAGAATAACACCAGTGCCAATTAAATATTTTGAAAACCTGTGATAGGTCAGATTTTATTTAACCTAACAGAAAATGCAAAGGAATGGTAGAGCGACTATGAAAAATAAAAATTAAAAAGAAAACACTCTCCTTCCCTCTATGGTGACCCAACCTCCTTCAGTCGCTTCCATGGTCCTCCATACTTAAAGCAGTGCCCTGGAGATGAAATGTAGACATAAGGGGAAAAAATAGAGCTGCTAGAGAATTGACCCATCATCCTGCATAGTGCATATTCCATTAGTATCAATGAAAGGCAAGCTCTGGTTTTTCTCCTCCTTGTCATTGCTCAATTCCTCCATGTCCCTTGTTCCTGGCTTTTGCTTGGTCTGGGAACTATACTACTTGGTCCAGGAGCTCTTCCGAATAACCCAAGAACTACTCATCTGTGTCCAAGGAACTTTGGCAACAGAATTATTCTATCAGTCTGGAACTCCTCTGGCACTTTTCCTTTGCTATTCCAATGTAAGTCGTTTTGCCTTGACTCAGTACTTTTTGCTACTCTGGGTAGGGCTGCATTTGCTATTATCACTGGGGTTCCATGATTCTTCTTCTCCTTAGATCATATGATTCTCTGATGTCATGTTCATGAGGACTAAAATCTCTGATGTGAGGGCTTGTTGAACTCTTTTCAGGGATGCTCATTCACTTTTGGCTCTCAGTTCTCACCTATGGCTCCAAGAAGATCTAGAATGTGAAGCAAATAAACCCTGTTAAAACATCTAGGTAGATGGGCTAAACCAAGTTGAAAGTAACCATAACCAACAGGCCTCAATCCCATTGGTGAGTTTAGGGGGTGTCTACCCCAACAAGTAAAGACTTCCCCCAATGGAATGGGCAGATGAGAATAATTTGTTCCAATAGCCTTGAAGGCAGCTGAAGGAGACACTGTGGCATCCTTAGAGCTTGTTCAGACATGGGAGATGCCAAGGTCATCTACTACATCTTGGTCAATTGTCTTTTGTCTTGCCGATGGATTTCAATGACTCTGGAAAAGACAGTTAAGCTGACAACTTTGCGCAAATCCGCCTCAATGAAATCCAGTTCATGCATGTGTGAAGGCATCACCCCACGACATCATTGATCCTCTTCTAAAAGGAAGGATACATAACAACATGATTCTCTGATGCGCTTGGTTCCCAGGAGGGAGTATGGCAATGTGGGGCTAGGCCTCTATAAAAGCATCCCTCCAGGATATCTGAGTCTTTATATTTTCCACTGTATTATCTCTGTTCAGATGAGTTCTTCAATTTCAATTCTCTGCATTTCTGTTCCCCCCTTTAAAAATCCAAATCCAAGAGTATACAGTTGTGATATTTTCATAAGCAAAGAGGTGTTATTTGGGTGACAAGTACCCATGAACTTCTTCTGCAAGGTTCCTGACACCCAAGAATTCACACCTTATTAAAGAGAATACACACACACACACACACACACACACACACATTTTTAGTACAATCTTCTCTCTTGTTTTTTCTGTCTTGAAATATTTGTGTTTGTGATTGGGGCAGCTTGGATGCAGTAGATAGAGCACTGGCCCCTGGAGTCAGGACCACCTGATTTCAAATCTAGCCTCAGACACTTACTAGCTGTGTGACCCTGAGTAAGTCACTTAGCCCCAATTGCCTCAAAAAAGAGAAATATTTGTGATTGTTCATTATTAAATTCACAGTAAAGAGAAAAGTTTGTGATAAGGTTTTTAGTCTCACCAACTCTTCAGTTGTAGCAAAATTGGGCTTTTCTCTCAATATGTGCCTTGCTCTTTCACCTCTGTGCCTTGTTCATGTTATTTCCTTATACTTGCCATCTTCTTCCCTCTGTCTGGTGACATTCTAGCCATTCTTCAAGGCATATCACAGATATCAAGTCCTATGTGAATCTTTCCCTATTCTCTCTCATTTACTATAATTCCTCCCTTCATCTGTCTTCCAATATTTGTATTATATTTAATTGTCAATGTCTTCTCATTCCCATTAGAATTTAAGCTTTTTGAGTGAGGAGACTTTGAATAAATACCTCTCTTAGCACCCATACAGCTGCTGCAGCAGCTCCCAACGTTTATTTATACTGGGCCTTAGGTCTGCAAAGCACTTTAAATATCTCCTCATAAATCCCTCTCAGATTGGTGCTGTTATCATCCCCATTTTTCAAATGGGGAAACTGAGGCTTGGAGAGGCTAAGAGACTTGACCAATGTCACATAGGTAGTAAGCATCTGAGGCAATATTTAAGACTCAGTCTCCTGACTCCCAAGTGTAATCATCTTTTCACTTTGCCAAACTTGTTTTCTGACATGACCAGACAACATTTTTAAGGGACTTTAAGGTTTGAAAAACACTTTACAATATACTCATGCTACAGGTCATCTATATTGGGGTTCTACTTCCCCTATTTTATACAAGAGAAAACAGAGGCTAAAAGTCTCTAAAAAGTGATTTATTCTTGGTCCCACAGCAAGTGAGTGTCTGTGGTAGGATTCAAACTCAAATCTTCTTAACACCATGCCCAGAATTCTAGTTACTATGGCAGGAAGCTGTCTAGGACAATACATGCCCTTATAACTTAATAAAGTGCCTTGAAAGTAGTAAATACTTATTATATATTTGTTGAGTGATTTATATATGGTCTTACATGTTCAAAGAGGACTTTAATTATGTCATTATTTCACCATTTTTGGTCATGGCTGATATTTCATGGGCAGCTCCTTCTGTAATAAGCATGGGGAGAATTGATGTAGCTGATAAAAGAAATAGTTAATCATGTGCTCCAAGTTTAAATAAAATCAGAATATAAGGGGAATAAGTCATCAGGATGGAGGTGCTTTAGGTAAAGCATGGTCATAGGATCATAGTCCTGGAGCTGGAAGGGACCCATCTCGTCACCTAGAGGAAGCCAGGTGGTGTAGTAAATAGAGTACTGGACCTGGAATCAGGAACCCTGAGATCAAACTTGGCCTTAGACCCTTTCTACCTCTGTGGTCATTGGCAAGTTACTTAATCTCTGTCAGATTCAGTTTACTCATTGATAAAAGGGGGTTGGGACAGTGAGGTGGTGCAGTGGATAGAGTGCCTGCCTTGAAGTAGAAGAGACTCTTCCTGAGTTCAAATCTGGTCTCAGACACTGACTAGCTGTGTAACCTTGGCAAGTCACTTAACCCTGTTTACTTCAGTTCCTCATCTGTAAAATGATCTAGAGAAGGAAATAGCAAACTATCCCAGTAACTTTGCCAAGAAAACCCCAAATGGGGCCACAGAAGAGTCAGACACAAAGAAAATGACTGAACCACAACAAAAATGGGGATAATGATGGGAACTACCTCTCAGGATTTTTCTGAGGATAAAGGGGATATTGGGTAAGCACAGTGCAAACTGAGAAGTGCTAATGAAAATGCTATCCTTAGCAACGTCATCATCAATATTATTGGTACTCCTCCTCCTTTAGGTAGTAGGTAGTAGGCTTAAAATATTTCTATGGACTGTCTCTATTTTGTATTCCTTTTTGGTCTTGCTTTCATTGGAAACAATTTGTTAAGACACAAGGCTGTTGTTTTCCAGGAAATGTTCTCCCTATGCTGCTAAATTTCATTTAAAAAATTGAGGTATTTACACTTGTTACTTTTTGGACATTACTCACCCTAATAACCTTTGCTACCCTAACTTTTAAATTGAAGATCGGGAACCAGATGGATCAGAATTTTATTTACTTCTCTGGTTGTTGGACAAAATAGTGTTTTTAGCCTCTGTGTTATCTATAATCACTTAGTATCTGATCCCCAATGGACTACAAGTCTTTTATTCAGGGATTTAGTTGTGCACTCTGAGAACAAATTGAAAAAGCAGGGTGTGTTTATGTGTCTCTCTGAAGTGGAAAACACACACACCCTTTTCATAAGTCTGGTTTAAGGTATGTGGGCTACATCTCCCTGGCTTTAGAAAATAAAACAAAACAAAATAAAGAAGACAATAGATAAAAATCCCTAAATGCATCACATTGAATGGCAATGCTGATTCGATTTAGATATCTATTAAAGCTCCCCTGCCCTTTCATTGTTCCATTTTCATGATGTGGATTCAGGCTTTCATGCCTAGGTCATATATCAGATCTGCCTTCTGCTTTAATACTGTAGTTATTTCTTGTTTTACCCAGCATAACAGTTCCTTTGGTTTCTACTGAAGAAATGATCATTTGTAACAAGGGCCCTGTTCTCAACAGGAACATATTGATCTGAAAATGCCTCCTATTGTATATCTGACCATACTGCGAGAAGGAATAATCACTTTAGGGAGATGTTTTATACCTAGATAGATCTGCTTGCTTAAAGGAGAGTGGCAGAATGATGAAGATAAGTTGAAGGAAGAGGGTGGATCTATGTAACCTGCTGCTAAAATCTGGAGACTAAATAATGATATCTGTTATTCACTGACAATGAGTGGAATGAGTAGCCCAAAGTAATAGCCAGCACGCTGAACCAGAGATCCTAGATTTATAATTTTTAAGCCTTTTTTAAGAAAAAGGAAATTGGCTTCAATGTTGACTTGATTTATTTTAAAATCATTTCACAGTTAGAAAATTGGCTTTTAAAATTAATTTTAAACTCATTAATTTCATATTTCCTAGAATTCCCTAAGTAAGATTGAAAATGAAAACAATGATGTTTTCTTCTGCCTGTGGCCACCTATTTCTCCCTAGATTATGTAGGAATGTCCACAGGACTTCTTACTCCCTCTCCTTTTTGTTTTTTTGCTGTACTTTGTTTTCATATTACATACATTTACAGATTATTCCCTCTTTTTTGCTATTGTGTTTTTGCTATGGTGTTTGTCTCTGATATGATCAGGCAAAAAACATAATGCATTAGCTGGGAATTTGGGTATTGAGTTGAATAAATGATCATCTCCAAACAGCAGCAACGTACTTGGGAGTAATGCAGAGTGCTACACATTTCCTTTTCTTTTTTCACACAACTTTTTTATCTATCTTGGATTTTAGAGGGGAACAGAGACATGAGACAGTAAGCTCCTTGAAAGCAGGGACTATCTATCCTTTACCTTTCTTTGTGTCTTCATTGCTTGGCACAGTGCCTGGCACATACCACTACTATGATGATGATGGCAACAATGACGTCGATGACTTACTACTAACATTTGTGTGTTGCTTACTATGTATGTGGCACTATGCTAAACCCTTTATTATTGCATCATTTGATAATGAGGGAATATGATTGGAAGTGCCTATGTAGTCACTTAAGTGCTTGTTGAATGTTGACTGACTATATTTCTTAGCCCACCAAGCCAGCAAAGGGATAATTTTTCGATCTTTTCTTCCTGAGCTCACCCAAATAATGTACTAAGCTTGAAGTTCTATGAGATCCTGCTTAATTAAAACTTGTATATCTATAAGTAATTTATGTTGGAAAAGATGGCAGTTCTAGCCTCAGGAGCTCATTAGTGCAGAATCAACATTAGATAATAGTAGTGATCTTGAAAGTGAGCTCCTGTTTTTAATTGATCACCTAGAGTTAAAAATGTATGACTTGGACTTGTTCTTTATTGTACCAGGTGTGGGGAGAGCAAAATCTTGAAAAAATCTCCGGACGTTTAGATTGAATTATGACTAAAACAGCATATAATATTTATTGGAGATTATGCATATATACATATGTAATATGTATACACACATATATACACATGCAAGTACATATACACAAATACATACATGCTAGGGTCTTGACCAGCAAGTTGCCCTATCTCAGTACGCAATGATGAGGCGGGAGCAAAGATGGTTATAACTCCGATTTATTGGAAGCCATTATCCATATTTATAGGTTTTTGCACTACATAAGCAGAAGCAGGTGTTCAAGGGGATGAAAGCATGGGAAAAGAGATGTGCTTCAGTAATGTATTGTTGCACTTAGATTAGTAGCGATATCTGGTGGGAAGAATCTAGATTATAGTAAACTATGCTGCCTACAAGCGTATGGGAAAACTAGGGCTGTGGTAAGGTGGTTTCCATGGGAGTGTGGGAACAGGAGGGGAGTGCTATTCTACAGTGTCTAAGGAGGCCTGGGAAGGCTCGGGCAGGATGCAAACTGATTATCAGAACTGTATGAGCTATGTGAGGCACGGGGCAGGATGCCCTTGTAAAGTATCAAAGAAGTTCCCATTAATTAAAGCATGTTTGTATTAGGCACTGGTTCAAGAGCATTAGGTAGTGGCCAGCTGTGTTCCTCCTACTGGGCTTGTAAGTCCTTGGTGGATAGACTCTGCCTGCACTAGAAAGGATGGCTATCAGAGCATCAGAGCGGGAGGGGCTGTTAAGGGGGCTGCTAGGGATGGAAGTCTTTCCTCCGGGCACCTGCTGTTCCAACTCCTACTAAGCCTGTCTGGTTTTACCCAGGAAACAGGCCAAGCACTAGGGTCCGAGCAGCCCCGGGGTCGGCACTAACTCCCTACACATACATATATTCTTTATGTGTCCAAAGAAGCAGCATTTTGTTATTGATCATTTGGCCTTATTTTCTTTTTTTGTAAGTTTTAAAGTTTATTTTAAATTTAAATACAAAATAAGAAATAAAAAATAAACATAGCCATGTACACAGCAGAAAATGAGAGGATTCAATATAAAACAATAAATTTCCATTTCAAAAAAAACTATGTAATAAATACGACACATTGTTTTCAATGCTGTCCAGCCTTTCTTTGCTTCCTTATAGGTTTTCTTTTGTTCTTTGCTGTGCACTTTTTATTTTATTTTTCCCTTGCCCGCCCCAAAGAAGGTTACAATAAAGTACAGATTACACACACACACAATATGTGCACATATATGTATACATACATTATGTATGACATATATACATATCCACACACATACATATCTACAAACATATACACATACACACACACTCATACACATGTATGTAAGACCATACTATGCTCATTTCCACTTGTCTTCTGTTTCTCTGAAGGTGGATAGCATCTTCTTTCATAAGTCCAAGTTTTTCCATGTTTTCCTAAATCAACCATTTCCTTCCTACACTACAGCAATATTCCAACCCAATCACATCCTATCTGAGAGATTGTCCATGAAACATGTTTCTCAATTTTCTGCATTCCTTCTATTCTTGGCTGCATAGGTTTTATTTATATAAGAACATTTTAATTTAAAATAATCAAAATTGCTGTCAACTTCTTTGAGCCAAGATGGTGGAGTGAGCACTAAATCACTGTAACTCTCCCATACTTACCTCCAAGCAACCATAAAATAGAGACCCAAAACAAATCCTGGAAGAGCAGAATCAGCAAAAAGATAAGGTGAAGTAATTTTTTAGCCCAAGAAACTTGAAGAATCAGCAAGAAAGGTTTGTCTCACTCAGGTGAAAGGGGAGTGCAGTCCAGGATGAGAAGCATTCTAGCCAGCCAGCAGCAAGCCCCGATTCAGCAAACTTGAATCCCAATGTGGTAGAGCAGGAAAACACCAACACCAGGACCTCCACCTGATAGCATAGTTAGGGGAAGTGGGAGACTCCAGCTTTGACAACCACCACATGCTTCAGTGTAGTCCCAGGCAAGCAGGCATCACCAGAGGCTAGACATCCATGTGTTTCAGCAAGCTCCAGGCAAACAGGTAGACAACAACCCTATGGGTGACTAAAGATACAGGCAGCTGCCAGCCAGCACTGCTTACCAAACTTTGGTGTAGCCCCAAGCAAACAGTCAGCCTACAGAGGCCAGACCTCCATGTACTTCAGCGTAGCCTTGAGGAAGCAGACACCCTAGCAGGCCTCAGCATGTGTCAGACATCACCACCAGAACTCCAGCTCAGCACCAGGTAAACTACCAGACCCCCTACAGTCTCCAGCAGTGTCAGCCAACTCCCAACCACAGCCACACAGTGCAGAACCAGACACGAGAACCCCCATGGGTTTCAGGGCAACATCAGTGTAGCACCAGGTAAATAGGCAGGGCCTACAGGCACTAGCACAGGAAACCTGAGACAGTGCCCCTTCCACCCTGGGAGCAGAACTCAAATTTAAAAGAGAGTAAAAAGTCCAAAAAAGATGAGCAAACAACAACAACAACAAAAAGAATCTGACCAAAGAAAATTATTATGGTGACAGGGAAGACCAAGACACAAACTCAGAAGAGGACAACAATGTCTAAACACCTATGGGCAAAATCACAAAGAAAAATAGGAAGTGGTCTCAAGCCCAGAAGGACATCATGGAAGAGCTCAAAAAAGGAGCTGAAAATCACATAAGAGATGTAGAAGAAAAATTAAGAAAAGAAATGAGAGTGATGCAAGAGAACTGTGAAAAAAGAGTCAACAGCTTGGAAAACTGCTTAAATAGTAGAATTGGCCAAATAGAAAAGGAGATACAAAAATCCACTGAAGAAAACAGCTCCTTAAAGAGTACCATTGGCTGAATGGAAAAGAAAGTACAAAAGCTAATAAAGGAAAACAGTACCTTAAAACTTAGAACTGGGCAAATAGAAGCTAGTTACTTTATGAGATATCAATAATACCAATACAAAAGAATGAAAACAATGGAAGAAAATATAAAACACCTCTAAGGAAAAACTACTGACCTGAAAAATAGATCCAGGAGAAACAATATCAGAATCATTGGACTTTCTGAAAACCATGATCAGAAGGTGGACCTGGATAGCATCTATCATGAAATTATCAAGGAACACTGCCCCAATGTCCTGGAACCAGAAGGCAAAATGAGCATTAAAAGAATCCACTGATCACCTTAGCAAAGAGATCCCAAAATAAAAACCTCAAGAAACATTACAATAAAATTTTAGAACTATGAGGTCAAGGAAAAAATACTACCAGTGGCCAGAAAGAAATAGTTCAAATAGCGGGGAGTCACAATCAGGATTACAAAAGACTTGGCAGCTGCAACATTAAAGAATTGAGGTTATGGAAATGATATTCTGGAAGGCAAAGGAACTAGGAATCCAACCAAGAATCACTTACCTGGCAAATTTAAGCATGATATATCAAGGGAAAAAATGGTCATTCAGTGAAATGGAAGAATTTCAAGCTTTCATAAGGAGAAGACCAGAAGTAAACCAAAAATTTGATCTCCCATATCAAGACCAAAGAGAAGCATAAACAGGTAAAAAAGGAAAAGAAAACATTAGAGATTCAATGGAGCTAAACTATTTACATCCCTTCACAGGAAGATGATACTTGTAACTAGTAAAAATTATATTACTAATACTATAGAAAGAACAAATGTATGTAGAGAATACAGGTATAAGGTGAATCTGAGGGAATGACATAAAAAAGTTAAGAGTACAATGAACGCAGAAGGAAGGCGGAGGTAGAATAGGGTAAATTATGACACATGAAGAGGGGAGAAAGACCTATTGCAGTGGAAGAGAAGAAAGGAGGTTGGGCAATGGGCATCAGTTGAACCTTACTCTCATCAGTATTGGCTCAATGGGTGAATAATATACACAATCAGTTGAATATAGAAATCTATCTTACCTGACAGGGAAGTAAGAAGGGTGGAGATTAAGTGAAGGGTGTATATGTGTGTGCATGTGTGTGTGCCTATGTGTGTGGTATGTGTGTGTGTGTGTGTGTGTGTGTGTGTGTGCGCGCGTGTGTGTAAGAGGACTGACAGAAGGGAGGACAGATCAGGGGAGGTAGTAGACAGAAGCAAAACATTGGTAAGGTGGGAAAGAGTGAAAGAAGAGAGAGGACAAAGAGGAGTAAGAATAGGATGGAGAGAAATACATAGGTAGTAATCACAGCTGTTAATGTGAATGGGATGAATTCTCCCATAAAATGGAAGTGGATAGCAGAGTGGATCAAAAACCAGAATCCTACAATAGGTTGCTTACAACAAACACACTTGAAGCAGAAAGACATGCACAGAGTAAAGTTAAGGGGCTGGAGCAGGATCTATTATGGTTCAACTGAAGTAAATAAAATTAGGAGCAGCAATCCTGATATTAGATAAAGTAAAAGCAAAATTAGATAATTAAAAGATCAGTAAGGAAACTATATCTTGCAAAAAGGTACCATAGACAATGAATAAATCAAATTAAGAGAGCAAGGAATAGTCTACCTATCAGATCTTTGGGGAAGGGAAGAATTCATGACCAAACAAGGGTTAGAGAGCATTATTACAAAATGTAGAATATATAATTTTTGTCATGTTAAATTGAAAAGCTTTTGTACAAACAAAACCAAGGCAAACAAGATTAGAAGGATAGCAGAAATCTGGGAAACACTCTTAACAGCAAGTATCTCTGATAAAAGCCTCATTTCTCAAATATGTAGGGAACTGAGTCAAATTTATGGGAATACAAGCCATTCCCCAATTGATAAAAGGTATGAACAGGTAATTTTCAGATGAAGAAATCAAAGCTGTCTTTAGGCATATGAAGAAGTGTTCTAAATAATTTTTGATTAGAAAAATGCAAATTAAAACAACTCTGAAATACCATCTCATAGCAATCAGATTGGCTAATATGACAAAAAGGAAAATGATAAATGTTGGAGAGGTTGTGGGAACATTGGGACATTAATATACTGTTGGTGGAATTGTGAACTGGTATAACCATTCTGGAGAACAATGTGGAACTATGCCCAAAGGGCAGCCAAACTGTGCATATCCTTTGATCTAGCAATATCACTACTAGGTCAGTATCCCAAAGAGATAATTAAAAAGAAAAAAGGACCTACATGTGCAAAAATATTTTTAGTAGCCCTCTTTGTGTTGGCAAAATACTGGAAATTGAAGGGATGCCCATCATTTGGGGAATGGCTGAACAAGCCATGGTATATGAATGTAATGGAATGCTATTTTGCAATAAAAAATGATGAACAGGTAGATTTCAGAAAAACCTGGAAAGACTTGTACAAACTGATGGGAAGCGAGTTGAGCAGAACCAGGAAAACCTTGTACACCGTAACAGCAACATAGTGCGGTGATCAACTATGAATGACTTGCCTCTTCCCAGCAAAACAATGATTCAAGACAAGTACCTAAGACTCACAAAGGAAAATGCTATTCATATCCAGATAAAGTATTGATGGACTCTGAATGCAGATTGAAACATATGTTTTTTGCTTACTTTATTCTTTCTTGTGTTTTTTACCTTTTGATCTTCTTTCACAACAGTGATGAATATGAAAATAGGTATTACATGACAGCACACGTATAAACTATCAAACTGCCTACTATTTTCAGAAGAAGGGAAGGGAGTGAGGCAGAAAAATTATTTTTCTGATGAGATATTTCATATTCACTTCTATTTTTTCAAATTTGGATTTTTGTTTTATTATTTCTTGGTATCTTAGAATGTCGTTAGGTTCCCTTTCTCCACTTCTAGTTTTCAAGGAATTATTTTCTTCCTTAAGATTTTGCTTTGTTTCAAGCTGGTTGCCTTTCTTTGCATATTTTTCTTGATTTTCTTGGGTTGTTTTTATATTTTTTTCCTAATTTTTTCCTTGATCTCTCTTATTGGATTCTTAAAGTCCCTTTTAAGTTCTTCTTAGAAATTTTTTTTGTGCTCGGAACCACTTAACATTTCTCATTGAAAAAAGTGACATTTTTAGCTAGATTATCATCCTCTGAATATGAACCCAGATCTTCTCTACCCCCACAGTACCTATTTATGAACTATTTATTGTCTGGATCTTTCTTATTTGCTTACTCATTTCTTTGTTTTTTTTAAATGTTATTTTTAGTAGCTATTAGTGTAATCAAGTTGTGGTCCTGAGGTATGGGGAATGATGCCCCATGCCTCAGGTCTTTCTTATTTTCTGAGGTCTGTTCTGGGGTTCAACCTTGGGCTCTCCTCTCCATTCTTAAACCATGGCTAGAGCCCTATACATGATATCCAGGCAAATGATCATAAATGATCTTACTCCCTGTGGTCCCTTTGATGGATGCAAACTACAGCTATCCTTTCTGCCCTGGAATTGAAACCAGGGACTCCGCTATCCTGCAAGTGCCCACAGCCAGCAGGGGCCCTGCCCCTCTGCTACTGCACTCACCAGGAGTGTGCTAGCTCCTTCTTACTGGGAGCAGTAGCCCAGCCCAAGATGCACTATGTTTGGTGTCTCTCCACAGTGGATGGTCCTTCAGTCTTCTCCAACTCAGCTGTTAGACCCCCACACTGTTGGTGGGAGAGGAAAGTTTCTAAGGCTGAAGCAGCCTTTCAATCTCACCTGCCCCCAGGGCTTGTTGTTTGTTGATTCCTCAGAGTTTGCTTGGAGATGTTTATATTTCACTCAGCCCTAACTTCTGCCCCTGGAGGTCAGGTTTTTCCTGGGGTCACCTTAAGTTGTCTTAAGAGAACAAATGCTTTACCCTGACTTATATGTCCGCTGCTCTACATTTCCTTTGAGGCAATCTTCTGTCTTCTTCCACGGAGAAAATTTGGAGAGCCATAAGTTTTTTGACCTATTCCACCATCTTTTAGAATTATCTTGGCCTTATTTTCTTGTAGGTGTTCTGTAGAATTTTTTAAACTGTGGGTCACGACCCCTTATAGGATCATGTAACTGAATGTGGGGGATCTTGAGAAATTTGGCAACAGTTAAAGGCTCCTGGACACATAAAGCACAAAAATTAATCCAAAATCAAATGTATTATGAATCTGAGGTGTTTCTGGCAGCACTTGCCCAAGTTGTATCAGGTGACTTCACTGAAGCTTGGTTCTGCACATACAACATGTGCACTTCACACTGTGTGTGCTGTCATGCCACACAATGCCAATGAATGCTGCCAGAAACACGTTGGCTCAGATTTGAAACTATTGTATGTTATAAACTGTAGTGTTTGCACTGTATCTACAAAATCATTAAATGAATTTTGGCCTGGGATTAAGACTGAATTTCCAACAATATCTGAAATGGCCCTAAAAATACTTCTACCATTTTGTACTACATATTTATATGAAGCAACATTCTCAGCATTGATGATTATAAAATCAAAATATCGATCAACTCTGAAAAACATTGAAGATACTCTACCTCCTGCCATATCAAGTATTCTGCCAAGATTTGATTCTTTATGTAAAAATAAACAAGCACATCCATCTCATTAGTATGCAAATTTGCTTCCATCTTCAATAAATGGTAAACTTATATGTATACCAAAGAATTTAATTTAATTTAATTTAAAATAAATTTATTTATGATTTATTATCAGTAGATGTTGGATTTGTATGGCTACTTTACATAACTACATGCCTGGGGTTGTGTAAAAATTTCTTGGGCAAAAAAATGTTGTGAGTAGAAAAAATTTATGAAGCCCCATTCTAAAGGTTATGTCATTCTCTTAGTACTTTTAATAATTTTGGAAACTAAGTCAATTTCTTCCTTAACATAAAAAAAATCTAAAGAAATCCTTGGGATCCAAGAACTTGAGAATGTATGTGTATATGTATGCAAGTATGTTTTTGACCTGAATCTATGATTTCACCGATATAGGGAACTCCTAACATGAACAAATCCCCCACTGATGCAGATTAGCAATTTGCTTGTAATTTATAGTCTTAGGGATTTTCCTGGATGCACTGAGGCATTAAGTGAATGATGGTATGTTATGGTCACATAAGTCATAAGTGTAAAAATCTGGACTTCAACTTATTTGTCCTGGCTCCAAGCTGGACCTCTATCTTATGTTCTGCTAGGGAAGAAATGGTAGAACTTTATATTCTTGGCAGTAAAACCTATCAGGACAGCCAAAGAATCAAGACATAGACATTTATTATTTCTCTATTTCAAGACAAGATGCCATTAGAAAACAACTTCAGCAATTTTCAATATTCAAAGTTTGATCAACTCAAGTTGTTTTTCCATTAGAATTTAAGCTCTTTGAGTCAGGGAACTGTTTTGCTTTTGATTTTTCTGTCCCTAAAATAGTGCTTAGTAAAGAGCAGGCACTTAATAAATGCTTACTGATTAATTGCAGCACATCTCATTCACTCTCAAGAACTTAAAATGGTGATTACATATCACAATGCACAAGCCTAATCAGTTGAGGTATGATAAATTCAGTATCTTGAGTGATATGTGTAGGTGACTTGGGATGTAGCTTTTGAGAAATTAACTACTGATAAACTACCTGAAGTGTTCACTGTCTGGTTGTTTTGGCCATGTTAGATAAATTTTGTTGGAGTATGGAAGTAGGAGAAACATTGAATCTATATTGACACTTAAAAATTCTCCTTGGTATTTCATAAATTTCATATTCTTTAACCTTTATTTTATATGAATTTATATAAATTTTGTGTGAAAATTCCTTGAAAAATTATTTGTAGAGTCTTCTTTCAGAAAACCTATTGATATGATATTGATATGATAGTTATGATGGCCTCTAGGGTCTCTTCCAACTTTCAAATGTATAATGTACAATGCTATGATAACACTGTAAATTGCATTGATACAAAATAAAATCCTATAGAAATGGGACTCTTTTACATATGCACATTTTCTTCATGCTTGAGATCCTTTGTTTACAATCTGAACTTGCTAATGAAGGCATCTGAGCAATATTAGAACTAGGTTAATAGAAAGGATTTTATCTGTGAAGGCAGTAAATGAGATGGGATTTCAGCTCCATTAAGTGGTCTTGATGGGATTAGATTGGGCTAGATACCTGGTGATATTTCTGTTCCCTTGCTCCCTATGTATTAGCAGAGTGGTAACTAGAATGGGGCACACAGGATGACTCTGTAGAGTATGGATATCTTGGAAACATATTTCTTGGTGAAGGCATTTTTGCTCCCTGAGATGACTGTGCCTTATTGTCTTCCACAGGACTGCACTGCCATGTGGTGTAACCTAGGTAGCAATAGCTAGAAACCTATCATTTTCAGTGTTCCCTTTGCTTCAAAATTCCTGTGAAAGTGAAGACCTGGGAATGAGCCTTATTTTCTGACATGACTATTCTCTATATCACTGCTGCTACACCACTTGACCTCCAGTTATTTTTGTCCAAGGTTGAAACTTTGCACCTCAGTTAACTGAAAGCTACAATGGTCTTGATAGTTTTGCAAATCTTCTTTATTTATTCTTCTAGCTCTCAATAGTGAACTTTTTTATTTCACATAGTCCTGGCAGTATAGTTCACCTAGAGAATTCTAACTTTTGTCATAGTTGAAGAAAGGTGAATTAAGTCAGTATCCAATTGGTTTGGGAAATCAAGTTAAAACAAGTTAGAATTAAATTCTTTGAATAATTCAGTAATTTCTGATTGAGATTCATGTTTTCCTTTGAGTGTTCATCTGTGAAAATGTTCATCAAAATGTGAAAACTACTCCTATGGTCAAATAAATCTAATATTCATTTCTGATAGTCCTTTAGACTTGTGAGATTCAAAAAGAGATTTATTAAAGGTAGCAGAAAGTACAAAGAAGACTAAATCTGAAAAGTTTGAAAACAGACTTCTTTGCATCCTCCAAAAGTAAACTAAAACTGAAGGCAGTTTTCTCTATAACCAACTAGTAAGTCATGAGGAAATGTAGATTTTAAGGACTTCTCGGTGATTGTGATTGTTGTTGGGGAGTAGAGGTAACGGGTAAAACATGAAAGAAAGAGAAAAGTTTTTTTCTTCTCTACTTCTAAGAACTAAGACAGACTATATTGGAACATTCCTTTTTCTCCAATTTCTATTAGCTCCTCCTCTTCTCTCTTGAATGAATGAATGAAATGATTTTTTTAAAAAAAGCATTTATTAAGCCATTACTATGTGCTAGGCACTGTGATTAGTATTGAAGATATGAATAGAATAAGCAAGATAATCCATAATGGCTTGTGAGTTTTATATTGCAATAGGGTAAGACAACATAAACACAGAGAGAGGTGTCCAGAAAGGGGGCATTTGGTAAGAGACATTGCAGAGATGGTGTGTGGAGTCATAAAGTTATTTATTGACATATTATTTTCAGGAATGGTAACGTTGACTATTGTTTCCAGAGATAAAGAGATAAAGGGAAAGGGAGCAACAGAAAGTATGAAATATAGATAATGGGGAAGAGCATTGAGGCAATCTTGGTCAGGGGTAGAAATGGAGGAAGTTAATAATCAGAAGCTGTAGGACCCAGAATGGAGGAGGTTAAATGACCCGTTGAAGATGGAATGTAGCAGCAGAATATGTATTGAAGATGGTCAAAAGATAGCAATATGGGTTTCTGCCTAGGTCAGAGCTAGAAAAAACTTTAGGGATCATCTTTAAAAAAAATTAACATTAGAAAAAGCAACGTAGAATACTCAGATGAGACTGCTGCTTTGCCCAAGGGTGGGAAATTTGTCCTCAAATGGGAAATTTAAAGAGTCCTGATATTGCTTATAAGCCTTTAAGGAAAAAGGTATGGACAGAGGTGTGTGTGTGTGTGTGTGTGTGTGTGTGTGTGTGTGTGTGTGTGTGTGTATGTGCACATGTGTGTGAACTGGGGTGTGCATGTGTGGAGGTTGAGGTCAGGGAGCAGCTATGCTCTGTGGTCCAAAATTGGGAGAGCAATAAGATAGTGATAGGGGCATTAATACTAGGGCTTAGCCCTTCCTTGGAGTCTGGAAAAGTTGGATCTATCTATCTTTTCTTCCCATTCCCTTAACTACTCTGGGTACCTCCAAGTTGAGTCTTGGAGGGCTGAGACAGGGAAAGGAAGAAAGGAACGGGAATGGAAGAAGTGTCCCTAATCTTTAAACTCTCCTTCTGAATCTGAATTATGTACCTGGGCACAGGTTGTTGTTGTTGTAATTTGTCCTTTGTTCTCAAAGAGGACCATGACATCAGGAAAGTGATGCCAAGGAGAGAGAGAAAGGGAAGCACAGAATTACTATCTCCCATCAGAGATGCTTTTTCAAATGACTTCTTCCCTCAACATGGATCTCCTCATGTGATAGATGGGAGTGCAGGGTTTGGAGCAGGACCAGGGAACATCTGGAGCAGTAGCACTGAAGCATCTGACAGTAGCAAGAGCCTTTCCCCCTGTGGTTTCCAGGGCATGGAAGAGCAAGGAGGGCTTGGGGGCATAGGGAAGGATAAACATGTGCTTGGTCTGGTATGAACATGGAGGAGATTCCAACAGGCACTTGATTAGGAATTCCCTTCTGCCTTTTCCATCCCAATACCACCTAACATGTGACCTGTGAGCAAGATCATGTTTGGCCAGGGATGAATCAGCAAGTTACCTCCTACCACTTGGTGCCAGGCCTCACTCACCAACATCATGAAATTGGAACTGTGGGTTCTTGGTGAACCTGAATGAAGAAAGGGATGGTGTTTGTGGAGAGGAGAGGCACATGGGTGGAACAAGGTGTCAAACCTTCTCTTGTCCCTGGAGTACTTTGCCATTTCCTTCTCCAGTTCATTTCACGGATGAGGAGCTGAGGGCTAAGTGACTTGCCCAGGGTCATAGAGGTAGCAAATATCTGAGAGTGAACTTGAATTTGCAAAAATGAGTCAGTTTCCCTCACTTCAAATCTGGTACTCTATCCACTATACCACATAGCTGCCCCTATAGTTTGTAGGAGCCAATTGCTAAATTTCCAGTGTGAGTATTTACAGCTGAGAAATTGTCATAGTGCAAATCAAGGTTGACTGACTTGTCAACTGTCTAATCTTAAGTGACATGAGAAAATGGTAATAATGCAGATTAAACTTAAAAGTATGTCCTGCATTCATTTTTCCTCCTGAGGAGCTGGTTGCCAAACATTTACCAGCACATGTGCTGTTATCTGAAAATATTGTGCTAATGTGTCTGGGTTTAGATAGTACTAGAATATAGATTTTTTAAAAAGCTTAAATGTGTATGGAATCATTTAGGTAGATGATATAATCTGGTTTCATCAGGTATAGAACTAATCAAGTCCCCATTTCTCTAAGTTGAGCCATTTCAGCATTCATGAATCTTTCACACCCTGATTCTAATATTAAGTGTTAACAATGACTCTCTTGTTGGAAGGCCTTCAATTAATAATATTCACTTGTAGCACTTCACCACTATAGAAAGGAACATCATTAGTTCTATTATTACTAGCCTAAGGAGGGAAATTAATCCACTTATTTTCTGTGGAAAAATGAGACAGAAAAAAAAATCCTTTCCAAGTATCCTAATTTAAGGTAAGAAAAAAGGCCAGGAAGTTTGGGGCTATTTATTTTAGATTTGTGGTTTTGCTTATTGGAACTCTTCACTACCCTCAAGACCCAACTCAAATGCCATTTCTTACTTTCCATATTCTATCACTTGTTGGCACTCTTCCTACAAATTACACCAGAATGAATGAATGGTGTCAACCTGAAAGTTTGGTTAAAGTAGGCAAACAAGCTAGGTGATATGTAAATTCATGATGTTTATTCCCTTAAAGCTAGCGAAGCTAGCTTACTTTTACATACAGAGGAGCCAGAGCTTAAGTTCTGACTGTCAACAAAAGAATGAGAAGGTTTAGATACATTTTTAGTCTCAACTCAGCATGCCTGTGTTACTCAATTTTATGATCCCTGTGTATGTTTAACCATGACACAAGAAAAATATTTTCCTTAATTGAATAGGTTGTAAATATGATAAGTCAAGATAGTTGTCAAAGTGTCAATTGAAATTACAACCCAGGATCTCTGTGTTTAATTTACCATTAACATGAAATAACATAGTATATGCCCATAAAATATTAAGATAAGAAAAAGTCACAGTATTCAAGATAGTTTCTGGGGTTGAGGTTCTCATCCCTAATGGCCATAGACAGAGGAAAGAATGCTCTTAAGTTAGCCTGATCTGGCCTTGTTGACATAGGAAGAGGTATTCTCTGAGTAAACTCAGAGAACAAAGAAGCTTAGGTCCAGGCTCTTCTTCTGGTTGATTATTAGTTCAGGCTATGACCCATACTGAAGTTACCAAATTGATATTAAATGATTATCAATGGAAACAAACAAACATTATTAAATTCCTACCAAAAGCAAAGCACTGGGCTAATAGCTGGGCATTTGAGTAGAGCATCTCTTCTTTCAAAAAGAGTTTATATTATAATAGGGAGAAAAATATTCACAGAGGAGGTTTTAGCTGTAGTTGAAAAGTCTGAGAAGGTGGAGACTTTGTACACCTTTTACCTCACCTAGTACCTGGCACATCATAGGTAGGTGCTTAATTGATACTTTTTATTGATTTATTAATTTGATTTATTTATGATAAAGAAATATAAAATTATAGTAAATATGGACAGGGATTGGAACTTTGTCTTGCATGAAGTCTGGGCCTGATGATTTGTACTTAGGAAAACCTAGATTTATGACTCTGGGCAAGTCATTTAACTTCTTTCAGTCCCAGTTACCTCATCTGTAAAATGGAAACAACAGTAACATTAACCTCACAAGGTTTTTGTGAGGTTCAAATGAGATAACACATATAAGGCATTTAATCCTTAAAAAGCTATGTAAATGCTAGCTATATGTACATTTTTTAAATGCTAGCTCTGTGTGTATGCAAAAGTGTTTATTAGCAATTCTATTTTGCTGATAACATTTTAATAAAAAGGGCTCATTTTACCAAATAAAAGAACCATTAAGGAATTCTTGAGTGATGCTAATGAACCCTTTATATCATTTTTATTGAGCTTTTGCATATCCCTAATTCATTAGCAAAGAAAAGCAATGCTAACTTTTTTACACTAAAATAGCAGGCTTTCACTTTTATAGAAACTGATTATATCTATTTTAATGTAGGTCAGCGTGGTTTAGTGGAAGCCTACTGGAGTTGGAGTTAAAAAAGAAAAACTTGGGTTGACATCTTAGCTTTGTGAAAGAAAAAAAAACAAAATGACAGACCAGAGACTTTCCTTAGTCTCCAATACCTTTCAAAAATGCTTATAAAGTGGAGATATGTATTAAATGTAGAGCAAATATAACTGAATTTATAGGAAAAAATGAGTAGGCAAATAAACACATTTTTTTTTAAAAAGAAAGAACCCCAACAAGGTAAAATCCTTATGAATTAACACCAAAGAATACTAATACTCATTGTGCCCATTTAGCACCTCTCATCCACCAGTCTACATGCTTTGGCAGGAATGCACAAACTAAAGAGCTCAGGTTGTGTCTGGGTCCCATATTGGGACCTTCTTCTGTTACACAGACTCTATAAGTACATCTTACCCTTTCCTTCAACCCTGAAGATGTTGATTTTTGTCTAACCATGTGGGAAGGGATAGGGTGGAAAAATGTTTTCTGAGTAGCACCCTGGTTAGGGTGCCACAAGGCATAAATATTCTGTCTGAAAGTCCTTCTTTGTTCTCCCTCACCCATGAAAAAAGTAACAGATTTAACTTCAGTCTAGGCAGAAAAGGAAGGGGGAGATCCAAGGAAAAGACTACGGCAAGGGGCCAACATATCTACAATGCAACTGAAATCCAGCTTGGAGCCAGTCCTATCCCACAAATACCTCTGAGGATAGGGACCTAGATTGTTGAATACTAAATCTGCCAATGGAGCAGGAAGCTGAGACAGTTTTGTGGTCCAGTCCAACAGGTGTCTTTATCAACAAAGGGGAAAGAGTAAGATAGTTAGTGATGGAGGAATATAAGGAGACAAAACAACTAAAATACTAAAGATTTCAAGGGGAAGATTATTTAATAAAAACCCAGAGCACAAATAAATAAACAAGTAGAAAAAAATTAGGATAAGTACTAAACTCTCAAAGAGATTACAAAGTTCCTTTTTTTAAAACAAATATTAAATGATAAAGGGAACCAATGACTAATGAAACACAGAATGCTATGGAATTTCAAAGCTTGTTGTTGAAAAACAACATGGAATTGAAAAAAAAATAAAGTCCGTAATGGAAGAAATTAGGAATGAACACACCAGAGCTTATAGTTTTCAGTGCGGTAATTAAAACAAACAAACAAACAAACAGAAAAACCCCAAAATGAAAACTGCAACTGAATTTGCAAATTGGAAAAAAAATAATCCAGGTTGGAGAGCTTCTCTAGAGAAGTAAAAAAGTGATGAACAGGTTTAGAATACAAACATACTAAAGTTCCAGGAAATCTTCCTTAATGTACACAAGGTTTAAATAAATAAAGCATGATCTCTATAGAAGCTAAGTAATTGGATCTTGAAAACTGAATGAGAAGAGACAGATTAAGGATCATATTTCCATCAGAAGAACATGACACATCAAAAAATCCTGAATATTTTAAGGCAGGAAATGATAGAATAAAACTGCTCAGAACTTCTGAATACAGTAAACAAAACACCAATAGAAAGAACTCACAGATTGTTTCTTGGTTAAAACACACACACACACACACACACACACACACACACTATATTTTAAATCCCAACTTTATCACAAGTGGGCATCGAAGACTTTGCAAGGTCAATTAAGATTTTTTGGCGGGGTGGCCATTTTCCTCATCTGTAAAATAAGAGGTTTGGTTTGCACGATGCCTTCCAGCTTTATATTTCTAGTCTTTTTCTTTTTCAAGAACAGTGTTCATGCCTTCAGTGACCACAAAAATTGGCAAACAGGGAAACAAATCAAGGAACTTGGAATATTCAAAAAAGCACATTTTATCTTTTGCAATGTATATTGACTTCTACTTGATAGCATTGTCTTAATAGCATAGAAAGGTGTGAGAAAGGGACATTGTCTGGAGGAAAAGAATATAAAAATAACTTGGAGAAAGTATGTTTGTAATTGGTAATAACCATATCCATCTCTGTTCCACAAATTTAGACTTACTTATGATATTCCTGTACAGGTAAAGATAGAAAGGATGACATCAATTTACAATGGAATTCTAGATAATCTGTTAGATTGATGGTTTTTAAGTATTTCGAGAAGCAATGATCATGAATCAGCATGGGTTCAATGAGAATATGAATAAGAAAATAACCTTATTTCCCATGTTGCTAGGCTTACTACCTTGCTAGATTATGGAATTGTGTGCTACAGAGTCGATAATATTAGCTTTGGAGACAAAAGACCAAGTTCAAATTCCTACCTTTTCTTTGACTATCTTCATGGCCTTGGACAATTCAATTTAGCTCATACTATGTACAAGGCAGGCAGCTAGGTGCCTCATTGGATAAAGTGCTGGAGCTGGAGTCAGAAAGACCTGAGTTCAAATGTGGCCTCAGGGAATTACTAGCTATTCAACCCTGGGTAAGTCACTTAACCTCTGGTTGCCTTAATCCACAGGAGAAGGAAATGGCAAACCACTCCATTATCTTTGCCAAAGAAACCTCATGGACAGTAGAGCCTATGGGGTCATAAAGAGTTGGATGCAACTAAGTGACTGAACAACAACATTAAAAGAAATAAATGAAGTAATTTCTGCCTTTGTAGAATGTCTCAGAAATCACGGAAAGACTATATATATGTACACACACATAGTACATGGAAAAATGAGGAATGAGAAGAGAACATTAGTAACTGAAGGGTTCAAGGAAAGCTTCATGGAAGAGCTGACACCTCAGATGGTAATTAGAGAAAGATGAGGATTTTGAAAGGTAGATAGATATAAGGAGGGAGTATATTTCGCATGTTGTGAATGGCTTGTGAAAGAGGTGAAGTACTGGATTCAAGGAGAAGCTAGTATTACAGTTTAGCTAAAACATAGAGTTTGTGAGATTGTATGGTACATGGGAGCCATATTGCAGAATATCTCAAATACCAAGCCAAGGAGTTTTCATTTTGTCCTGCAGGCAATGGGAAGGCTAAAGAATTTTGAGTAAATGAGTGTCCCTTCTAGAACTGTGTCATGGGGAGATTATTGTGGCATCTCTGTAAAGAGTGGATTGTATCAGGAGAAAATGGAATAAATATATAAAGTATTACAGTAGTCTAAGTAAGGAGAGGAGTGATGAGGTTCTGAGTTAGCATGGTTATCTGTGCGCATGTAAAGGAGCCATGCCAGAGGTGATGTGGAGAAAGAATCAATAAGACTTTGTAACTAATTAGAAATACAGAGTGGTGGAGAAGAAAAAGTAATGAATAAAGATTCCAGACTTGAATGAATGTCATGATAAGGCTGCCTTCAAAAGATACAGGTAAATATAGAAGAAGTTTAGCAGAGAGGATGATGAGGCTATTTTGTACACACTGAATTGAAGATGTTGAAGATGATGGGGATATGTACTGTATAGAAATACACAGCAGGAAGGTGACAATGTGTGAAAGGAGTTCAGGAGAGATATTAGCTATAGATTCTAAGTTTATGAGTTATATGCCATCATTTAGGAAAGTTAGCAACTGTTTCTTGGAGTGTGAAGGGTATTGCATGTGAATTTGATACTGGTTGATTAACCTTACACAAGAACTGTTCATAAATTGGTTACAGTCAGTTTGAAAGTAGGCTTCTAGTGGTGATATTTTTAACCCTGTTTGATATTTTTATCAATGATGTGAATGAAGACATAGATAGCATGGTTATCAAATTTCAGGTGGCACTAAACTGGGAAGAATTGCTAATATGTTGCATGACTGAATTGCAGCCTGAAAGATCTTAATGGGATAGAGCAGTGGGTTTCATGTCATGGGATGAAAATAGGCATAACTGTATACGTATTCATTTCTTGAGGCAACATAAACAAGAACAATAATCACAGGGCTGAATTACGGTGGTGACACATTGAAATGTCCAGCAATGAAGTTAAGTTGAGGAGAATGGAAAAAATTAAGGGCGGAGTCAAGGTGAAGGGGCTAACGGCCATAAGACTGCTAGATAAGTCCCTCTGGTCTTAGCTTATAGAAATTCATCATTTTGTCATCCTTTCTTTCCTGCAATTGAAGAGAAAGGAGAATGGATGTTTCTGAGATTGCCTATCTGCCACTCCTTGGAAGATCATTAAGCCGGGAATTACATGTTCTGGGTCCCAAGTTAGGCTCATTACATCTCAAGAAGCAGTTACCTTCTCAGAAAGTAAAGTAAAGGTCTAAGTAATCTTTCCATTCCCACATAAATCTGATAGGAAAGTTCACACTCATAAACTTCTCTTTCAGGAGAGCTGGAAGAGGAGCTGTTCTGTTTGGGTCACAGGAGTTGGGAATGTTTGCTGTTGGATGTAGTTCATTTATCTTGTGATACTACTCTAAATAATTTGGCTCTGTTCTTTACTAGTGAGATAACCTCACTGAATTCTTGGTAATGGCTTGTCAAAAAAAAGGATAAGAAGTTACTTTTTGTCATTAAAAAACAAAGCCAAGGGATCTAGGGGCAAGGAGTCACAGGGACATCTCATTGTTTATTATGTCTGTGTTGTACTCTTTAACACAACAAATAAAAATACATAATGGGGAATATTCTGTTAGTTCATAGTAAAACAATTTGGGGTGTTCAGTTGAGTAAAAGCCTAATATGAACTAATAGTGAGATATAAACTCTCCATAAAGCTAATTTAATAATAAGCTTTATTAATAAATATACAGAACAAGGCATGCAATAGACTCATTTTATTCTATTACATTCAGATCATACCTGGAGTATTTGAGTGAGTGCTAGGTCCTATACTTTAAAAAGAGTATTGGCAAATTAGACAGTGTCTGAAGAAGGGCAATTTGGATGGTAAAGGCCCATAAAACCTTATCATAAGAGGAACTGTTAGAAGAATCAGGAATGTTTAACTTCGAGAAGTCATAGTGAATATCATATTTTTAATGACTGTTATGTGTAAAAACAGTAAATTTTTGTCACCCCTAAGATTTTAAGTGATGTAGATATGGTATTAACATAGGAGAACTTTTTTCTAACAATTAGAACTCTACAAAAATGTAATTATCTATATTGGTAAGTGATGAGTTTTCTGACAAACATGTTTGTAGGGAAAATTTCTACATGGAATAGATAGGAAGCTGAAATGACCTCAAGGATCTGTCTTATTCTTGGGATTTTAATATTCTGTAATAGATCTGAATTCTTGGAAACAAGTATACCCTACCAGTAGAATGTGTTCAGAAAGAAAAGGTGATTAAAAAGGTGATTTCATTTTCAATAGGACTAAAGAACTCAATCATGTTTGAAAAAAAGTACACTTGAGTTCTTGAGAAATAGGAATGAATCAATTGACATTGGACCAGAAAATTATTTTCTGGGGATATCTGAACAAATATGGTATGTGCACCTAATTTTAGATGAGTAGTCATTTTATGAGTATAAATGCCTAGACACTTTTTCCTTTTCTTGTCCAATGACCATGCAGCTAAAAGGTCTGTTGAGTATGAGTTTATTGCCCTCTCCGTGGGATTCATTTTATGCCTACAATTGAATCGCTCACATTACAGATTTGTTTGTGATGTCCACATTAACCTTTCTCTTTTATAACTTCTATGTGTGCTTGTGTCATAGAGTGCTAGATCTGGAGTCACGAAGGCTAGATCTGGAGTCACGAAGGCTAGAGTTCAAATCTGACTTCAAACACATACTAGGTAAGTGACCTTGGGATAGTCACTTAGCTTCTGTTTCCTTCAGTTTTCTCAACTGTAAAATAGGGATAGTAGCAGTACCTACCTGGCATGAATGTTGTGATAATCAAATGAAATAATATTTTTAAAGCACTTAGAAAAGTGCCTGACACAGTGTAGGCACTTAGTAAATGCTAGTTTTCTTCCTCCCTCCCTCCCTCCTTTCTTTCCTTCCTTCCTTCCTTCCTTCCTTCCTTCCTTCCTTCCTTCCTTCCTTCCTTCCTTCCTTCCTTCCTTCCTTCCTTCCTTCCTTCCTTCTTTCCTTTCCTTTCCTTTTCTTTCCTTTCTTCAGATGACTTATATTAATCATTTTTGCTGTCCTTGGTTTTTTTGTGAAATGAAAGAAAGATTTAGATAGATATGCAAATAGGACCATAGATTTAGAATAGAAAGAGGCATGTGAATGAATGTTAGAAACTTAAAACAAATGAAAAATGCAGTACAAACCATCTTCTGCCATATTATTAGAACATAATTGCTTTGTAGTTAATTTGTTGTACATATGCAGATAGGGCCTTAATAAGTGCAAGGCAAGGGAAATACTTGCCTTAGGTGCAAAAAGTTGAGGGGCAGAGAAAAAAAATTAAAAAGCTTCTATCTCCATTACACCACGCAATGGGGGATTACATTTTTTAATTTATATCTTGGGTGCAAAATTAAATAATCATAGGGCTGTTTCTATTATCCATGCCTAGACAATATACTCCTTGTGGATAATAGTGGTGTGCTGGGCCCATAGCCTCTGCCTTTTAAATGTGGGTTTTCTCCAAGGCTTTGCCCTTAGTTGCATTCTCGTCTTTCTTTTTTTCTTGGAAACCACATCTACTTCAATGGTTTCAATTATTCCTACCATACTGATGAGTATTCCTATCTAGATATTCACTCCTGTCCTCTACCCTCAGATCCAGTTCCTTATGTACATTTGTTTGTGAGATATGTCCGCCTGGATATCCCACTAAAAACTTCACATACATTATCCTCCAAATATGTTTTGCCACCCCCCCCCCCAACTTCATCATTCTTGTTCATGGAGCTACTGTTTTCCTATTTGCTCAAATTGAAAACTTTGATCATCTCTTATCTCCATCTCTTACGTCACGATAATCTCCTTTTCTTTCATTTACCATATTCTTGCAATGGGAAGAACACTGTCTCTCCTGTTAAAAGATCTGTGTTCAAATTTCACTTCCACAATTGCTACTTATGACCTTTGGGTAAGTCATTTAACCTGCTTAGGCCTCAGTTTCCCTACCCATAAAATTAGAGGCTTAGACTAGACAGCCTCCAAAGTCCCATCCATCTCTAGATCTATGAACCTATGGTCTATATAAATGACATATGACATGTCATAACAATAATATTAGTTGAGGTTTTAAAAGTTTTCTTAAGTCAAAAATGAGTTTTTCTTTATATAAATATAAAATTTCCTAGTGATATTTACTACTTTTGAGACATATTATATTCACAGAAGCATATTATCATAGAAAATGGAATTATTTAACCATATCTATTCTCCTAAGGCAAATTTAAGATTTTCCTTAAAATGTATTTCTAAAACCATATATCATTCAATCTAATTTAAATGAGTAAAGTTGATTTCACAATTTTCCCTGGATTGGGTATATGTGGAAGAGAGAGGTGGATCAAGTGACCTTACTTGTCCTTTTTCTTGTCTCTAGTTAATTTTAAGATTACATTTTCTCTTATTCATTATGCTATCCAATTGCTTTTAGCTATTTCACATCAGACCCCCCAAGACTGTCAGAAATCCTCTATACATGCAAGGATAGTATCTGTCGAAACCTGTATTCCAAAAATACTCTGAAAAATCATGTCCAGAAGTCATAAGCCATTTAGTTTTTTGCTTCCATAAGAACAAAGCAAAAATCCTTCTTAATTGCAGAAAGTTATGAAAGGTATCAACACAATAAGAACATATTTGAAATAATCCACAAGTGTTTACTGAACGCTGTGAAAATTGTGTTTTTTTTTGCAATATATTTTTGATGTAGGTATTATTAATATGACTCCAATATGGAGTTACTTAGGCTAAGTAGTCCTAATGACCATAAACATATAATCAATGACAGACAGCCTGTACTTTTCCACTATCCTGACTCATTTTGACTCTGAGTCAAACATGCAAATAATCATGGCTACTGACCAATTCTAGATGATAAGTATTGACACCCATTCTGGGGTCCCTAACTACCAATTTGATCTCTCAAGTAATTTTTGATTCTTATTAGGAAACTCCCCAACCTGAGTCAACTATTGATAAATAACCCAGGGAACTTCCTTACCAGATCTGGTCTGATCACAAATGTCCCTTCCCATATCTGTCATGGATTACTGGTTTCAAACAGGCCCATCTTTAAGGCATAGAACTTCTTTGCTCAGACACCACACTCATCAAGGCCTTTGCCAAGGGCACATCTTCCTAGAATGAGTGACCCCAGCCCTGTGTGTGGCTTAGTCTCTGTCTGTTTATATCATCATACAGTGTGCTTGTGCACTTTTCTTTTTGCCTGCTCCCTGTGCCACATAGTAATAATACTCATGCTTGTACTAGTTCCCAGAGTATCAATTTCCGATGAATTCTTGAACCTGGGTCTTTGCTCTAACTCTAACAGGGTGAGGCTTGCAAAGTGAAACACTTGATATGTGCCTATTCAAGTCAATATGCTAATGTGACCCTTTCTTGATACCCTCTCTGCCTTTTGCATTGGCAGACTAAGAAGACTAATAGTGTGGTGCAGTGGACGGAGGGTTAGGCTAGAGGCTAAGACAACTTGAGCTTGAGTCTTGACTCAGATACTTATTGGCTATGAGACTCTGGGCAAATAACTTAAGCTCTATTTAATTACATATCTATATTTTTATAGATTTATGCTTTTTTAATCCATACTAGCTTAAATGCTCTGAAATATAGTTTATGCTGTTTCTGAGAGGCAGCATGACATGATGTTAGACATAAGTTCAAGTGCAAAGACAATAACTGTATGAGCGCAGCCAAAGTCACTTAAACTCTCTGAGCTGAAGATGACTCCCCAAGACTTATCTACTAGATTGTAGACTTTTGTCATCTGTGTTAGTGGAGGGAGTTTCCAGTGACAAATCACAGATCACTAACATACTGACTATTTTGGAAAGTCATCTAAGGGGACATTGGGATAAATTATAACAAATGTATCTTGAGATATTCACTTACAAAATGAGTACATAAATACTAGTGGAATGGTGATCCTTTTAAGAACATGAATTTCAAAATGAACCTAAATCATTTATGGAACTATAAGCTGTCAGATCATGTAAAAGTTCAGAATTTTATTGAACAAACAAAAAAACTTCAAGCATAGGTCTGACTTTGAGTTAGTGACAATATCTTTCTTTTCCAGTCACAGTGTATTATTGTAGTAATTTCTGCTTTGCTTCAAAAAAAAAGAATGGTCTTTATCATATCTCAATGTCCTTCTCTGCTTTATGATTGGGCAAAGAAATAGTATTTATGTAAATTTTACTGTTCTATCCTAAAAGATTGGTGAATATAACATTGAATTTACTTAGCAGCAAATTATATTGCAGATCCCAATGAATCCAATTAGGCATTAACTATGCATCACCAATTATCTATAATTTCCATTCATTCCAGTCTTCTACTTAGGGAAACCAAGCCCTATCTGTCTTTTTTTTTTTACTTCATTCTGAGTTATATTCTTTCCCAGTCAATTATACACCAAAGATAGTTTGCCCAAGTCAGGGGAGAGCATTGGAAGAAGGGTGATGTGTAAGGAGAACATGAGGGGTAAGAGGAGAACACAGTGGTATGAGATGATCGAGCCCAGAAAAAGAGTGCCATGGTCAGAGCACTTGGGAGGTACAGGGGTCCAGGTCTATAATATAGTATTAACAGGTTATTTTTACTCCAAAATATTGTATATATTTTGTAATTATTTTGCATGAAATTTCCCTTTTTATTATTGATTCTTGGTTTTGATGTTACTATGTAGAAATTCTATGGATTTTGTGGGTTTATTTTGTGGCTTGCAACTTTGCTTAAACTATTGTCTCAATTTCTTTGCTTATTCTTCAGGATTTTCTAAGTAAACCTTCATATAATCTACAAATACAGAAAGTTTTATACCCTCTTTCCCTATCTTATATTTATAAGATATATCTTATATATATCCCTATCTTTAATTTTTCTCTTTTCTTATAGGATGCCATTCCAGAACTCTATCAAATAATACCAAAGGAAGTGACATCTTTTATTACCACTTGTCTTTCTTGGGAAAGCTTCTATTACACCTCCATTGTATATGATGCCTAGTTTCAGTTTTAGATAATTTTTATGATATTGAAAAGATCCCCATATGCCTATGCATGGTAGTTTTTTTGCATGAATTAGTGTTGTACTTTTTCAAACATCTTTTGAGACAATTGTATTGTTTTGGATGTTTTTCTCTTTAATGATTATGTTGATTTTTTTCTAACAATGAACCATGACTGAATCCCTAATATACATCTAACTTGGTCATAATGAATACTTTCTTAGATAAATTGACATAGTCTGCTTGACAATTTAAGTTTCTTGAACTGTCACTCATTAATGATATTGGTCTATGGTTCTTTGCTTTATTCTTTGCTGATTTAGGTATTAAGACTCTAATTGTCTCATTATAGGAGCCTGGAATAGTGCTTTCTCAATTTTTGAGAATAATTTTTGTAATATTTGTACTAATTCTTTTTTGAAAAGCCTGATAGAATTCTCCTCTCTTCTTTTAGGATCCAGAAGTTGCCATCTCCCCAGCACCAAAACACATACCACTTCAATTCTTTTCCACATCTAGTTCTATTTCCTTCTGAGACTGGGTTATTTAAAATATTTATTTGGCTTCCCATTAGTCTGGATGTTTTACATTTTTGAAGGTAATCTGTCAAAGGACTTTGAGGTATGGTACTGTGTTCCTTGGTGGAGGAAGGCAACACGACTCCTTAGATGTTTTCTACCTACCTAAAACCTGGAGCAAAGCCTGCATTTCACTACCTTAGATACATCTCTGGAGCTATGTCCCACATTTCCAATTTGACTCTTTTTGCTTTGGTCCTGAGTCTTTTGTGTTGTCTCTACAATCTTCTGCCACCTACATTCTAGGAGCTGACTATTCAGTGCTTCCTATGTTGGTAGTCATCTATGGAAAATGAAATTTTACTTTTGCACTTTGAGAATTAATTTTTTTATATTAAAAAAGAGTTACATCACAGTATAGACCTTGACTCCTTTTATTTAATATGATCATACATTTTGATTCCATTGAACTTACATGCTCTACAATTTTTAAAAATCACTAATAGTTGGGAAAAATATTTCTTGTGTAACCTACAGAATAATATATCTATCTAACATAGTACCAACAGTATTCTTATCTTAAAAAACTTGAAAATATTTGATACACAAAATTCAGATTATTTGGAGAAGTAAACAGATAAGAAGAAATCCATGATGATGAGAAATAGAATTTGGATAATTGCATTTAAAAATAATTTCATTTTTAAAATTTCTTTTTAAATATGAACTTAAATAACAAATGTGAACATTTTAATATACAAATAAAAATAAAAAAGGATTTTTATAATAGACTATGAATCTCTGTTACTTAGAAAGTGGTTTTTTAAGTGTATAATAAATTTAATGTGACAGTACCAACACTCTCCTGATTGTGTGCCTCCACCACAAGCTTTCTTCTGCTCACTTCTGTATCTTTTATAAAAGTAACATTGATGCTCTTCTCCTTCTCTTCCTCCCTCCCTCCCTTTCTTCTCTTCCTCCCTCTTTTCTTCCTTTCTTTCTTCATCCCTCCCTCCTTCTCTCCCTTCCTGAAAAACATATACTATATCATAAAATATGGGAAGGAATTTCTATGTGGAGACATATATGCAAACCCTGGGTGCCTTGACTTACTTAGTTTCTTTCTTTCTTTCTTCCTCCCTCCCTCCCTTCCTTCCTTCCTCCGTCCCTCCCTTCCTTCCTTCCTGCCTTTCTTTCTTTCTTTCTTTCTCTTTCTTTCAGAACTGGGCTCCAGTACTTCCACATCACAATCTTAATTGAAAGTTAGAGCAATTCAATTTTCAAACCAATTAGAGACCTTTTTTAAGAGAATTTTTAAAGCCACTAAAAGCAGCCTCTTAGAACTTTATTAGTTGAACATCAATTATTGATACACAATAAAGTCAATGCAACTTCATAAAACTCATTCTTTTAAAAAATTAGTTTTCAACATTCACCTTCATAAGATTTTAACTTCTAAAATTTCCCCTTTCCCTTCTCTCCCCCCTACAAAGATGGCATGCAATCTGATATAGGCTATACATATAAAATCATAGTAAACATATTTACATTAGTTATGTTGTGAAAGAAGAATCAGAACAAAAGAGAAAAACCATAAGAAAGAAAAAACAAAAAAAGAGAAAATAGCATGCTTCAATCTGCATTCAGACTCCATAGTTCTTTCTCTGGATATGGATAGCATTTTCCATCATGAGTCTTTTGGATTTGTCTTAGATCATTGCATTGCTGAGAAGAGCTAAATATAACAAAGTCAGTTATTGTATAATGCTGCTGTTACCATATACAATGTTCTCCTGGTTGTGCTCAGTTTACTCAGCATAAGTTCACGTAAGTCTTTCCAGGGTTTTCTGAAATCTTCATGCTCACCATTTCTTGTGGAACAGTAGTATTCCATTACATTCATATACCATAACTTGTTCAGTCATTCTCTAATTGTTGGACATCTCCTCAATTTCAAGTTCTTTGCCACCACAAAAAGAGCTACTATAAATATTTTTGTACACGTGGGTCCTTCTCCCTTTTTTATGATCTCTTTGGGATACAGACTTAGTAGTGGAATTGCTGGATCAAAGGGTATGCACAGTTTTATAGCCCTTTAGGCATAGTGAGAATTGCTGCCCAGAATGGTTGTATCAGTGCACAACTTCACCAACATTCTATTTTTCAATTTTCCCACACCTTCTCTAACATTTATCATTTTCCTGTTTTGTCATGTTAGCCAATCAGAGAACCTCAGAGTTGTTTTAATTTGCATTTCTCTAATCAATAGTGACTTAGAACATTTTTATATGACTATAGATAGCTTTAATTTCTTCATCTGAAAACAGCCTGTTCATATCCATTGACCATTTATCAATTGGGGAATGACACGTATTCTTACAGACTTGACAATATTCTCCATATATTTTTGAAATGGGGCCTTTATCAGAGATACTGGCTGTAAACATTCTTTCTGAGCTTTCTACTTCCCTTCTAATTTTGATTTCATTGGCTGTACTTGTGCAAAACTTTTCAATTTAATGTAATCAAAATTATCCATTTTACATTTCATAATATTCTCTTTCTTTTGTTTGGTCGTAAATTCTTCCATTCTCCATAGATCTGACAGGTAAACTATTGCTGGTTCTCCTAATTTGATTACAGTTTCACCCTTTATGTCAAGATCATGTACCCATTCTGACCTTATCTTGGTATGTGGTGTAAGATGTTGGTCTATGTTTCTGCCATCCTGTTTTCAAGTTTTCCCAGTACCTTTTGTTGAATAGGGAATTCTTATCCCAGAAGCTAATAGAATTCACTTGTAAATCCATCTGGCCCTGCATATTTTTCCTTAGGGAGTTCATTGATAGCTTGCTCAATTTATTTTTCTGAAATGGGGTTATTTAAGTATTTTATTTCCTCTTCTGTCAATTTAGGCAATTTATATTTTTTAAAACATTCATCATTCTGTTTAGATTGTCAGACTTATTGGCAAAATAGCTCCTTATTACTGTCTTAATTACCTCTTCATTGGTGGTAAATTCACCCTTTTCATTTTTGATATTGGTAATTTGGTTTTCTTCTTTCTTTCTTTTAACCAAATTAACCAAATGCTTTTTAATGTTTTTTTCATAACACCAGCTCCTAATTTTATGTATTAGTTTAATAGTTTTCTTAATTTCAATTTTATTAATCTCTCCTTTGATTTTCAGAATTTCTAATTTGGTAATTAATTAGGCATTTTTAATTTGTTCTTTTTCAAGCTTTTTTAGTTGCCTGCCCAATTCATTGATTTCCTCATTCCTTATTTTATTCATATAAACATTTAGAGAGATAAAACTTCCCCTAAGAACTGCTTTGGCTGTATCCCATAAGTTTTGGTACTTGTCTCATTATTGTCATTCTTTTGGATGAAGTTATTGATTGTTTCTTTGATTCATTGTTTTATTCACTCATTCTTAAGGGTTAGATTATTTAGTTTCCAATTAATTTTAGTCTATCTTTTCATGACCTTTTGTTACATGTAACTTTTATTGCATCGTGATCTGAAAAGGATGCATTTAATATTTCCGCCTTTCTGCATAGGATTGCGAGGTTTTTATGCCTCAGTACACAGTCAATTTTTTATGTAGGTGTCATGTACCACTGATTAAAAAGTACATTCCTTTCTATCTCCATTTAATTTTCTCCAGAGGTCTACCATATCTAACTTTTCTAAAATTCTATTCATCTCCTTAACTTCTTTCTTGTTTATTTTGTAGTTAGATTTATCTAGGTCTGAGAGGGAGAGGCTGAGGTCCACCAACAGCACAGTTTTGCTGTCTGTTTCTTCCTGTAACTCACTTAACTTCTCCTCTTAAGAATTTGAATGCTCCACCACTTGGTGCATATGTTTAGTAATGATATCACTTTATTTTTGGTGGTTCCTTTTAGCAGGATGTAGTTTCCTTACTTATTTCTTTTAATTTTTGCTTGTTCTATTTTTGCTTTTGCTTTGTCTGAGAGCAGGATTGCTACTCCTGCTCTTTTTTTTTACTTCAGTTAAAGCATAATATATTCTCCCCCAGCCTTTTACCTTTACTCTGTGTGTCTCTCTCTGCTTCAAATGTTTTTCTTGTAAACAACTTTTTTATTTTTTTATCTTTTAAGCATCCTTTTTTAATTTTTAATTTTTAGTTTTATTTTACAACACATGATTCTACATAATTTTAAGTTCCAGATTTTCTCCTCTCCCTCCCCCCTCCCTTCCCAAGATGGCATGGAATCTCATATAACTACCACGTAGAACTTCACATTGAATTAATTTATACACTAGTCAAGTTTTGGAGAAGAATTATGACCAATGGAATGAATCATGAGAAAGAAGAAATGGAACCAAAAAAAACCCAAATAAAAATGACAGTTTTACCTAAATTAATCTATCTATTCAGTGCCATACCAATTGAACTACCAAAAAATTATTTTACTGAGCTGGACAAAATAATAACAAAATTCATCTAGAAAAACAAGAGGTCTAGAATATCTAGGGTATAAATGAAAAGAAATGCTAGAGAAGGTGGCCTAGTCATACCAGTTATTAAACTGTACTACAGAGCAGCAGTCATCAAAGCTATCTGGTACTGGCTAAGAAACAGAGGTGTGGATCAGTGGAATAGAATAGGAATACAAGATGGAGAAGTCAACAGCTATAGCAATCTACTCTTTGATAAACCCAAAGAGACCAGCTTCTGGGCTAATAATTCACTATTTCACAAAAACTGCTGGGAAAATTGGAAAATGGTAGGGCAGAAACTGGGCATAGACCAATATCTTACACCACATACCAAAATAAAGTCAAAATGGGTTCATGATTTAGGAGTAAAGGCTGATATTATAAGTAATTTGGGAGAGCAAGGAATAGTTTACTTATCAGATTTATGGAAAAGAAAAGAATTCATGACCCAACAAGAGTTAGAGAGCATTAGAAAATGTAAAATGGATAATTTTGATTATGTTAAATTGAAAGATTTTTGTACAAAAAAAGGCAATGAAACAAAATTTAGAAAATTGGGAGAAAATCTTTACAACTAGTATCTCTGATAAAGGCCTCATTTCTAAAATATACAGGGAACTGAGCCAAATGTATAGGAATACAAGCCATTCCCCAATTGAGAAATGGTCAAAGGATATGAACAGGCAGTTTTCAGAGGAAGAAATTAAAGATATCTATAGGCATATGTAAAAATGCTCTAAATCACTACTGATTAGAGAGATGCAAATCAAAACAACTCAGATACCACATCTCTCCTGTCAGATTGGCTAAAATAACAAAACAGGAAAATGATAAATGCTGGAGAGGATGTGGGACAATTGGAACATTGTTACATTGCTGGTGGAGTTGTGAGTTGATCCAGCCATTTTGGAGAGCAATTTGGAACTATGCCCAAAGGACTATAGAAATGTTCATACCCTTTGACCCAGCAATACCACTTCTAGGGTTGTATCCCAAAGAAATCACACAAGCGGGAAAAGGACCCATATGCACAAAAATATTTATAGCGGCTCTTTTTGTGGTAGCCAAGAATTGGAAACCAAAAGGATACCCATTAATTGGGGAATGGCTGAACAAGCTGTGGTATATGAAGGTAATGGAACACTATTGTTCCATAAGAAATGGGGATGATACGCACTTCATAACAACCTGGAAAAACCTACACGACATAATGCTGAGTGAGCGGAGCAGAGCCAGGAGAACATTATACACAACCACAGATATATGGATTCTGTGAGGACCAACCCTGACAGACTTCGCTCTTCTCAGCAACACAAGGTACAAAGACAACTCCAAAGGACTCATGATGGAGAATGCTATCTACATCCAGAGAAAGAACTATGAAGTTTGAATGCAGATTGAGGCACACTTCATGCTTGCCTTTTTTTCTTCTATCTCTCTTTTTTTCTTCTCTTTTGTTTTTTTTTTTCTGGTTTTTAATCCACTCTGGCATCCATTTCCATTTTATGGGAGAGTTCATACCATTCACATTCACAATTATGATTACTAATTTTGTCTTTCTTTCCATACTATTTCCCCCTCTATTTCTGTTTTTCTTTCCCCTTTCTTCCTTTTCATCCTCACTAGAGTTTTGCTTCCGAGCACCACCTCCCTCAACCTGCCCTCCCCTCTATCAGACCCCTTCCCTTTCTCTCCCCTTTCCCCTTCTATTTCCTATAGGGTAAGATAGATTTATGTACCTAATTGACTGTGTGTGCCATTCCCTATTTGAGTCAAATCTGATGAAAGTCAGATTCAAATAATGCTCACCTCCCTCCCTTCCTCCCCTTTACTGTAGTAGGTCTTTGTGCCTCTTTCTGTGAGGCATTTTACCCTTTTCTGCTTCCTCTTTTCCTTTTCTCCCAGTACAATCCTTTTTACCCCTTAATTAATTTTTTTATTATCACATCAAAGTCAACTTATATCCAAATCCTCTGTCTATGTATATCCCTTCTAAATCCTATAACAAAGATACAGTTCTTATGAGTTACACATATCATCTTCCCTTGTAGGGTTGTAAACAGTTTGCCCTTATTGAATAACATGTTTTTTTCTTTCCTGTTTACCTTTTTATGCTTCTCTTGTGTCTATCAGAGAGAGACCTTTGAAAAAATTATATACTCTTTGACAAGTCACTAAGTTCAGCTTCCTTTATCTCTGTCTTCAGTTAAATAATGTATATTAAATGTAGTATACTATTTTTAAAAAAGAAACAAACAAAATATACTTGGGCAAATATTTTGAAAACTATCAATCCAAGAGCAATAGAAATTTTCCAGGCAAAAAAAAAGTTCCTTAGAGTTCTCATTTGAACAGTTGTCCTTTTGGATCTAGAACCATAAGGACTTTAGTCATCATATCATTTTACAAATGAGAAATATGGGATATGATCTCGGAAAATGGAACACAGGATCATAGTTCTAGAGTTAGATAGCTCTTCAGAGGCCATCTATATCAACTCCTTTATTTTAGAGATGAGGAAATAGAGTATCAGAGAGATTTATTGATTTGCTCAGTCATCTCCCTAGTAATTAGCTGAACTAGGATTAGGATATGGGCCTTCTAAAATAAATTGTTCTAATGATAGATCTGGCAAAATCCTCATCCTCATTTGTTTCCTGAATTAAGAAAATGACTCTTGTAAAAACATAGTAAAGTATTGACCAATGGAGTTGCTGCAGTGCATCTGAGGGAGAGTAAATTAGCCAAAATAAAATTAGACTCTTCCATTAATGGATATTCAGTTTACATAATGATAAAACTAATGACATCCTTAATCAGAGGATATTTAAACCCATAATGAACATTAACTTAATTTCCTATCACTCCCAGAAAGTAGAATTATTTATACTTTCCCTAGGGCACTTGAATATTTGAATTCTATTTTACTTACACTATAAGCTCACTCACTAACTGAAATCATAGTTAATTAGCAAGTTCATGGCTTTATTCTTAGGACAGATCCCTTTTCTTTTCCCAGCAAGATTCTGTGCTATTTCAGCATCTATTGGTTATCAGATCTCCAATTTCCAAATGACTAGAACCTTAGAAAAACCAATGCTTCTCTTTTTTCCCAATAAGTTCCTATTGTTCAGGTTGCTCTTGAATGACACAAAATAGTGCTCATTTATCTAATTATGTCCAATGGAACTATAGTTGTTTTTGAACCTAGTCCCCATGATAACATTTTTAATACCTAGAGAGAAGTTTGGACCTTTACCTACCTTTAATTAGTACCTTTCTGTTGTCAGCTCTTTGCATTTTTGTGACTCAAGAAAAATTCTGTTTACTGGAAGCATTTGGGGAATGACACGTAATATAGTGTTTAAGGACAGACAAGAATTTGGAGAAAGCTTCTCTTTTTCTTGGGACTATTCTCAGCCTGGTTCTTTTTCTCTAGGATGTATGTAGAGACAACGACTCTCCTCTGAGTCCTCCCTTTGCTCCATGCTTGCTTCAGTATTCAGATGTAGACATTCAATATCTTTTATTCCAATTCTTAGGGTAGTTTCTCCCTCTTGTACAAAATTTTGAGGTTGCGACTCGGTCTCTACCATAATGGGTTTGATTGATTGAATGAGGTATACAGGTTCTGTTGACACTCAGTTTTAATATTCTCACATAGTGAAGGCACCAGGATCAAATGGATAGTTTTGGCTTCATTCTTATATGTTCCATTATCTGTAAACTAACAAATTCTCAAGTAGTTAAAATGTTAGCACTTTGTGGAATTTTTATAATGTCACTTAAAAAAAGACTATAACATAATAGGTTTTAAAATTCAGTATTGTATTAGAACCAATTTTAAGAAATTGTTGCACTGACCAGAGAGTACTTGGGAAATATTGGCAGAATGTTAATGCATTTGCTATTGTAAATATTAATATCCCTAAACTAGGCAGAAAGCAAAGTAAAATTTTGATTAAATAATTATGCCTATATATCATGTAAAACAGATGGAAATGCAGTGAGAACAACTTTTAAATAACCATATTACCATTTTCCTAAATTCTGAAACCGAGTTCTAATAAAATTATATACAAAATTTTAAATTGCTAACGGGCTATGCTTTTTTGTACATAGATCTGATCGTGTTAATTCATTTCTTAAAACCCTTCAATGCTGTGATTGTTGTAGGGACCTCCCAGATGAGGATTCTGCAGGTTGGGATCTTCTCTGCAACTTGTAGTCTGAGAAATGTGTCTAGAAGTCTTGCCCAGAGTCAACATATCCAGTATGTGTCAAACTTGAGACATGAACCTAGGTCTTCCTGACTTTGAGGTCTGTGTTCTATCCACTACACCATGCTGCTTATAATGGTCAATTTCCTGTTCATGTCCCTCCATAATCTTATACCAGCCTGGTCTTTTCAGCCTTGCCACATGCTATATCATCCTCAAATTGTTTTTCAGAAAAAGTAGATGGATTCTCCTGGCTTTTCCTTTGTATATTTTCTAGCCTCTCGCCTTTCTTCATATCATTCCCTCTTCCCATCATCTCCCTGATGTAATGGTGCTCTTTGAGAACGAAGGACAAACACAACCTGTGAGTAGGCTGAACTCCTGAAAGGGGGGGGGACCCAGCCAGTTGGGCAACTGAGCATGTTCTCTCCCTTTCCATCTTCCTCTCCCTCTCCTTCTCCCCCTCCCTCTCCAAAGGAAGGTAAATTTCATGGCTGAAAGCTGTCTAGTTGACTTGGGGTTTGCTGGATAAATTTCTTTCTCAAATACCAAGCTTTAAATCCATTTCACTCTGGAGCTCATGGATTGGACAGTAATAGGTCCCTGCCCAAGCACCACTTAATGGCTATGTCTTGGGTCCTCCTGGCTCAGAGTGAATGTCAATAGTAACTCTTTCTCTTCAGACCAGCAACCCTGAGGGTCTTCCCCTCCCAGTTTGATTTTTTTTTTTTTGGTTAAAGGGGCCATCCCTTGACTCACTTTTAAAAGAGGCCTATTCTCTGAATAGGCATTACCTCACTTAAAGTGAGCACCTGAAAAGACCTTAGCCTAAAAGGGCCAGGGTTTCCCAATGTGTCCTGGGTCATCTCCAGTTGTCCTGATGAATATCTGGCCACTGGACCCAGATGGCTCTGGAGGAGAAAGTGAGACTGGTGACTTTGCACAGCCTTCTCCCACTCAAATCAAAGTCAATTGCAAGTCATGTCATCATCTCCCTGATGTCATGGTCCTCTTCAAGAAGGAAGGACAAGGGACAGCTAGGTGGTGCAGTGAGTAGATCACTGGCCCTGGAGTCAGGAGGACCTGAGTTCAAATCTGACTTCAGACACTAGATATTTACTAGCTGTGTGATCTTGGGCTTAACCCCAATTGCCTTGCCTTCCCCCCTCCAAAAAAAAGAAGGACAAACACAAATGTTCTCATTCATTAATTGTTTCTTCTATACTAAAATCCTACCTGTCATTCAGGATCAAGTTCAAGTGTCACTTGAAGTGTCCCTGAACCATTGGTATATCCCTCAAAGAAAAGTCTCTCTTCTGACATTATTTAATAATCTATAGTTCTTTTATGCAATTATCATGCTCCATTTTGTATTATAATTGTTTCTATGGCTGCTATAGCTCCTCCTAGTAATCCCTACACACACACCATGCTAGATTGTAAGCCTCTATAAGGGTAAGTAACCTTATTTATATTCATTAACAAATATAATAATGACATCTGATATTTATATAATCAGAGTTTGGTGCATATCCAGACCACAAAAATGGAGCCACCATTATGAGAAACATTAAGTACCTGTATATGGGAGATAGGAGACTTGGCATGTGAGTATGGATGTTCTGCATTGGCCTACTATGTGATTGGAAGTAGACTCTTTCTATTGGCTGGATAGCTAAAACTCTCTGCCTCTTTAAAACTAACTAGCCAGGACAGTCTCTCTCTCTCTCTCTCTCTCTCTCTCTCTCTCTCTCTCTCTCTCTCTCTGTCTCTCGTTTTCTTTCTCTCTCTCTCTGTCTCTGTCTCTGTATCTCTCTCCCCCCTGCCCATCCTGCTGTTTCTGTCTCTGTATCTCTCTGTTTCTGTCTCTCTGTCTCTGTCTGTCTGTCTGTCTGTCTCTGAATGCAGCTCCTTCACTCACTGTAGGTAACACTGGGACAGTAATCAAGGATGGCTCTGAAAACTGCCTTCCCCTTTCCTTCCAGATGAGAATGGGAAATGAGCTCAGGGTCTGGTCTTGTACTTTTCAGTTCTAGGTTCACTAGTGGCATCTTAGAGTTAAAAAATCAAAGCCCTGGAGATCTTGGAACCCAGGAGCCCAGGCTGGGTGTTGTAGACAGCCCAGCAGGAAATCCCTGAGAAGCTACAATCCTATGATGGCATGGAAAACAAAAAAGAGAGGGGTTGGACTTGAATGAATTGGGACTAATGTTATGGAGGAACTGAGTTAAGCTTCCAGACTAATTCCTCTCCCCTTCTCCGGAACCTGAGGTGGCATAGGAGGAATTTCGCCCCTAAGACATTAGGGGAAATGTTTATACATTTTTTCTTTCTCTGTCTTTGAAGTAAATATTCCTTTTTGAAATCTTACCTGACTGTTAATTGGATTTGGGTTTCTTGGACTTTCCAAATTAATGGAACACAATTGGTAGGAGCTTTAGCCAATGGCAAAGAAGAGAAATCTCATATCCCCTAAGGATCCTAGAGAAGTTTGCAGGGAGAGGTAAAATAACAGACCTGGCCCTCAGACTGTGGGAAAGAGCACATCATTGTTACATTTACATAGTGCTTTAAGGTTTACAAAGCACTTTACGTTCTCATTCTGTCTCACAGTGTTCTGTTTGTAGAATTTAATAGAGGGAATTAACCTAATACCCCTTCTAGTGATTTTAGTGATGAAAATGTCCAAAATTCTCTTTGCAAGCAGGGACAGTTGTACTTTCAAATCAGGCTCAGGGTTCACCTTCAGTCTTATAATTAACTCATGTGAGCCCAAAGCTGCTCAAATCCAGAAGGGAGTGTAAAATAGAACAAAGAAAAATAATTTCTGCTCAAAGATCAGAGCTCGTATTCAGTATAGTCTGATCATTAATGATGATCTGGCTAATTTGCTTTCCTCCCAGACTCTGGCCCTTAACAGCCGAAGTCTAATGATAACTGCCTGTTCCTCCTTGCATTAGTTGACTTTCATGGGCTAAGTGCCTTACCTACCTAGAGTTTTTGTCCCTTCTAGGTCTCACACCAGTAGTTGATTTCTGATTCTGATAATTACTGGTTGCAATTCTATCCTGTTGAGACCCAAATCTCACAGTAATAGTAAAGATTAAAGATAAGAGAATTGGATGAACAAATTCTTAAGTCTGTGGTAAAACTAAGGAATCTCTGTCTTACTGTGTGTTATTTGTTAACCAATTTAGTAGGAATGAAAGGCAAACTTGCACTGGTCAATAATGGGGAAAATAGAACTTATTTTAGTGACACCTTCCAGACCATAAATCACAAAAACAGTCAAAAAAGCTTTGGTAGGACATTATTTTTGTAAACAGGATCTACCAGGTGGAAAGCAGATGTAAAAAAGCATTGAAATTCTGATTATAATTCTCATTAATTAAAGTTGAGAGACTAAATCGGAGAATTGAAGATCTAATATTTAAACATGTGATGACACAAAGGTGAAGGGCACATGTAAGAATCCGTTTTCCATAAAGGAAGTCAAGGAATAGATTTAATGAGCTAATATGTTTGAACCAATTAACAAATACCCAAGTGCCTATAATTCTAAAGGTATTGGACCTACAAAGGGGCAGTTAGGTGACACAGTGAATAAAGTGCCAGGTCTAGAGTCAGGAAGACTCATCTTTATGAGTTCAAATCCCGCCTCAGACCTCAGACCCTGGGCAAGTCACTTAACCATGTTTGCCTCAGTTTCCTCATTTCTAAAGTGAGCTGGAGAAGGAAATGGTAAACTACCCCAGTATCTCTAACAAGAAAACCCCAAATAGGAAAACAAAGAGTAAGACGCAACTGAAAAATGACTACGTGGACCTACAGATAAGAAACAACAAATGCAAAAACCTCAGTATCCCTGTCTTAGAGAAGCTTGCGCTTTACACTGGCAACACAATGGTGGTGGTGGTGGGGGTAGATATAAATACATGATAATGTGAGGAGGAAAAAAAGAATGAAGAAGTAGAAGAACCATAGCTTTGATTATGACATATTTGCAGTGATAAGCTGAGACTTCCTACTGGTACAGAGAACTTCATCACCAATGCCTGCCTTGTAATGAAACTGTTGACAGAAACTTATCTATAGCCATGATGATGGAGTTGCTATAATTTATAAGCTGATTACCTTTGAGTCAACAAGCTCCCTTTCATATTTAATGCTTTATTCTGTTTGATACACAAGGATCTTTTTCTTTTCCTAAAATAAACTGTACTTCTACATTCTAATGCATCCTACTGCCCATTCTGATCATCTTTGGCTAACTCTATCAAATATTAATTTGTGTTGCATTCCACTGGGAATTATTAGTGATTGACCACAGGTATAGTCCATAAAATATTCATTCTCTAACTTTAAATTATTAATTAATGTTGCAATTTCATAGATGCCATATAGGGACCAAAGTTGTTTTCACTTCTCATTTTCCTATCATCCTGGATTAAATGAATATTAACTGTTCTGCCCCCACTTTATTTTTCTCTTTGGTATACTTATGGAAATATCCAGCATGAGTCAAATGACTTTCTTTCTTTTGTGTTCATTCTCTCAATATCTTTGAAATCCAAAAGGCTCTTTGGAAAACGGATGGATTCATCAACTTCCCTTCAAATTCTGTGACACTGTTCAGGAGCTATGTTGGAAACATGATGCTAGATACGGAGAATTTAGCATAAACTTGACCTCTCTTGCTCCTCACCCAGGGGATTTTTCATAAGTGAAAGAGTAATGGGCCTTTTTGTGAGATAGTAACCACCCAGAAGACAGTCTCACAACATGGGCTTCAAGACAAGCCTCATGGCAAGACTCCTGTATATTATCATAACTTGGAAATAAATACTGTTTAAAATGTTAAAGATGATAATTTATGATACATTTGCTTCAAATCAGAATTTGAATGCCAATATTCATTTCTGTCCCCTGATTTCTAGTGTTAGAAATAAATGTACCATTTGGAAGTTACTAAAACGAGATGTGATTTTTTTTAAACACATCCCAAGAAGCTTCTGGATAATGCGTAAATTGCAGGAAGAAATTAGCTTCAGTTAATTTCCTAGCTCTGCAGGTTAGCTGTGTTGTCTGCCTTCCTCACCCTTCCTCCACCTCCCTCATTCCCCATACTAATAAAGAAGGTAGAGCGTAAGAGCATGCCTGTGTGCTGGGCTTATTCCTCCTTGGCATACAGCCTAGTCAAGGTCACACACAGACAGATAGCAAAAATCAAGGTTTTCATCAACAGTTACACTAGGGGTCAAACTCTAGGATTATAGATTTGAGTTAGAAGAGACGTTATGGACATTTAATTCAATCTGTATCTCAATAAAAAAGAATGCTCCACCATATGCCTGATAAGTGATCATCTAGCCTTTGCTTGAAGACCTCCATGGAAGGTGGAATCAATACCTCCTGAGGAAGCCCATTGCACTTTTCGATAATTCTGATTGTTAGGGAATTTTATTCTTATTTTCCCTGATATCACACCTAAATTTTCCTCTTTGCTAATCCTTTTTTGAATTTTATTTTCAATTCATGGAATAAAACAAGCATTTCCCCAACATAGTACAATGAAAAGATGTTTGTACACGAAACTGCAAATTTATCTACAACTTGCTATTCTTTTCAAATATACAACACAAATTTCATGTAAATTTCTTTTTCTTTTTTCTTCTTTTTTTTCCTTCTTTTCCCCACCCCCTTTATCCTAGAGATGCCTCTTTGTTACTTCTATTCATTGCTTCTATTTCTGTCTTGTCTGATCAAATACAACATATTTCGTCTCTCTTTAATATGGCATTGTTTCATATACTTGAAAACAGATATGAGATATCTCCTTCAAAAGGCATATTGTTTCTTATTTTTAAAAACAGTGCTATAAAGTTTGCAAAACACTTTGCACCTGTTACTAATTCTCACAAGTGTCCTGACCAATCTGTGAGGCAGGTATTGCTAATAGTATCATTTTACAGATAGGGAATGAGGAAGCTGGGAGTTCAGTGGATAGAGCACAGGGTTTGGAGTCAAGAAGACCTGTGTCCAAATCTAGCTTCAGATACTTCCTAGCTGTGTGACCCTGGGCAAGTCACTTAAGCTATGATTACCTGACAAAATGGATCCACTGGATCTACTGGGGAAGCAAATGGCAAACCACTCTAGGATTTTTGCCAAGAAAACTCCATTAAGGGACAAAATAACTGGAAAATAACAATAACAACATAGATGAAGAAACTGAGGCACAGGTGAGTGCCACCAGTGGCTGTGGTGCTGAAATGGCCGGAGATGGCTGAATGCCACAGAGAGTGAAAAGAAAAACACGGGTCAGGCAGAAGAGTAAAGAACAGCTCCATTTATTTAACTGAGGGACAGGGCTTATATACCTTTTAGGCAAGCAGAATCAACAAATCCACGTGCGAGGCATTTGCATAATGCATGACTTACTCATGCTTTTGTTCCCCTTTCGCCATAAACAATATTGTGTTAATAGCCCACAGGTGGTATTTAGCACGTGTGTGCCATGGGGGTTTTTGAGAGAGCACTTGCATAACGAGGAGGCTTGAAGAGCCTTCATCCTGAGCAGCACCTGCATGCTGAGGGAGGGATGGAGAGCCCATTTGCTGAGTTATCAGCCCAAGGGCAAGAACAGGTCTCTGGCCTGTATCTTATCCCAGAATGGGCTTTCTCAGAGCTGGCCCTCTACAGGTGAGGGTAAGTTAGAGCTCAAAGTCACATACCTGTAGAGTTTCTGAAGCAGGATTTGAACTCAGGTCTTCCTGACTCCAAATCCTATCATATCCACTGTGCTACTCAGCTGCTTCTTCATACTTTTGTCAGGCTAAACAGCCCACCTTCTTTCAACTGATCCTTATATAGAATGAACTGCAGAACTTTCATCAAAGCAGTTGCCTCTCTCTGGACACTCTCCACCTTATTAATATCCTTCCTAAAATATGTTGCCCAGAACTATAATCTAGATGTGACCGAAAGAGGCAAAAGTATTATTGGATGATTCCCTCCTTATTCCTGAATGTTTTATCTCTCAATGCAGGCAAAGACTGAATTTCCTTTCTTAGCTACCATATCACAATGATTTAATTCAAAAGCCATTAAAGGTAGCTTCATATTCTCTAGTGAAGGCTCACTGTCCTTTCATCACTTCCATCATATAAATTATCATATAATACTGAAGTTTTCAAAGAAGAATTTACTGAGTAAAATGGTAGGGAGGGCAATGTTTGGGGAGAAAGTGAAATCTCTTTACATCTTTTCTCTACTCATGAGGTCCTCAAACAGTATAAAGCCCTATCAAAAGGTTAGCTATTATTAAGGGCATGAGGAATAATATGTCTGCCTGGCTGGTCACTCCGCTTCACTGCCAGGACCTTTTCCTCTCCAACACTAAACTCTTCATTGTTAGGACTAGCTCTCCATTTAGTCCTTAGATTGCTTTTTTTCTTTGCTGCCGCAGATTGAGATCCCACTACATGAAACTCCGTGAATGCTACCACTCTGTCTCTGTCCCTCTGGGGAATGTGTCTCTGCTACCTGTTATATTCTAATCAGTCAGTCAGTAATGAAATATTAAGTGCATGCTGTGTGGCAGGTACTGTATTGATGAGTAACTCTACTGCACCACACCAATGATTGATGTGGCGGTAATGTTGGGAGAATTCTACCAGAACCTCACTCACTCCACCCACCCCATCTTCTACCCTTTGGTATAATTTCCTGGGTATCTTCCAAAAGTCTGATCCCAGTGTTAACTGACTGCAGAGTTGATCAACTTGGTCTTCATGTATGTGATCAATTCAGTCAGAAAATAGTGTTCACACTTTTAAAAGGTATAGCAATGTGTTAACACCTTGACATCTCAGCAGGTGTGAATAAGGTGGTAGAAATAAAGAGGAAAAGAACCAAATCCTCCTTTTAAATTTATGTATACTTATTGGTATGCATGTTGTCTCCCATGACAGAATGTAAGCCTTGGAGGGAAGGGAGTATCATATTTTTATCTCCGTACTACACCTAGCTCAGTGACTGGCAAGTAGTAGGTACTTAATAAATGCTTATTGATTGAACAATGATTCGCGGACCTATAATTTTGGGCCTAATCTCTGTCCTGCTTTGACTACTGCCCACTAGACATCTCCAAATGAATTCCCTATCAGCATTTCAAACTCGATGTGTCTAAAATGAAAGATATAATTTTCTGCTTTGGACCTAACCAATTCCCCCAATTGCTTATTAGGAACACTAATGATTTCCCTTTCACTCAGATTTATAATCTTGGAATCATCCTTGTGTCTTCCTTCTACTTTATATACTATTCCTCCATCCTTGGATGACTGCAATAGCCTATGGATTCTACTTGTAAAACCTTTCTCACATTCAAATCATTCTCTCTACTTGCACAGCCACAGTCCTAGTAATAACCTTTATCACCTCTCCCAAGTCTATTATGGCAGCTTACTAATGAGTTTTTGTGCCTCAAGTAGATCCCTCCTCCTATCTATCATCGCATAGCTTCAAAATAATTTTCCCAAGACAGAGGTTTGATTACATCACTCCCCTAGTCAAAAGCCTTCAGCATTTCCAGATTGCTTTTAGGATAAATGACAATCTCTCTAGTCTGGCTTTTAAGGCTCTCAACAAGCAGGCTCCATTCGATCTTACTGGCTTTATTTTGTCCCATTTTTCGCTCATTCTGTGTTCCAGTCTAATTGGAATACTGCTTGTTCCCTGTATTTGACATTCAATTTCTCATCTTTGCTTGTAGAAGGTTCATTTACTCCATTATCATCTATGCTTCTCAAAATCTTTATATTATTAAAAAGTAGAGCTCAAGAGATACCTCCTCTGTATTAGCCAGATCCCTAGGACTGTTAGTACCCTCTTCCTCTACAGATTAACTTGCATTCACTTATTTGTCTGTCTATTCATTTATTCACTCACTCATTCATTCATTCATTTGTTTATTTATTTACCTGCTATATACCCTTCTTCCCCACAGAACATAAGATTCTTACAGTCAAGTCTGTTTTATATTTATCTTTTTATCCTCAGCATCTAGTCCATTGCTGGGGACAGAGTGGGTTCTTAATAAATATAAATTGAATTGTTTAAAAGACCCAGGAACAAAGTAGATGCAACTGACTAAAGACTAGCTTAATAAAAGTATGGCACATGCATATATCGTTGTGAGTATGAGAAATGGTGACTATGGAAAATTCAGAGAAACATGGGGGGTACATGTGTGAATTGCCACAAAATGAAGTAAGCTTAACAGGAAAATATACAGTAACTACATGTAAATGGAAAAATTAAGAACAATCACAAAACTAAATGTTATTTAATTATAATGGGCAAGCACGGCCCTGAAAAAGAGTTGAGAATTAATGAGAACAGAAGAGTTGAGAGGTGTTTTTCCTTCCTTTCCTTGCCAAAGTGGGAGACTACTAGTGTAGAATATTTCAAATACTGTCAGACATGATGGTAGGGTGATTATCTTTGCTCAACTGCTTTTTTTAAAAATAATTTTTGAATTTATTTATTTTTTTATTTTTCCCCAGTTATGTGTAAAAACAATTTTAACATTTGCTTTTAAAACTTTGAGTTCCAATTTCTCTCCTTTCCACCCCCCTGCCCCCCATTGAGAAAACAAGTGATTTGATATAGGTTATGTATGTGTAGACATGGAAAATATTTACATATTAGTCATGTTGTAAAAGAAAACAGATTAAAACAAAAAACCTCAAGAATAACAGAGTAAAAAAAGTATGCTTCAGTCTGTATTCAGATACCATTAGTTCTTTCTCTGGGTATGGGAAGCAAATGTTTCCCATTTTTTTTTATCATAGTCCTTTGGTGCTGTCTTGGATCATTGTATTGCTGAGAATAGCTCAGTCATTCACAGCTGGTCATCTTACAATATTGCTGTTACTCTGTACACAGTATATTTTACTTTGCATCAGCTCATGTAAGTCTTTCCAGGTTTTTCAGAGAGCATCTTGCTCATCATTTCTTATAGCACAAGAGTATTCCACTATAATCACATTCCACAATTTGTTCACCCATTCTCCAATTGATGGGCTTACTCTTGTTTTCTACTTCCTTGCCACCAGAAAAGAGCTGCTATAACTATTTTTGTATATATAGGTCCTTTCCCTTTTATTTTTTGTTTTATCTATTTTGGGATACAGACCTATTAGTAGTATTGCTAAGCCAAAGGGTATGCATGGTTTTAGAGTCTTTCAGGCATAATTCCAAATTGCTCTACAGAATGGTCGAATCAGTTCATAACTTCACCAACGGTGCATTAATGTCTCATTTTTCCCACATTCCCTCCACCATTTGTCATTTTCCTTTGCTATTCTATTAGTTAATCTAATAGGTATGAGATAGTACCTCAAAATTATTTTAATTTGCATTTCTCCAATCAATAGTGAGCTAGAGCATTTTTTTCATATGGCTATAGATACCTTTGATTACTTCATCTGAAAACTGATCATATCTTTGGATCATTTGTCAGTTGGGGAAGAGCTCTAATTTTAATAAATTTGTGTCCATGTGTTTGAGAAATGAGACCTTTATCTAAGAAACTTGCTTCAAATTTTTTCAGTTACTATTGCTACTCTCCATCCTCTTTCCCCCCTGTTTATTCTGTTCTCTCTCCCCTTTCATCAATCTCTACTCAAAAGTGTTTTGCTTCTGACTACCCCCTCTCCCATTCTGAACTACCTTCTATCCCCCTCTCCTTCTCTCATCCCCTTCTCCTACTTTCCTCTAGGGTATGGTAGATTTCTATACCCACCTGAGTGAGTATGTTATTCCCTCTTTGAGTCAATTCTTATGAGAGTAAGGTTCACTCAGTCCCTGCCACCTCTCCCTTCTTCTCCTCCATTGTAAAAGCTTTTTCTTGTCTATTTTTGTGAGATAATTTGCCCCATTCTATCTCTTCCTTTCCCTTTCTCCCAGTACATTCCTCTTTCACCACTTAATTTTTTTTTAGTTATTATCACTTATTATTCAACTTACACCTGTGCCTTGTGTCTTTATATACTACTCTTAACTGCCCTATAAAGCAACAATGTTATTTCCAGCTACTGTGGCTATGCAAGACCAATAACACCAGCACACAGGAGAGCTGCTAGCAAATGTCCTTTGATCTGCTTTTCTAAGGAAAGCAACTTTAAAGGGTTAACAATCTTACTTTAATTAAACATGCATAGATCATTCACTTAGTTCAGTGGGAAAAGCCAGCAACCTGAACTTCAGAGAGAACACAAACAGAAATTACAAGCACACATTATATAAATAGAGCAAATAAAAACGAATCAGCAGGCCGGCTTCTAGCTGTCTGTCAAAACAATACACCAACAGTTACCAGAGAGAGAAGCATCAACATCTGAGTTTTCAAAACTGGGGGTCGGGGATGGGGTGCACCCAGGGGACTCCAATGGCTACACAGAGTCTCATCTTGCCAAATTACCAACACTCTTCCAATGAGTGTGCCCCCAAAGGCAAAATGCCATCTTCAGAGCTCTCACACCCTGTTCAGGGCCCTAAGGGCTCAGAGCCTACTTAACAAAAAAGTGTGAGGTCTGGGGCTTCACACCTAGTTAGTGAAAGGGTGTGGGCCTACCTCTAATCAGGCCTCCCTTTGTTGATGCCACCTGAGTCCTATTCAATGGGTGGGAAAGATCTTTCACTTACAGATTGGCCTTACACCCTAATAATGAGAATGCTCTTATGAGTTACAAGTTTCACCTTAAGTGCCTTATGATTTTCCTTTCCTGTTTACCTTTTTATGTTTCTCTTGAGTCTTGTATTTGGAAGTCAAATTTTCTATTTAGCTCTGGTCTTTTCATCAGAAACACTTGAATGTCCTCTATTTCACCAAATATCCATTTTTCCCCATTAGGATTATACTCAGTTTTGCTGGGTAGGTCATTTTTGGTTGTAATCCTAGCTTTTTTGCCCTCCAGAATATCATATTGCAAGCCCTTTGATCCTTTAATGTAGAAGCAGCTAAATCTTGTGTTATTCTGACTATGGCTCCATGATACATGAATTGCTTCTTTCTGGTTGTTTGCAATATTTTCTCCTTGACCCAAGAGCTCTGGAATTTGGGTATAATAGTCTTGGAGTTTCCATTTTGGGATCTTTTTCAGGAGTAGGTTGATTTTTTTTCCATTTCTATTTTACCTTTTGGTTCTAGAATATCAGGGCAGTTTTTCTCAATAATTTTTTGAAAGATGGCTTCTAGGCTCTTTTTTTTTGATCATGGCTTTCAGGTAGTCCAATAACTTTTAAACTATGTCTCCTAGGTTTATTTTTTCCAATTCAGTTGTTTGTCCAACAAGATATTTTACATTGTCTTCTATTTTTTCATTGTTTTCTTTTTTTGTTTCTTGATTTCCCATAAAGTCATTAGCATCCATTTGCTCAATTTTAATTTTTAAAGAATTATTTTCTTCAGTGAGCTTTTGTGCCCCCTTTTCCATTTGGCTAATTCTACTTTTTAAGGAGATTTTTTTTCTTCACTGAATTTTTGTGTCTCTTTTTCCATTTGGCCAATTCTTTTAAAGGCATTCTTCTCCTTGTAGGCTTTTTGGACATCTTTTACCATTTGTCCTAGTCTGTTTTTTAAGGTGTTCTTTTTTCAGTATTTTTTATGTCTCCTTTACCAAGATATTGACTCATTTTTTATGTTTTTCTTGCATTATTCTCATTTCTTTTCCTAATTTTTCCACTACCTCTTTTATTTGATTTTCAAAATTCTCAGGCCTTCCATGGCCTGAGACCAATTCATAGTTTTTGTGGAGAATTTGGATGTATGAGCTTTGACTTTGTTACCTTCTGAGTGAGTGTTTTGATCTTCCTTGTAACCATAGTAATTTTCTATGGTCAGAAATTTTTCTGTTGTTTGCTCATTTTCCCAGCCCATTTCTTGACTTTTTGCTCCTTATTAAAGTAGGGCTCTACTTCCAGGACAGAGGGTACACTGTTCCAAGCTTCACAGGTTTCGTGCAGCTGTTTTCAGAGATACTTTAGGGACCTGTGAATTTTCAGTTCTTCCAAGGTGGTATGATCTAAGGAGAAGTGTTTTTATTTCTCTTCTGGCCTCTGCCTTGGTTTGTGAGCAACCACAATCATTCTTTTCAGCCCTAGAACTGTGACAAAGGTCCCAGGTCCACTGTGGCTGCAAGCTCTGGTGTTCCAGTGCACTTCCTCACCCTCAGACTGCCATCCAGGGCTGCAACCTGGGTCTGACTATGGGCAAAGCAACAGAGTCCCATCTCAATGCTGGCAAAGAGACCCATGTAATATCCTTTTGACCAATTGTTTGATGCCTTTGCTGTCTGTGAGCTGAGAGCTTCAGAAATAGCTGCAGCTGCTGCTGATTCAGTGACAGCCAAAGCCTCATCCTGGTTTTCTGAGGATAGGTCTATGCCATCTGGCCTGTGCCAGACTGTGCTCCACTCTCACCCAGGTATGAAAGACTTTTCCTGTTGACCTTCTAAATTCTTTTTGGCTGAAAAATTATTTCATCCCATCCTTTCGTGGGTTTAGCTGCATTAGGAGTTGTTTTTATGACATTATTTAAAGGCGTTTGGAGGGGTTTGGGGGAGAGCTCAGACTAGTCTCTGCCTTTTCTTTGCCATCTTGACTTGCCCCTACCCCACAACTGCTTTTTTATCTTCTTTCATTCCCCCCCACCCTTTATTTAAATAAGGAATGAATCTCTGGGTAGAGGTGTAGAATGTGTGTGTGTATATATGCACACACACACATATATATACATACATATATGTATGTATGTATGTATGTATATGGGCTGTAAAAAGATAAGGCATCAATAAATTTTAACATAAAATTTTCAACTGTCAAAATAGATTGTTTAATTAATAAAACTTTATGTAACTTTTTTGTTTATTCTTGCTTGTGCTACTTACTGCCTAGGTGATATTGGCTAAATTTTTTTATTTTCTTTGCATCTTAGCTCCTCAGCTGTATATAAAAGAGTCCTTATAAACTCAGGACCATGAAAAAAGGCATATAATAAGGGAAATTGTAAAAATTTGGGTAATGATGTAAAAATTCCACTAGATTATTCCTTTATGACGTTTGTACAAGTGTCCTGAGTAAATTTGAAGAGAGAACTGTCACTGAACAAACAGTGATTGGGTATACCCCTGTGTAATTCTTAAAGTACTCAGACCAGTCAGAGCAGCTGAGACAAGAGCCATGAGTATCTTTGAGGGGAGGAGAGGAGATTTTTCTCTCTATAACTTACAGTTGGTTATGGTGTCTAATAGTGGAGCTTCTTGCTTAGTGGGAAACATCTCACCCAGCAGTTGGAGGTTAGTTGAAAAGAGCTTTCAGCTCTTTTGTCCTCAGTGGATGACAGAAGCAGCTTTAAGGAGTGTGACCTTTGCCAGAATAGATAAGTGCTTGCTATATTCTCAAGAGAGCTAGCCCTGAAGATTAAGACTTGAACTTTGTAAGGACTTTACTAGAAGAAAAATTATTTTGAGGTCTTGAAGTACCGGAGTGTGATGGATTTTAAAAGCAAAACAAAGGAGTTTGTATTTTATTGTGGAGATAAAAAAAGGACATCTTGGAGCTACTTAAAGAGAGGAATGACATGGTCACTAAAACCGTGTTTTAGGAATCACACTATGGAAGTTCTGTGGAGGATGGATTAGAGAGGTGAGAGTCTGTGTAAGGAGGCCAATTAGGAAATCATTGCAATAGTTTAGGGGAGAGATGATGAGGACATGAATCAGAGTGAGTTGAGAAAAGTGGGTAGATAAAATTATATATCATGGAAGTAGAACTAATAAGACTTTGTCATTAATTAGAGATAATTGGTGAGAGAGGAGAAGAGACAAGGATAACTGAGGATTTAAACTTGAGTATCTGGGTAAATAATGGTATCCTCAACCTCATTAGGGGAGTTAGGAGAAGGCAAGGGTTTTGAAGGAAAGACAATATTAGAGCTCTATTTTGTTTTTGGAGCCGATGAGTTTGAGATTCCTAGGAGATATCCAGTTGGATTTGATGATGATATGGGACTAGAGTTTAGGAGAAAGATTAAGGCTGAATACACAGGTCTGAGAATTGTCTACATGGACCCATGGGAGGTGATAAGATCACTAGGGGAGAGATTATAGAGAGAGGTAAGAAAAGAGCACTTAGAACAGAACACTGGGGTATACTCAAGAATAGTTCACGTGATCCAGAAAATAACACAGCAAAGAAGATAGAAGAGGAAAAGCTAGAGAGGTAATAGGAAAAACAAATGAGAGCAATGTCATGGATTCCCAGGGAGGAGAGAGTGTTTAGGCATAAAATGTGAGTTACAATTCCTCAATTGATAAATAGTCAAAGGATATAAACAGGCAATGTTACAAAGAAGAAATCAAAATAATTCATATGAAAAAAAATTTCAAACTCATTATTGATTAGAGAAATGCAAATTAAAAAACTTCTAGATATCATTTTACACTTACCAGACTGGCTAAAATGACAGGAGAGGAAAGTGACAAATGTTGGAGATGACATGGAAAAATTGGGACACTAATTCATTGTTGATGGAACTGTGAACTGATCCAACCATTTTGGAGAGCAATCTGGAAGTACACCCCAAGAGTTATTAAACTACTTATCCTTTGGCCCAGTAATACCACTACTTGATCTATTTCCAAAGATGACTAAAGAAAAAGGAACAGAATCTATATGATCTAAAATAGCAGCTCTCTTTGTGGTGGCAAAGAACTAGAAATTGAGGGGGTGTCCGTCAGTTGGGGAATGGCTGAACAAGTTGTGGTATAGGATTGTGATGGAATACTAGTGTGCTATAAGAAATGATAAGTTCAATGATTTTAAAGGAAAAAAAAACATGGAAAGACTTCCATAAAATAATGAAGAGTGAAATAAGCAGAACCAAGAGAACACTGTATACACTAATAGCAATACTGTTTTAAGAATGACTGAGCAAATAAGTTATTTTGTCTATTATAAATACCCAAATAAAGGTCATTTGAAGAAAGATGCTATCAGCATTCAGAGAAATAACTGTTAAGTAGAATTATGCATAGAGTAATTTTACATATGTATGTATGTGTATATATTATATATATTCAAATATTTATAAATATATGTGTACATATATATTTCTGTCTAATGGTAGCCATCTCTAGAGTGGGAGGGAAGGGAAGAAAAAAAGCAAAAAAGAAATTTACATGATGATTTTGTTGTATATTTGAAAGGAATAGCAAGTTGTGCATAGTAGATTTACAGTTTTATGTGCAATCATCTTTTTAATTGTACTATGTTATGGAAATGCTTGTTTTGTTCCATAAATTAAACATGAAATAAATTTTTAAAAAGTGAGTTACAATGTAAAAAGAGGTAAAGAGGTCAAGAAGTATGAAGACTATGAAAAAATCATCAGATGTGGCAACTAAGAGGTTTTTGTGAGGATCAAATGAGTTAACCTAAGTAAAATGCTTTGCAAATGTTAATTCACTATATAAATGATAGTTGTTATTTTTATTATTACTGTTACTGACAGCTGCTCCTAGTTTTAAGAGGGGGACATACAACCAGTAGCTGTCACTCAGAGCCTATTGCAAAACACAAGGTGAGACAAATCAGTGACCAGATAAAATAAGTCAGCGTGAGTCTTTGCTTCCCCGCCTATTTGTCCCTAAGAAATGCTTTAATAATGCCTCTCTTCTCCCTGTGTTCTAAGTACTGGGGGCGGGGGGATACTTGGAAATGCCGGAACAGAAGAGTGGGTAAGGGTGGTGGTGGGGAGGGGGGAGGTAGCTATGTCTATCTCAGTGAAGAGTGGTAGAGCGATGCACTCATTTACACAGTAATTACATGTATATTAAAACTACAAGGATTTAGATATTGCCTGTCTGTATCATAGGTTTCAGAGGATAGAGAATCCAAATAATTGAATTGTTCCAAGGGCTATGAGCAAAACCAACATAATTATGACAATTAATATTTAATTAATTACAATTTACTATTTCAATTAGTATTATGACAATTATCAGTCATCCTATAGGTGTATTTGCAGGAGTAATACAGGAAGGGCAAAACCAAGAGCAAAAGGCACAAAAAGGCTTTGCAGAGAATAGTTGAAATATTGAGTACTTTCTAGTGATGGGGGAAATATTGGAGCCCTTTGAAACTTTCAGCGTCCCACTCAGTCTTAACGAGAAAGAAACATTATATAGAGGCCACCTTATGTCTGAATCAGTTATTGCTCTCAGTTAAGATAGCTCCCTTAATTGGATGTTACCGTATGTCACAGCTCAGTTCCAGTGTGTTTAAAGGAAGTAACAGAGGCAAAATGTCAATAATATTCCATAAAGAATGTGCATCAGAATTGTTCTAAGTGTATTTAATACACAAGCATTGTATAGTGTATATGATGGTATTCCCTGTTAACAATGATTAGGGCACATTGAAATACCATTCAATGGGACTACAATTTTTTTTTTTGGACAGGGGATAGAAATGTAGCAGTTTCCTAAGAACATTTCTCATTTCCTATCTCCTGAACTCTAACAGAGTTGGTAGAATTTGAGGATGAATTAAATAATCTTATCCAGCAGAGCCATAGAAGTTCCTCAGGCTATAAAGGATATTCTAGAAGCAACTTGGATTCCTAATCAGCTCCTAAATGAGTGGGATATCCCACTCATAAATAATCAGTGGGATATTCCTTCTGTGGGTCTGTGGATTGACATAGGTACTGGTAGCTGTCTAATGACTGGCTTTCTGAAAAAAAAAACACATTTATGACCCACTTTTAAATTTAAACTTCTACATTTTAAACCTTTTATACATCACTTTAAGTCTAGATAATTAACAAAAATAAGTAAATTAGGCCCCAATTTCCTGATTTCTGAGGTGTAAATGCTTACAGGGGAAACTTATCAGCTCTAGTGAGCTGGTCTGAGCTGGTTCCTGCATACCACAGAAGAAATATTCAACCTGAACCTTTGTTTTGATGACTTGGACTCTGGTGCTCCCTTGGAAAACTTTTGAAAGGTCAGGGCCAGCAGAGGTTATAGCAAAGAGGAATATTCTGAAGGACAAGAAACACCTAGTTAGGTACTGTAGTTGCTAGAGTTGTGATATTGGGAAAAAAAGTATCTCTTGCAAGACCCAGAATTCCAAGGGGGATTCTTCTATGTTGTGAGAGAGGAGGATAATGTGTAATGCAGGCAAGGAATTATGGAACCATGATAGGGAAGGCTAAACTTAGTGCTGCCTGGTGAGAGCTATATAGAACTGCAGGAAGACTTGTGGAGGAAAATAACACCAGATGCCAGCTGCTGAGAAGTGTGCAAAGCTGCATGACATGCCTGGTATAACTGAAAGTGACTGGGACTGTAGGTGGCCCTTTGGGAGAAGGTTGCTCATTGGAGAGCGTCTATATTTTCCAAGAGTTTTGTGAGGAATTTAATTGCAAGATTTGAAGTCTGGCAAGGAGAACTGGCATAAGCCCTCAGTGAGTAGTAGTAGGAAAGTAATGATTTTTCTGAGAATTAAAAAAAAATTGGTGGGGATGGTGTGATATAAGTCAGATAGATGAGCAATCCCCCAAAGTGAGTCTGCATCCTTGGCATTGTGAAAGCCTCTTAGAGTTAAATACATGAACCGCTTTAGATTATTTTTGTGAATAATTGTGAATACACTATCTCAAGCTTATTTTTTAACCACTCTTCTTAGGTCTTGGTACCAGCAACAGTTATTAAGTACTGAAGAAGATATGTCTATGACATGGACATGCAGAGGCTGTCTCTAAGATATTTCATTTTATCTCAAATTACTTTACACTTTCCTTGTGAATGAATGAAAAGACATTTATTAAGAGTGTATTATATGCCAAGTCATGTGCTAATGACTGGAAACAAAAATAAGTAAGCAAGAAAGTGCTTTCCCTCAAAGAATTCACATTCTAATGGGGAAACCAGACATGGAAGAGATTTTAGGTGAAAATATAAGGGAAAAGGCCTCATGATTATTAGGGTATAATAGAAAAGCAGATGGCAATACATTTTTAACATCATTTCACTGACAAAACCATATCTGTTTCTGATGTTGAAGCATTTGATAGCCATGTTGGTGGTAAGAACTTTCTGTGTCTTCAGTAGTTACTGAGGAGGCAGGGTCTCTAGCATTTTCAGAGACAGTGGGCAGGTCATGTCCCCACAAGGATTGCTTGGATAATGGCTTCAAGAACCCAGCTGAAAGCAGCTTCAGTTGTCTACTTCAGGAGGCATGGCTATTCTCAGGGTTTGGGGGCTTACCTGCTAGTTTATTCAGAGTGATATCAAAGATGGTGGGTCCATTCTACTCAAAGTTTGCATGGGCCAGTGAGCTGGCTGGACTATACAGGATGTAGTGACTGTATTCAGGGTGTGGGGAAGAAGACAACTTTCTTCAGTGTTTTTGGTCTGAAGGTCCTGGACTGTCTCCATCAGAGTGTGAGAGAAGGAGATAGTGTGAGTGATTTGATATACTTGGCACATATGGCCTCTAGTCAGTTTCTCAGGGAGTTGTTACTTTTGCTATCTCGACTTGCCACCTGTATCTGTGGCAGTTAGGGGGAACGACTGGAATCTTCTCCGTATCATTTGTTGTATTCCAATTTTTTTTAAATTTTAATTTATTTATTTATTTTTAGTTTACCACACATGGTTCTACATAATTTTGAGTTCCAGATTTTCTCCCCTCCCTCCCCCCTCCTTTCCCAAGACGGCATGGAATCTCATATAACTACCATGTAACTCTCATATAACTTCGCATTGAATTAATTTATACACTAGTCAAGTTGTGGAGAAGAATTATGACCAATGGAATGAATCATGAGAAAGAAGAAACAGAAACAAAAAAAAAACAAAAAAGAAAAACAAAAAAAAATCCCAAAAACAAAAACAAAAGAGAAGCAAAAAAAGCGAGCATGTAGTGCGCCTCAATCTGTATTCAAACTTCATAGTTCTTTCTCTGGATGAAGATAGCATTCTCCATCGTGAGTCCCCTGGAATTGTCCTTACACCTTAGGTTGCTGAGAAGAGCGAAGTATGTCAGGGTTGGTCCTCATGGAATCCATATATCTGTGGCTGTGCAAAACTTTCTCCTGGCTCTGCTCCGCTCACTCAGCATTATGTCGTGTAGGTTTTTCCAGGTTGTTATAAAGTCTGCATCATCCCTACTTCTTATGACACAATAATATTCCATCACCTTCATATACCACAGCTTGTTCAGCCATTCCCCAATTGATGGGCATCCCTTTGATTTCCAATTCTTGGCTACCACAAAGAGAGCCACTATAAATATTTTTGTACATATGGGTCCCTTTCCCTCTTTTGTGATTTGTTTGGGATACAACCCTAGAAGTGGTATTGCTGGGTCAAAGGGTATGAACATTTCTATAGCCCTTTGGGAATAGTTCCAAATTGCTCTCCAAAATGACTGGATCAGCTCACAACTCCACCAGCAATGTAACAATGTTCCAATTTCCCCACATCCTTTCCAGCATTTATCATTTTCCTGTTTTGTAATTTTAGCCAAACTGACAGGAGAGAAGTGGTATCTAAGAGTTGTTTTGATTTGAATTTCTCTAATCAGTAGTGATCCAGAGCATTTTTTAATATGCCTAGAGATAGCTTTAATTTCTTCCTCTGAAAACTGCCTGTTCATATCCTTTGACCATTTCTAAATTGGGGAATGGCTTGTATTCTTATATATTTGGCTCAGTTCCCTGTATATTTTAGATGTGAGGCCTTTATCAGAGATACTAGTTGCAAAGATTTTCTCCCAATTTTCTGCTTCCCTCCTAATTCTTGTTGCATTGGCTTTTTTTGTACAAAAACCTTTCAATTTAACATAATCAAAAACATCCATTTTGCATTTTGTAATGCTCTCTATCTCTTGTTGGGTCATGAATTCTTTGCTTTTCCATAAATCTGATAAGTAAACTATTCCTTGCTTTCCCAAATTACTTATAGTATCAGCATTTACTCCTAAATCATGAACCCATTTTGACTTTATTTTGGTATATGGTGTAAGATATTGGTCTATACCCAGTTTTTGCCCTACCATTTTCCAATTTTCCCAACAGTTTTTGTGAAATAGTGAATTATTAGCCCAGAAGCTGGCCTCTTTGAGTTTATCAAAGAGTAGATTGCTAAACTCGTTGATTTCTCCTTCTTGCGTACCTATCCTATTCCACTGATCCACCCCCCTGTTTCTTAAACAGTACCAGGCAGTTTTGATGACTGCTGCTCTGTAGTACAGTTTAATATCTGGTATGGCTAAGCCACCTTCTCTAGCATGTCTTTTCATTAATACCCTAGATATTTTAGACCACTTGTTTTTCCAGATGAATTTTGTTATCATTTTGTCCAGCTCAGTAAAATAATTTTTTGGTAGTTCGATTGGTATGGCACTGAATAGATAAATTAATTTAGGTAAAATTGTCATTTTTATTATATTAGCTCAACCTACCCATGAGCAACTGATATTTTTCCATTAATTTAGATCTGATTTTATTTGCGTGAAAAGTGTTTCATAGTTATGTTCATATAGGCCCTGGGTTTGTCTTGGCAAATAGACTCCCAAATATTTTATACTGCCTACAGTAATTTTGAATGGAATTTCTCTTTCTATCTCTTGCTGTTGGGCTTTGTCATTAATGTATAGGAATGCTGAGGATTTATGTTGGTTTATTTTATATCCTGCAACTTTGCTAAAGTTGTTTATTATTTCAAGTAGTTTTTTACTTGATTCTCTAGGATTCTCTAAATAAATCATCATATCATCTGCAGAAAGTGATAATTTGGTTCCTTCTTTTCCTATTCTAATTCTTTCAATTTCTTTTTCTTCTCTTATTGCTATAGCTAATGTTTCTAGTACCAAATTGAATAATAGGGGTGATAATGGACGAACTTGTTTCCCCCCTGATCTTATTGGGAATGCATCTAGTTTATCCCCATTACAAATAATGCTTGTTGATGGTTTTAGGTAGATGCTATTTATAATTTTAAGGAAGGTTCCACTTATTCCTATGCTTTCTAGTGTTTTTAGTAGGAATGGGTGTTGAACTTTGTCAAAGGCTTTTTCTGCATCTATTGAGATGATCATATGGTTTCTGCTAGTTTTGTTGTTGATATGGTCAATTATGCTAATAGTTTTCCTAATATTGAACCAGCCTTGCATTCCTGAAATAAATCTTACCTGGTCATAGTGTATTATTCTCGTGATGAGTTGCTGCAGTCTTTTTGCTAATATTTTATTTAAAATGTTTGCATCAATATTCATTAGAGAAATTAGTCAATAATTTTCTTTCTCTGTTTTGACTCTACCTGGTTTGGGTATTAGTACCATATTTGTGTCATAAAAAGAATTTGGTAGACTCCTTCTTCAACTATTTTCCCAAATAGTCTACAAAGTATTGGAATTAGTTGTTCTTTAAATGTTTGATAGAATTCACATGTAAAACCATCTGGCCCTGGAGATTTTTTCCTAGGGAGTTCATTGATGACATGCTCAATTTCTTTTTCTGATATGGGGTTATTAAAAAATTTAACTTCCTTCTCTGTTAGCCTGGGCAGTTTATGTTTTTGTACGTATTCATCCGTATCTCTAAGGTTGTCAAATTTATGGGCATACAGTTGGGCAAAATAATTCCTAATTATTGTTTTGATTTCCTCTTCATTAGAGGTGACCTCACCCTTTTCATTTTTGATACTGGTAATTTGATTTTCTTCTTTCTTTTTTTTAATCAAATTGGCCAAAGGTTTATCAATGTTATTGATTATTGTTTTTCATAAAACCAGCTCTTTGTTTTATTTATTAATTCAATAGTTTTCTTGGTTTCAATTTTATTAATCTCTCCTTTGAATTTCATTATTTCTAATTTGGTATTTAATTGGGGGTTTTCAATTTGCTCTTTTTCTAGCTTTTTCAGCTGTATGCCCAGATCATTGATCTCCTTTTTCCCTATTTTATTCATGTAGGCATTTAGGGATATAAAACTTCCCCTAAGAACTGCTTTTGCTGCATCCCATAAGTTTTGGTATCTTGTTTCATTATTGTCATTCTCTTGAATGAAGTTATTAATTGTTTCTCTGATTTGTTCTTTGGCCCACTCATTCTTTAGAATTAAATTATTTAGTTTCCAATTAGTTTTTAGCTTATTTTTCTATGGTACTTTATTAAAAATGATTCTTATTGCATCATGATCTGAAAAGGATGCATTGACTACTTCTGCTTTTCTGCACTGGATTGTGAGGTTTTTATGCCCTAGTACATGGTCAATTTTTGAGTATGTGCCATGTACTTTTGAGAAGAAAGTATATTCCTTTTAATCCCAATTCAGTTTTCTCCAGAGGTCTATCATATGTGCCTTTTCTAAAATTCTGTTTACCTCCTTAACTTTTTTCTTATTTATTTTGAGGTTAGATTTATCAAGTTCAGAAAGGGGGAGGTTGAGGTCTCCCAATATTATAGTTTTGCTGTCTATTTCTTCCTGTAACTCCCTTAACCTCTCCTCTAAGAATTTGTATGCCTTACCACTTGGTGCATATATGTTAAGCAATGATATTGCTTCATTGTTTATGGTGCCTTTTAGCAGGATATAATGTCCTTCCTTATCTCTTTTAATTAAATCTGTCTTTGCTTTTTCTTTGTCTGAGATTAGGATTGCTACACCTGCTTTCTTTACTTTAGCTGAGGCACAATATATTTTACTCCAGCCTTTTACCTTAACCCTATGTGTATCCCCCTGTTTCAAATGCGTTTCTTGTAAACAGCATATTGTAGGATTATGGTTTTTAATCCATTCTGCTATCTGCTTCTGTTTTGTGAGAATGTTCATCCCCTGCACGTTCAGGGTTATGATTTCTATCTGTGTCTTTTTCTCCATCCTAATTCCCCCTGTTTATGCTTTTATTTCTCCCTTACCCCTTCTCTTCCTCAACAAAGTTTTGCTCTTCCGGCCGCCTTCCTCAGATAACCCTCCCTCTTTATTCCTCTCCCTTATCTTACCGTTTCCCACTTGCTACTTCTCCTCACCCTTCTGACCAACCCTCCCTTTTTTCCCCCCTTCCCCTCCTACTTCCCCTAGGACAAGTTAGATTTCTAAACTTATCAGGATATGTTATTCCCTTCTTGAACTAGATCAGATGACAGTAAAGCTCAAATACTGCTCTTCTCCCTCCCTTCTTTCCCTCTACTATAATGTTTTTGTGCCACTTCATTTGGTGTAAATTTACCCTTTTCTACTACCTCCTTACTGCTTCTCTCATAGCCCTCCCTTTATATCTCTTACTTATATTTTATATCTTTACATCAGTTAATTTATACAGGCATTCACAACCTATGTATATTCCTTTTAATTGTCATCCTAACTGTACCATTCTCAAGACTGACTTATATGTGTGTGTGTGTATGTATATATATATATATATATATATATATATATATATATATATATATATATATATATCATACATAAGATGATATAATCCCACATAAAGATGTAAACAACCTGCCCTTATTGGTTAATAAAGTTTGTGGGGTTTTTCACCCTGGTTACCTTTTTATGTCTCTCTTGAGTTTTGTATTTGGAGATCAAATTTTCCATTGCATTCTGGCCTTTTCATCAGGAAGGTCTGGAATTCCCTTATTTCATTGAATGTCCATCGCCTTGCCTGGAAAATTATGCTTAGTTTTGCTGGGTAGTTGATCCTTTGTTGTACTCCCAGCTCCTTTGCCCTTCGGAATATCATATTCCAATTTCTCCTGTCTTTTAATGTGGAAGCTGAGAGATCCTGCGTGATCCTGACTGTAGTTCCACGATATTTGAATTGCTTCTTTTTGGCTGCTTGCAGTATTTTCTCCTTGAATTATAGCTCTGAAATTTGGCTATAATATTTCTTGGTGTTTTCAGTTTGGGATCTCTTTCAGGAGGTGATCCCTGAATTCTTTCAATAACTATTTTGCCCTCTGGTTCTAGGACCTCTGGGCAGTTGTCTTTGATAATTTCTTCGAAGATACCATCAAGGCTCTTTTTTTCATGGTGGATTTCCGGTAGACGAATAGCTCTTAAATTGTCTCTCCTCAATCTATTTTCCAGGTCAGTTGTTTTGCCAATCAGATATTTCACATTTTTTTCTATTTTTTCATTCTTTACATTTTGTTTTACTGCTTCTTGATGCCTCATAGATTCATTAGCTTCTACTTGCTCAAGTCTAATTTTTAATGAGTTAGTGTTTTCATTTTGCTTTTGAGTCTCCTTTTCCAATTCTTTGATTTTACCTCTCATGGTGTCATTTTCTCTCTCTAGATTCTGAATCTCCATAGCCATTTCACCAATCTTTTTTTCCATATTTTCTTTTAGCTCCCAAGTTTGGTTTTTAAAATCCTCCTTTAGTTCTTTCAGCAGTGCTTTTTGGGCTGGAGACCAGTTCATATTACCTTTTGAGGTATCCGATGTATCTACAGTATCATTGCTGCCCTCTTCTATGTTGGTATTTTGATCCTGCCTGTCTCCATAAAAGGAATCTATTGTCCTCAGTTTTTTTGTGTTCTTCTTCATGTTGGATTGCCTTTTCCTGGCTTTACAACGAATTTCTACCTTTGGGCCTCAGGGCTTTCTGTCCCAGCTTTCTTATTCTGGGCATTGTGAGTCTAGAATTTTAGCCTTCAGTTTCCTGAGGTGTGGGGGCGGGGCCTGGCTCTCTGTCTTCTCACTCCCTATGGGTGCTCTGCAGCCCTTGCTTATCAGCAATGGTCTCAGCTGTTTGTTGTTTGAGCTGATGTCTGGCACTTCCCCTGGGGGAGCAAGGTTACTTCTGGGCTCCTGGCGTTGATCCCCTGCCGACTCTGCCCCTCTGGGACTGATGAACTTCTACTATTTGACCACTGAAGCCCCACTACTTTCTGCTCAGTTCCAGTGTTCTTTTTTTTTTTTTCCCCCGAGGAATTCTCTGGTTGGGGAGGGGAGGGATTAGAGCTGTTTACCTGGCTATTAAGCATCCCGGAAGTTCAAGAAGCTGCATATGTTTGGGCTGCAAGCCTCTGGAGTCGGTGTTTTCACGGCCAGTAGCGTTGCGCTGTCTCTTGTCGCTTCCACAGACTGCCGTCCTGTGTTGGGAGGCCTGGGGATCTCTTTCGGTTTCTGGCACCCAGCTTTCTCCCAGCCTGTCTCCCACGTGGATTTCCCGGCCAGCCACTTCCGCCTTGGTCTGGAGCAGCTCCGCACCGAGCACTCTCCGAGCCTACAGGTTCGTGCCTCCGGCCTTTCAGACTCTCCCGGCTCGGAAATTTGCCCCATGCAGACTCCTTGCGGTTTCTGACTCTCTCAAATCTGCTCAAATTCACTTTTTTATAGGAATCTGACAGACCTTGTGTGAGAGCTCTGGTAAGACGCTGCCTTCATGTGGCCATCTTGGCTCCCCCCCTTGTAATCCAATTTTTATTGCAGTGGCCTGCACACTCATTTTAACACGCCTAGTGGATTACAAGTTTTTTGAAGGTATGAACTCACACTGTCCCTACTGTCCCCCACAGTAAATTATCTGTTATTTTAACACATATATATATATATGTATATACATGTATATATAGATGTATGTATATGTATATGTGTGTATATATATGTATATATATATATATATATATATATATATACATATCTGAGAGAGTCTCCCTTTCTTTTCTCTTTTAATTTTGTTCTCAATTCCATGTAAAAGTTTTTAAAATTTTTTTTTTGCATTTTGGATTCCAAATTCTCTCCCTCTCTCCTTCACCTCCCCCCTCCTTGAGAAGGCAATTTGAAGGATCACGACAAGGCTATATATTTTAACTTATTTATTTAGCTTATATGCAGAGGACATCATGCAAAATGCCGGGCTGGATGAATCAATAGCTGGAATTAAGGTTGCTGGGAGAAATGTCAACCATCTCAAATGTGTAGATAATACCATTCTGATGGCAGAAAATGAAGAGGAATTAAGAAGTCTCTTGATGAGGGTGAAAGAGGAGAGACTAAAAGCTGATCTAAAACTCAACAACAACAACAAACTAAGAATTTGGCAACTGGTCCCATCACTTCCTGGAGAAAAGAGGCAGAAGAAATGGACTCACTTTCCCAATGAAAAATTGAGGGCAAATGGTGAATGGGATGGCAGAGGATGAGATGGATAGATAACATGGAGGATGCAGTGAACATGAGCTTGGACAGAATTTGGGAGACTGTGGAGGATGGAAGGGCTTGCCACGTTATGGTCCATGGGTTCCTAAAGAGTTGGACATGACTGAACAACAACAACAAATACACATGAAGTCATGTAAAACATTTCTCCATTAGCCATGTTGCAAAAGAAAACAAAGACACCCTCCACACCTTAGTCCTCCAGGAAGTAAAAAAAAAACAACAAAAATGCTTCAACCTGCTTTTAGACTGTATCAGTTCTTTCTCTCGAGGTAGATAGAATTTTTCATCATAAGTCCTTCGAAATTGTCATGGATCATTGTATAACTAAGTCATTCACAGCTGATTATTTATTGTACAATATTGCTGTTACTATGTATACTGTTCTCCTGGTTCTGCTCACTTCGCTTTGCATGAGTTCATAAAAGTTTTCCCAGATTTTTCTGAAACCATTCTGGTCATCATTTCCTATAGTACACTAGTATTCCATCACAATCATATACCTCAACTTGTTCATCCATTCTCCAATTGATAAGCATCCCTTCAATTTCCATTTCTCTGGCACCACAAAAAGAGCTGTTACAAATATTTTACATATGGCTCCTTTCCCTTTTTTAGAAAAACCTCTTTGGGGTACAGACCTAGTAGTGGTATTGCTGGGTATTAGGGTATGCACAGTTTTATAGATCTTTGGGCATGGTTCCATAGTTCCAAATTGCTCTTCAGAATGGTTGGATTAGTTCAAAACTTCATCAACAATGCATTAATGTCCCAGTTTTCCCACATCCCCTCACACATTTGTCATTTTTCCTTTTTTGTCATATTAGCTAATCTGATAGGTATGAGGTGGTGTCTCAGGGCATTTTTTTTCATTAGACCATAGAGAGCTTTGATTTCTTCTTCTGAAAACTTCATGATCATATCTTTTGATCATTTAACAATTGGGAAATGACTCAAATTCTTATAAATTTGATTCAATTTTCTATATATTTGAGAAATGAGGTCTTTATCAGAGAAATTTTCTGTAACTATGTCCCTCCACCCCAGTTTCCTATTTCTAAGGCTGGCTACAATGCTTTCCTTTGTGCAAAACCTTTTTAATTTTAGGTAATCAAAATTATTCATTTTACATGTCATAGGCTCTCTTCAGCGAAGTTGCAGGATATGATAAACCCACATAAATCATCAGCATTTCTATATATTAGCAACAAAGTTTAGCAGGAAGAGAGTAAAGAAATTCCATTTAAATAACTGTAGACAATATAAAATACTGGGGAGTTCACCTGCCAATACAAACCCAGGAACTATGTGAACACATTTACAAAATACTTTTCACACAAATAAAGTTAGATGTAAACAATTGGAAAAATATTAATTGCTCATTGGTAAGCCAAGTCAACATAATAAAAATGATAATTCTACCTAAATTAATCTATTCAGTGTCACACCAATCAAACTACCAAAATATTATTTTATAGAACTAGAAAAAATGATAAAATTTATCTGGAAGAGCAAAAGGTCAAAGATATTGAGGGAAATGGAAAAAAATGTGAAGGAAGGTGGTCTAGTCCTACCAGGTCTCAAATTGTATTATAAAACCAGCATTCTATATTGTCTGTACTTATTTTAAAAAGAATTTCTCTTTTTATCTCTTCCCACTGGCCTTCGTTGCTAATGAATAGCAATGCTGATAATTTATGTGGGTTCATATCCTGCAACTTTGCTGAAGTTATTAATCATTTCAACTAATTTTTTAGTTAATTCTGTAGGATTCTGTAAATATACCATTGTATCATTTTCAAAGAGTGATGGTTTTGTTTCCTTATTTTATTTGTTGTTCAGTTATATCTGACTCTTTGTAACTCCATATGGGATTTTTCTTGGCAAACATACTAGCATGTTTTGCCATTTTTTTCTCCCAGGGATTAAGGCAAAGAGAGGTTAAATGACTTGCCCAGGGTCACACAGCTAGTGATTGTCCAAAGCCAGATTTGAACTCAAGTTTTCCTCACTCCAGATCCAGTGCTTTATTTACTGAGCCACCTAGCTGTCTTCAGCTGCCTATTCAAATCTGTTCAATTTCTTTTTCTTGTCTTATTGCTATAGCAAGCAGATGTAGTACGATATTGAATAACAGTGGTGATAATAGGTATCCTTGATTTAACCCTGATCTTATAGCTTATCTCTATGTCAGATAATGCATGCTGATGGTTTTAGATAGATAATTCTTATAATTTTAAGGAAAGCTCCATTTATTCCTGTGCTTTCTAGTAGTTTTAACAGGAAGCAGTATTGTATTTTTTCAAAAACTTTTTCTGCATCTATTGAGATTTTCATATGATTTCTATTAGTTTTCTTACTGATATGGTCAATTATGCTGATAGTTTTCCTAAAACTGTCCCAGCCCTGCATTTCTGATATAGATTTTATCTGGTTATAGTGTATGATCTTTGTGACAAATATAACTGTAATCTTCTTTCTTTTGCATCAGTATTAATTAGGGAAATTGGTCTTTAGCTTTCTTCCTCTATTTTTGCTCTTCCCAGTTTAGTTATCAGTATCATATTTGTGTTGGAAAAGGAATTTGGTAGGCCTCTTCTTTGCCTATTTTCCCAAATACTTTATGTTGTATTAGAGTTAATTATTCCTTAAATGTTTGGTGAAATTCACTTGTGAATCCCTCTGGGTCCTGGGGATTTCTTCTTAGAAAGTTCATTTATGGCTTATTTAATTTCTTTTTTTTTCTAAGGTAGAGCTATTTAAGTATTCTATTTCCTCTTCTATTAATCTGTGCAATTTATATTTTTGTAAATATTTATCCATACCACTTAGATTGTCAGATTTATTGGCATATGGATGGGCAAAATAGCTCCTAGTAATTGCTTTAATTTCATCTTCATTGGTGGTGAATTCACCCTTTTTTATTTTTGATACTGATCATTTGGCTTTCTTTTTTAATCAGATAAACCAATGGTTTATTGATTTTGTTGTTTTTCTTCAAAGCAGTTACTAGTTTTACTTATAGTTGAATGGTTTTCTGATCTCTCCTTTCGTTTTTATGATTTTCAACTTGGTGTTCAATTGAGGATTTATAATTTGTTTTTTCTAGTTTTTTAGCTGAATGACCAATTCATTAGTCTGTTATTTATTTTCTTGATGTGAGCAGTTAGAGATATAAATTTTCTCCTAAGTACTTCTTTGGGCAGCATTTCATAAATTTTGATATGTTGTCTCATTGTTGTCATTCTTTTCAATGAAATTATTAATTTTTCTGTAATTTTCTCATTGACATACTCATCCTTTAAAGTTAGATTTTTTCTGATTAATTTTTAATCTATGTTTCCATGGTCTTTTATTGAATATATTTTTATTGTATTAAAGTCTGAAAAGGATGCATTTAATATTTCTGGTTTTCTATATTTGTGAGGTTTTTAATAGCCCAACACATGGTCAGTGTTTTGTGAAAGTTCCACGTATAGTTGAAAAAAAGTATACTTCTTTCTATTCTCATTCAGTTTTCTCTAGGGGTTTATCATACCTAAATTTTCTAAAGTTCTTTTCATCTCCTTAATTTTTTTCTTGTTTATTTTATAGTTATATTTATCTAGTTCTGAGAGGGGAAAGTTAAGGTCCCTCAGTATCATAATTTTGTTGTCTATTTCCTCCTGTAACTCATTTAATGCTTCCTTTAAGAATTTGGATGCTATGCCATTTGGTGCATATATGTATAGTATTGATATTATATTGTGTATGTGGTAGCTTTTAGCAAAATATAATTTTTCTGCTTATCTTTTTAAATTAAGTCTATTTTGAATTTTATTTGTCTGAGATCATGATTACTACCCCTACTTTTTTTTAACCTCAGCTGAAGCATAATAGATTCTGCTCTAGCCCCTTATTTTTATGCTGTGTGTCTCTCTGCTTCAAGTGTGTCCCTTATAAACCACATATTGTTGGATTCTTATTTTTAATCCTTTCTGCTACCCACTTCCATTTTATGGGTGAGTTCATCCCATTCACATTCATAGTTATGATTATTAACTATGCATTTCCTTTTATTTTTTCTGTTTATCCTTCTCTTTCTCTTTTTACCTCATCCTTCCTCCAGAATATGTTTTGCTTCTGACCACTACCTCCCTTAATCTTCTCTCCCTTCTATCAGCCCCCCTCCCCTTCCTTTTTCCCCTTCTCCTTCCATGTAGGATGATAGATTTCCATACCCAACTGAGTGTGTATGCTATTCCCTTTTTGAGCCAGTTGTGTTGAGAGTAAGGTTCAAGCATTGCCTGACACTTCCCAATCACCTCCTCCATTGTAAAAGCTCTTCCTTTGTGTCTTTTTTTAAAATGTGAGATAATTCCCCCTATTCTTCTTCTCCCATCCCACAGTGCATTCCTCTTTATTATCCTTTAATTAATTTTTTTGAAATTATCCCATTATTGTCATCTCACACCCATGCTCTATGTATTGTCCTTCTACTGCCCGAACAATCATGGAGTTCTTAAGAGGTACAATTATCATCTCCCTGTACAGGAATGTAAATGTTTTAACCTTATTGAGTCCCTTATGACTTCTCTTTCACATTTACCTTTTAATACTTCTCTTGATTTTTTTGGCAAAAAAAAAACATTTGAAGTATTTAAAAGTCAGATTTTCTGTTCAGCTTAGTTTGTTTCATCAGGAATACTTGAAAGCCTTCATTTCCTTAAATATACATACCGCCCCCCCCCCCCCACCGAAAGATTATATTACGTTTTGGTGTATAGGGGTTTTTTGGTTGTAATTCTAGCTCCTTTGCCTTCTGGAATATCATAATCTAAGTCCTCTGCTCCTTTAATGTGGAGGCTGCTAGATCTTGTGTGATCCTGACTGTGGCTGCACAATATTTGAATTATTTTTTTCCGGCTGCCTTCCTTGCATCTCTCTATTCCACCCCCCCCCTCCATTTTCTTCTTCCTCTGTTATTTGATTTTTTGAATCATTTTTGAACTTTTCTAGGAGTTCTTGTTGGGCTTGTATATAATTCACACTTTTATTTGAAACTTTTCTTATAGATGGTTTGACATTTTTCTCTTCTTCTGGGTTTGTGTCTTGATCTTCCCTTTTACCATAATAACTTGTTATGGTCAGTTTCTGTTTTTTCATTTGCTTGTTTTTTGTCATTTGACTTTTAACCTGATGTTAAAGTTGGATTCTACTCCCAGGCTGGAGGGGGCACTGTCCTAACCCTCAGGCCTTTCTTGCTGTGGTTTTCAGAGCTAGTTCTGGTTGGGGGTGGGGAGGTCTATAAGTTTTTGATGCTTCTTAGGTGCTATGATTTAGGGAAAAATGTGGTCACTACTCTCCTGGCCTCTGCTGTGTTCTTTCCCTAGGAAGGGATCTTGTTCTGTTGTAGCCCTTGACATTAGCATTACTCCTGGCTCTGGGACTATGGCCAGATCACCTGCTCACCTGCAGCCATGATTACTAGTCCCTTCCCTTTGTCTTGGAATTGAGACTAGAATCCTTACTTTCCCACTAGTGACTGTAAGCACTCCTGCACCCCTCTCAGCCCAGGAAGCGCATTGCGGGCCCCCTGCTACCACACACACTGTCACTCCTTTTAATACTGGGAGTGTGACCAAAAACTGCATATGGTCAATGTAAATAGGTTCTGAACTCAGTGCCAGCAGAGGGTCCCCCTCAATCTCCTTCAGATCAGTCATTCAAACTCTTCAGCACCATTCTTCAGTTGAGAACTCCCCAAAATATTGCTGCTTCCAAAGTAGCCTCCTCCAAGCGCCCCCCCCCTGCCCCAGCTTGCAGGGGGCATGGCCTGCCCTGCTGCTCTGTTTGGTGAGTGGTCTGCCCTGCATTCCAGGCTTGTCTGAATCCCACCCAGTGAGACAGACCTTTCCTGCTGACCTCCTAAAATGCTCTGGGCTGGAAAACTCTTTCACTCCACTTTTTTTGTTGTTGTTGTTGGTTCTGCTGCTACAAAACCAATCTGAAGCATTATTTTTGGGAGAGCTTCACTGAGTATTTTGCTACTCAGCTGTCTCAGCTTCAGGCTTTCCCCTATCTTTTCATAATTGCTGCTCATAGACCTGCTTCCACTGCTCATCAGCATGGAAGCTTTGACTTGCTCTGTTTCCAACCTCGATAGGCTGAACCCTACTTAGGGAGCCTGGTGGCCTCCCATTCCTGGAGGCTCATCATATCAGTGCCAGACCATGCCAATCCAATCAGCTTAGTCCTACTGCATCTCAGAACTCGTGAACTCAAGAGATCCACAGGTCTTATCCTTCCTAGAGGTAAGAATTAAAGATAGGCACCACCACATCTTTAATGTATCCTTAATATAAACTCCAATATATTTAGAGGTGAGTGGTATTGTCTATTTTAGTTATAAAAATCAAAGTGGAAAATCACAGTCTTCTTTTCTTAAAGTAATTGCATATGCTAGCTATTTTGTTTCTTGTTATACATGATAGAGTTGCAAGGGAACTCAAATGTCATCAGGTCTAACCTCTTCATTTTATGTGAGAGGAACCTAAGATGTTGAGAGATTCAGTAACTGGCCCATGGTCATACAGGTAGGAAGTATTTGGGGCAGAATTTGAACCCATGTATTCCACAACATTCAAGTTTATTGCTTTAGTAAGTAAAACAGTCCACTTGCCCCACTGGCTTTGGTGATGTTTATTGTTTCTCAAATATACTTTATCATTCATAGTATCTCTATTATTTTATATTATCCAAATTCACCATATTATTAAGTTGTTTGATTGCATATTGTTCATTTCTCCATGATTTGTTATCTAAAGTCTATGCTTTAGTTAGCCTTGATAAAAATACAATCACATCATCATTTTAAAAATGTAGCTACAGAATTACTCCTGAAGAAAAATATGGGTCTAATATGCATAATTTGTATTTCTTATATAATTGAGGTTCCCATCTATCTCAGAGTTGCATATGATGAGCTAAGTATGCTCAAACTACAAAAATATACTTTTTGTTAACACAATTTGAATTGAGTTTTCTTAGCTAGTTATTTAAATTGAGTTGATTTAAATCAACTCTTTCTCTAATTCAGGATAATAAAAGTGTTCCAAGATGATTTTAAATCCATTCTGAGAAACACTGGTAAATCCCTTTATAATTAACTCTATCTAGAGAAAGTTAAAATGATAATTTTCTTTCTGGCTGCCTTGTGCCTGTCAGGGGGATAGGGAGGACAAAAGCCTCCAAAGAAAAAAAATGCCCTATTTTATTTGTGAATTTCAAGTCATTTTTCATTTTTGCCAAATCCCATTGTATATTAGCTATTTTCTTAAATATCTTAAGGAAAAGCATTTGAGGAATGTCTCTTATTTGTTTTGACAGTGGAGAGGCGGATTTGTTCTAGGGGAAGGAATACCGGATTTGAAATAAGAACACCCTGGTTTAAAGCTTAGCTCCTCTGTAATTTTGGGCAAGTCTCTAAAACAAGACTGTCTTAGCCTTTCTTTTCTCCTATGTAACATGGGGACATATTTACATTGTAGATTTTTTGGGGGAAAGTATTGCACACCTTCCATTATTATATGAATTAGAGTTATTAATCTCATATTTTTATTTTGTTTCATCTAAAGTCTTAGGGGAAGTAGAAAACAGGAGAACTAGGAAGGTACTATTGTCTGCCAATTGCCTTTTCCATATTTTACTGATAATCAAAGTTCCCTTAATAAAAACAGTTTTGTTGAAAGGCAATATAGTATGGTGGAAAAAGTCCTTGACTAAAGGACAAAATGCATTGAATGGTATATTTGTCATTTTGCTAGCTTCGTGACTTTGGGCAAACTGTGTGTCCTCTCTGAAACTATTTGTTGATATCTAAAATGATAACATGACCCTTCCTTTGAACCTTGTAGATTTGTAGTGAGGATCAAATGAGAATGTCATTTTTGTAATAGCAAAGTATTTTATAAATGAATGCAAAAATTATAATTGTTTTATTCACAACTGTAGAGTGGCTCAAAATGCAAATAAGCTTTGAGAGAATGTTGGCTTACAGACACACTGACACAGTGAACAAGGATAGGAGAATGACCATCACTGAGTTGTTAAGAAACAGCGTTATCACGGGCAGAGAAGTTGAATGAGGCAAATGTCATCTCACTAAACCTTAATGTCACATGTGTAGTGCACTGTTTCTGACTCTGGGCCAAAGTCCCTCACCTACTTAGTGCTGCTCTTACAAACCCCTTTCTGTTCCCTGTTGATCTTGAAATTGATTATACTCTGAAATTTAACTTGCCTTAGCATAGAATCTTTTTCTTTCTCTCAGATCACAGAGAGCCAAGCCATCGGGGAAATATAGGGAGGTAGCAGGAGACCAGCTGCAAGTGAGTAAAAGATAGGTAAATATAATTAGAAAATTAGAGTTTTACCTCTGGATTAGTTTCTCTTCACTTCTATCTTATAGCATGGCAGGAAAATACCCAGTAACAATTAGCAACTGATAGTACTGTATCATCCAATTTGAGAAAAGAGAGGGTAGGCCACTCTAAGTAAAGTAGGCTGACAGGACTGGAGTTTCTGAAAGAACTTAGTTCCTCAATTAATCCCTCCCAAATACTGAAACAAAATCACCAAAGGCACAAGAATGAGAAGTAAAAGAAAGTAACCCTAAAAATGAAAGGGAAATAACATCACAGAAAGGTAAATTGAATTATCACAGAAGTGAACTCATATAACAACAATGTTGCTAGCAGCTGTTACAGGGATGAAAGACCAACAATAAGAGCACACAGATGGGCTGCTAGCACAGGTTCTTTGATCTGCTTTTCTAAGGAAAGGAACTTTAAGGGGTTTACAATCTCGCTTTAATTAAACATACATATATCTTAGTTTGGGGGAAAAAGTCAGCACCCTGAACTTCAGAGCAAATACAAACAGAAACTACAAACAGATCAACAGATAGGCTTTGTCTGATCAAGACATCGCATACATATTTACCAAAAAGAGAAGCGCCAACATCTGGGTTATCAAAGCTGGGGAGCTCTTAGCAATGGCTACCCAGAGTCTCATCTGGTCAAATCACATGGCACTCTTCCAGTGAGTGAGAGCCCCAAGACAAAATGCCAACCTCAGATCTTATATACCCTTCTCAGGGTCAGAGGGCATCACAACTATGTGACTCAAACCTATATGAATTAGGCTTTCTTGTTTCTTAAGCAGGCCAAAGACTCTTGATTCAATCAGAGAAACAAAAGACAACAAAAGTGCACTTTGCTTGCCATTATATTTGAAAGGCAAGACTTATCAAAGGTACTTGGTTACTTTAGCATTCTAAAAGAGAAAACAAAAAAGTCCCACCCTAATTACCATAATAACCCATAACAACAAAATGCTCCAAAGGGAAACCAAAGAAAAGACAAAGACAAAAAGTGTATTAACATTGACAATGATCACTGAAACTGTATGTATATGAGTGTGTATACACACACACACACACACACACTCACACACACGCACACACGAATGCAAAATAGGGAAGCAGCAACAGAAACATCAAAACAAATTCAAAATATAGAACAACGGAAAAAAATACTTGATAACTTTTCAAGCAAAGGCTATAAAACTAGAGGACAGAGTATAAAGAATCATTAGATTTCCCAGGAAATATAGAGCCTGAAACGGTCTGACCAGTGAATTTCAGGAAATCACACAAGAAAATTTCTTTAAGCCATTGGAACCAAGAGATGGCCCAAATCCATAGTACAACAACAGGGATGAATCCCACATGTGACTAAAATCAAACCAAACCAAAACAAAATACATTGCCATCAATCTTTAAGACTAGGATGCTAAAAAGATGATTTTAGAAGCAGGAAAGAAAAAAATACCAACCAATTTAAAAGTATTTAGCATCTATCATGTGTCAGGAAGTATGTTAAATCCTAAGGATACACATACAAAAATGAAGTAATCCATGCCCTCAAGAAACTTAGGATCATTCTTTCCTATTAATGTAAATCAACACAGAATTTAAATTAGAAACAATAATTACCACTATGATTCACAACGTAAATTTTATAGAGGAGTAGCTAAATAACAGAAGTGTTGCTTTAGTCAGCAATTATCTCAATGTAATTTCCTTGAGCAGCAATGAAGAGAAGTATGTGTGTATACATGAAGAACAAGGAAATAATGAAAGTGTTGGTTACATTAAAAAGTACACCATGTGACCATCACAGCATAAAAAAGTGATTTTTGACCTTAACAACAACTTCCTTACTGTAAGCTTCATAGGAAAAACAAATTTTCAATAGTATTGTTTGCATTAAAAACTAAAGTGACAATGGGGGCATGAGGGATAATAAATATACAAGATCATTATTATTGTCATCAAATAATACTACCAACAAAAATTAAGTTATGGATGAGGTGGGAGAGAAAAAAAATTAGTATCACAGTTTAAGGACGAAACAAATAGATTATAGAATCATAACACAAAACTAATATCTAGAACATAAGGAAAGGTAAGAAAGTTGAGTCTTTGAAAAACTTCAGAAGTATAATAGAAATTCTTAAAACTCTATTTAGTATTCTATTTATATGTGCAAGCACATTTACGTGTTTGTGAAACCATTAGGATATCCTTAGTTGCAGCGAAATAAAGTAGATGTTAGTCTATGCTGTAACTAAATCAAATAATAGGATATAAAGAGAAAAAAAAACACACTATAGTTATAACCTTGGATGCCAATGAACATATCATAAATAGATTAAATTTCTGTATAAAAAGAAAAAATCCTTAAGCTCATAAGACAGAAACATAAATAGATTTAAATAGGATAGAGAGTGGACTAAATTTTGCTATCTTTAAGTTGCCTTAAAATATCAGGAATTTTGGTCATGATATTAAATGAAATATGGACAAATAGAATTCCATATGTACATATAATTATACAATGTATAATATAGTACAACATAATACGAATGACAATGTAATACAACATGAGATAAAACATATGATAAGAAATGATATAATGTTATTATTCATTGTAATCAAGTAGGAGTTTTAAGAGGAATGCAAATATCATTTAATATGGTGAAATAATTAGCATAATAAATCCTGTCAGTAATAAAAACACATGCTTATCTCAATAGCTGTAGGAAACAGTCTTTGATAAAATACAATGCCAATTTATTTTAAGATACTTTTTTTAAAAACCTAATAAGGAAAGTATTATCCTTTGACATTATAGAAAAGCATTTATGGGGGCGGAGCCAAGATGGCGGCTGGTAAGCACGGACTAGAGTGAGCTCCCTACCCGAGTCCCTCCAAAAACCTATAAAAATGGCTCTGAACCAATTCTAGAACGGCAGAACCCACAGAACAGCAGAGGGAAGCAGGGCTCCAGCCCAGGATGGTCTCTGGGTGAGGTCTATTCCACACGGAGCTGGGAGCTGGGAACAGAGTGGAGCAGAGCCCAGCCTGAGCGGCGTGGACCAACAAGTTCCGCAACCGGGCAGAGCATGCCCTAGCGCCCTGATTCAGTGAGCTGCGGCAGTTACCAGACTCCTTGACCCACAAACACCAAAGGCTGCAGAGAAGGTTAGTGGGAAAAGCTGCGGGAGTGGAAGGAGTTCATGGTTCGGCTTCCAGCCCCGGGGGCAGCGGAAGTGGGGCAGCTACAGCTGTTGTTACTTCCGGCTCCAGGCCCACCTGGTGGGAGGAATTAAGTGGCGGATCAGAGCAGGAGTGCAACAGCCTGCTGAAGATCTAAGACCAGTCTGGACTGGGGGTCCTTGGGGAAGGAGGAGTGCGGCTCTGACAGAGCTGGCACCTCCCCCCCAAACGTAGAACATAGAACTCGTTAGTCTACAAGCAGTCATACGCCACTGAAAAACTCAAGGGTCAAGTTAGTTGGTTGGGAATATGGCCAGGCAGCGAAAACGCACCCAGATTCAGTCTCAGACTTTGGATTCTTTCTTTGGTGACAAAGAAGACCAAAACATACAGCCTAAAGAAGACAACAAAGTCACAGAGCCTACAACCAAAGCCTCCAAGAAAAACATGAACTGGCCCCAGACCATAGAAGAACTCAAAAAGGATTTGGAAAAGCAAGTTAGAGAAGTAGAGGAAAAATTGGGAAGAGAAATGAGAAAGATGCGAGAAAACCATGAAAAACAAGTCAATGACTTGCTAAAGGAGACCCAAAAAAATACTGAAAAATACACTGAAGAAAACAACACCTTAAAAAACAGACTAACTCAAATGGCAAAAGAGCTCCAAAAAGCCAATGAGGAGAAGAATGCCTTGAAAGGCAGAATTAGCCAAATGGAAAAGGAGGTCCAAAAGACCACTGAAGAAAATACTACTTTAAAAATTAGACTGGAGCAAGTGGAAGCTAGTGACTTTATGAGAAATCAGGATATTATAAAACAGAACCAGAGGAATGAAAAAATGGAAGACAATGTGAAATATCTCCTTGGAAAAACCACTGACCTGGAAAATAGATCCAGGAGAGAGAATTTAAAAATTATTGGACTACCTGAAAGCCATGATCAAAAAAAGAGCCTAGATACCATCTTTCAAGAAATTATCAAGGAGAACTGCCCTGATATTCTAGAGCCACAGGGCAAAGTAGTAATTGAAAGAATCCATCAATCGCCTCCTCAAATAGATCCCAAAAAGAAATCTCCTAGGAATATTGTTGCCAAATTCCAGAGCTCCCAGATGAAGGAGAAAATACTGCAAGCAGCCAGAAAGAAACAATTTGAGTATTGTGGAAACCTAATCAGAATAATCCAAGATCTGGCAGCTTCTACATTAAGAGATCGAAGGGCTTGGAATGCGATATTCCGGAGGTCAATGGAGCTAGGATTAAAACCTAGAATCACCTACCCAGCAAAACTGAGTATCATGTTCCAAGGCAAAATATGGAGTTTCAATAAAATAGAGGACTTTCAAGCTTTCTCAGTGAAAAGACCAGAATTGAATAGAAAATTTGACTTTCAAACACAAGAATCAAGAGAAGCATGAAAAGGTAATCAAGAAACGGAAATTGCAAGGGACTTACTAAAGTTGAACTGGTTTGTTTACATTCCTACATGGGAAGATGATGAGTATGATTCATGAGACCTCAGTATTAGGGTAGTTGAAGGGAATATGCATATATATATATATATATATATATATGTTTATGTATATATATAAGTGAATGTGTATGTATGTATATATCTATGTGTATATGTATGTATGTGTATGTATGTGTGTATATATATATATATGTGTGTGTTTATATCTATATATGTAAAAGAGAGAGCAGACACAGGGTGAGTTGAAGATGAAGGGAAGGTATCTAAAAGAAATAAAATGAAATTAAGGGATGAGAGAGTAACATACTGAGAGAGGGAGATAGGGAGAGATAGCATGGGGTGGATTATCTCGCATAAAGGTGGCAAGAGGAAGCAGTTCTATGGGAGGAGGGGAGAGGGCAGGTGAGGGGGGGAATGAGTGAACCTTGCTCTCATCAGATTTGGCCTGAGGGGGAATACCATACATACTCAGTTGGGTATCTTACCCCACAGGAAAGAAGAGGGAGGAAGATAAAAAAAAATAAAAGGCGGGGGGATGATGGAGGGGAGGGCAGATGGGGGTGGAGGTAATCAAAACAAACACTTTGGAAAGGGGACAGGGTCAAGGGAGAAAATTCAATAAAGTGGGATGGGTTGGGAAGGAGCAAAATGTAGTTAACCTTTCACAACATGAGTATTGTGGAAGGGTTATACATAATAATACATGTGTGGCCTAGGTTGAATTGCTCAACTTCTTAGGGAGGGTGGGTGGGAAGGGAACAGGGAAGAGAATTTGGAACTCAAAGTTTTAAAATCAGATGTTCAAAAACAAAAAAAGTTTTTGTATGCAACTAAAAAATAAGATACACAGGCAATGGGGCGTAGAAATTTATCTTGCCCTACAAGAAAGGAAGGGAAAAGGGGATGAGAGGGGAGGGGGGTGATAGAGGGGAGGGCTGAGTGGGGAACAGGGCAACCAGAATATAAGCCATCTTGGAGTGGGGGGGAGGGTAGAAATGGGGAGAAAATTTGTAATTCAAAATGTTGTGAAAATCAATGCTGAAAACCAAATATGTTAAATAAATAAATTGCATAAAAAAAATAGAAAAGCATTTATTGGAAGTGAAAAACTACCATTATAAATAGTTGAAAAACTTTCCTATTAAGGACATAAGTAAAGTATGTCTGCCCATTATTACCATTATTACTTGGCATCTTTTTTCTTTTTTCCTTCTTTAATTTCTTCTTTCCTTCTTTGATTCTATTTCTTTATTTCCTTGCGTCCTTCTTTCTTTTCTTCCTTCCTTGCTTCCGTCCTTCCTTCCTTCCTTCCTTCCTTCCTTCCTTTTCTTCCTTCCTTCCTTTCTTCCTACCTTCTTCTCTCCTTCTCTCTCTCTTTCTCTCTCCTCTCCTTTCTTTTTCTTTTCTTATTAAGCATTTACTATAAGCCCAGAAATTAGGTGCTAAGGCTACAAAGAAAAAAACTAAATTTTCCTCAAGAAACTTGGACATTTTAACTATTGCAATAAGGCAAGAATAATAAAATAAAGCAATGTTATTGTCAAACTGAAGATTTAAACATCTCTATTTCCAGATGGTGTTGTTTTATTAAAAAAAATCACAAGCAACTAAACAAGAATAAATTAATAAAACAACTTTAGCAAGTTAGGCAGATATCAGAATTGCTCAAAAATACCAACAATTCTACATATGAGTAACAAAATAAAAATATTGTAAAGGGAGAAATACCCTTTAAACAATTGTAGAATTTGTTAAATATTTATGAATTAAGATATGAAGACACACAGGAATTATATCAATAAGTACAAAATAATTTTAAAGAAATCAAAAAGGAACAAAGTAATTGAATAAATAGTCAATTTACAGATAAATTGAACTAATTTAGCAAAGATGACAATCTACTCAAATTAATTCAGATATGTCAATACCAATAAAAATATCATAGAATGATAATGAAATTCACATTGAAGAAGGGCTGTTTTGAAAAAGGGAAGGATTTGCATTATGACATTTGAAATTATATTGTAAAATAGCAATTATGAAAATAATATTAGATAATAAATAGAAAACATAAGAATGACACAGATTAGTTAATAGTGACACAGAATCAAATTGATACATAATCAATTTGAGATATTGAAATACTGGGAGAGGACTTCCTTTTTCAACAAGAATGTTAGGTATGTAGGTTTTTAGTGCAAGAATTTCACAGCACATTCTCCTATAAATTCCAAATTGATTAAACTACTTAACCACACACATGCGCGCACACACACACTCACCCCAGAAAAAAAATTGAGGGCAATGGCATGTTAGTTCTTTCACAATTTTGGTGAGGTGAAACAAAAAATCATGAGGTATCTAAAGGACTGAACTTGGTCTATGTAAACGTAGAGTGATATTTTGGAGCCATGATTTATAGTTACAAAAAAAGTTCATTCCCTTGTATTTGGGAATCCCACTAGTAAGACATTATTGACCAAAAAAAAAGGGACCTGTAATATAGAAATATCATCTGCTACTACTACTACTACTACTACTACTACTACTACTGCTACTACTACTACTATTACTACCACCACCATCACTATTGCCACCATCATCATCACTACTGGTATCTGTCATTTATATTACTATGTATTGTAAATGGATTAAATTTCAGTATAAAAAGAAAAAAATCCTTAATAGAGTAAACACTAAAGGTAGAAATACAGAAACAGATTTAGATAAGGGGACAGAGCATAGACTTACTTTTATTGTCATAGTCTCAGGATATCAGGAATTTCAGTCATGATATTAAATAAAATGTGGGCAAATAGAATTCTATATGTATATACAATTATACAATATATAATGTAGCACAACATAATGCAATATAATATAAAATGAGATAGTTTATGTGAGATAATGTGATAAGAAATGTTACAATAGTGTTATAATAGTGTAACATACTATAATATAATAGCCCTTTATGTATAGTGCTACAAAGTATTTTACATACATTATTACATTTGATCATACCAACAAACTCACAAGATAGGAGCTGAAACTGAGGCTGAAATTAAGTGACTTGCAGAAGGTCACAAGCTAGTAATTGCATGAGGAAAGATTTGGACTCAGGCGTTACTGACTCCAACTCTGGTAGTAACTACTCAGCCTAGCAAGCTCCGTTTGTAGGAGCAGAAATTGAAAACAAACTATGCTACTGATAATGAAGAAGTGGTTGAATATATTATACGATTGTAATTCAATATTATTATACTGTAAGAGTACGTATTCTGAAAATTCAAAGATAAAGGGGAAGATGACTATGAAGTGATGGACAATGAGAAAAACAAAAACACCAGTACAATATACAGAGTGATTACAATTTTGTAAATAAAGGCAACAAAGAATAGCAACAAAGCCCTGATTAATATGTAAAAAAAGGAATTCAGAAAATATAACAGAAACAAAAGAAATTGATTTCATAGTAACTTTGATAAAATTTTTATTTAACAGCAAGTAAGTGACAATCCACAGGCACATAATCATTTATGATTGTTTTTCTTTATTTTTGTAACATTCTTTTGATCTTGTAAATGCACTTGCATAATTGTGTTTAGCAATGGAAGGAAAAAGTAAAATTTATTGAACTGAAAAAATAAAATGAATTAACCAGCTCTTAGGGACTCTGTGACTCAGCCTTCAGTATCTCAAATAAAAGTGGGAAACAGTTTGCCACAACCACAAAGGGTGACCAAAAGAGCTACCAAAAAGAAAATAAAGGCCCAAGGCAGTGTTTTCTAGTAAGTTTAGAAACTGAGGATACTTTTCAGAGATTTTTAGAGAGTATTCTGTGTTTGTGCTTCTGGTAGTAGTGGAAAGTGTGAAAAGGAAAGAACACATGTTTCTAACTGTGACACTGTCAGGGAGAATGAAGTAGGAAATAAAAAGAAAAAAAAATTGAAGACACATAGGTGAAGCCTTTTTTCATGTTTACTGACTTTTTTATTTCTAAAGAATTATCACATCCCATCACAGAAAATTCTCTTACAACACAGAACAACAGGCAAAAATAGTATCATGGCCAGTGTTTGACAGCACATGACAAACTTAAGCCTGTAGTGCACAACCTGTTTTCCAAGAGAAGAAAAGTGTTCATCATCAGTTCTTTGAATTGATTAGATATTGTATATATTTTTAAGTCTGAAGTCTTTTATATTGCTTTCAATCACATCATTATATTCATCAAGCATATATTTCTCTTAGGTCTTTTTTATCACTGCCAGTTTATGAAAGTCTCCCCATATCTCTTAGAATTCCTCATATTTGTTATTTCTTATGTAATTTTTCTATAATATGGAATATTATTCTATAAATACAGAATAATAACTATTCTATAATAATTATATAATTATATATTAATCTAGTAAGATACTGTAACAACAATGCTGCTTGCAGCTGCTGTGGAGGTGTAAGGTGTAAGCACTCTGAAAGAAAAAGAAACAGCAAAAAGTCCCATTTTTCTTGCCATTACAGATACTACAATATTTTCAACCATATCCTATTTGCGGGGCATCCACTTTGATGCCAGTGGTATTATTTTGTATCACAAAATGCTTCTCTGCATGTTTTTAATATATCAGACTTTTCTTTCTGACTCATTCACCTCTGTGGTGGGTGGGGTACATCAATGCATTGTTTCAGGCTGAGGGAAATTTTCCCTTGACCTAGAAGGCTGAGAGGTAGAATTGATGGAGTTCTAATAGAGCTGCCACTTGCCCCAATATTCTAACTTTGATACAGGCCCACTGTACCTACATAGTGCCCCCCTATCAATGTCCTAACTTACGCCTCAATGCTCACTAGAACAACAAGTGTGTCCCTAAACTCTTAGTTCCCACAGAAAAAAAAAATGCGTGTCCATGTGATAGAAACACAGCCACTGCCCACAGACCTTTTCCCATGAAACAGGTGTGCAATGACAATCACATCATCCATTTAGCCCAGACAGGACCACAGTAGCTAGCCAGTTGGAGGGGAGCATGACCAGAATGCTTGACCAAACCATAGAAGGTGCCCACCCTATGATAGTGCCTGTGCAGCTCTGTTGAGGCTAGGACCCCTCCTCCATTACCTAATCCCTTAACAAACTCCTCCTGCCTTTTTAATATTAATCACATTCCTGTATTCTATGTAAATTTCTGTTATGTAATTGCATCTTTACCCTATAGAAATCCATCTTTCTTTCTCTGAAACTGCTGGTTCCTCTTGGAATTTAGCCTGTTCCATGAGAGGTGTCAATCTCAATAAATGCCTATACTTGGATTAGAAGTGGTCTGACTCTGAATTCTTTGAGACAGTTCCACCACAACACATCATGAAACTACAACAGTTTTTTGGTCCTAGGTGGGCAGAGACTAAACCTCAACAGAATGATACTTCTCATAATGGCAAAGGAAGTGGATAAGAAGGACCGCTGACATTTTGGTGCTTGGTAATGGATATGAAGTTCTCCCCATAGAGGGGGAAATGTACATCATCTCATGAAGAAACAGTTTCTTGTGCTTCAAGGAATTTTGATTAGGATCTATGGGGGCCATTGTGAAGGAAATGATAATGATATGAGGAAAACAAGATGAATAGTACTTGTACTGAGAGGGCTTTTTTGTTGAAGTGATGTAAAGAATTGAGAGGTCTTCCAGACCATGGATTCAGAATGAGAACTTCCTGAGACCTGTAGAATTTTCTATTTTGTTTTGTTTTCATGTACAGACAAATAGTCCCACTTTAAGGAAACAAAAAAAAAACATTGCCAAGGATTGTAATCCAGGTTTGAATCTGTGCTCTTCCTACTTATTTCCTGTACCATTTTAAGCAAGTTATTTAATTTCTTGAAGACTAAGTTTTCTTATATGTAAAATAAGGAAGTTTGTACTATATGACTTATAAGACTACTTCTAGTTCTGAGTCTATGATCCTGTAGCCCTCTGAATGATGCTTAATGTTATGAATCCTGAAGCAAGAAGCAATTTGCATAATTTCAGTTTGAAAATGAATTTTTTGCCTGAATTAGAACTCCTTTATTTCTATCTTTGCTCCATTTCTGATTTTCCAGACTTCTTTTCCCACCATGACCTAGCAATCTTCTCACCTCCGTATCTCCTGCCTCTGATTGGTCACTTCCTCTTAGAACCTCCCTTTAAAGGAAAATGCCCAGTTCAGCCCTGTTATGCTTTCATTCCTCTTTGGGTTCCACTCTTGACTCTCCAGCCTCCTTTCCCTAACATGCCTCCTAGGCAGGCAGGCTCCTCCCCATTCCATCTTTCAGGTTCCTTTTATATCTTCTTTTCATCCATTAGAATGTATGCTCCTTCCCAGCAGGGCTATCTTCCTTTTTGCTTACATTTGTTTGTGCAGCACTTAGCATGTTGCCTGGCACATAGTAATTACTTAATAAAATCTTGTTGACATTACAAAGGAAAAGAAGATCTGGATCAACAATTATCTCTGGTTAAATGACTCAATTTTTCATTCTGATCAGTCAAATGAAAGCTGATTTTCAAGTTGCATTTTCAGGTTGAATACCTATAGTCGAACATATCTCTTGTTGCCTTCTCAGCCATTATATTTGGGAGTACCTGCTGTGTATCCCATGTAGTGTCAACTCTTGGGGAGAGCAACATAAGTATATTCTGCAGTTGAGTACTAGTGAGTTATTGTTTGGAGAGCACTGTGGGAAAGAGGGAGAAATAATTCTCCAGCAGAACAACTTGATACGCTGTGTCCTAAACCCTTAGAGTTTGTTCGTCTCTGAGTATTCTCTAGCTCATTATTGATCTATACTGTTGCAAATCCTTCCCCTCCCCCTACTCCTTTTTCTTTTCTTTTGCACTTGAAGCACTGAAAGAAGCCTGGACAAAAACAAGAGGTTGTTTATATGCTTTGTGCGTAGCACTATTTTTCTCCTTCAATACTTGGTGAGGACACATCCCTTTAATGAAACTTCTAAACTACTAAGGGGACATCATTTGTCCTTCTGACTGTTCAATGAGGCACTGACCTTCACTTTACAGCAATATGGATTTCTAATGTTTAGAGAGGGAATGTTCACCATTAGAGAGATCTTAATCTGATAAGTCTGGCATTCAGATGTGTTGTAAAGTATTTCATCTTCTGGCTGAATATGATTGACCTAAAAGTTACTTGAAACTTAGTGGAATTTTAAATTCTTTAGAACAAGCCCTAGAAGATTGGGGAAAGGAACCTAGGAATAGGATAAGCTACCTCATCATCATGGAGAATGCTTCATCTATGGCATTCACCCTTCATCACTATCCTCAGTTGTCTCTGCCCTTCTGATTGAAGAGCTGGAGGGCAGATCAAAGAACTCCTCTCAATGTTTCCCTTTATATTTTTTAAATATGTTTTTATTTATTTCATTAAATATTTTCCAATTACATAAACATTTCTTAACACTTTTTAAAAATTTGAGTGCCAAATTCTCTCCCCTGTTCTTGCCCTTCTCCAATCCGTTCAGAAGGCAAGCAATAAAATATTGATTGTAAATGTGAAGCATGCAAAACATAGTTCTATATTAGCCGTATTGAAAAAGGAAATCCATAAAAAAGAACAAAAAGAAGGTGAAGAAAGCAAACTTTAATCTTCACTCAAAGTTCATGAGTTCCTCTCTGGAGGTAGATAGCACTTTTCGTTTCGAGTCCTTTGAAATTGTCTTGATCATTGTCTTTATCAGAGTAGCTAAGACTTTCACATTTGATCATTTTCACAATATGGCACAATGCTCTCCTCATTGTATTTACTTCACTTGCATCAGTATATTACACTTTCTAGGGTTTTCTAAAGCCACCCTCCTTGTCATTTTTACAGCACAATAGCATGCCATCACAACTATACCACAACTTGTTCAGCTATTCCCCAATTTATGGACATCCCCTCAATTCCCATTTCTTTGCCACCACAAAAAGAATTGCTATAAATATCTTTTGTATAGATAGGTTCTTTTCCCTTTTCCTTGATCTCTTTGGGATCCAGATCTAGTATTGGTATTGCTTGGTCAAAAGGTATGCACAGTTTTATACCCCTTTGGATGTAGTTCCAAAATGTTAACTTTGTTAAAAAAATATCCAACTTGTTAAAATTGTTAAAAAGAAAATTATTTTAAAAAATCATATGGTACATTGCCACAGTGGAGCTCCCACGCAGATGATATCCCTGATTTGTAACTTATATAATTCATAGCAAAAACAATTAGCAGCAGCTGGATCATAGGTCAAGGCAGCAGTGAGGAGAGTACATTAGTACCCCAGTTTTTCTAGGATTCTCTAAGTATACCATTATATTACCTGCAAAGAGTGATAATTTTGTTTCCCTACTGCCTATTTTTATACCTTCAGTTTCTTTGTCTTGTCTTATTGCTATAGCTAGCAGGTGTAGTACAATATTGAATAATAGTGGTGATAATGGACATCTTTGCTTCACCTCTTATTTTATTGGGAAGATTTCATGTCTATCCTCATTACAGATAAAGCTTAATCTTGGTTTTAGACAGAAACTATTTATCATTTAAGAAAGGTTCCATTGATTCCTATGCTTTCTAGTGTTTAATAGGAATGAGTGTTGCATTTCATCAAAAGCTTTTTCTACATCTATTGATATAATCATGTGATTTTTCTTGCTTTTGTTATTGATATGGTGAATTATGCATATAGTTTCTCTAATAGTGAATGAACCCTGCATTCCTGGTCTAAATCTCATCTTGTCATAATTCATGATCTTTGTGACATATTTCTTTAATCTCTAAGTCTCCCTTTAAAGAGGACCCAGAAACCCCATTAACTTCAGTTCATCATTTCCCACCAGCTGTTCTGCTTGGTTTTGACTCCACAATCATCATGACCTTGCACTGGGTGCCCTTTCTCTCCTTCCCCTTGCTTTTCAATTTCCTTTTGCATGTTGTCTTTCTGTCTTCCCCAATTAAGTTGTAACCTCCTTGAGGACAGGGACTATCTTTCTTATTTGTATCGTTAGCACAGTGTCTGCCATACAGTAGATGTTAATGAATGTTTATTGTATTGTATTATTGTATAGGGCCTCCCTGGCATTACCTATCCTATTACTTTAGGTTTTATTTGTTAAACTTTTCAATATTTGGAACTGAAATGGATAACAAACAATGTAGGAAATATAGAATGGAGTACTAGATCCATCAGAGGAAGGCTGCAGGCAAAGGCTAGGGTTGGAATGCTAAAGGATTAAGAAGAAGTTAAATTTGGTAGTGGGTGGGACAAGGAGTGAAAAGAAGGAGCCCCAGAGGTAGTTCACCCTTTGTTGAGAATGCAGACACAGATCTGGTACAGATTAAATCATTACCTTTAGCTTGGGGATGTTTCATTATCAGGGGTTTCTTAGATATTGGTTCAATTTGCATTAAGGATGCTTCTGCAGTCCTTTCACATCCCCAGGATTCTATGATACGAAGACTGAAGGTTGAGGGAGTTAGTGTACACTAAATCTAACTTAATTAATTTTAAAATCACAGTATCTGAACAAAATGCAATCTAGTTTCTCTCTGTGGTATCATTTTCAGTGTTGTCATGACGAAAGAATGCAGGCATTTTTAAGGAACCTCGAGACTAAAAATAGGATAAGAAGATTACAAATACCTAGGTGTACTTTTCTGTGAGACTGAATGACTTAAAAAATAAGAATCTGTCAGTCTGTTTCCTCTTATAAAGGGATGTTTTGTGCCAATTTTCCTAATCATCTGTCCAGAGTCATGGCTAGGAAATTTTGCCTGGAATGAAATCAGTTGAGTTTAGTGGTAGGAGTGGCCCCTCGCCCAGACAGTTCACCTCAGGGGTTAAGAGAAGGAGAAGGTAGGTGCAAGGGAAAAAGACCCCCAAAGGACCTGAGTTCCTATCCTACCTCTTGTCATTTATTAGCTGTATGACCTTGAAATATCACTTAACCTTTCTGGTTGGTCTCTGAGGTCTCTTTCTTGCTTTAAATATCTGTTTGGATGCTCCTAGGATAGTTTGTATGCTCCTGGGAGAGTTTCTCTGTACAGTGATAAGGGATAGTGGAGGAACACAAGGCAAGTTAAATGGAGGAAGATCCTTCCATCTTCCCCTTCTAAGGGGATACTCTGTAAATCAGTACACACCTCATGCTAATAATTACTCTCAATTTATATTTGCTAATACATACATAAACGCCTAGGAGCCAGCCTTCTTTTCTAATTTATCTTTGTATGCCCACTAATTGTATAGAATAGGTGCTTATTAAATGTCTAATGAATGAAGGAATGTTGGTAATTGATTGAGAGCTCAGAACAAAAAGCTTATGTGTGGAGGCCTTCAATCCAAGTATTGTGCTTGTCAGGTGTTGCATTATTAGGTGATTTTAATTGTATATTTTTTCCTGTATGTTGTTGATATGATTTGATGAGTGCTAGAAAGACCCCATTCTAAAGTATATTTACCAGCTTGCACAATAATCAAAATTCCACCATTTGGGATTCATTCCTTTGGGTTAAGGCAAGGGTTCCTAACCTCCTTAACCTTGAAGAACTGTAAGAAACTTACCAAGGGGGTAAAGAGAAGGACTAAAGTTAGTGCTTAAAAAGCAATCTAATTTTCTTATTTTATCTTTTATGTGTGTGTGTATATTTTCCCTTCCTTTAATATTGAATAGGGGTATTGTTAGGTTTACTGAGAGCCAGAAGACATAGTGGCCAAAATGGGGGGAGTTTTCCATCACAGGGAATTAAATAGGTGGGGAACCCCTCAGTTATAAACTGTAAATGGAAATGTTCCTGGAGCAGTAACTAAAATGAATAAACACTCACTAAGGACTATGCTAAGCTTTTTACAAATATGATCTCATTCAGTTGGCATAACAACTCTGGGAGGTTGGTGCTGTTAAAATCTTCATTTTACAGTTGAGGAAGCTGAGACAGAGGTTAAGTGACTTGCCCAGGGCCATAGAGATAATAAGTGTCAGATTTCAAACTCAGATCTTCGTGACCCCAGGCTCATTTCTATATCTATTATGTCATGTAGCTGCCATTATCACACACTCATATCTTACTGGGAATTGGTTAAGCAGATTGCTTTCTAGCATGATGGCTAATGGAAATGGGGCATGTCAATTTCTTAAAAAGAGCCTTAAAAAGGGTAAAAAGAAAGATTTTTCAGAAACAGGCAGGGAGTGGGGGAGATAGAACAGGCAGTCTTTCCACTTAATTTTTCCCAGGCTGGATTGAATAATGATTGTATGATGTAATCATCACTATCACTAACCTGAAGTGCAAATTTTAATATGGCTTCCCTGTAACTTTTTTCCAGAAAAAAAATTATACCCAAGCATTTCTCTGGAAATGTGCTTTACTGTCCTATAGCCAAATGTATCTCATTCTATGTTATCTAGACCCAAGGGCTGTGGTTTCAAACCACGACAAGGTCTGGAAACATCTCCAATATCTCTAATAGGGTTGACAGTGAAAGGGAAGTAGCAAAGATGTCACTGTCATCCAAGCCACCTTCCCATCTGCCATCAACTCAACCCAGAAGTCTTCATATAGATAACTTTCTCATCCTTCAGCCTTTTAGAGAAACTGTTCTATTATTTTTCATAAAATTTCAATATCAATAAATATTTGATTTCCTTTCTCCTTTCCCCTTACTTCTCTGGGAAGTTTAAAGGAAATAGAAGTAAATTAAATAACACAGGGATGCTGCTGGGTGGCAATGGTTGGGTAACATGCTAATTCAGACCTCAGTTCTCTTATCAATTGAACAAGACCATTCAGATTTAAGACAGCTGAGAGATAGTCTTTTGTTGTCATGAAATGGCAGTTTTCCCTTCTACAGAAAAGTAAGATTTTGCATGAAGTCTTAACCAGAAGCAATACCAGATATTGTCCAAAATACAAGCAATCTATCTTTGAGTCACATGAATAATATTAGTATCATGGTTGAGAATAGAAGGGTAAAAAATCTATAAAAAACAAGGAGAATGAATTTTTAAAAGGGAATTTTCACATGCCACAGGATTTCTTTCAGCTCAGTGATAAAGAACTCTGAAAACAGGGACCTCTGAAGATGGAGAAATTGCAAATGCAGAAAGCATTTCTCCATATCTTCAGTTTGTGTCATTATATACTCCTGATATATTTGACTGATCAAAGGAGTTACTGAAATCTGCAACCAAGCATCAAAAGCCGTCTGCTGAATTTTTAAATGAACAATTTCTCTTTGTGTCATTCAAGCTAGAAATATGCTTTCTTAATTCCCCCCTAACACCCTCCACCTCTTGTTACCCTTTCAAGATAAATCCACAAACTCATGGCAGAGGTGAGCGTAACCTTTGTGATGTTATATCACCCCTGTGGGGAATCTCATTCCTGGCAGAACAAGACTCCTTTAAATGTCAAATGTCTCTCATCACCTATTTTTGCATCTGAAACCTACTTTTATGAGAAAGATATTTTCTTTTTTCTTTTCCCTATTTCTTCTTTAAACTCATGCAAAGAAGTATAGCCTAATGGATGTTTAAATGCTAGGCTTTTCAGAAGAAAATGTCTTCTTCTGGCTTCTCCGCTTATATGGACCTGTCATTTGGTTGCTATGTATTAAGGTTTTTATAATTATTATTTATTCTTTATTATACATATTCAGTGCGTTAGGTACTGTTTTTTTATTAGATTGTGAGCTTCAAGGGATATATGTCTTCTGGGTAATGAGTCTGTGAGACTGCTAAGTGATGGCAGTCATATTAAATAATTGAATGAAATGAAGTTATAGCTCAATGGGAAGGGATTTAAATAGCACATAGAACACAAAATATCAAAACTTAATCCAGAGTAATTCATAATCATAAAGTTATATCCTGTACCTCATATGACAGAATGGATTACTACCTAACTTTAGAGTCTGGGAGACCTAGGTTCAAAACGATACAGTACAATACAAGCAACTTAACCTCTGTCTCTCAATATCTACCTTTCCGCCTCTCCCTCCCACCCTGCACCCCACCCCAGCAACTGTTTAAACTATAGGTACTATTTTGCTTTGGTAGAAGAATGCCCTTATATTAGTAAAATCACAGGGACATTAGAGACCATCAATTCTAACTTCCTCATTTTAGAGATGAGGAAACCAGCTCAGAGGAGAAGTTAAGTGGCTTGCTCAGCATCACACAACTGAGCTGATAAGTTTCTAAGGTGGGATTTGAATCTAGGTGTTTTGACTTCAAGTCCAGTACATTTTCAACTATACAAGAAAATGTCTTCTAAACTTTAAAGTGCTATATAAATCTTAGATATTATTGCTAATAGTCTTATGAGATAGATGGGGATGTATATAGTTTTCATTTGTGTGTCCAACACCTAGCATGGTGAATTGCTTAATAAATGCTTATTGGATTGGATTTAGAAAGGGCCACATGGTTAGTTTGTAGTGAATACGAATCTAGAAATGACATCCCCAAGATCATATTTGGTGCAGATATTGAGGGTTTTAAAATTTTTTAATATTAGCTTTTGATTATGGGTATTTTGTGTGTGTTTTTATGTTTTTTTAAACTGAGATTTCAGTTTAATAGTCACAGTTGAGGCATAGTTCCATATAAACAGACATTTCGTTCTGATAATCTTGACTAGCCTGTATCTTATATGTAGGCATTTAATTAAATACTTAGAAGATAATACAATCAGTTTTGCTTCTGGCTGGTCTTAGACTAGTCATTTAGCTCTTCTATCTGTAAAAGAAGAGTAGTTGTTTCATTTTCTTTTTTTTAATATTCTTATTTTATTTGTTAATATTTTTAGTTTTCAACATTGATTTCCACAAGATTTTTAGTTATGAATTTTCTCCCCATCTCTAACCTCCCAACCACTCCAAGATGTCATACATTCTGATTACCCCATTCTACAGTTAGCCCTCCCTTCTGTCACCCCTCTCTGCTCCCCCATTCCCTTTCCCCTTACTTGCTTGTAGTGCAAGATAGATTTCTATACCTCATTGCCTATAAATCTTTTTTTCCCAGTTGCATGCAAAACCAACTTTCTTTTGAACATCTGCTTTCAGTACTTTGAGTTCCAAATTCTCTCCCCTCTTCCCTCCCCACCCACCCTCCCTAAGAAGGCAAGCAATTCAACATAGGCCACACATGTATTATTATGTAAAACACTTCCATAATAGTCATGTTATGAAAGACTAACTATATTTCTCTCCATCCTATCCTATCCCCCTTTATTCAATTTTCTCCCTTGACCCTATTGCTTTTCAAAAGTGTTTAATTTTGATTTTCTCCTCCCCCTATCTGCCCTCCCTTCTATCATACCTCCTTTCTTATCCTCTTCTTCCTACTTTCCTGTGGGGTAAGATACCCAATTGAGTGTGTATATTATTCCCTCCTCAGGTCAAATCCCATGAGAGCAAGATTCACTCATTCCCCCTCACCTGCCCCCTCTTCCCTTCCAACAGAACTGTTTTTTCTTGCCACTTCTATGTGAGATAATTTATCCCATACTATCTCTCCCTTTCTCCCCTTCTCAATGTATTCCTCTCTCACCTCTTAATTTTAATTTTTTTAGATATCATCCCTTCATATTCAATTCTTCTGGTGACCTCTGTCTATATATATGCATATTCCCTTCAACTACCCTAATACCTGATAAAGGTCTCATGAATTACAAACATCATCTTTCCATGAAGGAATGTAAACAAAACAGTTCAATTTTAGTAAATCCCTTGTGATTTCTCTTTCTTGTTTATCTTTCCATGCTTCTCTTGATTCTTGTATTTGAAAGTCAAAATTTCTATTCAGCTCTGGTCTTTTCATTGAGAATGCTTGGAAGTCCTCTATTTTATTGAAAATCCATATTTTGCCTTGGAGCATGATACTCAGTTTTGCTGGGTAGGTGATTCTTGGTTTTAATCCTAGCTCCTTTGACCTCCAGAATATCTTATTCCAAGCCCTTCGATACCTTAATGTAGAAGCCTCTAGATCTTGTGTTATCCTAATTGTGTTTCCACAATATTCAAATTGTTTCTTTTTTGCTGCTTGCAGTATTTTATCCTTGATTTGGGAGCTGTGGAATTTGGTGACAATATTCCTAGGAGTTTTTGTTTTGGGATCTTTTTCAGCAGGTGATCGATGGATTCTTTCAATTTCTATTTTACCCTCTGGCTCTAGAATATCAGGATAGTTTTCCTTGATAATTTCTTGAAAGACAATGTCTAGGCTTTTTTTTTTTTATCATGACTTCCAGGTAGTCCAATAATTTTAAAATTATCTCTCCTGGATCTATTATCCAGGTCAGTGTTTTTTTTTTTCCAATGAGATATTTCACATTGTCTTCTATTTTTTCATTCCTTTGGTTCCGTTTTATAATTTCTTGATTTCTCTTAAAGTCACTAGCTTCCACTTGCTCCAATCTAATTTTTAAGGTAGTATTTTCTTCAGTGGTCTTTTGGACCTCCTTTTCCATTTGGCTAATTCTGCCTTTCAAGGCATTCTTCTCCTCATTGGCTTTTTGGAGCTCTTTTGCCGTTTGGGTCTGTATATTTTTAAGGTGTTGTTTTCTTCAGTATTTTTTGGGATCTCCTTTAGCAAGTCTTTAACTTGTTTTTCATAGTTTTCTGGCATCACTCTCATTTCTCTTCCCAATGTTTCCTCTACTTCTCTTACTTGCTTTTCTAAATCTTTTTTGAGGTCTTCTATGGCCTGAGACCAATTCATATTTTTCTTGGAGGCTTTTGATTTAGGCTCTTTGACTTTGTTGACTTCTTCTGGCTGTATGTTTTGGTCTTCTTTGTCACCAAAAAGAAAAAGATTCTAGAGTCTGAGTCTGAGTCTGTTTTTGCTGCCTGCTTGTGTTTCCAGCCAACTACTTGACCCTTGAGCTTTTTGTCAGGGTATGACCACCTGTACTTTGTCCCAAACTTTAGGGGCTGAGCTGCTGTTTTCAGAGCTACTTCTACTCCACTGTCACCATAAGCTCTGCCACACCAGCACTCCTTCTCCCCCAGGAACCACCAACAAGGACTGTGGCCCATATCCAAGGAAGGTAAAGCAAGAGAACCCTGCCTCTGCACCAGCAAAGTGCTCCCTCCATGCCATCTCTGATCTGCAGCTTGATTTCTCCCACCAGGTGGGCCCGGGGCTGGAAGCAACCACAGCTGGAGCTCTGGAAGCAGAGGCAGGAACTTCCTGCTTCTGCTGCTGTGCTACCTCTGCCACCAGCCAGACTGCTGTCCCCCTGATCCAGAAGTTTTCCCACTAACCTGCTCTGTTGTCTTTGGCTTTTTTGGGTTTAGAAGTCTGGTAACTGCTACAGCTCAGTGATTAATGGCCCTAAGGCCTGCTCCACCTTCCTGACTTCTGGTCTGGTTGGTCCCAGTGCAGCCTATGCCTGGCTGCAATCTGCTCCCAACATGGTGTGATAGACCCTTCCCAGTGACCATCTAGGCTGTCCTGGGCTGGAGACCTGCTTCCCTCTGCTATCTCATGGGTTCTGCCGTTCTGGAATTTGTTCAGAGCCATTTTTACAGGTGTTTGGAGGGATTTGGGGGAGAGATTAAATGAGTCCCTGCTTTCCATCTGCCATCTTGGCTCAGCCCCCCAGGTGTTTCATTTTCAAAACACAACGTTGCTTGAGAACAAATGCTTGTAAATCTCTTCGAATATCGTAAAATAAGAATCCAATGTTTTTTAATGATTAATTTGTATGTTTTGTGTGTATGAATGTACTCACATGTTTGAAGGCTTCAGACTTGTGATTTTATAATGCTATCAGTGAACATATTATATGGAAACTCATTGTCAATGCAAATCACCTATTCATATGTAACTCATAGTTTTGGAGAGTTGTCTGGACCACTGAGCAGTGAAATGGTTCCTTACTGGGATTTTACAGCTGGTATGTGTTGGAGGCAGAACATAAACCCAAGTCTTCCTGAATCTGAAGCTAGCTCTCCATGATCCAAGTAATTGTACCATTCATTATTTCCTTCAGAGTTTGCATGAAATCTTATGAATGTAAATTTACCTCCACCCTACTTGAATATTGATGGCGGTAATAGGAGGAGTTTTATGCAATGTAATGCTGGTATAAAGTAAAAAAAAATAACTTTCAGTATTCACAATGTGAGTTACTGACAAGGTAGTGATTAAACATTACCAACTAACATATATTTGAATTATCTACCAAAAATCAATAAAAGGAATTATTTTTGTACTATCTACATATTTTAAAAAACAATCATTTCCTTAAAGCCAACAAGCTTTACCCTTACTTTAATATGAGTTTTATGAAATTATAGTCCATGTGCTATTTTATATCATTAGCCAATCTCTCCTTCTAAGAGTCACTTCCTATATGACATTGACTTCCTGGTTTCAATGTCAGCTCTCTATCCTTAGCCTCTGTGCCTTTGATACATATGACTGTGTGACCTGGACACATTGATTAACCTCTCAGTGACATATCAACTCTCTAAAATTATTAGTTGTAGATTGGTGTTGACTTGTATTGGTAGAGTTTCCATATTTGAGAGTTTGCATGTTGGTTAAACCATAGGTCTGATCTCTATCTTAATGCCACTGAATTATTCTAGTTTATCTCAGATCTCTGTTTATTTTCAGTGTCCATTTTTGGATCCTCTTCTTTTAGCATGGACCCTCTCAAAGTTTAGTGTAGGCTTCCTCTTCTTTATCTACTTTCATTCTCTTAAGAAAATTTATTTTGTCTCAGAGATGCCTTCCTCAGTAACCTTTATATCAGGAATCCACCTATCTAGTAAAGGCCAGAGGGTTGATGGTTGATAATTATAGAGTTTAGGCAGATATTTAGTAGAGTAGCCATGGATCAAAGCCTGAAAGGGAGTTGGTCCAAGCTAAGGGAAGGATGCAGAGAGGTAGGAAAGGGAGAAGAGGAAAGTTGGAATAAGACAGAATTAACCATTGATAAGGGTGAACTGAGTAGTTAAAAACCCCTATCATTATGAGCTCTGCCATCTGATTCATTTTTGGTAGAGAGTCATAATTGGAGGTTGCAACTAAGGCATGGGCAAATTTCTCCTCCTAACCACCCCATCCACTTCGGTAGATTCAATCTGTCACCAAGTTCTATCCCTCCTTCCTTTATAGCAGCCTTCAGATTTGTCACTTCATTTGCTTTCTCTCTGCTGCCACTCTAATCCAGGAGTTTATCATCCCAACCAAACGTAATAGTTTTCTAAATGTAACACTAGCAGTTCTACCCTCTCCTTTTCCAAATATTCTGCATAGTGGTAGATGATTTCATTATGCTACTGATTTACTTATGGACACTTGCTCTTGTAATGGCTCCCTATTATTTAAAGGCTCAAGTTCAAACTTCTTAGGCTAACATTAGGCTAAACCTAGACTAACAAGTCCTCTATAATGTGGCCTTGATATCAGGAAGAGCATATAGTACTTTCTCCCCCTCAATAGTCCACTTCAAGACCTTTTGGCTTCAGTTAGGTTAGTCATTTTATTGTCTTCTTTCTCTGTTGTAGCGGATACATTTGGAATAAAGAAGACCAGTGTTTGAATCCTTTTTCAGACACTTACCAGCTATGTGACTGTGGTCAAGTCACTTAACATCTCACAGCTTCAGTGGATTCAGTGGCTTCTCAAGTCCCTTCTAGGTCTAAATCTGGGGGCCATCTACAGTTGTCCTGATCATATCTTGCCACTGGACCCACATGGCTCCAGAGGAGAAAGTGAGGCTGGTGAATTTGTACAGCCCTCCTTCACTTAAATCCGATTCACCTTCCTGACATGGTCCTCTGTCATAATGAAGGAAAAACACCAGCCCCAGTCCCAGTTGGGTAATGCAGCTCCTCCCTTTCTTCTTCTCCTTCCCCTTCCCCTTTCCCTTTCCCGTTCTTTCCTTTCTATCTTGGGGTTAGGAAATCAGAAATTTTACAGGCCAAAAAATGCAAGCCCAGCTTCCTAAAAGAACACAGGAATAAAGCAAACATGTTTTCAAATGATTCTTGGAATTTTTATGTTTCCAACCTTGATTAATTTGGAGTTATTCATCCATTCCAAAAAAAGCTAAGGAGGAATGATTCTTTCTAAATTGTATTGCACATAGTTACCATGACTTCAAGCTTAAGGTAATTATCAAAGCACATATTTGCAATGAACTTGAATTGATGAATATTTTCTTGTCTTTGACTTTGCAAATCTTGAAAGAGATTATCCAGTGGAGGAGGTGAGGAGGTTTCTGTTAAGGGAATTTATTCATAAAGTTCTATAATTGAAGGCATGACCTCCAACAAGGAACAATCCAAGATAAGGAAAAATTGAATCGTACTTCTTCATATTGGTGACTGTCAAGTATTGGTGGAAAATGCCTGAGTGGTCCCGAAATGAAATAAATCATTGCCAATGGTCAATTAGCTGAGTTGGTTAGAATGTAGTCCTATTGAGTTCAGGGTTTTGAATCTGGTTCCTTTGTAAACCAATTGGCTTAAACTTGTTCCAGGGTAAGAATCAGTCCCAATTGATACTGGCTGCCCATTTAGCAAAGTTTATACTTAAAAAATGGGTCTGAATTAGGGGATTTGAGTGAATCACAACAAATGTATCTCACTTACTGGGGAAAATTATTGAAAGCATATTCATCTCTGTAGGTCAGATCTGTCATTATCTTCATATTTGAAGCAATGCACCTTATTAAGACCATTTACTAATAGTGAGTATGGCATCCTTATGAGAGTGTTACAACTAATGGCCATTCATTGAAGACGTTTTAGAAACTTTTTTAATGAAAAGATTATGGACACGCATTACTAGGAATCTAAGAGTTTTATTTTCATTCAATTGGAAAAGCCACATTAGCAATGTTTCTTTACATGTTATTATATTGCTTCTTATGTTACACATAATATTATTACACTAGGAGAACTAATATTTTTGGTTGCACACTGAGTGTTGAATACAGACACAATTATTTTAAATTCAGGACCTGCGCCTTAATTTTGAAAGATGCAACAAACTGACCTTAAAAACAAGTTTAGGTTACTATAGAGCTGAACTGATAGGGAGTATAGACTGATGACCTAGGAGGTACTTGTTAGGGTTTTCAGCTATCCCTAAAATTTTTGAAATGCTTGGTTGAGAGTGGAGAGAGATAACAAGATGATAAAACAAAGTAAATCAGAGATAAGATTTCAAAGGAGAAGGAAGACAGAATTTTTGTAAAACAATGAAAGTGGAAAGTCAGTGGCAATATCTGCTTCTTGGGTCTTTTTTTCCATTGAATTCTCTATCTATGATCCTGATGGCATGTGATTTATACCACAAAAGCCCCTACAAAAGTTTCTACAAGAATACCTCATATAATATTGATTCAACCAACATTATTTTGCAAAAACCTTATTAATGCATTATATCTAAACCCCATTATGGCACCTGAATACACTATATTATGCCTTTTGACCACTCACCTCAGATGAGTGGCTCTTGACCTAGGACCTATGAAATCATTAAAAATGATGACTCTATTTCAATATAATCGATTTTCTTTATGATCCTATGTATTTTATTTTATCATTTAAAAACATTATTCTGAAGAGAAGGTTCACAGGCTTCTCCAGTTTGCCAAAAGCTTCATTGACACAATAAATGTTTGAGTTCCTATCCATAGACATAAATCAGAAGGTCGGGCAATTGCTTGGCCCCAAATATTAACTCCCTTTTCCTTTGTAACATTGTACTTATATACTGGTGGCATGCATATTGTATGATGGAGAAAAAATATATCCTGTTCGAACTACATCATAGAATCCTCTCATGTTGAGAGCCCACAAAAGTGTTATTCACATCTCTGATTGTTAGGAATGCTCATTCTCTTGCATAACACTCTATCTTCAATCTCTGTGCCTTTTCAGGGATTGTATCCATACCTGGAATGCTCACCCTCCTCATTACTTCCTCTTGATATCTCTAGCTTCTCTAAAGGTCAGCTCAGGTACAATCCAATCCAATAAACACTTATTAAGTGTCTACTATGTGCCAGGCACTGTGCTAAGTGCTGCAGAAACAATTAATAAAAAGACAGTCCCTGCCCTCAAGGAGCTTAAAATCCAAAAAGGGGGGGGGCAACACACAAAAGGAGGCAGAAGAGTGGTAGGGGAGGGGGATTATATGAGTAAGTATTTGCTATAGTGACATCTTGCTCTTTGGAGCCAAAACCAAGAAGAGCAGCAGATGCAAAGTGGAGTGAGCTGTAAGTTCAGTTTCTGTCTTCTATAAAGGAAATCATTGGGAAGGGTTCTGTACTTTACTCTCTAGCCCTCCAATTAGAAGAGAGAGGAAGATGAGGGAAGTAGTGTCAGTTAAAGCTTGAGCTGGCAGTAAGATGGCATTAGAAATGATGAGTGTAACCTGGCAGGGGGATCTTGCTCCTTGGAGTTGGAAATGGCTAATGCAAAGTGGAGTGGCACCTTGGACACAGGGTGTCCAAGCTATTGTAGCTCTTTATTCACTCTTCATCAGTTGCTCAAAATTACTTTGTATTCACTTTTTATACACTTTATTTTTCTTCACTTCTCTCTGTACATGCTATTTGAACTCTGTAGAATATGAGCTCATTGAGGGCAAAGGCTATTTTATTTTTATCATTGCATGCCCAGGGCCTAACACAGTGTCTTCCATACAGAAGGAGCTTAATAAATGTTTATTGAATTTAGTTGTATTTTATGAGGCATTTAGTATTTGGATATGTCTTAGATGAGCCGACCTCTGAAATTTCCTACAACTCTGAGATCCCATGACTTGCAATATTAAAAGGAGATTTGGCATCTTGAAGCTTGTGCTTTTCTAGAAAGGACAAAAAGGTCAAATGTGGAACATTTCTTTTAAATTTGTTTTTCTTCAGTGAGCATTCTTATTCCCAGTTTTACTTTACTAAACCTTTCACTGGCTAGTTTCTTGGATACCAAAAGACTTTCACATTACAGTATATGGTGCCCTTTCCATGATTAAGAACTGTTACGAGTTTAGGTTATTTTTGGAACCTTGCAGTTCAACAATTTCAATCCATAAGAATGGATTCAGAGGCTGAGGTACAAGGATGGGTCAGGAATCAGAGAACAAGCAGGATCAAAGCGACCGGAATAGACCTCTCTTTAGATTATCTATCTCCTGAACAAGTTCAAACTGGCCAATCATCAGAGATTAGTATAGGTTCAAAGAAGAAGAAAATTATAGGATAAAATAAGTATATGTAGCCATTCCCAGGGGTGAGTTTTGAGGCTAAGGCAGGTGCTACACGTATGCCTAAATCAAGTAAAGGAACCTGGGCTAGGGATCTGGGTCAAGAAGTACAAAGTTATGACTAGGGGAGTCATTTGGCAGTCATTTAGGAGGAACATTCAGGGAGCATAATGAAAGTGACTTTTTATTATTACTCTATATAAAATACAAAAAAATTATATTACAGGTTTGAAAATATAAATATATTTGCAGATATAACCATAATTATGTTTTAAGCAAGTGCACATACTTTTAATTGGAGAAAAGTCTGCTTTATATGGCACATACGTATTTATTTTAGGATTAGCCAAGTAGTAAATGTTATGGTGAAGATTCAAAGCTTCCTATAGAAAACAGTACAGAGAGGGCATCAATTTCAAATGCAGTTACATCAATTTTCCGAGCTTACCTAGGGTACACAAATGCCTGCTCACTGATCTGCCTGGCAGGTAGGCTTTTTGCAGGAGGAAGGTTTGAAATAGGCTTTATGTGAAGAAAGAAGGGAAGCTTGAATAGGTTGTGGGAGGTTGTTCAAAGTGTGAGGGATGGTAACTGACAAAGTTGAGGGACAGGAAAAAAGAAAGGTGACAGGCATGACTAAAGACTGGTTGATTATAAGAAAAGGAAGAAAGACTAGGCAAGGGAAAAACTGGGCAAGATAATAGATGAGGGTCAAAGGCAGGGCTGAACTAGTAGCTCTTGAAGCTAAGGCATTTCAGTGATATAGAAAGTAGACAGGAGGGTGAAAGAAGATAAGAGCCAAGAAGGCCTAAGGGAAGAAAAAAAACACCCCATATCCTTTGAAGAGAAGCATCAAAAGATGAAAGCAGAAATGTATGGGTATAAGTTTCTAGATGGCTGAAAATGAGTAAATCAGAAAATTTATGTAAAGCACTTTATCATTCTTAAAGCTCAATGTAAATGTCAGTTATATTTAAAATGATACTCTTTTACTATACTATGCTATATTGTATTGGGTTATATATCATACTACATCATAATATATCACAATATATTATTAATGTTATAATAAAGCAGTAATTCTCAATTTTAACCTTTTTTTGGTGAGTGAAATTGGGTGACTCAAAGACTTCAAGTTTGGTTGCTGGCCAAACTCACATCAAAGATGAGGATTTTAAAAAAATAATTTGAAGTTCATGGTGAGAACCCTAAAGTGACTCTACCTGTTTTTTTTTTCTTTTTCTTTTTTAACTTTTGCCTCTTCTTCATATGCAAGGCAAAATAGAGGATATTTGGGTGATAGGTAAATAAAGGGAAAGACTGAAAAATGCCACAGTGCCTTAGTCACACACATACACAGCCCTTTGAGAGTTGTTGAAAAGAAGTTGCCAAAATGGTTTGAGGTATAATGTAGACTGATTACTGGGAACTGAATAAGGTTAAAGTGGGCTTTCCGACCCCAAGTCAAATAGAAGCTTGAGACAAGGATGTGGCTTTAAGAAGCAAGAAAAGGTGATTCCAAAAGACAGATTAAATGTCTTTGGGGGTTAATTAGTCAGTTGGCTAGTCTGAGTTTATTTCAAAGAGCTTAGCTCCTGGTAATAGAATTCAAGGAGCTGACACATTTCTTCCTTCTTCTAAAGCCCAGGATAAGAATTTATTCTTGTCCAATGTTTAAGGTGTGTGATGGCCTGCATTTCTCCTAAAAAAGCTGAAACTCAGCTTCTGGGCTATAAGATAAAAGAAAGAAATGACAGAGCTAATTCCTTCTCCTGAGGTAGCACCTCAGCTGAATAGCATGTCTCATGCCAAATAGGTAGCAGCAGAAAAAAACCAATCTATCAATGAACAGCAGAAACTCACATTGTCCTCTGAGTGACCAGTAAAAGAAAGCCCATCATGTAGGGAGCATTTGTGGTCTGGGTGTACACAGGGAGAGGCACACATGTCCCATTCACACATGTTCCCTGCAGGTTTTCCTCTTATTGCTCTATTGTTACAAAACAGTCATGGGACTTGATGAGTTCAAAGCAACATTTAATGAAATGACATAGCAATAAAAGTAGTAGTACATCATTAATTGGCCCACATAAACATGGAGTCCATTCTCACAAACACTCATGCCATCAGTGGGAAGAATGGCTCTGCTCAGGAAGCATGAAAATGTAGGCAATATATTTGGATAGGACACGTGTGGTAGGACAATTCACACTTCATATCTGAAACAACATAGTGAAATGGCACTAGACCTGAATTACTGAAGACATGGATTCCACTCCCATCTCATACTTAATGTGTGATTTTAGTCACACGTTAAATTCCAAGGCCCACCCCTGCACCTGCCCAAGTGATCATTCCAATAGATTGCACCTTCTGTTATTCCTGCCCTATCACTTATCTTCAGTTTCTCCCTGTCTATTGGCTCCTTCCATATCACCTACAAACATGTCCATATTTCCTCTCATCTTCAAAAACAAACAAATCAACAAAAAACAAAAATGAACACCCCCCCCCAAAAGAACCTCACTTGATTTCCCAACCTCTAATTCTAGTGCCTCTCCTCTTTTAATTATTTCCTATTTTTCCTATATATAGCTTGTTTGTATATATTTGTTTGCCTGCTATCTCTCCCATTAGATTGTGAGGTCCTCAAAGGCAGACACTGTCTCTGTCTCTCTTTGTATGCTTAGTGCTTAGTGCAGTGTCTGGCACATAGTAGGAACTTAATACATGTTTTCTGACTGACCAATCTTTATCTTAGTTTCTTTCTTTAAAATACCATCATTCTACCTTCTGCAGGTTTTGGTCCCCCTTTGGCACTACAATATTATTCCTTTTGGTGGGCTGTTGAATTTCTGCTATTCCTTGTTGTATGTTATGTCTCCAGTGTGCTTCTCGCTGGGCTTTTCTTACTGCTGCTGTCTATTGGGCTTTTGTTATAGTTCTCAGTTTAGGAACTAAATATTCCCCATAAGAGAAGCAGTTGGTTTTTCCATCCTTTAGGTGAAGGCCTAGATACCAAGTTTCAGGGCTTTAATGGAGGACTGCTACACATCTAGGAACTAGGAAAAATACTCAGCTATGGCTTTTTCTCCATTAGGATATGGATGTATGTTAATTTACATAGACATTATTTGCTCCGAAGGCTAAACTATTTTGGAAAAGAGTCAGCTATTTAGTCTATCTTTTAAAATTACCTAATTCTGTTACCATGACCCACATTCTTGCCTCATGCTTCTATCTGACTTAGAATTAGAAAGTACTCATTATTTCCAGTCAGTTCTTGACAGACAACCTGCATTCTTTTTTTCACATTAAGTTAATTCATACACTAGTCAAGTTGTGGAGAAGAATTATGACCAATGGAATGAATCATGAGAAAGAAGAAACAGAACCAAAAAAAAACCCCCAAAAACAAAAACAAAAGAGAAGAAAAAAAGGCGAGCATGAAGTGTGCCTCAATCTGCATTCAAACTTCATAGTTCTTTCTCTGGATTTGGTTGCATTCTCCATCGTGAGTCCTTTGGAGTTGTCCTTGCACCTTGTGTTGCTGAGAAGAGTGAAGTCTGTCAGGGTTGGTCCTCACGGAATCCATATATCTGTGGTTGTGTACAATGTTCTCCTGGCTCTGCTCCACTCACTCAGCATTATATCATGTAGGTTTTTCCAGGTTGTTATGAAGTCCATATCATCCCCATTTCTCATGGCACAATAGTATTCCATTATCTTCATATACCACAGCTTGTTCAGTCATTCCCCAATTGATGGGCATCCCTTTTATTTCCAGTTCTTGACTACCACAAAAAGAGCCACTATTAATGTTTTTGTAAATATGGGTCCCTTTCCCTCTTGTGTGATTTCTTTGGGATACAACCCTAGAAGTGGTATTGCTGGGTCAAAGGGTATGAACATTCTTGTGGTCCTTTGGGCATAATTCCAAATTATTCTCCAAAATGGCTGGATCATCTCACAACTCCACCAGTATTGTAACAATGTTCCAATTTTCCCACATCCTCTCCAGCATTTATCATCCTCCTGTTTTGCTATATTAGCCAATCTGGCAGGAGAGATGTAGTATCTAAGAGTTGTTTTGATTTGCATTTCTCTAATCAGTAGTGATCCAGAGCATTTTTTCATATGCCTATAGATGGCTTTAATTTCTTCCTCTGAAAACTGCCTGTTCATATCCTTTGACCATTTCACAATTGGGGAATGGCTTGTATTACTATATATTTGACTCAGTTCCCTGTATATTTTAGAAATGAGGCCTCTGTCAGAGATACTAGTTGCAAAGATTTTCTCCCAATTTTCTGCTTCCCTCCTAATTCTTGTTGCATTGGCTTTTTTTGTACAAAAACCTTTCAATTTAACATAATCAAAAACATCCATTTTGCATTTCGTAATGCTCTCTATCTCTTTTTGGGTCATGAATTCTTTTCTTTTCCATAAATCTGATAAGTAAACTGTTCCTTGCTCTCCCAAATTACTTATAGTATCAACCTTTACTCCTAGATCATGGACCCATTTTGACTTTATTTTGGTATATGGTGTAAGATATTGGTCTATGCCCAGTTTCTGCCCTGCCATTTTCCAATTTTCCCAGCAGTTTTTGTGAAATAGTGAATTATTAGCCCAGAAGCTGGCCTCTTTGGGTTTATCAAAGAGTAGATTGCTATAGTTGTTGACTTCTCCATCTTGTATTCCTATCCTATTCCACTGATCCACACCTCTGTTTCTTAGCCAGTACCAGGTAGTTTTGATGACTGCTGCTCTGTAGTACAGTTTAATATCTAGTATGGCTAGGCCACCTTCTCTAGCATTTCTTTTCATTAATACCCTAGATATTCTAGACCTCTTGTTTTTCCAGATGAATTTTGTTATTATTTTGTCCAGCTCAGTAAAATAATTTTTGGTAGTTCTATTGGTATGGCACTGAATAGATAGATTAATTTAGGTAAAATTGTCATGTTTATTATATTAGCTCAGCCTAACCATAAGCAACTGATATTTTTCCATTTATTTAGATCTGATTTTATTCGCGTGAAAAGTGTGTCATAGTTATGTTCATATAGGCCCTGGGTTTGTCTTGGCAAGTAGACTCCCAAATATTTTATAGTGTTTACAGTAACTTTGAATGGAATTTCTCTTTCTATCTCTTGCTGTTGGGCTTTCAGTAAGATATAGGATTGCTGAGGAGTTATGTGGGTTTATATTATATCCTGCAACTTTGATAAAGTTGTTTATTATTTCAAGCAGTTTTTTACTTGATTCTCTAGGATTCTCTAAGTGAATCATCGTATCATCTGCAAAAAGTGATAACTTAGTTTCTTCTTTTCCTATTCTAATTCCTTCAATTTCTTTTTCTTCTCTTATTGCTACAGCCAATGTTTGTAGTACCAAATTGAATAGTAGGGGTGATAATGGACATCCTTGTTTCACCCCTGATCTTATTGGGAATGCATCTAGCTTATCCCCATTACAAATAATGCTTGTGGATGGTTTTAGGTAGATGCTATTTATAATTTTAAGGAAGGTTCCTTTTATTCCTATGCTTTCTAGTGTTTTTAATAAGAATGGGTGTTGTATTTTGTCAAAGGCTTTTTCTGTGTCTATTGAGATGATCATATGGTTTCCACTAGTTTTGCTATTGATATGGTCAATTATGCTAATAGTTTTCCTAATATTGAACCAGCTTTGCATTCCTGGGATAAATCCTACCTGGTCGTAGTGTATTATTCTTGTGATGAGTTGCTGCAATCTTTTGCTCATATTTTATTTAAAATTTTTGTATCAATATTCATTAGAGAAATTGGTCTATGATTTTCTTTCTCTGTTTTGACTCTACCTGGTTTGGGTATTACTACCATATTTGTGTCTTAAAAAGAATTTGGTAGGACTCCTTCTTCACCTATTTTCCCAAATAGTATGAAAAGTATTGGAATTAGTTGTGCTTTAAATATTTGATAGAATTCACATGTAAAACCATCTGGCCCTGGAGATTTTTTCCAAGGGAGTTCATTGATGGCATGCTCAATTTCTTTTTCTGAGATGGGGTTATTTAGAAATTTTACTTCCTTTTCTGTTAACCTGGGCAGTTTATGTTTTTGTAGATATGCATCCATATCTCTAAGGTTGCCAAATTTATGGGCATACAATTGGGTAAAATAATTCCTAATTATTGTTTTGATTTCCTCTTCATTAGAGGTGAACTCATCTTTTCATTTTTGATACTGGTAATTTGATTTTCTTCTTTCTTTTTTTTAATCAAATTGAGCAAAGGTTTATCAATTTTACTGGTTTTTTCATAAGACCAGCTCTTTGTTTTATTTATTAATTCAATAGTTTTTTTGGTTTCAATTTTATTAATCTCTCCTTTGATTTTCAGTATTTCTAATTTGGTATTTAATTGGGGATTTTCAATTTGCTCTTTTTCTAGTTTTTCAGCTGTATGCCCAAATCATTGATCTCCTTTTTCCCTATTTTATTCATGTAGGCATTTAGGGATATAAAACTTCCTCTAAGAACTGCTTTTCCTGCATCCCATAAGTTTTGGTATGTTGTTTCATTATTGTCATTCTCTTGAATGAAGTTATCAATTGTTTCTCTGATTTGTTCTTTGGCCCACTCATTCTTTAGAATGAGATTATTTAGTTTCTAATTAATTTTTAGCTTATTTTTCCATGGCTCTTTGTTACAAATAATTCTTATTTCATCATGATCTGAAAAGTGTGCTTTGAGTACTTCTTCCTTTCTGCACTGGATTGTGAGGTTTTTATGCCCTAGTACATGGTCAATTTTTGAGTATGTACCATGTACCACTGAGAAGAAAGTATATTCCTTTTTTCCCCATTCATTTTTCTCCAGATGTCTATCATATTTGCCTTTTGTAAAATTCTGTTTACCTTCTTAACTTCTTTCTTATTTATTTTGAGGTTAGATTTATCAGGTTCAGAAAGGGGGAGGTTGAGGTCTCCCAATATTATAGTTTTGCTGTCTATTACTTCCTGTAACTCCCTTAACCTCTCCTCTAAGAATTTGTATGCCATACCACTTGGTGCATATATGTTAAACAATGATATTGCTTCATTTTTTATGGTGCCTTTTAGCAGGATATAATATCCTTCCTTATCTCTTTTAATTAAATCTATCTTTACTTTTGCTTTGTCTGAGATTAGGATTGCTACACCAGCTTTTTTTTTACTTTAGCTGAGGCGCAATATATTTTACTCCAGCCTTTTACCTTTACCCTATGTGTATCCCCCTGTTTCAAATGTGTTTCTTGTAAACAGCATATTGTAGGATTATGGTTTTTAATCCATTCTGCTATCCACTTCTGTTTTATGACAGAGTTCATCCCATTCACGTTCAGAGTTATGATTTCTATCTGTGTCTTTTTCTCCATCCTATTTCCCCATTTATGCTTTTATTTCTCCCTTTCTCCTTCTCCTCCTCAACAAAGTTTTGCTTTTGACCGCCGCTTTCCTCAGTTTACCCTCCCTCTTTATTCCCCTCCCTTATCTTACCGTTTCCCACTTGCTACTTCTCCCCTCCCTTCTGACCACCCCCCTCCTTTTTTCCCCCCCTTCCCCTCCTACTTCCCGTAGGTCAAGTCAGATTTCTCAACTTATCAGGGTATATTATTCCCTTCTTGAACCAGATCAGATGACAGTGATGCTCAAATACTGCTCTTCTCCCTCCCTTCTTTCCCTCTACCATAATGTTTTTGTGCCTCTTCATTTGGTGTAATTTACCCTTTTCTACTACCTCCTTACTTCTTCTCTCATAGTCTTCCCTTTACATCTCTTACTTGTTTTTTATCTTTACATAAGTTATACAGGCATTCACAATCTATGTGTATCCCTTTCAATTGTCATAATAGCTGTACCATTCTCAAGACTGACATATATATGTATATATATAAAACATACATAAGATGATATAATCCCACATAAATATGCAACTACCTGCACTTATTGGTTAATAAGGTTTGTGGGGGTTTTCCCCCCTGGTTACCTTTTTATGTCTCTCTTGAGTTTTGTATTTGGAGATCGAATTTTCCATTGAGTTCTGGCCTTTTCATCAGGAAGGTCTGGAATTCCCTTATTTCACTGAATGTCCATCTCCTTGCCTGAAAAATTATGCTTAGTTTTGCTGGGTAGTTGATCCTTGGCTGTAGTCCCAGCTCCTTTGCCCTTCGGAATATCATATTCCAATTTCTCCTGTCTTTTAATGGGGAAGCTGAGAGATCCTGTGTGATCCTGACTGTAGTTCCACAATATTTGAATTGCTCCTTTTTGGCTGCTTGCAGTATTTTCTCCTTGAGTTATAGTTCTGAAATTTGGCTATAATATTTCTTGGTGTTTTCAGTTTGGGATCTCTTTCAGGGGGTGATTGGTGAATTCTTTCAATGATTATTTTGCCCTCTGGTTCTAGGACCTCTGGGCAATTGTCTTTGATAATTTCTTCAAAGATACTGTCAAGGCTCTTTTTTCTTCATGGATTTCTGGTAGACCAATAACTCTTAAATTGTCTCTCCTGGATCTATTTTCCAGGTCAGTTGTTTTGCCAATCAGATATTTCACATTTTTTTCTATTTTTTCATTCTTTACATTTTGTTTTACTGCTTCTTGGTGCCTCATAGATTCATTAGCTTCCACTTGCTCAACTCTAATTTTTAGTGAGTTAGTGTTTTCATGTTGCTTTTGAATCTCCTTTTCCAACTGGTTAATTTTGCCTCTCATGGTGTCATTTTCTCTCTCTGGATTCTGAATCTCCATAGCCATTTCGCCAATCTTTTTTTCCATATTTTCTTTTAGCTCCCTAATTTGGTTTTTAAAATCCTCCTTTAGCTCTTCCAGCAGTGCTTTTTGGGCTGGAGACCAGTTCACATTAACTTTTGAGATATCAGATGTATCTACAGTGTCATTGCTGTTTGCTTCCATATTGGTATTTTGATCCTGCCTGTCTCCATATAAAGAATCTATTGTCCTTGGTTTTTTTTGTGTTCTTCTTCATGTTTGTTGGTTTGACTTTTCCTGGCTTTACAACAAATATCTGCTTTTGGGGCTCAGGTCTCTCTGTCCCAGCTTTCTTATTCTCAGGATTGTGAGTCTAGAATTATAGCCTTCAGTTTCCTGAGGTGTGGGGGAGGCATCTGGCTACCTGGCGTCTCACTCCCTATGGGTTCTCTCCAGCACTGTTACTCTTCAGCAATGGTCTCAGCTGTTTGTTGTTTGAGCTGATGTCTGGCACTTCCCCTGGGGGAGCAAGATTACGGCCGAGCTCCTGGTGTTGACCCCTGCCAGCTCTGCCCCTCTGGGACTAATGAACTTCTAGTATTCGACCACTGAAGCCCCACTTCTTTCCCCTCTGTTCCAGCATTCTTTTTCCCCCCGAGGAGTTCTCTGGGTGAAGGGGGGAGGGATTAGAGCTGTTTACCTGGACATTATGTCTCCCGGAAGCCGCGTTTCAATCCTTTGGGCTGCAAGCCTCAGGAGTAGGTGTTTTCCTGGCCGGTGGCATTGTGTTGCCTCTCCTTGCTTCCACAGACTGCCATCCTGTGTTGGGAGACCTGGGGACCTCCGCCGGTTTCGGGTGCCCAGCTTTCTCCCAGTCTGTCTCTCACGTGGATTTCCTGGCCAGCCGCTTCAGCTTTGGTCTGGAGCAGCTCCCCACTCCGAGCCCTCTCCGAGCCTACAGATTCGTGCCTTCGGCCTTTCAGACTCTCCTGGCTCTGAAATTTGCCCCATGCAGGCTGCTTGTGGTTTCTGACTCTCTCAAATCTGCTCAAATTCACTTTTTTATAGGAATCTGACAGACCTTGTGAGAGAGCTCTGGTAAGACACTGTTTTCATGTGGCCATCTTGGCTCCGCCCCCTGCTCAACCCCCCTGCATTGTTTTGCAAAACAATTTTAGGGGCTTCCCTGGAAGAAAACAGAAAGAGCTGTATGGTTCTAAGTCACTGTATTTTTACTTTAGTTTTTTCCCAGTCCCTGGCAGCATATTTTGGTCTTTGCCTTGAAAATGGAGGTGTAGGGGAAGGAAGGAAGTTTAAAAAAAGACTGATAGGGCCACTGGCAGACTGATCCTGCACCTCAAATCTTCTGTCCTAAATAGCTGCCTTTCACATTCAATATTACATGCAGCAAAACTCCTAAGAGTTGAGCCATTCTAAATTAATATATGTACATGTTTATATATGTATGTATACATATGTAGTCTACTTTTTATGATATTTATCCCTGTAAAAGTACAAAGAACTTTAAGGCGATAGTTGTGGTCAAGGATGTAACTTTTATAGGAATTTTTAATGAAGTTAAGTAATCATTACTATTAAATTTGATAGCATCTAGGCCCTGGCAGAGGGCAGGGGTCACAAAATAGAAGCTAAAGCTAAGTCTCTTATGTGTCAAGATGATTAACAAAAGACAACTTTCAGGCAGGAAAGACGAAAATGAACAAAAATACCTCTTCCTGGGTTCCCTGCAATGCAGGAACTGCTTAACAAGCATTTATGACTATGTATTAAAGTGGTCCGATTCATTTGTATTTGGTTTTCAAGACAATGTCCATTGGGGAGGAAATTCTGAATGTGTCTGTTGCTGCCAGATGCATTGGTAGATGTGGGAGGGATGTGTTCACATTTTGTGAATGAAACAGAATTTTCTGAGTGTGATCCTAGTGTACACATTTGTAAGCACTATGAAAGGCATTAAAACACTTCCATGAATATTTTTTAGATCTGCACCCATGCATCTAATAAGATGCCAAAACTTGCCATTTTTACCTCTAAATATCTTTTGTTTCTGTCTCCTTCTGATACCCAGATATCTACCACCTTAGTTCAAAGCTTTGTCTGCACTACTGTTATGGCATTCTAATTGGTCTTTCTGCCTCAACTCTTCCCTTTCCAATTTATACTTCACACAGTAGCTGAAATGATTTTCCTTAAGTGGAGATTTGATTATGTCACTGCCCTACTCAATAAACTTTAGTGGTTCCCTATCACCTCTAGGATAAAATAGGTTTAGCTTTTAAAAGCCATTCTAATAGAGGCCCAAATTATCTTTCTGATCTCACCATGTGCTTAGTCTCCCTGTCTTGCACTCTGTGGTCTAGCCAAACCAGCCTGTCAATACTTTATAGAGGATGCTCAATCTACTATCTCTGTGACCTTGCATTAGTGATCTCCTTTGACTGAAATGCTCTCTTTTTTATGTGGGCCTCAAAATCTCTCATTTCCTTCAACATTTCCTCTCAAGTGCCTACTGCTACCTCTCCTGATCTCCCAAAATGCTAGAATACTCTATCCATAACTACATATTTATTCTGTATATATTTGTAAGCTCCATGACTGCAGAGTCTATGTCTTAATTTTCTTTTTTATCTTTGTATCCCGAATGCCTGGTGGAGTACCTGACACATAGTAGGCATTTGATATGTTTTATGATTGATTCTTATTTCTCCATATTATTCTTAGATGGATTGCTAACTAACTAAATGAATTCCCTAAAGATTTTGGAAGGATTTCCCAGAAGAACAAAAAACAAACAGTGTTGTTCAGGCATTTCAGTCCTGTCTGACTCTTCATTTCCCCATTTGGAGTTTTTCTTGAAAAGATACTGGAGAGGTTTGCCATTTCCTTCCCCAGCTTATTTTGCAGATGAAGAAACTGAGGCAAACAGGGTCAAGTGATTTGCTCAGGGCCAAACAGCTGAGGCCACATTTGAACTTAGGAAGACAATTTCTTCCTGATTCCAGGCCCAGCACTCTATCCACTGTGCCTCAATAGATTAGTAAGAATTCTCAAATGATGATCTCACTGACATTTAAGGAGAATAAGTTCATGTTCTTCTCTGATTTGAACAGATTAGTCATTCTCTAGTTCAGGGAGAAGTAAAAAGGAAACAAATTGGTTAAGGGAAAGAAAAAAGGAACTCAGCACACTGATGAAGGGGTGGTGTCTTCTCCCCCCTTTTCTCTTATTTATTTTTAACATTAATTTTTAACAATTTTGAATTCCAAATTCTCTCTCTTCCTCCCACCCCTCTCTCACCCCTTGAGAAGGCAAGGAATATATTGATTATACATATGAAGTCATGCAAAACATATTTATATAGTAGTCATGTTGCAAAAGAAAACACATACAAATAAACAAGAAAAACAAATAAAATGAAAATGTATACTTCAATCTGAATTCGGAGTTCATCAGTTATCTTTCTATAGGTGGGTAGCATTTTTCATCATGGTTCTTTGGAATCTTCTTGGATAATTATCTTGATTAGAGTAAGTCTTTCACAGTTGACCATCATTAAAATATTGCTGTTATTGTGTTCAATGATCTCTTAGTTCTAATTATTTCACTCTCTATTAATTCATATAGGACACCCTCTTGTCATTTCTTGTATACAATCGTATTCCAGCACAATCATAAACCACAACTTGTTCAACCATTCCCCAATTGATGGGTATCCCCTCAATTTCCAATGTTTTGCTGACACAAAAGAGCTGCTGTACATATTTTTCTACAAATGGGTCTTTTACCCTTTCCAAAAATATTCTTTGGGATACAGACCTAATAGTAGTATTGCTGGATCAAAGGGTATGCACAATTTTATATACCGTTAGGTATAGTTCCAAATTTCTTTCCAGAATGGTTAGATCAGTTTATGACTCCACAATAGAGCATTAATGTCCAAAATTTCCTACACCCTCTCTACCATTTAGCATTTTCCTTTTTTGTCATATTATCTTATTTGATAGGTCTGAGGTAGTCCCTCCGAGTTGTTTTAATCCCAATTTCTCTAATTAATAATGATTTAGAGCAATTCATGTGCTGACTAGTTTTCAGCTGAAAAATGCCTATTCACATCCTTTGACCATTAATCAATTGGAGAATGGCTTGGAGTCTTATAAATTTGACTCAATTCTCTATACATTTGAGAAATAAGGTCTTTATCAGAAACACTTATTATACAATTTTTTGATATTACTTCATCGTCCACTTAATGTTTCAGCTCATATTCTGCCACAATTGCAACTTTCTGTTTTCTCATTTTGTACATGGTCTGTCCTGATAACTAATGAGCTCAGAAAATAAAAGCCCTAGAATAATGTAAGGGTATTGAGAGCAGGGACTGTTTATTTTTTTTATTTTTTGTCTTTCTATTCTGTCTGCTTAATAAATCATTTTGTAAATAGTAGGTATTTAATCAATGCTTACTAATTGATTGGTTTATGTCTAATTCTAGCCTTTGATTTTTTGGGGGTATATTTTACATTATGGTGATATATCATATAAATAATGTTTATAACTTAGCACTTCTGAATGTCTCACTTAAAGACTTGAATGAAGCAAAAATTAAATGCCAGGTCTTTGTTTGACAAATACAAGAATGCATTATTACAGAAGTAATCAATAAAGAATAATTTATCATTATATGCCAGGTACTACTGTACTAAGTACTGGGGACATATAAAGAAAAAAATTAAATAATCCCTTCCCTCTAGGAACTTGTACTCCAACTGCAGAGAATCTAGAAATCATTGAATGGCTTCTCTTAGGAATTTTTTAGAAAGGAGTAGTTGCACCTATAATCTCTGCCATAATGACCTGATGCATTTGCTTAGTGTGTAAGTACTGGAGGGAATTCACATAGGGCAGGTATAGCTTTAATTACCCAAAAAGGAAAATTCTCTGTCATGAACTAAAGGAAATTCCCTTCCCAGATATTTTGCAGGTTATTTTTTTTCCTCCAAAGAAGTTAATTTTTTTGTCTTTGATTAATCATTCAGAAACCTGAGAATACCTGTGGCAATTTATCCAGATTATTAATATTCAGTATCTTTTCTTTAGAGATGATGTCTCTCATACTCTAAATTTAAATATTACTTGCTATTCAGGAGGATAGGTTTCTGCAGAGAAGCTGTAGCTAGAGGGAAATAGTTTGAATTTTGGTGAGTCTGCTAAGAAATCAGTCTATTTTTCATGGCTCTTAGGGATCGCCTAATGATCTGAACCTATTCTAAACATGTAAAGCCCAGAGGTTCAATTCTATTTAGCCTACTGAGTTACTGTATAACTTTGGGAACATCTATGAAGGTCCATGTAGTTTATTTTCATCCTATTGATAAGATAACAAATAGGTATTTGAGATTTTTAAAAAAGTAATTTCTATGGTCATTTTCTGAGATCAGTATGGATTCAACCCAAAAGGTTATGCTGCATATGCCCATTGATTTAGTGGGACAATGATTATTGATTCTCAGAGCAATTACCCTGAAATATTGTAAGATTCTGAACCATTTATTGTTTGTTTTGCTTTAATTGATAAATCAGGAAAAATATAGAGACATAATGATATTTCCATTTTTAGGTAATTGGATTTTAAGCATCTCTTAGACATTGGAAACCTGGAATTTTTTTAAAGCTTCTGAATTAACAAAATAGTTGTTATAGAACTGTGATACACACTCAGAGTTGTTGTTCTTCTCCTTCTCTTTTTTTTAAACAAGTAATTCTTGGAAGTTAGTCTGATTGTTTTCTATCAGAAGCAGGGCAACCATTCCTTCCAGGGGAGCACTGTGAATGGAGCCATAGATCTTCTACTCTTGTCTAGGTTCTCCTCTCCTTGGTGGCAGTGCCATTTCCTGGTTAGTAGCAATGCTTCTTCCTGGCTGCTCTGTCCTACAAGATTGGTCTGGGGTCTGTGTCTGTGCTTGTGCCATGCTTAAGGCATGGAAGCCTAAAGAGGCAGTGATGGAACCTATAGAGCTGGCCTATGACATGGGCTTCACCAGCTTTGGAAATAAAGCCAGGACATTTGGCTTTGAAGCCATGTTTTAGGAAACCCAAAGAACAGCTGTGGAAAGAAGTAGAAAAAAGATTTGCAAGCCAGAAAGAGAGAGAATTAAGAAGGCAACATGAAGATAATGAATCAATACCTTCAGGCTTAAGTTTGGCCAAATATCCTTCTACATTAGCTCCCAGTGACATAGAGAGTGGTGGAAGTGAAGGTAACATTGATGAAGAATTAATTGGGCTTCTTTTGCTACATAGAATTGCCCAAATACATCTGAAGATACAAATGAACTCAGGTCTCCCATTTCTATTTGGGTGCCTGGATGATGATGATGATGATAAAAGAAGATGAAAATGAAATACAATATGAAATTAACACTGTCAAGAAACTTACTGATTATCATGATCATGAAATTACTCTGCAGCATAGCAGTAAAACACTTTCTGCCTTAGGTCCTGTCCCCTCAGGTACCATTGGCAACAGGAAGATTTGATTATGATGTTAAATTTTGGGATTTTGCAGGGAAGAATGATTTCCTTCTACCTTCAACTGTGTGATTGTCACAAAATTAAGTGACTACAGTACAGTGCATAAGAGATGTAATTCTTTTGGTGTCTAGAAACTCTTAGGCTAAAGTGATGGACAGAGATAGTTTCCTAGTGATGGAATGTGTGAAAGGAGACCAGTATATTGTGGACACATTCAACACGAAGAGTGCTTAATACTGACTGCTGGCTTCTCAAAATAAAGCAAGAATTTTTGACTCATTCAACTGATGGAACCATGCAAACCTGGGGTGTGGACAAGGATAAAAGCACAAAAGCATGTTTAAACCTAAAATAGTTCAAGGAAAACTAGTAATTTCAGCCACTTACGTGTATAGTAGAGACAGGAAGTTCATTGCAGCTGACTGCCAGGATAAAAGTATCCAGATCTGGGACAGAAATATGAGTGTTCCTAACAAATTCCACTGCAGGCAGGCCCATGATTCTGGCACAAATACTTCCTGTCTGACATTTTCTTATGATGGTACTGTCCTTGTCTCTCAGGCAGGGGACAACACTTTAAAACTCTGGGATATACAATAGTTTGAGAAACTGCTTTTTTTCAGTTTCACATCTTCCTGCCTTTTTCCCAGTGACTACTGCTTCAGTCCAGATTATAAGGTTTTGGTCACTAGAATATTTGTTAAGAAGGGAGATGGCAGTGGCAGGCTTGATTTTGTTTGTTTGTTTGTTTGTTTGCTTTTCTGAGTGCCAGACATTCAATAAAGTTTATGCAATTGATGTCACCAATGCAAGTGTGGTATGCTGCCTGTGGCATCCCAAGTTAAACCAGATACATGGTTGGAGCCAGAAATGGATTGGCTAATTGTATTATGATCCCAAGATGAGGCAGAGGGGAGCAAAATTATGTGCAGTTTTAACTTCTGTTTTAACAAATGAAAGACTAAAGAAGCTGACACTTTAACCCCAGACCACATCACAACTCCCTTTTGTACTGCCTATATTCCATGAGACATGTCAGGAAACAATTGGGGAAGAATAGATTAAATTGTCCAATGTCTCATAAACCTGGCCCTGCCACAGAAAGAATAGCATGGGAAAGAGAGAAGGTTAGCTATTTGAGGGGAAAAAGAACAATCAAAGTAAGAATAAAACTTTTTGTTGGGTGGAAGGGATGCTAACTGACAACAAAGAAAAGACAGTTCCTTACTCTGTTTTTAATAGGACCATACAATACTCATATTTTTGCATTTTCTGTTATTTGGATTTATTTCAACTTTCACATTTCTTGTTAAAACCTGGATTGGTTGACAAGTTCCTGTGCATCCAGACTGACTTCTTTAGGCAAATGCCATTTTCCCTCCTCACTGGAGTGGTTCTCTTCTGTGTCATCAGAATTTCATTCTTTGGCTTTTCTCATCCCTCTTCCCCCTCCTTATCCCCCACCCGAGCTGACTTCCCTGGAAGCATTATACTCCATGGAATCTTCCCTATCTTTCCTTAGAACTCTTGGAGAGGTGTTTTCCCCATAGCAATCAATCAATATATATTGTTCCAGGCACTGTGCTAAGTGCTGGGATGACAAAAAAGAAGTCCCTTCTTATGATCTAATTGGGAAGACAACATTCAAACAAATATATACAAAACAAGCTACATATAGGATTAATAAAAAGTAATCAACAACAAAGGGAAGGCACTAGAATTAAGAGGGGTTGGGGAAGGCATTCAGTAAAAGATGGGATTTTAGTAGAGACTTGAAGGAAACCTGGGTGGTTAGTAGGTGGTGTGGAGGAGGGAGAACATCCCAGGCATTGGGGGCAGCCAACCATAATTCCTAGAGCTGAGAGATGGAGTATCTTGTTCATGGGATGGCCTGGGGGCCAATGTCACTGGAATGAAAAGCATGAATTAGGGAGTAAGGTGTTAGAAGACTGGAAAGATAAGAGGGGACTAGATTAGGAAAGATTTTGAATGCCAAAGAAAGCATTTTGTATTTATTCCTACCAGCTCTATATCCAGAAGTCATTAGAAAACTCCAACCCTAGGGTGGGCCTAGAGAACCAAAGGTGGCAATGTTGAAAAGTTTCTGACCCTTTTGCTGAGAGAGGGGAAGGGAAATTGTCTACATAAGCTTCATGGAGAAAAGGGAGACAGTTGCACAGAAGAAACCTCTAAAGCAGCAAAGATTTAATATTCCTCATGGGTTTCCCAAGGAGTTGGGAGCCCTGCCTGGTAGGCCAGGGAACAAAAATTGAGTCATTCTATGAACTGATATTTAACATGGTCCCTGGTACTAGGCCAGACAACATGCAAGATGGAAATGATCTCTTAGCTATTTTAATAGGATTGTTATGAGAGTGAGAATCAGGGCATCTGTGCTTTTGTCTTGAAGTTCCTGGTGTTGATCCTGATTCTCATTGCCTCTTTACATCAGGAGAGCCACAATCAACTACAAAGATTTGGCATCAGCCACCTCATGGACAAACTTTTTAAATGTGCCATTCTATCTGTTCTTTCATTTTTGTTCATTCTTTCAAAGGCTATTGAATTGCCTATTTTGTTGTTGTTATTGTTTCATTTTGCTTCGGCTTTTCTTTGTAACCTCTGGTGTTTCTATGTCAGGTTTCTTGCATCTCCAAGGTCAGGACTGCTCAGATAGGATTTTTTTTTAATGTAAAACATTTAATTTAAAAATGTTGACACTACAATATATAAAATAGCTATTATAAATGCACATAGTGTATTCTATAGCTGCCAGGTTTATGTTTTTTTTTTTTTTAGGAAACTGTAAGTTACACTATGCTTAAGACTTGTATATTATCACCCTCTGAAAAGCCCACATTCTGTCACAGTGGTGTATGGTCAGACTTAACAGCCCCAATTGTTAAACACTTGGATCAAGTCATAACCAGTTTTATTGCAAAAGGACCCTGTATACATTTATATCAATTCTAGTACCTTACGATTTTAGCTACCCAAGAAGTCATTAACATACAGAAACATGCATCATGAGAAGCCAGAAATATCACCCATCCCTTCCGTGTATTAGTAACTTGTCACTCTCGAGCAACAATGCTCGCTCACATCACTGAGATCTGTGAACAGTCACTTTTCCCATTCATCCTGAGTGAATTAAGTAGTACCAATTAAGTAGTGGAAGATCTTCTAGGAGAACTTTAGGACCTTGACACCGAAAGTTTGGGCGTGGTCAGAGCTGTATTATAAGGTCCAGTTCCACACAGGTTAGGCTACTTTTTCCTTAAAAGGTACTGAAATTATTCTCAGCATTTAATAGCTTACTGGGCTTATGAGCTATTAGTGTAGGTTACTATTTGCCTGAGTACCAAAATTACTAGGACATGAGGGGCTGGAGCTCATCCTTCAGGTTTCTGACCATAGACCAGTAACATGACCAATGCCAGTAAGGGCAAGCTTTGCCCATCTGAATCAAGGCTATATTCCTAATGAATGTAATTCCCCCAATATGTTGAAATAAACATTCTTTTGGTGAGATTGACTGTAAGTGTCTTATTTTTATTCTAATTCTGAACTTGTGGTACCTGACTGATCTGGCCAGACCTGGCCTAATGCTTTTCATCTTCCAATTCAATTCAAAAAGCATTTCATTAATCAATGTGTCAAACTAGCCTTTAAAGATACAAAGAAGACAAACAAAAACAGGATTTTTTTTTGGCCAAAGCAGTCTTCATATTCTACTGGAGGTTTCATATGAACGGATAAAAACCCAATAATTTGAGGTAGAAAAGAAGGCCAGCAACTAGGGGAAATAGTTAGGAAACAGAAATAGGGGAATACGGCTTCCCATAGAGTTTGGCACATGAATTGACCCTTGAAGAAAACTAAGGAAATATCTGAAAGCCATTCAAAACCAAATTTAAATATCAACTCTGATGTTTTAATAAACTAAATTGATGGTGAATTGAATAATTCACATTAGTGTAGAACATTAAGATTTAAAGAGGGATTTCCCTCAAAACAATACAGTGAGGTAAGAAATGGAAGTGTTATTTTCCTGATGTTTCAAATAAGTAAATTGAGATTCTGAGACATTAAGAATCTTAGTTTTCCCATGCACACACAGTTACTAAGTGCTATAGTTGGAATGCAAGCACAGAGATGTCTATTGTTTTCCCAGGTCATGTATCAAGGGTGTGATGGAGAAACTCCCAAGAGTTGTAAATGAGATGACTGTGACTCCCTAATTGTGATTCACATGAACACAAATGGTACTGCCAGAAGGAATATAGAAAGCGTTGTTAAAGATTAAGAAATCTTGGGTAAAATGTTCTCATTGCCTCCCACTGGACTTCAGAAAATAAGTGCATATTTGGGAAGTTGATTGAGACAATGTTATCTAAAAACAGGATTCAGATTTCTGAAACATGGATTAAAATAGAGAAATGAGAAACTCTTTCATAAGTATGGAGCCTACCTAGCAAAGGTTGGTTAGAGTGTGTTTGATATGTTGAAAATCTAAGCCAAAATGCCTTAAATTCATAAGAAAGAGGAAGGGAGAAAACTGTCTATGCTTATCCACTAATCTAGAAAGCTGAGTGCACCTACAAAGTAGGAAGATATATAACAATTGAGTAGGAAGTATACATAGAAGACAAAATACAGGAAATAATCCCATAATAAAACCCATAGTCCAAGATATCAATACATAAAGGATAAAAAGTATGGCTAACAAATGATATATAGAGACCTTAATGCAAAGGAGCAGATTCAACCCCATAGTTACTAATGAGATTTTGAGAGGTAAGACCCATATTTGGAATATAATTCTCTAAAGTTACAACTTATTTAAAAGAAATGGGATATCCATTCATCCATACACACACACACACACACACACACACACACACACACACACACTCACACACACACAGAAAGAAAGAGAGAGAGAGAGATTGACAGAGAGACAGAGAGACAGAGAATGCAGTACAGCATTGTACACTAAGAAGATAGACATAGGGAGAAATCCAGGAACCAGAGGGGGGAAGCATAGTGAAGAATATTTAGGTGAAGATCAACGGAACACACAGGGAAGTAATATTGCCATCAGGCTATATTATAGACCATTTGGTCAAAAAAAGTTAATGCACGAAGACTTTAGGAAATAGATCACCAGTCTGACACAGAGGTGAGATATGACAGGGAAATATAAAGCACTTGAGTTATCTGGACATCTCTGGGAGGTTGCTTTCTGGCACAAGCAGAGCACTTAATGATTTTTATTTGTTAGAATGATCATTTCCTCTTTCAAAGGATGGAAGAAATGATGAATTCCAGGCATGGGGGAATGGACAGGAATGGAAGACAAAGTGCAATGTATGAAGAAAAATTAAGAAGCCCAGTTTATCTGTACTATAGAATGCATTATGGAGTTAAAGTATAATGAGGATGGAAATTTAGGTCCAGGTCAAGTTATGAAGGGTTTCGCTCATCAAGCACCTCTGTTTTCTCCCTGAATTAAGATTATGTTCTGGAGGTATGCATTTGATCCCTGACATAACAGAGGGCCCTAGGGTTAATTGAGTAGGGGACTGACAGACCAGTACTTTAGGAAAATTACCTTGGCTATAGCATGGAGGTTGGATTGTAGTGAGGAGAGACTTAAGAGCAATCAGGAGACTATCGGAACAGATGAAGGAAGAGGAGATAAAGGTCTAAAATTGGGCATGAGATGTGAACTAGGGAATGAAAGTGAAAATACCATGGAGGTAGAAATGACAGGTTTTGGCAACTGATTGGCTCTGAAAGATGAGCAAGAGTGAGAAACAGGATGACCTCAAGGTTGCAAGCATGACTGACTCAAAGAATGGTGGCACTCTCCAAAGAAACAGGTGAAACAAATGTTTCATCTTAGTTTATAACAGAAGGAAGAAAGTGGAAAATAGTTGATCAAGATCTTGGATGCTAGAAGAGTTGACTTCAAAGGTTTTAGAGGAAGGATAGATAGAATCCCATTACCCAAAATTCTGCAAAAAATCAGCAGGGGTGGGGAACACTAAATATCAAACTCCAAAGATAAAGGAAAACAATTCCATTGAGGGGGAAAAAGAAAAGTTGTATAAAGAGATTGAAGTAGATGTAAAGGGATTTCACTAATCACTGGAGAGTTTAAAAAGGCATGTTTAGAAGTTAGAAGTAAAGACAAATACAGTAAAAGAACTGATATAAAAAATATGATATTGTCCTTGAGAATAGTCTTCTAGATACCTAAAGTTCAGAATGAGTGGAATCTGGTGAGAAAGACTGAGGAATCACCAAAAGGATATTAATTTTTAAGAAAAAAGATTTTATAGGAAAAAATGGAAGGCTTGGATTGTTTATTAGGATGGATAAACTGAGAAAAAAGTGTATAAATTAATATGAGAGCACCTAGATTTTTTTGTTAATCTAAATCATGAGACCCAGAAGGACTGCAGGCAAATTGTTCCTTATTGTGTATGCATCCTGCATTCTCTTTTATTTGCAGTTTTGCAATTTCAGACTTTTTTCCAAAAGTCACTTTAAAAAAGGCACTGGCAGTGATCTTTGAAAAATAGGAGCGAACATGAAGCATACTCTGGGATTAGAGAAGGTCAAATGTCCTGATTTTCAGAAAAGTGAAGAGCGTATAAACTATAGGCCAGTGAGCTTGACTTTGATTCCTGGTAAAAATTCTAGAACATAATATGTAAATACATAATATTAAAGAGATAATTAGTGTAAAATCTGGGAAAGTATGTGATCACAATGAGTCAACATGATTTCATTAAGAACATGTCATAAAAGACTAACCACATTTCCTTTATCGACTCTTACTAGACCTAGATCAGAGAAATGTTATAAATGTAATTTATGTAGATTTAAGAAAAATACTTGAAAAAGCATCATTCTATTTTGGGGGACTAGATGTAGAGATGGGGGCTAAACAATAGGAAAGTCAGGTGTCTTTCAAACTGGGTGAGTGGATAGATTTCAAAAGTAGTCGTCACTAGTTCTACATTAAGTTGGAAGGAGTTTGCTAGTAGAGGGCCTCAGGGATCTATGTTGTCTAACATGTTTTATCAATGATGTAGATTAAGACATATTTAGCATGACTATTAAATCTGAAGATGACAGAAAGATAGGATAGAGAGCTCATATTTTGGATGACAGAATCAATCCATAAAAGATCTCCACAGGGTAGAATGCTGGACTAAATTAAATTAGATCAAGTTTAATCTGGATAAATGCAAAATATTAACCTTGAGTTAAGAAAAATCAACCATGTGGTTTCAAAATTGTGGAGGCATAGTCAGATAACTATTTGGGAAAGAGCTGACAGTTCTCATGGATTTTAAACCCAGTATGATATAAGAGTCAGTTATGATTGGCAAAATAGCTTATTGATTTGAAGTTTCACTAGTTATAGTGTCCAGGACTAGGAAAGTGTTTGTCAAATTGTATTCTCCCCTGATCAGACCACATCTGGAGTGTTCTGCTGAATTTTAGGCACATTCTTTTTAGGGGAGACATTGTTGAATTGGATTTGGGGGGGATTGTGCCCAGGACAGTAAAGAGGCTTGAGTCATCCCCTATGAGGATGAGTTGAGGGAACTGGAATGTTTAACATGGAGAATTGAATATTTAGGAGGACACTTAATTGCTGTTTTAAAGTATTTTCAAGAGCAGTCATATGGAAGAGGCATTAGATGTTCTATTTTGTCTCAGAGGTCAGAACTAGGAGAAATGAATTAGAGCATCATAGAGACAACATGTATATAACTATGGATGGGTGAGATAAATATATTGTAAAGGGAATGTAATCCCAGAGAAAAGGGATGGGGTGGACCTGGAAAGCACCCCTGAAGAAGGTGAAATTTGACCTGAGTCTTGAAGTCAGGGAAGCTAGGAGTCAGAGGTGAGAATGGAGACCATTCCAGTTGTGGAAGACAATAAATAGCAAGTAAAAACACACAGAACTTGGAGATTGAGTGTCATATATAAGGAACAGTGAGTAGGTCCATTAACCAGTAGGTTAATTGTAGTATAAATAGAGACGATTAAACTGTAAGAAGACTGGAAAGGTAGGAAGGGAGCAGGTTGTGAAGGGATTTAAAAGACAGACAGGCTACTTTATATTTGATCTTGGGATATTAGGAAGCCATTGTAGTTTAATCAGAGTGTATGTATACATATACAAATGTATGTATGTATGTTTGTGTGTGTGTATGAGAGCAGACACATAGACACAGAGACACACAGAAAGAGAAACAGAGACAGAGACAAAAGACATGGCCATATATATGCTTTAGGAAAACAAATTTTGGCAGCTGAGTGGAAGATGGATTGGAATGGAGGGGGACATGAGCCAAGCTCTGTTTCAACAGCCCAGGTAAGAGATGATGGAGGCCTGATTTAGGGAAGTGGAATAAGTGAAGAGAAGAGGGAATATATGAGAAATACTGTGAGAATAGAAAAAAATAAGATTTAACAATAGACTGGATATGTGGGTTGGACTAGAGTAAGGAATTGAGAATGAATCATTGGTTGTGAATCTAGGTGACTAGAAAAATGATGGTACTCTTGACAGTAACAGAGAAGTTTGAAAGAGGTGAAGGTTAGGAGGAGAGGAATATAATGAATTCTATTTTGGACGTGTTGAGTTTGAGATGCCTATGGGAAGTCTAGTTTCAGATGTCTAAAAGCCATTTGGTAATGTAGTTTGGGAGAAAGATTAGGTCTAGATATATACATCAAGTAATGAGCCATATAGTGATGATAACCAAAACACATGATTGATGATGAGATCACTAAATAAAATAATATAGAGGAAAAATAGAAATGGGCCCAGGACAGAGTCTTAGAGGACATTCATGGTTAGTGAGCATGATCTGGATGAATAGTCATTAAAAGAGACTGGAGAATATCCATATAGACAGGAGAAGAGCTAAGAGAGAACAGTGTCATAAGAATGTAAAAAGGAGAGCATATCAAGGAAGAGAGAGGATGCTTGACATGTCAAAGGTTATGGAAAGGTCAAGGAAGATGAGGACTGAGCAAAGGCCATTAGATTTGACAATTAAGGTAATTTTGGAGAGGGTAGATTCATTTGAATGATGAGATTAAAAGTCAGAATTCAAAGGGTTAACAACTGGATAAGAGGAAAGGAAGTAGAAGCACTTAGTACAGAAGACTTTTTCAATGAGATGAGCAAGGAAAGGATGAAGCACAGGACAACTGCCAGCAGGGATAGTCAGATCATGGAGGTTTTTTTTTTTTTAAGAAAGGAGGAGACATGAGTGTGCTTGTAGGTAGTGGAGAAGGAGAGATAGTGGGTAAGGAGCCAGTAGACAAAGAGAGACCGAAGATTAGAAAAGTGGAGATGATTATGTGGGTAATCTGCTCCCTTTGATGGGAGGGAATGGGATCAAAGGTTCATGTAGAAGGTTTGTGTTGGTAAGAAGAAGGGCTACCTCTTCAGGGAAGACCGAGTTGAAGGAAGAGATAATGGCAGAAGGCACCTAGGTGACGTGAAAATATTTTCAGTGAAGTATGAGTTGAGATTTTCAGCTGAGAGGGAGGAGAAAGAGGACCTGTTTTGGGGGCCTTGAGGAGGGAAGAAAAGGTTTAGGATAGCTGTGTGATGAATAGGAGAGCAAATTAATTAGAAAAGTCTAAAAGGATTACCTTGCTGCAGTGAGGGCCCAGCTGTAATTATGTGACAATATAATATAAATTTGTACTGGACCTTCTTAGAACAGTTTCATTACCTTCTCCAGCTTCATTCTTTAGCTTATGAAAAGGGGGTTAGCATAGACTTTCCAATCAGATCAGTTGCTTATAACCCCATCCTACTTAGGTTAACTGCACTCTTTTATTGCTTAACTTGCTGTGTTTTGGTTAAAGTTCTTACAAGTAATGTTTGCATAAAGTTATTTAATCTAGCTATTGGAAATGAACAAAAACAAGTTCTCATTGATGCATCTACTGGAAACTCCCTCAGTTTATGATTCTCATTTGGTTCCTACTCTTCAATTTCTGAGTATTAGGCAGGCCCAAAGTTTAGAATTTCAGTTCACCTCTGCTTTATCTATAGAGCTTAATTAGTATCAGGGAAGGCTACCTTTTCATTCATCTAGGTGTTTCCTTAGTAAAACACATTAAATCAGATTCTGTTGATGTGTTTTCTAGGGCAATGTGGCTGTATTAGGGTTCATTTTTCCAGGTAGTTGTGAGTCTGCTTCCCCACTGGTGTTTGTGGTATATCCCTTTATTTATGTTTCTATCCCTCTCATATCAGCTACCTTTGACATGGGAGGAGCTTCCTTCCAAAGGGTAAATCTCCCTGGGTATCCAGCAGCGCCCCAGTAATTAGAGGCAGGAGACTTAAGTTCCACTTTCCAGGCAGTATTTTTTCTTGTCATATTTAGCTTCCATCTCCTATTTAATATTTATTGCTCCAACTTCTTTGTCAGTGTTGAAAGCTACAGGTTTTTTCCTCTGCTATGGAGGGCCTTGGAACTCTGTGTGCATGGGTTCTATGACTAAAAGCATATTTTTTTTTATCTGGGGCAAAAGTAATTAAATTATGTTGAATGCAGAGGTGACAATTTAGAGGACAATTTTATCCAAGGTTCAGTTATATCAAGATAGTGGTCAACCTATTCTAAAAAGAGTCTAGTCTCCTCAAGGCTGGAAAAAAATGTGGATACTGGCAGAATGGTCCTACAGTAATAGGACCCTGGCATTGGTGACTAGGGATCAGTGAAAAAGCAGAGTTAGGTCAAATGGACTAGGCTGGTCATGGCCTAAATGGCAAGAATGCAGTGATCTATGTTCCTTGGGTGGCCTTGTTGCTGGTGTGGGGAAGAAAGCACCTCTATAATAGTTAAGAAACATAACACCTCACCTCCCAACCCCCAGAACCCTGAGGCAAAAGTTTCAACATTGGCCTAGTTACAGGTCTAATTATTCCACCAAAGTGTCTTCCTCTTTTGTTTCTTTATACTAGTGTTTTCCATGATCCTGTTAAGAATGCTAGTAGATCTGATGGTTTGACCATTAGTGGCTTGAAGATGCAGGCTGCTACATTTCTAGGTTTTGTTAAAGTCCTTATTTGGCCAAGGTCAGCATTTTTAGATGTGACCTAGTTTCTGTCAAATCTGTTCCTTTGTTCTGCGATCATTTTCCTGTCTGTGACAGGCATTGGTTGACTGCAAAAATAGTGGTTTTGGCTATATAGTTGTCTTGCTAAACAAGATTTTTGCCCCTCAAGGGCAAAGGCTGTCATTTTTCAATATTTCCCCCATCCTATGGTGTCTGATAAAATGTTTCCATCCCCTTAGTGCTAAATGGGTATTGGATTATCATAGAAAGTACTTGAGGCTGGTGTAGCATAAGGAACACGGCTCTTACAATCAAAAGACCAGGACTTCTTAGGCTCTAAGGTTTACTAACTGGCCAGGTCCTGTCACCTGCCTGACCCTGACTTTTCTCAAGAACAAGCTGGAAGTAAATAAAATGAATGCCAACTAGTTCATAGGGTTATTGTGAAGAAAATTTTGTGAATCTTAAATCTATGTAAATATTAGCTGTTGTCATTATTAATAGCTGATAAAAATACTATGGGCAAGACAACATGCTGGTTTAGTACCTAGTTGGGAAGAAAAAGACAAATACATGAGAAGATATCTTATAATCCAACACAGCATGTGAAGTATCAAATGAGTGGTGGGAATAGTAAGTGTAATACCACTCAGAGGGTGGAGAAGTCACTACACTGAAGGGGTCACAAAAGGCTTAACCAAGGGGCAATGTTACATGGGCCTGCCAGGCTTGAGAAAATCATAAACCAAGTTGCCGAGGCCAAAGAGTGTAAAGCATGTACTGGTATTAGTACCTGAAGGATCCAAGTGTTGATGTGGATAGAGTGCAGGCCTTGGATTCAGGAAGATCTGAGTTTGAGTTCTGACATTTACTACCTGTATGGCCCTAGGCAAGTCACTTCTCTCAATGTCAATTTCCTCATCTGTCAATTGGGGTTAATAATAGGACCTGCCTTACAAAGGTTATTCACTAGGGTTGTGAGGATCAAAATGCAAACCTTAAAGTGCTACTTAAATACTACTTATTTTTATTAAAAGAACTTTTACCTGAAGTGGGACATTCACAGAAAGGAATAATGAGAGTTAAGATTGGTATGGACATGTTAGGATCACAGTAAAGAGAACCATGAAGGCCAGGCTGAAAATCTGGGAATTTATACTGTAGGTGCTGGAAGGTATCAGACAGTTTTGATCAGAGAATTGAAAATGATATCTTAGAAATAATTTGGCAGTGTTCAGGAAGGATTTTTTTAAGATGAGAAAGGGATTAGATTTGAGGCAGGTAGAGTACTAGAATAGTGTGGTAAACAAAAAAAAAAACCTATTTGTCTCTGGTGCCTTGACTAGATGGAAATACTTTATTTTTGGATTGAATCAAACAATCACAATATTTTTTTTCTTTTAAATTTAATTTATTTAATATATTTAGTTTTCAGCATTGATTTTCACAAGAGTTTGAATTAGAAATTTTCTCCCCATTTCTACCCTCTCCCCTACTCCAAGATGGCATATATTCTGGTTGCCCCATTCCCCAGTTAGCCCTCCCTTCTGTCACCCCACTCCCCTCCCGTCCCATTTTCCCTTACTTTCTTATAGGGCAAGATAAATTTCTATGCCTCATTGACTGTGTATCTTATTTCCTAGTTGCATGCAAAAACTTTTTTTTGAACATCTGGTTTTAAAACTTTGAGTTCCAATTTCTCTCCCCACTTCCCTCCCCACCCATCCTCCCTAAGAAGGCAAGCAATTCAACATAGGCCACATGCATATCATTATGTAAAACCCTTCCACAATACTCATGTTGTGAAAGACTAACTATATTTTGCTCCTTCCTAACCTATCCCCCTTTATTGAATTTTCTTCCTTGACGCTGTCCCTTTTCAAAAATATTTGTTTTTGATTACCTCATCCCCCTATTTGCCCTTCCTTCTATCATGCCCCCTCCCCTTTTTCTAATCTTCTTCCTCCTTCTTTCCTGTGGGGTAAGATACCCAATTGAGTGTATATGTTATTCCCTCCTCAGGTCAAATCCGATGAGAGCAAGATTCACTCATTCCCCCTCACCTGCCTACTCTTCTCTTCCTACAGAACTGCTTTTTCTTGTCACTATTATGTGAGATAATTTACTGCATTCTATCTCTCCCTTTCTCCCTCTCTCAATATATTCCTCTCTCATCCCTTGATTTGATTTGATTTTTTAGATATCATCCCTTCACATTCAACTCACCCTGTGCCCTCTGTCTATATATACATACATATATATGTATGTATGTGTATATATATGTGTGTGTGTATATATATACCCTGTGCCCTCTGTCTATATATACATACATATATGTATGTATGTGTATATATATATATATATATATATATATATATATATATATATTCCCTTCAGCTACCCTAATGCTGAGGTCTCATGAATCATACACATCATCTTTCCATGTAGGAATGAAAATAAAACAGTTCAACTTTAGTAAGTCCCTTGTGATTTCTCTTTCTTGTTTGCCTTTTCATGCTTCTCTTGATTCTTGTGTTTGAAAGTCAATTTTTCTACTCAGCTCTGGTCTTTTCACTGAGAAAGCTTGAAAGTCATCTATTTTATTGAAAGTCTATATTTTGCCTTGGAGCATGATACTCAGTTTTGCTGGGTAGGTGATTCTTGGTTTTAATCCTAGCTCCATTGACCTCTGGAATATCATATTCCAAGCCCTTCGATCCCTTAATGTAGAAGTTGCTAAATCTTGTATTATTCTAATTGTGTTTCCACAGTACTCAAATTGCTTCCTTCTGGCAGTTTGAAGTATTTTCTCCTTGATCTGGGATCTCTGGAATTTGGTGAAAATATTCCTAGGAGTTTTCTTTTTGGGATCTTTTTCAGCAGGCGATCGGTGGATTCTTTCTATTTCTATTTTGCCCTGTGGCTCTAGAATATCAGGGCAGTTCTCCTTGATAACTTCTTGAAAGATAATATCTAGGCTCTTTTATTGATCATGGCTTTCAGGTAGTCCAATAATTTTTAAATTCTCTCTGCTGGATCTATTTTCCAGGTCAGTGGTTTTTCCAATGAGATAGTTCACATTGTCTTCCATTTCTTCATTCCTTTGCTTCTGCTTTATAATATCTTGATTTCTCTCAAAGTCACTAGCTTCCACTTGCTCCAATCTAATTTTTAAGGTGGTATTTTCTTCAGTGGTCTTTTGGACCTCCTTTTCCATTTGGCTAATTCTGCCTTTCAAGCTATTTTTCTCCTCATTGATTTTTTGGAGCTCTTTTACCATTTGTGTCTGTATATTTTTAAGGTGTTGTTTTTTTCAGTATGTTTTGGGGTCTCCTTTAGCAAGTCATTGACTTGTTTTTCATGGTTTTCTTGCATCATTCTCATTTCTCATCCCAATTTTTCCTCTACTTCTCTAATTTGCTTATCCAAATCCTTTTTGAAGTCTTCCATGGCCTGAGACCAGTTCATTTTTTTCTTGGAGGCTTCTGATGTAGGCTCTTTGACTTTGTTGACTTCTTCTGGCTGTATGTTTTGGTCTTCTTTGTCACCAAAGAAAAATTCCGATGTCTGAGACTGAATCTGGTTGCGTTTTTGCTGCCTGGCCATGTTCCCAGCCAACTACCTGACCCTTGAGATTTTCTTGGGGTATGACTGCTTGTAGAGTAGAGAGTACTTTGTTCCAAGCTTGAGGGGATGCACTGTTGTTTCCAGAGCTATTTCTATACAGCCAGCTCTGCCACACCAGCACTCCTCCTTCCCCAATAACAGCCAACCCAGACCTGACTCAGATCTTAAGCTGGCTCTGCACTCCTGCTCTGATCTGTCACTTAATTCCTCCCACCAGGTGGGCCTGGGGCCAGAAGCAACTGCAGCTGTAGTTCTGTAGCTGCACCACCCCCGCTGTCCCTGGGGTGGTGGCCAAACCGCGAACTCCTTTCACTCTGTCCCCGCAGCTTTTCCCACTAACCTTCTCTGTTGTCTTTGGTGTTTGTGGGTTGAGAAGTCTGGTAACTGCCACAGCTCACTGATTCAGGGTGCTAGGGCCTGCTCTGCCTGGCTCCCAGTCTGGTTGGTCCTGCCACTGCCCATGCTGGGCTCTGCTTCACTCTGCTCCCAGCTCCATGCACGATAGACCTTACCCAGTGACCATCCAGGCTGTCCTGGGCTGGAACCCTCCTTCACTCTGCTATTTTGTTGGTTCTGCAGTTCTAGAGTTTGTTCAGAGCCATTTTTATAGGCTTTTGGAGGGACCTGGGGGGGAGCTCACACAAGTCCCTGCTTTCGAGCTGCCATCTTGTCTCTGCCCCCCAAATAATCACAATTTTAACAGGGCGTGTACACCTCCTTGAAAAAGTCAAGGCCATTGAATGAGTTTGGACATTTTCAGCATTTTGTATTAAAGGAAGATGCTAATTTAGAATTGGGGAAAAAGAGATTCTACACATGAGGATTTGAAAGGTTAGAGCAAGAATGGAGTAAAAGGAGGACTGAACTATAGCAGAGAAGAGAGTTGTTCAAGATTGTCCTTGGCTCTATAGTCAGGGCAGAAAAGAATATATAGGCTGTACTAAGACATTCTTGGTTCTGTTCTCAACTTCCCTTCCTGATGCCAATTTATTCACCTACAGATGCTGTAATGTAATCTGCTTACATTATCCAACATTTCCAGAAAACTGAATTTTTCCTCAGCTGCAAAGAAGCCAAGAGTTAACTAGAGATAGATATAATGTAAGCTTAGACAGAGAACCCAACCTTTGCCTAGGTGTATGAAATTTTTCCCAACTGTGGCCTCAGAATGATTGTAACTGAACTTAGAACTTTTCAGCTAAAATAAACTCACTAAAGCTAAAGAAAAGGAAATCAAGTGCACCTTAAGGGGCAAGAGCCCAAGAGCTGTCAAAGACTTCCATCTTTGTCTGTGACATGGAGGAGCACACCTAGTCTTTGCCTTTTTTATTGATATGATGAGTTATGTGCAGGAAAGGTGTGACTCAAGTCCTTCCTTCCTTCCTTCCTTCCTTCCTTCCTTCCTTCCTTCCTTCCTTCCTTGCTTCCTTTCTTTCTTCCTTCCTTCCTTCATTCCATCCTTCCTTCCTTCCTTCCATCCTTCCTTCCTTCCTTCATTCCATCCTTCCTTCCTTCCTCCCTCCCTCCCTCTTACCCTCCCTCCCTTTCTCCCTTCCTTACTTCCTTCATCCTGCCTTCCCTCCCTCCCTCCTTCCAGAGGCATTTATTTATGTTTACAATGTGCTAAACATTATGCTATGTGCTAAGGATACAAAGATAAATATGAAACAGTTCACTTTCAATAAGAGTAAATTTACTGGGGAGATAGGTGGTAAGAGTGGATAGGGACAACATAAACATGATGAGTAAATACAAAATATAGACAAAGTAAATATGTTAATTTTTAAAACCCAGTACCAGATGGTTTTCATAATTACTCATAATTTTTTGTAACATAATTCAAAGTCTTGTGATTCCAAATGCCCTTCTTTGTCATTTTAAAATGATTCCTTTACTATTCTTGACTTTTCACTCCCTCATAAGGATTTTGTATTATTTATCTAATTTTATAAATCTTCTTAGTAATTGAATTGGTATAGTTTTAAATGACAGTTGTATTTATATAGTAGCATTAGCTTAACTATTTTGATGGGGATTAACTATGAACATTGTATCTTTCCAAATATTTAGGTTTTCTGTTTCTATTTCTAGTGATGTTAATTGGAATATATTTTTATAGGAGTCCATACATTTCATTTAAGTTTGAAGTTTTGTAGGCATATGTTTGGTTACAGTAGTTGATGATAAATTTCTCTATTAAATATCTATTTTGGGGTCAATTTTACTTCTACAATTTTAGTTTTGGTATTTGTTTTTCTCTCCTTAATCAATAAAGCTAAGGGTTTAAAAATCAATTAGCAAACATTTATTAAATACTTACTACATGGTAGGCATTGTGTTATGCACTTCATTAAACCATAAATGCATCAAGGATCTCATATTCTAATGGAGAGCCAACATATAAATTAGTTGGTACATATAAGATATGTAGAGAATAGATGGAAGTGAACCTTAGAGGAGAAGTTTCTAGTACCTGGGGAAATCAGGAAAGGTCTCTTGCAAGAGGTAATAATTGAGCTGCATATTGAAGGGAGCCAGGGATTCTGAGAAGCAGAGGTGAAGTGCAAGGCATAGAGACAAGTGTTATGTAGGGCAATATGACCAGATTGTAGTGTTCATGAAGGAGAGGAAACACTAAGAAGACTGGAGAGGGAGGAAGAGGCCAGGTTATTAAAAGTTTTACTTGCTAAACAGAGGTATCTGTAGATAATAGGGGGCCACTAGCCATTATTGAGTAGGGGAGTGACATAATGAGAACTATACCTTAGAAAGGTCATTTTGGCAGCTGAGTGGGAATGTATTGGAGCAGAGAAATACTTGAGGCTGGAGGCACAATTAGAAGGCCGTTGCAATAGTCTAGTCACCTTTATCAAATAGCCAATGCCTTTAATGTCATCAAGTTTTTTTATACACCTATCAGATTGTTTAGAAAACCTTTTTATAATACCTTATCGGGCTCTATAGGGAAACCCTAGAATTTGATCAAGAACTGATTAAATCCAACTCTTTTTAAAAATACTTTCTTGCCTTTCAAAGGTCTGATAGTCAACATTCATTTAGTAAGCACTGTCTATGTGTCAGACACCATGCTAAGCCCCATGTAGGGGGTAGGGAGCCTGCCCTCAAGAAGCTTACATTCTAGTTTGGGAGACAACATGTAAAAAATTGTACATAAAAGATATATGTAGTGTAAATGAAGGGTAATCCCAGAAGAAATTATTGATGTCCTCATTAATCAGGGGAGCTGGGTGCTAGGGTTAGAGCAGCAAGTAGCATATGGCCATGTGTATCCTTATATATCAATCAATGCCTTTTGTTTTCTGGGTGTGCCCTCAGACACTTTAGTCAAAAAGATATAAAAAAGAAAACTAGTATTAATTCCTTTCTGCAATGGCTACAAGTTTCTAGATCTATCCAAATTAATCATGCTTAATGGTGCACCTAAAGTCAGATGTCCAAGACCAAAAAAAAAGAATGTCTCATTTCAATGGACAATATACCAAGCCTACCTGTGGGGATGATGCAACCTTTGTTGTCTAGGGTTCTTTCCGGTGCAGAACAGTTCTGCCAAATATTTCACCAAGATGCCTATGACTGAAGATTCTTCAGGGCAATTGGTGAATATCTCAGGACTAGGGATTTCGTCATTAAGGATATTTGGATAAAGAAGATTTGGACTCTAACATTCAAAGGCTAGGCAGCTTTGGTTAGTTGATACAAACTGTTAGTCTGTGGTTCTTCATTCTGCAAAAAAAGGTAGCATTCAATTTTAGCTGGAGACTTCAGAAGATGAAGGAGTACCTTAGTGAGTGCCAGTTAGGTCCTACTGTAGCATCTGTCATTATTCTTTCCTTTCAAAAATGAGGCTGTGTAGATCTCCCAATTAATCCAATTAATGTCATAGAGGCAAAAGGGATAATACCACATATGGTAGATTTTAATTATTATTTGTCAATAGAAGAAAATTCAGTGGATTCTCACTATTTGAGCTTCTCTTTGACACAGACAGGCTGTGTGACCTTGTACAATTTACTTAACTTCTCACTGCTCTTGGCAACTTCTTAAGACTAGAAGTTGCAGAAGTGGTATACTAACCTGCATTAGCAGAGGGAGCTTCCTCATTGAAGAAATCTCCTAGCCAAATCCCGTCCCTATCCCTATGAGATGAAAATGAACCAGTACTTTAAATTTGATCCCAGAAACATAGGAAAGGAAATTAACATTATTTCCTTTCTGCAATGGCCACAAGAAGTTTCTAGGAGGTTAATTGGTTCATCCAAATTCATTATGCTTAATGACGCACCTGAAGTTCTATATCTAGGAAAAAGAATTCCTCATTATAAATGTCTATTGAGTATTTGAAAGTAAGGGCTCTTGGTGACATTGATTTGTTTTATATCCTTAGGCAGTGGCTAGATTCAAACCTTGTGATGGGGAAAACATTTAACTCTGGATATTATCCAGACACTCATGCTGAATTCTTTTAAACTTTACTTCATTTGTGGATTTCCATAAATCAGTGTGGGCAAAAAAGAGAAAGATTTGTTCACTCTCTACCTCTCTGTTTCTCTCTCTGTCTCTCAGTCTGTCTCTTTTTCTCTCTGCCTCTGTCTTTCTCTGTCTCTGTCTCTCTCTGTCTGTCTGACTCTCTCTTGCCTTGTTGCCTTTCATATTCCTATCTTCTCCCTCCAGTTGGACTGAATAGGAATTAGAAAATCAGTGACTACTTTGAAATCAAGTTATCTCTGTTTTTGTCCTATCTGCAAGGTTAATTTTGCTCCTAATCTGTAAAGAACATGAAGACAAGTTGTCCATTTTCATGGCTCTTGCATTTTTAGGATTTGTTAAAGGGGCCCCAGGAGTATGGGTCTAGGAAGCATATAACTGAGGGGTTGTGTGACCTTCCATAAAATTCTATTTAAATTCAATCCAGTGGATACAGGAATATTCTATCACGATTTTAGAAAATGCTAAATAATGCTGAGCTCACAGGTCTGGGGCATGTATTATGATTTCAAAATGAAACAATTTTGTGATTTATCTGTTACAAGTATAGAAAGAATAGAATTCTCATTTCCTGTGTCCCATTTCAGTCATCATCTTTCTTCCTAGCTACTACACATCCCTTAAGATTTGGAAGAACCAGAATTTAAAACCAACAGACATGCAGAATCCATTAGAAAGTAGTTGTGAGAAAGGCTTTGCAATCTTGATTTTATCAGCAGAAACCTACAGTGGTTTCCACTCAGGTAAGAGATAAGCTTCAATAAGAGACTTGACATGTGCATGGCTAAAAGTTCCCTTCCCAAGTGTCTTAACACTGACTTTGACCACAAAGTGTGTACTCTATTCTCTTGTCAAGACCAATATGCTAATAGATAGATTTCTACATGTGAGCTATTACATATTCTACCAACCTTCCTGTGGTTCTGTTTCTTATAATCTTTTATAAAACTCACCAAGCTGCAATATGACAGATGAATAATGGGTAGATCTCTTATATCCAAAAATTTCCATTCTGAAATGTACTGATTTTCAGGAGTAACCAATTAAGGCATTTTATTTCTTATTTATTTTTGGAGTTTAACATCTATATTATTTTCAAGTTCTCCATATCAGATGACCCTAGCAATTTTTAAAAAAGAGTAATTTGTGATTTTGTGTGTGTATTTTTCCTCACTACTAGTTCTAAAAGCTACAACTTGAACCTTAAAATAAGTCTGCACTTTACCTCTTTCATAATGACATAATCAGAATTTGAAGCTAGAATTTGGTCCTCAGTTCATTGACATTGCAAGAGAAATCTAGCTTGCTCTTCCATAACTCTTTCAACTACGTAATACAAAGATGAGTAAAAGCTTATTTTTATCCATAAACTGAGCAGGTGTGGCTTAAAGATATGCCAAAAGCAGGTACACTGAATGAAAGGTACTATTTTTATATAATCACTTCTTTGGCTACCACAGCACTTAAAATTGCACATTTGAGATTACAGTCTTTGCATAAATTAAGGACTAGTACTGAAAATCTTATTTTCTAAACTAACTCTCTCTCTCTCTCTCTCTCTCTCTCTCTCTCTCTCTCTCTCCACCCCCCTCCTTCCCTCCTTCCCTCCCTCTTTCTCTCTGCAATTGGGAAGCTGCTAAGATGACTCACTTTTCATCTTTTCTTTCTACTCAGAACAGAATGACAGTATAATGTTCCCATTTTCTTCTGTTTCTGCTTTCTCTTAGCATTACCTTATTTTCTAATACTACTAAAGATGAAAATCCTTGGAATCTCAGGGACTTGACCTTTTCATGTGCTTGAAATGGCATACTTAAATGGTCATGTGAAAAACAGACAAACAGAACTTGCAAAATTAAAAGTTCATGAAGTCTTTCTTGAGTTATTCATACTAATAGGTATCCAGTTGCACAGACTTTCATATCTGGAATTAGGAGCTATTTTGTAATTACTCTTACCTGGGACTTGGGTCATTTCTGTTTTGGCACAGTATTTAACAACCATATGACCACTATCTTCTTTATTGGTGATGGCAGGTAGAAAGATGTAGATTGTACCCTCTACTAAAGTATTTGTGAGAAAACCATCACCAGGTGTCACAACCTTCCCACCATGGCATGGACCCATGGAATAGAATCAATGAAGCAAGCAGTTGGCTGTGTGGTGCCTTGTCATCCTACTCTTGTGCAAGGACCGCTTGGCTCCATTTTGATGCCATGGGTATGGATCTGTCCATTGAGCAATTTAATGGTTTGTTAATGATTACATAGACAATTTAAGATGAAGTTTAGAACTAAAGCTGACCTGAGGCCCCTAAGTACTCCATCATTGAGCTGTCATCTTCCAGAAGCTATATTGAGCAACAGCAGTGAATGAAGCTATACTCAGATGCATGTTGGCATTGAAATGTCTTTTTAATTCCATCTTGGGGAACACCTCAATTCAGGGTCATACATCACCATACACATTATATTTCATGAATAATTAGCTCACAGTCAAAATGAACTTATTGCTAGAATGAAATAAAATGTCAATCTAATTTTTCTTTCCTAACATTTTTTTTCTGGTACAAACATAAAATAAATCTATTGCCATATGGCCCATAAATGAAACAGGGTCTAGTGGTATTCCATTAGCAAACCCTTGTAATTGATTTATTTTATGTAGCTGCTGGTTTGTTGCAGTGTGAATATATTTGATGTGTCACCAGATTTTTTAAAAAAATATTTCTCCCCAACTTTGAACAGAAGGCAATTAATGTTTAAGAATTGGGCTATTTTGTTGGTGTTTTATTGTTGGAGTTGTTGAATTAAGACTGAAAAACATTGTATGGAGGTTGAAAATACAAGAAAAGAAGTTAGATTCTTTTCCTGATGAAATGAAGAAAAATTTCAAATTTAGAATGTGTATGTATGTATACAGGTACATGTGTGTTTGTGTGTATGTGTGTGTGTGTATGCAGCTATCCAACTGGCCACAGGACAAGCTGTATTTTTTGATTTGTGATGGTGATCTTGTATTGATTAATTAAATCTATCCCCATCAATTTCTATTATAGTCAACAATGCTATGAACAAATTGTTTCACATGTAAAATCTTTTTATTATTCATTCTTAACCCAGACATAAGTAACCTCTCCTGAGAGTCATTGTGTGCCTTTCTTATGCACTTAAACATAGACCATATAATTGTGCAAATTTTTAATAAATAGAAACTGAAATGAAGGGTGGGTGGTAGTGCCAGATCTCAAACTGCATTACAAAAGAATACGTATTAAAACCAGTTGGCATTGGTTAAAAAAATTAGAAAGATCAGCCAGTGGAATAGATTAGTGTACACAAATAAATGTATAAATATCTTAGTATTAGATAAATACAAATACCCCAGCTACTAGGATAAGGACTCACCATTTGAAAACAAACAAACAAACAAAACTTCTGGAATATAGGGCAGCAGCATGGAAAAAAAGAAAGACTTAGACTACAACTTTAGACTTTATACAAAGTAAACTTCAAATAGATACATATCTTAGAAATAAAAGATCACGGGTAAAAGAAGTGTATTTCAGCAGTATCAGCTATCAAAAGCTATATTATAAGGTGGCACTATTGCAGTATAAAATGAATAATTTTAATTATTTTAAATTAAGATTTTCTTGTATAAATAAAACCTATGCAGCCCAGAATAGAAGGAATGAGGAAAATTGGGGGGAAAAACTTTCACATGTAATCTCTCAAATAGGATATGATTGGGTTGGAATATTGCTGTGGTGGAGGAAATGGTGAGCTGGTTGATTCAGAGAAATAAGGGAAGACTTGGACTTATGAAAGAAGAGAAACAGATGACAAGTGAAAATAAGCATAGATTGGTTTTACCTATGACTGTATATGTGTATATATGTATGTTTCTCTCTCTCTCTCTCTCTCTCTCTCTCTCTCTCTCTCTCTCTCTCTCTCCCTTCCTCCCTTCCTCCCTTCCTTCCTCTCTCCCTTTCTACCTCTCTATCTGTCTATCTATCTATCTATCTATCCACATTTAACTGTTCTGTTCTTTAGGGTGGGAGGTGGGGGCGTAGAGGATAAATAAAGCAAAAAGTGCACAGAAGAGAACAAAAGATAACCAACAATGAAGCAAAGAAAAGCCAGACAGCTTTGAAAATGAGGTGTAGTATTTATTATACAGGCTTTCTTGAGATGGGAATTTATTGTGAATCCTCCCTTATGTTCTGCCATGTACAGAGTAATGTTTTTTCTTTTCTTGTTTTGTATTTAAGTTTAAAATAAATAATAAAACTTACAAAAAGATCCCATAATAAATAAATTAGAGAAACATGAAAATATTACCTATCAGACCTATGGATAAGAGAAAAAGTTATGACCATATAAGGAACAGAGAGGATCACAAAAATGGACAATTTTGATTGACTATTTTTTACAAACAAATCTAATAAAGCTAAGATTAAAAGGGAAACAACTTACTGGGAAAAAAATCTTTGCCACAAGTTGTTTTGATAAAGGTCTTATTTGCCACTTACAGAAGAAACTAATTCACATTAATAAGAAAAAGATCCATTCCTCAATTGATAAGTGATGTAGACAAATTTTAAAATGGTACAAATCACTACTAGAGGAATAAAAATTAAAGCAATTCTGAGATTCCATACAGTGGTAAAGATAACAAAGAAGAATGATAAATTATGGAGGAATCATGAGAATAAAGGCATATAGAAGGACTTGTGGTTTATCTATTTGTGGACCTGTGGATAAATACAATCATTCTGTAAAGCAATTTGGGATTATCCACTTAGCCTGTGCCCCAAAGACATCAAGAAAGAGGAAAATGTCTTTTATGTACCGAAAGTTTTCATAGCAGTTCTTTGTAGTGGGCAAAAACCTATAAATGAAAATCTTCAACAACTAAAGAAGTGTTGAATAGGTTGTATTGTATTAATGTTATGGAGTACCATTGTGCTATAAGAAAAAAAAGAAATTAATAATTTCATAAAGATAAGGAAAGACATATGAACTGATGCAGAGTGAAGTTAGCAGAGCTAGAACAAAAAATTATACTTTAATATCCATACTATAAAATTTAATTATTTTGAGGACCTTAATAAACTAATGAAGAAGGAAATGAGTGGAACTACAAAAAAATCAATTCCAGCAGTGTAAAAACAACATTGAAAGCTGAAGAACTATGATCAATTTAATGACCATTTATTTTTTCAAGGACTGATGATGAAGCATGATATGGACTACAGAGATGTGACAGATTTGGTATACAAAATGATATGTTTTAAAATATAGCCTTTGAAGGAATTTGTTTTGCTTGAATCTGCACATGAGTAGGAAGAAATTGGTTTTTCTTTTCTTTTTATGGGGTGGGGGTGAGATGGAGAGAAACTAGATTTCCATTAATTTTTAAAAGTAGAGAGATGAGTTCTATAGATGTGAAATGTTATGAATACTTTCAGATGAGGTCACTTTATTTTTAGTTTTACTCAACTATTTTTATTTGTTACAAGAGCTCTCTCATGAACACATCAATAAAACATTCCACCATAATATCTTCTATTAGATTGTAATGAGGGTAGGAGACATGCCTTATTAGTATTTTAAAAATTCTTCTTCAGGAAGTAACAACTAAGCAGAAGGATTGTTCATAGGTTTTCTTTTTAGGGAAAATGAAAGACTTTGTCAGAGTTGAATTTATGGAGAATGAAAAGGCAAGAAGAATCAGAATTTCTTTGGACAATTGGTTAACTCCTATTGATCCATTCATAATGAGTGTTTGTCAAAACCAAAAGCAAAACCTAAAACAAACAAACAAAAACAAAAACAAAAAACAAAAAAGACAGAAATAGCAGCAGTATATTCACCAACTTTTTTGCAAAAACAAAAACAAACCTAACAAAAACAAAAAACAAACAAACAAAAAAAACCCAACAACCAGATACTAGAGTAATTCTCTGAAGAAAATGATTAGGTCCTCCAAAATAAGTGAATATATACATTGTCACAACAACTTCAATGCAAACATAGGCATAGGAGAGGACAGAATGAGGTAGACTGGAAAATGTCTTTCAAGAGCAAGAAACATAAGGAATACTTTCTCTGAGAAAAGAATTGGAAGAGACTGTCCATAGGGAATGCCAAATATCATAACAATAGATAGAATTGATTATGTGATTAGAAACAGGAAAAGATTCATTACTGATCCTGTTCTGAATCAACAATCTGTGAACTGACAGACCACCAACTTGTTAGGGCAAAGACCAAAATTCATATAAAGCTAGAAGAATAAAAGTGAGAAAAAGATGTGGTATTCAATTTTAAAGTCCAAATATTTAAGCTAGATTTTGATACTGAAAATTGTGTAACTGGTGATGGACTAGACATTAACACTGATCACTACTAGCTCCTAAGGAAGTTTAAATTATGCAAATGAGCTGAAATATTGACTAGATATCCAACTAAACAAAGTCATTCCAAGGGTGATTAGGATGAACCTGGAAAGTGGACAACAAACACAAAAAAAAGATAAAAAAGAGATCCATATATATATATATGTATGTATGTATATATTTTAATAACTAACTCTTTCACCCTCAAGAGTAGAAGGACTAAAATATTTAGACTGTTATAGTCCCAGATGTGGTACAACAGAGAAATGGCACTGTGGAAGTAAGCAAATGAAGTTAAAGTGGATGGATTGAAACAAGATGATGTTCCTGCTGGAGGTAATACAATTTTGAGGACACCAATACTGTTTTTCAAGACATCTGAAAGACTGTAAGACACTAAATACACAAAAAAATTTGGACTTCATTATTGTCTACCTCATATCTGTCCCCCACCAAAAGGCAGGGGATTGGGAAAATGGGAATATAAATTATTACTAACTCCTTTACCGACTTTATCTTCTATAGATTTTTTTTAGAAAAATATACACATGCATTGAAGCATCCTTGAAAAGAAAAAAAACATTTATATGAATGTTAATCCATTATCTACCAAATATTTACAATTAAACAAGTGATTGCAAAAGAACATACTACAATGCTTCTCATTTATTGACTATTAAAAACAAAACAAAACATTTGAATCAGTAGAGCAAAACAATGCCTTAAAGGCTTTACTCCCAAAGGTATCTCCCATGAATATGCCAAAAATTATACAAATTAAAAGTTTTAATGATGAAGATCACTTTGTTTGGTAATCTGTGATTATTACAAGCCAGGCAAAAACAAGAAGTATGTACGCTAGTCAAAAATGTATGCTATGTCCAACAGAGCAAAAAATGATTATAGATTACCTATGAAATAATAATATACCAGAGATCTATTCCCACCCTGCCCCTCCCTTAAAAATATCAATTTTGAATTTAAATACACAAAATAGAACATTTCCATGCACACAGCACAGCTTAAAAAGAGGATTCACTATTAAACCATTAAGTTACATTTCATACTACTTACTTTTTTTGAAAAACTATGAAGTACTACTTGTCATTTTCGAAGCTACTCTGCTTTCTACCCCTCCTTCTACATTTTCTTTTATTCTCTGCTGTGTGTTTTTAATATTTTTCTCTCTCATGCCCTGCTTTAGAGATGGCTAACATTAGACACAAAGTAGTTCATATATGTATATATGTATATATACACATACATATAAATACATATGTGTATATATACACGCATATATGTATGTATGTATGTATAAACACCATACTATACATATTACTATTTATCAGTTCTTTTTTTGGAGGCAGATAGAATCTTCTTTACTAGGTCCTTTGTGGTTAATTTGGGTGTTTGTAATACTCCACATGACTTAGCTATTTACTCCTTTAAAAAAATGTTCTAGAGAGGTGAAATGAGAAGAAATGGTATTTTAACTGAGATGTTTAAAATTCAGTGGTTTTTTCCCCAACATCACTTGCTGGTGATATCTTCCAGATACTCCTCTTATAGAATATACTGTGCTAATAGCATCAGATTCAAGAACATTACAGAGCATCTTAAATGAAAACAATAATTTTCAAAATAGTTTGTTTTAACCATCCACATGGGGGGATGGACAATGAATAAAAAGTGACTTTCCTAGTCTATTTCCATTTAATTGTATGGACATAGGTTTCATCCATATATAATATCTTAGCTAATGCAAATGGACAATGAGCTGGCTCTAGAACTGGAAAGAGGTGAGTAGGCTCATATACTTAAATGGATACTCAGTCTCAGTAATTTATGCATTCCTTTCAATGGAGAATAGCACAACCAATTCTTGATGTCTATTCAAAGTAACACTTGCTGATTTCATCCCCAGAGTTTGTAATATGGGATATGCTGTAATTATTGGTAGCCTCTACTCTTTTTCCCCAAGATGAAAGGCATCAGTAGAGCATAATGACTGTCAACTCATTTCCCCATTTTCTTTCCATTTATTCTCTTGCTATCAGAGAATGCCCACAGAAGTAACAAAGAATGAACTAATAACTGAGTAAAAAAGAGGATAACTGATGGATGCTCTCTTATTCCATTGGTATCCATTCAATTTCAAGGGAACTGTTTTAGGCCATACCCATGATGAAGGGATTCCCAGTGGTGGATGATAGGACATAGGTAAGAATCCAACAGAATTAGCAGGAATGGATGTGTTATAATCTGAGATAGGATCCATATCATTAGATGAAGTGATCAGAACAATGAGATTACTAATGAAGTTTTGGAATACTATATATCATGGCACCAAAAACTTAGTAAATACCCCAATAAATGTTTGGTGAATTTTTGAAAAGAAGATCAAGAAAAAGATAATTGTCTAACTTTCTCCCAATCTTTTATCCTTTTTTGAGGAATTTGGAACCATTGTTATTCAGAATAATTTCTTTTTAAAAAAAATTTATTCACTTAATTTATTTAATATAATTAGTTTTCAGCATTGATTTTCACAAGAGTTTGAATTATGAATTTTCTCCCCATTTCTACCCTCCCCACCACTCCAAGATGGCGTATATTCTGGTTGCTCCATTCCCAAGTCAGCCCTCCCTTCTGTCACCCCACTCCCCTTCCATCCCCTTTTCTCTTCCTTTCTTGTAGGGCAAGATAAATTTCTACACCCCATTGTCTGTATATATTATTTCCTAGTTGCATGCAAAAACTTGTTTTTTGTTTTTGAACATCTGTTTTTAAAACTTTGAGTTCCAAATTCTCTCCCCTCTTACCTTCCCACCCACCCTCCCTAAGAAGGCAAGCAATTCAACATAGGCCACATGAGTATCATTATGTAAAACCCTTCCACAATACTCATGTTGTGAAAGACTAACTATATTTTTCTCCTTCCTAATCTATCCCCCTTAATTGAATTTTCTCCCTTGACCCTGTCCCTTTTTGAAAGTGTTTGTTTTTGATTACCTCATCCCCCTATTTGCCCTCCCTTCTATCATCCCCCCTTTTTTATCTTCTTCCTCCTTCTTTCCTGTGGGGTAAGATACCCAATTGAGTGTGTATGGTATTCCCTCCTCAGGTCAAATCCGATGAGAGCAAGATTCACTCATTCCCTCTCACCTGACTTCTCTTCCCTTCCTACAGAACTGCTTTTTCTTGCTACTCCTATGAGAGATAATTTACTTCATACTATCTCTCCCTTTCTCATTCTCTCAATATATTCCTCTCTCACCCCTTAATTTGATTTTTTTAGATATCATCCCTTCATATTCAACTCACCCTGTGCCCTCTGTCTATATGTATATATACGCATACATATATACATACATACACACACACACATATATGCATGCATATTCCCTTCAGCTACCCTAATACTGACGTGTCATGAATCATGCACATCATCTTTCCATGTAGGAATGTAGACAAAACAGTTTAACATTAGTAAGTCCCTTGTGATTTCTTTATCTTGTTTACCTTTTCATGCTTCTCTTGATTCTTGTGTTTGAAAGTCAAATTTTCTATTCAGTTCTGGTCTTTTCACTGAGAAAGCTTGAAAGTCCTCTATTTTATTGAAAATCCATATTTTGCCTTGGAGCATGATACTCAGTTTTGCTGGATAGGTGATTCTTGGTTTTAATCCCAGCTCCATTGACCTCTGGAATATCATATTCCAAGTCCTTTGATCCCTTAATGTAGAAGCTACTAGTTCTTGTGTTATTCTGATTGTGTTTCCACAATACTCAAATTGTTCCTTTCTGGCTGCTTGCAGTATTTTCTCCTTGATCTGGGATCTCTGGAATTTGGCGACAATATTCGTAGGAGTTTTCTTTTTGGGATCTATTTGAGGAGGCAATGTGTGGATTCTTTCAATTTTTATTTTGCCCTGTGGCTCTAGAATATCAGGGCAGTTCTCCTTGATAATTTCTTGAAAGATGATATCTAGGCTCTTTTTTTGATCATGGCTTTCAGGTAGTCCAATAATTTTTAAATTCTCTCTGCTGGATCTATTTTCCAGGTCAGTGGTTTTTCCAATGAGATATTTTACATTGCTTTCCACTTTTTCATTCCTTTGGTTCTGTTTTATAATATCTTGATTTCTCATCAAGTCACTAGCTTCCACTTGCTCCAATCTAATTTTTAAGGTAGTATTTTCCTCAGTGGTCTTTTGGACCTCCTTTTCCATTTGGCTAATTCTGCCTTTCAAGGCATTCTTCTCCTCTTTGGCTTTTTGGAGCTCTTTTGTCATTTGAGTTAGTTTATTTTTTAAGGTGTTGTTTTCTTCAGTATTTTTTTCTGTATTTTTTTGGGTCTCCTTTAACAAGTCATTGACTTGTTTTTCATGGTTTTCTTGCATCATTCTCATTTCTCATCCCAATTTTTCCTCTACTTCTTTAAGTTGCTTTTCCAAATCGTTTTTGAGCTCTTCCATTGCCTGAGACCAGTTCATGTTTTTCTTGGAGGCTTTTGATGTAGGCTCTTTGACTTTGTTGACTTCTTCTGGCTGTATGTTTTGGTCTTCTTTGTCACCAAAGAAAGATTCCAAAGTCTGAGACTGAATCTGAGACTGTTTTCCCTGCCTGGTCATGTTCCCAGCCAACTTACTTGACCCTTGAGTTTTTTGTCGGGGTATGACTGCTTGTAGAGTAGTGAGTACTTTGTTCCAAGCTTGAGGGGATGCACTGTTGTTTTCAGAGATATTTCTATACAGCCAGCTCTGCCACACCAGCACTCCTCCTTCCCCAATAACAGCCAACCCAGACCTGACTCAGATGTTAAGCAGCCTCTGCACTCCTGCTCTGATCTGTCACTTAATTCCTCCCACCAGGTGGGCCTGGGGCCAGAAGCAACTGTAGCTGTAGTTCCGTAGGTGCACCACCTCCGCTGCCCCTGGGGTGGTGGCCGAACTGTGAGCTCCTTTCACTCTGTCCCTGCAGCTTTTCCCATTAACCTTCTCTGTTGTCTTTGGTGTTTGTGGGTTGAGAAGTCTGGTAACTGCCATAGCTCACTGATTCAGGGTGCTAGGGCCTGTTCCACCTGGCTCCTGGTCTGGTTCGTCCATGCAGCCCACGCTGGGCTCTGCTCCCCTCCACTCCCAGCTCTGTGCATAGTAGACCTCACCCAGCAATCATCCAGGCTGTCCTGGGCTAGAGCCCTGCTTCCCTATTCTATTTTGCGGGTTCTGCATTTCTAGATTTTGTTCAAAGCCATTTTTTATAGGTTTTTGGAGGAGCTTGGCAGAGAGCTCACGCAAGTCCCTGCTTTCCAGCTGCCATCTTGGCTCTACCCCCCTATTTAGAATAATTTCAGAAGGTTGAGGTCTATTTTTAAGCAATCATTTTATATATAAAGAAAACTCATGGAATTGAAAGAAAATAATATCACAATTCCCATTATTTAGGAGGAAATGCTCATGTTTCGTTATCTATCACAAGGAACATTCTAGTATCTGGAGTTCAGTTTTTATTTTGCTAGTGTTTCTTTGAATGACAGATGAATGATGACTGAGAATTTCTAATGAGACTTCCAATATGTGAATGAACATAGAAGACCTGAGTTTAAATCATGCCTTAGGTATTGACTAGCTATGTAACCTTGATCAAGTCATTTAATTTCTCTATGCCTCAGTTTCTTCTGTGAAATTGAGGGAGCTAGACTAGATATAATGTAGGGTCTCTTTCATTTCTAAATCTATGATTCTATGAGTTCTGAAAACAATTGCTCTTTGAAAACTCTTGAGGATCAATGAAAATAAAGATCCAGAAAAATATTACAGAAAATATATTTTAAGATTTCATCAACCTTTTCTTAAATGAAACAACCTCAGGGTTTATGGCTTTTATCTATGTGGCAGATTAAACATAGACCTTAAAGGAACAGACCAGCAAAAAGAACCAGAGTTCATCTTTGCAGTGTGAATACGTAGCCTATTTAGATTTTGACTATTTTCCCCCTTCCAGCTTAGTTTATCGTCTATTATGCTGACTTGTAGTTTTTAGGAAAGCACAAGCTTCCAAAAGACCTAATTACACAAATCTGTGACCAACCCTTACTCTAAAACTGTAACTATAAAAGGAGAAATACTCAATATGATAACTTAAAGAATCAGAGGTCAATATTATAACTCCTAGACATTTTTTCTGCTCTCCTCAGACAATAAAAATATGACAAAATGTCATATATATTTGTATATGTATACAATATATATAATGTATATATGTACACACATGTATTCATATGATATACAATATAATACCTAATATTATGCACATCTTTTATGCATATATGTATAACTCTAGGGCATGACAGTTTATCTTGTACATAAAAGGTATTTAATAATAATTGCTTATTGTATTGGATTGAATTGAGACTTATCTTAAAAGATATTCAGTATTTCTATGGTGTTGGTCAGCATAGGTGGGAATTTTTAAATTTTGACTGGATAGTGCTCCATAAAGTATTCCTTAATTACTCAAGTATATCAGTGATTTCATTAAGTTAGACTGTTATTTCAGTAATAAAGTTTACAATTCATGCATTCATTCCAGGGGCAGCTAAGTGGATATAGTACTGTGTCTGAATTCAGGGAGACTGAGCTTCCTGAGTTCAAATCTGACGTTAGGCACTTACTAGCTGTGTGACTCTGGACAAGTCATTTAACCATGCTTGCTTAAGTTCCTTCACTGTAAGGTGAGCTGGAAAGGAAAATGGCAAACCACTCCAGTGTCTTTGCCAAGAAAACCCCAAGTGGGGTCACAAATAGTCAGATGTGAGTTAAATGACTGAGCAACAACTTGTCTATCTATTATTTGTGATTCTTTTCCATGTCTTCACATAGTTTTCCCATATGGAGAGCCATCTAATATATTGGTTGTCTCCTTTCTTTTCCCATATATTATGGGGATATCATTGGAACTGTTCTCAACTTATTCCTTGCCCCCACCATGTGACCAGTCAATGTTTTTTTTTGATCCTACATGATCCTACATCCCTGATGACATTCTTTGCTCTGTCTTTTTTTCCCATCAAAGCACTTTCTTTCTTTATGTTGCAGTCCGCTCAACAGCATTTGCCTTCCCATTTTTATCTGTGTGATACTTGCTTTCAATTCTTCTTAGATTGTTGTGCTTCATGTTTCATGGTCATATAACAGCACAGGTAGAGTGGTGGTATTGAAAGACAGGTTTTTGTTTCTGAGAGAAGATTTGGATCATCAAAAGAGCTTTGCAATTTCCTAAAGGCAATTCAGTTAGTTCACTCTTCTCATCCACACTGTTTAATTATGAGCCAAATTTGTTATTGATTTGTACTATAACACACATATGTATGCATGCATATATGTATGTACATATGTATGCATGTATGCATGTATGTATATAGTGTTCCAAATGTCTAAGTGAAGTTTTGAGATATGTACACATATATATGCATATATACCCTTTTTTTGAAAATATGGGTATGTATGCAAGTATATACACATGTGTGCACATACATCCATTGGGATATGGAATGGACCTATGATTTCTTTTTTTTTTTTTGGAGGGAGGAAGGCAGGGCCATTGGGGTTAAGTGACTTGCCCAAGGTCACACAGCTAGTAAGTGTGTCAAGTGTCTGAGATCGGATTTGAACTCAGGTCCTCCTGACTCCAGGGCTGTTGCTCTACTCACTGTGCCACCTAGCTGCCCCTATGATTTCATTAGTATAGGAAACTCTATGAAATGAAAACTCCTATCTATTTAGATCATTTCTGTAACTTAAAGACTTACGCAATTCCTTGAAGCATTAAGAGATTAAGTGACTTGCCTGGAGATCTACAACCAATATATTCAAGAGACAAGTCTAGAGGTACTCCTGGTTTTAAGACATATTTGTGTGAACACATGGGTGTGCCCCCTCCCCATAAATACTCACTCAGAAAAGCTCTGTATTTTGTCCTTTCAATTACATGTCATCCGGCAAATAAGCATTCTTCAGTGATAAAACAAAAGGTCCCATTTATGTCAACATATTTCCAGTGGTCCTTTTTTATAGTAACAAAGAACTGAAAAGAAAGTATATACACATTGATGGGGAATATTCAAACTAAATGTAATCCATGAGTAAAAGTGATATTATTGCAGTATAAGAAATTATTAATATGAAGATTTGAGAGGCCATGAGAAAATGCATGAATGAATGCAAGGTGTAGTAAGCAGAACCGGGAAAACAATACACAAAGCCACAGTGAGTACTACAATAGGCATGGGAAGAACAACAAGAATAATGACAACAAAGTGTACTTCCCTCTCCTTTATGTGGATGTGGTACTTGAGGAGAGAGAAGAATGGGTTCATAAGGTACAAATAATTTTTGACTTTTTAAAGGCGTTAGTTAATTTTGTTGAACTATCTTTTGTATTCTCTGCTATTAGTTGTGGCTCTCTGCAAAGGGGAGAGTGGAAGACTATGAGGAGCAAGAGAGTGAAGGGGAGCTGATGGGTGGTACATTGGGAAATATAAAAACAAGAGATCTTTAATTATTTACTAAAATAGTCAAAAAATTGTAAAAGAGGAAAAATAAAAGAAATTGATATGGTAGAGCAAAACACCATCTTAACAATTGTTTTCAGTAAGGTAGCTTTCATGTATATATCAAACTCATTCAAGTTTCCTTGAAAGATGTAACAACAGAAATACTCTGTTCAATAACTCTTTGATCATAAACATTTGGTGACAAAAAATTAGGGAAATGTATCCTCTCCGAAGGTATGTACACTTTGATACAAGAGATCCTCTACAGAGTCTAACTTTAACAGACATTTTCTGTGAATGGCAACGTCCTCCAGATGCTCCTGTGTGGGTATGCTATATGTTTGTTGCATGAAGCATGGGGGCACTGTTGAGCCTCCTGGAAGAGATTTAAGCCACTAAAGAACTTAACTGGAACATTCACATGGAAAAGACCAAGAATGCCTATGGACTAGACCATGACATGCAATGGGACAAACAACCCATTGGCCATCAGTATCTATGTATATCCATATATAAATATAAACACACATGAATATAAGTATACAGATAACTATACACACATATAAACTACATATACAATATGTACATATATTATATATATATATATATATATAATCTGCATGTGTGTATATATACATATATGTAGACAATGAATCTAGCCCAGAATTAAACAGGAGCAGAATAGCATCTGAATTGCCTTATTTTTAAAAAAAAATTACAAAGCCTCTTTAATGACATGAAACTTCTTAGGCAAACATAGATGCATCTCTTATTTTTATATAAACATTCCATTACTGTTATTATACACCTGCTAGATAAAGAATGAGACAGCATCTGAAATATTTAAAATGAATATCTTCAGGGCAATGGAGAGGTACATGATGGATGGAAGTAGGCTAAACATATAATGAATGCAGAACCTTGAGGAAGAATAGGATTAAAAGATGTCATCAGGGACGTATATGACAGGAACATAACATGACTGGGTAATGTGGTAAGGATGAAGGATGACAGGTGGCCAGCCAGAGGAATGCCCCCATCACATTCAGTGAACCTTCTCTGGTGAATTATTACATGGACAAGACTTGAACATGGACAAGAGTTACACAGAATGGCCATCTGTGTCATTGGAGGAAACATCTGAAATGATGTGACCACAGATAATTTCCTACTTGAGTACTGAGTTTTTGTATTTTAAGTAAATTACCTTATCCATTCATTATTTGTTTGTTAATTTATCTCTCTATTTTTACAATTATAGTATTGGTCATAGAAAACAGATTTAGGGAGTGAGGACTCAGAGCAGTAGCTGGAACTGAAGATGAATCCAAATAGATTCTAATAGCCTGGAAATAATTAGGGGTTGCTATAGGTGATACAGGAAAGCCTTTAATAGATACTGGGATATGTTTCTGCCTATAGATACTTGGAGGGCAAATGTATTGAATATTGTATTAACTTTTATTGAAATATTGAAATTATATAAATGATTTTGTTTGTAACTAAAATGTTATGTTAATGTCTTATGACCATTTAGGTTGTAATTTCTTAAGAATCCCTCAAGGAACAGATTAAAATTATATTAAATTATTCTGGACATAGAACTATGTCCAAAGGGCTATCAAACTATGCATACCCTTTGACCTAGCAATACCACTGCTAGGTCTGTATCCCAAAGAGATCACAAAAATGGGAAAAGGACCTACATGCACAAAAATATTTATAGCAACTCTTTTTGTGGTGTCTAAGAATTGGCAATTGAGGGGATGCCCAACAACTAGGCAATGGCTGAACAAGTTGTGGTATATGAATGCAATGGAATACAATTTTTTTTGTATGAAATGATAAGGAGGTGGATTTCAGAAAAAAAAAAAAACCTGAAAATATTTACATGAACTAATGCTGAGTGAAGCGAGCAGAATCCAGAGAACAATCTACACAGTAACAGCAACATTGTGTAATGACTAACTTTGAAAGACTTAGCTCTTCTCAGCAATGCAATGATCTAAGACAATTCCAAGAGACTCATGATGGAAAATGCTACCCACATGCAGAGAAGGAACTATGGAGTCTGGATGCGGATCAAAGCACACTATTTTCTCTCTCTTTTTTTCTTTCCCATGGTTTTCCTTTTGGTTCTGATTCTTCTTTACAACATGACTAATGTGGAAACATGTTTCATATGATTGTACATGTATGGCCCATATCAGACTGCATGCCATTTTGAGGAGGTGGAAGGGAGAAAATTTAGAACTCAAAATCTTATAAAAGTGAATGTTGAAAACCAAAATAAATAAATAAACAACTGTAAATTTGTGAGGATAAATCTCATTTGCACTAAAGAAAGGAAGACATGTAAATCATACTATCAGTAAAACATGTTATGAGTTTCTCACATTATTATTCTTTAAATATTGATAGTGAGATTCTGTCCACAATAACATTTTTCATACCTTAGAGTACTGCTCCATGTTAGTGATACTGTAAAGGCATTTGCCATAGATTTACCTTTAATATTTTAAATTAATATTAAATAATGGTGAATTTTCTATTTACAGATTTGCCAATGTTAGACACTGTTATTTTTTTATTCCTTCACAATACACACATGTACACACACATCATCATCAGAATGTCAGTATATCTGAGTTTCAAGATAAATGGGTCATTTTAAAGCTGTTAGGACAGGGTAAGTAATGTGGGAGAAGCATTTAGCTAGAATGTGGAAAGTGATAAATTGTTTTTTTTCTGTGCATTTGATTATCATATATGTTCAAAGAAATATTCTAAATCAAAATAGAAAATGCTTTTCTCTGAGCAACAGAAACTGATAAGTTTTAAAATTTGTTACCCAAAGTGGCAACTGAATCCATATTATCAGCCATTTTTCAACTTGGTATAATAATTACTGTTATGTATATTAAACATATAAGACAAATAGGAAGATTACAGGACTCATCTGGGTATCTTTGCTCACAAATTTGAATGGAAATATTCATATGACTTACATTTTGTTTCCTCTGAAAGAATTACCCACAGAATTTTGAGGCCATGTTATAGTGGGAAGAAAAGTGGATTTGGAATTAGTAGACTTGGGTTTGAATCTTGGCTACTTTCCACATGGCAGACCTTGCATACATAGTTTCACTTCTTCTGGCCTCTACTCATTTGTAAAATGAACGGGTTGGGATATAAAGAAATGCAAAAATGAAATGAAACTGAATGATGGTCTAGGAGAAAAAATGAGGAAATGCATTTTCCTACACTTATTGGAGAGGTGGGGAATTTATATACGTGGAACATAGTACACATAATCTGATGGAGTTGATAGCTTTGCTTAACTTTTTTGTTTGTTTGTGTTTGATTATTTCCTTCTTTGTTACTAGGGGATATAGCCAGGTGGATGAGATGGGAAGTCCATGTTTAGGAATGACCAATATATTTTAAAAAATAAACAAAAGTTTTAAAATAAAAAGGAAGAGGTTGGATTATATAACATTTATTTAACATTTAAGAACATCCAGTTCTAAAACTGATGGTCCCAAAACTTCAATTCTGTATTTAATAATCATGCAATAACAGAATTTCACAGTTGGAAGGGAATTCAGAAGTTCCATAGTCCAACCAATACTTGACCAGAAATTCCCTTAATAACATCCACTATAGATGATATTTAAACAGGCTTTGCTTAAATATCTCCAAGGATGAGAAACCCACAGCCTCCAGAGGTAGTCCATTCATTCTGTGTTAGTACAGCTGTAATAGTTACCCTTATAAGTTCTTCCATACATGGTTCCAAAATTTGCAATTTTGCAAATTCCACCCAATTTCCAGCTCTTTTAGAACCATCTCTATGTTTTTTTTTTGCATTATGGCCTTTGAAATACAGACAGTTTTGCTATAACAACATATTCCTAAAAATCACAGCACTGTGCAAAATCTTAAAATAAAAACCTCTGGGCTCCTGGGTAAAATGAGATTAGGGAAACAACACTCAAAAACTTTACCAGTGACATATTAAAAAAGATAGGAACCTAATAAAATGTTAGCACTATTTTATACATGTTAAATGGTTAAGAACTATATACATTTTAATACAAAGAATAGCAGCATCCAGGAGCTCTGATAGCTGCTCTACTTGTGAAAGTCGGGCAAGCTACAACTCGCAATGCTTTAGTGGAAGTGTGCATATAGATTGGGATCAGCATTTTTCTACCCATCAACAGTGACTATACCACATGATATACAATAAATATAGAACTTTTTTAACAAAGACCTTACATGTGCTTGTGGCAGTTGGAAGGGGCATGGTTGGTGAGATATTTTGAAATGGTGTGGTTTTCTTCATTCTTGTTGTTTCTCCTGGAAATAACATAACAACATAATAACAAGAGCATAAGATTACTGGAAATTCATGTTATATTCAAAATGTTTTCTAATATATTAGTTGCTTTGGAATAAATTCATATGTTCAAAATAAGCTTTATGGAAGAACTGAGTGTATATGAATAAAGCCACTGTATACTGTTTTCTTTTTTCCAGGGTAAGCATTTCATTTCAACATTTATGAAGCTCCTACTATGTTCCAGGCACCAGGGATATAAAGATAGAAATGAAAATAAGAGCAATTCCTTCATATGATCCTTTCATAGCACAGCCTCTACTCTTCTCAGTAGGATGATTGTCCTTTTCTGGGCATGTTATAGCTTATTGTCCTTTGTAAAATGTAGTGCCCCCAAATGAACATATTTCACATGTGCACTTTTTAGGTAGAGTACATTGGTACTATTACCATTCTGTTCTGAGTCACTATTCCTAAATGTTTCACAATGTGGTCCCAATTTTTCCTCTTCATTTTATTCTACATTCTACAGTCTCTAGACAAACTGACATACTTGATGTTCGACATGCATGACATTTCATCTCCCATTTCTGTTTCTTTGTATTAGCTATCACCCATCTTTGGAATACATTCCCTCATCATCCCCTTTCTTCTTATATGCTCTTTTAAGGCTCAGATGAAATGCCATCCTCTATATGTCATCTTTCTTATGTGACTCAGTTGTTGGTGTTTTGTTTCCTCCTGAAATTTTATATTTATATATGTTTTGTATTTATTGATGGGTGTGCATGTTGTTTCCTCCCAGCAAAATGTAAGTAAGTGCATTGGACATAAAAATATTTTTTTTGTTTGCGTCCTTTGTGTCTAAGATAAATACCTGCCACATAGTAAGTGCTTAAAAATTCTTGTTGAATTCACCCCAATTGAATAGACATTAGGTCTCTTGATTCAGCTGTCAAAGCTATGAGGAATCTGATAACACAATGACCATCCATGATTCCGGGGGACTAATGATGAAGCATGCTATCTACATACTGCCGTGTAAATGATGGATTTGGGGTGCAGATTGAGACTACATTTTTTTGGCTATGATCAATGAGATAATTTGTGTCTTTGTTAAAAGGATTTTTTTTCTTTTTTCCCTTAATGGGGTAAGGTGGGAGGGAGATAAAGTATATTTGTTAATTTAAAAAATAAAATTTAATTTAAAAATAAACAGATCATAGACTCATTTTAAGTCCTTAGGCAACTTAAACTTTCAGATTTTTATGTGAGCTGTTTACCCATATTTCTCTATTCTGGGCTAGTAAAATTCATTTTTAAGCCCAACTATAGAAATTTAGATTGATCCCTATTATTTTAATAGTAAAAGACAGCATTGTACAGCATATAAAGAACCTCAGAATCAGGGAAGCATACATTCAAGTCTTGCCTCTAACACAAACTATGTGACCCTAAGAAAGTTCTCAGTGTCTCAGGCCACTCTCTAAGACTGCAGAGAAAAGAAATTTTTCTTTTCCAGCCTTGTTTTATAATGTTGTACTCGTCATGCTCCTCATCTTAGCTGGTTGAAGAGCAGGTGCTGATCTGTCTAGGTAGAAAATGTCTCTTTCCTGGGAGCTACCTCTCCTCATTAAGCTATATACCTAGTTGAAAAAACAATTATTTTATTATATTTATAGCAGCTCTTTTCATGGTGGCAAAGCACCAGAAATTGCAGGGATGCCCATTAATTGGAGAATGACTGAACAAGTTGTGGTATATGTTTGTGTTGGAATACTACTGTGCTATAAGAAATGATGAGCAGGAGGCTTTCAGAAATAAGTGGGAAGAATTACATGATCTGATGAAAAGTGAAATGAGCAGAAACAGGGGAACATTGTACAGCATAACAGTAATATTGTCGGATGATCAAATATGAATGACTTAGCTATTCTTAGCAGTATAAAGATCTAAGACTGTGTGTGTGTGTGTGGGAGGGGTGGAGCCAAGATGACGGCTGGAAAGTTTGGACTTGCTTAAGCTCTCCCCTGGTTCCATCTAAACACCCACAAAAATAGCCCTGAACAAATTCTAAAGCTGCAGAACCCATGAAATAGCAGAGGGAAGCAGAGCTCCAGCCCGGGACAGCCTGGATGGTCACTGGGAAAGGTCTACCACATGGAGTTGGGATCAGAGTGGAGCAGAGCCTAGTGTGAGCCATTCCAGGACCAACCAGTCTGGGAGCATGTGTAGTGTCCTGAATCAGTGAGCTGTGGCAGTTACCAGACTTCTCAACCCACAAACGCCAAAGACAACAGAGAAGGTTAGTGGGAAAAGCTGCTGGGACAGAGTGAAAGGAGTTTGTGGTCAGCCACCGCCCCAGGGGTGGCAGAGGTGGTGCAGCTCTGAAGCTGCTTCCAGAGCTGCAGATGCAGTTGCCTCTGGCCCCAGGCCCACCTGGTGGGAGGAATTAAGTGGTGGATTAGAGCAGGAGTGCAAAGCCTGCTTTGACCTGCCTGGATCTGGGCTGCAATCCTGGTTGGCAGTTCTTGGGGGAGAAGGAGCACTGGTGTGGCAGACCTTGCTGCGTAGAAGTAGCTCTGAAAACAGCAGCACAGCCCCCAAGCTTGGAACAAAATACTCTCTACTCTACAAGCAGTCATACCGCAACAAAAAGCTCAAGGGTCAAGTAGTTGGCTGGGAACATGAACAGGCAGTGAAAATGGTCTCAGATTCAGATTCAGACTCAGACTTTGGAATCTTTCTTTGGTGACAAAGAAGACCAAAACATACAGCCAGAAGAGGTCAACAAAGTCAAAGAGCCTACATCAAAAACCTCCAAGAAAAATATGAATTGGTCTCAGGCCATGCAAGAGATCAAAAAGAATTTGGAAAAGCAAGCAAGAGAATTAGAGGAAAAATTGGGAATAGAAATGAGAGTGTTGTGAGAAAATCATGAAAAAAAATGACTTGCTAAAGGAGACCCAAAAAAATACTGAAGAAAATAATGATCTAAGACAATTCCAAAGAACTCATGATGAAAAAACCTCCAGAGAAGAACTGATAGAGTCTGAATGCAGATTGAAGCTTGCTACTTTTCACTCTCTTAATTTTTTCCATTTTATGATCTATGTTTTCTTTTACAATATGACTAACATAGAGATGTAACTAATGTGTTGTCAGATACCTTCAACGAAGACAAACATGGCATCAAAGTCAGCTACCACACTGGAGGTAAATTATTTAGCTTCAAAAAGCTAAAAGCCAAGGCTAATGTGGAGGACTGATGTTGCATGATTTTTCGTTTGCTGAAACTGAGAGGCAACAAAGTATGGATTGATTCTCTGCTGCTTTTGCTAATTTTGGCCTAATGATTAACATCAAGAAAACATAAGGTTTTATTTTTTGCCAGCCAAGACCACAGCCTTTGGTTACAGAAAATGGAGATATTTTGAATACTGCAGAGAAATTCACTTGCCTTAGTGGTATACTTTCCAGGGATGTACAAATAGATGATGAGGTTCATGCACACATTGCCAGAGCTACCTCACTGTTTGGGGGGCTCTGAAGTAAAGTGTGGGAAAGAAGACAGATTACCTACCAAACTTAAGGTCTTCAGAGCCATTGTGTTAACTTCATTGCTGTATGCCTGTGAAACCTGGATAGTCTACCACTGTCATGTCAAGAAACTGAATTGCATCCATTTGAATTGTCTTAGGAAGATTCTGAAGATAACCTGGCAAGATAAGGCACCAGACACTAAGGTCCTTTCTTGAGCTAAATTGCTAAGCATTAAAACTCTACTGTAGAGAGCACAACTGTGATGGGCTGGTCACATTGTTCAAATGTCAAACAATGTTTGCCTAAAAGTCTTTTTATGTAGAACTCATGCAAGGTAGGCACTCACATGGAGATCAGAAGAAGCCATTCAAGAACACTCTTATGGTCTTGCTGAAGAACTTTGGGATCAATTTCATGACATGGGAGATGTTGGCAAAAACCACTCAGCATGGCATACTTGCACCATTGCATCATATGAGCAAAACAGAATTGCAGTTGCTCAAAGGAAATATGAGATGTGCAAATTTAGAGACATTGCCACTCCAACTGTTCATATGGAATATTTGTGCCTGACTTGTGGTAGAATATTCCAAGCTCATATTGGTCTGATCAGCCACAGTTGGACATACTGTACCTTGATTTCAACATAGTGATGCCATTTTGGTCCTTTTCAAGAATGGATGAGAACAGCCACTAACATGGAAATCTGTTTTACATGATTGTACATATATAACCTATATCAAAGTGGTTGCCTTCTCAATGAGATAGGAAGGAGGAGAGAGAGGGAAAGAATTTCAGACTCAAAACTAAAAAAAAACAAATGTTAAAAATAGTCTTTACCTTTAATTAGAAAAAAAATTTAACATGGAAAAAAAGAAAAGAAAAAGTCATTTTATTAGACTTGGTCTTTTGCTATAATCTAGATTATCACCTAACATATTATCTTTCCCTCTCATATTTGTATCATCTTCTAATTTGATAAGCATGATGTTTATGCATTAATTCCTGTCACTGATAAAAATGTTAACCAGTAGCTACAATTCAGACCAATGGGGCAGTACACAAGAGACCTCCCTTGACATTCACAGTTGTCACTAATATTTTGGTCTGATCATTAAACTAGTTCTAAACCCACCTGATTTTACTATAAATTAGCCCACAACTCTCTATTTTGTCTGTAAGGATAACTTGAAAGTCTTTGTCAAATACTTTACTCTAAGTGTATATGACTAGGCATTTTCCTCAACTACTAGCTTTAAGAAAAGGACATATGTTAGCCTGTTATTTGATGATAAATCCATGGTGACCTTTAGTGATTATCGCATCCCTTTCTATATGCTCACAAACTACTCCTTTAATATATTTTAGGATATTTTCAGGAATCAAAATTATTTTTTTATAACTTGACAGTTCTACCTTATTTACTTTTATGTTTAAATGGGACATTTTCCTCTCTACAGACCTGTGCAACTTATCCTGTTCATCTTAGTTTAATAAGAACATTAATGTCTGGTCAGTAAAAGTATTTGCTAGTTCCTTAAATTACTATAGGGTTTAGTTTATTTATACCTAGTGTCTTGAATTAATTGAGAGTAGTAGATGCTTGCTTTATCTTAGGTTTCAATTCCATATTGATTGTTTTTCAATTATTATTAGATCATTCTCCTTGATAGAGAACACTTGCCAAATAAGAGCCACTTAGTCCTGACTTCTCTTCCCTTCCACTATAATAATCTCATACTACATATAGCACTTGAATTCCTTTATTGATATTCCTTTTGCTTGAAACATACCAAAAGAAGTTATGTTTGTTGCCATTAACAGTCATCTCTGGACTTAGTTTTGAACTTCAGACCTAGTATCAGCAACGTTCACTGAATAATGCTACCTTTTCTCTTTCCCTCTCTGTCTCCCTTTACCCTCACTTCCTTCCCTCCACCTACCTCACTTCGTTCCCTCCCCCCTTCCTTCCTTACCTCCCTCCCTCCCTCCTTCCTTCCTTTCTTCCTTCCTTCCTTCCTTCCTTCTTTCCTTCCTTCCTTCCTTCATTTCTCCCTCCCTTCCTTCCTTCCTTCCTCCCCTTTCTTCTTCACGCCCTTCCTTTCCCCATCTTTTTCTGCATCTATCTCCCTCTCCGCCTCTATCTCCTCCTTCTCTCTGTCTCTCTGCCTGTGTCTGTCTGTCTGTCTGGTCTCACACCACCCCCACACTAATTTTTGAAATGATGTTACTACCCTGTTAAAAGTGTTAAGTGGGTCTCTATTGTATGTGGGATAAAATAAATAAAATACAATCTCCTTAGCCTGGTCTTTAAGGCCTTTCATCATCTGATTCCAACCTACTTTATAGTTATATTTCATATTATTCCTCATAAATACTCTTCATTTCAGCCAGTGACACTATCAGCTGTTACCTACATTTGATATACCATCTCTAGCCTTTATGCTTTTATTCAGATTGTTCTCCCATGCCTGGAATGAATATATGCTCCTTTATCATTTTCATAGTCCTTCAGAGTTCATCTCAGATGACACTTCCATCATGAAACTTCCCTTGATTCCTCCCAACTACAAGCATTCTTTCTTTCATAAAAATTTCCAAGAACTCTTTGTCTAAATCTCTTCTTTGCCTCCTTCCCCATGGTTGCCTTTGTATTTCTACTTGCCTTGTATACATTATGTCTTCTGTAGTAGAATGTAACCTACTCAAGGGAAAAGATTTGTCATTTTTTTCACCTTTGTTTCTCTAGCATCTAGTGCAATGTCTTAATATATCAGGGGTATGAAAATATTTGTTGAATTTAATACTTTAAATATCCACATTAGTTGATAAATTCTCTGTGCATTCATATCAGTCTCACTCTTTTTCCTCATTAGATCTTTGCTTCTTTGGAATTATTTTGTTCCTGAGAATCTCCCTCTTGGAATGATATCCCATGTAGAACTTTAGAACATGAAATCTTTCCTGTATAAATTCTTCAAAATCTGCTCTCTTTGAATCTAGTACCCGTATCAGATTATGACATATTTCCCCCCTAACAAAATCTTAATCATGTTACCTAATTTTTCTGTTATGTATTTTTCAGCAACTGTTAGCTCCTTATTGACCTGAATAAGGTAGATAGTTTTATTTTTCTTTTTGCCTTTCTCCACCACTTAAAATGAATTACTTGTATTTTTACTTATTTTTTAATATCATTGTCACTTTCCCATTATTCCCGTTCCCCCCTGACAATAGAACCTTCCTTCATAACAATAGCAAAGGTAATACTAAGTAAAACAAATCAATACAAAAGAATACATATCTTAGTAGTAGTCTTTTGAGAGAAACAAGACATGCCTCACAAAGAATTCAATGAAATTATGATTAGGCACTGTGTTGATCTGAGTTCTGAAGTGCTTAAGTTTTGCTTTCCTTTACATTATTGTTATTGTTAGGAACATTGTTTTCCAGTCCTACTCATTTCGTTCTGTCAGTTAATACAGGTCTTCCCAAGAGGCTCTAAATTCTTCATACTCACCATTTCTTACTGTTAAATAATATTCCATCATATTCACATGCCACAATTTGTTCAATTATTTATTGATGGATGGGTACCCAAAGAGCCCTTAGTTTGTCATTTTCACAGAAATTATTGTTTTACAGTGATGCATAGTATGATAAATATTGGAACTTTCATTTTTCTGTCTTCCTTGAGGTAAATAGTTAGCAGTTTCATCACAGGATCAGTTGATATATATTATTTAATAAACTCTTTTTTGCTTTAATGTCAAATCATTGTCAAAAATAGTTGGATTAATTTATAGCTTAAGAAGTAATGATTTAGTCTACTTATCTTCCCAAAGGCCGTTTAACACTTATCATCTTAGTCTATTGCCATTTTTGTCTGCCTGAAGAAAATGAGGCATAACTTCAGAATTGTGTTAACTAGAATTTCTTTTATTATTAGCATTTTGAGCATTCTTTCACAGGGTTGTTTATGATTTGCATTACTCTTTTGAAGACTACCTGTTCATATCTCTGCCTGCTTATCATTCTTTTTCTTATCTATTCGGATTTATTATCTATATGATCTTAAACAACACATCTTTAAGCAGAAATACTTGCTTTGAAGATCTCTACTCCACCCCCAACAGTTTCTCTTATTCTAGCTATATTGATTTTGTTCATGTAAAGTTTTAAAAATGAAAGTACTTTATCTTTTATCCATTTTATCTTTTATGATTACCTCTATCGCTTGTTTGGTTAAAAAGTTTCTCTTATGCACAATACAACCTTTCATTCTCTTCTAATTTTTATGATGTTTTTATATTTAAGTCCCATTGATTTGACCATTATTATGGAATATGATACAAGTTGTTAAGTGTATGGCCGGTTTTTGCCAAACTCTTTGGTTTTCCAAGTAATTCTTTTTTCAAAGAGTTAACTGTCTAATTTTACTTTTTGTAGAATAAAATCATTAAGGAAAGCCTATAATAATTATCTCAAGTTTTGGAATGAACTCTAATATAAGCCAATATTGTTGGAGTTCCTTGTGAATTCTCTCTCATGCTTCTGTGTCAAGATTGGTGATCTTTGTTCCAAACTCATTTATTTCCACTTTTTGGCTCATAGTCTATAGTTATTGCTACCACAATATGGTTTCCATTACTGCCGCCATTGATCCCTACTCAGTACTCTATAACTTCCTTCGCAACTCTGGTATGTAGAAGTCCTTACAAGCAGATATAGCTCCATAATGTATAACATCCTTGACTTTTTCTTTTATCTTTTCAATATATTTGTATTTAATTAATTTAATATTTCCCAATTACATGTACACAATTTTAAATGTTCATTTTAAAAATTTTGAGTTCTAAATTCTTTCCTTTTCACCTGCCCCTCCCCTTCTTTGAGAAGGCAAGCAACTCAATATCAATTATACATGTGAGGTGATGCAAAACATATTTGCATATTAGCCACGTAGCACAAGAAAATACAGACAAAATAACTTAAGAAAAATAAAGTAAGTAAAAATAGTATGCTTCAATCTGCATTCAGAGTTCATCAGTTCTCTATCTGGAGGTAGATACAATTTTTTATCATGGGTCCTTTGGAATTATCTTGAATTGTTTTGATTAGAGTAGTTGAGTCTTTTGCAGTTTTTAAAAAAATCATTACAACATTGCCAATACTCTGTACAATATTCTCTGCTTACTTTACTTTGTATGAGTTTGCATAAGTCCTCTTAGGGTTCTCTGAAAGCATTCTACTTCTCATTTCTTATAACATGAGAATGTTCCATCAAAATCATAGACCATGACTTGTTTAGCCATTCTCCAGTTGAAGGACATCCCCTAAATTTCCAATTTTTTGCCACCATATAAAAGAGCTGCTATAAACATTTCTGTACAAATGGGTGCTTTTCCATGTTCTTTGCTCTTTTCTGGATATACACTTAGTAGTGGTATATATAGCTGAGACAAAAGGTATGCATAGTTTTATATTCTTTGGGTGCAATTCCAAATTGCTTCACCAACAGTGCATTAGTGTCTCAAATATTCCATATCCCCTTCAGCATTTATCATTTTTATTTTTTGTCACATTAGCCAATCTAATAGATATGAGCCATATCTCAGAGTTGTTTTAATTTGCATTTCTTTAATCAATAGTGATTTAGAGCATTTTTTCATGTGACTATTGATAGCTTTGATTTCTTCTTCTGAAAACTGCCTATTTATATCCTTTGACCATTTATCAAATGGAGAATGATTTTTTATAAATTTGGCTCAATTTTCTATATATTTGAGAAGTGAGGCCTTTATCAGAGAAACTTGCTGTAAAATTGCTCAACAGTTTTCTGTTTTCCTTCTAACTTTGGCTGCATTAGTTTAGTTTATGCAAAATCTGTTAACTTTGTGCAATCAAAATTTTCCATTTTACTACCCATGATCCTCTCTGCCTCTTATTTGGTTATAAACCTTTCTCTTATCCATAGATCTGACAAAAAAAATCCATTTTCTCCTATATTACTTATGTTATCCTGTTTTATATCTAAATCATTTATTCATTTTGACTGTATCTTGGCATATTACTGAAATATTAGTCAATGCCTAATTTCTCCAAATTGCTTTCCATTTTTCCCAGTAATTTTTGTCAAATGGTGAGTTTTTATCTCAGAAGCTTGGATCTTTAAGTTTATGAAATACTACATTATTATGGTCATTTACTATTGTGTATTGAGTATATAATCAATTCCCCTGATCTACCACCCTATTTCTTAGCCAGTACCAGACTGTTTTGATAATTACTACTTTATAATATAGTTTGAAATTTGGTACTGCTAGGCTGCCTTCACTTTTTTTATTGATTCCCTAGTGGTCTTGAACTTTGGTACTTCCAGATTCATTTTATCATTTTTTTCTAGCTCTATAAAATAATTCTTTGGTAGTTTGATTGGCATGACCCTGACTATATAAAATAATTTAGGAGGAATGTCATTCTTATTATATTGGCTCAGCCTACCAAGGAGCTATAATTAATTTTGTATTTGTGTTATAGTTCTTGAGTTTGTCTTGGCAGGTAGGATCCAAAGTATTTTATATTGTTTGCAGTTATTTTAAATGGAATTTATCTTTCTATATCTTCCTGTTGGGTTTTATTGATAGAATCTAGAAACATTGATGATTTTTGTGGGTTTATTTTGTGTCTTGCAACTTTGCTGAAATTGTTAATTGTTTCAACTAGTTTTTTAATACATTCTCTAGAGTTCTCTAAGTTTACCATTGCATCACCTGCAAAGAGTGATATTTTTATTTCCTTATTGCTTATTTTTATTCTTTAAATTTCTTTTTCTTGTGTTATTGCTATAGTCTGTATTTCTTGTACAATAATGAATTATAGTGGTAATAATGGACATCCTACCTTCACCCCTGATCTTATTGGGAAGGCTTCAAGTTTATTCCTGTTATAGATAATGCTAACTCTTGCTTATCAATTGAAGAAAGGCTACATTTATACCTATGCTTTTTTGAGTTTTTAATAGGAATGGATGTTGTATTTTGTCAAAGCCCTTTTCTGCTTCTATTAAGATAATCACATAATTTTTGTTCTTTTAATTTTTGATGTGGTCAATTGTGTTTATAGTCTCCTTTTTATTATTATTATTATTTAATATTTTTGGTTTTCAGCATTGATTGCCACAAGATTTTGAATGACAAATTTTCTCCCCATTTCTACCCGCCCCCTCACTCCAAGATGGCATATACTCTGACTGTCCCATTCCCCAGTCAGCCCTCCCTTTTGTCACCCCACTCCCCCCCCATCCCTTTTTCACTTACTTTCTTGTAGGGAAAGATAGATTTCTATGCCCCATTGCCTGTATAACTTATTTCCCAGTTGCATTCAAAAACAACTTTTTTGAACATCTGCTTTTAAAACTTTGAGTTCCAAATTCTCTCCCCTCTTCCCTCCCCAACCACCCTACCTAAGAAGGCAAGCAATTCAGTAGAGGGCACACATGTATCATTATGCAAAACCCTTCCACAATACTCATGTTGTGAAAGACTAACTATATTTTGCTCCATCCTATCCTGTCCCCCTTTATTCAATTTTCTCACTTGACCTTGTCCTTTTCAAAAGTGTTAGCTTTTGATTACCTGCTCCCCCACTTGCTGTCCCTTCTATCTTCCCCCCTTTTTTATCCACTTCCTCCTTCTTTCCTGTTGGGTAAGATGCCCAATTCCATCCTCAAGTCAAATGAAAGCAAGATTCACTCATTCTCCCTCACCTGCCCCCTTTTCCCTTCCAATGAACTTCTTTTTCTTGTACTTTTATGTGAGATAATTTGGCCCATTCTATCTCTCCCTTTCTCCCTCTCTCAATATATTGCTCTCTCATCCCTTAATTGGATTTTATTTTTTTAGATATCATCCCTTCGTATTCAACTCACCCTGTGCCCTCTGCCTATATATATGTATATATATATATATATATATGTATATACACACACACACATATATATATATATATATACATTTGTATACACACACACTCACACATGCGTGTGCACACACACACACACACACACACACACACACATATATATATATATATATATATATATATATATATATATATATATATATATATATATATATGTTCCCTTCAGCTACCCTAATACTGACAAAGGTCTCATGAATTACACACATCATCTTTCCTTGTAGGAATGTAAACAAAACAGTTCAATGTTAGTAAGTCCCTTATGATTTTTCTTTCTTGTTTACCTTTTCATGCTTCTCTTGATTCTTGTGTTTGAAAATCAAATTTTCCATTCAGCTCTGGTCTTTTCACTGAGAAAGCTTGAAAGTCCTCTATTTTATTGATAATCCATATTTTTCCTTGGAGCGCTATACTCAGTTTTGCTGGGTTGGTGATTCTTTGTCTTAATCCTAGCTCCATTGACCTCCAGATTATCATATCCCAAGCCCTTCAATCTCTTAATGTAGAAGCTGTTAAATCTTGTGTTATCCTGATTGTGTTTCCACAATACTCACATGGTTTCTTTCTCATTGTTGCAATATATTCTCCTTGATCTGAGAACTCTGGAATTTGGTGAGAATATTCCTAGGAGTTTTCTTTTGGGGATATTTTTCAGGAGGTGATTGGTGGATTTTTAAATTTCTATTTTACCCTCTGGCTCTAGAATACCAGGCAGTTTTCCTTGATAATTTCTTGAAAGATGATATCTAGACTCTTTTTTTGATCATGGCTTTCAGGTAGTCCAGTGATTTTTAAATTATCTCTCCTGGATCTATTTTCCAGGTCAGTCGTTTTTCCAGTGAGATATTTCAAATTGTCTTCCATTTTTTCCTTCCTTTGGTTCTGTTTTATAATATCTTGATTTCTCATAAAGTCACTAGCTTCCACTTGCTCCAATCTAATTTTTAAGGTAGTATTTTCTTCAGTGGTCTTTTGGACCTCCTTTTCCATTTGGCTAACTCTGCCTTTCAAGGCATTCTTCTCCTCATTGGCTTTTTGGAGTTGTTTTGCCATTTGAGTTAGTCTATTTTAAGGTGTTATTTTCTTCAGTATTTTTGGGGGTCTCCTTTAGCAAGTCATTGACTTGTTTTTCAAGACTTTTTGCATAATTCTCATTTCTCTTCCCAATTTTTCCTCCACTTCTCTTACTTGCTTTTCCAAATCCCTTTTGAGCTCTTCCATGGCCTGAGACCAATTCATATTTTTCTTGGAGGCTTTTGATGTAGGCTCTTTGACTTTGTTGACTTCTTCTGGCTGTATGTTTTGGTCTTCTTTGTCACCAAAGAAAGATTCCAAAGTCTGAGTCTGAATCTGAGACCATTTTCACTGCCTGTTCATGTTCCCAGCCAGCTACTTGACCCTTGAGCTTTTCGTTGGGGTATGACTGCTTGTAGAGTAGAGAGTACTTTGTTCCAAACTTGGGGGGTTGCACTGCTGTTTTCAGAGCTATTTACACACCGCAAGCTCTGCCACACCAGCGCTCCTTCTGCCCCAAGAACTACCAACCAGAATTGGGGCCCAGATCCAGGCAGGGAAAAGCAGGCTTAATTCCTCCAACCAGGTGAGCCTGGGGCCAGAAACAACTGCAGCTGTAGCTCTGGAAGCAGCCTCAGAGCTGCACCACCTCTGCTGTCCCACAGATTCCTTTCACTCTGTCCCAGCAGCTTTTCCCACTAACCTTCTCTGTTGTCTTTGGCATTTGTGGGTTGAGAAGTCTGGTAACTGCCACAGCTCACTGATTCAGGGCGCTACACATGTTCTGCCTGGCTCCCGGACTGGTTGGTCCTGGCATGGCCCATGCTGGTCTCTGCTCTGGTCAGCTCCCAGTTCTCTGCGATAGACCCTTCCCAGTGACCATCCAGGGTGTTCGGGGCTGGAGCCTTGCTTCCCTCTACTATTTCGTGGGTTCTGCAGCTCTAGAATTTGTTTAGAATCATTTTTATAGGTGTTTGGAGGGACCTGGGGGGGAGCTTAAGCAATTCCCTGCTTTCCAGCTGCCATCTTGGTTCTGCCCCCTCTTATAGTTTTCTTAATAGTGATTGATCCCTACATTCCTGGCATAAATCCCACCTGGTCATAGTGTATGATCTTTGTGATATGTTGTTGTAATCTCCTTGCTAATTTTTTTAAAAAACATTTGCATCTATATTCATTAAAGAATTTGGTCTATAGTTTTCTTTCTCCGTTTTTATTGTCCCTGGTTTATGTATCAAAATCATATTTGTGTAATAGAAAGATTTTGGGAGGACTCCTTCTTTACCTCTTTTTTCAAATAGTTTATGAAGCATTGGGATTAATTGTTCCTTAAACATTTGGTTCTTGTTGTTCATCCTTCATCTTTAAAAATGTCTTGCATACAAATTGGATTTAAGTGAGGCAGAACTGCACAAAATCATCAGTCTCGCTCTCTCTTCTGGAGTCATCAAAGTTCACTGGCCAGACAAAAGTCAAGATGAATAATAATAGCCCAGGATGTAGTGGATGACCTGGGCATTTTTGATACCTGGCCAACATCCAAGTGTTCCACAGTGCCTGTTTATCTTCCTTTGTGGTTGTTGGATCAAATTGTTCTCATGTACACATTTCACTGGGGAAAGTCTTCACATGCTTGGGGTAGACATTCTCCTAACTCACAGACAGGTTTGAGGCCTGTCAGTTATCCTTTACCTGGTTTAGCCCATCTGCCAAGACAATTTATTGGGGTGTGGCTGCTGCACATGCTACTGCTTTTTGGAATGACAAATGAAGTTTGGGTGAAGGTGGATGAGCAGCACTTGAAAAGGGCTCAGCAAGCCTTTGCACCAGATGTGCTAGTTCTTTTGGAATATGCCATAAACCCTGGCATATCTCTCTATTGTTCATCTAACCTTAACAGGTGACTTCCTTTATGTTCAGAGGAGAAAGTTATTATACACCACTTGTGCCTTCTTCCTCTGACCAATACTGAGTGGTCACTTTCCCTGAGGCATGTGGCTCTGATCATCATTAGTAGTATTAAGAGAAGCTGCTTTCTTCTCAGAGGGATAAGCTTTTCTTTTAGTTGTAGCATACAAACTTTGGTCCCCTTTCAGAGCCAGACAGACCCTCAGGGTTGCGGGGTAAGATAAGGGGTTTGGGAATGTCTGTTTTCTAAGGTGATCAACTTTAGCTCCAACTAGATGTGTCCTCTTCACTGTTAGTTCTCAGTGAGTAACAACCCATTTCCATTTAACCACTTAACATCAATTAGTTTTTACAAAGGAATATTAATTTCTTTTTAAAAATTATACTTTTATACTTATTGAAAAATCCAGTTCCCAATTCTCTCTTCCTCCAGCCCCTAACCCACGATTGAGAAGACAAACAAAATGGTATTAATTATATATTGGAAGTCATGTGAAACTTATTTTCATGTTAGCCATGTTGCAAAAAAGCAATAAAATAAAGTTTTAAAAAGTATGCTTTAATCTACACTCAGAGTTCACATTTTTCTTCCTGTGTCTCTCAGAATTGTCATGAATTATTTTATTAAGTAGAGGAGTTTAATCTTTCACAGTTGATAATCATTACAATGTTGCTATTATTTTATATAATTCTCTCCTGATTCTGTTAATTTCATTTCACTTCAGTTCATATAAGCCTTCTGAGGTTTTTCTGAAACCATTCTCTTTATTTCTTATAGCACCATGGTGTTCCATCACAATTGGATATCAAAACTTGTCTAACCATTCCCCAATTGATGGGCATCCCCTCAATTTCCAATTCTTTGTCACCCAAAAAAGAACTACTATAAATATTTTTGTATACATAGGTCATTTCCTTTTTGTTTCACCTGTTTGGGATGAGAACCTAGAAATGGTATTACTGAGTCAAAGGGTATGCACAGTTATAAAGACCTTTAGGTACAGTTCCAAATTGTTATCCAGAGTGGTTACTCCAATTCACATCCCCACCAACAGTTCATTAGTGTACCTATATTTCACCACATCTCCTCCAGCATATGTCATTTTCACAAAGGCATATTCATTTCAATGTTCTGGCAAGAGTAAACACAACATTTTCTCTAGCGAGGAAGGAATATTATTCTTCCTTAAACAATCCCAGTCTTGGCTTGGGTAACCTCAACTATACACTAGCCTTAATAAATTTATGTTCAAATGCAGAATGACTGCTGGATGAGTCTTTGTTACAGTGTCTTCTGTATTGGGTCCCCCAAAGGTTACTGCTTGCTACTCTGGCATCAATGCTTCACTGGCTGCAACCCTGGATTCTGGAATGCTGGGATGCTGAAGTTGCCCGTAGTCCTTTCAGATTCAGACAATTGGAAGCTTAAGTCTATCTAAAGTAGAAAAGAAAAAAAAATGAAAAAGACAAGGGCTGAGGCCCATTTCTCAGAGCCACATAAACTTGATGGGGAAAAGGCCCCATGGCCTCTTCCCTAACAACATTGTCTCTCAACTGAAATCCTGTGAACAGAACAGTCAAAAGAATTGAGGCAAGAAAGAAATGGCAGAATCTGGTTAAAACTTTTAGATTGTCTCAGCCAAAAAGTCTCTCATTCACCATGTGAATGGCTGAAACCAATTATGGAATGACTATGCATGTTCTATAGTCTCTCTAAAGCACTTCCCTTACATATCATCATGATTCTTCTGGAAGCAAGCTCCTTTGCTTTTCCATGGGGAAGTTCCATAAGCCAAGTAAGCTGGTATGCTGCCCATGCACTATACCAACATCACAATAGGAAGAGGATCTCTGTTCTTTCCCACCATCACATTCTTTTATCCTTCAACTTCCTCATTCAGGTTAGAATTCCTCTCTGCCTCTTGAGATTCTTTGTCTTCTGAAGTCTCCTTAAAAAGCACTTTCATTTATTCTTCCAAAAACTTATAATATATGAAGGTGTTCATCCATCCCTCCTTTTTCCTTCACCTCTTGATTCCTTCAACTTCCTCATTCAGGTTAGAATTCCTCTCTGCCTCTTGAGATTCTTTGTCTTCTGAAGTCTCCTTAAAAAGCACTTTCATTTATTCTTCCAAAAACTTATAATATATAAAGGTGTTCATCCATCCCTCCTTTTTCCTTCACCTCTACTATGCACATAGATGCTACTTGTCTCTGGTAGAAACACAAATATAGCACACTCTCTTAAGGTCGTTAGAAAATCCTTGTCTTTCATACTTGCTGAAACTCAGAACAATATATCTTTGGCTCTTTTCTCCCTAGATTTCATAGAGATAGGGACTGGCCCTTTGGTTTCATTAGTACATGGTACTCCAAGATGAGAAGACTCCCTCTATCAATGCGGGTCAGCACCACCTCTGCAGTTTTTCATTTAGAAAGTTGCTTAAAATTTAGACTTAAAAAACCTTTTTTTCCCCAAAGTTTTGAACTTAAACATCAAATAAAATGAATTTTTCCATATACAAAGTAGGATAGACAAAGAGGATTGTAGATGAAATGGTGAATTTATTATAGTTTGCTTTGCCTTTTAAATATATCATAAATTCAACAGCTTTAATGTTGTACTGTTTGTTTGCATCTCCTGTTCTCTTCTGTGTATTCTTTTAAAAAATTATTCACACACACTATTTTCTTTCTTTTTTTCTTTCCTTATATTTTGAATACCCAAATTCTATGGCCCTTTCCTTCTGCCTCCCTCCATCTTAAAAAAAAGAAAGAAATTTTTACAACAAATGGACCACAAAGTAAAAAATAGATCGGCATGGGGTCACACAGCCAGAATATATGAGAGGAAAGACATGAACCCACATTTTCCTGGTTCCAAAACCAGCTCCCTATCCACTATACTTTGCCATCCCTTTTCTTGCTATTATGGTTAAATGGATAAATGCTGCAGAAAACTGTCTATTTACCAAGCTATTTATTGCACTGGGGTGCAGCCTCTGGGGGCTTCTGATAAAGGATTTATCTATAGCTGACTTTACCCTGCTTGCTCAGCTGCATTCCATCTTAATTAGCAGATTTCTGCCAAAGCCTTAGTGCAATCAGAAACCACCCTCAACTGTTGTTTTCAAGATCTTGTGTCAAAATCCAGCCCCCCCTTTTTGCCTCCTTTTTTCTTTTCTATCCTCTTCCTACTAATTAGATTCCCAACACCTTCTTGCTTCCCATCTCTATCACTTTGCTTTTTTGCTCTTGTAATGTCTTCAGTATGAAAATACATACATACTTCCTGTATAGAGACAGAGGCAGTACATATGTCTCTTAAACAGGTATTTGTTCTCAGATTTGTAGACAAAATCAGAAAATAGTTACATTGATTGGTCTTAGGATTCAGTCACATAAAAGAAATGAGAATCATCCTAATATTAAACTAGTTTAAGATCTGGATTGTAAATATGTTGCTAATTAAGATACTTTTCTAAAGTTCTGCCATGGAAGTGCCAATCCCAACATAAATATTCTAACTATAGTTTTGGCAATTATTATATCTTAATGAGAACCATAAACCCAAGAACTTTGTTTGTAATGGAATTTTGAAAACTGACATTTAAAGAGATTTTTTTCATTGTTTCTGCTTATGGGAAAGAGTTCTTTGACGACAATTGTTACTTATTTTTTTTACAAGAGAAAGTTTTATTAAAAGATGGAAGAAAAAACCTCAAATCCATAAATGAGCAACTTTTGATTCCAAAGAGGCATCTAAATAAATCTATAGAATGTCTTAGTCCCCCCTGTCTTTTAATCTTTCTTTCTCTCCTTTCCTTTCCCTACTTCTCTCATCTCTCCCTCTTTTTGTTTTCTTTCTCTTGTCTGTCTGTCTGTCTGTCTGTCTCTCCCCTTCTCTATCAGTTGTCAGACCCTCACATAACCAGTAGGATCCTAGGGTAGGTTCATTTTATTTTCCCAGTTACCCAAATGGCAACCAATGTGTGGTGTTGGTGCTGGCCATATCCAATGCCTTCAAATGAAAATATTTATGAAAAAATACATGAGATTTCTAAGTAGCCTATGAACCTTTGTCCTCATTCATATGACAAAACATAATCAGAACCTTCAAAGCACTTTTTGACATTTCCTATGCCAACCTTTGCATCAAAGTCAATGAGTGGCATAGCAATGCTAACTTGGTCTGAAGGAGCTTATCAGATTCTCTATAGAATTTCTGTACTTCATCTTTTCTGACAGATAGTGGCACATAAGCTGCAGTTACATTCATGGTGGTCTTTTGGTGCTTCTCATCACGACCACCACAGCACGAGATAATCAAGTAGCTCATAAGAGCATTTCTTACTATCTTTGGCACACAACAAGCCAATTATACCAATAATTATTTACTTCTCCAGGGAGATTCTGTGAACCAGTTGCAACTATTATCTGCTCTGTAACCTTGGGATGCTTCCAGATTTTGCTATATCTGTTTTATTAATATGAGTTTTTATTGGTATTTTCTTTATTACATCACCACAATATCCCATGTATTCCACTCACTCTCTTATCTCCTCCCCAAAGCCATCCAATATGACAAATAGTATTTTTTTGAAGATCTGCTTTTGAAATTGTGAGTTCCAGACTCTCCCCTTTTCCCTCCCCACCCACCCTCCCTAAGAAGGCAAGCAATTCAACAAAGGCCACATGTGTATTATTATGCAAAACCCTACTCATGTTGTGAAAGACTAACTATATTTTGCTCCTTCCTATCCTATCCCCCTTTATCCAATTTTCTCCCTTGACCCTGTCCCTTTTCAAAAGTGTTTGCTTTTGATTACATCTTCCTCCTATCTGCCCTCCCTTCTATTGTCCCCCTTTTTATCTCCTTCCTCCTTTCCTGTGGGGTAAGATACCTAATTGAGTGTGTATGTTATTCTCTCCTCAGGTAAAATCCAATGAGAGCAAGATTCACTCATTCTCCCTCACCTGCCCCCTCTTCCCTCCCAACAGAACTTCTTTTTCTTGCCACTTTTATGTGAGTTAATTTACCCCATTCTATCTCTCCCTTTCTCCCTCTCTCAATATATTCCTCTCTCATTCTGTAATTTTAATTTGTTTTTTTAGCTATCATCCCTTCATATTGGACTCAACCTGTGCCCTCTGTCTATATATATGTGTGTGTGTGTGTGTGTGTGTGTGTGTATAATATATATATATTAATATAATATATATTAATAATATATATACATATATATATATATATATTTCCTTCAGCTACCCTAATTCTGGGGTCTCATGAATTATACACATCATCTTTCCATGTAGGAATGTAAGCAAAACAGTTCAACTTTAGTAAGTCCCTTGTGATTTCTCTTTCTTGTTTACTTTTTCATGCTTCTCTTGATTCTTGTGTTTGAAAGTGGTCTTTTCACTGAGAAAGCTTGAAAGTCCTCTATTTTATTGAAAGTCTATATTTTGCCTTGGAGCATGATACTCAGTTTTTCTGGGTAGGTGATTCTTGGTTTTAATTCTAGCTCCACTGACCTCTGGAATATAGTATTCCAAGCCCTTCGATCCCTTAACGTAGAAGCTGCTAGATCTTGTGTTTTTCTGATTGTGTTTCCACAATACTCAAATTGTTCCTTTCTGGCTGCTTGCAGTATTTTCTCCTTGATTTGGGAGCTCTGGAATTTGGTAACAATATTCTTGGGAGTTTTGTTTTTGGGATCATTTTCAGGAGGCTGTCGGTGGATTCTTTCAATTTCTATTTTACCCTCTGGCTCTAGAATATCAGGGCAGTTCTCCATGATAATTTCTCGAAAGATGATATCTAGGATCTCTTTCTGATCATGGCTTTCAGGTAGTCCAATAATTTTAAAATTCTCTCTCCTGGATCTATTTTCCAGGTCAGTGGTTTTTCCAAGGAGATATTTCACATTGTCTTCCATTTTTTCATTCCTTTGGTTCTGCTTTATAATATCTTGATTTCTCATAAAGTCACTAGCTTCTACTTGCTCCCATCTAATTTTTAAGTTAGTATTTTCTTCGGTGGTCTTTTGAACTTCCTTTTCCATTTGGCTAATTCTGCCTTTTAAGGCATTCTTCTCCTTATTGGCTTCTTGGAGCTCTTTTGCCACGTGGGTTAGTCTGTTTTTTAAGGTGTTATTTTCTTCAGTATTTTTTTGGGTCTCCTTTAGCAAGTCATTGACTTGTTTTTCAGGGTTTTCTCACATCATTCTCATTTCTCTTCCCATTTTTTCTACTTCTCTAACTTGCTTTTCCACATCCTTTTTGAGCTCTTCCATTGCCTGAGACCAGTTCATGTTTTTCTTGGAGGCTTTTGTTGTAGGCTCTTTGACTTTGTTGACTTTTTCTGGCTGTATGTTTTGGTCTTCTTTGTCACCCAAAAAAGATTCCTAAGTCTGAGTCTGAATCTGAGTCTGTTTTCCCTGCCTGACCATGTTCCCAGCCAACTATTTGACCCTTGAGGTTTTGTCACGGTATGAGTGCTTGTAGAGTATAGAGTACTTTGTCTCAAGCTTGAGGGGCTGTGCTGTTGTTTTCAGAGCTATTTCTATACAGCAAGCTCTGCCACACCAGGACTTCTCCTCCCCCAGGAACCACCAACTCTGACCACTACTCAGATCTGATCTGGCTCTGCACTCCTGCTCTGATCTGCCACTTAATTCCTCCCACCAGGTGAGCCTGGGGCCAGAAGCAACTGCAGATGTAGTTATGTAGCCACCACCTCAGTTGCCCCTGGGGTGGTAGCCGCACTTCAAACTCCTTTTATTCTGTCTCCAGCAGCTTTTCCCACTAACCTTCTCTGTTGTCTTTGGTGTTTGTGGGTTGAGAAATCTGGTAACTGCTACAGCTCACTGATTCAGGGTGCTAGGGCCTGTTCTGCCTGCCTCCTGGTCTGGTTTTTCCAGGCATGCCTCACGCTGGGTTCTGCTCTACTCTGCTCCCATTCATGTGCATGATAGACCTTACCCAGTGACCATCCAGGCTGTCCTGGGCTGGAGCCCTGCTTCCCTCTGCTAATTTGTGCATTCTGCATTTCTAGAATTTGTTCAGAGCCATTTTTTTTTGGTGTTTGGAGGGTCCTGGGGCAGAGCTTTAGGCAAGTCCCTGCTTTCCAGTCACCATCTTGCAATTGTTACTTATTTTTAAAACTTTTTTGAACATTTATTTCTATTATTTAAAAATGGTTTGATCATTCCCCAATTTGTTTATGTATTTATAAATTATATTCATGCAATGCTGCAGTAATGTGTTATGAGATATAAAAAACCCATAAAATTGAAATTTTTAAAAAAGTAAATACAAAATAAACATTATATTGAATTTTATTTATGCCATTTATTAATTATAGAAAAACTCTCTTACTCTCACCCATATGTGTGTGTATGTGTGTGCATGTATGTATATATACATATATGTATATATAACATTTAATGAGGGCAATGAGATTGAGTATGCTTCATTGTTTTTTATTCTTTTTAACTTCATAAATGACAGGGAAGATTTTAAAATTACAACTGTTAGTAAGTAGTTAATCAATTAATTTGATCAATGTATTTAGCAAAGCAAGTCAATTTCTTTTTTATATACATTTCATTGAAAAGTACACAATACAAAAATGTAATAATTAATCATAATAGAGAACATAACAGTTTTTCAGTAGAAGTCATGTTTCACTGCACATAGTTATTCATCACACACCATGCAAAAACAAGTAAAGGGAAATTGTTTATTTCAACTCCGCAGAGAGTTTTCAATAAATGATATTAGTAGCTAGCATTTATGTAGAGCTTTCAAAGTACAAAGCACTTTACAAGTATTACCTCATTTTATCCTCACAACAATCCTGAAAGTTGGGTGACACTATTATGTCCCTTTTACAGATGAGGGAACTGAGGCAGACAGGTTAAGTGCCTAGGTTCATACAGGATGTGAGGCTAGATTTGAACTCATGTCTTCAGATACCAGGCTGAGCATTTGATCCACTGTGACACCTAGCTAGCTGCCTTCCACCTTTACAAAAACCTGCTTGATATATTATATTATAAGCTTATTTCCTATGTACAATGGGATTCTTAATTGAGTTTTGTATGAGTGTGAGGAATGGCTAAAAGGCAGCTTGGACCTTAGTGCATAAGAAAAAGAAACATTATATAACAAGGATGAGAAGATAGGGGCTAAGTTATGAAGGGATTTAACTGCCAAATAGGGGAGCTTATATTTGATCCTAGAATCAGTAGGAAGCCACTGGAGTTCATTAAGTAGTGGGGCAATGTGGTAAAACCCTTACTTTAGGAGAATCACTTTGACAGGTATGAGGAGAATAGAAAGGGAGAGGCTTGAGATAGGAGACTAATTAGGAGGCCATTGCAATAGTCCAAGCAAGTAGGGAGTGAGAGTTTGAACTAAGGTGGTATCTGTATAAGTACAGAGAAAGGGATGCCTGAGAGAGATATTGTGGACATAAAAATGACAAGCTTTGGCAGCTGCTTGGACACATAGGATGAGTAAGAGGGAGGAAATGAGGGTGACATTGAAGTTGTGAGCCACAGGGACTAGAATAATGGTAGTGTTCTTAACAGAAATAAGGACATTTAGGAAAGTGGTGGGTTTGGAGGAGAATGCTATGTCATCTGGGGCACAGATTAAACCCCATCTATGCTCTCTGTGTCATCCCCTCTGTTCCACCAAAAGATGAAGAGACTCTTACCTTGTAGCACAGTAGGCCACTTGCCATGGCCACAATATGATCTGGTGGGCAGAAGATAGGGGCTGGGTTTTCTAGATGTGATAATGCATATCACATTGCCTGATAGGATCATAGTTAAATTTCAATGTTCCTAAGTGACCTAAGCACAGCACACAAAGAAGAGTAGACACTTTCCCAGCAGACTGATGGGATGAGGGTGATGTTTGGGGTGGGCAATTAGGAGTCAAGGTGTGGTCAATTTTGGAGTTTAGGTGTTGTAGGGTTGGCGGGACATAACTTGCCCATTCAAATTAATCACATGCACCCTAGAGTCATGCCTTGGCATTTCAGGAGATATGTCCCCCACCTGGGAGGACACTGTTGTAGACAGAAAGAAACTCAGAGTGCAATATAAAACAAAAGATCATATTACCTACACATGACTATCCTTTTAGCAGCTCCTTACTGAATTCAATTATCCCTATTCTAAATCCTTCGAGTAACCTGCTGTGTAATTCGTTTTCCTGAGGGGAACTAATTCATCAAAAAAAAATGAGTGCTGTCTTTAGAAAATTACTTTGGCTTATTAACCAAAATATCATAGATCTAATAATAACAACAATAATTGCTAATAGTAGCTAGCAATTTGCACTTTCAGGTTTTCTAGGCACTTTACATATATTATCTCATTTGATCTTGCAGCAACTCTGTGAGATAAGGTACTATTTTACATGTGAAGAAACCAAGGCTAAGAAGTTAAGTAACTTTCATGAGGTTTTATAGCAAGTAAGTCTCTATGGAAGAATTTGAACCCAGATTTTCCTTCTTCTCAGGCTAGAACTATATCCTCTAAGCCAGAAAACCCCTCTAGAGAAGACGTATACTTCTTGGCAGTAGGTAGAGGCTAAAATTAAAATATGCTAAACTTCTTTGGACTGAAGATAGGTCAGACTAGAAACAGACTGACAATGGTTGGTTGCCTTGGGTCACGTGACAAACAAGAGAGTGCACAGTTGCAACCCTACATTTTTCCGAAGGCTACTGGAAATCCTTTGGCAGGCTACAATTGGCCAGTGGGAGGTATTTTGTACAGGCCTGCTCTAGAGCTTACTAGTAGAATGTAAAGTCTGTGAAAACTCTGTTCTGTTTTGGGCTCTTTATTCGTAGATACCATAGTTTATTGTGTGTGCATAATAGGTGCTTAATACACATTTATTTAACTAAATTATTGCCCTTGAGGAAATAGACATATAGGAGTTAGATGGCAACATCGCATGGCCAGTAAGTGACAGAGATGGGAATGGAACTTAAGTCCTCCAACTCTAGGATGCTGAGCCTGGAGCCAGGAAGACTCATCTTCCTGAGTTCAAATCTGGCCTCAGACACTGTATGACTCTGGGCAAGTCACTTTACCCTTTTTGCCTCAGTTTCCTCATGTGTAAATGGAGTTGTAGAAATAAATGGCAAACCACTCTAGTATCTCTACCAAAAAAAAACCCCAAATGGGGTCACAAAGAGTCAGATGTGACTGAAAAATGACTGAACAGCAACTCTGATTCCAACTTCCTCTTGAGAGTTGGGTGAGAACTTTCCCAGAACCTGATCATCTTTACAGGTGAACTGTGACCCACCAAGGTACAGTCAGAAAGGTCACTCTAAAATACCCTTTCAATCTTTATTGCCTTTAATTAAAACAGAAATTAGATTGTCATTGTTCAAAGAGCATTCTATGATATTGGGGATGATTCGATTGAAGATGTCAAAATTGTACTGCATTTAGAGGGTGTAAAATCAAAGTAAAGTAAACAAGACAAAACTAAAAAGAAGACAACACCACCACACTGTCAACTTCCCCTGCAGGGTTCAGTTTCTCCTCTGGGACATATTAGTATCATCATAATGGTGTGTTTTCCTGATGTGTGTACTTAGTAAGGCAAACAGAGGCCACCACTGTGTTTCATATAGTGCACCAGAGAGCTGTCAAAAATAACTTTCTCTTCCTGCCTACTTGAGATGCTTACAAGTCATATGATCTCCCGCAGTGCCAAAGGCTGTTTGATCGGTTTCTCTGCTCAGTAACTAGGAGAAATTAAGAGAACAGCAAGTAGAAAAAAGGGCAAAAAGGCCTCTCCAACCACAGTGTGAGAAGATCAGTGACAAGCCCTATTTCTTCTGCTCTCATTTGAAAACATCTTACAGATTAACCAAAGCATCAGTCTTTAACTTTTTTTTCCTCAAGTAAAAGGCATATTTTTTTTTTATAAAACTGGTGGACTACAAATGGAAAAAAAGTAAGAGGACTATTTGATGATCACTTAACTGCAAAAATCAACTATGAAAAGCCCTTGATCATGTGCGAATTGAATGGTTTGCGAAAGGCCCTAACAATCCTAAAATCCTTTTCACTGGTAGCATAGGCAGAAATGCTGTTAAAGGGTTTTGTTGCTTTTTGGTTCTATATCTAAGGCAGGGAGAAATACCAGAATCTTATGGAACATTGAGGACGATAATCAAGTAATCTAAAGATTTATCATCAAATAATTGAAAACAATTGGTTGACCATTGCTTAAATATTGCTCAGAATCAAAATGAACCCCCTACCTAAATGTCTATTTTGAGTGGTCCCACCCAAATACGCAAATGTCTAAATATACTTTAGGGGAAAATACGTACAAGCAATGAAGATAAGCTTTCTTTGTTTCAAGGAATATAATTTTAAATGAACCTTCCCATCTAGAAATAATAATACCCAAATGCGATTTATTTTGAAGATATTTCCATTTTCTCTGAAGCCTAGTGTACATATATACATATAAGAAAATAGTAATAATAACAGGCATTTATGTAGCACTTTGAAGTTCGTGAAGTATTTTACAATTATTGTCTCATTTTATCATTACAACCATGAGAAGTAAGTACTATATGTCTATTTTATAAGTGAGGAAACTGTAGCAAGCAGGGGTTAAGTGACTTGCTCAGGGTCACACAGCTAATAAGTGTCTGAAGCCATATTCACACTCAGGTCTTCCTAACTCCAGGTTTAGTACTCTATCCACTTAATCCCCCAGCTGTTAGATTTATGTGTGCACATTCTTATATTGGCATACACACATACACATACATTTTAGTACAAACACATAGGTGTATGTTGTTGTTTGTGCTTAAAGAGGACCAAAATGACATCATGAGTGATGCCTTTTGACTCCCCCACATTAATTGAATTTAAATGAGGCAGAGTTGCATAAAGTTGTCAGCCTCACTCTCTCTTCCAGAGTCATAGGACACCAGTGGCAAGGCAAAAGTCAAGATGACCAGCAATGGCCCAAAATGCAGTGGATGATCTTGGCATCTTCAAAGTGCTCCACAGCACCTGTTTCTACTGTCTTCACGACCCATTGAAACAAAATGTTCCACCAGTTCCACCTATTCCATCAGTTAATTCTTCAGTTTCTTGGGGTATCATTCTAACTCACTGGCAGATTTAAGGCACATTGATTACTCTTAACCTGGTTTAAACTGTCTGCTGAGACACGGTAACCTTTTCTAGTGTGGAGAGGGGAGAGCAAGGGAGACAGACAGTTTGGAACTTAAAATGTAACAAAAATAAATAAAAAAAACCTAAACTAAATTTTGAAAAATATTAAAATCTCTTATTTGTGTTTTCTTCCTGGAGAGAAATTAAGGATTATCCTTGGTCAATGATTGAATTAAAATCAGTACTTCTCCCCTCTGAGATAACTCTGATAGGTTCTCATTCTTATTTTTATGTTTTAACTTCTGGATCTGAAAATAGATGGGTAACAAATATATCTGTCCATCTAGGTCCCCCTGGAAAGCAACTGAGGTGAACACTAAACGTCAAAGGAAATGAGTTTATTTTTATAACTACCAGGCAACAGAAATTAAATTGCAAGGCATATCACTACAGATAACTACAGTTTGGGAGCAATAGGGGGCAGAGCTGTAGTTTTATTAATATATGGAGTCCTTCCAATTCAGGTCATACCTTCTTTGAAATAGAGTCACAAAGTTGCCTAGAGAAGTGGCATCAATCTTAAATAGAAAAAATCCCTGCAGGCCACATATTAACCACAAATTAACATTATTTATATTGTATTTTTATCTATTTTGTCAAAAGTTCCCAAATATATTTTAATCCAGTTGATTGCAGACTTGGAGTTTGTGCTCTGACTTAGAGTGCTGCAAGGTTGTAACTTGCCCAGGATCACAGAGTAAGTATATTTCATGTACACGATTTGAACTCAAGTTTTCCTGGAGAAGGAAGATATAGTTCTCTAGGGCCTGAATTCACTCTTTAGTGAAAGGTGAAGCATCTAGATGTTTTAGTGAATAGAGTACTAGACTTGGAGTCATGAAGACCTGAGTTCAAATCCAGCTTTAGCCATGTGACAAAAGTCATTTAACCACTGTCTACAACTATAAAATGGACATCATAATATGGACTTTATAATAGCAATTAATGGACGTAATAATAGCATCTACCTTCCAGGGTTGTTAGGATAATATGAGATAACATTTTTAAAGTACTTTGTAAACCTTAAAGCACTCTATAAATGTTAGCTATTATTATTATGAAAAGAAAAAATGTCACTTGAATTACCAGCTTTTGTCATGGTTTTGTTGAAAGGACTGTGTATCATTGTAAATTTCTCTTCTCTTTAGGCCATGGGAGTACTTTTCGCTCTTATTTGCACCTTCTTTTTATGGCAGAATGATTGCCCGTTGCACGCAAATGTTAGATACTTTTTATATCATTTTATACCTTAAAGACACTGTTCATTTCTTTAGCAGGTAAAGTGTTAGCCATTTATCTATTGTGAGGCATGGGCAAGCTTCCAAGAATAAGGCCTGATAGTCACTAATAATAAAGAGGTCTTGAAGCAGTGGGGAGTGGAACTGTTCAATTTTATGCAGAAAATGAGTATGAAAGTTGGAATCAAGATTTTTTGGTGATAAAATTCTTGTGTGTTGGAACATTGAATGGGATAGTAAGATATCTGTGCATCTTAATATTAAAGGTCTCATTCATTATGTAATATGAGTTATTCTTACAAATAGGGTCTGATCCCTAGTGAGGATGTGATAAAATGCACTAAGAAGGATGCTTAGGCAACCTATCTGTATCATCATCTCTGCTATCCATGGTTTGCTCCATGTCTTTGACTGTGACCAAACTGGCTTCAGGTTTCCAATATGCCATACATGGACCTCAGTCATACTTCTGGTCATTTGAAGGTCGGCAGGGTATGTCAAGGTATTTAGCATGCGTTTTTCTCTTTGGCAGTTTATAAGTGAGGCAGTTTACAACCATGTGCCTGGAGGCATGCAGGAGAGAGCAAAAGAATTTGTGTGGTAAAACAAGGGGAAAGAGGCAAGTTTTCATTAGGGAAATGGAGGTCCTGGGAGATGGGAATTAGCTAAGCTGCTAAATAAGGAAGTAATTGCCACATTAAGTATAGAATTGCTGCAAAAAAAAAAAAAGCCTTTCCTGGTTCCTATTAATGCTAATGCCTTCCTCTTGTGATTATCTCGAATTTATCCTGTATGTACATCTTGGTTTTTTTTTGCTTTTTTTTTTTTTTTAGAGCACAGCTCCGTTTATTAAGCTAAAGAAAAGGGCTTATATACCTTTTTAGGAAAGCAGATCAACAAGTTCATGTGTGAGACATTTGTTACATTGCATGACTTCCTGGTACTTTGTTCCCCTTTTTGCTGTAATAATATTGTGTTAACAGCTCACAGGCAGTGTTTAGCACGTGTGCGCCGTGGGAGAGAGCACGTGTGTGCTGAGGAGGCTTGGAGAGCCCATGTGCTGAGTTATCAGCCCAAGGGCAAGAACAGGCTTCAGGGAAAACCTGGCCTGTGTCTTATCCCAGAATGGACTTTCTCAGAGCTGGCCCTGTACACCTGCTGTCATTTTTAGCAAAGTCAAGTGGAAAGACCCGAGCTCTACTATTTTGCTGCCTTGAGTAAGTCACTCAATGGAGCCTCAGTTTCCTCATCTGTAAAATTAGGGTGCTGATCTAGTACAACACTGCCCTATTCTCCAAAAGTCTTATTGTGTCCCCGACTTTCCGCCCCAACAAAGCCTAGTGTCCCAAGATTCAAGGTTTCTCTACTCCCCCATCCCTGACTGAATTTGTCTTAAAAAAACTGATTTGTGGTGCTGTGTGCCCCAGGTACCAGAATTTCTAGTATGGCTCTTATAGGGGTGATTCTTATTTACAGATGATGAGGAAACATCTGTAAAATTAAGGGGTTGTGCTAAGTGACCTCCAAAATCTTTTTTCCAGTTCCAAACCCAGGGACTCTTAATTCTAATCCTTATGTTCAGTTGCCTGATACAAATATTTCCAATTTGGGCATACCACAAACAACATATTTTTTAAAAGCTCACCTTTTCCTCCTTCCTCAAACTGGTTTCCTGTCTTTGCTATTTCTATGAATGGTATCCCTATTCTTCCAGTTTCTCGGGCTTAAAATATCATCACCATCGTGGGCTCTCATCTCTTCTTGACCACCATGTCAGACAATTGCTAACTATCATTTATCATCCCCACTTTACAGATGAGGAAACTAAGTCTCAGACAGGTTAACTGACTTGCACATGGTCATGTAGATAGTCAGTTTGCGAGTGAGAATTGAAACCTGCTCTTCCGATATAAGCCTCTTTCCATTCTACCACATTTCCTCCTAGAGGCAGCTAGGTTGCTCTGTGGATAGAGTGCTGTGGCCGGGGCCAGAAAGACCTGAATTCACATCCAGGCTCAGACACTTAGTAGTGTGGGATCTCAGGCAAGTTGCTTGACTTACATGAACTGTCTGCCTCAGTTCCCTCAGCTGTAAAATAGGGAAAATAATGGCATCCACCACCCAAGGTGGTTGTGAGGATCAGATGAGATATTTGTAAAGTGCTTCGCATGGTGGCTAGCATGTAGTAAGTGCTCAGTAAATGCTTGCTCCCTTTCTTCCCCCAATTGGTCTCCCCTGACTGTTGATCCTTTCTAACCCCTTTTACTTTTTTTTTGCCAAGGGAAAAGAGAAAGTTTTTTAGGGATTCACCATAATGGGCTGCCTTAAGAAACCCCCCCCCCTCGTGATGCCTGCTTTCACAAGTGGGCCAGATTCAATCTACTGAGCTAGATTGAATCTGAGCTGAGCTAGATTGAACCTGAGCCTCCTGGCTGGTTTCTTTCTTTTTTTTAAATTTAATTTATTTAATATATTTAGTTTTCAGCATAGATTTTCACAACAGTTTGAATTACGAATTTTCTCCCCATTTCTACCCTCCCGCCCACTCCAAGATGGCGTATATTTTGGTTGCTCCATTCCCCAGTCAGCCCTCCCTTCTGTCACCCCACTTCCCCTCCCATCCTCCTTTCCCTTCTTCTCTTGTAGGGCAAGACAAATTTCTACGCCCCATTGCCTGTGTATCTTATTTCCTAGTTGCATGCAAAAACTTTTTTTTGTTGTTTTTGAATGTCTGTTTTTAAAACTTTGAGTTCCAAATTCTCTCCCCTCTTCCCTCCCCAAAAAGGTAAGCAATTCAACATAGGCCACATGTGTATCATTATGTATAAACCTTCCACAATACTCACGCTGTGAAAGATTAACTATGTTTTGCTCCTTCCTAACCTATCCCCCTTTATTGAATTTTCTCCCTTGACCCTGTCCCGTTTTTGACAGTGTTTGTTTTTGATTACTTCCTCCCCCTGTGTGCCCTCCCTTCTATCACCCCCCCCTTTTTATCTTCTTCCTCCTTCTTTCCTGTGGGGTAAGATACCCAATTGAGTGGGTATGCTATTCCCTCCTCAGGTCAAATCCAATGTGAGCAAGATTTACTCATTCCTCCTCACCTGCCCCCTCTTCCCTTCCTATAGAACCGCTTTTTCTTGCCACTTTCATGTGAGATAATTTACCCCATTCTATCTCTCCCTTTCTCCCTCTCTCAATATATTCCTTTCTTATCCCTTAATTTGATTTTATTTTTTTACATATCATCCCTTCATATTCAACTCACCCTGTGCCCTCTGTGTATGTGTGTGTGTATATATATGTATATATATATATGTGTATATATATATATGTATATATACACACATGCACACATATATACATACATATACATACATATATACACACATATACATATATACATATATATACACACCTACATATATACATACATTGACACACACATATGTGTATATATATACATACACTTGCACACACACATATATATATACATATAGATATAGATATATGTACATATATGCATATTCCCTTCAGCTACCCTAATACTGAGGTCTCATGAATGATACACATCATCTTTCCTTGTAGGAATGTAAACAAAACAGTTCAACTTTAATAAGTCCTTTATGATTTCTCTTTCTTGTTCACCTTTTCATGCTTCTCTTGATTCTTGTGTTTGAAAGTCAAATTTTCTATTCAGCTCTGGTCTTTTCACTGAGAAAGCTTGAAAGTCTTCTATTTTCTTGAAAATCCATATTTTGCCTTGGAGCATGATACTCAGTTTTGCTGGGTAGGTGATTCTTGGTTTTAATCCTAGCTCCATTGACCTCCAGAATATCATATTTCAAGTACTTCAATCACTTAATGTAAAAGATGCTAGATCTTGTATTATCCTGATTTTTTTTTCCCCAGTACTCAAATTGTTTCTTTCTGGCTGCTTGCAGTATTTTTCCCTTGATCTGGGAGTTTTGGAATTTGGCGAAAATATTCCTAGGAGTTTTCTTTTGGGGATCTTTTTCAGGAGGTGATCGGTGGATTCTTCCAATTTTTTTTTATCCTCTGACTATAGAATATCAGGGCAGTTCTCCTTGATAACTTCTTTTAAGATGATATCTAGGCTCTTTTATTGATCATGGCTTTCAGGTGGTTCAATGATTTTAAAATTATCTATCCTGGATCTATTTTCCAGGTCAGTGGTTTTTCCAGTGAGATATTTTGCATTGTCTTCCATTTTTTCCTTCCTTTGGTTCTGTTTTATAACATCTTAATTTCTCATAAAGTCACTGGCTTCCACTTGCTCCAATTTTTAAGGTGTTGTTTTCAGTATTTTTTTGAGCCTCCTTTAGCCAGTCATTGTCTTGTTTTTCATGGTTTTCTTGCATCACTCTCATTTCTCTTCCCAATTTTTCCTCTACTTCTCTAACTTGCTTTACCAAATCCTTTTTGAGTTCTTCCATGGCCTGAGAGAAGTTCATGTTTTTATTGGAGGCTTTTGACCTAGGCTCTTTGGCTTTATTGACTTCTTCGGGCTGTATGTTTTGGTCTTCTTTGTCACCAAAGAAAGATACCAAAGTCTGAGTCTGAATCTTTGTCTGTTTTTGTTTTCCATGTTCCCAGCCAACTACTTGACACTTGAGTTTTTGATGGAGGTATGACTGTTTGTAGAGTAGAGAGTACTTTGTCCCAAGCTTGAGGGACTGCACTGTTGTTTTCAGAGCTATTTCTACACAGCAAGTTCTGCCATACCAGTACTCCTCCTCTCCGAAGAACTGCCAACCCAGACGCACCAACCTGGACACGATTCAGATCTGAGCAGGTTCTGCACTTCTGCTCCGATCTGCCACTTATTTCCTCTCACCAGGTTGGCCTGGGGCCAGAAGCAACTGCAGCTGTATTTCTGTAGGTGCACCACCTCAGCAGCTCCTGGGGTGCTGGCTGAACCACGAACTCCTTTCACTCTGTCCCAGAAGTTTTTTCCCACTAACCTTCTCTGTTGTCTTTGGTGTTTGTGTGCTGAGAAGTCTGGTAACTACCACAGCTCACTGATTCAGGGTGCTAGAGCCTGTTCTGCCTGGCTCCTGGTCTGTTTGGTCCAGGCACAGCCCACACTGGGCTCTGCTCTGCTCCACTCCCAGCTCTGTGCGAAAGACCTTACCCAATGACCATCTGGGCTGTCCTGGCCTGGAGCCCTGCTTCACTCTGCTATTCCATGGGTTCTGCACTTCTAGAATTTGTTCAGAGCCATATTTATTGGTGTTTGGAGGGTCCCGGGGCAGAGCCCTAGGCAAGTCCTTGCTTTCCAGCTGCCATCTTGGCTCTGCCCCTCTCAATCAGTTTCATTTGTACTTCTCTTGTGATTGGTGATTTAGAGTAGTCTTGTTGATGGTTTGAGATCTTGTTTTTCTTTGAAGAAATACTTATTATATTTATTATTATACATAAAAGATGCAGAAGAAATATAAGGAAAACATTAAAGATTATGTACAAAGCACTCATTAAAGTCAAACTGTTTACTTATTGTATATATGAAAATGTTACCAGTATTCTTAAAACTGTCATCATCACCAAGGTAGTTTGAAAGAAAGGTGGAGGCTGAGTTTGTTGTATGATTGGGGAGAGGCTGAAGAAATCATGTTGTATAGTTGTGATAGAATCCTACTGTGATATATGAAATTATGAAATCAATGGTCTTGAAAAGACATGGAAAGACTTTCACAAAGTGATGCAGAATGAAGTGAGTAGAACCAAGAGAACACTGTATGTAGTAACAGCAATATTGTTTTAAGAATGACTTTGAGCGACAAAGTCATTTTGTCTGTGTGTGTATATGTATGTATATTTGTGTATATGTATGTATGTGTATATACATATATATGTATGTATATATATAGTCACACACACATATGTATATATGTATATATATATATATATATGCATATATATATATATATATTTGTGCACACCTATTTGTGTGTAAGGGTAGCCATCTGTAGGGCAGAATGGGAGGAGGGAAGAAAAAAGGAAACTAAAATTTACATGATAACTTTGTTATATATTTAAAAAGAGCAGCAAGTTTATATAATAGGTTGTCAGTTTCATGTGCATTTTTTATTATACCATGTTATGGGAATGCTTGTTTTATTCCATAAATTAAGAATAAAATAAAGTTTAATACAACTATTTATTTATATCTTTTGATGACTTCTTGGTTCTTCTAATCTTTAATTCTTGATGAACAGAAAACAATAGTTCTTTTAGAAAGAGTGAAGATCTGGAATTCCCTTATTTCATTGAATGTCCATCGCCTTGCCTGGAAAATTATGCTTAGTTTTGCTGGGTAGTTGATCCTTGGTTGTAGTCCCAGCTCCTTTGCCCTTCGGAATATCATATTCCAATTTCTCCTGTCTTTTAATGTGGAAGCTGAGAGATCCTGCGTGATCCTGACTGTAGTTCCACGATATTTGAATTGCTTCTTTTTGGCTGCTTGCAGTATTTTCTCCTTCAGTTTATAGCTCTGAAATTTGGCTATAATATTTCTTGGTGTTTTCAGTTTGGGATCTCTTTCAGGGGGTGATCGGTGAATTCTTTCAATGACTATTTTGCCCTCTGGTTCTAGGACCTCTGGGCAGTTGTCTTTGATAATTTCTTCGAAGATGCTGTCAAGGCTCCTTTTTTCATCGTGGATTTCCAGTAGACCAATAACTCTCAAATTGTCTCTCCTGGATCTATTTTCCAGGTCAGTTGTCTTGCCAATCAGATATTTCACATTTTTTTCTATTTTTTCATTCTTTACGTTTTGTTTTATTACTTCTTGATGCCTCATAGATTCATTAGCTTCCACTTGCTCAAGTCTAATTTTAAATGAGTTAGTGTTTACATTTTGCTTTTGAGCCTCCATTTTCAATTGGTTGATTTCACCTCTCAGGGTGTCATTTTCTCTCTTTAGATTCTGTACCTCCGTAGCCATTTCACCAATCTTATTCTTTAGGGACTTTTCCATTTTTTCCATGTTTTCTTTTACCTCCCTAATTTGGGTTTTAAAATCCTCCTTTAGCTCTTCCAGCAGTGCTTTTTGGGCTGGAGACCAGTTCATATTAGCTTTTGAGGTATCTGATGTATCTACCGTGTCAATGCCGTCCTCCTCCATGTCGATATTTTGATCCTGCCTGTCTCCATAAAAAGAATCTATTGTCCTCGGTTTTTTTTGTATTCTTCTTCATATTTGTTGTTTTCCCTTTTCCTGGCGTTACAACGAATTTCTATCTTTGGGCTCTCTGTCCCAGCTTTCTTATTCTGGGGGTTGTGAGTGTAGAATTAAAACCTTCAGTTTCCTGAGGTGTGGGGGAGGGGTCTGGCTCCCTGGCGTCTCACTCCCTGTGGGTGCTCTCCAGCACTTGCTTTTCAGCAATGGTCTCAGCTGTTTGTTGTTTGAGCTGATGTCTGGCACTTCGCCTGGGGGAGCAAGGTTATGTCTGGGCTCCTGGCGTTGACTCCTTTCTAGTATTTGTCCTGTGAGGCCCCACTACTCTCTCCTCTGTTTCAGTTCTCTTTTTTTTTTCCCCCGAGGAATTTTCTGGGTGAGGGGGGGAGGGGTTAGAGCCGTTTACCTGGCCATTGAGTCTTCCGGAAGTTCAAGAAGCCGCGTTCCTGGATTTTGCAGGCGTCAGGAGTGGGTGTTTTCATGGCTGATGGCGTTGCGCTGCCTCTCGTCGCTCCCACAGACTGCCGTCCTGTGTTGGGAGGCCTGGGGATCTCCGCCGGTTTCGGGCGCCCGGCTTTCTCCCAGCCCGTCTCCCACGTGGATTTCCAGAGGAAGTTTGAATACAGACTGAAGCACACTACATGGTCGTCTTTTCTGCTTCTCTTTTGTTTTTGTTTTTGGGTTTTTTTTTTTTTTGTTTTTTTTGGTTCTGTTTCTTCTTTCTCATGATTCATTCCATTGGTCAAAATTCTTCTTCACGACTTGACTAGTGCATAAATTAATTCAATGTGAAGTTATACATGACAGTTATATGAGACTTCATGTCGTCTTGGGGAGGGAGGGGGGAGGGAGGGGAGAAAAACTGGAACTCAAAACTATGTAGAACCGTGCATGGTAAACTAAAACTAAATAAAGAAATTTATTAAAAAAAAAAAAAGAGTGAAGAATGAGACTTGGTATCTTTAAAACTAGGATGCCAAAATTATGGGTCAAGGCCAAGTGGGAAACCTTTCTTTTTGTTTTGTTTTTTGCTTTATCCGAATTTTACAGAAAGTTAAGTTTTATGGGACTAAAGAATAGAGTGGTGGAAATGGTAATACTGGAAATATTTCTGTAGTTATATTTTAGAGAAATTCTTCAAAAGATCTCTGATTTTACTAATATGCACACTTATGTTCTCTGTTTTCCACATCTTAGTATATGATCCTTGCAAGTTTCTCTGATCACAAAAACAACCAAATAAAACTATTCAAACAAACAAAAAAACCCAAAACCCAAATAATCTACTACTGGTCAGTTTTCTGGTGATGAGCCTTTCCCAATTTGACTAAACTGGTCCTTAAATGGCTCATGCACAATTCATCTCCAGGCCTGTTCTCTAAACCTTGACAGCTTGGTAAAACTGCCTAGACACGCTGGAGGAGAGCTTTCACTCTGCCCCTGGTTGAATAATGTCTCCAGTAAAGAACATTTGTAGGAAATAGCATGGAATGTTCAAAAGAAATTCTCTTAACTCAGGAGGTTAGAACATGAAAGATGCAAATAAAATGTAAAAAGACATGGACAAAAATTCCTTTAATCCTTATTTTATTTAAAATTTGTGTCATGGAGCCAAAGAATAATTAGAATCATTTTTTATGATTCAGTGAGATATTTTGAGGGAAGTGTTAACAATTTATAATTACTTTATGGATTCTCCTTCAATATAGGGCTCAAAAATCCAATTAGATCCTATCAGGCAGCTAGAGGAAATGTAAGCTTATCATCAACATAAGAAGGCAACTGAGGCAGGGATCAGTGAGGCTATTTGCCCCTTTAGTGAACAGAAGAATAGAGTCAGTCTCCTGATTTTCTAATCTCTTAAGATCAAAGAGGCCATAATAATTCCCAGTAGACTTCATGTATAAGATAGTTTCCACTGTCACGCACTATGAACAAGCTATTACTAGACCGAGTTTGATGTTGCTTCTTCCTTCTACTTTTAAATGACTCTTGCTTTTTTATTTACTGCCTCTTAGATGTACTCAGTCCACCATATACTCCTCACTCCAGGTTTATTGGAGGGTAACTGAGTGACTGAATAGATGGTCTTTGCATTTCGTGAATTGGAAAAAGTTGAAATTGGAAAAAAATATTTTCAATAGTGTTTCATGTAGTTCCAGTTCTATTTCTAAAATCCTAATACATGTACATAGATTGCATACATGTAGCTTCAATAACATTATGGTTTGACTTGAATTTCAACCCACAAAAACAAGATAGTTTTATATGTAGGGCTGCCATTTTTTTTTCTAGTTAGCAATGTATCCTATAGTTCTCCAGTGCTCTACAATAAATTATTCTATTCATTAACTAAGGAGTATTTATTGGGTATGGTGAATAATACTTGGTTCTTGACCTAGTAACCTTACAGTATGCCCATGGAGATAAGCCACATAAGTGTATGTGAATATCAAATAGGGTATGATAAGTGAATAAGATGGGTTAAATGTGCTGGGATAATTCAGGACTAGTAGTAAGGGAACTAGAGACTCACAGAACTCACTTCTGGCTAGAAATTCAGAAAAAAAGAGATCACAGGAGATAATATGTAAGGACTTTGTAAATTTTAAAGCATTCTTATTCTCATGCAATCTATTAGCTAAAAATCTTCATGGAGGAGCTGTTACTTGAAGCAGAACTTGAAGAATAAGTAGAATTATAATATAAAAAATTGACACAGAAATAAGTGCTTTGTGATATAAAGGCCAGGAGCAAAAGTAATTCATTCAATAAATATTTATAAATATCTACTGTGTGCAGGAACAAGCTCTGAGGATACAAAAAGAAGCAAAATACAGTCCCTGCCCTCAAGAAACTCATGATCTAAAGGGGGAGACAAAAAGCAAACAGATATGTACAAACAAGGCATATAAAGAATAAGTAGGAAAGTATTAAAAGAGAGAAGTCTTTTAGAACTAAGAGGAGTCGGGAAAAACTTCCTGCGGAAGATAAGATGTAAATTAGGACTTAGAGGAAGCCAGGGAAACCAGTAGGTGGTGATGAGGAGGGAGAACATTCCAGCCACGGGGACAACCAGAAAAAATGCCTGGAGCTGAGATGGAGTCTTGTTTGTGGAATAGTGAAGGCACCACCATCACTGGATGTGACAGGGATTTAAAGTTTCAGAAGACTGGAAATGTTGGGGGGCAGGGTGGTGGGTTATCAAGGTCTTTGAATGCCCAACAGAGGACTTTCTATTTTATTCCAAGGGTGATAGAGAGACACTGGTGTTTATTGAGTTTGTGTGTGTGTGTGTGTGTGTGTGTGTGTGTGTGTGTGTGTGTATGACTTGGTTGGACCTGGGCTTTAGGAAAATCACTTTGGCAGCTGAATGGAGGATGGATTGGAATAAGTAGAGATGAGACAGGAATGAGGGTATACCTGGGAAATAGCAAATAGTACCATTTGGTATTTGTAGAAAGATAGAGACTAGGACAAGATAACTGAAATAATAGGTTGTATTTGGGATGTAGAAAGATTTGAATGTCATGCCAAGGATATAAAGCTGAGAAGGATTTCAAAAGCTGCCTAGTCCCATGCCCTCATTTTGCATGTTAAGAAGCTGAGACTTCAGGGAAGCTGAGTTAGTTGCCCAAGTTCATATCAGTAAATATCAGAGATGCAATTTGGACCCACATAGGGAGCTAACCCTCTTTTCAGTGTACTGTGCTGGATCCTGTGGCTGGATTATATTTATTAAGCAATGAGGGGCCATTTAATAGTTTCAAATTATAGGATGATGTAGTTAAACTTAAATATTAGGAAAATTAGTCTTGCTGTCTTGTTACATGTATTAGAATAAGACTAGACAAAACTCAAGAATTCAACTAGATCCGTTATTTCAGAAATGAAGGCCAAAGGTAATGAGAACTTGAACTATCATGGTAGCAGGGTGAATGAAAAGGAGGAGATAGATGTTAAAGATATTGTGAACTGGGAAGACTTGATAACTTTTGAATGTTGGACTTGGAATCAGAAGAAAGCTAAATCCAAATTACGCTTTCGGTACTTACTAGTTATGTAGTTTGTGGCAAGTTATTTATCCACTATGAGCCTCCATTTCCTCATTGCTAAAATTGGATTAGCAATACCTGTATTAATTGCTCACAGGGTTATTATGGAGATCAAATAATGCAGTGTGTCTGACACCTTATGGTTACACAAATCCCAGTTACTCTTATTTGTCATTATCATCATCAATTTTATATTCAATGGAATTGAAGTAGAAATTATCCTAAGATGTCTTCACTATCTTATCATTGTTCTCTTGTGTGGAATCAGAGACACAAGGTTCAAATCCTGCCTCCGATGCTTTACTATATGACCTTGGGCAAGTCACTAAATCTCCCTTCCTCATCTGTAAAATAAAGAGGTTGGACTAAATGGTCATAGAGAAGCCTTCCAAGTATAAATATATGATCCTATGCTCTTGTGCTTAGTGTCTAATGTAATATTGTAGCTAAAATGACTGATTTTTGTAATTGAATAAAAATATTGGTATGCAAATTCATCTTAGGAGGCTTATTGAAGGTATCTTGAAGATAATTCTAGTACCAGATAGAACAAAAGGGATGATATGGACTTCATCCTGTTCCCATATGGCTTTGATTTCTTCAGCTAGGTTTTTAGAGTTTGAAAGCTATTTATTGCATGTAGTGTTCAGATGATATATTGATACGTTGGCATATATTCAGATCATTGCATGAAAATTTTGACTGTGATGATGCTGCATGTCCAATATAGTCCATTTCTTTTGAAATATCAAAGAACACAAGTTTCTGTACTATAAATTATTCATAGCTTTGTCATCTATTAGTTGATGAAGAATGGTGAGCTTCTGGCGTATAATTGTGATGATGATTCTTTCTGTCTAGGTATTGAGTAGGTATTAATTATTTATATTCTGCTATGAGATGTTGCATGATTTCTACCATTTCTTTCCCAAATGGACATATAGCCATATGATTCATAAAGTTGACTTTTAGTGAGAAATAGTGATGTCTGTTTGTTCGCAAAGTATTGCTATGGATTTTTGCTCTGATTATCATGTGTTCTAGGAATATTTATTAGTCCTCTTCCTCTTTTATGAGGAGGCATTGTGAACCTTTCTATAGGTACCTTAGGGAGATGGGCCCTTTGTTTTTTTTTGCATGGGTTTTTGTTAGGTTGCTTTATAAAGCTGTTATGGTTCATTTTATAATTTTGCAAGTGTAATTAATTCTGAATATTGCTGGAATTGCATGTGTAAATTCTTTTAAATGTGTTCAGCTTTTATTTAAGGTTACTATTAAGTCTCTTAACATATTTAACTATGACCTTCTCTTCGATATCTTTCTGCTTTCTTTCTTTCTCTCTTTCTTTTTTTTCTCTCTCTTTCTTTCCTTCTTTGTCTTTATGCTTTCTTTCTCTCATTCTCTTTTCTTTCTTTCTCCTATATCTTTATGCTTTCTTCATTTCTTTTTCTTTCTATCTCTCTTTCATTCTTTCTTTCTTTCTATTAGTTGATGAAGAATAGTGAGCTTCTCGTGTATAATTCTAATGATGATTCTTTCTATCTTGGTATTGAGTAGAAACCATGCAACATCTCATAGCAGGATACAAATAATTAATACCTACTCAATACTTAGATAGAAAGTCAGCACCCTGAACTTCAGAGAAAATAGAATAGAAATCACAAGCAGAAATTATATAAACAGAGGAAATAACACAAATCAACAGACAGGCTTCTAGCTGTCTGACCAAGACAATACATACATACCTACCAGAGGGAGAAGCACCAACATCTGGGTCTTCAAGCTGGGGAGGGGCTCCTTAACAGCTACCCAGAGTCTTGTCTGGCCAAATCACACAACACTTTTCCCATGAGTAATTCCCCAAACAAAACCTCTCCTCCTGCAGTTCTGAGACTTATAGTTTAATGGCTACCCTCAGAGTATATATGTCTTTTTTCAGGGACCAAGGGCATCACATGTCTTGAGGGCTTCCCACCTCTTGTGACCTAATTAGCAAAAGGGAATGGGCCATCCTACAAACAAAGGCACTTGATTGCCTTAGTGCTGAGAAGCACTCCAAAACAAAAGTTAACAAAAAGTTCCACTTTGCTTGCCATTATAGTGACATGAAATCCTGAGTTCAGTTTGGATATATTGAGTTTCATGTGCCCAAAGGATGTCCAGATGGACACATGGACTAAGCATCAAAAAAATGTTACGTACTGACAATAAAAATAAAGAATCATCTGCTTAAAAATTATGGCTGAAGCAATGAGAGGTTTATAATTATTAAATAATGTTGTGTGGCTGTGTATCAAGAAATATTAAGGTCTCCAAAGAATTGAAAAAAGAAAATAGATTGGTCTTGTTAGAACAAAGGATCACTTATGGGTAGCTTGTAACTTGGTTTATCCTTTTGGTGCCAACAGAACTTAAGGAAGGCCACTCCATAATTATGTACACTTTCTATGGCACATTGAGGGGAGGGCATAGGCAAAGAGTCCCACAGAATGAACAGTGAGGGGTGGGATGTTATCTTCATAGTGGAGGGAATACCCGTATCAATGAGATTGCAGATCCATTGAATTTGTGGAGAATTCTTTATAGTTTATGTTGCTCCATTTATGATATGATAATACATAGTAGAAACATATCTGAACAAAATCTGAACATTTTTGAAAACATATTAATAATTAAATCTAGTTAATTTTGTACCATTATAAGATTCTTGAATCTCATTTGTTGTCAATTAATCAATCAATAAACATTTATTAAGTGACTATTATGTGCCAAGCACTATCCTCATCTCTGGGATATAAAAAGAAGCAGACAGTCACTGCCCTCAAGGACCTTGCAATCTAATGGCGAAGACAACACACAAACAAATAAATACAAAGCAAGTTATATGTAGGATAAATAGTAGAAATTTATCAGAGAGAAGGTACTGTAATTAAGGTGAGTAAATATTCATTGAGTGTCCGTTATATATTTTGCACTGTGCTATGTCCTATGGACTATAAAAAAAAAAAAACATAGAAAATGCTCTTCCCTTCAGCCATCCTTTAAGCCATCCTTAAAATGGTGAGGTACTCTCTTGATCCAGAGAACCCCACAAAATCATGCAAGTCAAGGGGTTCAAATCTCTGGGTCCACTTCAAGAACACCCGTGAAACAGCCCAAGCTATCAAGGGCATGCATATCCGAAAAGCTACCAAGTATTTGAAAGATGTCACATTGAAGAAACAATGTGTTCCCTTCCGTCGGTATAATGGTGGAGTTGGCAGGAGTGCCCAGGCTAAGCAGTGGGGTTGGACACAGTGTCGTTGGCCCAAAAAGAGTGCTGAATTCTTGCTGCATATGCTTAAAAATGCAGAGAGTAATGCAGAACTGAAGGGTTTGGATGTGGATTCTCTTGTCATTGAGCATATCCAGGTTAACAAGGCTCCCAAAATGCCATGGCGTACTTACAGGGCTCATGTTCGAATCAACCCATACATGAGTTCTCCTTGCCATATTGAGATGATACTCACTGAAAAGGAACAAATTGTTCCTAAACCAGAAGAGGAGGTTGCTCAAAAGAAAAAGATATCCCAGAAGAAACTGAAGAAACAAAAGCTTATGGCACGGGAGTAAATAATGACATTAGAGTGCAAATAAAAAGCGAAATGAAAACATTTGTTACAGTAAATATTTTTAAAGTTAAAAAAAGAAAAAAAACAGAAAATATATTCCCTGTTCACAATTTCCAACTTTGAGGATTGCTTAAATGTTTATCTTAATCATAAACTATCCACAATACATTTATTTAAATAACAATGGGCAGCATTTATTTAGCATTTTAAGGTTTGCAAAACACTTTATATATTTTGCTTCCCTTGGTCTTTTCAACAATTTTCTGAGGTAGGTGCTATTATTTTCCCCATTTTACAGATTGGGAAACTGAGCCTGAGAGACGTTAAGTGGCTTTCCCAAAATCACATAGCTAGAAAGTATCTCAGGAAGTAGTTAAAAATCAGGTCTTCCTGACTTCAGTTGCAGCCCTCTATGCATTGTGTCATCTAGCTTCCTTAGGAAGGGAGGAATGAGTTGAAATCTACTCAGATTTTGTAAAGGTTAAACTGCACATCCAGAATTTCTTCTGTCCTCTACCTCCACCTCTTAGAATATTTAGCTTCCTTTAAGTCTCAACTACTGGGTCACATGGGGACAGAAGAGAGTAGAGGACAGTTATGGAGGAAAATAACTCATGAAATTGATTTTATAATAAACTGGGGCAGTAAAACTGACATCTTGTCTATTGCTACTGTAGACCAAAAACCCATTTGTCAAGAAAATCCTTGTATGCCCTATTACTATTATTCCTTGGGCTTCAGGATGTAATAGACAACTATATCTTTTGTTTCCCTAAAGATATCTCAAGTTTTGGTCTGCAGTATAGGAACATACACTGTTGTCCAGGAATTACCCAGGGCAGTGAGGAAGAGGTGTAGGGGCCAGACAATAAAGAATGTCTCTTGGGGAAATTTGAGTGATAACAGGGAAATGCTAAATTTAACACAACTTTGTACCTCCAGTCAGTGAACTTTCAAGGTGCTAAGCAGCTTAAAGGAATGAAAAATAGGAAGTTTGGGAAATGAAGTTAAATTTAACAATGGGACTTGGATTGCATTTTTCCTGGCAGTACTGTTTATCTAACCTGTATAATGGCCTAAGTAGAAGTTTTATTTTAAAACTCTATTTATTTTAATACTGCTTATCACCTGAATGGATTTGAAAAATAAATGAAGTGGGTCTTTTGGAAAGGTCTAAAAGTACATGAAGACTTAATGATGTGTTGGAATAGAGATAAATATCTCAGCAATAAAAAGACTAATAGGTTTTACAATTTGCCAAAAACACAGTAGGAGGTGATAAGAGAGGCCAAATCACCTATATGTTTGTTAAGATTGCAAGGAAACTCGTTGTTCATTAGTGTTTGGAGTAATCTAACGAGAAGGAAATTGCTATTTATAGTGTTACGATTATAGGTTTAAAGATAACATACAGGAATTTATGATGAGGTGAGTAATTCCTGTGTAATTGAACAGTCATTTTATGGTTATCTTGCTTTCTTAGATTCTTTCCTTTTGCAATTTTCAGGTTTGCAGTGATTTCAGTATATGTTTTACCTATGGACAAGAAGAATTTTGACTTGGAACTGGGAAATTGCTTCTGTGTTTTAATTGGCATTTTTTAACAGCTCTGAACTCATGCTGACATTTGCATCAGTCAACTAGTATTTACTAAGCACTTATTATTTGGTAAGCATGACACTAAACCTGAGTATACAAAGAAAGGCAAAAACAATCCCTGACTCCAAGGAGTTCAAATTCTAATTGGGAGGAAAACATGTAATCAACAATGTAAGAAGATATATACAGTATAAATTGGAGGTAAAGTCAAATGAAAGGCACTAACATAAAGGAAGCCTTGGAGAGGCATCCTAATTACAGAAAGAAGGTAGGATTTTAGTTGAGACTTGAAGGAAGGCCAGAAAAGCAAGAGACAGATGAGTAGGGAGAGAATTCCAGGCATGAGGGCAGCCAGTGAAAATACAAGGAGTAAGGCGATGTGGTGTTGTCTGGGAAGAACAGCAAGGAGGCCAGTGTCATTGAATTTTAGAGAAGATGGAGGGCACTAAGGTATCAGAAGACTGGAAAGCGAAGAAAGGACCTGGTTATGAATAACTTTAAAATCCAAAGAGAGGATTTTGTATTTGTTCCTGGAAGTAATAGGGAGCCAGTGGAGCTTATTGAATGGGGAGTGGCGGTAGGAGTGGGGGTGGAGACTATGACATTGTTGGAACAGAATTTTGACTTTGGTTAAGCTGTCAGGGAAAGAAATGTTAGTGAGGCAGGAGTACTGCAGAATTACACCAATGATCAAGAATGTTAAGAGTTCTTTGGTCTGACAGTTTTTAAAAGTCAAGTGAAGCATTAATAGATGTGTCAGCTGAGGACTATAACATTTATTAAGGGTTTTATACCTGCCAGATTAAACAAGTAACATAAATGAGGAAGCAAGTTCTCTTCAGTGCTAAGCCTTCCATTTTTCCTTTTTTTTAACTCTGTGTTTTTATATCACTATATCACCATCATTTCTGGATGTACTCCACTCCCAACATCCCACTCCTCTCCCCAAAGTCAGCCTTCTCTCATGACAAAGAAAATCAGTCAAGCAAAATCAATTGAGTCAGTGATCACAGCTGGAACTATATGTGAAATTCTGCACACATAGCCCCCATCTCTCAAAAGAAGATGAGGAGTATATTTACTCCTTTCTTTTAATTGTTATAATTACACAGCATTTAGCTTTTTAAAAACTGCTGTTTCTGCTCATTTTATGTAGTCATCATGTATGTTATTTTCCTGCTTCTGCTTATTTTACTTTGTGTCATTTCGCATATGTTTTTTCTCTGCATTTCTCATGTGTTCCTTGTGGCAAAATAATAATCTATTATGAATATGACCCCAATTTTTTATTGGCTTCCAAGTTTAAAATCAGTGAAAGAGATTTATAATCCCAGGGGAAAAAGTGCTAAATTGGAATCAGATTTGAAATTAGAGATCCTGGGTTCAAATCTCAAATATGTCATAAAGTTCCTAGTAGACATTAGGCATGTAACTTAACTTCTCAGGGATTCAATTCCTTACATGAAAACATTGTGTGGGGGGGTGTTTAGACAAAATGACCTGCAATTTTTCCCCTCATTTAAATCATATGATACTTCCTAGATAAGGTTTACATATTTTGTGTGAGATAAAGATTCATGTATCTGGTATGGTGAATATTTCACTTAATTTTAATAACTGAAAAGGCAAGGACTTAGACATACTGACATGCCCAGATAGTGGATAAACTAAAAACAAAAAACAAAAAGGCCTGTAATATAAAAAATCCATGCTACTACCATACAATGTTCCAATCCATGGCGTGATCAATGCTGTTCATTTTTAAAAAGTCAATACCAGAATGCCTAATATATTTAAGTGATGGATTTATAGGACCTGAAAAGTCTATAGCTAATTACTTTAAATTATCAGCTCATTGAGTTTTTAAATTTTTTAATTTATAATTTATTTTGACATTCTTTTCTTGTTACATTTTGAATTCCAGATTATCTCTCTTCCTCTGGACCTTCTCCCAAACAATGAGAAGGCAAACATCATGATATCATTTATACATACAAAATCATGCAAAACATAATTCCATATTAGCCATATTGCATAACAAAGCAAGCAAGCAAGCAAGAAAGAAACAAAGAAAGGAAGGAAGGAAGGAAGGAAAGAAGGAAGGAAGGAAGGAAGGAAGGAAGGAAGGAAGGAAGGAAGGAAGGAAGGAAGGAAGGAAGAAAATTATACTTCTGCTTGCACTCAGAGGTCATCAATTCTCTCTCTGGAGCTGGATAGCATTTTTTTTTTCAGCAAGAATCCTTTGGAATTGTCTTAGGTGACTGTATTGATCAGAGTAGCCAAGTCTTTTACAGTTGATCACCATTTCCACTTTGCTGATACTGTATACAACAATCTCTTAGTTCTTCTCACTTCACTTTGTATCAGATCACATAGGTCTTCATATTTTTTTTGAAACCATCCCCTTTGTAGTTTCTTAAGCAAAATAGTACTCTATCACAATCATATGTCACAACTTGTTCAGCCATTCCCCTATTAATGAGTATCCCCTCAATTTTTAATTCTTTGCCACCACAAAAAGCACTGCTATAAATATTTTTGTACATATGAGTCTTTTTCCTTTTCCTCTGATCTCTTTAGGGTACAAACCCTAAAGTGTTACTCCTGGATAAAAAGGTACACACAGTTTAAAAGCACTTTTGACATAGTTCCAGATTGTTCTCCATCATGGCAGGAACAGCTCAGAACCACACCAACAATTCATTAGTATACCTATTTTCCCTCATCTCCTACAGCATTTGTCATTTCTTATAGGTATGAGATGGTACCTCAGAGTTGTTTTAATTTGCCTTTATTTAATAGTTATTTAGAGTATTTTTTCATATGACTATAGATTGCTTTGATTTATTCTTCTGAAATCTGCCTTTCATATTCTTTGAGCATTTATCAGTTGGGGAATGACTCATTACTATAAATTTTTCTCAGCTCCCAATATATTTGTGAAATGAGGCCTTTATCAGAGAAACTTACTTTTTTGGTATTACTTCATTGTCCATCATACCTTTTAGCAAAATATAATTTTGCTGATTATCTCTTTTAATTAGTCTATTTTTGCTTTTGCTTTGTTTGACAGCATGATTGGTACCATTGCTTTTTTTTTACTTCAGCTGAAGCCTAATAGATTCTGTTCCAGTCCTTTATTTTAACTCTGTGTGTCTTTCTGTTTCAAGTGTGTCTCTTATATGCAATATATTGTTAAATTCTGATTTCTAATCCATTTTGCTATCTGCTTCTCTTTTATGGGGTAGCTTATCCAATTCACATTCACAGGGTATAATTTCTAACTGTGTATTTATCCTTCTCTCACTATTTTTGTCCTGTCCATTCTCAAGAGTCTGTTTTGCTTCTGACTACTGACTCCTTTAATCTGCTTTCCCTTTTATCATTCCCACCATTCATGCCTATCTCCTATCCTCTTCCGCTTCTATTGTGTAATATGGATTTCTATACTCAACTGAGTGTTTACACACACACACACACACATGTGCAAATATGTATATATATATATATATGTGTGTGTGTGTGTGTGTGTGTGTGTGTAGATATATGTGTATATGTGTGTGTGTATGCACACATATCCCTTATGAAACAATTCTGATGAGAGTGAGGTTTAAGCATTGCCTGCCATGAACCCCCATATTCCATCCACTACAGAAACTCTTCTTTGCAAGCCTCTTTTATGTGAGAAAAAATATACCCCTTTTACCTCTCCCTTTCCCTTCTCCCAGTACATTCCTCTTTCCCACCCCTTCATTGTTTTTTTTTTTTTTTTAGAGATCATCCCAACATAAGTAACTCACACCCATGCCCCATTGTCTATGTAGACTCTTTCTAACTGCCCTAATAAAGATAAACTTCTTAGGAGTTATATATATCATTTTCCCATATAGTTTAATTTTATTGAACCTCTTACAATTACTCTTTCATGGTTACCATTTTATGTGTCTTGAGTCTTCCATTTGAATATCAAATTTTCTATTCAGCTCTGCTCTTTTTATCAGGAATGCTTTATTTCATTAAATATTCATTTTTCTCTCTGAAGGATTATACTCAGTTTTGCTGCGTTTGTTACTCTTGGTTGTAATCCTAGTTCCTTTGCCTTCCAGAATATCATATTTTAATCCCTCTGCTCCTTTAAAATGAAAGCTGCTAAATCTTGTGTAATCCTGACTAGGCTCCACAATATTTAAATTATTTCTTTCTGGTTGTTTGCAATATTTTTTCCTTGGCCTAGAAGCTCTGGAATTAGGCTGTGATATTCCTGGGACATTTCATTTTGGTATTTCTTTCAGAAGGTGACTGGTGGTGTCAACTGGAGCAGAACTGGTCTCTAATCTGTGGGTGGCTGCAGCTGAACAAAGTAGGCTAGAGACAGGAGAGTCATCAATCAAACAGAACTTTAATTTCAGAGTGAGAAAAATGGCTTGTAAGCAAAGATACATGTGCTGGAGCATCACCCCTAGTGTGGTTGGGTGCAAGGCAGTGTAAGGAGATCTTGACATTTATAACAATGGCTGCATAATGAGCTTAGCACTAACGAGGGGTAACAGAAACAATTTGGCGAGTTTGATTACTTCATGACTGGAACGTGGGTACTATAGGTGTTTGCCCAAGTTCAGAGAACACCTGATGTTGGTGTGAAACAATTCTGTGATTTTGCTTGGGCTGAGATCATCCAGAGGGTGAGCAAAAAGGATTGTTGTTATGCCAAGCTCAGGGCATGGCTTGCTTGCTGGGCCTTAACTCTGGAAAACAGAGTGTTTCCTAATATGTTTTGACAATGAATTCTTTCAATTTCTATTTTACCATCCAGATCTAAGATACTGACTGGGGTAGTTTTCCTTTATACTTTTTAGAAATATGGTGTCTATACTTTTTTTTTTAAATCATGGCTTTAAATAAAATTATCTCTTCTAGATCTATTTCCTAGGTAAGTTGTTTTTTTTTTTTTCTGATGAGATAGTCCCCATTTTATTCTATTTTTAAAAATTCTTTTGACTTTGTTTTATTGCTTCTTGAAGTCTCATGGAGTCATTAACTTCTACTTGTCTTACTCTAATTTTTAAGGAATTATTTTCTTCAGTGGGCTTTTTTGTTCCTCTTTATTCATTTGGCCTATTCTATTTTTTAAGGAATTTTTGTCTTCAATGAATTTTTGTGCCTCTTTTACCATTAGGTCAATTCTGTTTTTTAAGGTATTATTTTCTTCAGTATTTTTGTGCCTCTTTTAAGAAGCTGCTAATTCTCTTTTCTTAATTTTTGCATCACTCATTTCACTTCCCACTTTTTCCTCTATTACTCATCTTTTCTTTAATTCTTTCAGTAATTCTTGCTGGTGTTGGTGTTTCAATTAGCATTTTTCTTTTAGGCTGTGACTTTAGCTGTTTTCACATTATTGTCTTCTAAGTTTATGTCTTTGTCTTCTCTGTCATTGTGATAGGTTTTTATGGTCAAAATCTATTTTTTTTTTGTTGTTTGCTCATTTTCTCAGGCTAGTTCTTGACTTTGAACTTCATGTTAGCCAATCTGATAAGTGTGAGGTGGTACCTCAGAGTTGTTTTAATTTGCATTTCTCTAATCAATAGTGATTTAGAGTATTTTTTCTATAGATATAGACTATAGATAGCTTTGATTTATTTGTCTGAAAACTGCCTGTCCATATCCTATGACCATTTATCAATGGAGGAACAATTTACATTTTTATAAATTTGACTCTGTTTCTGTATATTTGAGAAATAAGACCTTTATAAGAGATACTTGTTGCAAATCTCGTCCCCCCTGCCAGTTTTCTGCTTTCTGTATAATTGTGGTTGCTTTGGTTTTGTTTGTGAGAAACCTTTTTAATTTTATATAAGTAAAATTATCTGTTTTACATTTTGTAAAGCTCTCTATCTCTCCTTTGGTTCTAAATTATTCTGTTATCCATAAATCTAACAGATAAATTATTCCATGGTCTCCTAATTGGCTTAGCATATTACCTTTTATGTCTAAATCATGTATCCATTTTGACCTTCTCTTGGTATACAGTGTAAGATGTTGGTGTATAGCTTCTGTCATGCGGTTTTCCAGTTTTCCCAGCAGTTTTTTGTCAAATAATGAGTTTTTGTTCCAAAAGCATGGATCTTTGGGTTTATCATATATTAGATTACTATGATCATTTACTATAATGTAATTTGTACCTAATGTATTCCACTGATCCACCACTCTATATCTTAATCAGTACCACATTGTTTTGATAAATACCACTTTATAGTACAGTTTGAGATCTTGTATGGCTAGATCACCTTTTTTGCCTTTTTTTCCATTGATTCCCTTGATATCCTTCAGCTTTTGCTCTTCCAGATGATTTTGTTATTAATTTTTCTAGCTCTTTAAAATATTTTTTGATAGTTTGATTGTCATGGCATAAAACAAATAGATTAATTTAGATAGAATTGTCATTTTTATTATGTTGGCTCAGCCTAACCATGAGCAATTAATATTTTCCCAATTACTTAAATATAATTTTATTTGTGTGAAAAGTCTTTTATATTTGTGTTCATATAGTTCCTGTATTTGTCTTGGCAGATAGATTCCCAACTATTTTATGTTGTCTTTCTATTTCTTGCTGCTGGACTTTATTGGTAATATATAGAAATGCTGATGATTTGTATGGGTTTGTTTTGTATCCTGCAACTTTGCTAAAGTTGTTAATTATTTCAAGTAATTTTTTATTTGATTCTCTAGGATTTTCTAAGTATAACATCATATCACCTGTAAAGAGTAATACGTTTGTTTCCTCATTGCCTATTCTAATTTCTTTAATTTCCTTTTCTTCCCTTATTGCTACAGCTAAAATTTCTAGCACTATATTAAATAATACAGGTGATAATGGGCATCCTCGCTTCACCTCTGATTGCATTGGGGAGGCTTCTAGCTTGTCCCCATTATAGATAATGCTTGCTGATGGTTTTAGATAAATATTACTTTTCATTTTAAGGTAAGCTCCGTTTATTCCTATGCTCTCTAGTGTTTTAAATAGGAATGGGTCCCATATTTTGTCAAAGGCTTTTTCTGAATCTACTGAGATAATCATGTTACTTCTTTCAGTTTTATTATTGATATGGTCAATTATGCTGAAAGTTTTCCTAATATTGTGCCAACACTGCAATCTTGATATAAATATCATTGGGTTATAGTGTATAGTCTCTGTGATATATTGCTGTAATCTCTTTGTTAGTATTTATTTTAAAAATTTGCATCAATATTCATTAGGAAAATTGGTCTATGATTTTCCTCTGTTTTGGATCTTCCTGATTTGTGTATCAGCACCAATTTGTGTCATAAAAAGGAATTTGGCATGATTACTTCTATTTTTCCAAAAAGTTTATATTGTGTTGAAATTAATTATTCTTTGAATGTTTGGTAGAATTCACTCATGAATCCTTATGATTCCTGGGCATTTTTTCTTGGGAAGTTCATTGATGACTTGCTCAATTTCTCTTTCTAAGATTGGATTATCTAAGTATTTTATTTCTTCTTCTGTTAATTTGGGTAATTTATATTTTTGTATATATTCACCCATTTCATTTAGATTGGCAAATTTATTGGCATGTAATGGGGCAAAATAGCTCCTAACAATAGTCTTACTTTCTTCCTCCTTGGTGATGAGTTCACCTCTTTAGTTTTTGGTACTAGTAATTTGGTTTTCTTCTTTCCTTCTTTAAAATCAAATTAACCAATGGTGTATGTAATTGGTAGGTGTTTTCATAAAATCAACTTCTAATTTTATATTAGTTCAATGGTTTTCTTACTTTCAATTTTATTGATCTCTCCTTTCATTTTCAGGATTTCAAACATAGCCTTTAATTAGGGATTGCTAATTTTTTTTCTTCTGTTTTTTTAATTGCATGCCCAATTCATTTATGTGCTTTTTCTCCATTTTGTTGATATAAGCAGTTAGAGATAAAATGTTTCCCATAAGCACTACTTTGACTGGACCCCATAAATTTTGGTATGTTGTTTCATTTTTTTTAAATTTAAATTTATTTATTTAACATATTTGGTTTTCAGCATTGATTTTCACAACAGTTTGGATTACAAATTTTCTCCCCATTTCTACCCTCCCCCCCACTCCAAGATGGCATATATTCTGGTTGCCCTGTTCCCCAGTCAGCCCTCCCCTCTATCATCCCCTTTTCCCATCCTTTCTTGTAGGGCAAGATAAATTTCTATGCCCCATTGCCTGTGTATCTTATTTTTAGTTGCATGCAAAAACTTTTTTTTTTGTTTTTGAACATCTGTTTTTAAAACTTTGAGTTCCAAATTCTCTCCCCTCTTCCCTTCCCACCCACCCTCCCTAAGAAGTCAAGCACTTCAACCTAGGCCATGCTTGTATCATTGTGTATAACCCTTCCACAATGCTCATGATGTGAAAGGCTAACTACATTTTGCTCCTTCCCGACCCATCCCGCTTTATTGACTTTTCTCCCTTGACCCTGTCCCCTTTCCAAAGTGTTTGTTTTGACTACCTCCACCCCCATCTGCCCTCCCCTCCATCATTCCCCCCCCCTTTTATTTTTTTTATCTTCCTCCCTCTTCTTTCCTGTGGGGTAAGATACCCAACTGAGTATGTATGGTATTCCCTCCTCAGGCCAAATCTGATGAGAGCAAGGTTCACTCATTCCCCCCCCCCCTCACCTGCCCTCTCCCCTCCTCCCACAGAACTGCTTCCTCTTGCCACCTTTATGCAAGATAATCCAGCCCATTCTATCTCTCCCCATCTCCCTCTCTCAGTATGTTGCTCTCTCATCCCTTAATTTCATTTTATTTCTTTTAGATATCTTCCCTTCATCTTCAACTCACCCTGTGTCTGCTCTCTCTCTTTTACATATATATATATATATATATATATATATATATATATGTATATGTACATATAAAAACACACACATATATATATACATACACATGCATACATATACACAGAGATACATACATACATACACATTCACTTATATACATACCTAAACATATATATATATATATATATGCATATTCCCTTCAGCTACCCTAATACTGAGGTCTCATGAATCATACACATCATCTTTCCATGTAGGAATGTAAACAAAACAGTTCAACTTTAGTAAGCCCCTTGCAATTTCCCTTTCTTGATTACCTTTTCATGCTTCTCTTGATTCTTGTGTTTGAAAGTCAAATTTTCTATTCAGTTCTGGTCTTTTCACTGAGAAAGCTTGAAAGTCCTCTATTTTATTGAAAATCCATATTTTGCTTTGGAACATGATACTCAGGTTTGCTGGGTAGGTGATTCTAGGTTTTAATCCTAGCTCCATTGACCTCCGGAATATCGCATTCCAAGCCCTTCGATCTCTTAATGTAGCAGCTGCCAGATCTTGGGTTATTCTGATTGGGTTTCCACAATACTCAAATTGTTTCTTTCTGGCTGCTTGCAGTATTTTCTCCTTGATCTGGGAGCTCTGGAATTTGGCTACAATATTCCTAGGAGATTTCTTTTTGGGATCTATTTGAGGAGGCGATCGATGGATTCTTTCAATTTCTATTTTGCCCTGTGGCTCTAGAATATCAGGGCAGTTCTCCTTGATAATTTCTTGAAAGATGCTATCTAGGCTCTTTTATTGATCATGGCTTTCAGGTAGTCCAATAATTTTTAAATTATCTCTCCTGGATCTATTTTCCAGGTCAGTGGTTTTTCCAAGGAGATATTTCACATTGTCTTCCATTTTTTCATTCCTTTGGTTCTGTTTTATAATATCCTGATTTCTCATAAAGTCACTGGCTTCCACTTGCTCCAATCTAATTTTTAAAGTAGTATTTTCTTCAGTGGTCTTTTGGACCTCCTTTTCCATTTGGCTAATTCTGCCTTTCAAGGCATTCTTCTCCTCATTGGCTTTTTAGAGCTCTTTTGCCATTTGAGTTAGTCTGTTTTTTAAGGTGTTGTTTTCTTCAGTGTATTTTTCAGTATTTTTTTGGGTCTCCTTTAGCAAGTCATTCACTTGTTTTTCATGGTTTTCTCGCATCCTTCTCATTTCTCTTCCCAATTTTTCCTCTACTTCTCTAACTTGCTTTTCCAAATTCTTTTTGAGCTCTTCCATGGCCTGGGACCAGTTCCTGTTTTTCTTGGAGGTTTCTGTTGTAGGCTCTTTGACTTTATTAATTTCTTCTGTCTGTATGTTTTGGTCTTCTTTGTCAGCAAAAAAAGAATTCAAAGTCTGAGATTGAATCTGGGTGCGTTTTCGCTGCCTGGCCATATTCCCAGCCAACTAACTTGACCCTTGAGTTTTTCAGTGGGGTATGACTGCTTGTAGATTACAGAGTTCTATGTTCCACGTTTGGGGGGGAGGTGCCAGCTCGGCCACACCAGCACTGCTCCTTCCCCAACCCCCAACCCGAACTGGGCTTAGATCTTCGGCAGGCTGTGCACCCCTGCTCTGATCCGCCACTTAATTCCTCCCACCAGGTGGGCCTGGAGTTGGAAGTAACAACAGCTGTAGCTGCCCAACCTCCGCTGCCCCTGGGGCTGGAAGCCGAACCGCGAACTCCTTCCACCCCCGCGGCTTTTCCCACTAACCTTCTCCGCAGTCTTTGGTGTTTGTGGGTTGAGAAGTCTTGTAACTGCCGCAGCTCACTGGAATCAGGGCGCTAGGGCTCCCTCCGCCGGTCTTCTGGTCTGGATGGTCCACGCCGCTCAGGCTGGGCTCTGCTCCACTCCGTTCCCAGCTCCCAGCTCCCAGCTCCGAGCTCTGTGTGGGATAGACCTCACCCAGAGACCCTCCAGGCTGTCCTGGGCTGGAGCCCTGCTTCCCTCTGCTGTTTTGTGGGTTCTGCCATTCTAGAATTGGTTCAGAACCATTTTTTATAAGTTTTTGGAGGGTCTCCCTATGGAGCTCACACTATTCCCTGCTTACCAGCTGCCATCTTGGCTCCGCCCCCATGTTGTTTCATTTTTATCCTTTTCTTAGTGAAATTATTGGTTGTCTCTATGATTTGTTCTTTGACCCACTTGTTTCTTAGGATGCAATTATTTAGTTTCCAATTAATTTTTATCCCCCTTTCCATTGTCCATTATTGAATGTAGTTTTTTAAATTGCATTATGATCTGAAAAGGATGTCTTTACTATTTCTGCTTTTCTGCCCCATTTAATGTTCTACTACAGGGTCAATTTTTGTGTAAGTGCCATGTAGTGCTGAACAAAATGTATATTCCTTTCTATTCCCACTCAATATTCTCCAGAGATATATCATATCTAACTTTTCTAAAATTTTATTCGCCTCTTTAACTTCTTTCTTGTTTATTTTTTGGTTGGATTCCTCTAGTTCTGAGAGGGGAAAGTTCAGGTTACCCACCACTATAGTTTTTTATCTATTTCTTCCTATAAGTCATTTAACATCTCCTTTAAAAATTTATATGCTATACCATTTTGTGCATTTATGTTTAGTATTGATATGACTTCCTTGCCTATGGTACCTATCAACAAGATATAGTTTCCTTCTTCATCTCTTAATTAGATCTATTTTTGCTTTGTCTGAGATCATGATTGCAACCATTACATTCAAGCACAATAGATTCTGCTCCAGCCCCTTTCCTTTATCCTGTGTGTATCTCTCTGATTCATATGTTTTTCTTGTAAACAACATATTGTAGGATTCAGGTTTTTAATCCATTCTGTTTTCAACTTCCCTTTTATGGGTGAGTTCATCCCATTCACAATTATAGCTATGATAACTAACTATATTTCCCTCCATGCTATTTTTAGCTTGTTTATCCCCCCCTTCCCCCTATATCCCAATCCTTCCCTCCTTGCAAGTGTTTTACTTCTGATCACTGCTTTCCCCAATATACCTTCTGTGTTATCAGTCCCCCTTCCATCTTCTAATATCCCCATACCCTTTTTGCTCCCTTATAGGGTAAGATTGATTTCTATATCCAACTGAATATGTATATTATTCCATCTTTGAGCCAGGATTCAAATATAGTGTTTAATTAGGGATTTTTCATTTGTTCTTTTTCTGTTTTTTTAATTGCATGTTGAATTCATTGATCTGCTTTTTATCTATTTTATTGATATAAACAATTAGAGACAAAATGTTTCCCTTAAGTACTACTTTGATTAAATCCATTAAATTTTGGTATGTTGTCTCATTTTTGTCTTTTTCTTTAGTGAAATTATTGATTGTTTCTGTGATTTGTTCTTTGACCCACTTGTTTCTTAGGTTTAGATTATTTAATTTCAAATTAATTTTTTTATCCCTCTTTCTGTTACCCATTAGTGCATGTAGTTTTTTTTTTTATTGCATTATGATCTGAAAAGGATGTCTTTACTATTTCTGCTCTCCTGAAGAGTTTTATGTCCTAATACAGGAACTGGCAACATTAGATTAAATGAATATTAGCATTATCTTTTCTATTGACCACTTGCCTAATTGGAAGCAAACTTGAATAATGCAAATTGAAATGAAGCATGATGTTCCACAACTTTTTAAAAAAGAGCTTTTCAATGCATCAGAATATTTTTTCTCTGATTTGCAGAAATGTGTCTCTTTAACATCAATCAAAAATTACTAGTTTTTTTCTTCCCAAAAGCATTTTTTATCAAACATAGCACATGTCATGCTGAAGAATTTTCAATTCCCCCATGTAAATGGAGGCCAATTTTTATACTTTCTGTCCTTGCAAGCTGGCTTCAGCAATAACTAGTGTACAAAGTATTCTAGTGTAAATGCATGGGTGCTCAGCAGAAATTTAGTTTTTAACATTAAAGAACCTAGAAAAATCATCAGTCTGGTGATTTTTGTCATTACCTATGGAGCAAGATCACATCTACTAATGGAAAACAACTAATGGGAAAAAAAAGAAAATTGTTATTTAGGAGTTTTAAGGCAATGTGAATTGTAGTTCAAACAGCAAATGCATTAGATAATCAATGCCTACATTCCATTCAAAAATCTCAATATGAAAAGCATGAACACATTTTCTTTCACTATTCATATTTTTATAGAAAACATCATTGTTGTGACAATCTGTCTTCATAAATAGAACATAGAAATTGTCATAATTGTCTCTCTTTTGTGTGCTGAGAGATAGAAATTTAGACTTGTTTATTTTATCATAGGCTTTAGAACTGGAAAGAACATTAGAGGATATCTAGTCCAAGCCTCTGGTATTATAAATGTGAAAATGAAGGTCCAGGGAGATTAAGTCATTTGTCCAAGGCTACCTGGATGGTAACCAAAATGGCTAATCCAAATAATCTGGCCTTAAATCCAGCACTTTCCCCATGAGAATTGTTTTGAGCAAAAGTAGAGTTTAATAACACTGCTGTTAAATACATTGGTCTGGACCTGTGATTTCATTAATACAGGGAATGCTTGGGATGGATCACTACTTGACTGATGGAGATCAGGGACTTATATATTTCACTTGATCACAAGGAGTTGCCTAGATCACTGGTTTACACAGAGTCTGAGCTGGGATGGGTTAAAAACAATATTTGTACCCATGTTTTCAGACCCCAAGACTGGTTCTATATTCATGCTAACACTTTTTTTTGGTTGAAGAAATCATGGCACAGACAGGACACTGAGTTTAACACACATGTATATGTATACATACACACATATGTGTATATATATATATGCATATATATATAGACAATCCATTCAGATTATTTGAACCCCAATAATATCTAAAGAATCCAAACTGCTTTTGCTCTATTCTAAAAATGCCCATTTCTGTGCCAGCAACTCCAAGGACGAGATAAAATTGACAAGGGGTATCTTTCCTATTGGTGACAGGATGTCTGCAACCAGAACAGTGGGATTTCTCTTATCTTGCTATTCTAGGGACATTTGCATCTTGTGATCATAAATCTCTAAGTGGCATTACCTTGTCAATTGTCTTGTTCAACTAAGAACTTCCTTTCTTATGATATGGAGATCATAACTGGAATTGGGATTGTTACTTAAACCTTGTCTTTCTTCTTTAAGTCAATTAGAAGTTTGCTTCTGATTCTATGATCATGTATTCGCTAGCTTCAAGGGAATAAACCATATGAATTTATAAATCACCTAGCCTGTTTGCCTCCTTTAACCAAACTTTCAGGTCAACAATATGTATGTTATAAAGGCACATATGCATATCTTATAAAAACCTAAATTGCATTGATATTGCTTTGTATCATTTTCCTTTCTAAATATATTCACCCCCTGCCCCCATCCCTTCAACAGAGAACCAATCCTTGCAACAAAAGGATGAGAAACAGAGACAGAGACAAAAAAATATACATAAAGAAAAAGCACTTCAGGAAAACTAATCAATGCTTCAGTCAAATCTTCTAGTATATGACATATTCTTCATCAATATTCTCCCACTTTGCCAGGAAGAGAGAGGCATGACTGTTATCTACAATCCCTTCAATATTGGCTATTCCCATCTTTAAGAATTTCCCAAGTATGAAGTGAAAATTCAGAGTTGTTTAGTGTGTGTTTCTTTCATGATTAGTGATTCATAGGAATTATCCAGATGATTGTTTATAATTTTCAGTTCTGCTTCTGAGAACTGTTTGTTCATATCCTTTGACCACTTATCTATTGGGGAATAATTCATGTGTGTGCATTTGTATATTTGCGTGTGTGTATAACGTTATATGTATATTATATATCATGTATATGTATGTGGGGTGTGTGTGTGTGTGTGTGTGTATGTGTGTGTGTGTGTGTGTGTGAGTGTGTGAATTTTATCCCTGTAAGGAACTCCCAGTGATGAACTTCTTTTTCTAATACATATCAGTATTTTCTCTATAACTTATCATGTTAGAGAGCTTCCTGAGAGCACTAAGTGAGTGATTTGTTTGGGGTCATATGAACACAAAACCATAAGTGTCAGAAGCTGGTTGTATGTCTCAGTGACTCCAAGACCAATCTAGTTCTATTTTTTATTTAAGTTAGTTCCCTTTGTATCTCAGATATGAGGTCCCAATCAAAGATATTTTATGCACAGACTTTCTTCTCGGGTAATAGCTGCCCTTCTCATTCAAGTTGTACTGATTGTTCATGCAAAATCTTTTCAATTTGGGGTAATTGAAATGTCTATTTTATCTTTTGTGATTTCTTTTATTCCTTGTTTCATTAAGAATCCCACCCCTAACCTTCAGCCATAGTTGTAAAAGCTACGTGATCTGGTTCTCTTCTTTTTTTTTAATTTTGTGAACTTGGATCATAGGACTGCATATTTATTTCAACAAATAAACATCTCAAACAGATTTCCATAAACAAACTGACTATATCTAATGGTAATATCTACAAACTAATGGATAGTATATACTATCATTTCTCCCCATTGCCACCACAATGCATTTCTTCTTTTTGTTTTAGCAGGTTAGGGCAGAGTATCTCGCATATAATAAATGCTTAATATTGTTGTGATATTTAATTGAATGTCCAATATAGAAAAGTGATTATCAGGATAATTATCTGAATAATTCATGTCTAATTTTTAAACATTTTTATTGTTTGCTCAGACCTATGATTCCATTCATGTGGGGAACTCCTGGTATGGAAGGAAATACTCTTCATTAATACAAAATGAGCCATTTATCTATAATGTATAGTCTTGGTGAATTGCTTGAGGTCACAGAAAGGTGAAGAGATATATCCATGGTCAAAGATAAAATATATGGTGATGCTTAGACTTGAGTTCAGGTCTTCTTGATTCCAGGACTGGCCCTCTATCCCCTACTCCTATGGAGCACTTTCAATATTTTTATATTATATTAAATAGTTAATATATTGTAAATTTAATTGGATGGCTACCCTAGCTTTATGCCTTATTTTTCCAATTGTAACAACAATGGTGCTAGCAACTGTCGTGAGGGTGAAAGACCAACAACACCAGCACACAGAAGGGCTGCCAATGTAGGTTCTTTGATCTGCTTGCTTTCCTAAGGAAAACAACTTTAAGGGGTTTACAATCTCAGTTTACTCAAACATACATACGTATATATATTTCACTTAGTTCGGGAGGAAATGCCAGCACCCTGAACTTTGGAGTAAATATAAACAGAAATTATAAGCATACAATATATAAACAGAGCAAATAACACACAGAGATCAACAAATAGGCCTCTTATCTGCCTGACCAAATCACAATAGTTATCAGAAAGAGAGGCACCAACATCTGGGTTTTCAGAGATGGGGGGCTCCCAATGGCTATTACCCAGAGTCTCTTCTGGCCAAATCACAGGACACTCTTCCAGTGAGTGAGAGCTCCAAAACAAAATGCCAACCTCAGATCTTATATACCCTGTTCAGGGCCCTGAGGACTCAGAGCCTACCTAGCAAAAAGGTGTGGGGCCTGGGGCCTGGGGCTTTCTAGTTTCTTAAGGAGTTCATCAAAGACTCTTGATTCAATGAAAGAAATAAAAGACAACAAAAAGGTGACTTTGCTTGCCATTACATTTGAAAGGCAATACTCTAGAATACTTGATGGCCTTAGCATTCCCAAAGAGAAGACAACAAAAATGTCCCATCCTAATTGCCATAACACCAATGTGATTCTGACCAAAGAGGAAGAATATATGGTATATTAGAAACTACACTGGATATACAGCCAAAACCATGGTTTCAAATCTCAATTCCTACTACTGAGGCAAGTCACATCATCTCTGTGGACATCAGTTTATTTGTTTGTCCATGCAAAATTTAGACTAAATATTTGAGGTCCTTTTAGCCTTAAACACTATAAAGATGAAAACTTCATGTCTCTAAATTTGGCTTTTGAGTTACAGCCCACACAGTCCCAAGCACCACAAATTTCAGTCTGGAGTAAATTTAGAAGTTATAGGAGTATACTCAATAGAATTATAGAATTTGAATGGTAGAAGGACCTTTATGATCATTTCCAGTGCTTCTTAAAATGTAGATCACAACCCTATATGGGATAGTGAAAAATCTGGCAACTGTAAAAGGTTTCTGAATGCACAACGACCAAAAATTAATTAAAAATCAAATGTGTAATGAATCTGAGCTATTTCTGATAGTGCTTGCCCACGTTGCATCCCACACCTTCACTGAAGCGGTGGTTCTGAAGACAAAGCATTTCTGTTTTGCACTGCACATGCCCAATGCCAAGTTGGGAATGGAAAAAGTTTAAGAAGCCCTGTTTAGTGTAATGTAAACCTAACCCCACCCCCCAAAACCAACAAACAAAAAACCTTTCCTTTACCACATATCCTACATGTACCTTACTTTCTTCATTTTATTCTATATTGGCTGAAGTGCTCTTCTCCCCAATATTGGTATCTGGTTTTCATTGACTTATTTGTGTTCATGTTGACTAAGATTCTCCCTTCTTAGTCATGAGTCCCGTCCCATGAAGCTTTAGTGAAATCTGTGATGTTTATTCACTTTCTCTGTTAAATTTCTCTTTTACTGTATCCCTCTTGTTCAGTGCATTGGAATTTAGTCATCTGAGACCATGAGTATCATTCTGGACCTACTTCCTATAATTTTTTTAATGAATCATTTCACACTTCACCCACTCTCCCTTCTTTCCCTATTGTACCTATTGTCATTTATAAGACATGATTTGTCTCCCTTCCTTTCATGTCTCAACTTAAAATCTTAATCAAACTGTTGGCTCTCCTGCTATCAGTATAACAATCAATCAGCAAGTATGTATTAAGCCTGTACTATATGCCACTCATTGTGTTAGGTGTTGGGGACACATGTCTAAAGAATGAAACAGTCCCTCTTCACAGTGATATTACCTCATTTGTAAATTCATTTCAATATTGAATATTTTTAGTCTATTTTCTATCCACGCCAAATGAGCTGTGCTCCATTTCTTATTAATGCATAATTTCAATGCCATAAGCCCAATCTTATTGTTTGATATTATCCATACATGTGATTATTCATTTCCAAATCACCTTTACTCTTGCAAATTATTGACCTTCATTGGAGAGAAGGGATGAAAAACTATGTGCTATCAAGAATTTCAAAAATTTAACATTCCACTGATGTGTTCTCCAAAAATGACTGAGTGAAGTAGATACTGGCTTTACCCTCTGTTTGTCTTAACCACTGTATCCACCATAGCTCTATAGCAATAGAGACATAGCAATCTAAAGAGCAGGCAACATTTAGAGGAGATGATGTTATGTTTTAAAGTCTATGCAAAGGAATTGCACATTAACCATCCATGAGAGTGAAAGAACTGTCATTGGGTCACTAGCTCAGTCTTCTGTATGCATTTGAAAAAATAGGCTCACTGATAGAATTAAACTAAAATGCATCTTTTAATTTTGGCAACATAAAAGTGCTAGTTTGTGGGGAAAGAAACTAAGTTAGAACAGTCATCATAAGTCGAATTGAACAGACCTGTTTCTTAGCATGTCACCATTATATTTTGATGTTCTATGGAGCACATGGAAGCTTCTTATTCAAACTTCAGTCTTCATTTTTAGATTTTCTTTTGTGAAAGACTTCCATCCTGTTAGAATGTATCTATTCATCTTAATTTTTTTTTCACATTCCCGGAACTCTTGCTCAGGTTCCCATTTGTAAAATCTCAGAACTATTGAGTGGCAATAAATACTACGAATTTCAATCCTCATTAGCACATCGTGCTGACAATACAAGCTTCCCCCTCCCATAATTAAATTTGAATACTACATTTTGGATTATCTAGATAGCCTTTTGGGACTACATGTGCAGAATCTATCTTTGTTTTCTATATTATATTATTAATTTGGAATTTAGGTGATATATTATTCAATGAAAAAAGAAAAATCTCCTGAGTGTTTAAATTAGTATCTTTTAATTTTATAACTATTATTTCTATATTTTGTTGTTATTTAGCCATTTCAGTCATGTCCAACTCTTTGTGACCTCATTTGGAATTTCTTTAGCATAGATACTCTAGTGATTTGCCATTTCCTTCTCTAGCTCATTTTAAGGATGAGAAAACTGAGGCAAACAGGGTTAAGTGACTTGCCCTGGGTCACATAGCTAATAAGTGTCTGAAGCTGGATTTGAACTCAGAAATATGAGTTTTCCTGACTCCAAGCACAGCACTCTATCCACTGTACTGTCTATACTTTAAAAGCTCCCAATTTGAATGGGGAGCGAGAGGGGGGATTTCCCTTTGCATGTGTAATGGGGCTATATGAACAGGACCAAGTTGCCTCACATGAAGGCACCCTGATGGCACTGGAGTCTTACAGGGCATGTCCAGATTGCCTACCATAGAGACTTTCTTTGTCCCTTATCACATGAGTGGGTACAGCCTCATTTGGTTGGCTGTGTATCCAGAAGAGGCTGTCTTTAAAATGGTCACATTTTTTTCTGGTTTTCTCATTCTGGCTCATATTCTTTCCAGCATGGTCCTTCCTACTGTGTCCAAAGGATGAAGATCACATTTCATCCACAGTGCTGGCACCATGAACTGAATTTGTGAGAGGAGAAGAATACTGTCCTTCCCTTCATCTTTCCTCTCTCTAACCCCAGCTCAGAGATGGATCTCAGGGTGCCTTCTAGGGCTGCCCTGCTATACCGTCCTGCCTAGAATCTGGGTTCCATGGGCACCATCACACAAACTCCTGGTCCAGCTGGCACCTGAAACTGAGGACAAACAAAACAGGGCAGAAACAAACACCCCCAGGCTAAATTCTCAGAGCTTTGGTAAAAGAGAGCCAGAGAAGGGCAAGGAAGTTGTGGTTCAGTTCATGCTAGCAGTTCTGTGGGTAAAATATGTTTTTAATGATCTTTATGAGCTAGTCTTGGAATCAGGGAGACTTGGCTTCAAGTCAGCCTCTATCACATATGGTTGTGTGATTCTAACCAACTCACCTAATATCTCAGAGGAAGTCTCTTAGAATTTTTTTTTAAAGGTACAGACCTCTATGGACAGAGGGGGCTGCCTCACTGGGAATTTCCTGCTTTCTGGTGCTGTTCTTGAATCTTCATGCTCCTCTACCTCTGTCTCAACAGCTTTCTCAGCTTTGAGGAGCCATCACCCCTGCAGCCCTTTCCTCTGATTGGTGAGCTCCTGGCCAGGACCACCATTTAAGGGAGTACTCAGGTTGTTCATGCTCATTTCTTTCCTGGTTCTGCTCAGGATTCTCCAAGCTTTTCCCCAACCCCGCCTCAGGCTTTCCAGCCTGCTTTTTATGTATTGTCTTCTCCCCGAAGCATGTAAGTTCCTTGAGAGTAGGGACTTTAAATTCACATACATACATAAGTGTGTATATATGTGTGTGTGTGCATGTGTATATATATATATATATGTATATATACATATATGTATACACAGATATACATATACATAAATTTTCTCAGTGCTAGAAAAAACATTTAATAAATGCTTTTCTTCTCAGTTTATCTATCATCTCTGTCATCTCTCTGTCATAACTATCATCTATATAATCTATCTATTTATCTATCATATCTGTGTAGCTAGCTAGCTAACTAACTCTCACAATACAATCACAAGATTGACCAAAAACCTAATAAATATAGAGGTGTGAATTTTCAAAAAAATTTAACATAGTTCTGTGAAAATGCTTTAGTTATTATCTTTATACAGACAAACTGCACTAATAATTTAGGTCTAAACTTCATTTTTACTTATTTAAATAAGGTACAACCTTCCATAGTAGGAGGAGTGGTATAGCCCAAGCTATAGACAACCTTGCCTGTTGTATGACTATAGACAGCCGACTTTATTGATAGGGTGAGAGGCCAACACAGAAACCCTGTAGCAAGGCATATGAGAAGGAAAGGAACCATAAACACAGCAATAGGTCACTGGCCCACTATTTAATCACACGGGGTAGACATTACAAAGGAAGGTAGAGACACCACAGGCTGTGGCTGCCAGTAGCAGCTGTAATCACTTTTGTCACTGCTTGTCTCTGAGCTGCCAATTACAGATCAGGTCATTAAAGAACTTACCCAAGCAGGGGCTCTGGGCTGGTGATCATTTGGGTTTAGGTGTCCCCCTCTCTCTGGCATGCCATAGGAGCCACTTTACAGGGCGCAGTTCAACTTGAATGTTCTTTAGAGTTAAAGATGAGGTATTCCTTGTGTCCACAGCTCTCTAGGGTCTATGCTGCTGGCTATGGCCTCACAGCTGATTGCACTGTATGGAAAGCATGTCTGTTCCTGGCCAGGACAAAATTCTTCTGGTTAATTACTGGAAGGCAGTGTTTGTTTGTGGGCAATGAGAGGTCTCAAGGGATGGCTTGAAAGGCCAAATCAAGTATTGAAAGTTGTTATAAGTATTGAAAGATGTTATAAACACCACTATTAAGTCCATAGGTGATGATGAGACTTCCCCAAGGATCTTGTTTAAAAACTTATACTTGGGGAAGAGAATATTCTCCACCTCCGGACTATTTTAATGAAATTTCAAGGAAGTAGATAAGTTGATTATTTGGGGACTGAAAACACTGGTTAGCAAATGTACATCAGGTCTTTCCAAATGCTTTGCACATAATTGGTACTGATGAGGGCGCAATCTCTGGCAACCCCCTTGAACCTGGAGTAAAGTCTCTGGGAACCCCCTTGAACTCTCCTTGAATCTTCCAACTCGATCTGGTCTTCCCCTAAGGCCATAAGCCTTACATTGTCATTAGGCCAAAATCTCTACCTAGCCTTGCCCATTGTTGTTCAGCTACTTCCCACCCTTGATACTATCAATACCCATGACTTCAGCTACTTCCCACCCTTAATCCCATTCTTTTGTTTCCTGGAGTCTGACCTCCTGGAGTCTGACCTCTTCCTAGTCCCTGGGCTCCCATCAAGCTCCTCCTTAGACTCCTCCTCAAGACCCTCCCTAAATCCCCCCTCTAGTCACCCCATACTACCCCTCAATCCCTCCCACAATCTTTGTGTATGTAAATCTCCTCTTGCCTCCATGAAGGTGCTCAGATTCAATCAAATCTGGCCCCCTTGTGAAAACAGGCCTCACAAAGGATGGGATTTCCTAAGACAACCCATTATGGTGAATCCTTAATAAACTTTGTCTTTTCCCTTGGCTGAGAAGGCTTGAGTTGAATTCTTTTGGCAGGACCCGGCATGTAGGTATTTTGGGGTCTTGAGCACCCCTAGAAATGTATGGTTCCCTACCATCATCATTTTGCTTAGACCTCTTCAGTACTTAACAATAAAAACAAAAGCAAAAACTTTTAAATGAATTATGTTTGTTGACATAGAGATGGGGAGGACATATCAGAAAAAAATTAGCAGTTTATAAAGCTTTTTGTCCCAAATGAAATAAACTTTTGATTTTTATTGTTCACATTTACCAGATGATTACTCCACTCTTATCTATCTTCCGATATTAGTTTTTGCTGCTGACTGGTTTGATCCATTTGATGATGCCCAAATTCATTATATATGAGAACTCAGATTAACTATCTATCTATCTATCTATCTACCTAATTGTCAAGGAGTTTAGACATCCTAAACACAATTTCTTGGATGACCAAGTCTCTAAGGGTAGCTATTATATGAAGTATTCTCATTACTTTGCCTTGGTTGGTGTGGGTTGAATCTAAGCAAACATGGTTAATTAGAACTGATGGATCTTCTGTCCTTAGAGGGCAGAGACATCCAATAATTAACCTGTTTTCTATCCTGTTGAGCAATGAACTTCCAGAAATGTTCATTTCAACCTTCTGGTGCCCTAAATATAGTCACTGTTGCATAGTAGATAAAACATAGTCCTTCAAGTTAGGAATACCTAGGTTCAGGTTCTGCTTTTGATACATATATGCTGGGTGACCCTGCTCAAATCTTTTAATCTCTTAATGGATCAGGTAACTCTATCAGACTTTTAAGTTAAAGAGTGTTGAGGACATGTTTCTGTGGAAGGACCTTCTGTACTGGGAGTTCTCTTACTTTCCCTCATGAAATCAGAGGTCTTCTTGACTGTTAAAAAAATGGATCACTAAATACATTTTTATATGTGAAAAAAATAATTCTTTGTTACTGTAGTGATAATCAGGGTGGGGCTTTTTGCTGTTCTCCTCTTAAGTGCCTTTAGTTATTCTGGCCTTTGTTTGAATGGAGCAGGTAAAGTGGATTCTTTTGCCTTGGAATGTTTCTCAGCCCTAAGACAGTTGAGAGACATTGAATTGTGTATGATGGGGTGCTGGTAGTTGGAGATTTCCCATGGTGATTTCTCACACTCTAAATGGTAACCCTCAAGTGCCCCAGGGCCCTGAGACAGGTATATAAGATTGGAGGTTGGCATTTGACTTTTGGGGGTACACTCGTTAAAAGAATGTGGGTGACGAGACTCTGGGCAAGCCATTGAACCTGTGATCCCCTGGCTTTATAACTCAAACAGATGTTGGTGCTTCTCTGGTAACTATGAATTGTGATTTGAATTGGACAAAGTCTGTCTATTGATGTTTGTAATTTCTGTTTGTATTTGCCTTGAAGTTCAAGGGGCTGATCTTTTTCCCCCTGAACTAAGTGAATGAAATATGTATGTTTAATTAAACTGAGGTTATTGACCCCTTAAAGTTGCTTTCCTTAGAAAAGCAGATCAAACAACCTGTGCTAGCAGTCTTCTTGTTGTTGGTCTTGTGTTGGTCTTTCACCCCCCACAATAGCTGCTAGCCACATTCTTGCTGCAGTCACATATCATCACACTAGTATTGTCTAAAGAAAATTTCTGGTGCAAATCATGGACAAATCTGCCCACAAGATAGCTAGATGAATTCACGCATTCCACATTGCTGGATTCATTCCTCTTGAAAAATTCACACCATAAACCTGTGCCATGGAAGTTGCTGAATGACAACCTTCTTAAAATAACTAATCTGAGTTTTTATTGCTGTCATCCTCTGCCCTCCCCCTTTCTCTAACTTTCCTCTCCTCATGCGGCTTGAGTGAAGACAGTTATTCTTCCTAAATGGGCTATTTCCCATAGGTTATCCTTTACTTCTGATAGATCAATAAAGAGGTCTGAGGCCCTCTGCTAAACTGTATTTTCCTTTGTAGATTCCCAAAGCAAGGGATTTATATTCCAAGTAATTAAAATTGCCAGAATATTCAATATACCCTGGTTATTTTCTATTTTTGATATTCTTACAAAACATACAGTGATGAAACACCAGCCTTCCTCCTTTCCTTCTCTCAGCATGAACTTGCTTTTATTAGATCTGCATTCTTCCACACATTCATATGTCCTCATGTTAACCCAGAATTGAATGCGCAGACCCATCCCTGATGTCTTATGTGAAACTCAGACAACATGCTGATCAAGGTGTTTCAGTTAAGGGAAGGTCAAGGGAGTCCTTACTAGAAAAGATAAGAGACTCTCAAGTACTGTATCATATTAAAAAATACTCTTCAGATTCTGCTGGATATTGTTATTCAAATAATGGACCCTCATTATTAGACAAGAAAAGGGAAGTTTGCAGCTTCCCACTAGAGAGGTTTTAACTACCAATTCTGGATTGTTTGGAGGCTCAAACTTTGAATACTTTAACTACAGAAAGAATCTTCTCATACTCTAATTTTAAACATAATCTCAAAATACTCAAGGGACTTGCCAACTCTTTCGGCATTTTTTCTTTCTCATAGCACAGGCATTGATTTTACATGGTATCCATCATTTCCCAATTAATGGTGTAATAATATGGATTTTCATCCAAAGTCTCAAAGAAATTTTTTCAGCAATTAAATTCTATGAGCTTTTATTAAGAACCTAGTAGGTATGTCTGAGGTACTGAGGGAGACACTGAGATGACTGAAAACGTTTTTCTTGACTCTAAAGGAATTTTAAGTTTTTATTGCTGTTTTTGCTCCTGGGTCATTTTTATTTCTTAAGGTACCCCCTTCTCTTCCTTAATCTTTGACCACCCACTTATAACAAAGAATCAAAAATGACAAAATGACAATACAGCAAAACTAAACAACATACCAGATGAATTCAACAGTATGCGAAGGTTTCCCCTTTGCTTCCATCCCCCACATCCCTCTCACAACTTCAAAGAATGGAGGGGGTTGCATGCTTGTACATTTTTCTTTGGGATCATTCTGTTTTGCTGTTTTGATTGCATAGGACTCATTTTCAAGTGTCCTTTCCATTTACTTTGTGGTAGTGATTGTATATATTGTTTTATTGATTCTTCTTCAAGTTCTTTCAATTTCAAGACTCTTCTTTCAGTTCATGTCTTCCTTTGCTTCTCTGCAGTTTTCATAGCCATCAATTCATATGGAAAAGAAATATTTCATTATATTTACATAATGCCATTTGTTTAATTATTCCCCAATCAATACTCATCTACTTCATTTTCAAGTTTTTTGTTTGTTTGTTTTGTTTTGCTCCTAAAACAGTGCTGCTGTATTTGTTATATATAAGACCTTTCTATCTTTGACCTTTGAAAGGAGTTTATGATTATGTAGAGGAAACAAGATTAGAGGGAGATTTATTAGATACATACACAAATACATATGACACAAAATAGGGTGCGAATGTATAATAAACTATTATGAAAATTCAGGTGAGAGCAAGAACCCTCAGAAGTAAGCCTTGTTGTGTCTGTTTCATGTGGAGAAGCCTTATTTATAGAGACAATGATGCTTTTCTCAATTCCCATGATGTGAGGGTAAAGGCAAAAAGATGAATCTAAGATATTGGGTTGTGGTTCCTATTTGTACAACTATTTTCTTGGCAGATATCATGAGCTCCACTCCTTTTCCTTTCCCCATGAGTTCCCAAAAGGGATGGAGAGAGATAAAAAAGCCTGGCCTGTCTTGGCTTATAATTTAGTTTTTAATTTTGAATGCAAGTTCAGATTCTCCTTGGAGTATCATCCACCAATGAGTCCTTTCTCACTGAGATAGGCAGACCCTTGGGAAATTTGAAATGCAAGGTCTGCTCTTTCAGATGGCAATGCACTGCAACAAGCATAGGCCCAAGAATAGAGATTTACTCTAAGACAGAGACTAATAAAGCCTTCCCCACAAGCAAATCCACATGGGATTGGAAGTTAAGACTAAGCTAGCCAAAACATTATTCAAGACATATTGGGTTTCTGACAGAATGACAAACAGAGCAAGGGAAAGACTCTGATAGTTATTGGAAAATACCAAATGGCATGTTGCTTCCATAACTTTGAGAGTATGAACTTAACAGACTATTTCAGGACAGAGATAAAATTAACCTATTTTTTTTGTGTAGACCTTCAGGACCCACTTTAAAAAAAAAAACTTTGAGGAAGTGATTAGAAAATAAAAGGTATAAATAGTCTTTATAATAATATATTATTCACAGAAAGGTGATGATTGTTGGGCAGCTAATTGTTGCAAACTCCATGGTGTCAGGGTGCCCATCCTATCTAAACTTTAAATCTTACCTGGTATGGAGCACAATGCTCTGCATACAGTGGCCCTTTAATATGTTTCACTGAATTGAATTTCTTTGTTAAGTCCATTTCCTTTCAATGTCATTTGGCACAGTGACTTTGAAAGTTAGAAGCTTGTGAACAATGCCTTTCGATTATGGGGGGAAAATATCTTAATTTACTTCTTTAGTGCAGGATAGGGCCAAGGACTGGACCTGTGATTCTATTGATACAGGGAGCTTCCAGATAAGGAAATTCCCTTCATCAACACAGGTCAGCAACTTTTCTGCAAATATAGTCTTAGTGAGCTCCTTAGAGAATTGAGCAATCAAATGACCTGCTGAGGGTTGTATAGCTAATACGTTTCAAGGGTAAAACTTAAACCCAGGTTTTAGAAGCATGAAGTTAATTTCTTCCAACTTCCCAATGTAAACCTATGAAGGAAATTCTGGGCCTAATTTTGTTGTAAATATCTACTTGGATAAAAGTTTGGCTTTTCTGACCCATCTCAATAGCTATCTTTTGCCACCTATCCATTCATATTCATATCAAATAAATGATTATGGCAGTTCATATTTTTAACTAGGTGAAATTTGAGCCCAGAAATCAAGGTTAAAACCTGGCAGCAATTTTCTTTTTCAACATATGATCCTGTAAAATATTTTTCTAATTTGGTGAAGGTTTTTGGCCAGGGGAATAAAGTTTGGTTCCAGAGGATGTTTGGAAAGGGCACTTACAACAATCTGGGGTTTAGGCGAAACGAATGGTAGCAAAACAAATACTAAATTCTAAATGAATCAGAGAAGCAATATTCTTTCACCACAGGCTGGTCTTCTTGGACTGCTTTGATGGATGTAGGATTGTTGCAGTCTCAAGGACAAAAGCAACATTTTTGCTTCATTTCAAAAGGAAGTTTATTTTATTCTTGAGGTACCAAATGTTCCTTTTCTATGTAATTAATACTGTTGGAGGAAGAGAGTCGGTTGGGGGCCAGGATACAGGATGACACAGATCATGGATGGTGAATATACTGTTTCTCCCATGGTGGGGCCAGGCCATGTAATCTGCTATGGATCAAGGTGAGAGTATCTTGTTCTTCCCTGCCTATGTGAAGAGGAAGGATTTATTTGAACAGAAAATAAGTTGTTTAGTCATTTTAGTTGCGTCCAATTCTTCATGACCCCATTTGGGTTTTCTTGACAAAGATACTAAAGTGGTATTTCTTTTTTCCAGCTCACTTTACAGATGAGGGAATTGAGGCAAACTGAGATGAGTGACTTGCCCAGAGTCTCACAGCTAGTAAGTGTCTGAGATCAAAATTAAACTCAGGTCCTCCTCATTCCAGGCCCAGTGATCCTGTTCAAATAGGGCCCTGAAGTGTCAAGTGTAATCAATAGCTGGGATTACAAAAGGCTAGCCTGGATTTTGCTAGAAGGCTATTGCAGTAGGTTGGCTATGCTGTAGTAAGGGACTGAACAAATATAGTGGCAATATGAATTAAATAGGAGACAGCTATAGGTAAAAAAAGGGAAGACTTCGAGCCTTAGTGATTAGAAAATGTTGATAACATTGACCGAAATAGGAGAATTAAGAAAGGGATCTGGTTGGAAATGAGGGAAATCAGTTTTGTTTTAGACATGAGTTTGAGGATATATACATATATATACATATATATATATATAATATGTACATTTTATATATATGTATATATAACATATATAACTACATAGATATCTCTTAATAATATATGTTATGTATAACATATAATACACATACTTACATACGTGATCAGGGTTAAGTAACTTGGCCAGGGTCACATAGTTAATAAATATCTGAGGCTACATTTGAACTCAAGTCCTCTTGACTCCAGAGGCTGTGCTCTATCCCCTACCCTGAAGAACATTTAAGTGGGAATGTTAAGTAAACAACTTGATACATTGGATTGGAACTAAGAAGAGAAATTAAGGCTAAAAATATAGATCTGGGGTTATAGCCATAAAAATAATATTTATATTTATGATAATTTATAAGTCCTCATAGAAAGTTAATGTTTAAAAATGCAGATGGCCCAGACCAGAGCATTTGGAGATTTTGGGGGGAAAGAGAAAGAAGAAGACTTCTGTCAAGTAGACAGATAAGCAGTAGTAACATAGGGAGGAGAAAAATCTACCCTTAATTTTTTGGATTCAGGATTTTACTGGATCAGCTAGACCATCAGACCTATCCCTAAGGCTTTACTATTCCTGAATATTTCAAACTAAAACCTGAATTCTCTATACACAGGTGGTCTTTGTGCTTAGGTAGAATTAGGCCCTCATAATAGCAGCCTTTACTGGCTAGAAACAAGTACAAAATGTTTAAAGTGTTTTTTAAGTGGCTCTATACTGACATCAGTTAATGCTTAAAATAGAGCAGAAACATTTGCAATGCCAGGTTCTACCACATGCCTTATGCAATCCCACCTACTACAAGTATGGAATATTTAGTGATAATGCATAACTCTAGCAGGCTGGAGGACAGTAGGGTCCTCTAAGCACCAGCCATATGGTGGGCTAACATGGGTTAACACACACAGAATAATCAAAAAAACCTTAAAGATTGAGGAAAACAACCTGGAATAATTCAGCCTAGTTGTGGAATAGAGCAATGCTCTAGTCAACAGCAATGAGGAATCGTCTGGGTCTTCTTGATCAAAAGAAAACAATATAGGAATATTCAAATTGCTGGGCACTAGTTTTTACTTAAAATAAAGGTTTTATTATAAACTGAATATCAAACATCACAAACAAATGAAGTATGCTTTACAATGATTCATACTTATGCCGATGAATACCAACAACAAAAAAAAATTGGCTACATGTCAAGTTACTCCCTCTGAGTCTCTGCCAACTTTCTTTGTCCATTCATTTTTTGTCTGCTTTTTCTTTATAATTCCATTTTTTTCAACAAAGACAATGATATACAAAGGCACACATAAATGGGTACGGACTAGAAAAGGTATAATGAGACGATGTTTTTAAAGATGCTTTTTGTTTTCACATCACATTCATTTCTGAATATATTCTCTTCTCTTACACATTAAGCCTTCAATTATAAGAAAAATTAAAAAAAGAAAAAAACATTAACAAAACCAATCAACATATTGACCATTTCTAATAGTAGATATAATGTTATATACACAGTTCTTCACCTCTTAAATGAAGGGAGGGATGTTTATTCAATTCTTCACTGGTACCATGCTTAGTTATTACAATTATGGAGCATTCAATTTTATTTTATTGTTTTTTCCATTTGTATATTTATGGCCATTTTATCTATTGCCCTCTTGGGTTAGGTTACTTCACTCTACATCAGTTAAGTCCTTCCATGTTTCCTTAAATTCTTCATGTTCATCATCTCTTATGGTGCAGTAAAATTTCATTATATTTATATATAATTTCTTTAAAATGTAGATTACTTCTTCAGAGATGCCTATAAAAATAAATACACAATTAGATGAACATGAAGTAGAGGAATCTTTAAGAAAATGTTTCTGATTGTAGAGTAATCAACAGTTGCTATCAGGAAGCAACTCTTCCTCCTATATTATCTTATCACATTAGTGTCTGAGAGAGATTAGGGACAGATAATGACTTCTCATCTCTTTTTTCCTCTGAAGGTCAAAATTTTTTGAGAGAGGATGATAGGAGCTCTGCCATGTGGACACCACTAGTAGGTTAGCCTGAACCCATTCATCTAGAAATATTGTATAACAAATTGCTTCTTAATTGATTATGACCTTTGTTAAATGGCAGCGTGAGACCAGTCAAAGGACCTGGTTACAAATCCTACTTCTACTAATTATTTTAAGCCTCTTAACCTTTTTGGGTGTTAGCTTTGTCATCTTTAGAAAGAGGGTGTTGGATTATATGAACGGTAAGGCCCTTTTCCAACTTGGCATCTGTGATTACATGACCCTATAAGGCTTGTCATGTGTCTGGATGCCCTTCTTACTTTTGTGCCATGCTTCCTTTCCCACTATGAGAGAACCATGTTTGGGCTTGGACAGCCAAGCTTTATGCACCTTTGTCAAGAAGGTAGATTCTTTCTTTATTCCCCAGTGTCCTAGCTCTGTGCCCTTTGTATCTCTTGTAGAAATTCTTCCCAAGCTACTCCCTACCTTTACCCTTTTGTTCCATCTTCCTATTAAAATCTACCCTTTTCTAAAGGGATGAAATTTTGACACTGATGTTTTCCTGTGCCCCTGAAATCATTCCACCTGGGGCACTCACCTGTTTATTCTTAGAACTGGGACTTAGAATGTGTCTTTGCTTTGCTATCACAAAGAAAGGGGTTGGGAAAATGGAAGACCTGAAGCACCCACCATGGCCAGGAAAGAAGAAGTATTTTCAGAAAGTGATTGAACAATGACAAAGCTAAAGTGAAGGGCAGCTATTTTATTATCTTCATGCCATTCATCTTCACTTTGAATGGAAGTATTGTCAAGAAGACCTCCTCAACACAGTATAAAAATGAACAATAGGGAATATTATAGGAAATGGAGTGTGTATTTCTCAGAGCATCTGGCACCAGCATCTGTTAGAGATGGGACACTAAACCATTGCTCTTTCCTACTATGGAAGGCCTAATTAAGCAACAGACAACCTCAGAAACCCTAGAGTATAATTTCAAATTAGTATCCAAAGGTTTATATGCTCATGCAAACCACTTAGATCAGTAAGATTGAAGTGGAAATCTCAGCAAAACTGACTCGAACTTTTTTGCCTAGAATGTGTATTCTGTCAACTGGCTCAGGAAATTTTTGTGCCTGGCCATGACTTTCTCCCTAGCATGGTTCTGGACAGGGCTGGAAAGGACCTTAGATAAGTCTATATTCAATTTTCTGGCTTCTAGATAAGACTAGGCATAAATTATCCCAGAAGGAAGGTTTTTGTCTCTTTGCAAGGCACTGACCTTATTCCAGTATCTCTTAACCTTTTTAGCAAGAAAGTTTTTCCTAACAACTGTCTTCAGTCTCTCTTTTGACAATGTAATCCCAGATACAGAGGAGTATCTCACTGTCACATAAGCAAAATTCCTCTATGTAAATGAAGATTGTTTTTATGTAAATATTACTTCCCCTGCAACTTTTTCATTCCTGAGTAATAGAAGTACAATTTCTTTAGTTTCTCTTTAAATCTAGAGACAAGACCTATGATTTCATTACTATAGAGAACTCCATCTACCAATACAGGTTGGTACCTTTTATGCAACTTAGAGCCTTATTGAGATCATTGAGAGGATAATTGAGAGTTTCTCAGGGTCACATAGCTATTACATATCAGAAGCAGGACTAGAACCCACATCTTCCTGACTCTGAAGGCAGGTTTTTATCCATTGTTCCATGCTATCTCTCCTCCTTTCCCCACAGAATATATTTCCCAAAATTTTTATTATCACACAGTGGGACTTTTCGTGCTTGGCCATGGCTTTAGATGGATTGCTTTAGCTTGGATAATTTCCATGGTTAGGGGACAGGAATCTGGCTAGAATAAAAAAAGGGTTTCCTTGTGCTTGCCCTATATTGTATTACTATTTCAATGATCTAAGATTTGAGTACTTTTGGAGATGAATAGGAGGGGCTTAAATTTGGATGCCCTCTGACATTTTTATTTTTAAGGAAGTGATCAAAATAGTACTTTGCAAATAACACAGGCATTCATTTCTTTCCTTCTCATAAATAAATACAATAGAGATAAGATCAGAGCAATTTTCTATCACCTTGGCTTTCTGAACTGATGCTTAGAAATGGAAATTTAATGACCCAAATCTACTTACCACTTTGTAATCTTGAAATAGACATTTAGAAGTCAGATGATACATATAGGATTTTCATATCATTTCCTCTTTCTCAAGGCTACTAGTTTGCCTGTGCCTGATTCCAAACTTAGGTGCAAATATGTTTCTGAAAAAAGAAAGATTGCTAGATAGTCTTTTTTGGGATCCATTTGGGAATTGAAGAGTTTTTTTTTTATCTTGAATGTTGTTACATTTCATTTGTCTGTGACAGATTCAAATGTAATATCAGATGTCCTAAAGTCCAACAGCCATCCAATTATTTCCAAACAGGTCCTTTATTTAAATTGTGTTTTGAAAGAAGTAATTTCAACGATTCATCCAGTTGCCTGCAATGTTCTCATTTATGATGCCCAGGTCATCCTGAGTTTTCAGTTAATTATTGTAATAACAGTGCTTTTATTGTCTTGCTAATTTGCTGCCAGCTTTATGCTATTTGAGAAGTTTTCTTTTGTTTTATGTTTTCAGCAGCCTGGTAGAGGTTTGCTGCATGATACTTTGAGGCTTTTGTTTCTTCTCATAAAGGAAGGAAGTGTTTCTGGGTGATTATAAGAGGGAAGTGAACATTGACATCTCTGGATCATAGACCTAATTCTTTTTTTTTATTATTTATTTAATATTTTTAGTTTTCAGCATTGATTTCCACAAGACTTTGGGTTACAAATTTTCTCTCCTTTTCTACCCTCCCCCCCCACTCCAAGATGGCATATATTCTGACTGCCCCATTCCCCAGGCAGCCCTCCCTTCTGTCACCCCACTCCCCCACATCCCCTTTTCCCTTACTTTCTTGTAGGGCAAAATAGATTTCTATGCCCCAGTGACTGTATGTCTTATTTCCCAGGTGCATGCAAAAACAACTTTTCTTTTGAACATCTGCTTTTAAAACTTTGAGTTGCAAATTCTCTCCCCTCTTCCCTGCCCACCCACCCTCCCTAAGCAGGCATGGAATTCAACATAGGCCGCATGTGTATCATTATGCAAAACTGTTCCACAATACTCATGTTGTGAAAGACTAACTATATTTTGCTCCCTCCTATCCTGTCCCCCTTTAATCAATTTTCTCCCTTGACCCGGTTCCTTTTTGAAAGTGTTTGCTTTGGATTACTTCCTTCCCCTATCTGCCCTCCCTTCTATATTCCTCCACTTTTTTATCCCCTTCCCCCTCCTTTCCTGTTGGGTAAGATACCCAATTGAGTGTGTATGTTATTCCCTCCTCAAGTCAAATATGATAAAAGCAAGATTCATTCATTCCCTCTCACCTGCCCCCTCTTCCCTTCCTAGAGAACTGCTTTTCCTTGCCACTTTTAATTTACCCCATTCTATCTCTGCCTTTCTCCCTCTTTCATTATATTCCTCTCTCATCCCTTAATTTGATTTTATTTTTTAAGATATCTTCCCTTCATATTCAACTCACCCTGTGCCCTCTGTTTATATATATATATATACACACATACATACATACATGTGTGTGTGTGCATATATATATATATATATATATATATATATATTTATATTACCTTTAGCTACCCTAATACTGAGAAAGGTCTCATGAATTACACACATCATCTTTCCATGTAGGAATATAAACAAAACAGTTCAACTTCAGTAAGTTCCTTATGATTTCTCTTTCTTTTTACCTTTGCATGCTTATCTTGGTTCTTGTGTTTGAAAGTCAAATTTTCTCTTCAGCTCCAGTTTTTTCACTGAGAAAGCTTGAAAGTCCTCTATTTTATTGAAAGTCCATATTTTGCCTTGGAGCTTCCTACTCAGTTTTTGTTGGGTAGGTGATTCTTGGTTTTAATCCTAGCTCCATTGACCTCTGGAATATCATATTCCAAGCCCTTTGATCCCTTAATGTAGAAGCTATTAGATCTTGGGTTATCTTGATTGTATTTCCACAATACTCGAATTGTTTCTTTCTGGCTCCTTGTGGTATTTTCTCCTTGATCTGGGAGCTCTGGAATTTGGTGACAATATTCCTAGGAGTTGTCTTTTGGGGATCTTTTTCAAGAGGTAATTGGTGGATTCTTTCAATTTCTATTTTACCCTCTGGCTCTAGAATATCAGGGTAGTTTTCCTCTATAATTTCTTGAAAGATGATATCTAAGCCCTTTTTTTTGATCATGGGTTTCAGGTAGTCCAATAATTTTTAAATTATCTCTCCTGGATCTATTTTCCAGGTCAGTGGTTTTTCCAATGAGATATTTCACATTGTCTTCCATTTATTCCTTCCCTTCATTCTGTTTTATGATATCTTGATTTCTCATAAAGTCACTAGCTTCCACTTGCTCCAATCTAATTTTTGAGGTAGTATTTTCTTCAGTGGTCATTTGGACTTTCTTTTCCATTTGGCTAATTCTGCCTTCCACAGCATTCTTCTCCTCATTGTTTTTTTGGAGCTCTTTTGCCATTTGAGTTAGTCTATTTTTTAAGTTGTTATTTTCTTCAATATTTTTTGGGTCTCCTTTAGCAAGTCATTGACTTATTTTTCATGGTTTTGTCACATCACTCTCATTTCTCTTCCCAATTTTTCTCTACATCTCTAACTTGCTTTTCCAAATCCTTTTTGAGCTCTTCCATGCCCTGAGAGCAGTTCATGTTTTTCTTGGAGGCTTTTGATGTAGGCTCTTTGACTTTGTTGACTTCTTCTGACTGTATGTCTTGGTCTTCTTTGTCACCAAAAAAAAATTCCAAAGTACAAGTCTGAACCTGAGTCAGTTTTCACTGCCTGTTCATGTTCCCAGCCTAATACTTGACCCTTGAGCTTTTTGTCTGGGAAGACTGTTTGTAGAGTAGAGAGTACTTTGCCCCAAGCTTGAGGAGCTGTGCTGCTGTTTTCAGAGCTACTTCTATACAGCAAGCTCTGACACACCAGCTCTCCTTCTCCCCCAAGAACTGCCCACCAGGACTGTGGCTCATATCCAGGCAGAGCAAAGCCATGCTTAATTCCTGCCACTGGGTAGGCCTGGGGCTGGAAGCAACTACAACTGTAGCTCTGTAAGCAGCCTTAGAACTGCACCACCTCTGCTGCTCCTGGAGTGGTGGCTGACCTCAATCTCCTTTTACCCTGTCCCAGAAGTTTTTCCCACTAATCTTCTCTATTGTCTTTGGCATTTCTGGGTTGGGAAGTCCGGTAACTGCCACAGCTGAAGGATTCAGGGCCCTATGCCCTGCTCTGTCTTGCTCCCGATCTGGTTGGTACTGGCGAGGGCCACACTGGGCTCTGCTCCACTCTGCTCACAAATCTCTGCGACAGACCCTTTCCAGTGACTGTCCAGGCTGCCCTGGCCTGAAGCCCTCCTTCCCTCTGCTATTTTGTGGGTTCTGAAGCTCTAGAATTTGTTCAGATCCATTTTTAGAGGTCTTTGGAGGGACCTGGGAGAAAGCTTAAGCAAGTCCCTGCTTTCCAGCCACCATCTTGGCTCTGCTCCCCATATCCCTAGCCCTAATTCTTAAGACCTTGTCCAACCTGCTCTGTCTCTTAGTAAAATAATCATTTTTCATAGACAATCTCTGAGAATTGAGTCCAAGTACTATTAGGAGATATTATGTTTGAAGGACTAGAATTTAAGAATAAATCAAAGGGCCAAGATGCACCAATTGATATAATGCATTTTAACCCATAAGCCAAAGAAAACATTTTTCTAAAATTTTAAAGGAAGGCTTTGAAATCAGAGCACCTGGTTTCAAAATGTGCCTCTGTCACTTATTTCTTTTATGACCTTGTGCAAGTCATTTAACTTTTCTAGCTTTTAGTTTCCTTATCTGCAAAAGGAAAGGGTTGGATTATATGATCTCTAACTTACCTCCCAACTCTAAATATGTCACCTATATAGCATAGTACTTACTTGGATCTATGAGTTCTAGTGTATTCGTTTAAGAAAATGGTCTTATTACTTTATTGTCACACCTCAAATATTTTGAAAAAGTGCTACAAAGAAGCATATGCTGTTGTGGTGATTTTTAATTACTCCTTTCTTGATGGTTTAAATTAATCCTTCTACTTGGGAATAGTTGTAATCAGCTCAAACCTTTCCTATGTTTTCACTTTTTTTGTTCCCTTTTATAACAAAAATGACAAGAATATCACACACACACACACACAGACACACACACAAACATATACACATACACATAGCTTTGCTCTTTACAAAGCACTTTTCAAATGTTAACCCAATGAAATAGTCAGTGCAAATATTATTACCTCAATTATTCCCACCAAGTCGAGTGGCAGATGGGTACCAGAGGGTGGCCAGGAGTAGGGTTGTGTTGAGGTTGTTTTGGGTGTTGAGAAACAATTTCATTTCCTCTCCCCAGACTCATATTCTAAAATTAGAGGAGTCCTGTTGGGAAATACTTTTTTTTGGCAAAAGATTTTCAAATTATGGAAGTAATATGAAGCAATTTGTATTCAGCACAGTTTTACTAGCAAAGTAGTGCCAGTTGGCCTCTGGACATTGTTTCTCTAGGACAGATAATACATGTATCATAGCACAAAATAAAGGAAGATGGCATCCCTGCCTAATGGACTTAAACTCCCAAACAACTGGGAAACTGGAAGCTGTCAGCAGAGGGAGGATAAAAGAAAAAACTGAGATTAAGGTGAAGTCTTTACATGTGAATGTGACAGGAATGCATTGACCTCAGATCAGCATATTTAGCCATTTTCTAGGGAAGCTGCCTTTTCAGATCTCATTTAGCTCTTTACACTTCTCACTATGTGAAGCCCTGTATCACCCCTGTGGTCTATCAGCATTTCTTGAGACAAAGGCTTATCTGATAGGACTGTGTTGCCAAAAGATTGTTTTCCCTTTGACCTGCTAGCTTATACTTGTGTTTCTCTCTTATTTTTCATGTATCTTTGGCCCTTCTCTTATTGTAATGTTCACCTTACCCTTTAAATATTAATAGTAAGTGAGAACTTATGTAGTAGTTCCTTACCTCAAAAGTCTGGGAAGCTTCACCCTCCATATTTCCTGAAGAGATTGTCTATGAAAAGGTATTGTTGAATGATAAATTCTGAAAAGGGTTACATTACTTTTCTATAGCAAATAAAAATTAAAAATGACTTATTTATCTGTAATTGAATTTCTTTTCAGACAAACTTATAATGTTCTTGTATCCTAGCACCACTACTTTCCCGCCAGTCTTTAAAACTGGCCCATCCCCATTTCTGCTGCTTCTACTCCTATTCCCACGTTGTTGAACACTGATAGAAGAAGTTATATAACTGTGCTAAATTGATTCTTACAGATTTATATTACTCTAGGTCAAGTGGGCTGTCACTGGCACATGACAATTCTTTTATCCCCTCAGTGGCTGTTCTGAACCTTTTCATTTTTTCATAAACTTCCTAAGACATCACATTTCTCACTCTTGGAAGATAACCCCCACATTTTACTCTTCTGAAAACACCAAGATCATCTGACATAAATTACTATATTCCTCTTTTTCAGACCTCAAAATCCCTCTACATCTTCATCCATTCTCTTCATTGTTTTTGTAGTCTCTCAGGAAAGGGCTGCCAAAGCCATGTATCTATTTGAGCCTTTTACCTTACCCCCTCCAAATTTCTCTGGTTGTTAATCAGTCCTTCCCTTTCTTATTTCCAATTTCATCCTATCTACTTGCTTGTTCCACATTGTGGATATTCAGGTTTCCTCCATTTAAAACAATGATAACAACAACAACAACAGCCACAACAATACTTTCACTTGAACCTGGCCATTTCCTCAATTTGAAGTCTTTTATTATTCTTTTCCACTTCCAAACTAGAGTCACCTGAACTCATTATTTTACTTCCTTTCCTCACCACTCACTTTACTAAAACTACTATCTCTGAGGTTACCAAGTATGTCTTAGTTGTTAGATCAAATGGCCTTTTCTTGGGCCTTATTCTATTTGACCTTTACCTTCTTCTGTATATGCTTTATTACTTTGGTTTCCATAACTTTCCTCTTTCATAGCTCTTGTACTACCTATCCGATTTCATCTTTTTTTAGATCATCATTCATCTCACAGTCTCTTAAAATAGCGGCCAAGAAGGCTATTTCTAGGATCTTTTCTCTTCTTGCTCTAAGCTTTTTTTCTTTGATAATCTCATCAATCTAGTTATCATATCTATGCACATGACTAGGAAATCGATACTGCCTTATTGTGTCTCCTGAGGTCCCAATAACTGCCTAGTAGACATCTCTCAGAAGTCTTGTCAGCATTTCAAACTCAACATGTTCAAAATAAAACTCATTATTTTTCCCTATAAATCTCTTCAAACTTGTGAATTTCAGTTAAAGTTACCACCGTCCTTCCAAGTCACTTGTTTTTGAAAACCAAACAGCATCCTCAACTCTTCATTGCCACTCAGTCCCCATATCTGACCAATTCCCGAGTTTTGTTGGTACTTCCTCCTCAGTATCTCCTGTATCTGTCCCTGCTTTCTGCTCATACCACAATTGCCTTGCTTTCTCATTTGTTCTATTTCAGTAGCCTCCTAAATGGTTACCCTGAATCAAATATTCCCTTTCTCTTATCCATCTCCCACACAACTGCCCAGTTGGGTATTCCTAAAGTTCAAGTCTCATTTGCTTCTCTTTTAAGAATCCTATGTTTCCCCATTGCCTTTAAAATAAAAATATAAAAATCTCTTTTTTGGCATTCAAAATTCTTTATAATGCTATTCCAGTCTATCTTTTAAGCATGGTTGCACATTACTACTCCTACCTCACAATATTTGCTAGTTGACCTGGCTTATATGCTGTTTCCAGTAGATGCTTGCCATTTCCTATCTCCATCCCTTGACAGGATGTTCCCCATGTGTGTAATGCTTTTCCTCCTGAATACTGTCCCTGGATCCTCTCCCTTCTAGGCCCAGCTGAAGTGCTACTTCCTTCAAAAGACATTTCTTGATTCTTCCTATTGTCAATGACCCTTCCTCCAGTCACTATCTGTCTATTCTGTATATAGTCATCTTCATTCATTCATCTCTGAACTTGGAACATCCCTGCCAATAGAAGGTAAGCTCAGAATCTAGCACAATTTCTGGAACATAGGAAATGTTTTAAAAGTTTGTTGATTTATTGATTAATATTAATCGCCTTTATGTGCTATATTCCAGCCAGGCTGTGCTATTGGTTGTTTGTGAACCAGAAATTGCATTTCTTGTGTCAGTGCATTTTTACTAGCTAGTGTATTTTTACATAGTTGGTACATAAATATTTATTGTGTTGACCTAAAATATTATTGAATTTCTCCTATGTGCAAGGTGCTCTCCTTGATACAATATATGAATACAAAGATGTATACGATACAGTTCATTACTCTTAAGAAACTTGACTGTCTGGTGTAGGGGAATAAAGACTAGTTTTGGAGTCTGAAGACCTGGATTTAAAACCTGGTTCTATCATTTTTTAAGTGTGTGACCTTAAGCTAGCCATTGAACCCTTCTGATACTGTTTTTCCAATGGTGATAATAATAGTGATTTATCTTGTCTTATGGGGTTGTGAGTCAAGCACTTTTTCAACTGTCAAATGTTATATAAATGTCATTTACTATTACATCTTATGGTCAGCTATCTTTTTACCAGCTGTCCTGCTGACATGCAATGACCCCTCCACTCCCACTTCATTCTTCTGCTTTCAAATTATGGCACCATGGTTAAATCAATACTGTCATAACTACTGGAAAATGTTTATTAATATACTCTCCCATGGCTCTACTTAGCATTCCTCTAACATTCTAAACCAAAGCATCTCTACCTGGACCCTGCTCCCCTATATGGGCTAACTTCTCCTTTAGAAGGGAAAGACTATGAGGGAAGGGATTGCCTCTGCTTTTGTATTTTTATCTCCATTAGCCCAGAGGTTGGTATTATCATAAATTCCTTCATAATTAAGCAACACAGAACATGAGGTTAGTTCCTAAACAGTATTTGGACAGAGAAAATGGAGAATTAGAAAGATTATGAGCAACCATATGAAGTAGTATATGATAGACAACATAGGAATAAAGCTATATATTGCCACAGGAATTGAGGAAAACAATGTCACTTCTATCTGGGTGATCAGGAAAGCTTTCTTGTAGATGATATAATTGGATCTGGTCCTCAAGGAATGCATTATAGTATAGTACGTAATGATGTGGGGTAGGAGGCATTCTGACTTCAGAAATGGAATAATCAATTATACAGAAACAAGAATGTTCAAGTGTATTGAAAAATGATAAGGAAACTGGTTTGGTTAGAGAGCAGAGTTTGCATAGAAACTAACAGGACATCATTCTAAAAAAGCAGGTTGGTTCTATGTTGAAAAAATTGAAGACCATGTTAATGCATTTAGATTTCATTCAGGAGGGCAGTGAGGAATCACTGGAAGCTTTTGAAAAAAAATAGTTCCATGATAAAAGGAAGTATATTTGGAAGAGTCAGTATGGCAAATAGAGAGCTAGGAGTTAATCAGGCAACCACCCTGCTTTGGCTAGGTAAGTTTGAGGTTTGAATAACCTGTATTAGGTAGGTATGTGGCCAGAGTTCATGGGAGATTCTGTGGGATACTGAGGTAATCATGATTATAATGATAGCTTACATTCAGGTAGCACTTTATAGCTTTAAGAATGCTTCACATGCATTAATTCCCAGTTATAGGAGACCCTTGATATGCTTTTGGTTGTCTGGTATTGTATATTTTGACTAAATGACACTAAGGCATGTAGTGTAGAAAGATCACCAGTTCTGATACAGGAAGACCTCAGTTTGAAGTTCATTCACTTTTAATGCTGCCTTTGTGATTTTGAACAAGTGATTTATCCTCCCTGTGCCTTAGTTTCCATGGCTTTTAGTTGAGAAGAGAAAAAGTAGAGCCTATTGCTCTAAATTTTTCCAGGAGTTGCTAACTAAATAATTATCACATATTCCCCAAGTCTCCTCTTCCCCAACTTAAACATCCTTAGGACCTTCTACCAATCTTTATATGATATTTGACTCCAATTCCTTTAATATCTTGGCCCCTGTCTCTTGAACATTCTAAAAATGTGCCACATAGAATGCAATATTTCAGATGCACTAGGGCCAATTATAGAAAAAAATTCTCATCTGCCTTGTTCTGGATACCTAAATTAATGAATGAATCAATGATAAATGAATGAATGAATAAAGCTTTTACTAAGTGCTTACTCTGAATGAAGCCTGAAATTGAATTGACTCTCCCATCCTCTCCCTCCTGCTGCTAAATTGCCATAGGATTTAAAGAAGGACCCTAGAGATCACGTGAGAAAAGGAGAAGAAAGCACTCCTGGAGAATCTCAAATCCTACCAGATGGCCACCTATTCCTGAAATTATGAATAGTGATTGTTTCATTTTTAAATTTCACTCTCCAGAACTTAACATGGTACTTGACACATTGATATTTATTAAATGCTAGTTGATGACTGATAAAGTTTACATTTTAGGTAGCTACCTTATTACATACCATCCTCTACTGCTTTCTATTTTTTCATGTGGGTTAGTGTTTCCTTTCTAATTTTGTTGTAAACTCAAGGGAAAGAGTTGTGTCTCTTGTATCTCTCTAAATATCTGAGCTCTTTTTAGGCACTCAACAAATGTTTTTCCATTCATTATTTTAAGACTGAACTGGTGAAATTGATGATGTGGGAGACGGCAGCATGGAGTGCCTATAGTATGGAGAGCTGGCCATAGAGTCAGGAATGCTTGGGTTCACATTCTACTTTGAGATATACTAGTCCTACGGCCTTGGGAAAGACACTCAGTGGACACAGTAAATTTCTAGGATTGTAAAGTATAGACTCTACTCTTAATTTTGTAGAGACAATTTCTACCCCAGGAATCCTTCATAGTGATGAAATACAGGAGTTAATCAACACCCTACCCAAAACAACAAAAACAACAAAAACCTTAAATCCAGTGACAATGCTGAAAACATTTGTCTACAAAGGAGTCTTATATTTCAAAAAATATTCTTCTCATCTTTGTCCCTTCTTCACTGTAACAACACCCTATTATCATCCGGGGGTTCTGCCCAGGACATTTTCATCCCCATTTCCTAAAAGACAGATAGGAAATAATGATTCACTCTTTGATAATTCTCTGGCATCTAGCTGATAGCTAAGTTGATTGATTTTACAATAAGACAACTTAAAATAGTTGAAAAAGAATTCTATGAATCCTATTCACTTGGAGGGAATGTAAAAACAGAGAGACTAAACTAACATTTGGAGAGTGGAAATTAAATAGGTCTTAACCAGACTTATGTGTGTTCTGAGAAAATAGGGCAGGCTTCTTGAAAGAAATATTTATAAAGAGATAGAAGTCAGCCAGTAAAAGATAATCTCTCCCAAGTCAAAGAATTATTGAACCACCCTAAGAAAATTCAATATTAAGAAGAGAAAACCAGAAATAAGTTAAGTCAGGTTATTTTATCTTCTTCATCTTCTTTAAAATTTTATTACATGTGAAGTAAATAGATTGACCTAACTTCTTATTTCCCTTGTTACCTTAAGTTGCCTAGCAGTAATCTAAAAGAATAGGATAAATCAGGATAACATAACAATAACAATCCACCTATGTCCCTCTTAGTCCTTGAACAAATGTCAGAAGTTTCACTTTCATACAGAGTGAGATGAAAGGAGAGTGTAAATTGCAAATTTAAATGTTTTCATCTCATTCAGAGCTTCATCAAACATTTTCATTAATGACACTAATATGTAATTGATTCCTTCTAAGAATATTGTTAGACTCTCATCATGTAAAATCTAATTGGCTTCTCAGTTCCTCCTATGCTAATTCTGTTACCCTGTTACATACTTAAAAATTAGAATCAGATAAAAATAATTAAATGATGAAGAAAGTCCCCTTCCCAAACTCTGCTAAATTATGTTCAGATAAGGAGGGAGAAGTTCTAACTATTTTATTCTGGTGAGCAAAATGTGAATTCTAGTGCCACTCTACATTTGTACGATGCTTCAGAGTTTGCACAGCTTGTACATGCATATCCAGTGCACTCCAACAAACATTTATGAAATAGTTACCATATTGAAGGCAAAATCCTAGAAGAGGAAAATGCAAAGAAAAAAAATGGCAAACAGCACCTGCTCTCAAGGAGTATAGTTGTATTCACATGATCTTTGAGTTTTAAAACAGCTTGGGTGGTTGGCAGAACAAGTTGAATACTTTGCATTTTTTGGCAAGTAAACTTTAGTTTTGGAGTAGTTAAGTGACTTGCCTAATTTCAGTGGGCTAGGGATAGAACCAGTGGGATCTACGTCATTTTTCCTAATCTAATGACTGTACCATTGATCCACATTGCCTCCTAAGTATCACTTTCTGTTCAGCATCAACCCTTCCTTTTCTTATTCTTTGCATACAAATGACTATATGTAGATATATACATATGTGCAACATGTGTATACTGATGAGGCTATGTTTTGTATATACCCTAAAAAGACAGTAGACATTTGGAAATGTCATCTCTGCACAGATTATTATTAGGTTTATTTATCCAGTTCTAACTTTTTTCTAGACCTTCATTATCACATCATTAGGCATCACAATGTCCTGCAGGCATATTAAACTCACCATATTCAAAACTGAACTCCTCCCCTCTCCAACCCTGACTTCTTTTTAAGTTTCCTATTACTGTCAAGGACATTACCACTCTTCCAGTTCCCAGGTTTTCAATCTCTGTGTTATCTATGACTTTTTACTGCCTCTCGCTCCCCACTGGACACTCTCATATCCACTCTGTTGCTGAATCCTGTCATTTCTACTTCACAATATTTCTCATACACAACCTCGTTTCTCCTCTGACATTGCTGTCACTTTGGTGCAGACCTTCATCACTACACACCTGGACGGTTGCTATAATTTGCTGCTTGGTCTCTCTGTCACAAGTCTCTCTTCACTCCAGTCTATCCTCTACTTATTTATCAAAGTCAACTTTCTAAAGTACATGTCTGATGATTTACGCTTCCCTGCCACTTCCCCATTCAATAAAACTCCAATGAATCCCTATCACCTCCGTGAACAAATAATCTTCTTTTGGGCATCCAAAGTCCATCATAGCCTGTCCCTCTCTGACCTTTCCAGTCTTCTTCCACCTTATGCTCTGTAATGTACTCTATGATCCAGTGACATTGGCCTCCTTGCTTTTCCTCAACAAGACACTCCAACTCTCAACTCTGCATTTTCACTAACTTTCCCTAATGTTTGGAATTCTCTTTCCTTTCTCCTCCACTTCTTGACTTCCTTCAAGTATCAGTTAAAATCTCACTTTTTGCAAGGATTCTTTCCCATTATCCTATACTACCAGTGCCTTCCTTCTTAGATCATTTCCACTTTATTCCACATATGTCTTGTTTGTTCATAGTTGTTTATGTGTTTTGTCTCCATTAGATTATAAGCTCTTTGAGGGCAGGGATATTTTTTTAGCTTTCTCTGTATCCCTAGTGTTTAGCTCAGTGCCTGACAAATAGTAGGCCCTTAACAAACATTTCTTGACTTATTGAACTGCCTCTTGATGACTTGAAAAGCAAAGTTTTTGATCCCTGAATATTGGAGGAATATTTTGGCTTCCAAAAAGAGGTTAACTAGGGAAAATCATCTTTCATCTTGAACATGGATCTCTTTAGCACAGCTTTAATGTATTGCTTGTGGCAGCATTCTTATCTGTAGTTCTCTACAAAGAGCTCACAAGCTAATATCATATCTTGTTCTAAAACACAGTTTTCAAAGCTAATACTCTGGTCTCTCAGCAATCTTGTGTCACCTCCCAAAATTCTGCCATAGAATATTTTAGCCTGTTTGCAACTAGCTATCCTATCATAAGGGTCAGTTCTGCTAAAATATGGCAATTTTGTTTTTGGAAAGGCATTATTCCCTTTCTTCCTTTCAGTAACCATCTCTCTTATTGCCTCCTTTCTTGTACCCTTGATTGCTAATTGTCTTTTATCACCACCAGTACTTGTCTTTCTTAGTATTGGTCTATACTCCTGATATTTCCTGATTTTTCAGTCTTGTAAGAATTTACCTGTGTTTTTAGGTAGCAGTTCTCATAAAATCAGAGACTTAGAGTTGCAAAGGGGTCTTATAAGTCATAGGGTCATAGATCTAAAGCTTGAAGGATCCTCAGTGACCTTGTAGCCCAGTGTGGGAACTGAGGACTTGTTCAAGATCATATTGATAGTAGACGTGCTTTGGATGTCAATGAATTAACCAGTGAATTAACTCATACTAATAAAGGACTCACTTATGTCATTCCCTTTTAGAAAGCATGATGCATTATTTGTTGTGGTTGCTACAACTGTGATTTTATCTGCGTAGGAACTCTCAATGTGACCATCCTTTCCACCAAAGCACATCAGTAACTCAGTCCATAACTTATAGTCTTCAGTCTTTAGTGCCTGGTGGTAATAAAAAAAAAATGTAATTGTTTTGCCTATAATCACAAAGCTAGTTTGTATCAAAGGTCCTTGAAATCTTCCTGATTCTAAGGCTGATCATTTATCCACTATTCATGCTGCCTTATCTTAACTTGAACCAGTTATAAAGACATATTTTGGGGCAGCTAGGTGGTACAGTGAGTAGAGCACCAGTCCTGAAGTCAGGAATACCTGAGTTCAAATCTGGCCTCAGACACTTGACACACTTACTAGCTGTGTGACCTTGGGCAAGTCACTTAACCCCAATTACCCTGCCTTCCTCCCTCCCAAAAAAATGAGCATATTTTCCCCCCTAGATTCACTTTGGGGAATTTCTAAGGATCAGAATACCAGGAACCCTCCCAATCCAATACATAGATTTTTTTTTTTGGTTTCGGAGTTTCCTAGAGACCTTTAAACCAAAGGAATTAAGCAGCTGCCTACCCCACCCCTTAATTCATTGCACTGAGATATGGCAAGTTATTTAGACTCCCTTAGCTTGGGTTTCCCAATCAATTAAATGGGTATGGTAACGATTGCCCTACAAAACTCACATAGCTGCCAGGTAGATCAATTAAAATCTTTTAAGTGAAAGTATTTTGAAAGAGTGGTAATCATAGTATTATTACACCCCTGAAGATGGTAAGATTTTTACTTAGTTTCACAAAGATTTTTCCTTTTTTTTTCTCAGATGCTGAAGGACGCCTGTTGATTTTGTGCCACCTTAACTGAAGCCTTGTCCTACAACCAGTTATCCAGTTTGGTCCCATAGTCACATGATTGAGTGAAGAATAACTCTCTTTCATCATAGCCCAGCATAGAGCACCTGGGGCCACAGGAGGAGGAGGGGAAGGGGGAGAAAAAAGATGAGAAGGAAGAGACAGCAGAAGAGGAGAAAAGGAAAGAGGAGAAGGAGGAAAAGGAAGCAGAGGAAGAGGAGAAATTAGTACTGGCATATGCAGTGGTGAGAGCAGGGAGGGAGACCAGACATTCTGGCTGAGAAAGGGACCAGAACCCAAGAAGCAAGATAAAGAAGGAACAGAAAAGTAGAATAGAAAGTGGCATGAGGTAGGACAGGAGTAAGAGTATATCTTCTCAGACCACTGTACGACAAAAGAAAATGCTTTCAAAAGCACATATGACTTAGTTGCTTCCAATTTCAGCAGGCTTAGTTTTAGACTTTGGCTAATAAAATAATCTTCCATACATCCTCCTATCACCAGCCAAAAGACAGAATAAATTTTCCAAAGTATTAAAATCAAACATAAATTTTATTGAAGAATTAAATTAAATTTTCCCTTGTAATATTTCTTGTTAATCTTTATTTATATTGTTAAGGGCTATTAATGATGAAACTTCTTTAGGAAAATGAAAGAGACTGCATGTGAAAGTTGCCAAACCAGAGGATGAAAACACTGTTATTTCCTTTGCTTTCTTCCCCATGAGAAAGAAAAGAACCAGCAGCATAATTTCAATGAATATTTATGTATTCAAGGGAAATATTTAAATTTTTCCTCTATAAATTTAGATACTCAAAAATTTTGAGCATTTAAATTGAATATAGGTATTGGTTTGTCTGTGGCTACTTTCAGTGTAATGTAGTTTCCTTGTTTATCTCTTTTTGTTGTCAGTGTTTTGCTTTGTCTAATAGCAATGTTTGCCACTCCTGCTCTTTGTGGATTCACCTGATACATAATAAATTTTGTTCCAGACCTTCATTTTTATTCTGTTCATGACTTTTTTTTAGATGTTTTTCTTTTAAGTAATAAATTGTGAGGATTTGCTTTCTTATCCAGTCTGTCACTTTTTCATGTATTTGAATTTAATGATATGAAAGTTAGGTTTATATTTTTACGTATTTTATCTCTAATATTGTTATTTTTTCAAACTACAATTTTTCCTTTCTTCCTTTCTAAAAACACTACTTTGTCTCAAGTTCTTTTAGATTAACTTCCTATAAGACTACTCTATTCAAACTTTCTCTCTTCATACTCCACCTTCCCCCATTTGTTTATCTTTTCCCTAGTTCTGGACTTTGATTTCTTTGATTTTTTTTCTTACTTGTAGTAATATTCCTAATTATCTAAGTTTTCACCTCTTTTCTTCTTTCAATTAAATATTAAGGTAAAACTGCCCTTTCTCTCCTCCTCTGAAAATTATTTTGTTTTTCAGTGTTAACAATTCATTTTCTCATCTTTTTCTAAAGATAATTTATTTCTGTTATCCACTTCATCATTTCTCTTCCCTTGCTCTCTATTCCCTACTTTCATTCTTTGATTCATGGCTTATAGTTATTTATCATTTCTTTAGTTTCTATATTCCCCTTGGGATTAAAGGTTTAAGGTACCTACTTTGAGTTCTCTCTTCTAAATACTTTTTTTGTTATTATCTTGTAGATCTTGCTCCTAGCACCCTTTTCCTTTTATGTCCCAGTCTTATAAATACCAATTCTTGCAGGTGATAGAAAAGAGAGAAGTTGTGTCCCATGATATGAATGTTCCAATGACTCTGATTGTGCAGTTCTTTAATAGCCTTTGCCTCCCTCCAGGGTAATTTTTTTTCCCATTTGCCATGAAATTTCTCTGGGATCATGCTCGGGCACTCTTCTGAATGTTAGCTGCTTGCAGGACCTCCAATTGCCCTTCTCCTGAAGCAGTATGAATGATTCCTTGAAGCATAAAATGTCCTGCCAATTATACCCATTGCATGATCCAAACATCCATTAGAGAATATTTTTTTCTTCCATGGGAATGTTCATTAGTGATATCTTTTCTCACCAATGAAATAAGAATCCTCCTTTTATCATACCCCTCTTTTAGTATCTCCTTTTGTTTAGTCACTCATTCTCCTTTAGGCCTTTTTCTTCCTGAGAGACTATTATCTCAGGCATTATCTTCCCTTCTTTGTTAACCATTGACTTGATTAGAATATATCATATATTGCCTACTGTCTCCTTCCTCCATCCTTCTCTTGCCCTCCTATTGTGCAATTTAGTCCTACAAAAACACTGATTCACCTATAGGTGTAGTATGGTGAAGTTTAGTCCATAATATTTCAGATGCATTTCCCTACCATCATTTCTGTTTGAATTTTGCTTTCACTTTTATCTCTTCATGTACTTTTAGAAAGAAATATCTTAATGGTTCCTCTGTTGTGATTTTGTTGTAGTTAACACCATAGGTGGCTTTCTCTTTTTAGTTTTTATTTTCCTTTTCATTCCTGAGGTGATTAATTTCTTTATCTAAGCCCTCTTTTGCTGTGTTTTCTTTTTACCTTTCTTGTGTTACTTTTATCTGGGATGTTTGCAAAGCAATTTGTTCAAATCTGGCTTTCTTTCAGGAATGTATAATAGTCCTCTTTTTTATTGGATGATCATCTTTTGTCCATTGCTGGTTAGGTTTGGGTTTACAGGACTTGTCATCTTAGAGTGTATCTTTTGATTTATTATATTATTATTATTATTAATTTTGTTAAATATTTCCCAATTACATGTAAAAATTTTAAGAATCATTTAAATTTTTTGAGTTCCAAATTATTTCCCTCCCTTGCACACTCCTTGAGAAGGTAAGAAATTTAATATCTATTATACATGCAAAAGCATGAAAAACATTTCCATATTAGCCATGTTGGAAAAGAAAACACAAACAGAATGAAACAACAAAAGTAAAGAAAAATTTAAAAGTATGATTTAATTTGTATTCAGAGTTAATCAATTCTCTTTCTGGAGGTGGATAGCATTCTCCATCATGGGTCTTTTAGAATTGTTTTGGATCATTGTCTTAATCAGAGATCAAAGTCTTTCCCAGTTGATATCCATACAATGTTGCTTTTGCTGTATACATTGTTTTCCTGGTTTTTCTCATTTTATTTTACGTGAAATCATATAATTTTTCCTTGGGGTAATTCTTGATCTCCTTTTCCCTCTAGAATAAGTGATTCAATTACATTCTACTTTTTCTGGTGGGTAGAGAGCAGGCTCATATTATTTAAGTTTCTTTTCCTTCATATTTCAGTATTTTTCTCCTGGTTGCTTGCAGAATTTGCTGTGTATCATTGGATTCTTAAATTTGGCCATTAAGTACCTTGGAGTTTGTAGCATGGGATTTTTATTTTTCTCAAGGAAATCTATGGATTCTTTCAAATGACATTTTGTTTTCTGTGTTCAGAAGATCTGGGCTTTTTATATTATGGGATCAATATGTTATACAGAGATCATGTTTTCTTTGCATGTTATTGCGTCTCTTCTTCCAGATTGTCTTTGGTGTTCAGTCATTTTACAGTTGTGTCTCACTCTCTGTGACCTCATTTGGGGTTTTCTTGGCAAAATGGTTTGCCATTTCCTTCTATAGCTCATTTTATAGGTGAGTAAACTGAAGCAAACAGGTTAAGTCACTTGCTCAGGGTGACAGAGCCAGCAAGTATCTGAGGCCAGATTTGAACTCAGGAAGATGAGCCTTCCTAACTCCAGGCCCTGTGCTCTATGCATTGCACAACTTAGCTGCCCAGATTGTCCTTCACTTCTATGTGTATTTGTACCCCCAATCAATGTTTTTTTTTCTTTTGTTTCTTTAGTGTGTTTTGCCTTAATGCGTTCAAGCTTTTCCCTTCTGTCAATGAATTGTTTATGCTTTATGGGCCATAAATTCTGCTTTCAAAATTCATACTTCTCTTTCAAACCATTCAGTAATATCCCATTGTGGTTTCATGATCCCTTGAGAAATCACAGGTTCCTTTACCTCATCAGGTGTTGATTTCTTTTTCTTTGTCTTGTAATATTTATTCTTAGAAGTCTGAACTAACTTAGCTGATTTAGTTGGTTTAGAAGCTCTATTTTCTTCTTCTTTCTATATCTTTCCTGTTGGTTTATCCACTTATTCTCAAGATCTTTTCATGCATTTTATTCCTTCTGAGACCTTTGGTAATTTCAGTCTTTTTCTCCCTTATTTTCCTCCTATTGTCAGATTCTACCTCTTTCCTCTTTGATGTTCATCACCTAGGGGCTAGACCTCAAACTGTCTTGCTTCCTCCCACATTGGGTAATTCATCATTTACCAACCTCAGCCTTTGTCCCAAGTGACTTCTAGGGGAACCGAACTAGCAGGAGCTTGGTTTTGAATCTTTTCCTTTAGGCTAAATGGACTACCACACATGCTAAAAGCCTTCCTGTTCCCTCTGTTCCTTAATTCTCTGGCTGAATTCTGTTGTAGCACAGAGAGCTGCCACGCCAGTCTCAGCAGAAATAGGCTTCTGCTGTTTGATTTCTTATGGAGATTGGACTGATATGAGTGTGCGTGTGCCTGTGCATATGTGTTTGTATGTGTTTGTGTGTATGAGACAGAGACAGACAGACAGAGAGACAGAGACAGAAACAGAGAGACAGAGTCAGAGATAGAGACAGAGAGAGTGGAATTCCATTGTATGTCTGTAGGTAGTCTTGGGCAGACCTTACAGAATGTGATGGCTGGTAGAGTATGAGGTACTAAATGATCAAATTAAGGGTTAAGAATTAGTCTTCTTGCTTTTGGACTTCCAGGAGCCAAGACAGCAGAGAAAGAAGTAATTGCCCAAACTCTCCCATATTCAAATACAAACTACCATAAAATAGTGCCCCAAAACAAATCCTAGAATAGCAGAACTGGCAAAAAGAAGGGGTGAAGCCATCTTTGAGCCTGAAAAATTGGAAGGTCTGTCTCACTCAGGTAAAAGGGCAGTACAGTCCAGGACAGGAAGCATCCCAGCAAGCCAGCATCACGTTCCACCTCAGCAAACCAGTGGTAGATTTTGAGTCCCAGTGTGGTAGAACATGCAAATGCAAATGCCAATGCCAGAACCCCCCGTGTGCTGCAGCATAGCTGGGGAAAAGGCAGACTCCATCTCTGAGAACTATCACGTGCTTCAGCATAGCCCTAGGCAAAGAGGCAAGCTCCAGCAGACAGATTGCAAGTGCTTCAATGTAGCTCTGGGGAAATGGAGAAACACCTACCAGGTCTCAGTACATGCCAGACATCAATGCTAGGACTCCAGCTCAGCACCAGGTAAGCTGCCAGACACATAAGGCCTACAGCAGTGCCAGCTACCCACAACCTCTCTCTCTCAGCACAGCACCAGATGTAAGGGTTCCCAAAGGCCTCAGGGAAGCATCAGTGCAGCACCAGGTAAACAGCCAGTACCTGCAGCCCGTGGCACAAGAAACCTGAGACAGTGCTCCTTCCATCCCAGGAACAGAACTCAAATTTAAAAGAAAGGAAGAAAAATAAAAAAGATGAACAAAAAACAACAAAAAAATCTGACTATAGAAAGTTAATATGGTGACAGGAAAGATTAAGACACAAACTCAGAAGAGGACAACGATGTCAAAACACCTATTAGCAAAACCCTAAGTAAAAATGGGTAGGGATCTCAAGCCCAGAAAAAAATCATGGAAGAGCTCAAAAAGGAGCTTAAAAATTATATAAGAGAGGTAGAAGAAAAATTGGGAAAAGAAATGAGAGTGATGCAAGAGAATTATGAAAAAGGAATCAACAGCTTGAAAAAAGAAAACAACTGCTTAAAAAGTACATTTTTGCAAATTGGAAAAGAAGAAACAACAATCCACTGAAGAAAACAACTCCATCAAGAGTAAAATTGGCCAAATGTTAAAGAAAGTACAAAAGCTAATTGAGGAAAACAACTACTTAAAAGTTAGAATTGTGAAGGTAGAATCTAATGACTCTATGAGACATCAAGAATCAATCAAATTTAGAAGAATGAAAAAGTGGAAGAAAATATAAAATACCTCCTGAAAACAACTGACCTAGAAAATAAACCCATGAGATACAGTATCAGAATTGTTGGACTACCTGAAAGCCATAATCAAAAAGGGAACTGTATCTTTCAAGAAATTATGAAGGAAAACTTCCCTGATATACTGGAAACACGGGGCAAAACAGGCATTGAAAGGATACACTGATCACTTCAGGAAACAGATCATAAAATAAAAACTCCAAAGAACATTATAGACAAATTTCAGAATTATCAGGTCAAGGAAAAAAAATATTACAAGTAGCCAGAAAGAAATAATTCAAATATCAGGGGGCCACAATCAGCATTACACAAGACTTGGCAACGGCAACACTAAATGATCAGAGGTGACAGAAAATGATATTCTGGAGTGCAAAGGAGCTAGGATTACAAACAAGAATCACTTATGTGCTAAATTAAGCATAATACCTCAAGGGAAAAAATGCTCATTCAATGAAATAGAAGAATTTCTATATTTCATAACGATATGACAAGAACTCAATCAAAACTTTGTTCTCTAATATCAAGACCCAAGAGAAGCATAAACAGGTAAAAAAGGAAAAGAAAATATAAGGGTTTCAATAGAGCTAAATTGTTTACATCTCTAAGTGGGAAGTTGATACTTTTAATTCTGAAAAATTGTATCACTGGTAGCACAGCTAGAAGGATATAAATAGACATAGGATATGGATATAAGGTGAATTTGAGGGAATGACATAAAATAATTAAAGGATGAGAAAGAGGAGTACACTGGGTGCAGAAGGGAGAGAGAGGTAGAATGGGGTAAGTTGTTTCACATAAAGAGGCATGAAAGACTTATTACAGTGGAGGAGAAGATGGGAGGGTAGTCTATGGGCATTCCTTGAATCTTACTTTTATCAGAATTAGATCAAAGAAGGAGTAATATACACAATCAGTTGATTATTATTATCTTATCTGACAGGGAAATAGGATGGAAGGAGGTTAAATAACAGGGGGTGTGGGGACTGACAGAATGGAGGGCAGATCAAGAGAGTTGGTAAACAGAAGCAAACACTGCTGAGGAGGGAATGGGTGATAGCAGAGAGAGGACAAACAGGAGGAAGAATAGGACAGAGGGAAATACACAGGTAGTAATCATAACTCTGAATGTGATGAACTCTTCCCATAAAACAGAAGTAGATAGTAGCATGGATCAAAAACCAGAATCAGTAGTCAACAACCATAGGAACCTCGTGTTTGAAAAACCCAAAGACCCCAGCTTTTTGGGATGAGAACTCACAATTCGACAACAACTGCCAGGAAAACTGGAAAACCATAGGACACAAATGAAGTATAGACCAATATTTCATGCAATGTACCAAAATAAGGTCAAAATGGGTGTGTGATTTAGGTAGAAAGGGTGAGAACATAAGCAAATTAGAAGAGCAAGAACTAGTCTACTGGTTAGATCTATGGGGAAATGAAGAATTCATGACCACACAAGAGATTGAGAACATTATGAAATGTAAAATAGATAATTTTGATTTTATTAATTTAAAAAGCTTTTGTACAAATAAATCCAATAAAACTAAGATTAGAATGAAAACAGAAAGCTAGGAAACATTCTTTATAACATATGTCTCTAATAAAAGACTAATTTCTCAAGTATATAGAGAACTGAGTCAACTTTATAAGAATACAAGCCATTCCCCAATTGAAAAATGATCAAATTATATGAAGAGTCAGTTTTCAGATGAAGAAATCAATGCTATCTATAGGCATATTGTGCTCCACATCACTGAGGAACAGAGAAATGCAAATTAAAACATCTCCTCAGAAATGTTTTTACCAACCTCATGACTATCAAATTGGCCAAGATGACAAAAAAGGAAAATGATATATGCTAGAGAGTACGTGGGAAAATTGGGACACTGATGCGCTGTTGGTGGAATTGTGAACTGATACACTTATTCTGGAGAGCAATTTGGATCTATATCCAATGGCTAACCAAACTGTGCATACCCTTGGATCTTGTAATACTACTACTAGGTCTGTATCCCAAAGAGATCCTAAAAAAGGGAAAAGGACCTACGTGTGCAAAAAAATATTTATAGTAGCACTCTTTGCATTGGCAAAATATTGTAAATTGAGGGGCTGCCCATCAAGTGGGGAATGGCTGAATAAGCTGTGGTATATGAATGTAATGTAACAGTATTGTGCAATAAGAAATGATAAACAGGAAGATTTCAGAAAAACTTGGAAAGACTTGCAGAACCAGAAAAATATTGTATCTAGTATCAGCAACATTGTGTTATGATCAACAATGAATAACTCAGCTCTTCTCAGCAATATAATGATCCAAGACAAGTACAAAGGACTTATGAAAGAAAATGCTATTCACATCCAGATAAAGAACTGATGGACCCTGAATGCAGACCAAACATACTTTTTTCCTTTATTTTTTTTTTTACTTTTGATCTGTTTCTTCTTTTGTAACTGTGACTAATATGGAAATGTGTTTAACGTGATAGCACATGTATAACCTCTATCAACTTCCTACCATTTTTGCAAGGGTAGAGGAGAGGGAGGGAGGGATAAATTTGGAACCCAAAATCTTGTAAAAATAATTGCTAAAATTTGTCTTGACACAGAATTGGGAAAAAATTAAATGATAAAAATTTTAAAAATAATTATTCTTAAAAAAAGAAAAAAAACAGACTTTTTCGCTGTTACTTCATTAGGTCATTACATTGTTAGGGTTCTTGATGAGACCATAGAGACAGCTAAGATTGTTTTATCTTTTGCATATCATTCCTGTTTTGGAGATGTCTGAGTGGTCATGAGGATTGGAGAAGAGTTTGTCACGTCACCAATATGTTTGCCATGTCATCAGAAAGTCCTGAATGCTTATTACGTATAAAAATCATTTATATTGCTTTTCTAGAGGCTAGACTCCAGTAATGTTAACTATAGAGGAAAAGGAATTATTAACCAGAAGTTCATAACAGTCTTTAAAAATATTTTGATAACTGTATTTTGACATAATTGATTTCCTCTATAATCCTATATATTTTATTCTCTTCATTTAAAAATGTTATTTTTAGAAGGGGTCCATAATGCTCACCAGACTGCCAAAAAAGTCCATAACACAAAAAATCTTAAGAGTACCTTATCTAGTTTCTATCCCAGGATGATGAAATAAGAAAAAAAAAATAAGAAAAGTAGGTTAAATAGCTATATAGCACTGTGAACAATTGAATGACCTACAAGTCCTCATTTAGAACCGATTTACCCTTATGTTACTCATTTTATAAACAATCTTGATCATCTGGCTCCTTAGCTCATATCAATTTAGAATCACAATATTAGAAAAGGGAAAGGGGTAGAAGGGAAAGAAAATGATATGCTAAATGATAAATTTATCCTGACTGTCAAACAAGAGGCAGAATGACTATAAAAGGCAGAAACAGGAATCTGGAACACAACAATCTGGGATGTAAATATAAGGACAAATAGCTTAGCGCCCCCTGCCCCCGTCAATAGCCCCTAAACGTTTAAAGCAAGTATAATAATGTTCTTAATAATTACCCTGAGTTCTAAAAAGGCTAAATTGCACTCAATATACCCCATTTAAGAAGATTTCTCAAAATAGTTTACATTAAGTTTGGGTGCTTAAATGCGTAAACTTAGGTTACCAGGAAATTAATGTAGGAAGAGTACCTTATAATTTCAGCTAAATGCTGAGCTTTCCATCTTCATCTGTTTTACAAATATTTAATTCCTGCATGCTGCCTGTGAGTCATAGGAAAAATGTGCCTAAAATGCCTGGTTGGATATAAAGTTTGTAAATGCTGCTCCTAGCTCTTTGGTTGTTCAGTTGTTTCAGTCCTGTCTAAATCTTGGTGACCCCATTTGCAGTTTTCTTGGCAGAGATACTGGAGTGGTTTGCCATTTCTTTCTTCAGCTCATTTTATTGATGAGGAAACTAAGGCAAACAAAGTTAAGTGACTTGTCCAAGGCCATATAGTTAGTAAGTGTCTCAGGCCAGTTTTGAAGTTTGGTTTTTTTGACTAATGGCCTGGTGCTCTCTCCACTGGGCCACTTAGCTTCTCCTAGCTCTATGCCCCAACCCCTGACTTAAAATTATAGAACATGGGACCTAGGAAGGATCATAGTGATTATCTAGTTCAGCACCTTAATTATACAGATGAAAAAGTTTAAAATCAGAGAGGTTAAATGATAAAGTCGTGTGGCTAAGCATTGACAGCCCTGGGACTTCACGTCTCTTAACCAGTAGTGTAGTACATAGTCTTTCTGCTCTCTTACTATGAGAACTCTTTTGAAATACCATCACAGGCAAGATACTCAAATGACCTACTCAGTTTTTCTTTCTAAAAGCAGTCAGGAGTTTCTTGAAAAATCTTAATTAGTAATGGCAGATAAGATAATAACAGTAATAGAAAGCCACTAATAGATGTGGCAAATGGTTTATCCAGTGCTGTAAACTTTGAATTCTATGACTGTAAAACTTTATAAAATTCTGGAAGTCAGGTAAAATAATTGAGGATTTTAAGGCTGGGTGGGATGAGAAGGATCATTTAGTAAAAGCCATGTATTTTACAGATGGAGACAGTGAAGCTCAGATAATAATAGTAAGGCAGAGTGGTTACATCTACTAACAACCTCCATACCACATCAAAAGAGATTCAAGTGCCTAGGAAAGATGCATGATTTAACTTCCTTGAGCCTCAGTTTCTTTCTTGGTAATAGGGCAAGAATAATACCTACAGAACCATGCAGAGTTTTGTGGAGCTCAAATGAGAAAATGTATGTAAAGGCTTCTCAGACTTCAAGGGGATATTTGTGGCCACTATTATTAAGCCCTGATTCACAGAGCTGCTGACTCTTCTGAAGAAGAGAGCCAAGTGCTTCTGAAAACCCACAATAACATGACATTTTAAGCTCTGGAGAAAATCTTCACTGTGCTTTACTGCTCCAAGGACATTGGATTTGGATCTATGCCCTGCCGCAAAGTGATCCAGGGACCTGGGCCTTCCTTCTGTTCTGCACATAAGATACTCCATCTCCCAACTCTGGGCATTTTCATTGGCTACATTCCATGCCCAACATATTAAGGATAAATTGAGAAATAATATGGCATTGTGGATAGTCCAGTGGAATTGGAGTCAGGAATATCTGGGTTCAAATCTTCCTCCAGAAACTACCTATGTGACCCTGGGCCAGTCATTAATCTCTCTGTACCTTTTTTTTTCATCTGAAAAACCAGAGGGCTGGACCTTATGACCTCTAAGACCCCTTCCAGTTTTAAACCATCATCCTATGAAGAAATGTACATGAAATTATTTGAATTCTTTGGGACCATCTGTATGGTTTTAATGATAATTTGAGGAAACAATCAATTTTAAGTAGAGGGTGACATTGCTTGCTGGAAGAGAAAGTTTTCCTAAAAGGCGATGGTCATGTTCCCATGGCACAATTCTCGTTGACAATTGCACTGAAAATCCCAAGTTGAGGGACAATTTGGGTTGTGTTTGGTATGTGAACTATGCATATCCACATAATATTATAAATTATTTCAATGGAAATGAATATATACAAATTCTTACTTTTATAAACTTTAAACAATAGAGAAAGCTAGGTAAAAATAATGTTTTGTTAATGTTGAGAGATGAAAATTCTCTCTATACCAACTCTGGGGCTCCCTCTTAGAACTTCATTTTGTTTTGAGGGCTAACATCACTTCACTGGAGCTGGTAATTTGTCTCTGTACCCATAATGCAATTTATTGCAGAAACTGTAAAGAGTAAAGGGAAGCTTATCTGGGGGAAGTTGCAGTGGGACTGTTGTAATCAGCTACCCTGCCCCTATGCTGATACAGCAAAAACCAAGCACCTTCTATTTTGGACTTTGCACCTGGCTGGCCCACTAGCTGAAGAGACCTAGAGGAATGGTCTGAGCTTCCTGATACTGTGTAAACTGGTCCTGTTGCAGCCTCATACAACCTTGATCTCATTACCACATGGGGTTGAATCATGTGGAGGCATTCACCAAGAAAATTGGGAAATAATTTTAAACTCCATTGAAGTGCATTGAATTAGAATAACTTTCTGGAGGCCCTCATGGGATAAATAGTTAATGTTTTGCCAAAAAGCAATGAAAACTGCCCTTAGGGAGAAGTGCATTTGATTAAAGAGTTCTCTTGTGCCAAGATCCAAATTGAGGTCAAAGAAAAGTAACTCTCAACCATTATTTTGATTTCTGTACTTCTCCCTGTTTTACTTCTCCCTCTACCCCACCTCCCTGAAGGTCCTTGCATGAATAGAGGGAAGAAAATAACTTTAGGATGGTCTAGAAAGCTGCATTAAAAGTCTGGAGCCAGGATAGTATTTGACTTTGCTACGAAACTAGGCTCAAATCTTGAATAATTCAATGTTTTTTTCCTTGTATGTAAACTGGAACCAAATAATGAAATATATACAACAAAATCATATCATATTTAAATCTGTTTCTGACCTAAAAAGCATAGAATATAAGCAAAGATAAGGACAGCCAACCGGACCAACACTGAGAGCTAGAAATCAGTAGTGTTATTGTCAAATGAACAGTGCATATGAGTGTGTTTGTGTGTGAATGCGTATGTATACATATACACATACATAATATATATATCTCTTTCTATAGATCTACGTATAGATATATAAAATTTCAACATTTATGACCTAAAGATTAAAGGATTTTCTATGTTGGTTATTGGATAGTATATAATCACATGTCTCAAGATTTTATGTGTTTTAGGTAATTCAAGAAGAATTTCTCAAATGTTTACAGTGTCCAGATATTGTGCTAAATACTGGGGCTAAAAAGAAGGAAAAAAATAGTCCCTTTCCTTAAGAAAATCACATTCTAATGGGAGAGACAGCATGCAAATTACTAGGTGTGTATAAATTAGTTTAAAAATATCTATCTACCCATCAATTAATGAACATTTAATATAGTACCTAATCTATGGCAGGCACTGTGTTGGGTGCCAGGGTCACAAAGAAAAAAAAGTGAAACAATGGAGCTTACACTTTATCTTTAGTAACTATGTGCATGTTAAGTGTATGTATATATGTGTATATATATATACACACATATGCACATATATATGTATATATAAATATATTTATGTATATGTGTATATATGTATATATATATATATATGTATGTATGTGTGTGCGTCTGTGTACACATACACGATGAATACAAGAACATGAGAAAATAAGGAAACCGGTAGCTAGGGGGATCAAAGAGGGACTCAGAGTGGAAGTCAGCCTTGAGTTGGATTTTGAAGGTTTGAGATTTTAGGAGACAGTGGTGAGAAGTACATTCCAGACAGGGGATATGGAAATGCAAATGGAATGGTACCCAAGTTCACTAATTTGGTCAGCAATAGATTTGTATGCAATAATCTGGAAAGTAAACTTGGAGTCAGATAGTGAAAGCCTTATAAATGACAATCGGAACAGTTTATACTGAAGCCCAGAAACAATAGAGAATCCTTGGATCATCCTTAGCAGGGATATGACAGGGTCAGACCTGCTAATTCTGAATAGCAGTTTGGAAGCCTTGGGAAAGACTATTTAAAGGGATATGTCAATAGTCCAGGCAAAAGGTGATGAGGACTTGACTCAGGGTGTTGGCTGAGTAGAATGAAGGAGATAGAAGAAATATAGAGTATTAGAAGCAGAACATTGATGATGTTTCAAGAAAGGAGACAGATCAACATGGAGGAATATATTAATGTTACTTTTAATCAAGACATTAATAATAAAATGAAAAAGATTCTCCTTCCATCTGCCCCTTCATACCTCTACCTATGTACATGGTATGTTTGAGACTTGTCATGAGCCATATTATCACCTTGGGAACCTAGATTGTTCTTCCCTGAGGCAGGCTACACGTAGAATATTTGAAGCAAACCAGTGGAAGAGAACATTGCTCTGAAATACTATTTCTGATGGATTAATAGACCACCTTTCTAAGCTTATGAAATAATTCTTCTTTCTAAGCACCTACTTTGAAGGGTTCTTCTGCAGATCAAACGAGATAATATTTGTAAAAGCACTTAGCAGAGTACCTGTCACATAGTAGCCTCTATAAATGCTTATAACCTTTCCTTTCTCTTCTAAGTCTCTAAATTTGAATTTCCCTATCTTCCCCACCTTTCTCCTACCAATCTTTTTTTTCTCAAAAATTCTAATCTTTTTTTCTGAAGGGGTTTCCTGGGGTTAAATAGATAACTTCCTTATGTATCTTACATAGGTTTTAGAAACTGAATGAAAACTTTCTTAGGGAACCCTTCAATCAAGGACTTATTAAGCATTTGTGTGCAAAGCACACAAATTTATTATAAAATAAATACAGAATTGTTTGGAGAGGAAGGTTAAATATATATCCAAGATCCTTCCACCCTAGTTTTGAGTGGCATTGTATTATTTTACACATCAGTATAAACAAATGTGATAATGGATTTTTAGGCATTCAAAAGTAGTCTTCCTTAAAATATTCATTGAGCATCTACTATGTACTTTGACAGGAAAATTAATTATAAATACATATCAGAGAGGAGAATAGCAGTTGCATTTGTAATGATAAGATCTTATTTATACAGATAGATGATTAGCTGTATAAACTTCAGCACCTTCCTAGATTTTTTTAGCTTTTTTTTAAGGGAAAAAGTTTCTGTTCCTTTTGTTTCTCTGAATTTCATTATTATTTTTACTGAAAATTTGCTCATGTTGAGAATTTGCATTAATTTTTGTATTTGTATAGTATTTCTTCTTTTAATTAATTGATACCCATTTTATATGAGTCATTTCCAAGTAAAGCCCAGCAGTACCAACATTAACTTCTAAAACAGCTAAACACCTAAACAAAAAAGCAAAGTTTCAGAATTATAGCAAAAATTACTGTAAAGGCAATATTTTCTCCTTTTTATATCTTCCTTCCTTCCCTCCTCCTCCCTATACACATCTCTAGTGAGAGGAGGGAGTTACTGGTCCTTCATCTGTTCTCTGGAACCAAGAGTGACCATGAACATAAATCAGCATTCATTTCACTTGCCTTATTGGAGTCATTGTATAAATTGTTTTCTCTGGCTCCATTTATTTCACTCTGTATCTATTCATAGAAGTCTTTCCATGCTTCTCTGAAGTTGCTATTTTAATAATTTCTTATGGTACAATAGTATTCCACTATGTTCCTCTGCTGTGGTTTATTCAAACAGTTTACAAAGCGATGGGCACTCAGTTTGTTTCTAGTTCCTTGTAGCCTTATTTCAAGCAAAATAACTTTAGGTCACATCTCCTCTAGGCTTCATGGTTCTTTATTATGTCCCTCTGGACAATGCCTGTCTACAGTAGTCCTACTGGACTCAAAATAATCTCATGCTTTAAGCAATTGCAGAGATAGGAAACAGAGAAAATTGAAAAACTGGTTTATACCACATCTCTCAAACTCCCATTGACTTCTATGGAAGCTATGGATAATTTTCTCTGGCTAGAATTGAACTCTATTTGATTTATTATCTGGCAGCCCTTACGTCTAAATTTGAAATAGAGAGTCAAAATGTCCACAGTGTATGGTTTCCTGGGTAAGAGAGATTTTCAATCACAGACAAAGCACTTCTTGAGCATATAATTCATTCTTACCCTTTGCTTGGTATGCCCCATTGGCGTGGTTGGCAAAATTACTTTTATTTGCATGTTTGGTGATGTAACTATTTCATCACTTCTTATATAAGAACTACTTTGAAGCAATGAGTATACATTTCTGTTTGGCATATAATACTAAACAAACAGAATATTTGAAACAAAAGACTTTAGTAGTTGTTGAGAGGCAATGTGAGAAGATGTGGAATCAGAATTAATTTTATTAATGCTGTCATTTATTTGATGCTTGACCTTAATAGAAGTTCTTAACTTTTTAATTTTTTAAAATTGTTTTAATATCTATAGATAAAGAGAAATGTTCACTGAAATGTCCTCCTTTTGCATTGTAATGTGGAAGTGACCCTGATATCTCAAAATCTGAGAGAGTAGAGTGTAATGAATGGAAGGGTACTCAGAGTTGAAAAGTCTTGAGTAATGTTTCAGCAATGAATTTTGTATCTATTATCTGAAGACCAGTCTGAATGGGTTCAAAACACTTCATTGTTCACCATGTGATGAGCTTTTTTCTCATAATTCAAGATGACCTTTTATATAGGTATGAAAAGGCTATGATCTGTGTCAGTAAAGAGAATGCCCCTATTGAGAAAATCATAGCAGTTTCATCATACTCAACTATATTGCAATACCTGCCACTTAGTCATTTTATAAGGCTATTATGGAGGAAAAGGATATTGTGAACTTTTTTTTCATTATTTTGAAATCGAAATTTTAGGTACAACAATCAGAGAAATCAATTAGCAAATATTTATTGAGCATTTACCATGTCTAAAAGCATCATGACATAGTAGGTAGGGTATAGAACATGGAGACAGGAAGGTCTGTGTTCAAATCAGGCAGACACTAGCTTTGTGTAACTGAAAAAGTCACTTAACTAATCTGTGACTCACTTGCCTTATCTGTATAATGATAGGTTTGCACTTACTGGCTTCTAAATTCCCTCCCAACTCTCAATTTATGATCCCAAGGCACTGTGGGAAATACAGGGAAGTGTAGTTTTTGCCCACTACTTTCAAGCTTATAATCTAATTGGAAAGACAAGACAAATACATGAAAAGTCCAATAACATAAAAAAAACAAGAGTACAAGGGAGCAATTGAAGAGAAGTCACAGTATAGCATGTGATTTATCACCCAAATAATTGGACAAACAGTAATTGCTTGGGGGAGTTCAGATAAAGGGAAAGATCATTTCAGGTAATGGTGGCTAGTGGGGCAGAGGAATTGTACATTAGATCACATTCTTGTAGTTATTGACACTACTTGCAACATGATTGCCTGCCAGAATTCTATTGTGTTGCATTTAAACCTTCAGAACTTGAGAAGGGAAAATTCAGTACTGTGAAATGCTCAGAGGTTCTTTCAAGGAAAGTGTTCTTACTATTCAAATAATTATTGCTGGCATACCTGCAGGAACTAATAAAATTGGGCTTATCTCCATTCCCATGCTTGGATCTCTGACAGGGAGGAATTTGTCAGGGGAATTGATCCCATTGATTTGAAAACATTCAACTGCCCTCTTCCAAATCTCCTTGAAAGCCAAGTTATAAAAACAGCTAAATTATTATTTTCCATTTCTTCATTAGTGCTGCTTTCTAAATTGATTCATAAGGCAATTTTTATGTTCTTTATCTGAGTCAGTATTAAAAAGTTCTACTTTCCCAGTTAATTCTTGTCTCTGTTTGCTTCTTAAGTTTATGCACAGCTTGGATCTATTAAATCTCCTGTTTCTTTCCCTTGTGAGTTGGGCGCAAACTTGTCATGATTCAATGAGCCCATAAAGAAACTTTTAATTACTTTTTCTTATTTTTTTCTTTTCTGAGATATTATATGATGTGGAGGGTTTTTTCCACCTTCTTCTTCTCTTGAAGCAACTGGCTAGCATAAGCTTTCTTTATCTGGGCCACATATTTCATTCAATTGTAATAGTGTCTATGGATGTGGACCTCTGTGCATCATTTAAGATCTCATGTAAATTTCACTGCAGCTGCAGCTGCAGCTTAAACAGCACAGAAGCATCCCCTGAGTTTCAAAGTCCACTGAATGTGGAAGGTCAATCATTGTCTGTTCCTGGCACTGCAGAAGGGAAAGCTGACTTTTTATTCCCTACTTTGCTTCTCTCATGATGCGACCTGACAAAAATTACTTCAGTTTTCAATGTGAAAAGGTCCTCCTCAGGTATTTCTTGATTAAAAGTAGATTGAACTTTTACCTTAGTGAAAGGAGCCTAGTAGGGTTTAATATAGAAAATGTAATATGAGGTCATGGAAAGAAATGGCATATGTTGGCAAAATATGTATATATGCTGTGTATCTCTGTGCACATGTTTTTACACTGAGTATGATCTCATTTGTAAGTTTTGAGTCTATTCAGATAAAGATCACATGTTGATAAACACTACCAAAGCCTTATTATTAATTGCTACAGCAATCCTCCCAACCTCTCAATGAAGTAGGCAGCAAAAATCATCATTCCATATTTAAGCATCTAAAGCATGAAAATTTCAAGAAATTGTGTTTGTCATTTAGAAAATCAGGATCAGAGCCACATCTATCAACATGATGGGTTCTTGATCTGGGGTCTATAAATTTGTTTTTTTTTATTTTAAACTTTTAAAAATATTTTATTTAATATTCTCCAATTATATGTAAACATTTTTTTCTCAATTTTATTTTATTTTTAAATTTAGATTTATTTATTTAACATTTTTAGTTTTCAGCATTGATTTAAATTTGTAATTCAAAATATGTAAACATTTTTAAGAGAAAGAAAGAGAAAGAGAGAGGAAAAGAGAGAGACAGACATAGAGACAGAAAAAGAACGAAAGAGAGAGAGAGAAAGAGGGAGGAAGAGAGAGAGAGAGAGAGAGAGACAGAGGGAGGGAGAGAGAGAGACAGAGAGGAATAGGAATAGAGGCAGAGACAAAGAGAGCACTATGGTATAAGGGTTTGGAGGCTGAACTTAGAATCAATGACATTGGTTCATATTTGGCTTCTGACACATATTAGCTGTGCTCCAATCTTTCATATGGCCGCTAATGTCACATTAAAAATTTCCTGTTGGACATTTCAAACTATATATTACATAGGCATCTCAAAGGCAGCATGTCCAAAACAGGATTCATTTATCTTTTATCCTGAAACCACCCTCTTCTAAACTTCCCTATTACTGTGGGCTTTACAATCCTTGCAATCACCTAGGTTTGAAATGTTCGTGTTGTCTTCAACTCATCACTTTCCTATTACTGTGGGCTTTACAATCCTTGCAATCACCTAGGTTTGAAATGTTCGTGTTGTCTTCAACTCATCACTTTCCCTCACACATACCAACCCATTGTCAAGTACTGTCATTTTTATCTTTCTGATACCTCTTATATGTGCCTTTCTGTGTACTTACTGATGAACAGGATAGTTTCAGAAAAAAAAAAAAACTTATGTAGACTTATAGGAACTGATGCAAAGGGAAATGAGCAGAACTAGGAGAAGACTATGATAGTAACAGCAATATTATAACCATGATCACCTGTGAAAGACTTTGATCAAAGCAATTATCCATGATAATTCCAAAGAACTCATGATGAAAAATGATATCCACCCCCAGAAAGAGAGCAGAGGAGCTCTGAGCGAAGATTAAAGCATATTTTTTCACTTTACTTTTCAACATGGCTAATATAGAAATATATTTTACATGATTTCACATATATAATGGGTATCACATTGCTTGCCCTTTCAATGACTTGGGGATGGACTTGAGGAAGGGAAAGAATTTGGAACTCAAAACATTTTTTAAAATGTGTCTAAAAATTAAAGTAAAACATTTGTTAGTGCATAGTACATTTTTTTTTTTGCAAAAGTTCCATTTGCTGCTGAGAAAGATATATTTTCTTTAGCAGTCTCCTTTAGAGGAAGCCATAAGTCTTTTAGTCCTCATTTCCCCAGAAATTTATTTAATTCTCTACTTTTCCTTTTGACTATTTTTCTGTTTGACATCCCAGAGTAAAAGACGGACATTGAGATCTTTATGTGTTCTTGTCTTATTATGGTTAAGTTATTTTTTCCTTATAAATTTGGATATTGGGGCATTTAGAATATATAGGCTTGGTATTGATATTGTTTTGTTGTCTCTGGTTCCTATTGGTGTAAGATGGTTTCCTTGTTTGTCCCTTTTTATATTTCGAATGTTTGTTTTTGCTTTGTTTAATAGTATGAGTCTAGCAGCTGCTTTTTTTGGATGCGCCTGATGGAAAGTTTTTTTCTAGTCCATTAAAAAATAAGAACATCTAAGAAATTTGCTTCATGTTTTCCTGAAAATATTAAGGCCTTTTACCAAAAGCTCCCTCTTTTCTCTTTCTCCTCATCTCATACCTCCCAGTTGATTCCTCCTACTGTCTCCTCCTTTACCCCTATATAATATGAAAAAGTGGCCTTTCTCCTTGTCAAGGAAATTCCCTTTACCTGCCCATGTGATACCATTCCACTAATTTTTCATTTATTGTCCATTTCTGGTGTGTTAGCTGCTTCTCTACTGTCTATAAACATATCCACTTCTTCCCCTATTCTCAAAAAGTCTTAACTTGAACAATCCATCTCCAATACCGATTATCATATATCTCTTTTCTTTTTTGTCACTAAGCTCTTTGACAAAGTCATCTACAGTCAATGCTTCTTGCACTTTCTTCCTAACTTGCTAAAATCTGACTTCCGACTTGATCATTTAAGCATAATTGCACTCTCCAAAGTTACCAATGATCTTTTAGTTGTCAAATCAAATGACCTTTTTTCAATCCTTATCTTTTGTGACCTCTCTGCAATCTTTGACATAAATCAACATCATTTTGATAATCTCCTTTGTCTAGATTTCCGTAATTATACTCTGACTTGGTTCTGTCTAATCACTCCATCTCAGTGTTTTTTGCTGGATTTTCATCCAGGTCATGCATGCTAATAGTTAGTGTCCACTAGGGTTGTATCTTGGGTCTTTTTCTCTTTTCCATTTATATTATTTTACTTGGTGATCTCATCAGGTCCTATGGATTCAATTATCATTCCTATGCTCAGGGTTTTCAAATCTATTTATATAGTCCTATCCACTTTGCTGAACTCTAGTCCCATATCTTCAACTATATATTTGACATCTCAAACTAGATAATGTGCAGACATTTGAAACACAACATGTCTAAAACTGAACACACTATCTTTTCTGAAACATCTTTCCCCTTTTACAATTTTTCCTATTGCTGTGGTGGGCACCACTCTACTTTGGTCACCCAGGCTCTCAACCTAGATATTATCCTTAATTCCAAACTTTCTCTCGCCATTTGTATCCAATTGATTAAATTATTTTTTTTAAAACAGAATTTTATTTTTTTCTAATTACATGCCAAGGCAACTTTTATATTCATTTTTACAAGATTTTGAGTTCAAAATTTTTCTCCCTCCCACTCCTTCCTTCTTCAAAAACTGGAGGCAATTTAATATAGGTTATACATGTGCTACCATGTAAAATATTTCCATATTAGTCACAGTTGTGGGAGAAGGAACAGAACAAAAGGGGAAAAATCCATGAAAACAATAAAAATAAGTGAAAAAAAGATGCATCGATCTGTATTCAGAGTCTATTGGATCATTATCTAAACTGCCTAGCAATTTTCCTTTGTGACTCTTTTGTACTTGTCTTGGATCATGTTGCTGAAAAACTGAGCCATACATAGTCATTGCACAATGTTGCTGATACTGTGTACAATGTTTTCCTGGTTCTACTCATTTCACTTTGCATCAATTTTTAACAACCTTTTTCAGGTTTTTCTGAAATCTACCTGTTCATCATTTATTCCATTACATTCGTATACCACAGTTTTTTTCAGCTTTTGCCCAATTGATGGGCATCCCCTCAATTTCCAACATTTTGCCACCACAAAAAGGGTACACAAACACCCCCATATATATATATATACACACACACATATATATATACATACATACACATATATATAGATGTACATACACACACACACACACACACACACACACACACACATATATATATATATATATATATATATACATATATACATATTTGCACATGTAGGTCCTTTTCCTTCTTTCATTATCTCTTTGAGATACTGACCTAATACTGGTGTTGCTAGATCAAAGAGTAAACATAGTTTCACTGCCCTTTGGATATAGTTCCAAATTACTTTCCAGAATGGTTGGATCAGTTCACAACTCCACCATTATATTAGTGTCCCAATTTTCCCACAACCTCTCCAACATTTATCATTTCTCTTTTTTGTCATCTTGGCCAATCTGATAGGTTTGAAATGGTATCTTAGAGTTGTTTTTCTTGCATTTCAATAATCAAAAGTGATTTAGAGTACTTCTTCATATGCCTATAGATAGTTTTGATTTCTTCATCTGAAAACTGCCTCTTCATATCCTTTGACCATTTATCAATTGGAGAATGGCCTATATTCTTATAAATTTTATTAAGTTCTGTATATATTTGAGAAATGAGGACTCTATCAGAGATATTGCTATAAAGATTATTTCCCATCTTTCTGCTTTCCTTATAACCTTGGTTGCACTGGTTTTGTTTTTACAAAATCTTTTTAATTGAATATAATCAAAATTTTCTCTTTTACATTTCATAATGCTCTATATCTCTCATTTAATCATGAATTCTTCCCTTCCCCATTGATCTGGCAGGTAGACTATTCCTTTTTCTTCTAATTTTTTACGGTGTCAACCTTTATGTCTAAATCATGCACTCATTTTGACATTATCTTGATACATGGTGTGAGATGTTGCTCTATACTTAGTTTGTGTCCTATTGTTTTCCAGTTTTCCCAGCAGTTTTTGTCAAATAATGAGTTCTTATCCCAAAAGCTGGTTTTTTTTGGGTTTATCAAACACTAGGCGGCTATGGTCATTGACAGCTGTGTCTTATGTACCTAATCTATTCCACTGATCCACCACTCTAGTTCTTAGCCAGGAACAGATAGTTTTGATGATTACTGCTTTATAATATAGTTTGAGATCTGGTATTTCTTGGTTACCTTCCTTTACATATTTTTTCATTAGTTCCCTTGATATTCTTGAACCTTTTGTTCTTCTAGATAATTTCGTTGTTACTTTTTCTAGCTCTATCAAATATTTTTTTTGATAATTTGATAGATTTATTTAAGCACAAATGTCATTTTTATTGTATTGGTTTGGCCTACTTATGAGCAATTGATATTTGTCTAATTATTTAGATCTGACTTAATTTGTGTGAAAAGTGTTTTGTAATTGTGTTCATACAGTTCCTGGGTTTGTCTTCACAGGTAGAATCTGAAGTATTTTACATTGTTTACAATTATTTTAAATGGATTTTTTATTTCTATGTTTTGCTGCTGGGTTTTGTTGGTCATATTAAAAAATGATGATTTATCTGGGTTTATCTTATATCCTGGAACTTCGCTAAAGTTGTTAATTATTTCAAGTAGTTTTTTAGTTGATTTTCTATGTTTCTCTAATTATACTATCATATCATCTGCAAAGAGTCATCGTCTTGTTTCCTAATTGCCTATTCTAATTCATTCTCTTTCTCTTCTTATTGCTCTAATTAACATTTCTAGTACTATATTGAATACCAGTGGTGATAATAGGCATCCTTGATTTACCCCTGACTGGATTGGTGTGATGCCAAGCAGTGATTAAAGACCTTTCCTACCCATTTAATAGGCCTCAGGTGGGGCCAGTTAAGGATAGCTTGATTAAAGGTTTGTCTGTAAGTAGGCCTACACTCTTTATTTACTAAGTATTAAGCCCCAGGCTTACACCCTTCAGCTGACTGGGCATGAAGCCCTTGGGCCCTAAAAAGAGTATATAAACCCAGAAGGTAGCCATTGTAAGGTCAGAATTCAGAACTCAGCCCAAGGAGGAGGAGTAAGAACTCCGAGTCAACAGAGCTGCAGAGATGGTGCAGGGTGGAGAGCGGAAACCAGAGGGCTTTAAAGAATTGAGAGGGGAGAGAACACAGGCAAGCAGACAGTTGGGATTCTGTGTGTTTACAGGGAGGCCCCAGGAAGAGGAAAGGTTACAGGATGACTTGGTTACTTGCTGTAATACTGTGTTCTAATCTCCTTGCTGTTACATTGGGGTGGACTTACTGGTTTTGGAATACAATTACTGCTATGTCAGGTTGGAATTATTGGTCTTGGAGTTTGGTCCTCTGGTGTCTAAATAAATGTTATACTTCCTCTGCCTTCTACCTAGAGAATCTCTTATACTTTGTGATTCTAAACTACACAGGTATATTCATGGTCATCTTCGAGGTCATGAATCTTGTCTTACTGATACAATTGGGAGAGTTTCTATGTTATCCCCATTACAGATGAGGCTTTAGATAGATGCTGCTTATCATTTTAAAGAATGTTGCCTTTTTATTCCTATCCTCTTTAGTGTTTTAATAGGACTGGGTGCTGAACTTTGTCAAAAGTTTTTTTCAGTATCTATTGAGATAATCATATGATTTCTGTTGGTTTTGTTATTGATATGGTCAATTATATTGATAGTTTTCCTAATATTGAACCAACCCTGCATTCTTAGTATAAATCCCACCTGGTCACAGTGTATAATCCATGTGATATATTGCTGTAATCACCTTGCTAGAATTTTGTTCAAATTTTTTGCATCACTATTTATTAGGGAAACTTCCATAATTTTCTTTCTCTGTTTTGCCTCTTCCTTATTTGAGTATCAGCATCATATTTGTTTCATAAAGGTAGTCTGGTAGGACTTCTTCTTTGCCTATTTCAAATAGTTTATATATTATTGGAATGAATTGTTCTTTAAAAATTTGGTGGAATTCACTTGTTAACCCATCTGACCCTGGAGATTATTTTTCTTGGGTGGGGGGGCATTATTTATGGCTTGTTCAACTTCTTTTTCTAAGATGGGATTGTTTAGGTATTCTATTTCTTGATCTGTTAATCTGTGTAGTATTTATTTTCATAAATTGTCAATTTTATTGGCATGTAACTGGGTAAAATATTTCCTAATGAATGCTTTAATTTCTTCTTCATTGGTGGTGATTTCACCCTTTTAATTTTGTTACTGGTAATTTGGTTTTCTTCTATCTTTTTAAAATAAATTTGGTTTTGTTTATACAAAATCTTTTTAATTGAATATAATCAAAATTGTCTGTTTTACATTTCATAATGCTCTGTATCTCTTGTTTAATCATGAATTCTTCCCTTCTCCATAGATCCTTGTTGTTCTAATTTGCTTATGCTGTCACCCTTTATGTCTAAATCATGTATCTATTTTGACCTTGTCTTGATACATGGTATATTTTTTTCCATAAATCTAGCTCCTAGATTTATTTATGAGCTCAATAGGTTTTTTGTTTCCCTTTTTTAAACTTTCAATCTTATCAATCACATTTTTGATTTTCAGGATTTCCAATTCAGTGCTCTGTTGGGCATTTTAAATTTTTTTTCTAGTTTTTTTTTTTAAGTTGCATTCCCAATTCATTGATATGTCCTTTTTTTTGTTGGAGTAAGAATTTAGGGAAATAACTTTCCCTAAGTACTGCTTTGACTGCATCCTTTAAATTTTGATATGTTGTCTCATTATTGTCATTCCCTTTAATGAAATTGTTGATTGTTTCTATTTGTTCTTTGATCCACTTGTTCTTTAGAATGTAGTTTCCAATCAATTTTTATTCTATTTTTCCATTGTACTTTGTTGAATGTAATTTTTATTGCATTCTGATCTTAAACAATTGCATTTAATATTTTTGCCTTTCTACATTAAATTTTGAGGTTGTTAGGCCCTAATACATGGTCATTTCCTGTGTAAGTGCCAATTGCTGCTGAAAAAAATGGTATATTCCTTTCTGTTACCATTCAGTTTCCTCCAAAGTCTGTTATATCTAATTTTTCTAGTATTCAATTCACCTCCTTAGTTTCTTTCTTGTTTATTTTTTGATTGCATTTATTGAGTTCGGAGTGGGGAGAGTTGACGTCCCCCACTAACATAGGGTTACATTGAAGCACATGGTGGTCTGGCCACTGGAGGTTGCCTGTTTGAGTAGGAGTATGCTGAAGCATGTGGATGTTCTCAGAGCTGGAGTCAACCTATTCCCCTGTCTATGCACATGGGAGTCCTGGTGTTGGTGTTTGAAGGCTCCATCATATGGGGACTCAGGATCTACTGCTGGTTTGCTCAGGTGGGACTTGCTTCTCCCTTGCTAGGATGCTTCTTGTTCTAGACTGTTCTCCCTTTTTACCTGAGTGAGACAGACCTTTCCTGCTGATCTTCCAAGTCTCTTGGGCTCAAAGATTGTTTCACCTCATCTTTTTGCTGGCTCTGCTATTCTAGGATTTGTTTTTGGGTACTATTTTATGGGTTTGGGAGATGCATGTGGGAGATTTACAAGATCCATCTTCGTTTCTGGAGGTCAAATTATTTTCATTAAATCTCTCCTATACTCCCTACTATCTCCTCTCATATTACTACCACCTTGATAGAGGCCTTCATTACCCCTTTCCTGGAGTCTGAGTCTGCTGAGTCTGCAAGAGTCTGCTGGTTGGTCTATCTTCCAGAAGATAGACCATTCCAATCTCTTCTCCACTAAGCTGTCTAATTAATATTCCTGAAGCATAAGGCTGACTATGTCACCTTCTCTTTCCTCTGATTCAATAAACTACATTGGCTTCCTATTGCCTCTGGGATTAAACATAAAATGCTCTGTTTGGATTTTAAATCCTTTTATCATCTGACCCCTTCCTACTTTCATAGCTTCTTAGACTTTGCTTTCCTCCATGTACTCTCTGATCCAGTTACACTGGATCAGAATAGATTACCTTGACTCTATTTTTTACATTTTTAATATGTACATAATTGTCTCTTTCATTAGCATGTAAGCATTTTGATGTAAAGGACTTTCATTTTATCTTTGTTTTTCCAGTGCTTAGTTCAGTGTCTGGCAGAAAGACAGAACTTAATAAATTATCATTGCTTGATTTATTGATTGATCTTGACCTTGGGCAAGTAACAATGTCTCTGAATCATAAAAAGCAATATGTGAACTCTAGGTTCTTGACATATAAACTCTATCTCTAACCCCTAAACTCCTTTAATTAATGGTATTATTCATTAGACTTTTTGTATGCATAATAAAAGTGTGTTCATGGCCTGAAATTTTGATATACTATTTCCATTTGCTATTTAAAAATGTTTTATAGCTGATAAATTTATTTAAATTGTGAAATAGGTATAAGCTTAGCCTTGAATTTTTTCTGAAGAGAGATAAAGCATCAATTAATCAATAGTCATTTGTTAAGCACTTGCTCTAGGTCAGGCTCTGCTGTGTGCAGAACACATCTCTTGACCTCAAGTAGTTCACATTTTTCTTGAATGAACCAGGAAAGTACCTTATTTTTATGTATATTTTGGCAATGAAGTTCTTGATTGTTGTCTTTAAAACAGTCATCATACCAGTTATTTGTCATTTGCATTTGAAATCTCATTCTATCCTGCCGAGCAGATACTAGTTATTATAAGGCTATTTTATAATTTATTCATTAAAATTATTTATATAAAAACAATTTATTTACTATTGATTTTCAAAGTTACATTGCTGAGTTTTTGTGTTTCAGCCATTGCAGGATATACCTGACCCCTACACAAGGAATCTTCTTCCTTTATAACAAAGAAAAGACATTAAACCAAATCAACAGAGGCCACATCTGACAGAGTCAATTGCATCACTTTCTAGAAGAATAAAAAAGCTTTGAATGATTAGACAAGAACTCAAAGGAAGACTTTTTTCTTTCTTACCTCTGTTTTAATTATCCAGTGGAATGAGAAAAGTCAGAAAGAGAAAATGGGTCTTAACCTAGGGAACAAACTAAATAAAAGATTGAGAATCCATTGCTTTGTTCATAAGAAGTCCATATATTTTTCTAGAACATGTGACTTGATTTAAATAATGAAACATATAAATGAAAAAAGGAATAATTAACTAGGCCCTTAAAGTTTACAGTTGCCCATAGAGTAAATATCTATTAGAATTTTAAGAAATTTGGATTCATTTTAACAAGAAAAAGTTGTCTTTTTCATATTCTGCATGCATTCATTTTGATAAGTGCTTTTGATTATTTAAAATTAATTATTCATAACCATGCTTAGAAGAATTGGCAAGACGTTATGTCACATTATTTAAAAACTTTTTTCCCCCTCTGTCTGCTGAAAATCTTAGCCATGAAATGAAGAAGGTGTAATGGTAACCGGGATAGGTTTTTTTTTTTTTTTTTGCTGTTCTCTTTGAGGATGCTAAAGCTATCAAGTGCCTTTAATGAGTCTGGCCTTTGTTTGAATGGGGAAGGTAAAGTGGGATATTTTTGTTTTGGAGTGTTTCTCAGTACTAAGGCAATCAGGAGTCATTGATTTGAAACAATGTATTTGATGTGGTACTAGTGATTGAAGAACTTTCCCACACCCTAAACGCTAAGCTGGCCCCAGACCTCAAGGCCCTGAACAGTGTATATGTAATGGAAGGTTAGTGTTTGACTTTCAGGGGCACACTTACTGAAAGAGTGTGGGTAATGAGAATCTGGGCAAGCCGTTGAAGCATCCCCCTTGGCTTTGATAATGCAGATGTTGGTGCTTCTCTGGTAATTATGTATTGCTATTGATAGACTGGTTTGTATTATTTGCTCCGTTTATAATGTATGCTTGTAATTTCTGTTTGTATTTGCCGTGAAGTTCAGGGGACTGATCTTTTCCCCCTGAACTAAGTGAATGATATATGCGTGTTTAATTAAACTGAGATTGTTAACCCCTGAAAGTTGCTTTCCTTAGAAAAGCAGATCGAAGATCCTGTGTTGGCAACCCTTCTGTGTGCTGGTGTTATTGGTCTTACACAGCCACAGTAGCTGCTAGCAGCATTGTTGTTACAGAAGTTTCATTTAGTTTTTTTTTCCCTACAAGTGCCTTTATAAAGAAATACTACAAGATGATTCTGAGTTGTTTAAATGCTACCTATTTTTAATGCACTCATTTCCACTTTTGCCTTTTCAGATCTTGATTGACATATGCTGATTTTTTTTTGAGAGAGCGGTACGAATGAATGTTGGTCTGGAAATTTAATTACTATAGGGAACTACCAGTGAACAAATTCACTCAGCAAATGCAGTCTTGGGGTTATTCGGCAATTTATAGTCAGCGGGAATTCCCTAAGACACTGAGACATGAAACAACTTACCTAGGGTCACAGAGTCACAAAAATAGCAGAGACAGAACTTCAACCTAGAAGAGACCATCCCTCTAGTCTTCTATTAGATTGTCCCAGGCAAAGAACTCGTGACAGAGATCAATCGCATTGTCTCAGAATTTTTCTGAGAATAAATGTCTTTTTTCAAATTTACCAAGCTAGAACTGGAACCCAGATTTCCAAACTCTTAAATTCAGTAAATCTTAAATCACACTAAATCCATTGGTTACCTTATGTGAGTGTAGCTTGTCACAACTCCAGGAGAGCCGGTTGCTGACTACAAACCTCCTGGGATTAGTAGTTCCGCACAATTTGGGAAGAGAGGAACTAAGGAGATCAGTCCTTGGATAGGGAGGGATTAGAATTTTTCCACAAGGTGATATAGGGAGTTTGGGATCTCTTCTGCAGAAAAGGAGAGTTGTCAGTAGTCCCATGGCAACAGGGTGACCAGAGCAGCAACTGGTATCTGCCACACCTGCAGCTCTGCTCCTTAAGACAAAGAGAGATGACCTTTAGCTAAATGGATGAGCTGGGAAATGTGTGGGACTGTATGTATTTTATAGCCCTGGTAGAATGAGTGTTAAGAGACACAAGGCAGTGGAGAGGAAAGGGTGGGCTCTAATCTACTTCAGCCTCATGTGAAGGATGGAGAAAATATTTCCCCTCTCTGACCTGCAAAAGTCTATTCCTTTTTCTCCCTGGACACTGTGACTCCCTTATATACCTGTTTATTTTTCATATTTAAATGATTCCCTTGGTTTTTGTTGTGTTTTTCTCAAACATTTTTTGGATCACTTATTTCTTTCTTTCTCTTTCTTTATTTATCCATTCATTCATTCATTTATTTATTTAATATTTTTACTTTTCAGCATTGATTTTCACAAGAGTTTGAATTACAAATTTTCACCCCATTTCTACCCTCCAACCACTCCAAGATGGCATATATTCTGGTTGCTCTGTTCCTCAGTCAGCCCTCCCTTCTGTCACCCCACTCACCCCCATTCCCTTTTCCCTTAATTTCTTGTAGGGCAAGATAGATGTTTATGCCCCATTGACTATATATCTTATTTCCTAGTTGCATGGAAAAACTTTTTTTTTTGAACAACTGTTTTCAAAACTTTGAGTTCCAAATTCTCTCCCCTCTTCCCTCCCCACCCATCCTCCCTAAGAAGGCAAACAATTGCACATAGGCCACATGTGTATCATTATGTAAAACCCTTCCACAGTACTCATGTTGTGAAAGACTAACTATATTTTGCTCCTTCTTATCCTATCCCCCTTTATTCAATTCTCTCCCTTGACCCTGTCCCTTTCTGAAAGTGTTCATTTTTTATTACCTCCTCCCCCTATCTGCCCTCCCTTCTCTTGTCCCCCCTATTTTTTTTATCTCTTCCTCCTTCTTTCCTGTAGGGTAAGAAACCCAATTGAGTGTGTATGTTATTCCAGCCTCAGGTCAAATCCGATGAGAGCAAGATTCACTCATTCCCCCTCACCTGCTCCCTCTTCCCTTCCTACAGAACTGCTTTTTCTTGCCAATTTTATGTGAGATAATTTACCCCATTCTATTTCTCCCTTTCTCCCTCTCTCAATATATTCCTCTCTCATCCCTTAATTTGAATTTTTTTAGATATCATCATTTCATATTCAACTCACCCTGTGCCCTCTGTCTATATGTATATATATATATATATATATGTATATTCCCTTCAGCTACCCTAATACTGAGATACTGAGGTCTCATGAATTACACACATCATCTTTTCCATGTAGGAATGTAAATAAAACTGTTCAACTTTAATAAGTCTTTTATATTTTCATTTTCTTGTTTACCTTTTCATGCTTCTCTTGATTCTTGTGTTTGAAAGTCAAATTTTCTATTCAGCTCTGGTCTTTTCACTGAGAAAGCTTGAAAGTCCTCTATTTTACTGAAAATCCGTATGTCACCTTGGAGCATCATAACTCAGTTTTGCTGGATAGGTGATTCTTGGTTTTAATCCTAGCTCCATTGACCTCCGGAATATCATATTCCAAGCCCTTCAATCCCTTAGTGTAGAAGCTGCTAGATCTTGTATTATCCTGATTGTGTTTCCACAATACTCAAATTGTTCCTTTCTGGCTGCTTGCAGTATTTTCTCCTTGATCTGGGAGCTCTGGAATTTGGTGACAATATTCCTAGGAGTTTTCTTTTTGGGATCTTTTTCAGGAGGCAATCAGTGGATTCTTTCAACTTCTATTTTACCCTCTGGCTCTAGAATATCAGGGCAGTTCTCCTTGATAATTTCTTGAAAGATGGTATCTAGGCTCTTTTTTTGATCCTGGCTTTCAGGTAGTCCAATAATTTTTAAATTATCTCTCCTGTATCTATTTTCCAGATCAGTGGTTTTTCCAATGAGATATTTGACATTGTCTTCCATTTTTTCCTTCCTTTGGTTCTGTGTTATAATATCTTGATTTCTCATAAAGTCCCTAGCTTCCACTTGCTCCAATCTAAATTTTAAGGTAGTATTTTCTTCAGTGGTCTTTTGGACCTCCTTTTCCATTTGGCTAATTCTGCCTTTCAAGGCATTTTTCTCCTCATTGGCTTTTTGGAGCTCTTTTGCCATTTGAGTTAGTCTATTTTTTAAGGTGTTATTTTCTTCAGCATTTTTTTGGGTCTCCTTTAGCCAGTCATTGACTTGTTTTTCATGGTTTTCCCGCATCACTCTCATTTCTCTTCCCAATTTTTTCTCTACTTCTCTAACTTGCTTTTCCAAATCCTTTTTGAGCTCTTCCATGGTCTGAGACCAGTTCATGTTTTTCTTGGAGGCTTTTGATGCAGGCTCTTTGACTTTGTTGTCTTCTTCTGGCTCTATGTTTTGGTCTTCTTTGTCACCAAAGAAAGACTCCAAAGTCTGAATCTGAGTCCATTTTCACTGCCTGGCCACATTCCCAACCAATTTACTTGACCCTTGAGTTTTTCGTTGGGGCATGACTGCTTGTAGAGTAGAGAGTACTTTGTCCCAAGCTTGAGGCCCTGTGCTGTTCTTTTCAGAGCTATTTCTATACAGCCAGCTCTGCCACACCAGTGCTCCTCCTCCCCCAGGAACCACCAACCAGGACCGGACTCAGATCTAAGCTGGCTCTGCACTCCCTCTCAGATCTGCCACTTAATTCCTCCCACCAGGTGGGCCTGGGGCCAGAAGCAACTTCAGCTGTAGTTCTGTAGGTGCACCACCTCCTCTGCTCCCAGGGCGGTGGCCAAACTGCAAACTCTTTTCACTCTGTCCCCCGCAGGTTTTCCCACTAACCTTCTCTGTTGTCTTTGGTGTTTGTGTGTTGAGAAGTCTGGTAACTGCCAGTAACTGGTAACTGATTCAGGGCACTAGGGCCTGTTCTGTCAGGCTCCCATCTGGTTGGTCTGGGTGCATCCCATGCTGGGCTCTGCTCTGGTCCCAGGTCCGTGTGATAGACCTTGCCCTGCGACCATCCAGCTGTCCTTGGCTGGAGCCCTGCTTCCCTCTGCTATTTCGTGGGTTCTGCAGTTCTAGAATTTGTTCAGAGCCATTTTTTCTAGTTATTTGGAGGGACCTGGGTGGGAGCTCATGCAAGTCCCTGCTTTCCAGCCACCATCTTGCTCACAAGATATCTCTGAAACATTTTTTTGTTAAAGAATATTTTAAGAATACACTTGTAAGATTTAATGTTATTTCTCATGAATATCTGTGATCCGTCCTATTTTTTGTCACTGGGAGTCCCTTTTTTGTGGCATAAAGATTCAGTGGGAGTTATAGAGGAGAGTGGGATCTTTCCTAGCTTTGCCTGGGAACTCAAACCCTAGCTGATTATAATACAGTGGTGCTCTTAACTACAGGCATAAGTCTGTCATTTCATGAGTATCCTTCTAAGACCAGAATTATTATGAATTCGAGGCCTATTTTATAAATCTGCCTCACAGACATGAGCCAAAGGTTCCTGCCTGTGCTTTATACTACATAATAACTCATCTGCAGGTCCAAATCACCCCTACTTTCTCACCTATTGCTACTAAAGGTCTCCTTAAGTACTCTTTCTTTCAATTTTACTTATTTTATTCTGAAAGCAAGACACAAAACTAGCATTTTCATAGCATAGTAGAAGAGGAAAAAAAGATGATTGTACATGAAATTGCAGATTTATTATGTACAGCTTGCTATTCCTTTTAAATATATAATAAAGTTATTGTGTAACATCAAGCTCTCTTAAAACTATTTTTCTTAGTTGCAAACAAAATTTAAATCATAAATTATATGGGGGGAGATAGGGTATGAGTTAGAGCTTATCTGGTTCTGACTGCATTTTATACATGAGGAAACTGAGATGCAGAATCCAAAATCACATATTTGAATCTTATAAGGGTCAAGCTCCATTACTTTAAACATGATAATATTGCTAAAAAATGGTTAAGAAAGCTTAAGATAGAGATGATTTCTTCAATGCGAACTGGTATGTTAAAACCAAAATAATTACCCTCCTCCCCTCTTTTTTTTGGAGTAGTTTGAAGAGGGCTGTTATTTTGTTAGTATAGAGACCTTCCATTATGGAAAGCCTTTTCAATGACACATAGCAGCAATTGGATTGTAGATCATTGTAATGCCAAGCAAGGTGGGACTTTTTGCTGTTTCTTGTTTGAATGCTTCTCAGCACTAAGTCAATTGGGTGCCTTTCATTGAGCTTTGCCTTTGTTTCAATCAAGAGTCTTTGATTGAAACAGGAGTTTTAGATGATCTGCTTAAGTCATGAGAAAGCCTAAATCATATGAGTTTGAGTCACATGGTAGTGATGCCCTCTGACCCTGAAAAAGGGTATACATTCTCTGAGGTTAGCATTTTGCTTGAGGCTTTCACTCACTGGAAGAGTGTCATTTGATTTGACCAGATGAGACTCTGGGTAGCCACTATTAAGGAGCCCCTGGCTTTGAAAACCCAGATGTTGGTGCTTCTCTCTCTGGTAACTGTTTTATGTATTGCTTGGACAGACAGCTACAAGCCTGTCTGCTGATTTGTGTTATTTTGCTCTGTTATATAATTTCTGCTTGCAATTTCTGTTTGTGTTTTCTCTGAAGTTCAGGGTGCTGACTTTTTCTTCTGAACTAAGTGAATGATATATTGTAAACCCCTTAATGTTGCTTTCCTTAGAAAAGCAGATCAAAGAACCTGTGTTAGTAGCCATTCTGGGTGCTGGTGTTATTGGCCTCACAAGGCCACAGTATCTCCAAGTAGCATTATTTTTACAATCCTTGTCTTAAGAAAGCTGGGGATAAGTGATGTTTCGATGGTCATGAAACTAATATATATCAGAGGAAGCAAAACAAAGTCTTCCTAATAGCAAGATCATCTCTTTCTAGTATACCAAGTTGCTTCGCAAATAATCGCTGTGTTGAGTTAAATGTAAATATATCAGAAATATCTATGATAGGCCATCCTTTGGGTTCAGATGATAGCAAATGTCTTCAAAGAAGAAAAAAAAATTAGCAAAAAGGTTTTTAAAACTCACTTGATACTTCTCTAACTTGGATAAGAAATAGTGCTTGATTCTTGGGGATAAAATGAGAGTAGTGAAGAATAAAATATAAATGGAACTTTGAAGAAGTGCAAAAGGAGAAAGTTTTTTTCTTTAAGAGACAATAAGTGCCATTAAATATACATATATGCATATACACACATATAGTTTGTGTGTATTTGTGTAGTATGTAAGCATCAATAGAGCATTAAAGGTAGGGAACACAGATAAAGAAAAAAAAAGGATTAAAGTCATAGCATGTTTACCTGACATGATCAAAGGCTTCGTTTCTGACAAATACCAGCTTAGCCCTAGGCTAACAGTGGTCTGAGAGGCCAGAAGTCTGAAATCGATGGTTCAGCATATAAATTAATCAGTCACCAAGTATGTTAGATAGGAAAGTTTTAGTTGCTGTTTGTATTTTATTTTTCAGTAGAAGTAGAGACTAGACCTGTGATTTCATTGGTGTAGATAACTTCCAGTGAAGTAGCTACCAAAGCTGGTTGGCAGCCTCTCCACAACATATCTTTAAGTTACCTCAGGCACTTAGAGGTTGACTTGTCTAGGGTCACAGGGGTGGTATACTTAAGAGATGAGATTTGAAACCATATTTTCTTGACATTGAGGCCAGCTTCATATCAACTATGACCTACTCCAAAATGTAGAAAGAGGTCTGAATTTGGTTAAATTCAATAGCACTTTGGAAAGCATAGGATTTGGGGAAATTTGGATAGTTCTTGTTTCCTACTGTACACAGAAGCTTTGCTTCAAAAAATGTACTTTTTTCTGGGGTGTGGTTGACCATAGACATACAAAACTCAAGATCCTAAAAGAAATAGAAACATTGCTGCTTTCCAAACCTTTAGGAGTTTACCATGTGCTCCCACTAACAAGGCAGTTGCTTAGATGGCAGCTCTGGTATTAACACACTTAGTTGAAAAAAAATAACAAAAGCCTAGAGGAAAGGCCTGCCTCTTGGGCTCAGAACTGTCATTCATCTATTCAAGCTTCAGAAGCTGGCATTCTTTGTTCAGCAAGAGGCTTACTGGAACCACCACATACTGTGTCAAACTACCAGCAAATCCTTTATCAGCACATCCTTTTGAGACTGTCATTGAACTGTATGGACCTAAGGAGTGATAAACATTAATAATACCAGTGTTCTTTTTATCCCATCAGCCTTTCAACTTCATTGAAGGTTCCTTTATCTAAACTTAGGTTTTAAAGTCTAGACAATTGCATTTCCTTTTCCCCTTCAAAAGTGGTGCTTAGCCCATCAAGCATAGATGTGTAGGGCTTTTTTTAAAGCTACTTAAGATCTAGGAGAATAATCAATACTTTCTTGTAAATGACCTTGGACTTCCCTTGGAAAGTTACAGGATCCTAGACCTCAACACGTTTGGAAGTAAAAAAAAAATGTCATGAAAAGCCCCATCTGTCATTAAACTGCAGTATTATTCTTCACAATATGTTTTGTACTTTATTCAGTGCACATTCTCTGGTGTGTGTGTGTGTGTGTGTGTGTGTGTGTGTGTGTGTGACATACATACCATAGAAAGGAACATTCACATAACCAAAATTTTTTATCATTGTCAATTTTAAAAATGAATTATAAATTATCTTGATGTTTAAAAAAGGGGAATAAAATAAAGTTATTAGTTGGGAGGAAATGAATTGTAAATTTCTAGACTAGCATAATCTGGGTCAAAATGCTTCTTTAATCTGTGATATGTTGTAGCTTATATATGGTAGAGGTGGATTGTTAATAAACACTTGCTGAATGAATGCCTGGCTCTTTATATTGACATTTACGTAACACTTCAAGATTTACAAAATGTTTTATATATTATTTCATTTCATATTTAGATAGACAGACAGATGGACAGGGAAGCAGACAACAAAGGGAGTGAAGAAAGAGAGAGACAGACAGACACACAGAAAGACAAAGAGAGATAGAGAGACCGACAGAGACGTATATATGTGTATATATATATATATACATATATATATAAATATAGATATATAAACACATACATACACACATATGGAGTGAGTGAGAGAGAGAGAGAGAGAGAGAGAGAGAGAGAGAGATTATATTTTTGGTCCAGACTTGGGATCTTATGATTTCATAAGTTTAAATAACTCTGAGTTGGAGACTCCCTTCACCAATACACATCAGCAGACCAGCAGTTCACCTATAATTTAATCCAGATAGTTGCATGAGGTATTGACAGGATAAGTGACTTCTCCAAGCTTACATATTTACTAGGTGTCATAGGCAGAAATTGAACCCAAGCTTCTAATGCTAAGGCTGCTCTCCCTCCACTATGACAATATGGTCTTAATATTTTTATAAGGTCATAAATAGCAATGCCTGAACTATTTAAAAAATGTGAGAAATATGAGTCTTTCAGATCTGGTTTCACTTTGGATGTAGATTCATTTGGTTGTGACTTTACAAGGCATAGTTCGGGCAAATTCTGTTAAGATGACAGCAAATAATTGCATTCAGTGAAACAAGTCAATTGGTTTTGGCATCTTCATGGTACCAAATAACTGATTTGGCTGATTTGTTCACTTTTCAAATGGCATTTTTGAACGCCATCCCAGTGCTCTCAGAGAGCCGAGCATACGAATAGTGCCAAGATAATGCAATCATATGGAGTCCTCACATTAACCATAGATCCTTAGGGACTAGAAAAAGTTAGGATTAGATTAACCACATAGTCAGTGAGTGCCAGCTGATGTAAGGAAGTAATTCATAGCATCTCCTAATTGAAAAGGACTTTAACGGTTATCTTTTCTGAAATGTCCGAGTTAGTTTCTCTTTTACAACATTCCTGACAATGGCCATTTAACCCCATAGTGAAGAAAAGGAAACAGCCACTTCCAAACAGCCACTTTCTCACTTTGCACAGTGCTAAATCTTGGGAAAATTTTCCTTACATCAATCTGGAACCTGCTTCTTTTTGACTTCTGCTCATTCATTGCTCCAAGTTCCTCTGGAGCCAAACAGAACACATCTTATCCCTCTTCCACAAGATCAGACTTTAGATTTTTTTTTAAAGATAGTAATCATGGAAGCATCCTGGTGAAAAGAGCGCTGGATTTGGGTTCAGAAGAACTAGGTTCAATTTCTCTCTGTCCCTCTGTTTTTCTCACTGTCTCTCTGTCTCTGTTCCTCTCTTTTTTCTCTATATATGTTCATATAACCTCTAAAGTCATTAGCAGTTCCAAGCCTGTGATCAAGGTTGCTTTCCATAAATCCTCAAATTTTTTCTTTACTGAAATAAACATGCTCATTGCTTTCAACTGATCCTTATATGGAATGATCTTGATCCAGTTACCTCACAAGGACACTCATAGATTTGCCAATGTACTTACTAAAATAAAATGCCAGAACTGAACACAATATGCCAGGTCTTCTGACTAGGGCAGAATATAGCAGGATTCTTGTCTCCTCTTCTGAGCATCATAGTTCTAATACAAGCAGAGGTCATTAGTTTGCTTTTGTATTTTGGTTTGCTATACATTGTCCCATTGGGCATGCAGTCTATTAAAATCCTGATAACTTTTTCTTTCAAAGGACTTTGTAGGCACACCTCCCTTATCTGGGTAAAGTTGATTTTTTGAACCTGTTAAATTTCATGATAGATTTGACTCACAGAATTTGATTCTATAAATGTTTATCCAGCAACTAACTGTGGGTCTGAGAGAAGTACATTTGAAACACATGGCCCCCGCTCTTATAAAGATTATAGTCTTATAGGGGATATGAAAATGTATTCACTAACAAAATCCTATGTAAGTTTCAGGTTAAATCAGGCAAGTCATTAGCAGGAAGTATCATTTCAATTGAACCATAAAGAGTGAAAAGATCCATTCTGATATTCTTACTTTCTTGGTACTGATATTTGGGACAGAAATTGAATCTAGGGATTAAGGTGTAGATTCCAATGGTGGTCTTTATTGGAGGGTCTTAAGACATATAGGCAAATGGAATAATCACTGACAACATTGATAACAAAACTAAAAACATCCCTATAAAATTTGTCTCAAGTATCTTTATCCACTCCTCCATTTGCACTAGGGAAAAAAGCTTTTTCTTCTATTTGTTTTTTTTTTTTTTTTTTTGCCCTGCAGCTCCTCTCATCTCTCTCTTTCTTTTGCCTAAGCATATTCTTTTTAAGGAGACTGAAATAGGATTGAATTACCAAGAAATGACTCATCAAAAGTAAATGAATTGATTCAAAATGATCTACTTTAATGTTTTCTTAAGTCTGGTTGGTTTTTGTCCTTCGTTCTCGAAGAGGACCAAAATGACAACACTATTCTAGAGTCAAGTTTCAGTGTGTTCAACTGTGGCTGGTCAGACCAACAGGATCTTGGAATGTTCTACCACAGGTGGTGAGCAAATAGTCCATATTAACATTTGGGGTGTATTCTATAAATTTGCATATCTTGCATTTCTTTTGAGCTATTTCAATTCTGCTTTGCTCATAGAGCAGAGCATCTTCTCTGATGTGGACAACACCATGAAGAGTAGTGCTGTGCCAGTGTCTCCCATGTCACACAATTGATTCTGAAGTTCTTAAGAGAGACCTTGAGAGTGTCCTTGTATTGCTGTTTCTGACCATCCTGTAAACACTTGCCCCACAGATAGATTAGAATGTATTAACTTTTCCTATTGTACAGTTGGGTGGGTGTATAGGTCAGGGCTTTTAATCTGTTTCTTTATTTAGCTTCTTTTACTGAGGAAACTTGCATTGTTGTGTAATTCTAAAGACTTTGCTATGCATATTCCCTCTTGGTTTTTCATTATTGTAGGATCTAAATATTTGAAACTGGAAACCCATCTTTTTACAAAGGAGGAAACCGAGAGACAAAGCAGTTACATGACTTATCCATGGTCACTGAGGTCTGACTGAAGAAGAGCCAGGATTTAGGCTCAAGTCCTTTGACAACAAATTCTGTACTTTTTCATTATACCATGCTTCAAAAGCATTAATTAGCTTTCTTCAAGGAGAAGCACTTGAACAGGAAGGTCTCCTAAAGCAAGTGCTCCGTTTGGTGACCCAAGAACTGACTAGACTTCTTTGTCCAAGCTATGATCAATATATGCTAAGAAGAACAGACATGTGAAATGAAGGAAAACAAATGAGGTAAGCCTTTCTGACCTTTTCATCAGCCTTCCTCATTATTCCTCTCCTTTATCTCTTCTCCTCCTTCTTTTTTTACCTCTCCATACTCTTGGTTTTCTCCCCAAACCATCTTTATCCACTTTATTTTATCACATTAAAAATAAGTTTTTCATTTAACAAAATATATATTTTCTTTCCCCTCTTCTTATTCTACATCCATTGAAGGAGAAATAAGAGAAAAACAAAATGCCTGTAACAGATAGGCATGGCCTAGAAAAATTAATTCTCTCATTGATGATGTCTAAAAACATGTTTGTCTCAATTTGCAACCTTGGGGCTCCTTCACATTTTTCTATCACTGTCTATCTTTCAATGACAATTTAGTTAAAACTGTTTATTTGGCCTCATGGAGATGAAAACATGGATTATTTAATTAATTTGATTTAATTTTAAAATGAATCTAGTCATACTAGTAGCTATGTAATCATAACCTTAGAAAATATCTACCAGGTTGGCATAGAGAAGAGGAAGAGAATAACCATTTTTAAAGCACTTACTATGTGCGTACTCTATTAAATACTTTCCAAATATTATCTCATTTGATCCAATGTAATTAAATGGAATGAAATGTCATTGGCTGTGAGGTGAAAGGAAATGGTTCAAATATTGTCTTTTGTGTTTGCTCCCTGTGTGTCTTTGGGCAAGTCAAGCTATAGTCAATAACTTTCCTTGGCTTCAGTTTATTAATCTGTAATTTGTGGGAGTATGAAGTGTTGACCTCTGAGATCCTTTCCAACAGTAGATCTATGATCTTGTAATTTACAAATTAGGTCTCAGAAGCCAGGCCCTTAGGTTTAGGGTTAAATGAATTCAGTCACATTAAGGGAAGTCCTACAACTGGCAAGACAGGTCTTTTAGGGATTCTATAACTCTCCAGGCCATGTATATGGGCTGCACCGAATTGAATTAAGTTATTTTAAAAAACACATCCAAGTCTGCCGTACACTGCCACTGTACAAATGGACTAATTTGTTTGTATGGGAAGTGTGTGGGAGGGAGCAATTAGACAGTATACTTGTGCTACATAGTCACATAATTTTAGTAATTCAAACCCCAAACAAAACTCCCTTCTTTTTTTCAGTAGCTGGTGGTTTAGCCTAAATTATCTGAATAATTGTTTCAACGGCCCAGTTTGCCACTGGGAAAGGCACAGTGCATTATTTAAAAACAAACAAAAACGCTCAGGAAAATGTTGTTTTCAACAAAAGCATGTGGAGGTTTGCTTTGTGGAAATCTCTTCACAATGCTTGTGTTGAAAGCAGGATTCACTGTAGAATATTAACATTCTGTACTTCATTCCTCTCTTCTCTCTTCACTAACACTTCTTCCTCTACCCTAGAATCCTTCTTTGAATTCAGCTGGCCCAGTTCTGTCTGGACTGGATTCCAGAGTGAGTTCTAGGTTTTGAGACAAAGTAAATTTAGTGTTATAAGCCTGTATCTCATGTTTTCCCAGTCTAAATTAAGGTATTTGGAGCCCTGAGCATGTGACTAGCCCTTTCTTCTCAGGTTCTCCCTTGGGATTTAGGCCTGCCAGGACCTTCTAATTGCCTTTGCCTCACAGTTTATGCCAATTACAGGCTTGTGGAAGACTTGTCCTTGCCACCTGACTCTGGATATTTCACCACTTCTCAACACACCGAATAAAATCCAATCTGGATGGCCTATCATTCAACATCCTCAATTACCTGGCTTCAGTCTGACTCTTTAGTTCTCCCCTCATGGGCTCATAGTTCAACCTGATTGAACTACTTGCCTTTCCACTTTTTATCTCTCCCACTATTATGTCTTTTCTCATGTTATTCTCAACAGCTAGAATACTTTGCCAGCCCTCCCATCTTCGTGGGCAGGCATCTTACTCATCCTCCAAAGCCACTCTTACTTAAGTGACATTTCCTCTGAAGAAAGAGGAAATATCCTTTTCCTTTAACCCCGCCTCCAACATGATAGTAATTCCTTCTCTGATCTCCTAGCACTATGTATTCTTCCTATATTGTGCAATTTTTATGTGTCAATTTGTCTAATAACCTTGAACAAATTGTTACATTCTAGAGGCCAAGGAGAGTGTGTCTTAATGTTTGTACCTCCTCTACTATCACCTTCTACATTGCCTAGCACAGTCAAGTACATAATAGATATTCAGTAAGCATTGAATGAATGTATAAACAACTAGATTCTTTTTTTTGCTCATTTGTTATATACTTAATAATAACAATGATAATGATAACAATAAAAGACTAAAATAAAGGAGTGGTTATGGTCTATTTTGAAGAAAAAATGGATCAAGAGAAAAGGGAAAAACCTGTGTTCTCTCCAGCAGTCAGATTAATCTAGCAGAAAGCTCATGTGGCCAAAAAGAGAATTGGTGGTAGGAAAAGACCAGTAGGAGGCAGTAGAAAGCCAAGCTTTAGTGCACACCTGCAGAGGGGAAAAATAGGAGCAGGAAACACACAAACAACTAATCCAGGTATCAAAGCCTGAACAGGATGCTTTTGGAGTATGAAGAGATTTAAGGTATTCACATGTAAACTCAACAGGAAAAAATATTCCTTTTTTATGATAATGTGCTTTATTGATCTTCAAACTCTGAAGAGAAAACTAAGTATTATTATTCTAATGAAAGTTGTAGGCATCAAAGGCAGGCAGTCTCTTTTAAAACAGAGGTAAGAAGAGGAACCTAAAAAATGTCAAACTCGGTCAAACTGGTGGTTTAACTAGCACAATGCTACTGTTACTGACAGTGCAACTAGGAAAGTTTTATGAGAAAACATGACAATTGTCCTTCATTCCATCATCTTCAGACACTAGGGGTATAGCTGGAGGATCCTTAATTACAAAACAATCATATATAAATTCATTTAAAATCCTAAATCTACTTTTATTGCTGGCCAGTACGATCACTTAGAGTAATGAGTTTCATATGCTTGCTACTTGCTGTGTAAGGAAGCAAAATGAGTCTAGTTTGAGTATTCTTACTTTAATATTGGATACTGAGTCATTTTAAATGCAGAATTGATGTTAGCAACACTTTTTGTAAAAGACATTCATTAAACCAATTCTAAATGGGGCTGCTGAATTGGCAGAAAAAAGGGGGGCTAGCTAACACAATGATTGGTAACTGTTCAGATTAATTAAAAGACGAATAAAACCTCCAAGGAGGGCATAGAAGTTCTGGGCATCAATTTTCTTCTTGGCACTTTGAGTCAACTCAAGAAATTCATGTAAAAAGAGAGGAAGAGACTGAAATTAGCAGAAAAGAAGCCTTAGAAAATATTTAAAATTTTAAAATGAATGATTATTAGGATGTTTCTAAACACCATGTGACAATAAATAATGTCCATTTGTTTGAATAACTAATATTGGTAGAATTCAAACCTCCTAAACAATTTGGCAACCCTGAGATGTTAATTAAAATCTTAAAGCTACGGTCAGCATTTGTCAGAAGACCTCTCCCTTCCTAACACACAACCCTTCCTCAGAGGAAAATGTTCCTACAGCATTATCCTTCAAGGCAGAAATGGTTGCCAAGAATGTTAAGACCAAGGGATTTTAATATACAGATATGTAATGGAAAAGTCCTTATCAGCTGGCATAGAATCCCATTGAAAACAATCAGGCTATGCTGTTGAAACCAGCAGCAGGGACACCCTGGTCCTGGTGATCTTATGGGGATTTGACCCCCGTGTTATGCTCAAGTAATTCATTATACAAAAGAAACTGTAGTTTTGTTGGTGGAAACTTGGACAAGGCTTAGGACCCCAGGGAATTCTCTGCTTCTATTAGTCTGGGAACTTTGTCCCTTATTACTCTATGTATATATTTCCCTCTTTTCCCTAGGGTCCTCCCTCTCTGGTCTGGTCCCAGGATGCAGTGTCCTATTTGCGTGTTCCTGGGAGAACAGAGACCCCTAGTGGGATGATCATTTGATATGTATTTGGATGTGACTAATCAGAAGGAACTGAGGGACTAGGCTAAACTGAGCAGTCAAGAATGAACAATGACTCCAACTTAATTAAACTTGTGCCTTAGAATGTACCTCTGAGGTTCCCTTGCTTTCATGTCTCAGGAGCTATACCCACGGAAGAAGGAGTTGTCCTCAAAATTAAGCCATAATGACAAAAATAATTGAAATTGATATAATATTTTCTAGTTTAAATAATCTGTCTCATCTGATCCTCATAATAATATGATGAGGCAGGAAGAGCAGGTATTATCACTACTATTATACAGACAAGAAAACTGAAGCTCAGATTCAATGACTTGCCCAAGGCCATTCAGTATCAGGTAAGTGACTTTCCTTCATCTTCTGATTCCAAAGTCAATATTCTTTCCACAACCACACAACAGCTGTCCTGTTAGATTCTGTATTATTAATTCATTTTCCACATGAAGAATCAGAGGCTTAGGGAGGTTATGTGACTTCTCCAGAGTCACAAAGTTAATACAAGTGACAGCCAAAAGACAAACCAAGATTTTGGCACTGGGGATAGAGCATTGAGCTTAGTGTCAAGAGGACCTCATTTCAAATCCAACCTCAGACATTTACTAGTGGTAGTTTAACCCATGGAAAATCCCTTAAAGTCTCTGTGCCTCAGTTTCTTCATCTCTAACAATAGAGATAATAATATCCCCTTGCAGGGTTCTTGTGGTTTTTGAATGAGAAAATATATATAAAACTCTTTTTAAATCTTAAAACATGCTAAAGAAATGTTATTATTATCATTATTATTATTGTATATTGTATTATTTATTATATAAATATTATTATCAATATTGTTATTATTGTTGTTATTATCACTGTATTATTTTTACTCTGAGTTCAGTGCTTTTTCCATTAACTAAAAGTTTACCATGATGGTATGATGGTTACATTATCTATTAAGAATGTAGTAAATTTTTTGTTAGGTGTCAGTAAACAGTGAATATCCTAAAGTGCTTGAACCTCATTGTACCAGGATTGGAATTACTGGGACATAAAACTATAAAAAGTGAAGTGGTACAAAATAACTAGAAATTATATAGCATATTAGGTTTTGCAAACCATTTTAGGTATGCTATTTCATTTAAGTCTCACAATAACACTGTGAGGTAGATATTAAGAGAAACTTAAAATGGGGGAAAATCATTGCTTTGTCCACAAACTATCCCATAGCACAGAAATATTAGGTGATTCTAAAGTAGCAAATGCAGTTTCATTCACTTTCTGGCTTTGGCAAACATGCAGGGGAGGAGTAACTGAAAGATCAGTGCCAGGTGTCTCCCAGAGGAGAGGCTTAGAAGGTCACTTCTTGATGATCTATCTTTCTATTCTTCCTAGCTGGGAAGCTTTTAATATCTGTTGAGGTGGTGATTCCACATTGATCCTTCAATAATCCAGTTTTTGCATAAGGGAGGACCTGTGACTTCAATTATAGTGATAGGAGCTCGTCTTGGTTCAATTCTATAATTCCTAGCCGAAAATTATTACTGTAGTGAAAATTAGCAAAGAGTTGGTACAGACAAAGCTGCACCCAGGAGACACTCTTATTTATCTTTTGAATATTCAATAATATCTGGTTGGAGACAAGTGAGGCAGATCTTGAGACAGAGTCTCATTAGTAAATCAGTGAGAATGGTACCTTGTGGTCAATGTGGAAAGACTGCTGAGCTATGAATAACCTAGGAGGTTTGTAGAGATTCTTCCAAGTATCTGTTTCAGAGCATTCTTTTTAGGCTGCAGAACCCTTTAAGTCCAGAGATGTAGTTGAGTAAGATGAGGCACCATTACTGAGGAGCTAAACTGTGGTTCCTGTTCGTAAATTTCATAAACTAAATTGGTTTAAAAACAATCACTGTTTGAAATGTTTAGAAATTTGTCTTATATATAATTGGTCCAAAAGCTATGATTATCTCCATAACAACAGCAATAATATTATTTATCCATAAAAATAAGAAGAATGTTGTTAATGGATTTTGTTATAGCAAATACACAATATCATGGACCAAATTTTATTAAAAGACCTACCAGAAGGAATAAAAACCATGTGTGGACAAGATAAAGTACAGATAGTTAACCTATCAACTACTAGAGTTGCACCAAAGATGCTTTGAGTGGGTCTAGGAAGATGGGATTACATTCTAATACTTTAATTCAGTCACACAAAAGCAGTTGCATTGGCCAAAGTGGTCTTGGGTTTTGCTAGATTAAATGTATTTGTTACAAAGCAAGACTTCCATTTGGAGGGAATTGGGTAGATAAGAGGATATAGATGAAAAATTTATCACTAAAACATTTTAAAAATGCACAGAAGAAAGTAAGAAGATGTATAGGTGATACAAATAAATAGATAACATATACAGATATTGTAAATACACACATATATAACTCTTTAAAAAAATGGTACCTAATAGAATTTTATCTTCTTATAACAGTCCTTTCATACTCTTCTTTGAATGTTCAGATATTTATTTGTTGATGATTTTTAAGTTTGCAATAAAAAGAAAATTTTTAAAAATATTTTTTTAAAATTTAATTATGCAACCAAACACAAATCACACCATACAACAAAACAATAGCAGGATAGCTACTTTTCCCAGCTCCATTTCTGTTTGAATGCCACTATAAAAAGATGAGACTATATGATGAATATTGATGATGGTTGTGATGTTGATAAAAATATTAACAACAAAAACAATAGATTAACACATATGAATGCTCTAATGTTTGTAAAGTCAGAGTCTTCCAGAACACTAAGCTTAGAGTCAGGAAAACCTTAGTTCAGATTCTGCCAACCATTTTCCACCCTCATTTGAAGTTCTCATCAACCCTATGAAGCAGACTCTGTGATAGTGGTTTAAACAGGAACTGAAAGTATTTGAAACCACTTGAGCCAATTCAGAAGTCTGTTTGTTTTCCCTAGAAACATACCAAAAATCCATCTGAGCACCTGAGTGAAGATTCTTGAATGCCCTCCATGCAGAGACATGTTCTGTTTTTATTTTATGTGGAGATGTGCTTTACTTTCTTGCCATCTTTTTTAGTACTATTTATTCATTTTAAGCATTATTTTCTTTTGAAAATCTGAATTCTAAATTCTTTCCCCTCTTTCCCTCCCTACCCACTGGGAAGGCAAGAAAAATACAAACTATACATCTGAAATCATGCAAAATATATTTCTATATTAGCCACATCACAAAAAAAGCAAAAAAAAGAGGTAAAAGAAAAAAAAAACAAAAGTGAGAAAATTATACTTCAGTTTGTACTCAGAGTTCTTTAGTTCCTTCTCTGGAGGTGGATAGCATTTTTTCTTCATGAATCCTTTGGAATTGTCTTGAATGATTGTGTTGAGCAGAGCAGCTAAGTCATTCACAGTCGATCATTATTTTATTAAATTTTATTTATTTATTTAATATTTTTAGTTTTCAGCATTGATTTTCACAAAGAGTTTGAATTACAAATTTTCTCCATATTTCTACCTTCCCCCCCACTCCAAGATGGCATATATTCTGGTTGTCCCATTCCCCAGTCAGCCCTCCCTTCTGTCACCCCACTCTCCCTCATCCCTTTTTCCCTTACTTTCTTGTAGGGCAAGATAGTTTTCTATGTCCCATTGCCTGTATATCTTATTTCCTAGTTGCAAGCAAAAACTTTTTTTAACATCTGTTTTTAAAACGTTGAGTTCCAAATTCTCTCCCCTCTTCCCTCCCCACCCACCCTCAAGCAATTCCACATAGGCCACATGCATATCATTATGTAAAACCCTTCTACAATACTCATGTTGTAAAAGACTATGTTTTGCTCCTTCCTATCCTAACCCCCTTTATTCAATTTTCTCCCTTGACCCTGTCCCTTTTTGATTATCTCCTCCGCCTATCTGCCCTTCCTTCTATAGTCCCCCCTTTTAATCTTCTTCCTCCTTCTTTCCTGTGGGGTAAGATACCCAATTGAGTGTCTATGTTATTCCCTCCTCAGGTCAAATCCAAGGAGAGCAAGATTCACTTATTCCCCCTCACCTGCTCCCTCTTCCCTTCTTACAGAACTGCTTTTTCTTGCCACTTTTATGTGAGATAATTTACTCCATTCTACTTCTCTCTTTCCCCCTCTCTCAATATATTCCTCTGTCATCCCTTAATTTGATTTTATTATTTTAGGTATTATCCCTTCATATTTAACTCACCCTGCGCCCTCTGTCTCTGCTGTCTCTGTCTCTGTCTCTCTGTCTCTGTCTCTGTCTGTCTGTCTCTCTCTCTCTCTCTCTCTCTCTCTCTCTCTCTCTCTCTCTCTATATATATATATATATATATATATATATACACGTATATTCCCTTTTGATGTAGGCTCTTTGACTTTGTTGCCTTCTTGTGGTTGTATGTTTTGGTCTTCTTTGTCACCAAAGAAAGTTTCCAAAGTCTGAATCTGAATCTGAGTCTGTTTTCACTGCCTGGCCATGTTGCCAGCCAACTTACTTGACCCTTGAGTTTTTCGTCGGGGTATGACTGTTTGTAGAACATAGAGTACTTTGTCCCAAGCTTGAGGGGCTGCGCGTTGTTTTCAGAGCTACACAGCAAGCTCTGCCACATCACTGCTCCTCCTCCCCCAAGAACTGCCAACCTGGACTGGACTCAGATCTAAGCTGGCTCTGCACTCCCACTCAGACCTGCCGCTTAATTTCTCCCACCAGGTCGGCCTGAGGCTGGAAGCAACTGCAGCTGTAGTTCTGTAGCTGCACCACCTCTGCTGGCTCCAGGGCAGTGGCTGCACTGAGAACTCCTTTCATTCAGTCACCACAGTTTTTTCCCACTAACCTTCTCTGTTATCTTTGTTGTTTGTTGGTCAAGAAGTCTGGTAACTGCCACAGCTCACTGATTCAGGGTGCTAGGGACTGTTCTGCCTGGTTCCCAGTCTGGTTGGTCTGTGCAAGTCCCATGCTGGGCTCTGCTCTGATCTGCTCCCAAGTCCATGAGATAGATCTTACCCAGCGACCATCCAGGCTATCCTGGGCTGGAGCCCTGCTTCCCTCTGCTATTTCATGAGTTCTGCAGTTCTGGAATTTGTTCAGAGCCATTTTTTATAGATTTTTGGAGGGACTTGGGTGGGAGCTCATGCTAGTCCCTGCTTTCCAGCTGTCATCTTGGCTCCTCCCCCTTGATCACTATTCTAACATTGCTGCTACTGTGCACAATGATCTTCTGGTTATTCTCACTTCACTTTGCATCAGTTTATATGAGTCTTGCCATGGTTTTTTTTTTTTCCTGAGACTACCCGCCATTATTTCTTATAGCATAACAGTATTCCATTACAATCACATCCTACAACTTGTTCAGCCATGCCATAATTGATGAGCATCCCCTCAATTTCCAATTCTTTGTCACCAGAAAAAGAACTGCTTGTAATGGTAATGTACATGGGAAGATCTTGCCCATCCATTAATAGGCCCATGTGACCTGTCTGAGTCACATGGAAGTCTGAGTCATATGAGCCTGTGGTAGGAGAGGCTTGCTGAATAGGTGGAGCAGGAAGGGTGGAGCAGAAAGGAAGTGAGACAGATCAGTCAGAGCTGGGAGGGAGAGAGACACAGAGCAGCACCTAGCTTGAGTGAGAGCCAGGGAGTGATTTTGCCTAAAGGAGCTTGGTTTGTGCGAAGGCTCAATGAAGGGAAGGCTTGGGGATGTTGGTGCCCCCTGCATTGCTAATGTATATAGATTATTTTGTTGTTATGATGGATTTGGCTTTCTGGTGTTTGAATAATTGTTTTGGGTTTGCCTTCAATGAAGAGAGTCTGTTATATTTTGTGATACAGAACTACTCCCACATATTCGTAGCCACTGTAGGTGCTGTGAGTATCGTATTGGCGCTACATTGCTATAAACATTTTTATTCATGTATGTCCCTTTTCCTTTTTCTTTGATGTCTTTGGGGTATAGATCTAATAGTGGTGTTGCTGGGTCAGAGATTATACACAGCTTTACAGCATTTTGGGCATTGTTCCAACTTGTTCTCCAGAATGGTCATACTGCTTCACAACTTCATCAACAGTTTATATTAGTGTACCTATTTGCCCTCATCCCCACCAGAATTTGGTATTTCTGATGGGTGTCATTTCTGATGGGTGAGGTGGTACCTCAGAGTTACTTTAATTTGTGTTTCTCTAATCAATAGCAAGTTAGAGCTTTTTATATATGACTATAGACAGCTTTGATTTCTTCTTCTGAAAACTGCCTCTCCATATCATTTAATTCTTTATCAATTAGGGAATGGCTCTTATTTTTATAAATTTAACTCTGTTCCCTATGTAGTTGAGAAATGAGGCTTTTAGCAAAGAAACTTGCTGTAAAAATTTATATTACTTCATTATCTACGGTACCTTTGAGCAAAATATAGTTTCCCTGATTATCTCTTTAATTAGGTCTATTTTTCCTTTTGCTTTGTCTGGGATCATGATTGCTACCTCTAACTTTTTTTTTATCAACTGAAGCATGATAGATTTTGCTCCAGACCTTCATTGTAACTTTGTATGTGTTTTTTTTTGTTTCAGGTGTGTCTCTTGTAAATGACATATTGTTGTAGTTTTGTTTCTAATCCATTCTGCTATTCACTTCTTTTTTATGGGTGAATTCATCACATTCACAGTTATGATTGTTGCTATTATTCAATTGTGTATGACTCTTTGTGACCTCATGGATCCACTGGGTCCTCAACCCCAGGGGCTTATCTTCTGATGTCATACATTTTAGTACTTGACCGTTGATTTTTCTTGGCAAAGATACTAGAGTGGCTTGCCATTTCCTTTCCCAGTGGATTACCTTTTGCCAGAACTCTGTGCTATGATCTATCCATTTTGGGTAACCCCAATGAAACTCATACTTTCATTGAGCTAAGCAAACATCTCAGCCATGATAATGCAGTGATTCAGGAGGGGACAACTGTGAGTACTAACTGTGTATTTCACTCCACCTTATTTTCTTCTATTTAGTCTTCTCTCTCTTTTTATCCTGTCACTCCTCAAAAGTCTGTTTTGCTTCTGACCACTGCCCCCCTTAATCTGTCTTCCCTTTGATCACATCCATATCATTTATTTCTTTCCCCTCCTATTTCTCTATTAGGTAAGATAGATTTCTATACCCAACTGAGTATGTACATATGTGCACATATATATGTATGTATATATGTATATGTATGTTAATGTGTATATATGTGTTATATATATGTATATACATATATACATACATATATAATACATATTCATTCTTCCCTCTTTGAACCAATTTCGATGAGAGTGAGGTTCAAGGATTGCCCTGCCATATATCCTTTCACTTTAAAAGCTTAAAAGCTCTTCCTTGAGTGCCTCTTATATGTGAGAAAATTTTCCCTATTTTATCTCTCCATTCCCCTTTCTCCCAGTCTACCTCTCTTTCTTGACCTCTGTTTCTTTTATTAGAGATCATCCCAACGTAACAGACTCAGGTCTATGCTCTCTGTCTATGTAGACCCCTTCTAAATGCCCTTAAAATGACAAAATTCTTAGGAGTTACACATAACATCTCTTCACATAGGGATGTAAATAAACAATGTTATAAGTGCTGCCATTAAAAAGATAGGCAGAAGACAACTCCTGTTCTCAGGAAGTTCATAATCGAATGAAGGCAGACAACATGCAAACAACTTTGTAAAACAATCTATGTACAGAATAAGTTGGATCTAATCAAAGAAGGAAAAGCCTTAGTTTTGGGGGAGGGGGTCAGGGAAGTGTTGTTGTAGAAGATGAGATATCAGGACTTGAAAGAAGTAAGGAAATAAGGAAAAAAAGAGGAGTGAGAACATTACAGGTTTAAGAGATAGCCAGTAAAAATGTAAAGGTGAGAGAGAGAGTGTTGAACAGCAAGGAGGTCATTGTCACTGGATTATGGAATATATTGGAATGAATAATTTATAAGACTGAAAGGAATATATTGGTTTTCACCTTCAATCCCTTGTTCTTAACCTAGTACAGTCAGACTTTTGGAGAACTTTAACAAACAAACTCTAAAAGTCATCCAGTAAGCATGTGGTTCTTTGTTGATTATGAATGTTACTTCCGAACAGGAGTTCACTTCAGGGACCCCCTTTGTCTGTCTGGTGAAGCACATTAACATATTCTCAGAAAAATGTTTTTAAATGCATAAATACAATATAATAGAATAACAAGCTAAACCAATTTTAAGGAAATGAGATTATCGAAATCCTTTTTTTTTAAAGTTCACTGACTCTTAAGAGCCTTTGATTTGGGATCAATGAACTGAGAACTATATTGCTTTGGATAATGATGATAGTTATAGGCTTGTTGAATGCTAGGATCAAAATAGTTAGGTATTTTAGCATTTTCTAGATTCTGGAGCATATGTACTTAGTTTGTGTTGACTGTCCACAAAGATATTTTATATGTGAAGACACTGTACATACAACCTCTCAAAGACCATTGTTTGATATCATGTCCATTACTAAATTGCTCAGAGCCCTCTGGCTTTCTAGAATAGTTCCAGAATATATGGCAGCTAGTAGTTGCACTCTATTTACTCCTTGCTCCATTTTAATTTCAGATCTTCAGAACAGTCAGATTTCAGCTTGGTGCCTTTACTTTTGATATTTACTTATATCAACTTGATCCAATAGATGAATTTTCAATTCATATAGAAAGTAATATATGAATTGCCTGTGAGTTTGGAGAGTTTCCCTTATAACAGATATCATTAAGATTATTCATGATTTAAAGCACTTGATCTAATCTCTGGGTAAAAATCTATCCTCATATTAATGTTTAGAACAAATGCAGCTAGTATCTTTTCCATTGCTGCCCCCTCCGCCAAAGATAGTTATTATCTGCTACCTGCTTAAAACTTTCTGTTTGCACAGATATTTCATTGGGGCTTTTCTTATTATTATTCGATCATCTCATACTATTCCATTTTGACTTGTTGACATTCATTTTATTTTACCAAGTAGTTCCTGCTGAGTCTTAGATGAATTGTCAGATTTGATGGTCTATTCTCTCTAATTCCACATTTTGCATGCATATATTTTTTCAAAATCTTGTTTAGGGTTACTTACTATGGTGTCTTGGATCACCGTGCATAACCTGGAGAAGCCTGTCTTTAGTGAGGTAGTCTGTCAAATGCTAAGCAATACTCTGGTGCCTCTACCTGAAAAAAAATAGAATACATTCAATCAATCAACACATATATTCAAAATAACAATTATGGTGAATGGCATGTACAGTAAGGAGAGAGAAGATATATACATAGATAAAGAAATGAAAGTTAAAATGTGATAAGTGTTAAGTGATCAGATGGTCAGTATAAGATTGTTCTACTCTTCTGTATGATGATGCCTTAGCGTGGGTGATGCTTATCTAGTATAAATTTAAAATTTTTAACTTATAGAATAAGAGGCAGTGTGGCATAGCAGAAAGCATGGAAGACCTGGGTCTAATGATAAGGTTGCCAATTATAACATCTGTGTGACCATGAATAAGTCATTTTGGTCTTATTATGTTTTACAGAAGTCTTACAGATGATGGAGGTATACCTTCATTACAAGTTGTGGACTGGAACAGTTTCCATAGAATATATTTAGCTGGGATGAAAAAAGAGAAAAGGATTTTGAGCCTGTATGCCTGGCACTACCACTTACTACCTGTGTATTCCCGGGAAAATCACTTACTCTTTCCTGACCTTATCTATCAAATGAAGGGGTTCTCTACATTACTTACTTTGCGTAGTGTTCCTTTCTAGCTTAAATTTTATGACACTATAATAAGCCCATGATCTCCTTCTAAACAAACAAAAATACCCTTTGAAACATTAATTTTACTTAATGCAACATTTGACTACACATTAATATCTTCTGCTTATAGGAATTTGAATTATGAAAAGATAAATGCTATCTTTTCTCCATTAACCTTACATCTTGTTTGACTCCTGAAACCTTCATTCCCATTAACCCACAGAATCAAATTGGAAGATTGGCAGTCAACAAGCATTTGTTTACATGGCAAGCACTGTGTTGAGTACTAGACATACAAATAAAAATCAAAACAAAACAAAAGAGTTGGCTTCAAGAAACTCATATTGTCATTTTAGAAACTATGTAAACAATTATACATACAAAATATACACCACGTAGATAGACCTCAGTGGGGTTACTCTGCCCTATGGATTACAATACATTAGCAATGTGGGAGACTGGGAAAGGATTCCTTCAGAAGGTGGGATTTGAGCAGTCTTTAAGAAAGCTAGGGAATCAGGGGGTACAGGTGAGAAAAAGTTGATGTTCCATACTTAGGGGAAAGTTATTAAAAAGGCACACAGTCAAAAGATAGAGTGTAGTGTATGAAGAAGAACAAGAATGTCAGTGTTGATAGATCATAGAGTACATGTAAGAGATTCCAATATAAGATGAATTGTTCTTGTACTCAGTCTTGTAGAAGATGGAGGTGTACATACATGACACATTATGGATTGGAACAGTACTGGCTCTAAAGTCAGAGAATCTGGGTTCAAATCACTCTTCTTCCAATACTGATTGCCCCCGTGACTTTTGATGGGTCTTCTCTTCTCTGACCCTCAGTTTTCTCATATGAAAAATGAGGTAGATGAGCTTGGATGTCTTTCAAATTCATCACAGGAAAATCTGTGATCCCGTGACCTGTTTTCCAATTCCATTTAAATTGGGTGGTTCTGAGTCTCAGTCAAACCAACAGAAGTTAACTACATATAATATTCTAGGGAGCTCAATTCAGGAAGTCAAATTTAGCCCTAAACTAAATCAGAAGTTTATGTGTAATTTAATAATTTAGAACACCATTGTCGTAAACAGTCTCCCTCAAATAGACAAAACAGTAATCACTGCATTCATGTCTGTTTCCCATGGACATAGAAGAAGAAAAAAAAAAGCATGAGTCTTCCATCTGTGGATAAGAAAATGCCATATTATAAATGAAAATGGACACATAAAGATTGAGGGGAAAATACACAAGAGAATGAAACCTAATAGCAGTTAATTTAACCAAGGACAAGATGATGAAAGGCACAGTACGGACTAGTTGCTGCTCAATTATTGCTTGAGTTCTGTTGAATTCATTGAGTGCCATCTCATTTACATGAGAAAATCCCCTCTCTTGCTTCCCTTAGACTCAGCCAAGCCTTAATTGAGAATTTATGGTTGAGCTCTTAGCCTAAGCCAAAGCTACACGCATTAATTCTCAGTGTAAGAAATGGATTGAATTCAGTCTGAACACTGGTGAGCTGTGTCCATTCATGGGAAGACTGCACAAAGAGAAAAATCCTTAGTTAGAATGAGATGATGAACTGCCAACAGATTGACCCAAGTTTTGGCATGCCTGGGTCCATGGCACTTAGAAAAACCAATTTACCTTTTCCCTAGATTGTCTACAGCCAGATAGCGATTTACAGAACAGGTTTGCTACCAGTTGAATAGCCTTCTCATTCATGGAATTTCCCAATTAATTCATCCTTGTTAACAATATATTTTTTTCAAAGTCTGATATATTTTCTCCCCTGAAATCATGTACCACATTGGTTCTTAAAGCATCAAAAATGTTGCAAAATAATATTTAGGAATATATTACATTGTATATATTTTTTTGTGCGCTTCTTTAACATCTGCCAGTAGAATATGCCCTTCTTGAGGGTAGACTGGTTGGTTTTATTTTTGTGTTCCTAGCACCCAGAACAGTGCCTGAAATATGGTTGTTGCGGTTTGTCCTTTTGTTCTCCAAGAGGACCATGACATCAGGAAGATGATGCCATTACTAGCAAATGAATTGGATTTGAGTGAGGGAGGGCTGTGCAAAGTCACCAGCCTCACTTCTCTACCAGAACCATGGTGTTTCAAAAGACGCTTTTTTTGTTGAATTAATTTGAACTGAATTTAAAGCTACCGTGGTTAACTAGAACAAGATTTCCATTCCATATTGTTACCTTCATGCTTTTTAGATAAATCTGCATTGGGCAATTTCCCCTTATCTCTAAAGAAAATGTTTGCCAGTTTTTCAGTGGCTGCTGGAAGGAATAGTGAATACAAATGAGAATAACACTTTTGCAGATAAAAACTGATTCGCATATTAATACAATGAAAAGCATTATGTTACATTGGGGATTCTTTTAGTACATGTATTGGACTACATGGCAACCATGTTTCCCTTTCAACTCTCAAATTCTGTGAATGTATAATAAAAAACTTAGTCCAGAAGGGCTAAAGTAAAATTCTTTTCAGATAAGTTCTAGTTTTTTTTTTCTCTCTCCCTCTCAGTAGGCATGAGTTGTTGCTCTTTTTAAATAATGCATCTGGTCTATTGTTAGTAGAATATTCACTGTTTTCTTCAGTGATGGTCATGGGTTTGCCCTGAGTCATGTAGTTACTCAAAAAATAGTTGTTGAATGAATCAATCACCCACACTATTGCATCTGTTTTTGTTTTCTACCATGTTCTACTTCTCATCCTTTGCTCACTAACACTGCTTTTAACACCTCTTATGATCCTTGTCAAAATATGTTGACTGGCTAGGAATGGAGGTAATTAGTTCAGAGGTTGAATCATCTTCATTAAAATACTCTTCTGACCAAGGAGTTATCAATCCTATTGATCTTAGAAAAAAAAACAACCCAACTTCACTTCCAGTAAGCCTTCCTGTACCCTATTTTTTATATGCTAAGGAATAAATTTTAGAATTTACCTTATATAAGAACATAAGAAATAAAAGACATATTTTAATAAAGAAAACTTCATTTGGTACAAACTAACATTTTGTAGTATAATAGACTTGTTACTTTTCCAATCCACAATTTCCCCCTTACACTAAACTTCTGGAATATTTCAATAGGATAATATAGTTATTTTAAAAAATCCATATATGTTTGATAAGCTTATTGTATTGTTGTTGTTCAGTTGTTTCAATTGTGTCTGACTTTTTGGTGACCTGTTTTGGGGTTTTCTTGGCAAAGATACTGAAATAGTTTGCCATTTCCTTGTCCAACTCATTTTACAAATGAGAAGCTGAGACAAACAGGGTTAAGTGACTCGGCCAGGATCACACAGCTAGTAAGTGTCTGAGTCCGGATTTGAATTTATGAAGATATCTTCCTAATTTCAGGTCTGGCACTCTGTCCACTTTGCCACCTAGCTGTCCCAAGTTTCTTCTACCACCTGGAAATATAGGCAGGGATGTGCTGACAGATATTTAACAGTCAAATTTTCAAAAAAACCACATAGAACAATTTTAAATTTAATCAACAAAACAATAGTTTAAACCCTGATTCATAGCATTTTCTGATTTCCTAGATGTACATGCTCACACTGAAAATTTGAAAACCAGCTCTCAAGAGAGTAATTTGAGCTGTCTCCAGCACAGCCCTGAATTCATGACCACTTTAGGAACCCTTGATATAACCAAAGAAATGAAGTGATCTAATCCATTTCTAATGTAGTGAAGATTTTGGCTTCTTTTTTTACATAGTCAAGATTTAAGGTGCAAAAGAAACTTTCCATGCCAGTGTCCCAAACTGAGACATCCAGATGTTGAAAATTAATATCTTGCTTCCTTCCCTACTATTTATTTATATGCATATCTAATACTATCTCCTAGAGTTGCTGTGAGGATCAAGAAAGATAATAATTTAAAGCAATTAGTTGAGTGCATGGCACATAGTAAGTACTATGTAAATGTTATTATTATTACCCATATGCATGTACATAAATGATGAAATAGAAATTCTAGAACATTGAGCTTCCCAAAAGAATTTATTAGCATCTTTCTGTCAGATATGGGGAAAAATGGTGGCTATGAACATGAATAAGCAAGACAGTCCTTTCCCCAAAGGACTGATATTCTTTTTTAAAAATCTTACTTAGTAATTTATTTCCCCCTATTACATATAAAGACAATTTTAACTTTCTTTTTTTTAATTTAATTTACAAATTCTCTCCCTCCCTACCACTCCCACCATTGAGAAGGCAAGCAATTTGACATAGGTTATTATACATATGTAGTCCTGCAAAACACATTTCCATGTAACCCATTATGTGAAGGAAAACACAAGACAATCCTGCCCCTCCCAAAAAATTAAAGAAAGTAAAGAAAAAGTATCTTTTGTCTGCATTCAGGGCTCCCCCAGTTCTCTCTCTGAAGATGGACAGCATCCCTCATCATAAGTCCTACGCAACTGTCATTGTATTGACATAGGTTATACATATGTAGTCATGCAAAACATGTAACCCATTATGTGAAAGAAAACACAAGACAACCCACCCCCCAAAATTAAAGAAAGCAAAGAAAAAGTGTCATTGACCTGGGCAGCATCCCTCAACATAAGTCCTATAGAACTGTCATTGTACTGCTGAGAATAGCTAAATTATTCATAGTAGATCATCATTCATTATTGCTGTTACTGTGTACAATGTTCTTTTGGTTCTGCTCATTTCACTTTGCATCAAGTTAAGTCTTTCTGTGTTTTTCTGAGAGCATCTTGCTCATCATTTCTTAGAGCATAATAGTATTCTATCACAATCATATACAACAAATTGTTCAGCCATTCTCCAATTAATGGACATCCCTTGATTTCCAGTTCTTTACCACCACTAAAAGAGCTGCTATAAATATTTTTGTACATATAGTTCCTTTTCCTTTTTTAAAAATCTCTTTCGGATACTGACCTAATAGTGGTATTTCTTGGTGAAAGGGTATGTGTGGGTTTTATAGCCCTTTGGAGGTGGGAAGGGAGGGAGGGAGAGAGAGAGAGAGAGAGAGAGAGAGAGAGAGAGAGAGAGAGAGAGAGAGAGAGAGAGAGAGAAAGTTGTAGCATTTTATTAATGATGACTTTAGTATAATAAGTTTCATGAAAGATGTCCAGTAAATATATATGATTGGAAAATGATGTAGACCAGTCATGTAGCAAGAGCAAGATATGATAGATTACAGAAGTCTTGGGGTCTAATGCTAAATCTCAAGAACATAAAAAACCTAAAGAAAGTCCTGCAATGTTATGGGTAAATGGAAGGTTCATAAGAAAATGTAGAAAAGGATCACAAGGGACAAGAAATAGATGGATCATGCCCTGCAACTCTTGGAAGGAAGTGATCATGTGGACTACATCACTAATCTACCACAAAATTGAAGGTGGAACAGTTTGGAGAAGTAGAAGAAATGAGAAGAAATAAGATATTAATCATCTTAGAATAAGCAATTATGAGAAAGCATATCCTAGGCCAAACTGGAAGTCAATAAACTTGCTCAATTAAAAAAAATAGTTTAATAACTGGTTTTAATAACTGGCATCCTCTGTAATCCTATGTATTTTATTTTATGCATTTCAAGACAATATTCTGAGAAAGGATTCATAGGTTTCACTAGACATTCAAAGAGTCCCATGAGAGTAAAAACATTGTTAAGTACTCCAGCCCTAGGCTTTATAGAGCAAAATTCCAATAGTTCACATAAATGCTAGGCATGATTCAGAAGCCTAAGTCTCAGCCCAAGATTGCTCAAGGGGGAAAAGAAGCTCTAAAAATAAGCTTCTGGCTGCTTTGAATGAATTTGTCTTAATTTTTTGGGACTTGTGAAATATATCTTATTTCACTAAAAGATTCAGTAGATACAATAATTAGACTAATCTTTTGAGGACATCTAGAAAATTAGAGTGCTATCAGAAGAGGAAAACAGGAAAATATTGACCCAATTTTCAAAAAAAGGGGGAAGAGTAAATTCTAGAAATGATAACACACCCTCTATTACAGACATAACCATAATTACTTAATGGTCAGCTTGACACAAATCTTCCCTCATATGAACCAATTAAAGAAAAATCTAAGGAAAAAGAAAATATAGCATATGACTTGGTTAACCAACAAGCATGAACCAAGTGCCTACTATGCTAGATACTGGGAATGCAAATAGAAGAGGATATAATCTCTTTTCTCAAGAAGGTAGCCTTCTACTGTGGGTAAGGGTGGGGGATAGATATATTATGTTCACAAATAAAGAAACATTATACATACATACACACACATATATATGTATACGTATATAATCTATAAATATGTATAACACATATATGTATATATACATATATTCACACATGCATACAGACATCAATTCATATATAATAATGGAGGTGGGAACAATAGCAACAGGGAGAATCAGAAAAGGCCCCTTGAAGGAGATGCTGCTTAACCTGAGCCTTGAAAGAGACGAGAGACTGTGAGAGTAACAAAGGAGGAGAAAGGATTTGGGGACTAGCATAGCACCATGAGATAAAATGTCATAGAACATAGAAGGCTTAAAGAAAACTGATATTTAATTTCCTGAAAAGATAAGATACAGCTGGATTTCAAAGGGCTTCAAATACCATAAAGAGCAGTTTCTATTTTAACTGACAGGTAGTAGCGAGCTACTGATGTTTCTTTAGCAGAGGAGTGATATGGTCAGATATGTGCTTTGGGAACATCCATTTGAAAGCTTGTGGAGAATGGTTTGGAGGGGGTGAGAGACTAACTATTGTTTCCTCATTCAGTTGTGTCCAACTCTTTGTGACCCTGTGGACCATAGCATGAAGATACTGTCCATAGGGTTTTCTTGGCAAAGATACTGGAATGGTTTGCCATTTCCTTCTCCAGTGGATTAAGGCAAATGGAAATTAAATGACTTGGAGCCACCTAATACCTTAAGAAATTGACTACAGGGAAACTAATTAAGGGGCTGTTGTAAATGGTTCATAAAATAAGGGGGTTGTGGTGTGACTAGAGAGAACAATAATAGCTAATATGAGCACCTACTACGTACCAGGTACTATGCTAAAACTATAAATGTTTTCTCATTTTATCATATTTCATCTCATCATAAATCATTATGTCATATCTCATAATAACCTTGGAATATAGGTACTGATCTTATTCCTATTTTACAAATAAGGCAAATAAGGATGTTGTTATGTTTGGTTTGGGTTGTTTTTTTTTTTTACTTGCCCAGGGTTACACAGGGGCTGAGGTCAAAATTGAATTATGGTTTTCCTGACTTCTAGCCTACTGCTCTATTGACTGGGTCACTTAGCTTCCACATTGATGTAAGAAACATTGAGTTGGTAGAATCCACAAGGCTTGACAATTGATTTGATATGGGGAATCAGTGAGAATGAAGAGTCGAAAATGATTCTAATATTGTGAGGGCAGCCAGGTGGCACAGTGGATAGAGTGCCAGGCCTGGAGTTAGCCAGAGTCATCTTCCTGAGTTCCAATTTGGCTTCAGACACTTGCTAGCTCTGTGACCCTGGATATGCCACTCAACCCTGTTTGCCTCAGTTTCCTCAGTTGTAAAAAGAGTTGGAGAAGGAAATGGCAAACCACTCCAGTATCTTTGTCAAGGAAACCCCATGTACAAAGTTTATGGGGTCACATAGAGTTGGATATGACTGAATGAACAACTAATATTGTGAACTCTCTTAGACACATTGAGTTTTAGATGCAGCATGGTACGTTTGTATAAAGTATTAGACTAGACACCAGGAAGACCTTGGTTAAAATCTCATCTCTGACACTTATTAGCTTTTTGACCCTGACAAATCACTTAACTCTTTGAGCCACAGATTCCAAATCTGTAAAATGAGTTGGCTGTATTTGAAGGACTCTAAGATTCTTTCATTTCTAAATCTATGATCTTAAACTTGTGGAACATTCAAATGTAAATGTTTACCAAGAAGTTGGAGGGGTAGCCCTGATATTCAGGAGAGGGTATTGCCCATAGAGTTCAGTCAATTGAATGGTGGTGCCCAAGCCCAGGAATACTAAGAGGCCACTTTAGCTTTATAAGCCCAAACAAGCCAAAAATAATGTATATATCTATCTATCTATCTATCTATCTATCTATCTATCTATCTATCTATGTGCTGTATATCTATATATAGTGTGTATATATATATATAGTATATATATATATATATATATGTATAACAAATTAGATTCTGTGACAAGACACTGATTAAGCCACAAGAAATCTTGTCCAAGAGTCTTTCTCTTTCTTTCTTTCTTTCTACTTTCCTCCCTCTTTTCTTATGAGTCAGGAGTCTTTTTGGAGCCAAGAAAACTCCTAATCCTGGACGCTTATAGGTTTCTGAGCAACAGATAGTTTGAAGGAATTCACTGACCACTTGGATAAAGGAACATTCTGTCACAGAATCCAGTGGATGGTAGGGCTCTTGGATGAATCTCCCAAGCAAGAGAGTTGGATTCTTTCTCTTGAAGAGGACAGGCAATTATAACTATATGCTCCAGGAATCTAAGACCCACAGACACAAAAACCACATCACTCAGAACAATTTTCATTGACTATTATTTAATCCTAAAGAACCCCATTAGAATGTACATGCCTCAAGAGCAGAGATGGTTTCACTATTGTCTTTGGATCTAATTAAATGACTAGCTAAATGCTAGGCACATTGCTGCTGTTCTTTCATTTCAGTTGTGTCTGACTCTTAGTGACCCCATTTGCGGTTTTCCTGGCAAAGATGCTGTAGTGTTTTGCCATTATGTTCTCCAGCTCATTGTACAGATGAGGAAACTGAGGCAAACAGAATTAAGTGATTTACCCAGAATCATCCAACTAGTAAGCATCTGAGCCAGATTTGAATTCAGGAAGTCTTCCTGACTTCAGTTTGGGCACTCTATCCATTATGCCATCTAGCCCCCAGGCATACAGTAACTGCTTAATAAATGTTTGATTGAATGACTCATTCTGGCTGTTTGCACATCCTAATTCAATTAATTTTCTCTTCTCTCAATTTTCTTTGGGTTCAAATGGTAATGATTTTTTGTTATTCTTTTATGAGACAAGTATAAGCTTCTGACATCAAACATAGTCTGAGGATGATACATTTAATTTCCTTAACATCAGGCTTTGATGAGCAGGCTAAACTAGATTAGATTAAAATAGGATAGAGCTACTGAGAACACAAGCACTCTTGGCAGGATCATAGGATCATTGATTTATAGCCGAAGGAACATTAGAGACCATATAATCTACTCTCCCCAGCCCTGCCATTTTATATGTATGACCCTGAAGCCCAGAGAAGAGAATTTTTCCAGTGGAAGAAATACCCTCCTCTGATATTTATTTTCAATAAAACTTAGTAAAAGTCTCAAGGCTATGACTTAGAGAAGTACCACCTTACGGATTCAGGCAGTCAGAGAAATGATTCTGATGTTTTAAATAAAGCGTCTGTTTCGGAACCACTGAGGACTGTATAGCTTCTATCTAAATATTCCAGATAACTGAGGAAACTTAAAGGCAGTGTGGTTTACTGCAGTGGTTGCTGAAGCCCAGTATAAAGAAAGGATGCATCCTACCTTGTCTGTGATAGCCAATCTTTGATGGAGCTTTTCTACAACACAACCATCCCTAACTATAATTATCTCCCATCCCTCAATGCTCTCTCACTCTACTTCTTCCTTCTGCTGTGAGAGCTTCCAATGAACTTTTGAACCAGGCAGTAACCCCAAAGAGTATTTAAAATTGATCCATATCCTGCCTCCCAAAGGAGCAATAGTGCAGGTGTCATAGAGAAAACTTGTATCATCTTTCTTTCTTTCTCTCTCTCTCTCTCTCTCTCTCTCTCTCTCTCTCTCTCTCTCTCTCTCTCTCTCTCTCTCTCTCTTTCTCTCTCTCTTTCTCTCTCTCTTTCTCTCTTCCAATCCCCCCTCCCCAGCCCCTCCACTCCCACTCCTGTCCATAGATTACCTTGTGGCTTTGGCAGGCATCAACCCCTAGCACTGCACTCCAGGGCAGTGACTAGGGACAGAGTGAATCTGTGGGATTCAAGAAGAATGAGTAGGTTGTGACCTACACTCTTAACCTCCTTTCATTTCCTTTCCTCTGAAACCTACTCTCATGCCAATTTCCCTGTTCTTGTGGATGGAACCACCATTCTTGCCATCCCTCAGGTTCACATCTTCAGTGTCACTTCAACTCCTCATTCTCCTTCAGTTTACCTATTCAATTATTTGCCAAATCATGTAATTTCTACCTCCACAATATCCTTAGTATCTGTCCCCTTTTCTCTTTTCGTGCAACAACCATCCAAATTCTGGCTAGTGCCACCTCTCGCCTGGATTGTTGCAATGGCATTCTAATTGGTCTCTCTGTCTCAGATTACCTCCTCAAAGCAATCCATCTCACAGCTGCCAAATACTTTTTTTTCCCTAAATCAGAGGCCTGACCACATCATCCCTCTATTCAATAAACTCCAATGGTCACCTACTGACTCATCCTTTTTTAAATATCCATTTTCATAAATTTTATCTTGTTTTTAAATATCAGCACAACTACAGGAAAGGAAAGGGAGCAAGCATTTACATAGTTTACTATGTGCCAGGCACTTAACAGTTATTATCCCATTTTATCTTCACAACAATCCTGGGAGGTGTGTGCAGTTATTATTCCTATTTTACAGTTGAGACAAACAGAGTTTAAATGTATTGTCCGGAGTTGCATAGTAGTAAGTATCTGAGGCCAAATTTGAACTCAGCTCTTTCTGATTTTAGGACCTCTGCTCTATCCACTGTGTCATCTAGCTGCAATTCAATATAATATAATATAATACAATATAATATAATACAATATAATATAATATAATATAATATAATATAATATAATATAATATAATATAATATAATATAATATAATATAATATAATATAATATAATATATGATATGATTAATATAATATAATGAATATTATATAATATAATGAATAAAATATAATATAATATATATAATATTTATACTATATATGTATGAATATGTGTGTATCCATACATAAACATATGTATGTTTACATATATTCATACATACACTTATGAATAAGTAAGTATACAGGTATTTGAAGTGTGTCAAATTTTTTTCCGTGGATTAAGAGTGTGAGATCAAGCAAGTTTGCAGATAACTAATATAATCGATAGAATGGTGGTATTGCAGTCAAGAACACCTTGCTTTCGACATTCACCTCCTGTGTAATGATGGGCAAGGCACTTAACCTCTTGGAGTCCCACTTTACTCATCTGTAAAATGGGGATGATAAACAATATCAGACATACTTATATCACAGACTGTTTTATAGTCCTGATAATATCAAATGCATAAATAATTTGAAACTCAAAAGGATGGAATTACTGTCCTATCCTCCAATAGTTCAGGTTGCATCTTCATACATTAGGGTCAGTAAGGAGGAAAGAAGAGAGAAAAGGGAGGATCTTTATTCCCACTACTCCCTCACAGACTTACCTTTGTTAGAGAAATGTTAGAGAGCATTTCACCCTCCAGTTTGTTCAAAATGGTGAAATGTTATATCATTAAATGGAGATTTATATATATATATATATATATTTAACATTTTAAATAATCACATTCAGTTTGCTCTATTCAGTGGAACTTATTTTCTCTTTTGAAGAGGTTTTGTTCAGCTCTGCAGTGAGAAAGATGAGAAAGAACACTACCATTGTCAGATAATTAGACAAATATTATTCCTTGGAAATTTAACTTTTAATTTACTGTAAAAACCCCTTCTCTGCTGTGTCAAGTAATTTTATTGGAAAAATTCAGTCAGGCACAGCCCAACAATGTCATTACCCAAGCACCTCATTCTCTATACACTCTGATGGTATTAAGTTGAGCATGGAAGGAGTATAATTACATTTCTGAGCTGAAATATAGTATGTTGGTTACTTTGTTCTTAGAATTATGCTGGGATTAATCATTTAATAAGCCATTATTGTTTTACAATTTATGTAATAAGATATTGGCTGGAATAACTCATGTTTGAATGAATATGTGGATCAAAACACTTCAGAAGAAATATATTGTTTAGCTATAGAAGCTGCTCATAATTGCTTTGGGGGAAGTGTGAGTCCAAGAATGTCTTGAAAACTTTAAGTATTCAATGAAAATATATTATTTATGAATTTTGGAAGACAAGAATATTCGATGTGGATGGATTTCTACCAATTAATAGTGTGGAAGGAAAGGGTTCGATTCTAGTCTAAATCTGGACAACAGCTTGTTATAAAGTTTTACTTAAATAATATGTACGAGTGACACCCTCTGCATCACCCTACTTCAAAGGCATGTTGGAGATGTCAACAAGATAATAGACATATAAGCACATTGAATACTTTAGAAGAGAAGTGCTATGGAAATTAAAGACTATTCATTGTATGTTCTTTTTTCTCACTCATAAACTGGAAGAAATTGTGTCTGTCCTACTACAAAGACAAGGACTTGATTGATATCAAGGAGATTGTAGTGCTCTATTCCCAAAGTGCTCTTTTGTGCAAAAGACCGGTAGACTATTTGCTGCACAAAACTGACTATGAATGCTATTATTATTATTTGGCCCACAGCCAAACTTGCTAACCTCTATGGAAACACTGAGCAAAAGAAATCTTCATTCCAGTCATTCAGTCAAACATTTATTTGTTAAACATTAATAAAAAATGTATCAAGCACCTACTATTTGTCAGGCACTGTGCAAATTCTCCATGGGTATATTTTTTAATGTTTAACAATTTTTTTCCTCTACCACCCCAAACTCAAAAGCATTTTAATGGTGTTCTTATAAGAATTTTACATGTTTGGGGGTAGTGAGAGGAATTGAGAGAAGAGCAAAACAGAGAGGCATAAAGTTGATTTATATTTATTCATACTGTGATGGGCTAATGATCTTATCAGCATGGGTATATCCATATTGACCTCTACTGGTGCAGATTAAAATCCATCCATATGAACATATCTATCTTGATAAATGCACCATAAGGGATCCATCTCACAAACTAAGGTCTTTCTTCTCATTCTCTTTACATTGCAAGGATGGCCATGAAGCTCATTAACTGCGCTTTGGTTTTCCTTCATTCTTCCTTTTTTTAAAAAAAAATATTCCTACATAGCTTAGTGCTTGGCACAAAACAAGTGCATAATAAATGATGGTTGATTGACTATTCCATATTTTTCTCCTATAATATATTTCTTTGATATCTTTTTTTTTACCACCTCTCCTGAGTTATTCCTCATTTTTAATGTTTATTTCAATCATTCTGCCCCAAATTCTCAAGGCAGGACAAAGAGCACAGAGACAAATATCACCCTACCTGCTGGGCTCATAATTCTGTTTTTCTTTTTATCTTACAACTCTCTGGTCTTCTGAATATAATGGAAGCTCCTTGAGGAAAACAACTGTTGCATTTTTCTTTCTGCATCCCAAGCACTGAGCATAGCATCTAGCACATAGTAGGAGGTGATAAATACTTGTTGATTAATTGACTGAATGAGTGAATGAAAACATTTATTAAATGATTACATTATTGTCTAATCAAAGGTGAGGAAACTGCTCCAAATGTTCTTTCTTTATTTTTTAAATTTTATTTCATTAAGGAGCTTTGTTCTGTGAAGTTGGGATTCAGTCAAAGGGCTGCACTTGAGGACCTAGAGGGACACATATGGCTTCACGGCCACAAGTTCCCCACTCCTGGCAACTTCTGCCAATACTAATAGAAAAGCAAGACTTTCCCTGCTTTTATGGGATGCATACCCTAATTGGAAGCAACAACACATATCATAGATTTCAGATGCAAAGATGACCTAAAGACTAGAAAGTCCTAAGGATCTTTCATCAGGGTTGACAGCAAAGTCTGTGAGTCATCGGGACTAATTAAGTCGTACCAACCTTGCATTACCTATATATAATATAAAGCTTTTGAAAGCAGCAGAGATAGATTATCATGACCCTCATTCCTATTTATTATCCTTATCCCCAATTAAGAAATAAGAGATACAGAGGGCGGAGCTGAGATGGTGGCTGGAAAGCAGGGGCTGGCCTAAAGCTCTCCTCCAGGACCCTCCAAACACCTATAAAAATGGCTCTGAACAAATTGTAGAATGGCAGAACCCACAAAATAGCAGAGGGAAGCAGGGCTCCAGCTGAGGACAGCCTGGATGTTTGCTAGGTAAGGTCTATCACATGGAGCTGGAAGCAGAGCAGGGAAGAGGCCAGCATGGGCTGCGCCTGGACCAACCAGACTGGGAGCTTGGTGGAACAGGCCCTAGCATCCTGAATCACTGAACTGTAACAGTTATCAGACTTCTCAACCCACAAACATCAAAGACAACAGAGAAGGTTAGTGGGAAAGAACTGCAGGGGCAGAGTGAAAGGAGTTTGCAATTTGGCCACTGCTCCAGGGGCAGGGGAGGTGGTGCAGCTACAGAACTACAGAATGAAAAAATGGAAGACAAAGTGAAATATCTCATTGGTAAAACCACTGATCTCAAAAATAGATCTAGGAGAGATAATTTAAAAATTATTGGACTACCTGAAAGCCATGATCAATAAAAGAGCCTAGATATCATCTTTCAAGAAATTATCAAGGAGAACTGTCCTGATATTCTAGAGCCAGACGGTCAAATAGAAATTGAAAGAATCCAATGATCACCTTCTGAAAAAGATCCCAAAAGGAAAACTCCTAGGAACATTGTTGCCAAATTCCAGAGCTTCCAGATCAAGGAGAAAATACTGCAAGCAGCCAGAAAGAAACAATTTGAGTACTGTGGAAACACAATCAGGATAACACAAGAGCTAGCAGCTTCTAAATTAAGGGATGGAAGGGCTTGGAATATGATATTCCAGAGGTCAATGGAGCTAGTATTAAAACCAAGAATCACCTACCCAGCATGAGTATCATGCTCCAAGGCAAAATATGGATTTTCAATAAAATAGAGGACTTTCAAGCTTTCTCAGTGAAAAGACCAGAGCTGAAAAGAAAATTTGACTTTCAAACACAAGAATCAAGAGAAGCATGCAAAGGTAAACAAGAAAGAGAAATCATAACGGACTTACTAAAGCTCAACTGTTTTGTTTACATTCCTACATGGAAAGATGATGTGTATAATTCATGAGACCTCAGTATTAGCGTAGCTGAAGGAATATACACATATACGTATGTATGTATATGTATATATGTGTGTATATATGTATGTATGTATGTGTATATATATCTACATCTATCTACATCTGTATCTATATCTTTATCTATATATCTATATATATACATAGAGGGCACAGGGTGAGTTGAATATGAATGGATGATATCTAAAAAATAAAATCAAATAATTAAGGGATGAGAGAGGAATGTATTGAATGAGGGAGAAAGGGAGAGATAAAATGGGGTCAATTATCTCACATAAAATTGGCAAGAAAAAGAGGTTCTGTAGGAAGGGAAGAAGGGGCAGGTGAGGGGGAATGAGTGACTCTTTCTCTCATTGAATTTGACCTGAGGAGGGAACAATATACACACCTAACTGGGTATTTTACCCCACATGAAAGAAGGAGGAAGGAGATAAAAAGGGGGGACAATGGAAGGGAGGGCAGCTGCGGGGGAGGTAATCAAAAGCAAACCCTTTTGAAAAGGCACAGGATCAAGGGAGAAAACTGAACAAATGAGGATAGGATAGGAAGGAGCAAAATATAGTTAGACTTTCACAACATGAGTATTGTGGAAGGGTTTTACATAATGATACACATGTGGCCCATGTTGAATTGCTTGCCTTCTTAGGGAGGGTGGGTGGGGAGGGAACAGGGGAGAGAATTTGGAACTCAAAGTTTTAAAAACAGACGTTCAAAAAAAAGTTTTTGCATGCATAGGATGGAGAAAAAGACACAGATAGAACTTATAACTGTGAACGTGAATGGGATGAACTCTCCCATAAAACAGAAGCAGATAGCAGAATGGATTAAAAACCATAATCCTACAATATGCTGTTTACAAGAAACACATTTGAAACAGGGGGATACAGACAGGGTAAAGTGAAAAAGCTGGAGTAAATAAGATATACAGGCAATGGGGCATAGATATCTATCTTGCCCCACAAGAAAGTAAGGTAAGAGTCTGTGGAAGCGACGAGAGGCAGTGCAATGCCAGTGGCCATGAAACACTGACCCCTGAGGCTTGCAGCCCGAAGGAATGAAATGCTTCTTGTACTTCCCAGAGACATAATGGATAGGTAAATGGCTCTAATTCCTCCCCCACCCCATCACCCAGAGAATTCCTCGGGGAAAAAAAAAAGAATGCTGGAACACAGGAGAAAGAAGTGGGGCTTCAGTTGTCAAATAGTAGAAGTTCATTAGTCCCAGAGGGGCAAAGCTGGCAGGGGTCAACACCAGGAGCACCGATGTAATCTTGCTCCCCCAGGGGAAGTGCCAGACATCAGCTCAAACAACAAACAGCTGAGACCATTGCTGAAGAGCAACAGTGCTGGAGAGCATCCATAGGGAGTGAGACATCAAGGAGCCAGACCCTTCCCCCACACCTCAGGACACTGAAGGCGATAATTCTAGACTCACAATCCCCAGAATAAGAAAGCTGGGACAGAGAGCCCTGAGCCCCAAAGGCAGATATTTGTTGTAAAGCCATGAAAAGGCAAACCAACATGAAGAAGAACACAAAAAAGCCTAGGACAATAGATTCTTTTTATGGAGACAGGCATGATCAAAATACGAATTTGGAAGAGGACAGCAAAGACACTATAGACACACCTGATACCTCAGAAGATAATGTGAACTGTTCTCCAGCCCAAAAAACATTGCTGGAAGAGCTAAAGGAGGATTTTAAAAACCAAATTAGGGAGGTAAAAGGAAAAATGGAAAAAATGGAAAAGTCCCTAAAGAATAAGATTTGCAAAATGGCCACTGAGAGTCAGAATCTAAATAGAGAAAATGACACCCTGAGGTGTAAAATCAACCAATTGGAAAAGGAGACTCAAAAGCATAATGAAAACACTAACTCATTAAAAATTATAGTTGAGCAAGTGGAAGCTAATAAATCTATGAGGCACCAAGAAGTAGCAAAACAAAAGGTAAAGAATGAAAAAATAGAAAAAAATGTGAAATATGTGATTGGGAAAACAACTGACCTGGAAAATAGATCCAGGAGAGACAATTTAAGAGTTATTGGTCTACCAGAAATCCACGATGAAAAAAAGAGCCTTGACAGTATCTTTGAAGAAATTATCAAAGACAACTGCCCAGAGGTCCTAGAACGAGAGGGCAAAATAGTCATTGAAAGAATTCACTGATCACCCCCTGAAAGAGATCCCAAACTGAAAACACCAAGAAATACTATAGCCAAATTTCAGAACTACAAACTGAAGGAGAAAATACTGCAAGCAGCCAAAAAGAAGCAATTCAAATATCATGGAACTACAGTCAGCATCACGCAGGATCTCTCAGCTTCCACAATAAAAGACAGGAGAAATTGGAATATGATATTCCGAAGGACAAAGTAACTGGGACTACAACCAAGGACCAACTACCCAGCAAAACTAAACATAATTTTTCAGGCAAGGAGATGGATATTCGACAAAATAAGGGAATTCCAGACCTTCCTGATTAAAAGGCCAGAACTCAATGGAAAATTTGATCTCCAAATACAAAACTCAAGAGAGACATAAAAAGGTAACCAGGGGGAAAAACCCCCACAAACCTTATTAACCAATAAGGGCAGGTTGTTTGCATCTTTATGTGGGATTATATCATCTTATGTATGCTTTATGTATATATACATATACATATATACATATATACATATATATGTATATATATATATACACACATATATATATATATATATATATATGTCAGTCTTGAGAATAGTACAGCTATTATGACAATTGAAGGGGATACACATAGATTCTGAATGACTGTATAAATTAACTGATGTAACGATAAAAAACATAAGTAAGAGATGTAAAGGGAGGGCTATGAGAGAAGAGGTAAGGAAGTAGTAGACAAGGGTAAATTACACCAAATGAAGAGGCACAAAAACGTATTATAGTAGAGGGAAAGAAGGGAGGGAGAAGAGCAGTATTTGAGCTTTACTGTCATCTGATCTGGTTCAAGAAGGGAATAACATACCTATGGGAAGTAGGAGGGGAAGGTGGGTAAATAGGGAGGGGGGTGGTTAGAAGGGAGGGGAGAAGTAGCAAGTGGGAAATGGTAAGATAAGGGAGGGGAGTAAAGAGGGAGGATAAAATGAGGAAGGTGACGGTCAAAACCAAAATTTTGTTGAGGAGGAGAAGGGGAAAGGGAGAAACAAAAGCATAAACAGGGGGAAATAGGATGAAGAAAAAGACACAAATAGAAATCATAATTGTGAACGTGAGTGGGATTAACTCTCCCATAAAACAGAAGTGGATAGCAGAATGGATTAAAAACCATAATCCTACAATATGCTGTTTACAAGAAACACATTTGAATCAGGGGGATACACACAGGGTAAAGGTAAAAGGCTGGAGTAAAATATATTGCTCCTCAGCTATAGTAAAAAAGCAGTCGTAGCAATCCTAACCTCAGACAAAGCAAAAGTAAAGATAGATTTAATCAAAAGAAATAAGGAAGGACATTATATCCTGCTAAAAGGCAAAGAAATCACAGAAGCACGAAAAGAACCCATTTGTACAAAAACATTTATAGCAGCTCTTTTTGTGGTAGCTAAAAATTGAAAATCAAAGGGATGCCCATCAATTGGGGAATGGCTGGACAAGCTGTGGTATATGAAGGTAATGGAATATTATTGTGCCATAAGAAATGGGGATGATAAGGACTTCATAATGACCTGGAAAAATGTACACGACATAATGCTGAGTGAGCGGAGCAGAGCCAGGAGAACATTATACCCAACCACAGTTATATGGAATCTGTCAGGACCAACCCTGATAGATTTCGCTCTTCTCAGCAACACAAGGTACAAAGACAACTCCAAAGGACTCACAATGGAGAATGCAGATTGAGGCACACTTCATGCTCACCTCTTTTTCCTCCTTTTTCTTCTCTTTTGTTTTTGTTTTTGGGTTTTTTTTTTTGGTTCTGTTTCTTCTTTCTCAAGATTCATTCCATTGGTCATAATTCTTCTCCACAACTTGACTAATGTATAAATTAATTCGACGCAAAGTTATACATGGTAGTTATATGAGATTCCATGCTGTCTTGAGGAGGGAGGGGGGGAGGGAGGGGTTAAAATCTGGAACTCAAAATTATGTAGAACCGTGTGTTGTAAACTAAAAATTAAAAAAAAAAGAAACGAAGATAGGATGTAACCACAGGAATAAAGTAGAAGGCAATGATATATAAAAGGATCCACATAGGGAACAGAAAAAAAGAAAATAAGGGAAAAGGGAAAGGGGGGTAGTGGGGTGACAGCAGGGAGTGTTGATTGGGGAATGGGGCAACCAGAATATATGCCATCTTGGAGTGGGCATGATGGTAGAAATGGGGAGAAAATTCGCAATTCAAACTCTTGTGAAAATCAATGCTAAAAACTAAAAATATTAAAGAAAAAAAGACATCCTTCATGATGCTCAAGAACAATATGGGTTAGAATATTTTATCCATGTTCACTAAAATTGATACTGAATTTCATTGAGTCAGTGAACAAATGTATCATATCTATCATTGAAATACTACAGGATCTTAGCATACGAGTGGGTAAAATATTGATTGCAAAGAACCTGATACTGTCTTTTGCTCAACCAGGTCAAATGCCTAAAAAAATCTATAAATATTATACATAGAAAGAAAAAAAATAAGATATTCTTGTTCAATGTATACATGAAAGAACAGAGATTTCTGTGCTACTTATCTCCAAGGGTACTAACAATTTTGCAGTGAACTAGTTAAATAATTATGCAGAAAAGTGCCCATTATCCAAAAGGTGAAGGATAAAAACCACAGATGTTGAAATGTCCCTGTGAAGCTTTGGTTGACTGAGGACCAGGGAAGGCTCATGGTAATTTGTGCAGGTGACAGGTGCAGAGCAGAGTCCTGCTCCAAATAAACAGTGAATGCTCTGAAAGACCTGCTATATAACTACTGCAGGATAAATACTGAAAATCCAAATGGGGACTGTCCCACCTGTAAGCTGTGAGAGAGCTATGCTTTCCAAATACAGTAGGTGATGAAGGAAAACTGCTTGAAACCGTTTCAACAAGTTAAAAAGACAGTTGTGCAAAAATTGGGCCTCATCTGTCAGTTGAATAGAGACAGATAAGGGAAATTCCTCTTCCTTTTTCTTCTATGTAAGAAGAAACTGAAGCTTCAGACAAAGTGATTTTTCCCTTTATTGTTCACTCAATTATCCACTGAGAAAACAACCATCATTCTTCCTGTAGAGTAAGTAGCATTGGGTAAAATAAGTTATATACTTGGGGCCATGGATGGACCTTTTATTACTAGTATTTTACTACTTTACTGGCTCATGAGCCACCATTCCAATCATGTCTCTTACTGTCAATTACTCAATCAACAAATATTTATCAAATTTTGATATGTTCCAGGCACTGTGCTTGGTACTAAGGGTACAATTACAAAGAAGGTGATAATACTTATCTGGAATAAGCTTATATTTGAATGGGGGAGACAAGAAACTATACATACATACACACATACATACATTATGTACACACAGATCATAAATATAAAGTTAATAAATAAGAATATATTAGGTTAGTTTGTAATATATTAGGCAGTTTGTAAGTGAAGTCACTGTCAGTTGGGAGAAGAAGAAGGACAAACAGGAGATGGTATCTGAGGTGCATATTAAAGGATGAGAAAAACTTTATGAGGCAGAGGTAAGAAGGGAGGGCATTCCAGGCATGGGTGATAGGAAGTGCAAAGCCTTATGAGTGAATGACGTCGGAGGTATGAGAAAGAAAAAGAAGACATATTTATCAGTTTGCTGGGAACATTTCTTCAGCAGCCTACATGAAGTTTAATACCTGTGACAGTATTGTCACTGAGGGATATGAAGGAGTCAGGATGAGGTTGGAATTCATAATTCACTATCACATTACCCTCCATGATACTTTGGAAAATATCTTTAGTGGGTTGATGCTGATGTCAGGGCTGACCAAATAAACTTTCTTTTTGTAATTTTAAAAATATATTTAAAACTTATTTTGTTAAGTGTTTCTGAATTACATTTAAACTTTTTGAAAAAATTGGAGTTCAAAATTCTGTTTCTCCCTAGGAAACCTTCAGAAGGCAAGCAATATATAGATTATGCATATGAAGTAATGCAAAACATGTTTCCATATTAGTCTTGTTGCAAAAGAAAACACACAGCCTTCCCCCTCTAAAATAAAGGGAAAAAGAATGTTCTTATCTGTGCTCAGAGTTTCAGTTTTCTCTCTGGAGGTAGGTAGCATTTTCATTACAAATCCTTTGGAATAACCTTAGATCATTGTCTTAGATCATCATCTTTATCAAAGTAGTTAAGTCTTTCAGTGTTGATATTTACAATATTGCTGTTATTCTGTACAACGTTTTCCTGGTTCCGTACATTTCACTTTGCATCGGTTCATATGAGTTCTCAGACTTTTCTGAAACTATCCTATTGGTCCTTTCTTATAGCACAATAGTATTCCATCACAAACATACTACAACTTGTTCAGCAGTTCTTCAATTAATGGGTGTCCCTTCAATTTCCAGTTCTTTGCCACCACAAAAAGAACTGCTATAGATATTTTTATAGATAGGTCTTGTTATCTTTTCTTTGATCTCTGTGGGATATAGAATCAGTAGTGGTGTTGCTGGGTCAAAGGGTATACACAGTTGTATAACCCTTTGGCCATAGTAATAGAGTTTTCTCCAGGATGGTTGGAGCATTGTTGTGCAGTAGCGTCTCTGTTTTTCCACATCCCCTCCAGCATTTATCATTTTCCTTTTCCCATGTTAGCCAATCTAATAGGTGTGAGCTGTTAACTTAGAGTTATTTTAATTTCCATTTGATTAAAGAATTGAAAATGATTTAGAGCATTTTATATGACTGTTGATAGCTTTAATTTCTTCTTCTGAAAACTACCTTTTCATATTCTTTGACCATTTATCAACTGGATTATGGTTCATATTTTTATGAATTTAGCTCAGTTTCTTATAATTTGAGTAATGAGGCCCTTATCAGAGAAACTTGTTATACATTTTCCCCAACTTTCCTGTTTTCTTTCTAATTTCAGGTACATTAGTTTTGTTTGTGCAAAACCTTTTTTAATTTCATGTAATTCAAATTGTTCGTTTTACTTCCCTTGATCCTTTCTATCTCTCATTTGGTTATAAACTCTTCCCTTATCCAAAGCTCTGAAAAACTAAATAAACTTTCATATTCTTTCTCCCCATTCTTTGATACTCCTCTCAAAGCTTTATCTGCCATTAGCTTGATAATGCCTTCCACTGAGCATTCAATAATGAATAAATATTTTCTGCCTTGAGTAGATCCGTGTATCTCTTTCTCATGTGTGTGCCTCTGTGTGTAAGAAACATTATTCTGATTACTACAATAATAAAGAAAATGAAATAAACCAAACCAAGAATGGATACAAGGCCAAACACATTTATTTAGAAAGGTTATAAATGAAATTGGGTGACTGATACCAAATCCACATTATTCATCTTGGAGATATTAGCCAAATTTATTATGATCCCTCAAATCATATGTTAAGATTTTATTCTGCAAGAGAAAGAAGATATATTTTAAAGAGGACTACTTTTTTGGGGAAGGAAGCTGACCCAAATTGAAAAAAAATGTTTTGCTGGAGAAGATACTTTCTCCAGATGCCTCTATGACAATTAATTTTAATTACTTTATTCTAAAATTAACAATGACCAATTAAAATGATCATCTTCATTTACAAAGTAGAACAAAACATAAATTTGTTCATCTCTATCATATAAAGTTCGCTATATCTTTTTTTAATTAAGATTTTTTTATTTTTAGTTTACAACACTCAGTTCCACATGATTTTGAGTTCCAGATTTTCTTCCCCTTCTCCCCTTCCCTCCCCAAGACGGCATGGAATCTGATATATTTTCTACATATAACTTCACATGGAAATTATTTACACAATAGTCAAGTTGTAAAGAAAATTCTGACCAATGGAATGAATCATGAGAAAGAAGAAACAAGACTAAAATAAAGAAAACAAAAACAAAAGAGAAAAAGGAGAGCAAACAGTTTGCATCAATCTGCATTCAGTCTCCATAGTGCTTTCTCTGGATGTAGATAGCTCTCTCCCTCATGAGTCCTTTGGAGTGGTCTCTGGACCTTGTATTGCTGAGAAGAGCGAGGTCTATCAAGGTTAGTCATCAAAGAATCCATATATCTGTGGTTGTGTATAAGGTTCTCCTGGTTCTGCTCCGCTCACTCAGCATTATATTGTGTAGATTTTTCCAGGTTGTTATGAACTCCATATCTTTCCCATTTCTTGTAACACAATAGTATTCCATTACCTTCATATACCACAACTTGTTAAGCCATTCCCCACTTGATGGGCATCCCTTTGATTTCCAATTCTTTGCTACTACAAAAAGAGCAGCTATAAATATTTTTGTACATATGGGTCCTTTTCCCACTCATGTGATCTCTTTGGGATACAACCCTAGAAGTGGTATTGCTGGGACAAAGGGTATAAACATTTTTATAGCCCTTTGGGCATAGTTCCAAATTGCTCTCCAGAATGGCTGGATCAGTTCACAACTCCACCAGCAATGTAACAGTGTTCCAATTTTCCCACATTGTCTCCAGCATTTATCATTTTCCTGTTTTGTCATTTTAGCCAATCTGGTAGGAGGGAAGTGGTACCTAAGAGTTGTTTTGATTTGCATTTCTCTAATCAGTAGTGATTTTGAGCATTTTTTCATGTGCCTATAGATATCTTTAATTTCTTCCTCTGAAAACTGCCTGTTCATATCCTTTGACCATTTCTCAATTGGGGAATGACTTGCGTTCCTATAAATTTGGCTTAGTTCCCTGCATATTTTTGGCTCACTTCCCTGTATATTTTTGCTATTTCTTTTAACAACATAGATTCAACATGTAAATTTCAATATTAGTTGTGTTGGTTTGTGTTTCCTTCAGCTCTCTTCTGTGCAATAAAAAAATCCTGCAGTATCTACCTAAAACCATCGACAAGCATTATTTGTAATGGGGATAAGCTAGATGCATTCCCAATAAGATCAGGGGTGAAACAAGGATGTCCATTATCACCCCTATTATTCAATTTGGTACTAGAAACATTAGCTGTAGCAATAAGAGAAGAAAAGGAAATTGAAGGGATTTGAATAGGAAAAGAAGAAACTAAATTATCACTTTTTGCAGATGATATGATGATTTATCTAGAGAATCCTAGAGAATCAAGTAAAAAACTACTTGAAATAATAAACAACTTTAGCAAAGTTGCAGGATATAAAATAAACCCACATAAATCCTCAGCATTCCCATACATTACTGACAAAGCCCAACAGCAAGAGATAGAAAGAGAAATTCCATTCAAAGTTACTGATGGCACTATAAAATATTTAGGAGTATATTTGCCAAGACAAACCCAGGGCCTATATGAACATAACTATGAAACACTTTTCACACGAATAAAATCAGATCTAAATAAATGGAAAAATATCAGTTGCTTATGATTAGGCAGAGCTAATATAATAAAAATGATAATTTTACCTAAATTAATCTATCTATTCAGTGCCATACCAATCAAACTACCAAAAAATTATTTTACTGAGCTGGACAAAATAATAACAAAATTCATTTGGAAAAACAAGAGGTCTAGAGTATCTAGGGTATTAATGAAAAGACATGCTAGAGAAGGTGGCTTAGCCACACCAAATATTAAACTGTACTACAGAGCAGCAGTCATCAAAACTGCCTGGTACTGGTTAAGAAACAGGGGTGTGGATCAGTGGAATAGGATAGGTACACAGGTAGGAGAAATCAACAAGTTTAGCAATCCACTCTTTGATAAACCCAAAGAGGCCAGCTTCTGGGCTAATAATTCACTATTTCACAAAAACTGTTGGGAAAATTGGAAAATGGTAGGGCAAAAACTGGGCATAGACCAATATCTTACACCATATACCAAAATAAAGTCAAAATGGGTTCATGATTTAGGAGTAAAAGTTGATACTCTAAGTAATTTGGGAAAGCAAGGAATAGTTTACTTATCAGATTTGTGGAAAAGTAAAGAATTCATGACCCAACAAGAGATAGAGAGCATTACAAAATGCAAAATGGATAATTTTGATTATGTCAAATTGAAATGTTTTTGTACAAAAAAAGCCAATGCAACAAGAATTTGGAGGGAAGCAGAAAATTGGGAGAAAATCTTTGCAACTAGTATCTCTGATAAAGGCCTCATTTCTAAAATATACAGGGAACTAGGCCAAATATATAGGAATACAAGCCATTCCCCAATTGAGAAATGGTCAAAGGATATGAACAGGCAGTTTTCAGAGGAAGAAATTAAAGCTATCTGTAGGCGTATGAAAAAATGCTCTGGATCACTACTGATTAGAGAAATGCAAATCAAAACAACTCTTAGATACCACACATCTCCTGTCAGTTTGGCTAAAATAAGAAAACAGGAAAATGATAAATGCTGGAAAGGATGTGGGGAAATTGGAACATTGTTGCATTGCTGGTGGAGTTGTGAGCTGATCCAGCCATTTTGGAGAGCAGTTTGGAACTATGCCCAAAGGGCTATAGATATGTTCATACCCTTTGACCCAGCAATACCATTTCTAGGGTTGTATCCCAAAGAAATCACACAAGCGGGAAAAGGACCCATATGTACAAGGATATTTATAGCAGCTCTTTTTGTGGTAGCCAAGAATTGGAAATCAAAGGGATGCCCATCAATTGGGGAATGGCTGAACAAGCTGTGGTATATGAAGGTGATGGAATACTACTGTGCCATAAGAAATGGGGATGATGCAGACTTCGTAACAACCTGGAAAAACCTACACGACATAATGCTGAGTGAGCGGAGCAGAGCCAGGAGAACGTTGTGCACAGCCACAAATATATGGATCCCGTGAGGACCAACCCTGACATACTGCGCTCTTCTCAGCAACGTAAGGTGCAAGGACAACTCCAGGGGACTCAAGATGGAGAATGCTGTCTTCATCCAGAGAAAGAACTCTGAAGTTTGAATACAGATCGAGGCGCACTACATGCTCGCCTTTTTTGCTTCTTTGCTTCTCTCTTGTTTTTGTTTTTGGGTTGTTTTTTTTTTTTTTGGTTCTGTTTCTTCTTTCTCATGATTCATTCCTTTGGTCAAAATTCTTCTCCACAACTTGACTAGTGCATAAATTAATTCAATGCAAAGTTATACATGACAGTTATATGAGATTCCATGCCATCTTGGGGAGGGAGGGGGGAGGGAGGTGTTAAAATCTGGAACTCAAAACTATGTAGAACCATATGTGGTAAACTAAAAATAAATAAAGAAATTAATAAAAAAAAATCCTGCAGTGAGAATTTGTTCGTTCTTTTCTTTTGCTTTTTTGGGGGGGAGGGGAATTGGAGAGTGAGGAAGGCTTATTGCTTCCTTTCCCCCATCTCCCAATTGAAAAAAAATACAAGATCCTGTAGAAAATGTGCATAGTCAAGCAAAACAAATTCCCACATTTGCCATACCTGAAAATTGATGTCACATTCTATACCTTGAGTACATCACTTCTGTGTTAGGACAAGGGTAGCATTCATTAATTTACCTGTTACTGTTATTTTCACCTTCTTGCCACAGCCTACCCTTGGAGAATTAATAGTTATTCAACTATTTAGACCTCTTAATTGCTTAGAGAGTGTTTTGAAGCTTACATAGTCCCTGTGCATATCCTTTTAGATCAACTATCAAATATTTATGCATTCTACAGTTATTTTGAATGTTATTTCTCTTTTTCTGTCTTTCTTCTGTTTTTAATATGATTTATGAGTGTTTTATGCTGTGCAAATTTAGTGCAGCTATTAATCATTTTAATTAATTTAATTTCTCACATTTGGGTTCTCTATACAGAATATCATATCATCTAAGAAAGCATTTTTTGTTTTCTCTTTGCTTATGCTCTTTCCTTCAATTTCTTTTTTTCCCAATTTCTTTTTATCTAGTATTTTAAGAACTATATAAAACAATAATGATGATACTGGATATTCATGCTTTAATTTCTGGTTTTGGGCTCAGTCTCCTATTGATTATATAAGGGTTTTGGCCTTGGACTGGACCTCTCTGTCTCCTTCTTATCCCAAACCTAGAACTGGCTCCATCCCTTTCTATAATCCTAACAGACACCAATCAGATTTCATCAATTGTACTAGCATCTAGCCTCAAGCAAGACCCGAGGTGCTTTGTGTCTGGAGTTTTGCCATGGCCATCGTCCTGATATTTTTCCTTCTGGGGTCAGCTATAAGTTATAAACAAAGCTATCTATACATTGCTTCAGTGTTGGTTTGATGCTATCTCCTGCTTTCACTCAGGAGGCTGTCCAAAGGTTGATTGTGATTTGGATGGGATTGCCCACGAGCCTAACGCTGCTTGGGCACTGTGCTGCCTCGGAATGATGCCACCTGATGTCTGGCCCTGTCTTTAGCCGCAGTTCAAGTGAGCTGCCTAGGCATTGCACTGCCTCAGTACTTACTGGTCTTGCCCTGTTGATGTTGAAGCTCCTTTTAGTCTATCTAGATGCCACAGCAGGAGACAAGACCAATATTTTAGTCAGAGTGATAAGAATTTAATAGTTAGCAAATGTGGATGGCAAACTGGGAACAGAGAAAAAATGTAATTCTAGGCATAAAAGATAATAGTATATTAGGGGATGTGTGATATGGTCTGAACCAAGGTGGGGAAAAAGAGGTAGTAAAAACAATAGAAACAGTAAATCAAGTGTAATGGGTCCCCTAATAAGATGTTAAGAGGCAGTTAGGTGGCTCAATGGATAGAGCTCTGGGTGTGGAGTCAGGAAGATCTGATTTCAAATCAGGCCTCAGACACTCACTATCTGTGTGACCCTAGGCAATTCACTTAACCTCTCCTTACCTTAATCCAGTGGAGAAGGAAATGGCAAATCACTCTAGTATCTTTGCCAGGGAAACCCTATAGACAATACGGTCCATGGAGTCATGAAGAGTTCGACACAACTGAAGGACTAAACAATAAAATTTCAGGAGAAGCTGAAGATTATAGAGGGAAAAGGGACAGGGACATTGAAATATAAATATAAAGGTCTTCAGGTGCAAAATGAATATTCCAGAACATTGCAAGAAAGGTTTGGGGCTTGAATAGCCCAGTTGCATATGAAGAGACCAGCAAAGACCATGAACTGTTTCCTTGGGCACGTGCTTTATTATTATCTTTGTTTCTTATCACTAATCTGTGTGAAAGGAAGAGTAACTGAATAAATTGGGACTGACTGCCATAAGCAAAAGTAGGTTATCTTACTTACTAAGGGAACAATTTTGAACCATTACGTTTGTCATATAGGAGAAATGTGACCTTTCCTCCTTCTGTCTGGAATATCAAAGGCAAGTCACCAAAGGAGTCAAAGAAACAAGGTTTCAATCAATCCAAAACTAGGTGTAATTTTCCTGGCTGAAATATCATTGTAACACTTCAGGTGAAAAGAATATTATAGCAAACCACCTGCAGACAGCACAGTACCATGCAGTTAATCCACTGGCCAAAGTGGTCCAACAAAGAAGACTTCAGAAGGTCAAATTATATATCAGAGAAAGAATACCCAGAGAAAAGCCCAATGGTAGAGAAGCAGCATCTAGGGTCTTGTAGGAGGCCGGGTTCAAGTAAATTGATCATATCTGATTGAGCTCTGTTAGGAAGGAACGGAGCCAACTCTGGGTTTGAGACTGTGTAAGGAGGAAAGATAAAAGGCCAGTCCAAGGCTAAAACGTTTGTCTAGCCATTAGGAGACGGAGTCTAAAGTCAGGAATTTCTGCAGATGGAGGAGTTTAGCCAGAGCTATCACATCTGAGTCTTCCTCTTATCTGTGTTATGGAATAGGCAGAAAAGCCCAGCAGCCAATTGAACCATCTAGATGAGACTCCTTGCTAGACAATGAGCTAGCCCTGAAATAATTTGTCTATTCCCAATGCCAGATTCTGCAAGGAGCTCCAAGAGGACCCTCTGAAGAAAATAAGGATATTGAAACCCTGCTGTTCTTAAGTAAGGAAATGAGTTAGCTACATGCGTCCCCTACTTGTATGCTTCTCTAGCATTGAACTCTAAGTCTGTGACCATTATTTTCCTCATATACTCTGAATGCATTTGTGAGAGAATGCAACCCATGTTTTAGAGGAAATGTTTTGTAACTACCCTTTTTACTATGCCATTTCACCAAATGCTTTTCTTGAAGATCTGAATCTACTGGCTAATTTTGAAGAAGAATCCCTCTGGTGTGGACTTGTGAGTTTGTGGAAGGAGAGATGTCCATAGGTTATCTCTACGACTTTGGAATTATTAACACCCCTTTGGGTATCCAATTTCCCCTTGCCATTTCTCATTGGGAGATTCAACACAAAGTGGTCGTTACACAAATAATAAGACTGAAGAGTAAGTTTGAATACAAGGTGAAGACATGTGAGATATTTACAGGAAGTAGGTAAGAAGAAAAATGCATTTAAAAGTTTTATTCTTTTTTTAACTTTATAACTCTATGATATCATCAATATGATAATGATGCCCATCATCAATATACTTTGCAACCCATCCATATCTTCTCATCTGATATGATGTCTGCCTATATTCTTCTTTGTCACCAAAGAAAGAATCCAAAGTCTGAGACTGAATCTGGGTGCGTTTTCGCTGCCTGGCCATATTCCCAACCAACTAACTTGACCCTTGAGTTTTTCAGTGGGGTATGACTGCTTGTAGACTAACGAGTTCTATGTTCCACGTTTGGGGGGGAGGTGCCAGCTCTGTCAGAGCCACACTCCTCCTTCCCCAAGGACCCCCAGTCCAGACTGGGCTTAGATCTTCAGCAGGCTGTTGCATTCCCTGCTCTGATCCACCACTTAATTCCTCCCACCAGGTGGGCCTGGAGCCGGAAGTAACAACAGCTGTAGCTGCCCCACCTCCGCTGCCCCCGGGGCTGGAAGCCGAACCGCTAACTCCTTCCACTCCCCTAGCTTCTCCCACTAACCTTCTCCGCAGTCTTTGGTGTTTGTAGGTCGAGGGGGGTCTGGTAACTGCCGCAGCTCACATATTCAGGGCGCTAGGGCCCCCTCCGCCCGGCTTCTGGTCTGGATCGTCCACGCCGCTCAGGCTGGGCTCTGCGCCACTCCGTTCCCAGCTCCCAGCTCCGTGTGGAATAGACCTCACCCAGAGACCATCCAGGCTGTCCTGGGCTGGAGCCCTGCTTCCCTCTGCTGTTCTGTGGGTTCTGCCGTTCTAGAATTGGTTCAGAGCCATTTTTATAGGTTTTTGGAGGGACTCCAGTACGGAGCTCACTCTAGTCCGTGCTTACCAGCTGCCATCTTGGCTCCGCCCCCCCCGCCTATATTCTTCTATAAATTCCAAGAACTTCTGCCTACTACACTGGAGGCTTTCCTTTATGTCATTGCTTTTTTTTTTTTACATTTTATGTTGCCAGTAAGACACCTGAGATATCCCTCTATTATCTGCTATTTTAAATATAAAATAATAAAATACCCAAAGGCAACAGATTCTGCCATAGTTCAGAAGAAAAAAATACCATAAACACCATACTAAATTACTATAAATAATAATATTATTCCTTTGTTTAACATTTATGTCCATGATTCAAGTGGGTATGAATTTTTAAGGAAGAGTGTGTGTGATTATAAACCCTCTAATTTTCAAAGACTAACAAATTTAAATAAGCAAATAATAAGAATGAAGTGAGTTATTCACCCCCTCAAAATGGTGCTGTGACCCAACTCTTAAAGACTTTGTCTTTAAATGTGCCAATTGTGCAATAGATCTGTCAGACATTGAAATGCAATGTCAGGACATGAAATCTTGTGTTATGAATCTGTTTCAGTGATGCATGAAGCCCTGCAGTAGTTATTTTCAAGGCTATATATCCTTAAAAATATGTATATGCATCCAAGTATTTTCATAGGCTGAAACTTATATGCAATGCCTGTTTCTGATAACCAATGACATTGACAGACATTATAGGCAATGTTTTTACCTAATACATTATGCAATTTATTTAGTTTTATTTATTTATTTTAGGGCCAGAAGCCCTGTGGGTGAAAAGTGCTGTATACATTTATGTAGCTAAATAATTGTATAGAAAATACATTATGTTACTACCTTGCTAGCATGAAAAGTGCCACATGAATGCTGAATGCTTTTGTTAGAAATCTTCTCCATGCTGACACAGCTCCCCAGGGTCCTGTATTGTATAATTTATTCAATTGACTGAACCCAAACTAGGGAACTATGGAATATAGGAATGCAAACATAGTGCAAAACTAGAGACTCAGAGCTCATCAGAAAGTACGAAGCCCATGTAGAAGAGGATGCTGCTTGGATTTTTGGCTCATGTTTCTGCTCTCTTCAATGCATTTCTTAAGAATAAACTAAAACTGGGGTTATTTATTACAGGTAAACCTCAGTGCAAGACATGACAAGTTGAATGAAAAGCAAGATGGAGTTGATGAAAAATCACTAGCCTTGGAGCCAATATAGCTGGATCTGAAGTCCGGCTGTAATTCTATGATCATAGAGTCAGCTTTTCTGATTCTCAGTTTGCTCATTTGTAAATTGTAGATAATGCTACTTGTACTATTTCACAAGGGTGTAATGAGAGAAATGCTTTGTAAACTTTAAGGTGCTTGACTCTGGGCATATCTTCTGGCTGTCCCTCATACTTGGAATTCACTCCTTCCTCTGCTCTGACTTCTGACCTCCCTGGCTTTAAGTCCCAATAAAAATCCCACCTTTCTACAGGAAACCTTCCCCAACCTGTCTTAATTCTAGAGCCTTCCCTTTGTAAGTTGTGTCCTATTTATACTGTACATAGCTTGCTTTGTATATAATTGTTTGCATATTATCACACCCATTAGATTGTAAGCTGTTCTTTAAGTGCAGGGACTATCTTTTTTCTCTTTTCGTATCCTCAGCACTTAGCACAGTTTCTGGCACATAGTAGGTAGTTAATAAATTTGTATTAATGGATATATAACTGTGATATATTATCATTACAAAATATCTTTGACATATAGAATTGTGTTCTACATTTAAGGGCAGTGTGCCATAGTGAATAGAAAGCTGATACGAAAGTTAGAGTAGGTCTGAGTTCAAATACCATCTCTAACACGAACTGATTTTATAACCCTGGATAAGAAGTTAGCTTTTTGTCATTATGGTATAAATTATTCTCCTGGTTCTTTTTCACTCTGCATTAATTTTGATGTACCTTTAAGCTGATTGTGAATGAAATGAGCAGAACAATTGTATAATAAAAATAACAGTATAAAAACAAACAACTTTGAAAGGTATGGTAATTACAGTACAAAGTAATGCTCAAAACTCTGACCATTCATGATTCCAGAGGACTGCTGATAAAACAGTATCCAGTATGGTGATGTGACAGATTTAGGGTGCAGTAGGAGACATATTTTTGTAATCAGTCATAAAGGGGATTTGTTTTCTCTCTCTGTCTCTCTGTCTTTCTCTGTCTCTCTGTCTATCTCTTTGTCTCGCTGTCTCTGTCTCTCTGTCTCTGTTCTCTCTATCTCTTTCTGTCTCTCTGTCTCTGTCTCTGTCTGTCTCTCTCTCTCACTGTAGATAGGGTTGCTTACTTTGTCTGAAAACTATGTATTCATATACTTTGAGCACTTATCAATGGAGGATGGCTCTTTTTATATAAATTTGACTCCATTATCTATATATTTGAAGAATTGAGCCTTTATCAAAGATACTTGCTGCCATTATTTTCACAGTTCATTTATTAACTTTGTATTTCCCTCCATCCTATTCCCCTCATTTATCCTACCTACTCTCTCTCTCCTTTCACCCTGTCCATCCTCAAAAGTGTTTTGCCTCCTCCAATCTTCTCTCCCTTCTATCAGTTCCCCTCTCTTATCCCATTCCCTTCCTACTTTCCTGTAGGATAAGATAGATTTCTACACCCAACTGAGTGTGTATGTTATTCTCTCTTTAAGCCAAATGGAATGAGGATAAAGTTCAAGTGCTTCCACCTACTGTCCCCACCTTCCCCTCCACTGTAAAAGCTCTTTCATGCCATTTTTTATGTCAAATATTTAACCCAGTCTACCTCTCTCTTTCACTTTCTCCCAGTGCATTCTTCTTTCCAGCCCCTTGATTTTATTGTTTAGATATCATCCTGTCATATTCAACTTATAGCCATGCCCTCTGTTTATGTGTATTCATTCTAACTGCTTTAATAATGAGAAAATTTTTAGGACTTGCAAATATGATATTTCTGTCTAAGAATGTAAAAAATTTAATATTATTGAATTCCTAATGATTTCTCTTTCCTGTTTTCCTTTATAAGATTCTCTTGAGTCTTATATTTGAAAGCCAATTGTCTATTCAGCTCTGGTCTTTTCATCAGAATGCTTGAAAATCCTCTGTTTCATTGAATATCCATTTTTTTTCTCCTGAAAGATTATACCCGGTTTTGCTGGATAAGTGATTCTTGGTTTTAGATCTAACTCTTTTGCCTCCGGAACATCATATTCCAAGCCCTCCAATCCTTTGATACAGAAGTTGCTAAATCTTATGTTAGTCTGACTGCGGCTCCATTATATTTGAATCATTTCTTTCTGGTTGCTTGCAGTATTTTCCCCTTGACTTGATAGCTCTCGAATTTGACTATAATATTGCTGGCAGTTTTCACTTTGCATTCTCTTTCAAGAGTTGATTAGTGGATTCTTTTGATTTCCTTTTTACCCTCTGGTTCTAAAATAGCAACGCAATTTTTCTTGATAATTTCTGAAAAATTTTTTTTACGCTCTTTTTTTTTTTTTTTTTTTTTTTTTTTTTTTTTACAATTTTTGATCATGGCTTTCAGGGAGTCTAATATTTTAAACTATCTGTCCTAGGTCTATTTTTGATGCCAGCTGTTTTTCATTGAGATATTTCACATGTTATTTTTAAATTCTTTTTATTTTGTTTGATTGCATCTTAATGTCTTGTTCAGTTTTTAGCTTCCACTTGTGAAATTCTAATTTTTAAAGAATTATTTCCTCCAATTAGCTTTTGTACCTCCTTTTGTATTTGGCCAATTCTGCTTTTCAAGTTCTCTTCAGTGAATTTTTGTATATCTTTTTTTCATTTGGCCAATACTGTTTTTCAAGGCACTGTTCTCTTCATTGGATTTTTGTACTACTTTTACCATTTGATCTCTTCTGATTTTTAAGGAATTATTTTCTTCAGTATTCTTTTGTGCCTTCTTTATCAAGCTGTTGACTCCTTTTTCATGATTTCCTTGCTTCGATCTCATTCTTTTCCCTGATTTTCCTCTATCTCTCTTATTTGATTTCTAAAATCCTTTTTGAGCTCTTTGAAGAATTCTTTTTGGCCCTGAGATCGATCACATTCTTCTTTGAGTTTTTGTAGCAGTTTTGACTTGTTTTCTTCTGAGTTAATGTTTTGAACTTCTCTGTCACCATAGTAACTTCTAATGATCAGGATTTTTTTTGTTTGCTTATTATTCCAGCCTATTTCTTGCCTTTTAATTCAATGTTAAAGTTGGCCTCTGCTGTCATGGTGGAGGTGACATTGTCCCAAGCTTAAGGTTTTTTTTTTTTGTCTAGCTGTTTTCAGAGCTGATTCTGGGGTCTCTAAGTTTTCAATTTTTTCAAGGTGGCATGATCTAAGAAAAAGGTGCTTTTGCTACTCTCCTGGCATGTGCTCTGGCCAGTGAGTAACCATAAGCACTCTTTTTTCACCCTGGAAGTGTGACCAGGGTCCTGTAACTATAAGCTCTGGTGTGGTAGTGCTCCTCTTTGCCCTGGGACTGTGTCCCAGGAATGCAACCCAGATCTGAGTATGCATAAGGCAACAGACTATTGCACCTAGGGCCAGCAAAGTTCCCCTGAAATCTCATTCTAACCAGTTTTCTGATCCACTTATCGTCAGTGAGTAGAGAGCTTTGAAGTAGTTGCTGCTGCTCCTAAGGCCTGATGCTGATTTCTTGTGGTCCGACCTGTACTTATACATCCTGCAGTAGACTGTGCTTCATTCTCACCCCAATATGACAGAACTTCCCAGAGATTGCACTGGAAAATTGTTTCAAACTGTGCTTTTTTGGGTTCTGCTACCTTAGAATTTGTTTTGAGGAATTATTTAAAACGGTTGGAAGGGAATCTGAGAGAACTTCGGTGAATCCATGCCTTTTCTCTGCCAGTTGACTCTGCCTTTCTGGTTCACTTAGGGTCAGTATGTTCTATAAGAAAAAAAAGAGCTCCAAAAAGCCAGGGAGGAGAAGAATGTCTTAAAAGGCAGAATTAGCCAAATGGAAAAGGAGGTCCAAAAGACCACTGAAGAAAATACTACCTTAAAAATTAGATTGGAGCAAGTGGAAGTTAGTGACTTTATGAGAAATCAAGATATTATAAAACAGAACCAAAGGAGTAAAAAAAAATGGAACACAATGTGAAATATTTCATTGGAAAAACCACTGACCTGGAGAATAGATCCAGGAAAGATAATTTAAAAATTATTGATCTACCTAGACATCATCTTTCAAGAAATTATCGAGGAAAACTGTCCTGATATTCTGGAGCCAGAGGGTAAAATAGATATCAAAAGAATCCCCTGATCGCCTCTCAAAAAAGATCCCAAAAAGAAAACTCCTAGGAATATTGTTGCCAAATTCCAGAGTTCCCAGGTCAAGGAGAAAATACTGCAAGCAGCCAGAAAGAAACAATTTGAGTATTGTGGAAACACAAACAGGATAACAAAAGATCTAGCAGCTTCTATGTTAAGGGACTGAAGGGCACAGAATATGATATTCCAGAGGTCAAAGGAACTAGGATTAAAACCAAGAATCACCTACCCAGAAAAACTGAGTATCCTGCTCCAAGGCAAAATATGGATTTTCAATATAATAGGGGACTTTCAAGCTTTCTCAGCGAAAAGCCCAGAGCTGAATAGAAAATTTGACTTTCAAACACAAAAATCAAGAGAAGCATGAAAAGGTAAACAAGAAAGAGAAATGATAAAGGACTTACTAAAGTTGAACTGTTTTGTTTACATTCCTACATGAAAAGATGATGTGTGCAATTGATGAGACCTTTCTCAGTATTAGGGTAGTTGAAGGGAATATACATACATACATACACACATATATATTATATATGCATATATAATATATATACACACATATATACACATATATATTAACATATGTGTACATATATATAGACAGAGGGCACAGGGTGAGTTGAATGTGAAGGGATGATATTTAAAAAAATAAAATGAAATTAAGGGATGAGAGAGGAATATATTGAGAGAGAGAGAGAAAGGGAGAGATAGAATGGGGTAAATTATCTCACATAAAAGTGGCAAGAAAAAGCAGTTCTGTAGGAGGGGAAGAGGGGGCAGGTGAGGGGGGAATGAGTGAATCTTGCTCTCATTGGAATTGATCTGAGGAGTGAATAACATACCCACTCAATTGGGTATCTTACCCCACAGGAAAGTAGGGGGAAGGGAAATAAAAGGGGGGATGATAGAAAGGAGGGCAGATAGGGGGAGGAGGTAATCAGAAGCAAACCCTTTTGAAAAGGGACAGGGTCAAGGGAGAAAATTGAATAAAGGTGGACAGGATAAAATGGAGGGAAATATAGTTAGTCTTTCATAACATGAGTATTGTGGAAGTGTTTTACATAAGGATACATGTGTGGCCTATGTTGAAATCCTTGCCTCCTTGGGGAGGGTGAGTGACAAGGGAAGAGGGGAGAGAATTTGGAACTCAAAGTTTTAAAAGCTGATGCTCAGAAAAAGGTTTTTTTTGCATGCAAGTGAGAAATAAGATATATAGGGAATAAGGCATAGAAATCTATCCTGCCCTACAAGAAATTAAGGGGGAAGGGGATGGGGGACAGTGGGGTGACAGAAGGGAGGGCTGACTGGGGAAAGGGGCAATCACAATATATGCCATCTTGGAATGGGGGGAGGGTAGAAGTGGGGAGAAAATTTGTAACTCAAAATCTTGTGGAAATCAGTGTTAAAAACTAAATATTAAATAATAAAATAATTGTTAAGAGAACAAAAAAATACCCACTAGGAAAAAAAGGAGAATGATTTTTTGGGGGAAAATGTAATACAAATGTTTAAAATTAGGTCATTTTGAGGGCCAAAATTTCTGGAAAATTCACTTATATGAAATTTTTCATTCCCTAACGATTGCTGATAAGTGTTGTTACAGTAGTCCAGTTCTTCTGAAGTGCTTTCACATATAGCAGATGATTTCTTGTGATATCAATGTGACACTTGCAGAATAGTGAAGAGATGGCTCAAGACATGCAGTGGATTCCTTGTGGAGCTGATATATACCTACAGAATTCACACTCCCTATTTCAATCTTCAATGGCTAGCTTACATTGCCTTTGCTCCCATACTTGCCAATGCAAAGGTCCTTGGAAGGAAGCAATCCTCTTGTTGTGCATCTTTGTGTCCTAAGGATAGGTCTGGAACTGAAGTACTGTCTGGGAGAAGTTGTTGGATGTCATTTATCCACAACTATATCTGCCTGTTGTCTCATGAGACAGAACTTACAAGACATAATTTCTGGTTTTTAGACAGTGAAAGTTCAGATTGGAACTTTGCTATTTGATTTTTTTTAACCAAGTTTACTGTAGACCCCAAATGAACAAGGTGCTATGCAACTCATGGGGATTTGATGCTGTGTTGGGAGATAATTAGGACTTAACTTATGAATAGAATGCAGCACGCAAAAGATAATGAAACTTACATTTCTTAAATGAGCCCCCTCTCCTTTTTTTCAAAATATTGGCATATTTTCCCATACGCTTTCTTTGGTTTAATTATATCTGAATGATATTCAGGGCAATAAAACTTGACCATTTTTTTCCTTATTGCAGAAGTAACTTCTGCTCCAATAACTTGTGATTCATTTACATATTAATAAGTGAAAATATATTAAGCACCCACTATGTACCAAAGAACTTGTTAGGTGCCATTAGAATGAGGGTAAATACATTGTTTTAAAAACTATCTGAAAAATGATCTGGAATAGAAAGAGAATGGAGACAAGGAGATAAATTAGGAGACTGTCACAGCAATCATAGCATGAGATTGAGAAGGTGTATTAGGGAAGTAGCTGTTAAACTAGAAAGTCAAGATAGAATCTGAAAACATTGTGAGGAAGAATTGTCAGGCCCTGGGATGGATTGGATTTAGAAAATGGGGTAGAGAAGAAAAATAGAGATGCTTGGGGAGAAGCTCAGAGTTTGATGGTACCTTGATATCAGTATTCGATTCACTATAGTGTTAGCTGTGGTATCGATGTCAAACAAACATAGATCACTACGGGCTACATGTTGACTTAGAAAACCACAAATAAACATTATCTATGTTATATTGTATTTTAATTATTTTGTTAAATATTTTCCAATTACATTTTAATCTGGTTGAGCAGTAGTTGGAGTTTTGATTGAGATTGTGGACTGTTTCTATACAAATGATCAATTTGAAAAATGGGAAAGAGTAAATGGGTTGCAAAATTTTTAGATTAATTTATCATATGTTTCAATGGTCTTTAGAATATGCAAGTAGAGATTACCTGTAGGTACTTGAGGATACAGGGTTGAAAAGAGTAAGAGATCAGGGCTTCAATATATAGCTTTGAAAATTTGCTAGTTGTGAGTGGAAGGACTTCCCCTAGGCAGTGAATATAGAAAACAAACTGGTAGACCACTGTTAAGTCTCAGACGGCAAAATAAATTGACAAGCTGGGATTTCTTCTGATTATGAGGTGTCCTAGTGGAGGAGAATGTATTGTTAGGAAACTAAAAGCTTTTTGAGAAGTTTCTTTCTACTCAAAATGCTTCAGATGTTTGTTGACTGTGTGACCCTGGGAAAGTAATTTAACTTCTTTGTGCCTTGGTTTACTCATCTGTAAAATAAAGTGATTGGGCTCAATGACTTCTATGGTCCTATCTAGGTTTAAATCTATGATCTAATGATTCCATGTATAAGGTCTAGAGAAGGAGCTTTACACAATTACTTTCAGAGAATTCCTTTAGATGTCTTAGTAGCTTCTAGGAAAAAAGTAGGTTTGGTCAATCAGAAGAGGCACATAAAAGCTTTTCCCTGAGCATAACAGTAAAGAAGGGACAGGGGAGATCTGAGCAAAGCATCAAGAGTTTTAAAGTAAGCAAATTGACAATATAGTCTTCGGGAGGCCCCAAGAGCTTGGTTTAGCCATGGATCATGGGTTAGGACCTACAAAAAATCAACAAGAATTCATTAAATGCCAAATATATGTCTGGGAGGCAGCTAGGTGGCACAATAGATTGGAGTGCTGGGCCTGGAGTCAGGAAGACTCATCTTCATGAGTTCAAATCTGGCCTCAGATACTTACTAGCTGTGTGACCCTGGGCAAGTCACTTCACCCTGTTTGCCTCAATTTCTCCATCAGTAAAATGAGCTGGAGAAGGAGAGGGTAAACCACTCCAGTATGTCTGCCAAGATAACCCCAAATCGAGTCACAAACAACTGAAAATATGTTAGGCATTAAGAATATAGACAGGGATAATGACTAGACCTATGATTTCATTGAAATAGGGAACTTGCAGGTGAGGAAACTCCTTCCACCAGCACTGGTCAAAAACTTCTCTGCATCTTACAATCACAGAATTTTTTGGACACCAAGAGGTTAAATGATTTTCCCAGGGTTATACTATTCTGACGTATGGGAGGTAAGACTTGAACCCAGATTTTCCTAACTCCGGAACAAGGTTTCTATTCGGTACACCAAGTTGCTTTATTATGCTACAAATAGAAAGAATAAAACAATCCCTACTCTCAAGGAAGGGATAATAGAAGAAGGGATCTTAAAGCTCTACTCCAATTCCTTCAGTTCAAAAATAAGGACACTAAGGACCAAACAGGAAAATCAGATTGCCAAGGATCACTCAGACAGTAAGTGGCAGAAGCAGGATTTGAAATCAAACTCAAGTTCTGTGACTACAAATTCAATCTTCTTTCCACTCAAAGATCATGTGTCTCCTTCTTAAAAAGCAGCATTCTATGCATTAGGATACTTACAGTTACATTATGAGAAATCATAGCAAATTTAAAATCACTTTTATCCTGTTCCCTCCCCACTTCGTATACTTCCACACCATTTTATAGTAGTGTCCTATGTACACATGCCTTATCTCTTCTACTATTCTGTGAGGTCCTCCAGGGCAAGGCTGTGATTGATTCCTTTTTTTTTTATCTCCTATAATCACAGGCCCTTACTGTGGCATTGTCCAAGGTACACACCCATGCCCTCACAAAACAGGTGGGATCACTTCACCTGTAAATCCTTTGAGTGAATCCAAAAAGCAGTACAAGCTTTATGTTTCAGACACTCCAGCATCCTTTTCCAGTTTGTCTTGCTTGATATTGTTTCTCCCTTCTCTGTCTATTTCATTCCTCCAGTGCTGAATCCACTTGGTATCTCAACTCCACTCGGTATTACTCCTACCTATCCCTGTTACCAATCCCATTTTGAAAGAGAACTTTATTCCTTTCAATTTCTCCTGCTACCAGAGCAATCTCCACCTTCAGTTTATGCTTCTTGACTTTACTTTGCATCATTGGCAGAGAAGTCAAGAGAGTATCTAAGGATGTAAAAAACAGAAACTCCTGAAGTTTTTTTTTTTTTAATTTTATCTCCATAACCCAAATGATAACAGTACCTAGAGTAATTTTCTTTGAGGCCCACCAGTAACCTGGGAGTCAAAGTTTCCCAGGGAGCTTATAAACTCTGCCAAGTCTATGATTTACAGATGGCAATATGGTGATCGTGCATAGAAAGTACTTATTCTCAAAGCAATTGTATCACCGAGAGGAATTTTCCTGGAACAAGGAGACAAGGAAAAAAAGTCATAGGAAAGTTTGATTTATTTCCTTTGTTTTCATTGAGCTATCTGACCAATTTAAACTTTCATTTGTCAATGATTGATACCAACAATACGAAGGTGTGCGAGGAATGTGCAGAGAGCACTTCAGGTGGATAATTTGGTTGTGTATGTTTTCTATGTGTACTTTGGAAGAATTGTGTGGGAGGGCCATGTAGGGAAACCGGAGTAAACACTAAACAGAATATGAGAAAACGTACAGAGGGAATGGAGCAGATGTGGAATATTCAAAAAAAACATGTATTGTTTCAAATCTTGACTGTTATTTATTTCTGCATGTGATCTTGGGTAATTCATTTTACTTATATAGAACTAAAGTGAAAGGGTTAGACTAGTGTAATTCCAAGCTTTCTTCAAACTCTAAATCTATCATTGTATAATTTTTATTACACTTTTTCTCTTTTTTTAAACTTTCACAAAATATAGGTTTTTGAAGCTTTGATGCCAAACATCAGATAGGATACAATATACTCAATGGAACATATGAATGCATTTCAATATCTGAGAGCCATTATGGAATAGGAGATGTTCACCCTGAAGACATTTAAGATAGAGTTGCATGATGAACTCTAAGATTACCTGTCAGGAACCCCTAAACACCTAACAGCCTTAGAGATTTGGGGCATATGGTCATCTTGTTGAGTGTTAGACCATAAGAACAAATGAGGGAGCTTGTATGTCTTAAGTTTTAAGGTAAATAAGGTAATGGTATAGAGTACCTCACTGACCTCGATAAATCCAATTCCTTAAGTCAAGAAAAAACACATTCTTTTTTTCAGTAAGTAGTATTTTTCCAATTACATGTAAAGATAGTTTCAGTTTTATAAGATTTTGAGTTACAGATTTTTTTTCCCTCCCTCCTTCCCCTTCCCCTCCTTTCCACCTTCCCTAAGATGGCAAGCCATCTGATATAGGTTATTTTCTTCAGCTTTGTTTTGGGTCTCCTTTAGCAAGCTGCTGATTCATTTTTCATGATTTTCTTGCATCATTCTTATTTATCTTCCCAATATTTCCTCTACTTCTCTTACTTGATTTGCAAAATTCTTTTTGACCTCTTCCATGGCCTGAGACCAATTCATATTTTTCTTGGAGGTTTTGTAGGAGCTTTGATTTGTTCCCTTCTGGTTGTATGTTTTGATTTTCCTTGTCACAAAATAAGATTCAAAAGTCTGATTTCTTCCCACTGTTTGCTCATTTTCCCAGCCAATTACTGGACTTTTTTGCTCTTTGTTAAGGTAGGACTCTGCTTCCAGGGTGGAGGGCAAAGTTTCCCAAGCTTCATGGCTTTTGTGCAGGTGTTTTCAAAGATAATTCTAGGGACCTGCTCTTCCAAGGTTGTTTGACCAAAGAAGAGTTGTTTCCTCCTTTCCTGGTGTGTGCTCTGGTCAGTGAGTGACCACAAGGACTCTTTTCTGCCTTGGAACTGTGAAGATTCCCTCTTCCCTGCTGCCACAAGCTCTTCCACACCAGTGCTCCTCCTCACCCCAGGCCCATCATCCAGGACTGCTACGCAGGTCGATTCATGGGCAAAGCAAGAGAATACTGCCTAAGCATCAGTAAAGAGATCCCCGCAATCCCCATCTGATTAGCGGTTGGATCCCCCCCACCATCTGTGGGCCAAGAGCTCTGGAAGCAGCCACCACTGCTGCTGCCTCTGCTGCCACCTCCCTAGGGCTGGGGTCAGATAATGCTCCTCTTTCACCCAAGTCTGATGGATCTTTCCCCCTGCCCTTCTAAGCTATCTTTGGTGTTTGTGGATTGAGAAGTCTGGGAACTGCCATAGCTACCAGTGATTCAGTCCCCTGAGGCCTGCTCTAGCCCCATCTGTGCTGACATGGCCCATGCCGGATTGCACTCTTCTCCCAGCCCAGTGCAATAGACCTTTCCTTTTGACCTTCCAGGTTGTCTTAGGTTGGAAATTTGTTTCACTGTGTCATTTTGTGGGTTCTGATGCTCTAGAATTTTTTATCGTCAATTTTTGAAGGGGGGAGTGCAAGGCAATTCGGGTTAAATGACTTGCCTAAGGTCACACAGCTACTAAGTGTGTAAGGTGTCTGAGGCTGGATTAGAACTCAGGTCCTCCTGACTCCAGGGCCGGTTCTCTATTTACTGTGTCATTTAGCTGTCCTAGAGTAATTTTTACAGGTATTTAGAGGGATCTAGGGGAGAGCTCAAGCAAGTTCCTGCTTTTACTCTGCCCTCTTGGCTCCTTCCACCCCAATCTGATATAGGTTACACATGTGAAATCATGTTAAACATATTTCCACATTGGTCATATTATTAAAGAAGAAACAGAACCAAAGGGAAAATCCACAAAACTCCCTCCAAAAGTGAAAATAGTACACTTTGATCTGCATTCAGACTCCATAGTTCTTTCTCTGGATGTGGATAGCATTTTCCATCATAGGTCTTTTGGAAGTGTCTTTGATCGTTGCATTGCTGAGAAGGGCTAAGTCTATCAAAATTAGTCATTGCACACTGTGGCTGTCACTGTGTACAATATTCTCCAGGTTCTGTTCACTTGGCTCAGCATCAGTTCATGTAAATCATTCCAGGTTTTTATTTTAAATCCACCTGCTCAACTTTTCTTATAGCACAGTAGTATTCCATTATACTCATGTACCACAACTTGTTCCGCAATTGATGGGCATTCCCTCAATTTCCAATTCTTTGCCACTACTACAATAGCTGCTATAAATATTTTTGGACATATGAGTCCTTTTCCATTTTTTATGATCTTCATGGGATATGGACCTAGTAGAGGTATTGCTGGATCAAAAGGTATGCATGACTTTATAGCCCTTTGGTCATACTTCCAAATACCTTACCAGAATGGTTAGATCAGTTCACAACTCCACTAACAATGTATTAGTGTACCTATTCCCCACATCTCCAACATTTATTAGTTTCCTTTGCTGTCATATTAGCCAATCTGATAAATATGAGGTAGCATCTCAGATTTGTTTTAATTCTAATTTCTCTGATCAATAGTTATTTGGAGAATAGAAAAACCACATTGTATGGTATTGCAAAAGTTGGCAGATCAAGTTGGCATATATGAAATTCTGTGCATGGAAATTGACAGAACAAGAAAATCTGGTGTAGTTCCACAGGGTTAGAGAGGGGAAAACTATGGTGCCAGTTAAAAAAGGGAGGGTCTTCTGTAAATTATAGGTCAATATGCTTAATGTTTGTTTCTTCCAAAAAATATAATATTTTCTTGAAGGGCTTATTTGTGAAAGGGAATCAGTGCTCACTAAAATTTAATGTGGCATCATCAAGAACAAGTACTAATAGAATAACTTGATTTCTTTTTTATTTAGTATTTTATTTTCCAGTTACATTAAAAACAATTTTAACCTTCATTTTTAAAACTTTCAGTCCTAAATTCTCTCCCTTCCTCCCTCCCCAAACTTACTCATTGAGAAGGCAAGTGATTTGATATAGGTTATACATTGGAAGTCATGCAAAACACTGCCAAAATAGTCATGTGAAAGACTAACTGTATTTCCATCCTATTCTCCCTCCTATTTATTCTACTCTCTCCTTTCACTCTGTCTTTCCTCAAAAGTATTTTGCTTCTGACTACACCCTCCCTCAATCTGCCCTCCCTTCTATCACTCCTTTCCCTTACCCTCTTACTTTCCTATAGAGTAACATAGATTTCCAAACCCAATTGAGTGTGTATGTTATTCCCTCTTTGAGCCAATTCTGATGAAAGTAAGATTCACTCCCTCCCTCTCACCTCCCCACTCCTTCCCTTTACTGTAAAAGCTTTTTATTGCCTCTTTTATATGAGTTAATTTACCCCATTCTACTTTTCCCTTCTGCTTTCTGCCAGTACATTTCTCTCTCATCCCTTAATTTTATTTTTTACATATCATCCCTTCATATTCAACTCACACCTGTGCCCTCTGTCTATATATACTCCTTCTAACTACCCTAATAATGAGAAAAGTCTTATGAGTTACAAATATCATCTTTCCATGTAGGAATGTAAAGAATTTAACTTTAATAAGTCCCTTAAGATTTCTCTTTCTTGTTTATCTTTTCATGCTTCTCTTGAGTCTTGTATTTGAAAGTCAAAATTTCTATTTAGTTCTGGTCTTTTCTCAAGATTGCTTGAAATTCCTCTATCTCTCTGAATGTCCGTTTTCCCTTCAGGGATTATACTCAGTTTTCCTGGGTAGGTTGTAACCCAGCTCCTTTGCCTTCTAGAATATCATATCCCAATCTTCCTAATACTTTAATTTGGAGGTTGCTAAATCTTGTGTTATCTTTGTTGTGGCTCCACAATACTTTAGTTGTTTCTTTCTGGCTGCTTGCAATATTTTCTCCTTAGCCTGGGAACTCTGGACTTTGGCTATAATACTCTTGGCAGTTGTCATTTTGGGATTTCATTCAGGATGTGATCAGTGGATTCTTTCAATTTCTATTTTACTCTCTGTTTCTAGAATATTGGGGAGGTTTTCCTTGGTAATTTCATGAAAGAGGATGTCTAGACTCTTTTTTTTGTTCATGGCTTTCAGGTAGTTCAATATTTTAAAATTCTCTCTCCTGGATCTGTTTGTCCAATGAAATATTTCACATTGTCTTCTATTTTTTTCATTCTTTTGCCTTTGTTTAGTTATTTCTTGATTTCTCATAAAGTCATTATCTTCCATTCCATCTAATTTTTAAGGAATTATTTCCTTCAGTGAGCTTTTTAACCTCCTTTTCTATTTGCCCAATTCTGCTTTTAAAGGCATTCTTCGCCTCATTGGTTTTTTGGACCTCTTTTGCCATTTGGGTTCGTCTATTTTAAGGTATTATTTCTTCTATTACTTGATTTTCAAAATCCTTTTGGGGTTCTCCCATTGCTTGAGAGCAATTCATATTTTTTCTTGGAGGCTTTGGATGTAGGAATTTTGATTTTGTTGTGTTCTTCTGAGTATATGTTTCAATCTTCCTCATCACCAAAGTAAGTTTCTATATTCAGGGGTTTTTGTCCCATTATTTGCTTCATTTTGGCAGACTACAACTTGATTTTTTAACTCTTTGTTAAGATAGAGCTCTGCTTCCAGGGTATAGGGCAAACTGCCCCAAGCTCCAGGGTTTTTTGCACCTGTTTTCAAAGATACTTCTAGAGATCTGTAAGCTTTTGGTTCTTCCCAGGTGGTATGATCCAAGGAGAGGTGTTTACTCCTCTCTTGTCCTGTGCTCTGGTCTGCACTCTTTTTCACCCTGGAACTGTGAGGAGGGTCCCCATTCTACTGCTGCCTCAAACTCTGCTATGCTAGGGTTCCTCCTCACCCTGCCAACCTGGATAATGACCTGGATCTGAGTGTGAGCAAAACAACAAAGTCCTGCCTCAATGTTAGCAAAGAGGCCCATGTAATCTCCTTCTGACCAGTTATTTGACCCCCTTAACATCTGTGAGCTCTGAGAGCTCCAGAAGCAGCCACTGCTGCTGCTGTTGCTGATTCAGCCACTACCAAGACTTGCTCTTGTTTGAGTGGGGTCAAGGATGTCCTGGAACAGCCTGCAGTAGACTACACTCCACTCTTACCCACGTCCAGCAGAACTTTCCTGCTGACATTCTAAGTTCTCTTTGGTGTCTGTGGGCTGAGAAGTCTGGAAACTGTCACTGCTGACAGTGATTCAGTTGCCCCAAGGCCTGCTCTAGGTTTACTGGGGCTAGGTCTTTGCTGGTGTGGCCTGTGCTAGACTGTGCTCCTCTCTTAGCCTTATGTGACAGACCTTTCCTGTCAACCTTCCAGACTGTCAAGTTGGAAATTTGTTTCATTCTGTCTTTTTTTTTGATTCTTCTGCTCTAGAATTTATTTAGAGTCACTTTTTTAAAGGTTTCTGGAGGGCTTTGAGGGAGAGCTCAGGCAAGACCCTGCTCTTACCCCACCATTTTGACTCCTCCCCCTCTTCTTTTTTTGACACAATAACTCAGATGAGAGATTGAGTAGAATTATAGATCTATTCAGAGTACAGAAAAGTGATAATCTTTCATGTTATACTTTTAGAAAGGGTGGGTATATGGGTTAAGATATAGTAAAAGTTAGGTGAATTGAAAACTGGTTGAATGTCCAGGCTCAAAGAGTCATCATTAATAGAGCAATATTAACAAGGAAGAAGGGGGCGGCTAAATCATATAGTGAGTCATGAAGATTTAGGTTCAAATTCTGCTTGAGACACTTAGTTATATGGTCCTGTGTTAGCCAATTAACCTCTCTGTACCTCAGTTTCCTTAAAAGCAAAACAGAAATAATACTAATCCTATTTAGAAGACTGTTATGAGTATGAATTGAAATATTACCTCAAAACATTTTGAAAACCTTAAAGCACTATGTAAATGTGAGTTCTTATTGTTACTATCATTGACGCAGAGATATAGAGAGGTATCATTGGTTCTATATTGTTTAACATTGTAATAAATGACTTAGGTGATGACAGAGAAGGTGAGTTTGCTAAATTTGTAGAAAGTTTAAAGCTGTAATGACTACACTTGTAGTTAATATATTGGTTATCAGAATAAGCTTCCAAAAAGATCTTGGCAATTTAGAATTATAGACCTATTATAGGAAGGTAAAAATGAGTTGAGGATAAATGCATATTTCTATGTTTGGCTTTAGAAATTCAACTTCATAAGTATGGGTGGGGAAATATGGTTAAACAAGTGTTCCAATGGGAAAAAAAATCTGGAGTTTCAGTAGTTTACAAACTAAGTATGATTCTATAGTGTGCTATGCCAGTCAAAAATAACTAATACTGTTCTAGGACATACTTAGAAAGGTCATGTTAGAGAATAAAGGCAGCAATAGTCCCACTATGCCCTTCATGAATAGGATTACATTTGAAGTAGTTGGTTCACTTTGGGGTCCCATATTTTAATGAAACATTTATTGCTGCCTCCAAATTTAATATCAGGTGTATGGGGTCATAGCTATGTAAATCTAATTTGACTTCCCATTGTGTACACTATTAATATGGTAGGAACTACGAGTCATGTAGCAAAACTCTTAATTAGGGCATAAAAATAAAAGAAGTTAGAAGGGGAGTTCCCTCATATACAAAAGCTTGCATGATCTCACATTTTTTCCATGGCAGGCACTTCACCCAGGAAACCTGTACTCTTAAAGGCAAATCTTACCTAGCTAAAACCCTTCTTATAGTCAGAACATTTCTTATATTTCCATCTTCCAGCAACAAACTGCTCCAACCTGCTTCTTTTGCTATATCACTGAAAAGATGTTGCTTTCTGTGTCTTCACTGACTTGCAATTGTATATCATACTGAATTGCTGTGAACGATTGAAATGCTAGAACTGCCTTTAGCTATTAGAACTACCTTAAAGCAGTGTCATTTATCAAATTACATTCATTAGACAGATTTTCAGCTCTTTTGCTGTATGCCTACAAAGTTACATCCAAGCAGCACAGAAAAGAACAAATAAATCCTCCAGCAAGGCATTTTTTTTCTACCACATCCTCTTCTATTACACTTGTCTACACAATGGGAATTCCTCCAGGTTCAATTTATATTTATGTTGAGGTGAAGAAATTGTTTTCACCTCCTATAGTGCTACCAGCAACTTGCATAAAGTATATGCACATAATCCTGAAAATTCAATAAGCCTCAAGGAGACATTTAGTTGCACCCACAAAAGACCAAACAGGCTAAAGAAGTAGAGGTAGATATGAGCAAGGTAAGGAGAGAGGAAAAACAAACAATACCTAGTTAGGTTTTAAGATAGAAAACATTGGCCTGAGATGTAATATTTTCCTTTCATTGGAGGTCATCAAACACAAGTGAGAGGATCACTTATAGAAAATGTTATACAAATCTTGGGAAGACTTTGGTTGTAAAAAATCAATTGTGAAAGTCTCTTCTAAATGAGAATCTTAGATTCTGTAACACAAACAAATGATGATAGAGTAGGAATGGGAGTCAGAGAGCAGGAAACTAAGTTCAAAGCCCATAAATACCTAGACTGATATATATAGAAGAGGGATGGTGGGTTAATGTTTTTCTTTCCCCAATCTTGGTAGTTTAAAGGAATTCATGTTTCCTGGAACAACAAGAAACTTAAATTCAGGCCTATAGTTAATGGGTCACAAAATGGTGACTGATTGTGTATAAGCCTAATCCCTTACTCTAAGCCAACCTCAATCACATCAAAACAGTTAGAACTGTCCCAGACAAATGGCAAGACAACCACTCTTTTGAGAGGGATAATTAGAAAAATGCCCACAGGAAAACCAGAAGGTATGTTGAGGACGTGAGTCTGTAAGGAAAAGATCTTAGAATTTTGAAGAAATACTATATTGTAAGAAAATGATAGAAACACATGGGACTTGGAATCAGGATGATCTGAATTTAGTTGTTTCACTTTCAGATGGTAATTTAACCACTTTGGGCTTCAATTCCTTCTTCTGTAAAATGAGAAGTTTGGATTAGATGAATTCTTTTTTTTTTTTTAAATGCAATTTATTTATTTAACATATTTGGTTTTCAGCATTGATTTTCACAACATTTTGAATTACAAATTTTCTCCCCATTTCTACCCTCCCCCCCACTCCAAGATGGCTTATATTCTGGTTGCCCTGTTCCCCAGTCAGCCCTCCCCTCTATCTCTCCCCACCCCTCTCATCCCCTTTTCCCTTCCTTTATTGTAGGGCAAGATAAATTTCTACGCCCCATTGCCTGTGTATCTTATTTTTTAGTTGCATACAAAAACTTTTTTTGTTTTTGAACATCTGATTTTAAAACTTTGAGTTCCAAATTCTCTTCCCTCTTCCCTTCCCACCCACCCTCCCTAAGAAGTTGAGCAATTCAACCTAGGCCACACATGTATTATTATGTATAACCCTTCCACAATATTCATGTTGTGAAAGGCTTACTACATTTTGCTCCTTCCCAACCCATCTCACTTTATTGAATTTTCTCCCTTGACCCTGTCCCCTTTCCAAAGTGTTTGTTTTGATTACCTCCATCCCCATCTACCCTCCCCTCCATCATCCCCCCGCCTTTTATTTTTCTTTATCTTCCTCCCTCTTCTTTCCTGTGGGGTAAGATACCCAACTGAGTATGTATGGTATTCCCCCTCAGGCCAAATCTGATGAGAGCAAGGTTCACTCATTCCCCCCTCACCTGCCCTCTCCCCTCCTCCCATAGAACTGCTTCCTCTTGCCACCTTTATGCGAGATAATCCACCCCATTCTATCTCTCCCTATCTCCCTCTCTCAGTATGTTACTCTCTCATCCCTTAATTTCATTTTATTTCTTTTAGATATCTTCCCTTCATCTTCAACTCACCCTGTGTCTGCTCTCTCTCTTTTACATATATATATATATAAACACACATATATATACACATACATACACATACATACATATACACATAGATGTATACATACAAACACATTCACTTATATATATACATAAACATATATACATATATACATATATACATATATATATATGGATATTCCCTTCAACTACCCTAATACTGAGGTCTCATGAATCATACTCATCATCTTTCCATGTAGGAATGTAAACAAAACAGTTCAACTTTAGTAAGTCCCTTGCAATTTCCGTTTCTTGATTACCTTTTCATGCTTCTCTTGATTCTTGTGTTTGAAAGTCAAATTTTCTATTCAGTTCTGGTCTTTTCACTGAGAAAGCTTGAAAGTCCTCTATTTTATTGAAACTCCATCTTTTGCCTTGGAACATGATACTCAGTTTTGCTGGGTAGGTGATTCTAGGTTTTAATCCTAGCACCATTGACCTCCGGAATATCGCATTCCAAGCCCTTCGATCTCTTAATGTAGAAGCTGCCAGATCTTGGGTTATTCTGATTGGGTTTCCACAATAGAAACAATAAATGCTTTATTTTTCCTTTTATTTTAGTTATATCTCTCATTGTTCTTGGGGCCATTCTATTCTCTTTCGTGAGGATCTAAATGTAGTTTTTGCACATATATTCTTTATTTATGAAGATTTTACAGAGCCAAGATTTAGGACTGGAAGGAATATTAGAATTCATCTAATCCGGGGGGCGGAGCTATTGTTTCTTTCTGGCTGCTTGCAGTATTTTCTCCTTGATCTGGGAGCTCTGGAATTTGGCAACAATATTCCTAGGAGATTTCTTTTTGGGATCTATTTGAGGAGGTGATCGATGGATTCTTTCAATTTCTATTTTGCCCTGTGGCTCTAGAATATCAGGGCAGTTCTCCTTGATAATTTCCTGAAAGATGGTGTCTAGGCTCTTTTTTTGATCATGGCTTTCAGGTAGTCCAATAATTTTTAAATTATCTCTCCTGGATCTATTTTCCAGGTCAGTGGTTTTTCCAAGGAGATATTTCACATTGTCTTCCATTTTTCCATTCCTCTGGTTCTGTTTTATAATATCCTGATTTCTCATAAAGTCACTAGCTTCCACTTGCTCCAATCTAATTTTTAAAGTAGTATTTTCTGCAGTGGTCTTTTGGACCTCCTTTTCCATTTGGCTAATTCTGCCTTTCAAGGCATTCTTCTCCTCATTGGCTTTTTGGAGCTCTTTTGCCATTTGAGTTAGTCTGTTTTTTAAGGTGTTGTTTTCTTCAGTGTATTTTTCAGTATTTTTTGGGTCTCCTTTAGTAAGTCATTGACTTGTTTTTCATGGTTTTCTCGCATCCTTCTCATTTCTCTTCCCAATTTTTCCTCTACTTCTCTAACTTGCTTTTCCAAATCCTTTTTGAGCTCTTCTATGGCCTGGGGCCAGTTCATGTTTTTCTTGGAGGCTTTGGTTGTAGGCTCTATGACTTTGTTGTCTTCTTTAGGCTGTATGTTTTGGTCTTCTTTGTCACCAAAGAAAGAATCCAAAATCTGAGACTGAATCTGGGCGCGTTTTCGCTGCCTGGCCACATTCCCAACCAACTAACTTGACCCTTGAGTTTTTCAGTGGGGTATGACTGCTTGTAGACTAAAGAGTTCTATGTTCCACGTTTGGGGGGGAGGTGCCAGCTCTGTCAGAGCCGCACTCCTCCTTCCCCAAAGACCCCCAGTCCAGACTGGGCTTAGATCTTCAGCAGGCTGTTGCACTCCTGCTCTGATCCGCCACTTAATTCCTCCCACCAGGTGGGCCTGGAGCAGGAAGTAACAACAGCTGTAGCTGCCCCACCTCCGCTGCTCCTGGGGCTGGAAGCCGAACCACGAACTCCTTCCACTCCCGCAGCTTTTCCCACTAACCTTCTCCGCAGTCTTTGGTGTTTGTAGGTCGAGGGTGGTCTGGTAACTGCCGCAGCTCACATATTCAGGGCGCTAGGGCCCCCTCCGTCTGGCTTCTGGTCTTGATGGTCCACACCGCCCACGCTGGACTCTGCTCCACTCCATTCCCAGCTCCCAGCTCCCAGCTCCGTGTGGAATAGACCTCACCCAGAGACCATCCAGGCTGTCCTGGGCTGGAGCCCTGCTTCCCTCTGCTGTTCTGTGGGTTCTGCCGTTCTAGAATTGGTTCAGAGCCATTTTTATAGGCTTTTGGAGGGACTGGGGTACGGAGCTCACTCTAGTCCGTGCTTACTAGCCGCCATCTTGGCTCCGCCCCCCCGATTAGATGAATTCTAATATTCCTTCCAGTCCTAAATCTTGGCTCTGTAAAATCTTCATAAATAAAGAATATATGTGCAAAAACTACATTTAGATCCTCACGAAAGAGAATAGAATGGCCCCAAGAACAATGAGAGATATAACTAAAATAAAAGGAAAAATAAAGCATTTAATTTGAATTCTTTTTTGTCTTTCTTTTAAACATTTTTTTCAATTTATTTTTAGTTTTCAACATTCATTTACAAAATTTACAAATTTTCACCCCATTTCTACCCTCCCTTCCACCCCAAGATGGCATGTATTCTGATGGCCCCTTTCTGCAGTCTGCCCTCCCTACTATCACCCCCTCACCCCACTTATCTCCTTTCCTCTTACTTTGTGGCAGGGCAAGATAGATTTCTATACCCCATTGACTGTATATCTTATTTCCCAGTTGCATGTAAAAACAATTTTTTTAACATTTAACATTTTAACATTTGTTTTTAGAACTTTGAGTTCCAAATTCTCTCCCTTCTTCCCTCCCCACCCACTCTCCTTGAGAAGGCAAGCAATTCAATATAGGTTATACATGTATCATTACGTAAAACTTTTCCATAATGGTCATGTTGTTAAACACTAACGGTATTTCCCTCCATCCTATCCTGTCCCCCTTTATTCAATTTTCTCATTTTACCATCTCTTTTCAAAAGCATTTGCTTTTGACTACCTCCTCTCCCAATCTGGCCTCCCTTCTATCATCCCCCCCCCCACCTCTTATGCACTTCCCCCCTACTTTCCTGAATGTGTTTGTTGTTTCCTCCTTAAACCAAATCCAATGAGAGCAAGTTTCACTCATTCTTTTTCACCTACCCCCTCTTCCCTTCCATTATAACAGCTTTTTCTTGCTAGTTTTGTATGAGATAATTTACCCCATTCTATCTCTCCCTTTCTCCTTCTCCCGATATATTCCCCTTTCACCCCTTAATTTTACATTTTTAGATATCATCCCTTCATATTCAACTCAACCTTTGCCCTCTCTTTCTCTCTGTATGTATGTATGTGTATATGTATGTATATATGTATATGTATATATGTATATGTATATATGTATGTATATGTATATGTATATTCCCTCCAACTACCCTAATACTGAGAAAAGTCTCCTGAGTTACAAATATCATCTTTCCATGTAGGAATGTAAACAGTTCAACTTAATCAAGTCCCTTATGATTTCTGTTTCCTGTTTACCTTTTCATACTTCTCTTGATTCTTATATTTGAAAGTCAAATTTTCTATTCAGCTCTGGTCTTTTCAACAAGAATGCTTGAAAGTCCTCTCTTTCATTGAAAATCCATATTTTGAACTGAAGTATTATCCTCAGTTTTGCTGGGTAAGTGATTCTTCACTTTAATCCTAGCTCCTTTGACTTCCAGAATATCATATTCCAAGCCCTTCAGTCCCTTAGGTAGAAGCAGCTAGATCTTGTGTTATCCTGATTGTGTTTCCACAATACACGAATTGTTTCTTTCTAGCTGCTTACAATATTTTCTGCTTGACCTGGGATCCCTGGAATTTGGCTACAATATTCCTAGGAATTATCTTTTTGGGATCTTTTTCAAGAGGTGATAGATGGATTCTTTCCTTTTCTATTTTACCCTCTGGTTCTAGAATATCAAAGCAGTTTTCCTTGAAAATTTCTTGAAAGATGATGTCTAGGCTCTCTTTTCAATTGTGGCTTTCAAGTAGTGCAACAATTTTAAAAGTATGTCTCCTGGATCTTTTCCCCATGTCAGTGGTTTTTCCAATGAGATATTTCACATTATCTTCCATTTTTTCATTCTTTTGGTTCTGTTTTATAATTTCTTGATTTCTCATAAAGGCATTAGCTTCCACTTGTTCTATTCTAATTTTTGAGGCATTATTTTCTTCAGTGATTTTTGGACCTCCTTTTCCATTTGGAAATTCTATCTTTTAAGGCATTCTTCTCCCCATTGCATTTTTGGACCTCTTTTTGCCATTTGGGTTAATCTATTTTAAGGTGTTATTTTCTTCAGTATTTTTTGGTTCTCCTTTAGCAAGCTATTGACTCATTTTTCATGGTTTTCTTGCATCACTATCATTTCTCTTTCCAATTTTTCCTTTGCTTCTCTTACTTGATTTTCCAAATCCTTTATGAGCTCTTCCATAGCCTGAGATCAATTAATATTTTTCTTGAAGGCTTTTGATGTAGGCTCTTTGACTTTGTTGACTTCTTCTGCCTGTATATTTTGATCTTTGTCACCAAAGTAAGGTTGTATAGTTAGTCTGAGATTTTTACACTGCCTGCTCATTTATCCAGTCAATTACTTGACTTTTGAGCTCTTTGTCAGTGTTTGACTGCTTTCAGGGTGGAGAGTGCTCTGTCCCAAGCTTTAGGGGTTTTGTGCTGCTGTTTTCAGAGCTACTTGCACCCTGCAGTGGTCTGATATTCCTCTCCTGGCCTGTGGTCTGGTCTGTGAGTACAAGCACTCCTTTCTGCCATGTAACTACCAAGAGGACTCCCTCTCCATAGCCACCACAAGCTCTGCCACTCCAGTGTTCCTCCTCCCCCAAGGACCACCAACCAGGGCTGTGACCCAGATCCAAGCAGGGCAAAGCAAGAGAATCCTGCCTCAGCACCAGCAAAAAGATCTCTGCAGTCCCACTCTGATCAGCAACTGGATTCCCCCCTCCTCCTTTGCCCTGGGGCTGGGGATGGACCTCTCCTTTCTCTCACTGAAATCCAACAGTTTTCCCTAACCTGCTATGTTGTCTTTGGCATTTCTGGGTTGAGAAGTCTGCTAACCACCATAGCTCAGTGATTCAGAGCCCTGAGGCCTACTCTGCCTGGTCTGTTCCAGCCTGGTCTGTCCTGGTGTGACCCATGCTGGGCTATGCTCCAGTCCCAGCATGGTGTGATAGACCCTCCTGAGCAACTGGAGACTTGTTTTACTCTGTCATTTCATGGGTTCTGTAACTCTAGAATTTGTTTAGAGTCATTTTTGCAGGTGTTTGGAGGGATTTGGGGGAGAGCTCAAGTGAGTCCCTGTTTCCACACTGCCATCTTGGCTCTGCCCCCCTAAATTTGATTTCTTAATGAAAACAGAAAAGAATCAATAAAAGTTACAGCAGCTTAGCAAAGCAAAAGACACAGTGAAAAATGAGAATCAGGAAACCAAAATATTAAATGATACAGCACTATAAAACCAGACAAAAGAACATTCTTCCTTTCTAGACTGCACTCTGAACTTTCAATACTTTGCCACAGAAAAGTTTTCATCCTGGAAGTTCTGCCCAAAACTCACAAGTATAAGACCTCTCCTTCTGATTTAATATTTCTTCACAAAACTTCCATTTAAAGAAGCCACCTAGCCCCTCCAAAGGTAGAGCTAAGATGGCAAAGTAGAGAAAGCACTTAGCCAAGCTCTCCAAATATTCTCCTCTAAATAACTTCAGAAGGAACTTCACAAATCAAATTCTGGACTGGCCAAGCCAAAAAAAGAAGGTCACAGTGAGATATATTTCTACACTAAGACAACTAATGATATTGGAAAGGGAAATTTGTGGAGGCTGGCATGGAGCCCATATGGTTGAAACAGCAATGATGTGACTAAGTGGTGGCAAAAGAAGCAGCATCAGATTTGGGAGCTCTCAAACTAGAGAAGGTAAGGGGGCCTGAAATCAAGTTAGGAAGAGATTACAAGAGATGCCTTTGCTAGCAATAGCTGTAGGACCAGATGCTATTTGGTAAATTCATTGTCTATGCTACTTATGGACCACAGTTCATGGTTAGAAAGGAGTACTTTCAGTCTGAGGGATCCCCGAGGAGCACTATCACTTTTAGTCACAAGGGATCAAGGACCCTGAGGAATACTATTGATCGCAATCCCAAAGGATCAGGTTTCCTTCCTGAGAGAGCAGTGACCATCTATCTCCTCAGATCACATAACTTTGGAAGCACTAAAAATTCCAGCCCCCTAGAACTAGCTATGAAAATGGCAGTCCAGAAAAGTTGGAAGCTTCCCTTTCGCCCCATGCCTGGAATAGAGCAAAACTTTAACATATAGTTCAAAATCCAGAAATAGGATAGAAAATGAGCAAACAACAAAAAAGAACCAGATAATAAAGCTACTAAAGTGATAGGCAAGACCAAGATACAAATTCGGAAGAAGACAATGAAGTCAAAACAGCCACAAGCAAAGCTTCAATTAAAAAAAAGTGAAATGGACACAAGCCCAACCGTAACTTTTTGAAGAGCTGAAAAATGATTTTCAGAATCAAATTAGAGTGGTAGAGGAAAATCGGGTAAAGAAATAACAGCAAATGAACAAAATTATGAAAAGACAATTATCAACTTTGTAAATGAGGCATAAAAATATTCTAGAAAATAGCACCTTTAAAAACAGAATTGGCCAAATTGAAAAAGAGATATAAAAACTCACTGAAGAAATAATTCTATAAAAATTAGAATTGGGCAAGTGGAAGCTAATGACTCCATGAGACTTTAAGAAAAAATAAAACAAAATTAAAAGAAAGAAAAAAAGAAGAAAATATGAAGTATCTTATTGGAAAAATAGATGACATGGAAAATAGATCAAGGAGAGATAATTTGAGAATTAGTGTAGAGATGTGTAGAGATGATATTTCAAGAAATTATCTAGGAAAACTGTCCAGTTATCCCAGAAACAGAGGGGAAAAATAGAAATTGAAGGAATCCATCAATAACAACCTGAAAGAGATCCCTAAATGTAAACTCTTAAGAATATTATAGCCAAATCCCAGGTCATGGAGCAAACACTGGAAGCAGTCAGAAAGCAAGATCACAACATATGCAGCAGCTACCATGTTAAAGGAACAGGTTGCTTAGAATATTATATTACAGAAGGCAAAAGAGCTGGGACTACAACTGAGAATAAACTACCCAGCAAAACTGATTCTAATTCTTCAAGGGAAAGAAGATATTCAATGAAATAGAGGTCTTTTAAATACTCTTAATGAAAAGACCAGAGCTGAATAGAAAATTCAACTTTGAAATATAAGACTAAAGAGAATCATAAAAAAGTAAACATGAAAAATTCAATAAGGTTAAATTGATTAGCTTCCTACATGGGAAGATAATACATGTAAATTTTAAAAACCTTATGATTAATAGGATAGTTAGAATGATTCTACATAGAATTGGGGTGTGAGAGTGAGTCAGTTACAGTAGGATGAAGTAAAAAAAAAATGGATAGATGGGAAGGAAGGCTGTACTGGGAGAAAGGGAAAGGAAGAATGGGGAAAACCATCTCATATAGAAGAGGACTACAAAAAATAATTTTACAGTGGAGGGGAAATGGTGTGTATCTGGGGGATAGGCAAGGCTTGTACCTCACTCAGAAATGGTGTTTATGTATTAAATATGTGTGTATATGTACACATATTCTTAAATAATAGAGAAGTAGGAGAGAATAAGATAAAAAAGGGAAGGGGAATAAGAGGGAGGGTGCATAAAAGAAAGCAGTGGCCAGAAGCAAAACAGACTTTGGAAGAAGGACAAGACAAAAAGGAGAGAGAGAAGAAAACAGGATGTAAGGAAATACATAGTAATCATAACTATGAATATGAATGAGATAACTCACCTATATAATGGAAGTAGATATCAGAATGGATTAGAAACCAGAATACAACAATATGTTGTTTATAAGAAGCACTTGAAACAGAGAGACATCCAGAAAGTTAAAAGAAAGGGCTGGAGCAGAATCTATTACACTTCTGCTGATGTAAAAAAGAAAAAGCAGGGATAGGACTCATGATTGCAGAACAGGCAAAAGCAAAAATAGACCTAAATTTAGGGAAAAGCAGGGAAACTACAACTTGCTAAAAGGCACCACAGACAATGAAGTAATATCAATACTAAATATATATGCACCAAATGGCATACTATCCAAATTCTTAATGGAAAAGCAAAATGAATTACAGGAGAAAATAGTAAAACTAAACTAGTGTGGGACTTCAACTTTCCCTTCTCAAATTAGATAAATCTAACCATCAAATGAATTAGAAAGTAGTTGAGATGAGTAGAATCTTACAAAAATTAGATATGATAGCCCTCTGAAGAAAATTGAATGGGAATAGAAAGGAGCATATCCATTTTCTAATCTGTTCATGGAAACTTCAAAGAAATTGTCCATGCATCAGGCCATAACAGCTTCACAAACAAATACAGAAAAGGAGAAATATTAAACATACCATTTTTTCATCATAATGCAATATATATTACATTCAATAAAGGGCTGTGGAAGTATAGATTAAAAACTAATTGGAAACTAAATAACCTAATCCAAAAGAAAGAATGGGTCCAAAATCAAATTATAGAAATAATTAATAATTTCATTCCTGTGAATGACAATGATATAATATTCCAAAATTTGTGGGGTACAGCCAAAACTGTCATTTAAAAAAAGGAAAAAAGGAAAGAAGAAAACAAAATTATTAATAAAAAAATGAGAAGGGTGAAGGCACCACCAATGAAGATGGAATTAAAGCAATTATTAGGAGTTTTTTGTCTATATGTCAATGAAATTGACAATCAAAATGAAATTAATGAATACATATGTATATATATGCATATATATGTATGTGTATATACACATGTATATATACATATATATGCTACCCAAAGTAACAAAAGAGGAAACAGAATATTTAAATAACCATAAAATAGAAAAAGAAATTGAGCAAGCCATCAGATAGCTCCTTAAGGGAAAATTTCCAGGACCAGATGGATTTAGAAGTGAATTTTACTAAACATTAAAGAAATAGTCCCAATACTATATAATCTATTTGAAAATGATAAAGAAGGAGTCTTATCAAATTCCTTTTGTTACCCAAATTTGGCATTGATAACTGAATCAGGGAAAAATGGAGAAAGAAACGTATAGACCAATTTCCTTAATTAATATAGATACAAAAATTTTAAATAAAATACAAGCAAGGAAAATGTAGCAACAAATCACAAAGGTCAAATGATGAGATGAGATTTATACCAGGAATGCAGGGCTGATTTAATATTAGGGAAGCTATTAGCATAGTTGACCATATCAAGAACAAAACCAACAGAAATCATATGATTATCTCAATAGATGTAGAAAAAAGACCTTTTGACAAAATACAATATTCATTCTTATTAAAAATAGTAGAAAACATAGCATCAATGGAGCCTTCCCAAAATGATAGGTAGTATCTACCTAAACCAAGAGAAAGGATCATCTGTAAAGGGGAAAAACTTGAAGCCATCTCAATAAGATAAAGGCTGAAGTAAGCTATCATCACTCCTATTATTCAGTTCTGTACTACAAATGTTAGGTAGAGCAAAAAGACAAGAAAAAAATTTCAGGGATAAAATGGGCAACGAGGGGGAAAATATATAACTTTTTTCTAATGATATAACAGTATGCTTAGAAAGCTCTAGAGACACAGCCAAAAAACTACTTGAAACAATTAACAACTTTAGCAAAGTTTCAGGATATAAAATAAACCTACATGAATCATTAGTATTTCTATAAAGTACCACCAAAACCTTTCAGAAAGATAGAGAAACTCCATTTAAGACAACTGTAGATGATATAAAATATTCAGGAACCTACCCTTCAAGACAAACCCAGGGACTATATGAACACAATCACAAAATAGTTTTCACACAAATAAAGAGAGATCTAAACAGTTAGAGAAATATTAATTGCTCAGGGGTAGCCAATATAAAAAATGACAATTCTGTCCAAGTTAATTTACTTATTCAAAGCCATACCAATAAAACTAGAAAATAATTATTTTATTGAACTAGAAAAAATAATAATAAAATTCATCTGAAAGAGCAAAAGGTAAAGAATATCAAGGGAATCGATGGAAAAAAAATATGAAGGAAGGCAGCTTAGCAACACCAGATTTTAAATTACATTACCAAGTGGTGTAAAGCCAATCAGTAAGAGAAAGATATTTCCTGCCCATTCAATAGGCTTCAGGTAGGGCTTCAGGTGGGGCCACAAAGGGAGGTCTTATTAGAGACAGGCCCACACTCTTTCACTAACTAAGTATGAGGCCCCAGGCTAGTTAGCAAACTAGTTTGCTAGTTTGAGAGAGGCATGAAGCTCTCAGAGCCCTATGAGGAGTTGCTAAGACTAGAGCCAGTGGTATGTGCCTGAGTTCTAGTCACTCAGATGACATCTAGGTCTGTATAAAACGAGAGAAAAGAACTTGGGGAAGAGCAGAACTGAGGGCTGAGGACTGAGAACATAACTGGAAGAATGGAGCCAGAAGCAACTGAGTAGAGAGCAGCAGGATTCAGAAGCAGAGAGCCAGCATCAAGAGTGTGCAGGGTGGACACAAGAGAGAGTTGTGGAGATCAAGGAACTTGGAGTCAGCAGAGCTGCAGGAGAGAGTGCTGAGCAGAGAGTTAGTATTCGTGAGTGATCTTTCTATAGGAAAGCCCTAGCATCAAGGGGAAACACAAGTATGGCTTAGTTCCTTACTATAATATTTTGTTATAATTTTCTTGTTACTGCAGTGATGTGGGCTTATTGGTTTTGGAATATTATTGCTGCAATATCAAATTGGGGCCATTGGTCCTTGAATCTGATCCTCTGGAGTCTAAATAAATGTTACACTTCCTCTGCCTCCTACCTAGAGAATTTCTTATACTTCATGATTCCCAACCATTCAGGTATGCCCATGGTCCTCTCTGAGGTGATGAATTTTGCCTTGCTGATGTAAGTGGCAATCATCAAAACAATCTGATTCTGGCTAAGAAATAGAGTGGTGCATCAGTGGATATATTAAGAATCCAATACACAATCATAATTGATCATAGTAATCTAGTGTTTCATAAAACCAAAGATCCAAGCTTTTGTGGTAAAATTCACCATTTAAAAAATACCAGGAAAACTAGAAAGCAGTTTGGCAGAAACTAGGTATAGAACAGCATCTCATGATGTATACCAAGATAAGATCAAAATGTATAAATGATTTAGACATAAAGGGTGATATCACAAATAAATTAGGGGTGCATAGAAAATGAATAAGAGAAAAATTTATGACCAAATGTGATAGAGAGGATCACAGGATATAAAAGATACTTTTGATTATATGAAATTAAAAAGCTTTTCCACAAACAAAATTAATAAAGCCAAAATTAGAAAGAAAACAGGAAACTGGGAAAAACATTTTACAGTAGGTTTCTCTGCCAAAGTCCTCATTTCTCAAATATATAGGGAACTGAGGCAAATTTATCTAAACAAGGGCCATTTCCCAGTTGATAAATGGTCGAAGGAGATGAACAGACTGTTTTCAGAAGAAGGAATCAAAGTTATCAGTAGTCCTATGAAAAAATGCTCTAAATTGCTACTGATTAGAGAAATGAAAATTAGAACAAAGCTGAGATGCCACGTCATTCTTAGCAGATTGGCTCAATGGCAAATTCTGGAAGAGATGAGGAAAAATTGAGACAAAATGCAGTATTGCTGGAGTTGTAAACTAGTCCAATCATTCTGGAGAACAATTTGGAACTATGCCTGAATTTTTATAAAACTGTATATCCTTTAACTCAGCAATACTGCTACTAGGTCTATATCCAAAGGAGATAAAAGAAAATGGAAAAGGATTTAAGATGGGCTCATACAAAGTGAAGTGAACAGAACCAGTTACACAGTAACAATGAAAAAGGCTTTGCTGCTCTAATCAAGATGATGATGATCCAAGACAATTTCAAAGGACCCATGATGAAAAATGGTATCCACATCTAGTGAGAGAATTGATACTCTGACTGCAAATTGAAGCATACTTTTTTACTTTCTTTATTTTTCCTTTGTTCTATATTTCTATTATAATATGGCTATTATGGAAATATGTTTTACATGACAGCATACGTATAATAGATATCAAATTGCTTGCATTTTCAAAGAGAGTGTAGAGGTGGGAAGAAAAGAGAGGATTTGGAACTGAAATTGCTTTAAAAATGCTATTTTTATTTAATTAAATAGATAAAAATATATTTAGGAAACAAAAAGAGGGCACCCATGCCAGCCATTCGTCATTCCTCTCTAGGATGTACTAGAAGACTTTCTCTACCATGTCTTCAGCCAGGTGCCTTCTCTTCCTCTACCCCCAATCTCAGGTTTTCCTTTCTGTGTTGTCTTTCCTCGTTAGAATGTAAGTAATTTGAGGGCAAGAACTCTCTTTCTTTCAACTTATATTTCCATATCTTAGCAAAGTTCCTGGCATATTACAAGTGCCTAATATATGCTACTTGACTGGCAGACTGATTTCTCTAGGTTCTGACTTCACTATTGGGTGAAAACTTAGGTTACAGTGTGGCACAATGTACAGAGTTCTGGACCCCCAGTGAGGAATATCTGAGTTGGTATTCAGCCCCGGATACTTACTAGCTGTGTGACTTGAGACTAGTCATTAAACTTGCTTGCACCAGTTTCCTCATTTGTAAAATGGATATGCTAATAGCACCCTACCTCTAAGGTCTATTGTTGTTGTAATAGTATTACTATTATTTTTTTTAAAGCTCAAATAAGACAATATATGTAAACTCTTTTACCAAATTTAAGATCCTATATAGATGTTAGTTATCACCATTTCTGGGAGAAACATGGCATCAATTAAGCAATTACATAATTTTCCAAAGTCAATCCAACATATTCTCCTTCCATTCAATTCTAATCCATATTCCCTAATCTAATCCAAAATGTCCATCCCCAAAGTGGTCTTTCAGTTTTTAATCCAACCAACTTCTTGATATTCTGTTTATTACAGAGGAATTGCAAACACTTGCATCTTCATGTAGCTTTCAGGATACAACTTTATATCCTTTATCCTCACAGGTTCCAGGAGTTCTCAACAGTAAATCCTTGACAAACTACATCCTCTTCTCACACCCACTTCTCCCTAAGGAATGGTATAAGCCACTTAAGCTTCAGATAGGGAGCATTTTTTGGTTACATAGGAAATGGCCCTAACAAAATTTTTGAATACTTCTTATTCTTGGACTTCCCAAGAACTTTTACAACAAGTAGAGTTAAGGGTTCAGAGAAAAGAATGGCTTGATCACAAGGACTCCAATGGTGACTTGGAAGAAATGAAATGAGGAAGAGAAGCAAAAATGAAACTAGAACTCTTTTGAAAGAAAAATGGAAGAACACTAAATAATTCAAACAGAAGTTGAAATCTTTTATTATTGTTCTAAGACAGGATTGCACCATGCTGACATCTAAATAAATTCTTTCCTCATTGTTTTTTTCTCTCTCTCCCTTTCTCTCTGTGTCCATTTATGTCTCTGTCTCTCCAATTACATAAAGGTTTATATATGTCTGGATATTTTTTAAATTTTATTTTATTTGTTTTAATTTTTTGATATTTTTGAAAGGAAAGAGATGGCAAGAGGAACAGTAATGGTAAAAATTAATCTAACTTCTCTGGGCCCCCAGTTTTTCAACTGTAAAATGAGAGGGTTGGATTCTATAACTTCTCATTTCCTTTCCAACTTTAATTCTATAAGCATTTTCCTTGATAAGGACATATGTAGGAGAATAAATAATAATAATGTTAAGAAAAATAAGGAATTGGATCTAGAATACAGATGAAGGATTTACTTTTGGGGCTGTTTCTTCGAATTGTTCCATTGTACAGGTACAAGGATTGAGGGGAGGGAAGTAGATGGCAGTTTATCCACAGCTTAGGATAGTTCAGTGAGAAGAATGGGACAATAAGGAGAAGGAATTCTAAAGTGCCATAGAGGGCAGCAGTGATGAAGATTAGAGCAGCAGTGATAATAAGTCCAATTTCTATAGTGCTTTAAGATAGACAAACTCTCCTTTCATAATATTCCTTTAAGTTAGCCATTTGATAAATGGGAAAACTGTCCTGCAGGGGAGTGTGTTAAGTGATTTGCATATACTCACATAGAGGCGCATAGTTTCCTGAGTCCATGTCCAGTACCTTTTCAGCCATGAGTTCAAGATGAGAATAGATGTACAGAACAGAAAATTTTTGATCCATGATCTGAGCAAAGAATGTGGAACTGGAAGATTCAAAGGCATGGTACAGTCAGAGAAAATATTAAATTATACTACCGTTATATTTTGTCAGGATCAACTCACCTTGAATATAATTAAAAGCTGTATGGGTGTAATTCCAAAATCCACATTATAATGATATGGGGCATCTAAGAAAGCTTAAAACTGAGGAGTATAATACAGCAGGAAAAGATAATGGATTTGGAGTTGGAATTCAGGCTCAAATCTCACTTTTACCACTTATTTGCATTTGTGATCTTGCATAAGTTACTGGGCCTCAGTTTCCCTTCCTGTAAAATAAGGGTCTTAATTAGATGGCCTCTAAGCTACTTTTAAAGCCTTGATCTATGCTCCTATGAAAATAATGAAAAATCCCCAAAATATTATATCCCACCTCAATCATGTTCTGTCAGTCAGTGACTGGCAATATTTAAAGGAGAATTAATTTCTCTCTTTCCCTACCTTTTCTTTTCTAAAAAGTCAACCTAGGATGGAATTGCTTCTTTCCTTTTACTACTAATTTATAGATAGTTTCACCTCATCTACAAAAAAATCTATATTTTAAAGAAAGATACTTAAGCAAACTTATTTATATATCTTGGTCTAATTTTACCACTACCACTTTGTAAACTGTGAACATTTTCTAAATTAAATCACATATTAGTGGTGATGGAAAAGTATAATCAGGACCACCCATGGTCAAACTTATCAATTAGGTAAATTCTTCAGTACCTTCAAGTATTCTTTGGAATACTTAAATATGCCAATTTTTCTTTCCTGTATCAATAGAGGAGCTTCTGTTAGGAATCCAGGAAGTGCCAGTCATTGCAAATACAAACACGAAAAGACAACAAATCTTGCCCTCAAAAAGTTTAGAGACCTTCCCTTCTGACTCCTGTCTACTTGAACGTTCTAAATCTTCGTGTTCTTCTCTCTCTTCCCTTCCTGCCTCTCCCCAGTAATCCTCTTTGGAATCAATCAATCTGACATTTACCTTGCCAAAGTATCATATATTTGCCATTGTAATCAATTAAACTGAAGTGAGCATTTTTGTTTTAGCTTTTAAGATTTACTAAAGCTATTGTGTCCAGACCTATGGAACGATCATGCCTTTTTGTTCTGCTCTGGACAGATCACATCCAGAGTACAGTATTCTTCTTTGGGTAACACATTTTAGGAAGTACTTGGATAAGCTAGAGAGCATCCATAGACAAGTAACCAAGATGATGAAGATGGTCAAGTTCATACCTTAGGGGGGATCACTGGAAAGAACTGGAAATGTTTAGCCTAGATATGAGAGAACTTAAATTAGAGATGATAACTGGCTTCAAATACATGAAAGACTGTAATATGGAAGAAGAAATAGACTTAAAAACTGGCCCTAGAGGGTTTGCCTAGTCTCAGTAGGCAAAAGTTGTAAAAAGGCAAATTTAAGCTTGAGTTAAACTAAAACTTCTGATTAAATAACAGCTAGCCAAAAGTGTTATGCTGTGGTTAGGAGTTTTCTTTAACTCACTGACTTAAAGAAAAAGAAAAACCAATTACCACTTTTATTTTGTAGAAGATATTTTTCTTTAACATGGATTGGTTTGATTTCCTTGGATCACTTTCAATGTTGACCTTCTTTGTTTCTTTGATTCTTCCTATGAAATAAAAGGCTTTTATCTCTCTACATAGGGTGAAGGGGCAGGAGGACGAAGAATACTTCCTGTGGAACCTCATTGGCTTCCCCACAGGCACACATAAGGCTTGTGTATCTAAGGAATTGATCAACATTACCACCAGCTCTTCCTTTGAGAGCAAGGGAAGGATCAATGATAATACCCCCAAAAGAAGTTCTAGGACTCTGAAGCCATGCTCTATGCATGGTTATGTACATCCTCCATTTCCCCTACTAGTAATGCCTGTTCTGGTTTAATCAGTGAGTTAGTAAGAATTTATTATGTCTTTACTATGTCCTTGGTACTGTGCAAAAACCGGAGATACAAATAAAGGCAAAAGATAATCCTTACTCTTAAGGAGTTCTCAGTCGAATGGAAGAGCCAACAAGAAAATAGCTACATACGTATAAAATACCTACATGATAGTGATAAACTGGAGATAAGCAACAGAGAGAAGTCACTAGTATTAAGGGTAATCAGGAGAAACTTCTTGTCAAATGTAGGATTTTAGTCATGACTTAGAGGAAATCAGAAAAGCTAGGAAGCAGAGAGGAGGAGGGAGAAAATTCCAGGTTGGGAGACAGCCAGTAAAATATCTAGAATCTGGAAATGGAATGTGTTTTTTAAGGAGCAGCAACAGATATTAATGTGTGGGAAAGTATGTGTGTGAGAGAAGGGCCAGAGTAAGGTATAAGAAGGCTGGAAAAGTAGGAGGGGGCCAGATTATGAAGAGTCGTGAAAGCCAAATGAAATATTTCATATTTGATCTTGGAGGCAGTAGGGAGCCACTGGGGTTTATTGAATAAAGTACAGTTTATATTTGAGTTTTAGAAAGTACAATTTGATACCTGAGTGGACAAAGGACTACAATGGACAGAGATTTATAGTACACAGACCAACCTTCAGGGTACTGCATTAAGGGAGATAGGAGGTGATGAGGGCCTGCACCATGATAGTGGCAGTGTCAAAGGTGAAAAAGGGGAATATTTTAAAGTTAGGATAACAGGCCTTAACAACTAATTGGACATGTGGAATGAGAGAATCTGGGGTCAAGGGTGGCACCTAGGTTGCCTGAGTGACTGAGAGGATAGTGGTGCCCATGACAGCAACAGAGAACTTAGGAATGGGGGAAGATTTGGGGAGAAGGATAAAGAGTTAAATTTTAGACATTTTATGTTTCAGGTATCTATCTACTTGACATCCTTGATAATTATTAAATCATTTTTTACACCTTTGTAACTATAATTCATACCAGTGATAAATAGGTTATGTTTCTATTAAAACATTAAGGATATTGTTGGTTGAATTTAGTCTTGGGGCAAGATTTAAAAAGATTGAGGGGAAAATAAGAGGAAGACACTTGCATGAACAAGATCAATGAGGCAAATGGAAGAGCTACTCATTTGCTACCTACCTATTGGTGTTTGCATAACTAAAGTGCTGGGGTCTACAAAAATATCTTATTAAGATATAGGAGTTTGAAAGTCTATTTGATTTAATTGGGCAATCTACATTGGTGAACAACCTGTTATGTGGACACAGGGACTACAAAAAGTATCCAGAGTCAAGCACACTTAACCACCCTACCTTTCAGAAGCAAAACAAAACGGATTTTTTCCACCTGTCTTGTGTTGCTACCTCTTCTCCTGAAGATTCCCCAGTCCCCACCCCAGCTCATAGGTTATCAGCTGGAGTATGTTCTGCTCTTGAGGGATCAGGAATTTTGTAGTTTTCATTTGGGTGGATGAAAATTCCTGGTCTAATTTTTTTTCAGCAAGGACATTTCCCCCCTGGTTCTTTCCTCTTAAGTTTCCAATTTCCTTTGCTGGGGAGAATGAAACCTAATTAATGGTAATCCAGAAGTGTTGTTTTGCTGTTGCTTTTTCCTGTCCAGTTCAAGTTAATTTAGAAAGCCGTTGTGGAGTCAGTGCAGGGGAGGAGTAAATGTTGAACACTGAGCTTGTAGTTTATGACAATATTGAATGCCTGCACAAAATGGTCAGAAAGTTTCAGTAAGCTTTCTGACTGTAACATTTTATGGTTGGTTAAAGCTGTCAGCACAGCATTCAAAGTAAATGCTGTGGGAGGTCATTCAACAATTGAGGAGTTATGTGCAGTCAAGCAATATGCAAAACTGCAGGAGACAGCAAGGGTGCTAATTATTTTAGTCCTTATTGAAATTGAACAAAATAAAAAAAAATCAACTCTGAGAGACTCCTTTAAGTGTATCTTTAAAAAAAATCCCTTCATTTAATTTATAGGTTTAATCCAAGTAATCCAGGGTAGCTGGGCACATTGGATTGTGAAAAATAGAATATTAAAATAAATAACTTCAAACAATGAACAGACTTTCTTTCAGAGAATACAAAGAAGCAAAAATAAATTCAGCAGCATTAAAGTACCCATATCATTTTTACCAATAGTTCTTAGAACAAAAATAAAAAAAGAGTAATATATTTATACCAGAATTTGTTCAATTATGTAATAAAACAATAAGGTTCTGCTTTCTTCTCTATCATTTTTCAAGTCCATGATTATATCAGGCTACTAAAAAATGATTTTAATGTAGCAAGGACTGTCCTCCCCCACATGTAGAATGTGTGTGCGTGCGTGCGTGCGTGTGTGTGTGTGTGTGTGTGTGTCTCAAGGGGAGGCAGAATAGATATTTCTTGCCCTTTTGCCCCTTTTCTTCTCCAAGAAAGACTTTAATTCCTGCTAGGAGAAAAAACATGAGGTTAGGGCCTGAAATTTGGCTATGTCAGAGAGGAGGTGCTGGGCTGGAATTTTATTTATCTGTTACATTAAATATTATTATCCTGGGGATGTCACTTTCAGGTTAATGATAAACTTGTGGTCACTTTTCATTTATGGGGAAAAAGGGACCCCGATTTCTGTATCCAAGATTTGCCCCCTTTTGCATCAAAAAGCAATTCCATAATCAATGTGGCACTATGGCAAGTAGCAAAGAAACCCATTTATCCAACTTGGTAATGAAATAGACATCAAATAAATTATACTTAGGAGAATATATACAGACAATACAGATTGAAGAAATTCTCCCATTGAAAGCAAGGTGATTCAGCTTAACCAAGAGAGAGAGTCCCAGATCTCATTTATTGAAAGAGAAATTCCCCAATGTCCCTAGTACAGTGAGCTGGGGTTGGGGACATGATAGAGACTGCCTGCTCTACTAATAGCAGCTTCTAAGAGCCCTGTTTTCCCTTCAGAAACCTGACATGGGGTTGGCATCATTCATCTTCTTTCTCAAAGCTGAAAGCCAGAAATGCCTGAGGCAACAGCAGATCCAGAAGAGACTGAAGATATTTGAAGAGGGTCTCAAGAGAGCAGAGCTCTCCTCTTTCCTGCTCTCAGCAACTCTGCTCCACCATTATATAGACATGAGACATTGACCTATATTAATGAGAAGAGAGTCTCATACCAAATGTCTCTGGGACTTGAAATATATTAATTTATCAGTTTAATAAAACAATGGTTCTTACTATTTTCTTTACTGAATAGACAGGTTCACTGAATTGACAAAGTCAGGTAGTAGTAAACATTGAACTCCGAGTTTGTAGTTTATGACAAGATTGAATGCCTACACAAAATAGTCAGAAAGTTTCAGTAAGCTTTCTGATTGTAACATTTTATAATTTATACTCTGTCCTGATGACCAGGTTCATTTCCTTGTGAAGTCAAGGGCAAGGAGAGTCTAGAGAAATTAAATGCCACTGTGTACTGGTTTATCCTTGTTGCATCAGGATAAAATAAACCACTTTTTGGTTCATTGTTCAGTGACTTGAAAGTAGCTTACACCGACATGAAACGTATAACAGGGTAGTAGGTTCAAGTCTGTTCCACCAAGATGGATTACTTGTCTGTTGTCTAAGAATCAGGAGTTTCATCACCAGGTTGGCCTCAGGGTGCTGGATTTTTTTGGCCACATTATCCATGCTGACAAAAATCTCAGAGATCCTTGAAGTATTAAAACATTAGATTCATAAGTGTCAGTCAGACACTCTGATAGGAAAAATCCTAAAGTGGCACCTCTAAATGTATAGCTTTAATGTGGTCTGCTGGATTCTTGAGTAGATTCTTTTTTCACTTCCCTCTGTCATCTGATCACCATGCTATATCATGAATTGATGGTAAATAATACTTCATTCTGTAGTGATCTGCTTTGTATAGACCCACGAGATTTGGTGATTGGCCACAGAGGACTATAAAAGGCAGAATGCCCATTTTTAGCACAGTTATTGGTCCATAGGAACACTTAATAAGTGACTATTGGTCAAGAATATCAAATGAACAAATAAAAATATATATAAAGGAAGGAGGTTTAGCAGTACCAGATCTTAAACTATAAGGCAGTAATTTATCAAAACAATAGAAAAGATTGATCAATGGAACAGAGTAGACATATAAGACACAGTAAGAAAAAGTTAGTAACCTTGTATTTACAAGAGTGAGGAAAAGTTTTGGGGATAAGAATTCATTATTTGGTAAAAAAAAAGTTGTTGGGAAAACTGGAAAGCAGTATGGCAGAACCTGGGCTTAGAAAAATATCTTATGCCATTTACCAAGACAAGGTCCAAATGAATACATGACCTAGGTATAAAGAAAGATATTACAAGACAACTTGAACAACATGGAATATATTTCCTACCAAACTTATGGATAGCTGAACAATTTATGAATACACAAGAGATAGAGAGAAGAGTGAAATGTAAAATGGATAATTTCAATTATATTAAATTAAAACATCTTTTACAAATAAAACGAATGTAGCCAAGATCAGAAGGAAAGCAGAAAATTGAGGAAAAAAATTAACACTTCTTCAGATAAAGGTCTCATATCTCAAATATATAAAGAACTTTGTCAAATCTAAAAGAATAACTCATTCCCCAATTAATAAATGGTCAGAGGATATGAATAGGCAATTTTCCAAAGAAGAAATCAAAATATTTTATAGTCATATGAAAAAAGAATCTCTAAATCATCATTGATTAGAGAAATGAAAATTAAAAAATTCTGAGATATCATTTTACACCTATTGAATTGACTTAAATGATTAAAGGGGAAAATGACAAATGTTGGAGAGGATGTGGAAAAATTGGGATACTAATTCAGTGTTGGTGGAACTGAGAACTGATCCAACCATTTTAGAGAGCCATCTGGAATTATGCCCAAAGAGTTATTAAACTGACTAAACTCTTTGACCCAGAAATACCACTACCTGCCTTATTTCCAAACATGATTAGGGGAAAAGGAAAAGAATCTCTATGTTCTAAAATATCTACTGCAGCTCTTTTTATGGAAGCCAAAAACTGGCAATTGCAGAGATGGCTGTCAGCTGGGGAATGACTAAATGAATTGTGGCCTATTATCATGATGGGATACAACTGTACTATATGAGGAACTCATTGATTTTTAGAAAAACATGGATAGATTTACATGAAATAACGAAGAGTGAAATGAGCAGAACAAGAGAACCTTGTATACGGTAACAGAAATACTGTTTTCAGCACAACTTGGAGTGACTAAATCATTTTGACTCTTATAAATATCCTAATTAACTACAAAGGACATATGAAGAAAGAAGTGATCTTAATCCAGAGAAAGAACTGATAAATAGAAGTATGTATGGAATGATTATACACACACACACGCACACACACACACACACACACACACACACACACACACTTGTGTCCAGTGGTAACCATCTCTATGGCAGGTGGAGGAAGGAAGAAAAAAATGAAAATGAATTACATGATGAATTTATTATATGTTTGAAAGGAATAGCAAGTTGTATATAGTAGATTTGCAGTTTCATGTGAAATCATCTTTTCATTGTTCTACACATTGTTCTACACTATTATGGAAATGCTTGTTTTATTTCATAAATTAAAAATGAAACAAAATTCAAAAAAATGATTATTGACCAACAATCCAGAATCACAAATTCCACCGGTATTCCTCATTCTATTTGCTCCCTGTTTCTTAGCCGGTACTTGGTTGCTAATACTGCTTTATGTTTCTCTATGATTAACTTCATTATTAAATCCTAGGATTTTAGAGTATAGTGGGAGATAAGATAATCTCTTATAAACTTTTATTTATATAAAACATTTTTATTAAGTACTTACTACTTAGCACAGACTGTGCTAAGTGCTTGGGATACAAGTATAATAAAAAAGAAAATCCCTGCTCTCAAGGCACTTACATTCTAATGGGAAGGCCACCATAAAAAAGAGAAGGAGGGGGGCATCTAGGTGGCGCAGTGAGTAGAGCACCAGCCCTGGAGTCAGGAGGACCTGAGTTCAAATCCGGCCTCAGACACTTGACGCATGTACTAGCTGTGTGACCTTGGGCAAGTCACTTAACCCCAATTGCCCTGCCAAAAAGCAAAAAAAAAAAAAGAAGAGAGAAGGAGAGGTGATATGAAGGTGTGGCATGGGGCATGGTATTGAAATCCTAAAAACTAGAAGCATAGCCAGCAGGGAAATGAAAGTTGGACGGTCCAGGCCCCTTCCCCAAAATGGAGGCCTGAGGAGAAACTCAACAATGGAAGAAGGAGGCTGGCAGAGCATAGGGTTTTTCCAGGGTGAGGGCATCCCAAATGCTGAGAGACTTTTCAGGGTGAAATTGAAGCTGAGACATGGTGTTTAAATCTTAAATATTCAGAAGGACAGCTGGGAGGGAAAGTGGGTTAACAACTCTTTTCCCCTCTCCAAAATTAATTCCACATCCATCCATCATCCAAAGTTAACTATCTCGATAATAAATGACATTTCTTTTTTTTCTTTTCCTTTTTTTCCTTTTTTTGGAGAGGGGAAGGCAGGGCAATTGGGGTTAAGTGACTTGCCCAAGGTTACACAGCTAATAAGTGTGTTAAGTGTCTGAGACCAGATTTGAACTCAGGTCCTTCTGACTGCAGAGCCAGTGTTCTACTCACTGCACCACCTACCTGCCCCAATAAACAACATTTGTATGCTACTTTATATACTCATTTGGTACAAACAGTAAATAAGGAACCATAGAAAGGACCAAAATAAAACAGGCCATCAAAAAATTGGTTAATTGTAAAGGAAAATGTACATACAGTAAGAGTGAGAGATACAAAGTATCAATCAGTCAATCAGTGAAAGTTTATTAAGTGCAGACTATGCCTACTATGTTGTAGCAATAATGTTGTTAGCAGCTGCTGTGGAGGTGAAAGATCAACAACACCAACACACAGGAGGGCTGTTAGCACAGGTTCTTTGATCTGCTTTTCTGAGGAAAGCAACCTTGAGGGGTTTACAATCTCACTTTAATTAAACATACATATATTATTCACTTAATTCAGGAGGAAAAGTCAGCATCCTGAACTTCAGAGCAAATACAAACAAAACTTGCAAACAGAGAATATAACACAAATCAATAGACAGGTTTCTGTGTGCCTGACCAAGACATTATATACATAGTTACCAGAGAGAGAAGCACCAATATCTGTGTTTTCAAAGCCAGGGAGGGGTTTTTTAATGGCTACCCAGGGTCTCCACACCAACACTCTTCCATTGAGTGAGCCCCCCAAAAAATGCTAACCTCAGAGTATTTGTATACTTCTTCAGGGTCAAAGGGTATCACAACCATGTGACTCAAACCCGGGTGAACTAGGCCTTCCCTTGATGTAAGCATGTCATCAAAGACTCCCAATTCAGTCAAAGATGCCTTGTGTCTCATTTGAGCTGACTATCAACTCTTTATGGTAGGGACTACAAGTATTGTCATAATCATTTTATGAATGGGAAAAGTGATGTTCATAAATGCTTAACCATCTTGCAAAAGACCATAGAGGCAGTTAGTATTAGGTAGGATATAAATTCAGATCTTCCTAAAGTCTTTACTCTATCCACTATGATATGCTGTCCCTATGAGAAATCTGAGGCCCAGATAAAGAGGTGAGAGGACATGTCCAAAATCATAAAACTAGTGCCAAAACTGGAACTTAGGCCCAGGTCTTCAAACTACAAATCCAGAGAGTGCTCTTTCCTTCATGTTATTGTCATATCTCTTGACTTCCTGAAGGGAATCTTGTAGTCTGTGAGGAGAGTCTGTCAGTGACAGGGAATTTATGAATTTGTAGCAAATCTGTCCTGATTTTATATGTGACAACTTTTTACTGAATGACTAATTTCCAATGTGAAGCTTATGGTGATAAATGATCTTAAGCTATTATATATTTCTTATTCTCCCCTAAGCAACTGAGTCAAACTTACATTGATCTTACAATGGACCTGTAAGGGAAGAAAAGCAACAAGAACAAAACTTGCCAGAATGTGGGAAATCTTAAATTTGTGGGGGCTTTGTACTGGCAGGAAGCAAGGGTTGGGAAATATAATGAGGAAAAAAATGCAATGATGTTAATAAAAGCAATAGTTACCACTTAGTTTCTACTCTAGAGGCCATTTCTTTAAGATAATCATCAGTAGTGAGAAAAAAACATATTTGAGAGATACATTTAAAAATAAAGATGTATATAATAACTAGAAATTTATAGAATAATATATATGTAATGAATACCTGTATACATATGTGTATATATGTATGTGTATATATAGATATATGCCCTCTGCTGTATAGACTAGCTTATATATATTGGGCTGGGAAATATCTGACTTTGAAATGATCATGACTTCTTGGGCTTAAGTGACTAAACCCAAGAAAATAAGTGTGGCAAATGGGAATGAAAACAAAATAAATTAAAAAATCATTAGGTCTCATACTTACCCACTCTGAGGTCAATTGCCCATGGTATATTAGCTTCTCATCTTGAACTCAGGGTAAGTGACCTTACTTTCAATTGTTAATGCTTTCACCTTTCATTATTTACTAAACTTCCTAAATAATTGAACATCAGACTCTAAATACTGTTATCATTATCCTCTGGCTCTTCCAGTCCCAGATGTCATCGATCTTCTATGTTGGGCCCTAATTAAGTGTCCTCCCTCCTCTGCTGCTTCCAACTTTTCTATTTCTGCTCTTAGTACCAATTTTCCCTTCCACTCTTGTCTCCACATGAGCTAGACAATAGAAGTTCATTTTCTAGGGTTTATTTACAAGAGAAACAGAGCGTGCATATTCGTAAATAGTAAAAGGCAATAAGGTAATTAGATGTGTATATTTAAAAAAAAACCTGAATTTCCAGAATAAGTAAATATTTCCAGACTGACCATGGCCCATGATCATTTCAAAACCAGTTGCTACTGACCATGACATCTTGCTACTGTCAAAAAAATGAAAACGGGTACCCATGCATGGCAGGCTTTTTAAATAAGGAGGATTTATAAGTCAAAAGAAATTAAAATCTTGTTGGAAGAAATAGGTTTGTATATGAGAAGAGTCAAATGAATACCAGAGGCAATGGAGGCTCAGAGTTGAGAGGGAGGGGAGAATATTGTGGAGTAGTCAGGAAAATGTGAGCGGAAGAGATGGGATAAGAATGTGGCCTTGAAGGACAATAGGCAAAGCAGTGTTAGAAAATTCTTGAAGGGAAAAATGACCTGTGCAAAGACCGAGTATAGACAAATGACAGAATAAGCTAATGTATCAGGAGACAATTTCAAGACTGGAATGAAAAGGGACAGTAGCAAATAGTGAGAAATAAAGAAGAGGGCCTTGAATGCTACATTAATGAGATTGGACTTTATCCATGAGTTACTTAAGGCTTTTAACAAGGAGATTAATATGATGAAAAAAAAATAGTTCCAGAAGGTTAATCTGCTATAGAGTGTTGGATAGATTGAGGAAATAAAGAAGATGCTGTTGCAATAGTTTACCTCTGAGGTGACAGGCCTGGAATCTGCTTGTGAGAATGGGTAAGAAGGAATGAATTATATGTATGAATGAAAAATATGTATAATTAAAAGTAGAATAGGGTAATTACAGGGAATCAGCCTCAGTATATGGAGGACCTGGATTCTAGTCCTGCTTGTGACTCCTGTTGATATATGTGTGACCTCAGTCAAGTGACTATTCATGAATGAATTGATATGTCTATACAAAAGGAAACAAATGTTTAAAAAGTAGGAAGAACTAATCGGGTAAATGTTGGAATATTTCAGTGATATCTATCATTCCAAAGAGCATAATTCATAGTATCCAGATTGAGTATAGAGACTATTTCCTTAAATTCTTAGCCTTAAGTCTTATGAGATTTTAAGCTGCTACAAATCCAATTTGGTAGGAAGGTGAGAACTTAAACACTTTTCTTTTGAAAAATGAAATATAAAATTAATAATAAATAATAGAAAATAATTAATTGAAATATTATTTTAAAATCACTATATTTCCCAATGAAATCTCCCCTCATCCCTCTCCCAGAAAGCGATCCCTTATAATGACAAAAACAACTAATAATAATGATGATGATGATGATAGAAAAAAGAAAAATGTTCAGCAAAATATATAGGCATATATGAAAGTCTGATAGTCTGACTTTTGAAGTGTTCAAAACCCACATTTTCCTCACTTCTGCACAATAGGGGAGGGGAAAATTTCCTCCATATAGCTCTTCTTTGGTGCCTAGCTCTGCAGTCAATTTTGCTTATTTTATTGTTATTGTAATTTTTCTATTTGATGTTTTTTAGTCAATGTGTGTATTGTTCATTTTCCTTGATGAGACAGCAACTGGTTTACTTCTTTTTACTTGACATATCTGACAAGCTCTAGTCCTCTGTTGGTACCTGGTCCCACTATACTATAATTGTATTTAGTACTCCTTAGAGAGGTTCCCAAAATATCTCTGATGTGGACATTCTTGTTCATTGATAATAGCATTACAGATTTAGAGTCAAAAGGGGCTTATATAATCTTTATATTTGTATAATATACATCTTGTATAATCTTTAATTTGACAAGTGAGGAATTAAAGGCAAAAGAAGTTCAAAGGTTTGCCCCACATCACACTGACATCAAGTAGCCAAACTGAGATTAGAACCCAAGCCTTTTGCCTAGAAATCATCTATCCTTTTGTCTATATCATGTTGCCTCTGGACTATTCTGTCCCATGTCTTTCAGTATGGGGAATGTATAATCACAATCATGCCAACCACTTTCTCTTAAGTTTGGAATGGGAGTTGAAGGAAGAGGAAGATGTTCCATCTTGATAGTCTCTAGAGGAACAATTGCTTATTGATTCAATCATCTCCACTCAATTTAACATTTATTAAATGCCTAGTATATGCAAGGTACCATAAAGAAGGCTGATGATAAAGAGTAACAAATGAAACAATCCTAAGGAGAACTTTTCAAGGAGTTTTTATTTGCCTGGAGCTTCCTCCTTTCTAAGACTACACCCAGAGCATTTTCCATTTTAGGCATCAACTTTAATAAAAGGCAGAGATAACCTGGATCACTTCCATAGGAAGGCTACCTGAATGGTGAGAGGCTTGAAGTTTATGATTTATTAGAACTGATTGAAGGAACTATGACCATTTACCTTAAAGAACATTTAGAAGATCTGGGCAGCAGGGTAAGAAAGCTATCTTTAAGTATTTGGAGGGCTATCATATTGACAAAGGATTAGACTTGTTTTGTCCCCAGAAATCAGACTTAGTAACACTGAATGGAAGGAGCAAAGGTTCAGTCAAATGTAATTCTATTCCATTCACTCAATATTTGCTAAAAACCCAATGATGCACAAGGCACCATGTTAGGAAAAAAAACTTTCTAATAATCAAACTTGTTCATAAATAGATGAATTTTCTGCCTCAGGAGCTAATGGGTTCTCCTTCCCTATATATTTTCAAGTATAGCCTGGAAAACCCCTTTTCCATGATGATGTAATGATATTTTTGGATTAGATGACCTTTGAGGCCCCTTCTAGTTTTGAGGTTTTCTGATTCCATGAATGTCAGCTAAAGTATTATCTTTATTTCCCAACTGGCTGCAATCCTTTGGACTTTTTTTTATTGTGAGGGATCTCATCACTGGGTATCTCACTTTCCTCCAAGGTTGTATCAGTCTTGGTACTACATCTCATCAATACTTTCAGTACCCTCTGTTTTCTGGGTAGAGCAAAGAGCTACTCCACAAACCTTCCTTTAAGGAGGGTGAGCAGGCAAACCACCTCTTCATTTCCCACTTGGTTAACTCCTTTGGACATCTCTGACTCTTTCCTGGTTACCTTTCCCCTCCCTTCTCCAGCTTCCTTTGTCTTCTTTCATTACATTGTAAGCTCCCCAAGAGCAGAGAACATCTTTCTTTTTGTATTTCTGCCCCTAGCACAGTACCTGCATATCATAGGTGATTAATCTATTTATTGACTGACTCACCTGTGAAATCTTGAGGGCGTCACCTGACTCCTTTGTGAGTAAATGTCCTTATGTACAAAATGAAAAGACTGACGTAGATTTATTTTTGTGGTTTCTTGAAACTTTAGATCTTATAATCCTTTTCCCCCATTGTTGAAAAACAAAAACAAAAACAAAACTCAGAAAACCTATAAAATTTGTCCAGTGAACAAAGGAAGTTTAAATATCTAATAGGGAAACCTTTGTTCATTTAGTTAGCTCAAGAGACTGTCTTATCACTCAAAAGTGGAATGAATTTTCCTACTTCAGATAATCGCCATTTAAAGAGTAGTTTTGTGTATGGCATGAGATTTACACTCATGAGGCATATGAAAATTTTCAACTTCTACTAAGAGGGGAGGGAGGCATAAAAACTGCTGAAATTTCATGGTTAGCCATGATTCTAGTATAACTTTGTTATTAACACCCCCAAACCATAACATTTTCCTGAGTATAAAATTTTCACATTTTAAAAATACTAGCTGAAGATCCATAAAATTATATGACCCTCTCACAGTGTTACCCAGCATTTAAGGTACAAAAGCCTTGGGTGCCTGTAAAAATATTATGAAGATATGCTATATTTCATTTCCAAATCACTGGTAGGAAAAGGCCAACATAGGGGAAAAGTTGAGACAAAAAATGTTTCCAGAGATCACTGGAGAGAGATTTCAATAACAGGGTTGCCACAGTAATTTCTTGGCTTTTTATCTTCCAGGTTTCTGATATCAGAAACCAGAAAAATTGGGACAAAATTATAGTGTATACATTATGACTGAAAATGAGCAAGACATTCTTCTAAAAAATAGCTGTTCCTGTTAACCTATTTTCTCGTGAAGAGACAGTATTTTATTTCAAGGATTTGGTTCTTCCATTTCACAGGGATAGTGGTGGAATATAGACTAAGGCTCTTCATTGACTGTACACATTCCTATTGTATACATATATGTATAAATATAAATTATATATGTATTATATAATACACACAAATGACATATCTTACATAGTTATATTTGTATAGGGCATCCCATATAAATATAATAAATATGCCATGTATATTCTAGAGACTAAATACATAGGATCTTTTTCTGTTTTTGTTATATGTGTATCATATGAATAGATTTACTATTTCAAATATATGTGTGCATTAGATCTAATAATAATAATAATAATAATATAATGAGAAACTTCCTTGATTTCTTCTTCTTTCCTTCTTCCCTTCCTTCCTTCCTTCCTTCCTTCCTTCCTTCCTTCCTTCCTTCCTTCCTTCCTTCCTTCACTTCCTTCTATCCCAATGCATTGTTTAAGAAGTTCTGCTTACTGTACTTTATAGTAGTTCATATACTTTTCCCTGCTTTTATGGATTCTTCATATTTGACATCTCTTACCATGCAGTACTCTTCCATTACTATGATGTGTCACATTCTGTTTAATCGTTCTCTGATTGATAACTATCTAATTTGTTTGTAGTTCTTTGCTCTACATAAGGTGCTTTTGTGATTATTTTTACTGAAATCAGGACCTTTCTCTCTTTTCCTGTGCAGGGTATACATCTACCAATTAGTCCTCTAGGTTAAAAGATATGAACATCTTAATCCCCTTTTAAAACATAAGTCCAAATTGCTTTTTGGAAAGGTTGAGCCAATTTCCAGGTTCACCAAGGGTATGCACATATTCCAATTATGTACTAAAGTGAGTCCTGCTTCTGGTGTCAGAGGACCTGAATTCAAATTCCAACTCTCCTGTTTATCACTTTTGGACAAATCACTTAACCTCCTTGGGGCTCAATTTCCTGACATCTGAAAGATGAGAAAGTTGAACTGGATGGCCTTGGAGGCCCCTTCCAGTTCTAGATCAAAAATCCCATCAGAATGTCACTCTAATTCTAAGATCAAATTTTCTTTTATGAATTCCAGACTCAGAAATTTATTTTGAAGAGATTAGAGTATTTATCACTTACTAAAGGGAGTCATGGATCAAAGGTGCTTAAGGCATTATACGTAGGTACTGAAGCGTGTTCAGTGTCATTTTATGGGATAGTATTTGCTTTACAATTTTAGATGTTTTCTCAAATTGAAGTTTTTGGGCTGAAATCCAGAGAAATTAAGAGATATGAATGAGAGGACACTAAGAGCTCTTCCTTTCTCCATTTCATTATGTCACCTGAATTCTAAATCATTTCCTCCTTGTGTCTTGTAAAAACATACACCTTAAGTTGACAAAATTCTTATATATCAGCTTCAATGTCCTTTTACAGTAAGTGCTCTTTTCTGATAAAGAGCAGTCATTTGATATGGGTGAAATCATAATATTAAAGGGTTGGAGAATGACAGCAAGCATGGAACTTGGATTTGTCTAACTCTACTATAGATGAGTAAACTGAAGTCCAGATACAACTTGCCCAAGGACATATTGGTAGTAAATATAGAACTAGGTCCTCTGACTCCAAAATCATTATCTTTCTGTGTGCATTTTTCCCCATTGGATTGGGCTGTTTGAAATTTCTATTTTTTCTTTTGTTAATTTGGATCTTCTAAGTTTTTATTTAATCATTCATTTCCTTTATATTCTTTCCCTTATATTAATTTGCTTTACATTTACATTTACAGTTGGGAAGGCATATAATTGTGTATAACAGGTTTCAGAAGAAACAAAATGCAATGGCAATGTTTTTAGAAATAAGTTTATCTTTCACAGAGTACCTGCAGTTTAGAGTTTTCCAAGTGGTGAAAACTGGCTTCATATTGAATGAGAAAAGAAAATGATGTATTTGTATCCCAAATAAAACATGAGCAAATCCTGTTCCTACCTGGGGGGGATTTTTTTTTATTTAGCAGAAATGTTGTACTTAGATAGGACCACAATTTATTTCAGTTTCTGTTCCTTTCTGTGATGATGTTCAAAAAGCAGAACTATCTTAAGAGAGCATGTTCCAGATGATGATGCATTACTATGGAAAGTATGAAAAAATGCAGCCTTGCAGTTTTCACTGAACTTTAAGTGGATAATGGGAGAGTTTTTTTTTTCTTTTTTAAGTATCAGAACTCTAAAGGTATGGATCTTTTTTTGAGCTTGAAAGAATAGCAAAGTTAGTGGAATCTGACCTCCTCATTTTGCAAGGTGACAAAAATGAGGCAGGCAGTATGTGACATACCCAAAGTCACACAGCTGGTAGTAATTCCTATTCGGAAATCAAATGAAATATTCTTCTACTTTACTGAAAGTTTCCAAGATCCTCTAATGCAGGGGCATGGGTCCAGAGTTTCCCAAGGATCTGTGGATAGATTTCAGGGGGTCTAAAGGACTTGTATGGAAAAAGGCACATTTTTAATATAATTGGTTTCCATAATAAACCTATTTAAAAATTACGCATTTCAAATCCTTATTCTGAATAGAGGTGCATAGCACACAGAAAGGTTAAGAACCCTTGCTGTAGTGTATGGCTATGACAATTAGAATATATGTTCCTTGATGGCAGAGACCATTTCCCTTTTGTCTTTGTATCTCTAGGACCTAGTGCTTAATAAATACTTGTTGATTAATTTTTTTAAACTGAAAATCAGTTTTCTCTCCCTCTCATATTCCTCCACCATGGGAAAAAAGTAAGAAAAAAGCAAAACTCATATAACAAATATGCATAGTCAAGTAAAATTGTCCATGTCTAATACATATATGTGTATATATATGTATACGTATACGTACATGTATACGTATACATACACGTACTTGTATACGTATATGTATACGTATACGTATATGTATATTATATATCATATTGTTCAACCTGAATCTATGACAAATCTGTCAGGATGTGAGTTTACTTCATTATTGGTCCTTTGATATTTAATCATTACATTGATCAGAATGCTTACTCTCATCTTTTAACATCTTTCAAAGTTGGTTTCATTTGCTTGCTTTGTTTTGTTTTGTTGAAGCTGGGCCTCTTACTCTTGCCTAGACTAGAAGAATGCTGTCAATTTGTAGAAAAGATTTGGTTCTCCCTAGGCACCCTGGTGTTGTGCCCAAATTTGAAGCCCACCATTTATCCCCTTTATATTTTTGTCTTTGTCTCTGACCTATACCCTGTAATGGCTTGAAACAGCTTAATGCATAATTCTGGGTAGATTGGCCAAGGTTAATCCCCGACCTCCCTTTCTCCCGAATCAGCATTCTGTATATTCTCCTTTACATCAGCATTATGTACAAGGATCAGTCCCAGGGTAAAGGTACAAGTTCATCTTAAGGAGAGACCACCCTGTTACCAAATATGGTCCCCACACCCTGGGTTATGGTGCAACTGTTCAACTGACCAAGCTAGGTCCCTCCACCCAGAACACAGCTGACCAAGCAGGGGGTACAGAGGTCCCCCACCCTTCACCCAGAACATTACCCTGGCATGTTCTGGGGAATTCCACTGCCCTTTGCCTCATGTCCCTCCACCCTGTGCCCTGCACCCTGTTCTAGGAAGCTGACTATGACCTGGGGAGGGACCTCCATGTCACAAAAAGGTTACACCCCTATACCCTTGCGCCATATTCCCAAATTAGCTCTGAGCTATGGATCTGACCGGTGGCTGTTCTTTGCTACTGTACATCATTGCTTCTGCTAGCCACCCTCCCTAATTGTGTTTTTGTGGTTTTTGCCTTTATAAGCCTTGTAAGTATCTCGATTAGGGACCGCCTGCTTTAAGGGTATACTCCAGGTATATAGGTATATAGGTCGTATAGGTCGCACACTTAATCAATAAATCCACACCTAAATTTACCTTGAACCCAGGTCTTGGCTTGCTTTTATTCTCTGCACAACACTGGCACCCCATTCTCCCTTCCCCGAAATCACCACATTGGTCTTGGACATAATTCCACCATTCAATCAAGCTACTGTAGTTTAGAATTTCTGAGTTTAAGTGGCCTACCAGCCTCACCCTCTCCAGTAGCAGGGATCACAGATATGTTCTACCACATGGCCAGAAGTACGTGTTTTTACACTCTTACTATATAAATTGTTCTAGTTCTGCTCACTTAACAATTAGAAAGGAAGCATTTGCTGGGGGGAAAATCTCTGTGGCAGTTTTCTAATATGTATGTATTTGTATTTCTATATTCTGCTCCTCTAAAAGGAGACTTATTTAACTGAATGGATCTGTACCTTGTTGGTATGTCCACTCCCTCCATTCTGTGGCATTATATACAACTTTCTTCTATGTAATGCACACACACATATGTATAGTCTGCAAACAGGTTTTACATTAGACAGATATGGTAGAAAATGTGGCCTATATAACAACCAATTTGTTAGAGGCGCAAAAGATAAAAAATAGATCTGAGATGTAAAGCAAACTATGAAACATTGATTTTTTTTGTTCATTTTGTTTATTAAGGCACACTTTAGTGCTGCTAGAGACTGAAGGCTCTAAACTAGGCAGAAAATTCCTTTCCCATCATGTAATTTTATGGTCTATCTACTTTAGCTCAGGAGAGATGGATAGAGTTCAAATTTCAGTGGATAAGACATTTTCTTGATTCCACAGTCATAGAAGTAGGGCATAGCTAATAAAACCTCTTTTAAATAATGGGAAAAAATGGCTTGGATAGAAACAGATGACTACCATAAAAGAGTACAGATATTTTCTTGATAACCTAAATTTAAGCATTTAATGGCTAGTTGTTAGAACAACCTGTTTCCCTGATTATCATAAATACTTATCTTTTAGAAACAAGGATTCCTTCCTGAGTGTCTTCTCAGACCTCCTGTCTTTTGAGCTAAAGTAAAGAGGCAAGGTCTAAGGAAGCATTTACAATGACTGTACTTTATTACTGCAGTATTTCTCTGAAGAAACTTAGCACATAGCTGTGGGAAGTTAATGTGTACCAAATACAGAGGAGTTTTAAGAAAATCAAATCCCTACCCCGCACCACAGTGACTCCCAAAATATCTTTGGTATTTCCCTCATAGAAAGCTAACTTGTACCCAAAAGAGGGGTAGGTATGCTTTGGGGATATATTCCCCATATAGACTTATCTTCTGGCTCTAGTTCAGCTGCTGTGATAACCTGATAATTAGAGAGTTAGGGCTAGAAGGTTAGAGCTGTAAGTGACTTTAGAGTACACTGGTTATGACTTCCTCATCTTGCAGATGAAAAAAAAACACGACAACAAAAACAACTGAGACTCAAAGGTTAAATAAGTTGTCCAGTCTCAGGAATCAAAGCGGGTTTTAAATTCAGGCCTTCTTGACTCCAGGTTCAGTGACAAATTTGGTAAATTATGGTGCCTTTCAATATGCATGAGGAATATCGTGTGAAATACACCTTTATCCAGCTCCAAACTTTACCTTTCTGGTCAATCTTCAAGAGGTGTACCCCAAAGAATGGAGATCAGTGGCTCCAAAAGGGATATTTCTAGGGGGTCTTCATTAGATAGGCCTTGAAGAAACACAGTTTCAATTGATCAACATGAGAAGACCATGTATAACAAAAGCCCTGTGACCTAATAGGATTTTAGAGTTAGGGCTGTAAGGGACATTAGGGGCCCCTGAGAAAGTTGATTTCTTGAGAACCCCAACTCAAACTCTAATCAGTTTTAATCAATTTTGTATGATAAAAGTAGTGATGTTAAGTTCTGTATATTTGTCCCAAGAATTGTGAGCTGCAGATGGTAAGATCACTTGTACAATCAATCATAGGAAGCTAGCTAGAGGCCCTCCACCCTTTTTTTTCCTTGTCTTGATGACCAAAGCTAGTGTGGTGAAGGTCATTCAATGACATGGAAAGTCTCTAAAAATTATTTTTGTAACTCCAGACCATTCCCTCTGGTCCAACATGAATGGGTGTCCATCTTATGACCATCTTATGACCACCTAGTCAATGGAGATATTACTTGCTTCACCTGACTTGTGACTTTTGGTGACAGATTACTTTTGCTTATTTTTGCTTATGTATCCTATGTCAACCAATTGAATTATTCTGTGTCTGGTATAGCTGTTCTTGAACGTTTATATATCTAACCCTGTAAAAATAGGGCCCTGAAGGGAAGGGGCATCTCAGATGGTGAGGGAGATCTAAGGTCCACTTCATTAGAGGGGACCATGGACCCTCTAATAAAGTGCTATTGGCTCAGAGCTCTGCCCCAGTCTCGCTTATTGTAGGCTGGATAATTTTTATCTCCACACCACTGAGTATGACTCCTTCATTTCACAGGTAAATAAAAGAGGCTCAGAGGTTATATTGCTTGCCCAGTGTCAGACAGCAAAGTGGGTTTTAAATTCATGTCTTCCCAACTCCAGTTTTTTCAGTGACAATCTGCTGAATCATGTTGCCTCTCAATATGCATAAGGTATTTTGTCTGAAATATACCTTCATCTAGCTCCAAACTTCTTATTTGAAATTGATATAAAATAAGTACAAATTAGGTATAGACAAAGTGCCATCCAAAATACAATATTTCTTATGAGTCTTCAGAGAATTCTGGACAGAGATGATCAAAGAAAGTGAAAATATGTTGCCTTTTTTCTACCATTCAGACTTGGCTCTTTTTGAACAGAGAGTGATTCAATAATTCTTGCTGACAAATCTGCAACAATCTGCTTCAGTGTATTCTTAGTAGTTTGAACCATCCTTTCGTGCTGACCACTGACTTGAGTATGATGAACCACTATTTTTACAGCCTAGGTGAGTTTGCCCTACACAAATTCTTTAAACTCACCTGAAATGAAGTGCACAGTGACTTGTTGTCAGAAAAAATAGTACCTGGCAATCTTTGTGTTGCAAAATAACTGAAGCAAAATTGTGACAATTACAGCAGTGAAATGGAATTAGGAACACTTCAATCCAAAATAAATTTGCCAAAATGTTATCCTTTCTCTAAAATAGCCTTCCAAAATCAATATGAAATCTTGACGAAAACTACATGTTTCTCAGAAGAGGGAGGGAGGGGGAGAGAGAAAGAGAAAGAGAAAGAGAGAGAGAGGGAGAGAGAGAGAGAGAGAGAGAGAGAGAGAGAGGGAGAGGTGATAACTTATGTAAAAAATTTTTGCCCTAGTTTATTAAATAAATAATGGGTGGGGCTCTGAATTTAGTTGAGAGAAATATCAACATTTTAACAAATAACAAGGATTAACCTAAAATTTATGATGATTTGATTATGGCATTGAAACAAGTAGGAGAATAAGGAGTGACCTGAAAATGAAGGTAGTATGTACTCCTGTTGCTTGTGACAAAGGTTTCCTTCTAATCCTGTTAATAATATAATTACAATACAATTTCTGGTAAAATGAATTAAGTAATGATCATAGTCTTAGAGGCTCAAAAATTTTGTTGATAAGGCTTTTGAGAATAAATTATAGAAGATATATACTTATTGCTATATTACAATTTCTGTCTTACACCAACAACCACCCTCAGGAAGCATCATTTAAAATACCACAAACTGGAAGTTCTAGGAGCCAAGATGGTGGAGTAAAGCCCAAGTGCTCACAACTCCCCTCCATTGTTGATCTAAAAAAACCCAGATAATATTGCCCTGTAATATCAATTAAGTTGAGTGTCTTTGATTGAGTCTTACTAGGTGCTAAACCCCAGGCCCAAACCCTTATCTACTAAGTGCTAAGCCTGTGTGTGCATGAAGCCCTCAGGGTTCTAAGGGGAGTTGCTAACACCAGAGCCAATCATAGGAGCCTAAGTTCTGGTCGCTCAGATGATGTTTGATGATGTCTGAAACTGTATAAAAAGACAGAAGAGAGTTATTTGCTTAGGGCTCTCACTCTTGGTGGTGTGCTGATGTGGAGATTCTGGGCAGCTGTAGTTAAGAGCCCTCCAGGTTGTAAACCCAGATGTTCAGACTGTTAAACTCTGGTGACTATGCATTGAGAATCAGACAAGGTCTCTCTGTTGATGTTTGTAATTTGTTTGTATTTGATCTGAAGCTCAGGGTGGTGGCTTTTCCCCCTGAGCTGAGTGAATGATATTTGTATGTTGGATTAAAGTAAGATTAACATTAACCCCTTAACATTGCTTTCCTCAGTAAAGCAGATCAAAAGATCCTGGGCTTGCAGAGTTCGTGTTGTTGGGCTCATGTTGGTTTTTCACCCCCACAGCAGCTGCTAGCCAAATGGTTGAAACATGTCCCAGGAAAAATCCTGGAATAGTGGAGCCAGCAGAAGGGGTACAGAGGTCTTTTAGCACAGGAATTTTGGGAGATAGATTGGAAGGGTCCCTCTTGCTGTGGCTTAAGGGGACCAGGACAGGGCAGGAGGCATCCAGCAAGCCCTACCTCAGTGGACCAGTGGGAGATCCTGAGTCCCTGGTGGGTAGAGCTGGTAAGCACTGACCACAGCACCCTAAGCATGCCTTCACCCAGTAAGGGAAATTGGCAGACATAAGTACAGACAGGTGTCCACCAGCAGCTGAGTCTACCAGTGCTCCAGCACAGCCCTAGGGGAGGAGACCTACAGTGGCCAGACCACCTCTCCTACACACCTTATGACTCAAGATCAGTGAAACCCTAGGGAAACTAAGAAAAGCATCACCTGGCCTTGGACTTGGCTCACACCAGCCAGATCCAGCTCAGCACCAGGTGAGTGGCAGCATTATATAGCTTCTAGCTGACAGAATTAGAGGCTACAGCACACAAAGACAGTAACCAGGCCCCTAGCTCCCAGCACAAGAAGTGTTGGACAGAGCTCCCTTTGCCCCAGAAGCAGAAATCCACTTTAAAAGCCAAGAAAAAAGCAATCACAATGAACAAGAAGCAAACTACAAAAGCAAAGACCATAGAATCTTAATAAGGGGACAGAGAAAATCAAAATATGAATTCAGAAGAGGACTGTGTTGATGCTATACACACATCTGGAATCTTAAAAGGGAATATGAACTGTTCTCAAGCCCCAAAAGCATTCTTAGAAGAGCTCAAAGAGGATTTTAAAACCCAAATTAGAGAGGTGGAAGAAAAATTGACCCATTCTTTTAAAAATACAATGGACAAAATGAAAATAAAAGATTCAATGATGAGAACAAATCTTTAAAAAGTAAAATTGGCCAAATGGATAAGGAAATACAAATCCTAATTGGAGCAAATAACTCCTTGAAATGTAAAATTGGCCAAGTGAAAAAGGAGATACAAAGCTAACTGAAGAAAACAATTCTTTAAAAATTAGATTTGTGCAAGTAGAAACTAATGCCTCTACAAGGCATCAAGAATTAGTCAAACAAAATATAAAGAATGGAAAAATAGAAGAAACTATAAAATATCTCATTGGCTAAATGATTGACCTGGAAAATAGATCCAGTAGAGAAAAATCTGAGAATTATTGGTCTACCAGAAAGCCATGATGAATAAAAGATCCTGGACAGTATCTTTCAAGAAATCATCAAGGAAAAGTTCTCCTAGGTCCTAGAACCAGAGGGTAAAATACTCATCAAAAGAATCCACCAAGTCCTAGCCATACCAGATATCAAACTGTATTATAAAGCAGCAATCATCAAAACTACTTGATATTGGCTAAGAATTAGAGTGGTGGATCAGTGGAATAATTTAGGTGCATAAGAGACAGTAGTCAATGACTATAGTAATCTACTCTTTGATAAACACAAAGAGTCCAGCTTCTAGGATAACAATTCACTATTCCACAAAAACTGCTGAGAAAACTGGAAAATAGTATGGCAGAAACTGGGCATAGACCAATATCTTACACTGTATATGAAAAGAAAGTCAAAAATAGTTCACAATTTAGATATAAAAGCTGATATTATAAGCAGTTTGAGAGAGCAAAGCATAGTTTACATGACAGATTTATGGAGAAGGGAAGAATCTATGACCAAACAAGAGACAGTGAGCATTACAAAATGTAAAATGGATAATTTTGGTTATATTAAATTGAAAAATCTTTGTATAAACAAAGACAATGCAACCAAGATTAGGAGGGAAGCAGAAAATTGAGAAAGAATCTTTATAACCAGTGTCTCTGATAAAAGCCTCTTCTCTAAAACATACAGGGAACTGAGTCAAATTTCTAAGAATATGGGTCATTCCCCAACTGATAAATGGTCAAAGGATATGAACAGGCAGTTTTCAGAGGAAGAAATTAAAGATATCTGTAGGCATATGAAAAAAATGCTCTAAATCACTATTGATTAGAGAAATACAAATCAAAAGATCTTTCAGTTACCACATCTCTTCTGTCAGATTGTCTATCATGATGAAACAGTAAAAAGATAAATGCTGGAGAAGATGTGGGAAAATAGGAACACTGTTACATTGTTGGTGGATCTGCGGACTGATCTAGTCATTCTGGAGAACAATTTGGAATTTTGCCCAAAGGGTTATAAAAATGTGCATACTCTTTGACCCAGCAGTACTACTTCTAGGGCTGTATCCCAAAGAGATCATACTGGGGAAAAGGATCTGTAAGTACAAAAATATTTGTAGGAGCCATTTTTGTGGTGGCAAAGATTTGGAAATCAAGGGGATGCCTGTCAATTGGGGAATGGCTGAACAAGTTGTGGCATATGAATGTAATGGAATACTATTGTGCTATAAGAAATGGAGAAGATATGGACTTCACAATAACCAGGAAAAACTTACATGATCAGATGCTGAGTGAGCGGAGCAGAACCAGGGAAACATTATACATGATTACAGACACACAGAATCTGTGGTGAGTAACTTTGATAGACTTGTCTCTTCTCATCAATGCAAGGTTCTCAGACAGCTTCAAAAGACTCATGATGGAAATAGCCATCCACATCCAGAGAAAGAACTATGGAGTCTGATTGGAGATGGAGTCAAATTATTTGTCCTCTCTTTTTCTTCTTTTTTCTCCCTCCCTTTTTTGTTTTGTTTCTTCTTTGTTATGGCTCATTCCATTGGTTATAATTCTTCTTTGCCACTTGATTATTGTGAAGATAACTTTAATTTGAAGGTATATGTAGAAGCTATATTGGATTACATGCCATCTTGGGGTAAGGAGGAGGGAGGAGGGGGGAGGAAAATTGGAACTCAAAAACTTGTGGAACTGAGTGTTGTAAACAAAAAATAAACAAAAAATAAAAAAGAATCCGCCAATTACCTCCTGAAAGAGATTCTAAATTGAAAACTCCAAGGAATATTGTAGCCACATTCCAGAACTATCAGGTCAAGGAGAGAATACTGCAGGCAGATAGAAAGAAACAATTCAAATATCATGGAACTACAGTCAAGATCACACAGGACCTTGCAGCTTCTACATTAAAAGATTAGAGGTATTGGAATATGATATTCCATAAGGTGAAGAAGCTTGAACTACAACCAAGGATCAACTATCCAGCAAATTTGAGCATACTCTTTCATCTAAGGGAGACAGACATTCAAAGAAATAAGGGATTTACCAACGTTTCTGATGAAAAAGCAAGAACTCAATGGAAAATTTGATCTTCAAATATATGACTTCACATACAAGAGGCATAAAAAGGGTTAACAGGAAAAAAGGAAAAAAAACCTTAAATAAGGGCAAACTGTTTACATACTCATATGGGAGGATGATACTTCTTAATCTTGATAATGATTATTCATTACTACATTTAAAAGGGATCTCCATATGCAGAGGGTGTGGGCATAAATTAACTGATGTGATGGAAAAAAAAAACACCTAATTAAGCTGTACAAAGAGATTGTAATGGGACAAGAGAAAAGGAGGAGGCAGAAAATGGTAAATTACATGACATGAAGAGGCACAAAAACATATTAGAGTAGAGGGAAAGAAGGAAGGGAGATGAGCATTGTTTGAGCTTTAGCCTCATTGGATTTGGTTCAAGGAGAGAATAACATAATCTCTTGGGTAAAGAAATCTAACCTGTCCTACAGTCAGTAGGAGGGAAAAAGGGAAAGAAAGGGGTGGGAAGAAGTAGTAAGAGAAAAGGGAAAGAAAAGGGAGGGGGCTCATAGAAAGGAGGGAAAATTGAGGGAGATAGTCATCAAAATCAAAACCCTTTTGAGAATGTTAAAGGAGAAGGGAGAAATAAAAGCATAAATGTGTGTGGCGGGGAATAGGATGGAGAGAAAGACACAGATAATAATCATAACTTTGAATGTGAATGGGATGAACTCTCCCATAAAATGGAGGTGGATAGCAGAATGGATTATGGATTATAACTATAATAAGTTGTTTACAAGAAACATTTGAAACAGGGTGATATACACAGAGGTAAAGGGAAAAGGCTGGATTAAAAAAACAGGGGTAGCAATCCTAACCTCAGACAAAGCAAAAGCAAAAATAGATCTAATCAAAAGAGATAAGAAAGGAAACTTTATACTGCTAAAAGGCAACATAAACAATGAAGTAATATCATTACTAAACACATATGCATGAAATAGTATAACATCCAAATTCTTAGTGGAGAAGTTAAGAGAGTTACAGGAAGAAATAGACATTAAAACTATACTAGTGGGGACCTCAACCTCCCCTTCTCTGAACTTGATAAATCTAACCTCAAAATAAACAAGAAAGAAGTTAAGGAGGTGAATAGAATTTTGTGAAAGGTAGACATGACAGATGTCTGGAGAAAACTGAAGGGGGATAGAAACAAATCTACGTTTTCCTCAGGAGTACATGGCAGATACACAAAAATTGACCATGTACTAGGGCATAAAAACTTCACAATCCAGTGCAAAAAGATAGAAATATTGAATGCATCATCTTCAGATCATGATGCAATAAAAATTATATGAAATAAAAAGCCATGGAAAGATAGACTAAAATTAATTGGAAACTAAATAATTTAATCTTAAAGAATGAGTGGCTCAAACAACAAATCATAGAAACAATCAATAACTTCATTCAAGAGAATTACAGTAATGAGACAACATACCAAAACTTATGGGATGCAGTGAAAGTAGTTCTTAGGGGAAGTTTTACCTTATGTGAAAAAGATAGAGAGAGATCAATTAATTGGGAGTGCAACTGAAAAAGCAAAAAAAACCAAACAAACAAACAAACAAAAAACAAATTGAAAATCCCCAATTAAATACCAAATTAGAAATACTAAAAATACAAAGGGGAGATTAATTAAATTGAAATGAACAAAACTATTGAACTAATAAATAAAACTAAGAGCTTTTTATGAAAAAACCAAAACAATTGATAAACCTTTGGTCAATTTGATTAAAAAAAAGAAAGAAGAAAACCAAATTACCAGCATCAAAAATGAAAAATGTGAATTCACCTCCAATGAAAAGGAAATTAAAAGAATAATTAGGAATTATTTTGCCTAATTCTACTCTCATATATTTGACAATCTTAGGGAAATGGATGAATATTTACAAAAAATATAAATTGTGCAGATTAACAGAAGAGGAAGTAAAACATTTGTATAACCCATTTCAGAAAAAGAAATTGAACAATGAACTCCCTAGGAAAAAAATCTCCAGGACCAGATAGATTTACAAGCAAATTCTATCCAATATTTAAAGAACAATTAATTCCAATACTTTATAGACTATTTGGGAAAATAGGCAAAGGAAGAGTCCTACCAAATTCTTTTTATGACACAAATATGTTACTGATACCTAAAGCAGGAGGAGTCAAAAGAGAGGAAAAAAATTATAGATCAACTTCCATAATGAATAGAGATGCAGAAATTTCAAAAAGAAATATTAGAAAACAGACTGTAGCAACTTATCACAAGAATAATACACTTTGATAAGGTAGGATTTATACCAGGAATGCGAGGCTGGTTCAATATTAGGAAATCCATCAGCATAATTGAGCATATGAACAACAAAACTAGTAGAAACCATATGATTATCTCAATAGATGCAGAAAAAAAAACATTTTGATAAAGTACAACATCCATTCCTGTTGAAAACACTGGAGAGTATAGGAATAAATGAAGTCTTCCTAAAATAAATGATAAGTAGCATCTACCTAAAACCATCAGCAAGCATTATAAATAATGGGGATAAGCCAGATGCATTTTCAATAAAATCAGGGGTGAAACAAGGATGTCCATTATCACCTCTGTTATTTAATATGGTAGTAGAAATGTTAGCTTTAGCAATGAGAAGAAAAAGAAATTGAAGGAATTAGCATAGGCAAAGAAGAAATGAAGTTATTACTCTTTGCAGATATGATGATATGCTTAGAGAATCCTAGAGAATCAAGTAAAAACTATTTAAAATAATAAATAACTTTAGCAAAGTTGCAGGACATACAATAAACCAACATAAATCATCTGCATTTTTATATATTACTAACAAAGCCCAACAGCAAGAGATAGAAAGAGAAATTCCATTTAAAGTGAGTGTAGACACTACAAAATATTTTAATGTCTACCTGCCAAAACAAACCCTGGTACTATATGAACACATTTACAAAATACCTTTCACACAAATAAAGTCAGATCTAAATATTTGGGAAAAAATATCAATTGCTTGTGGGTAGGCTGAGGTAATGTAATAAAAATGAGAAGTCTACCTAAATCAATTTACTTATTCAGTGCCATACCAATCAAGCTACCAAAAATTATTTTATAGAGGTAGAAATAGTAATATCAGAATTCATCTGGAAGAACAAAAGGTCCAGAATATCAAGGGAATTAATGAAAAGCAAGGCTAGGGGAAGGTGGCCTAGCTATACCAGATATTAAATTTTATTATAAAGCAGCTATCATAAAAACCACCACTATTTAATGAAAAATAGTGGGGTAGATCAGAGGAATAGGTTAACTACACAGGGCATGATAGTCAAGGATTACAGCGATCTACTGTTTCCTATACCCAAAGACCCCAGCTTCTGGGATAAGAACATACTGTTTGATAGAAACTGTTGGGAAAACTGGAAAATAGTATGGCAGAAACTGGGCATAGACCACCATCTGACACCATATACCAGAATAAAGTCAAAATGGATAAACAATCTAGATATAAAGGATGATACTATGAACAATTTAGGGGAGAAAACTGAAAATAGCATGGCAGAAATTGGGCATAGACCAATATCTTACACCATATACCAAAAGAAAGTCAAAAAGGGTTCACAAATTAGATATAAAAGCTGATACTATAAGCAATTTGAGAGAGCAAAGCACAGTTTACCTGCCAGATTTATGGGGAATGGAGGAATTTATTACCGAACAAGAGATAGAGAAAATTATGAAATGCAAGATGGATGATTTTGATTACATTAAATTGAAAAGGTTTTGCACAAACAAAGCCAATGCAACTGAGATTAGGAGGGAAGCAGAAAACTGAGAAAGAATTTTTACAACTAGTGTCTCTGATAAAGGCCTTGTTTCTCAAATATATAGAGAACTGAGTCAAATTTGCAATAATACAATCATTGCCCAGTTGATAAATGGTCAAAGGATATGAACAAGCAGTTTTCAGAGGAAGTAATTAAAGCTATCTGTAGTCATATTAAAAAAATGCTCTAAATCACTATTGATTAGTGAGCTGCAAATCAAACAGCTCTGAGACACCACATCACACCTATCATATTGGCTAATGTGACAAAACAGGAAAATGATAAATGTTGTAGAAGATGTGGGAAAATTTGAACACTAATTCATTGTTGGAACTGTGAGCTGATCCAACCATTCAAGAGAGTAATTTGTAAGTATGACCAAAGATCTATAAAAATGTGCATAACTGTTGACCCAGCAATAGTACTTCTAGGACTGTATGTCAAAAAGATCATAAAAATGGGAAAAGGACACACATGCAAAAATATTTATAGCAGTTCTTCTTGTGGTGACCAAGAACTGGAAATCAAGGGGATGCCCATCAGTTGAGGAATGCCCAACAAGTTGTGGCATATTAATGTAATGGAATACTATCGTGCTATAAGAAATGATGGGCAGGAAGACTTTGGGAAAACCTGGAAAGACTTATATGAACTGATGCTGAGTGAAGTGAACAGAATCAGGAGAAAATTGTACACAGCAACAGCCATAGTGTGTGAGGACTGATTTTGGTAGACTTAGCCCTTCTCAGCAATGCAAGGACCTAAAACTTTTCCAAAGGACTCATGATGGAAAATGCCATTCATATCCAGAGAAAGAACTCTGTTGTCAGAATGCAGAGTGAAGCAGACACTTTTCTTTTTTGTTTTGTTGTTTTCTTTTTCATGGTTTCTCCCATTCATTATAATTTTTCTATGCAACATGACTAATGTGAAAATGTGTAGAGCCCATATCAGATTGCTTGCTCTATTGGGCATGGAAAGGGGAAGAAAATTTAAATTTTTTTGAAATGAATGTTGAAAACTGAAAATAAATAAATTAAATATTTAAAAAATAAAATACCACAAATGTAGGAAGTGGATTCTGTGATCATCTACAGATTCTAAGAATATAGCACAAATCCAGCATTTTGTATGGTTTGTCCTTTGTTCTCAAAGAGGACCATGCCATCAGCAAGATGATGACTTGCAATTGAATTGGATTTGAGTGAGGGAAGGCTGTGCAAAGTCAACAGCCTCACTTTCTCCTGCAGAGCCATCTCGGTCCAGTGTCTAGATATAAATCAGGACCACTGGACATGACTGAGGATTCAGTGGGAGATCTTGGCCTTTTTAAGGTAAGGTGTTTCTGAGTTCTCATGTTGAGTGAGGCAATGCCCATTCAGTGAATAGGCTTTTTTCTCCTCTCTTCTCCTCTCCTCTTCTCTCCTTTCTAGGGTTTTATTCACACATGAATAATCAAGATCACCTAATGCCAAATGATATGCACTTCTATGAAGTTTCCCATATATCCTTCTGTTTGATTTTAAATGTCTTTCTTCTTTAAAGTAACTTTTCATATGGAATCTATATTTTCTATTCTTAACACTACAGAAGAAAATGAAACTCTCTTCAGCCTGAGCATGGGCTATATTATCAAATACCCACATGGATTAAGGATGTGGATTTCCTGTATTTTGCTAATATCTTCTGCAAGAGTGCTGTACCTTCATGATAATATATAGCATTGAGCTTGAAGCTAATCCTTTAATTTCTTCTATATACATTCTTAACATCTATAAGCCTCTTTGGAGGATCAGGTAGATGGCATAGTGGCTATAGTTCTGGACTTGGAATCAGGAAGACCTGAGTAAAAATCCAATCTCAGACACTTACTAGCTGTGGGGTGATTTTCTAGTAACTTAATGTCTCCCAGTCTTAGTCCTCATCTGTAAAACTGGAATAACAATAGGTACTTAACTCCCATGGTTTTTCTGAGGAGAAAATGAGAAAATGAGAGAAAATGTAGACCTTAAAGCACTATATAAATGCTATGTATTATTATTATTGTAATCACCAAATTATGTTCAATTGTTACAGGTATGCCCAGGTATTGAACTGAGACTCTATTCCCCTACTAATATTGCTCTTTGTTTTGGAATCAATGATGGCTCCTTAAGAAGATAGAAAACCACCATTTTTCCTGACTAGGCCTTTGCAATGATTTCTGCTTCATTAGAGATGGGTCCTTTGTGCATTTTAAAGGGTTACATCTTTACATAAATGATAGATTTTTATAAGGATTGACTTTTTTTTACCATACAGCATTGATAATTTGTGTTTGATGAATGTTGAGTCATATTTTGACCTGGAGTTATGCCTTTAGCATTGGCTTTTTAAAAACCTATGATGGACTCAAACATGACATGTGAGGATAGAAAAGCTTTACAGAAACTCAGACCTAGCATTCTAGAAGAAAGATCTGCACATTTGTACAGCTCATCAGAGGAACTATGTAACCACAAAGACAGCATTGGAAGGAGGGATTGATGGACATAGATTCTGAAGGAATGTGATCCAGAAGCAGTGAAAAGACAGTGCCAAACAGAGTATTTCTGGATTGAAACAAAATAGCTCTTGGGAAAAAACAAAAAGAAAATTGGAGTTGTAGCTAAGAAACAGCAATAGATAGAGTCAGAATGTGGAGGAAAAAACCTGGATGGTTTCCTCTACTAGTACTGTGAGTCATATGGCAGGTCCAGGTCTGGGAGAAAGAGTAAACTCTTTCAGTCTTGAATGCTTACAACTTGTGTAGTGGAAGTTTAGGGAGTTCAGAGGAGTATTATAATAAGTATGGAGGGCTTTACAATTATCTGATCAAGCCTGGCTCATTGGAGTAGAGGGTTACTTGAGTCTCTAGTAATCATAAGCCTGTGGTCTCCTTGGAAGGAGGAAGAGATTGCTCGTCTGAGTAGCGTATCTCAAAATTGCAGCATATTAACAGAAATTAAAACTGTAAAATATAAGCAACAGCCTCAGTAGAAAATTTATCCCAAGGGTGGAAATTACATTTCTGAAATATAACTGATTGTTCTAGAGGGAAATATGCTTTCAGTAACCTCACAAATCCATTAAGTGTATTAATCTCAAGTAAAATGGCAGTGTGAGGTATCTTAAGGTTATAAGATATGAAAGCTGTAAGAGATCTTAGGCCCCACAAATTCCAATCTTTTCATTTTACCCATAGAAAAATGGAGATCTGGGGGAGAGCCAAGATGGCAGCTGGAAAGCAGGGACTTTCTTAAGCTCTCCCTCAGATCCCTCCAAACACCTCTACAAAATGTCTCTGAACAAATTCTAGAGCTGGGAACCCAGGAAATAGCAGAGGGAAGCGGTTCTCTACCCCAGGATGGCCTGGATGGTCACTGGGAAGGGTCTATTGCAAGGTGCTGGGAGCGGAGCATAGCCCAGTGTGGGCCACACCAAGAAAGACCAGACTGGGAGTTAGCCCACAGCAGGCCTTAAGGCCATGAATCATTGAGCTGTGGCAGTTACCAGAATTCTCAACCCACAAACACCAAAGACCACTGAGCAGGTTAGTGGGAAAATTGCTAGATTGGGTTAGAAAGTGGTCCAATCCCTTCCATGTGGGTGGCAGAGGTGGTGCAGTGGTGGTGATAGCAGCAGCATGAAGCTCCTGCGGCTGCTTCCAGAGCTCCAGCATCAGCTACTTCAGGAGTCTCTGGCTCACACAGTGGGAGAAATCAAGCAGCAGACCAAAGCAGAAGTGCAGGGCTTGCTCTGCACTGCTTGGATCTGGGTTGCAAACCTCGTTGGCAGTTCTTGGGGGAGGAGGAGCCATGCTGTGGCAGAGCTTGTGTGACAGTGGAGTAGAAGTACCTGTAAAAACAGCAGCACATCCCCTAAAGCTTGGGACAAATAACTCTCTACTCTACAAGCAGTCATACCCTGACAAAAACTTCAAAGGTCAAGTAGTTGGCTGGGAATATGGCCAGGAAGTGAAAAAGGATACAGACTCAGGCTCAGACTCAGACTCTGACTCTGGAATCTTTTTTTTTTGGTGACAAAGAAGATCAAAACATACAGTCAGACGAACTCAATAAAATCAAAGAGCTTACACCAAAAGCCTCCAAGAAAAATATGAACTGGTCCCAGGCCATGGAAGAGCTCAAAAAGGATTTAGAAAAACAAGTAAGAGAAGTAGAGGAAAAAATGGGAAGACAAATGAGAATGATGTGAGAAAACCATGAAAAACAAGTCAACGACTTGCTAAAGGAGAACCAAAATATACTGATGAAAATAACACTTTAAAAAATAGACTAACGCAAATGGCAAAATAGTTCCAAAAAGGCAATGAGGAGAAGAATGCCTTGAAAGGCAGAATTAGCCAAATGGAAAAGGATGTCCAAAAGACCACTGAAGAAAATACCACCTTAAAAATTAGATTGGAGCAAGTGGAAGCTAGTGACTTTATGAGAAATCAAGATATCATAAAACAGAACCAAAGGAATGAAAAATGGAAGACAATGTGAAATATCTCCTTGGAAAAACCACTGACCAAGAATAGATCCAGGAGAGATAATTTAAAAATTATTAGACTACCTGAAAATGATGATCAAAGAAAAGAGCCTAGACATCATCTTTTAAGAAATTATCAAGGAAATCTGCCCTGATATTCTAGAGTCAGAGGGTAAAATAGAAATTGAAAGAATCCACTGATCACCAAAGATGTTAAGTGAGTTGCCTAAGACCATACAGTAGGAGAGATAGAAGTCAGAGTCATGTTGTTTTGACTCCCAATCTTTTTTTTCTTATGGAATATTCTTCACAATCACTTACATTACTCCATCATTTCTCAACCCACCAATATTTTTTTCAGCATCCTCTACTTTGTTTTAACATAAAAGCAAAGTCACATAAAGTTGGCTGGCATCAGGATCCTCCGTATGTTCAAAGCAATCTTAAGCACAGGTTCCAGAGTAACAGCCATGCTGAATTCTTTACCAGAAGTAGTTTGATGATGACTTCACATTGTTTAAAATTGTTTAACTTTAGCAGGAATCCCACCTTGCTTCCAGGATGGTGATTATGTCAGATATTAGCAAATAAACAATTTATAAGCAGACCTTCAATACAAGAATTTTTTTTATTACTGTAAAAGTACCTTGGAAAGGATTCACTGTATAACTGTGAGAAGAAGAAAGACTATAGAATTCAAGAATCATATATTTAGAGATATAAGGGATCATTAAGGTAATGTGGTCCAACTATTTCATTTAATAGTTTAAGAAACTAATGACCAGATATGTTAAGTGACTTCTCTAGGGTCATACAGGTAATGATCCTGCAGCCAAGTCCTCTGTCTCCATATCTAGCATTTATTAAATGGTATGACCTTGAAGAATCTAAAAAGTACAAGTATACTACATTGCATCCTCTCTGCAATTCACATATAGCAGTTGTAAGACATATAGTTTCTTAATCCTTATTTTATTAAAATATTTTAATAGCCCCATAATGATTTGTTTGCAGTGGTTTAAAGCAGTCCAACTCCAGTCTTATAGATATGCTAAGTCCATCTCTTTTTTTAAATTGTAATCTTTTGATTTAATATTACCTTTATAATTCACATACCAAGTTCATATTAAAATTATTAAAAAATAAAATCCCTTCTTAGTATTCTTATCACGAAACATACATGAAAAAGTAAAGCCATATAAATAAATATATACCACTGTGGCTTGCTTTTAGGGTTAGTATCAAGGTCAGCTTCCCAGGGCACTCATTTTGCTTTGGAGAATCAGCCAAAGGAGTCTTAGACTCTAGAACTTTCACTTTCACTTCCTTTCTAAAGTTTCCTAATTGATGAATCAAAATGCAAGGCAATAAGTCTCCTGGATCTCCTTAGCTCCTAAACCGATTGGTTCTCTGGTTTTTAGGAGCTACCCAACTTGTTCCCCAATTATATCATCCCTTCTTCTGCCTTTGCTACCTTAACTGGATGACTAATTTTGATATATGATCCTTCCTTTTTTCTATATCTTCGTATCCACTACATTCCAGGTCATCAAAGAATACTTTTCTAGTATTTCTTTATAAAATACCATTGTGATGCTTCATTGTGGTGCAACAGTGATCCTAGACTTCCAAAAGTTTGCTGCTGATCATAAACTCTTAAAACTCATACCTGCCATATTAGGAAGGCTTTGAGTAAAGTTATGGCAACAGTGCTTATTTTTTGAGACTGTGTTTACTTCCTATCCTTGCCAAGTAGGGATCACCAGCAGGTTTGCCACAAGGTGAGAAAATTTTTACAAATGGCAGGAACTGGAGAAAAATAATAATGAAAGTCATTTCTATGTGGTCTCCTTTCACCTCAGGAGTAATATTGTTAGAGTGTGAGAAAATGGAGTCGAGTAGTAAGATTGATAGTTTTTATCTTGTCCATAAATATAAACAACTATTGGTAATTGAAATGTGAAGTCATTATCCAAAGACCAATGAGTGGATGTAGTAGTACTGAAGGAAATTAATCATTTCAATATTGACATACTCCCTACAAATGAAAACAGAAGGCACAGGGAAGTGATAATGAAATGGAAGGATGATTCATATGTTCTTCTTGGTGAGGCAAATGAGAGTTGTCAAAATTGGTTTTATTATGTCTCCAAAAGCAACAAGAAATATTAACAAACTATGCATTTTTCTGTTTCTTCTGGGGGGTATGGTTAGGGAGAAGGGATCGTTATCAATAGTAATGCTAAAAATAGAGCCACAGAAACATATTAAAAATAAATGGAATAGAAGGAAGTGTAAACAAGTGGAAGTGTTTTGAAAGCAGCATGTTGAATTTATATATTTTATGAAATGGAGATTCATAGTGTCATGCACAATTATCTTTGTGTTCTGCTATTTTAAGAAAGTACAGTGGTTGTTTTGCTTAATTTAAAATATATTAAAATAAAATTAAAATATTTGGCATATGTTTGGAGATCTTGTGCTACAATACTTATTGACACACACATATATTTAAGATTAGGATGACAATGGCAACTTCTGTACCAATGTCTCTTGCCATAAAAACTTAGAAAGATTCTACAAAAAGCTTGAAAAGATCATCTGAATTTAATGCACATATATTTAAATGCTTGCCGACTTTAATGCAAACTTGAACATGGGCAAGGATGGTGCAAAATGTAGGTCAAGAGTTAACAATAAAAAATTCTGAAAATGCTTTCCAATATCTCAAACCGATAAAGCAAAAATACTTTTTTTCAAAAGGAGAATTAGGAATATCTGGATATATTTTGTGAGTACAGAATTACATCCCAAAGAAATAAAATTGATTATATGTTAATAAGCAGTCAATAACATGAGAGCTATTTATAAATAAGCTGTTACAATCAGACCATCAGCTTGTTAGGGTGAAGATATGGGCCTACCTGGCTCCCTGAGTTCAGAGGCATGTCAAATTTGGTCTAGTTCAGAACCAAAAACAAGTTACCATGTTACCAAGTTGGCAATCAGTAACTTGACAGTCAGCAAGTGACAAATTTGGGCTTGATGGAATAAAAAACACACGCGTGCACACACACACACACACACACACACACACACACACACACACACACTGTCTTAGTAACTAGAGCTATCCAAAAGAAGAAAGAGCTCCTTTGATAGGTAGTGGTTTTACCTTCTCTGCAGGTCCTAACTGAAGCTGTATGACTAATTGTCCAATGTGTTACAATGGGGATTATTTTTCATGTATGGTTTGGTGAGATACCTTTCAACTGTAAAATTCTATGATTCTATAAATCAATAGCAAACTACAATAAAGAGTAAAATGAGAAGATATGGCATGTAATTATAGTATTTCTAAACTTATATATTGAAACAAGCTATTCAGAGATGTATCAATGAACATACATGTATACAGACTATCTCCATTTCATAAATAAGTTTAATGATTCATGTAAATTCACTGCTGTAACACTGTACTCTACAAAAGTCTAGAAATTGCCTTAGCCCAATCAGTTTTATGGAGGATAGTGGAAAATTATGATTTTCATTACCTCATAAAATAGCTATAAGAGATTGTGGGAAAACAAGAATACTTACTGATATAACTGGAAGGAATATTATAAATAAAAAATGGAAATAATCTGTCCACATTAGTGTGACTATTTTCTCCATTAATGATGGTGGAACCACCATATTTGAACTATAATTTCACAACCTGCCATGTGATATATGCATAATTAGAAACAGCTGAAGGGAAAACAATAATGGGAAGAGCAGGTGAATTAGAACAAGTATGCACAGAGGTCATCCACGATGGAGGTGATGTAATTTTGAGGGCATGATCATATTGATTCTCATGATATATGAAAAAGGATACCAATTGCTTAGAAAACAAATCACAAATATTATTTCTACTGAAATAGCAGCTGAAAATATATGAATAAGACTAACATGTCTGATTTCGTACTTTTGTTTTTTTTTTTTTGGCAGGGCAATTGGGGTAAAGTGACTTGCCCAAGGTCACACAGCTAGTACATGGGTCAAGTGTCTGAGGCTGGATTTAAACTAAGGTCCTCCTGACTCCAGGGCTGGGGCTCTACTCTTTTCACCACCTAGCTGCCCCGATTTCCTACTTTTATAAAACTTTTAGGAGACTATTTTAGAATAGACCTCATCTTTACGATCACAAAATTGAATGAAGGGTACAGAGAATGGAAGAACCTGTTGTATGAATTTTTTGGCTATTTTGAAAAAACGAATTTGATTCATGGGTACAAGATGCCATCTTAAAGGCACCTCTACAATAAAGTGTCTCCCATGAACATGGTAAAACCATGGCAAAAAAACAAACTATGGCATAATTTACAAAAGATGAAACAAAGAGATAACTTTGTTATATAATTGTATTTTTAAGTCAATTGAGGCAAAAACAATAACAGCATGGAGAGGTATACTTATCAAAGGTTTTTGCCATTATTGATGGTACTGATTATTACATTATGGCACTGATGATGTCAGAGTTTGGTCAGATAGAGTTTCTGGGGTGGGGAACCTGCAGCTACAGGTAGAAAGGTTTCCTTGAATCTTCTCCCTATCCAATCTTTTGCACTTTTTGACTGTTTTCCCTTCCAGTTTTAGAGCATTATCCCTTTAGCTTTAGGCATATTAATGTTAAAATTTAAATACTGCTAGAGAGGTGGTACTTTAAACTGCTATTAGTCATTTCATATTTAGAATAAATGAGCTTTAATTCCTTTTATAAAGGAAGGTTTTTGCCCTGGAGGAAGTATTAGGGTCCTGGAAACGTAAGGGTTTGGTAGAGTGGAAGGGAGAATATGTTGAAATCTAATTAAAACATGGAAGATAGAATGCTATCTATAGCACCGGGAGATAGAGTACTTGGAGGATTGGAGTACTGAAAATAATCTTTGACCATTGATTATTAGTGCTGAATGTCAAATACATACTGTCAAGAGCCACTGAAATTTTTTCTTGAGTTAAAAATCAATAAACAAAAATGAGAACTACTTCATAGAAATGTAGATTGCAACTTAAAATTCCCTAAAGGCTTATAAGGTGTGTAGTTTTATAGGCAAAAATCAAATACCAAGACTTGTGTCTTTGAATTATGACCATTTATGCTTTGCAATTTTTTATTCGTTTCTTACCTTCACATTCTTTATTTATTTTTACCCCAATAAAACCACTTTCTTAGTTTCAAGCTTGTCAATGGTTTTTATGTAATATGCCCATATATTTTAGTAACTTCTTTCCTGTCTAACTTAGACTCAAAGATGCTTATTATAAACTGCAGAGTCAGCAACGTGTTTTCATGTGATAAAACTTTATACCATTAGTCTTGTACCATTATAATGATGTCTTGAGACATGTTAGTGGAAAGAAATTTCTGTGAGAAGGTTATGGTTTTCAGTGATGAGCATATTTAAAAACATGTTTAGTCATTTTCACAATGTTGGTCCCCCTAATCCAGAAAATGTCAAAACACCTTAAAAACAAATGTTTTTCTCTCTGTGCCAAAGGAATAATGCTGATTCCCTAATATATTGTAGAAATGACTTGGCTAATTATAAGTTTTTGTAAATTTGAAAATGCAAATATATGCTATAAAGATATTTCTTTTAACTGGAAACAAACACACACACATATGCATGCACAGGCATGCATGAGAAATGCATTGACCAAAAAACATTACTTTCATTAGGAGAAACAAATGTTTGGGTTTTTTTTGAAAATTCCTACCTTGTAATAACACTAAACTATGCAGTAGGGGAAAAAAATTCAAAATCCAATATATTTTCTACTCAAGGCTTAGGAAAATTAACTGTATCTTTATAGTCAAATACTCAAAATGAATTTTTGATCTGATTTCTTTGGGTATTTCTTTGATGTTGTGGATAGAATATGACCTTTTCTTACCTACTCAATATATCTGACTCTTGTTCACTTCTTACCACTATGGTGGATCCACTCTTCATGTAGGATACATTCTTTCCTTACTCTTGACATTGTGAGGCCACCAAGGTGCACTTAGGCCTTCTATCTGTCGTTCCTCACCTTTTTGATGTAACTAGTATGTCTTCTTTTCCTAACATACACTTCTCTGATGTCATTCTGTGCTCCTATTCTTCACAATTCTTAATTTGTTACATTTTTCAGCCAGCCAAATCTATAATGTTCTTCTTCTTTGCCCTCTGTGTATATTTGTTTTTGATTATTTTTCTGTTAACAATATTTTATTATTTAATATTTTAGTTTTCCCATTGATTTCCACAAGATTTTGAGGTAAAAATTTTCTCCCCATTTCTACCCTCCCCCCCACTCCAAGATAGCATATATTCTGATTACCCTGTTCCCCAGTTAACCCTCCCTTCTGTCACCCCACTCCCCACCCCATTCCTTTTCCCCTTACTTTCTTGTAGGGCAGGATAGATTTCTATGCTGCATTCCCTATGTATCTTATTTCTCAGTTGCAGGCAAAAACAGCTTTTTTTGAGCATCTGCTTTTGAAACTTTGAGTTCCAAATTCTCTCCCCCCTTCCCTTCCCATCCACCCTCCCTAAGAAGGTAAACAATTCAACATAGGCCACATGTATCATTATGTAAAACCCTTCCACAGTACTCATGTTGTGAAAGACCAACTATGTTTTGCTCCTTCCTATCCTGTCCCCCTTTATTCAATTTTCTCCCTTGACCCTGTCCCTTTTCAAAAGTGTTTGCTTTTGATTACCTCCTCCCCCTATCTGCCCTCCCTCCTGTACTCCCCCCTTTTTATCCCTTTCCCTCTACTTTCCTGTGCGGTAAGAGATCCAATTGAGTGTGTATGTTATTCCCTCTTCAAGTCAAATCCAATGAGATCAAGATTCACTCATTCCCCTCACCTGCCCCCTCTTCCTTTCCAACAGAACTGCTTTTTCTTGCCACTTTTATGTGAGATAATTTACCCCATTGTATCTCTCCCTTTCTTTCTCTCTCAATATATTCCTCTCTCACCCCTTAATTTGATTTTATATTTTTAGATATCATCCCCTCATATTCAACTCACCGTGCTCTCTGTCTATGTATATGCATGTTGCCTTCAACTACCCTAATACTGAGAAAGGTCTCATGAATTATACAAATCATCTTTCCATGTAGAAATGTAAGCAAATATAGAGCCTCATTTTAACTGCTTCAGATGTCAGAATTGCTACATTACATCCAAACCTCATTAAGATGGAAGCCAATTGCTACAGTGGATAGACATTGTATATTATTTATTGGTTTAAAATACATTTATAGAAAATGAAATGTTTGACATATGCTATTTTAAGCCAATAACAAATTGTGTCCTGTAAAAAATGGGAATGTTTTGCCTGTTCTAAAGCAATAACATGTAAGGATGAATTCTCTGCCTTTACTTAACTTGTCTGTCATAACTGCATTTGGATGCAATATACAATGTTCTTAATAAAATTACATTTAAAAAAAAAGAAATGTAAGCAAAACAGTTCAACTGCAGTAAGTCCTTTATGATTTCTCTTTCTTGTTTACCTTCTCATGCTTCTCTTGATTCTTATGTTTGAAAGTCAAATTTTCTATTCAGCTCTGGTATTTTCATCGAGAAAGCTTGAATGTCCTCTGTTTTATGCTATGCTACTCTATGTACCATGCTAGGATCAGCTAGGTTGACCACTGCATGGAGTGCCAGGCCTGGAGTCAAAGGAAACTGAATTCAAATCTGGCTTCAAACACTTACTACGTCTCTAACCTTGGGCAACTCACTTAACCCTGTTTGCCTCAGCTTCCCCATTTGTAAAATGAACTAGAGAAGCAAATGGCAAACCACTCCAGTGTCTTTGCCAAAAAGACTCTAAAATAGGTCATGAAAGGTTGGATGGACATGACTGAAAATTACTAAACAACAAAAAATTTATACTAGATACAATTGAAGATGCAAAAGAAGTAAGAGCTGCTCCATGTTCTCAGTTACATAACAAAATAAGAAATATGAAATATCAAACAAGAATATGGCATATAGCAAGTGATAACAAAATACTATCACAAAGATTAAAAACACACAATAATTGGAGAGGACATTGATTTATGTATGACTTTTCAAACGTTTATAAGGATTTTGTTGTGAGTAAAATGTAACAAAAAGGTAAGCTGAGCCATATTTCTCCATACAAGATAACAGTATATTAATAAGGTGCCAAAGACCTCGAGAAAAAGCACAGCTCTCCTTTTACAAGCTTGGGGGACCACAGAATAAAGAACAGAGTTGGGTAGGTAACATCATGGGGTTGAGAGTAACTTGATTGGTTACACAGCTTGAGGCATGGGGAACAATATGATTGGTTGGAAGTAAGGAGTAAAGGGCTAGAAACAACCTCTTCCTTCCCTCCTGTGACTATAAATACTCATTGTTTGAGTTCCCCTACAAAGTTGAAAGATAGTGGGTCAGATTTTTGGTACCAACCAGACATTTCTTGAAGGATAGCTTGGTGGCATAAACACACAAGACCTGACTCTCTTGTATCCATCTACATCCCCCAAGAATAGCAGAATTCCTTGAGGCAAGAATAGAACAGTGATTAACAAGAGAACTGTATTTCTAAACTCAACCCGTTACAGGTCAGCTGAATTCTGAACTCAATTTGGAGACAGCAAGCCATGATGTAAGCAGTTACAGGATACAATTAATTGTAAATAGGATCAATAAAATGACACAGAATCAATCTTCTCAATTTGATAAGGGAGGGTGGAATTTAGTCAAATCAATTAAGGTAGAGAAAAAGAGGGGCAAGCAGATTAGGTGCATTTAAAATGGTCTGAGTTTATTTAATATATTCCTGCTTTGATTCTCTAACTGCTTTTAAGGTCCTGAAATGCAAAGATCATTCTACTTATTTATAGTTCCCCATGTAATGTGTAATACAAGACTATAAACATGGAAGATAATCAGAATATGTTTTGACTGACCATGTAACTGGGTGTAGGTGTCCTACTGACATTATTCAAATGTCCTGGAAATTCTATTTGCACTTCATAAAATTCCCCTTACCGTTTTCACATGAACTGTTACCTAACTACACCTTCCCCATCATGCACTTATGATGTTGATAATTTTTTTCTAAATATAGGAATTTACACTTATATTACTTATGTCATATAGGACTTTGCTTATTCCATCTTTAAAAAAGTTCTTTGTATACTATCATTCATCAATTTTTCTTCTCAAATGTTCATGTCATTGCAAATTTGTCACCTATGTGTTCATCAACACTGTTGCTTTAAAAATGTGTTGAATTGTGCAGAGCCAAAGAGCAATCTCTGGTACAGAAGAGTATGGTAATAATAACAGTAATAACTAGCATTTTTATAGCACCTTAAAGTTTTCAATGCATTTTCCTCCCTCACAATAACCCTTGGAGGGAGTTGCTATTCCTACACTGATTTTACTGGTAAGGAAACTGAGGCAGATGGAGTTTAATTGGATTGCTCAGGGTCATGCAACTATCTAAGAGATTGCTCAGGGTCATAAAACAGTATGTAAGGCTGATTTGAACTCTGGTTTTCCTTACTTAAAATTTAACCTTCTACCCATTGTGCCATCTAGCAGTTTAGGTGAATACCTTCCAAGTTTATGTTGTCCTTAGGTCTCATCAGAAAACCATTTCTAAACCTACCTAATGATAATATAAATGGTCTTCCAGACCACTTCTTTTTCTAGCTTCTTTTCTCCAGACCATTTGCCCTGCCCACCCCCCACCCCCCGGCACTGATTAAATTTGTAATTCCTATTTGTAATTTCTATCCTTTTCATTTCAATATATATCATTCTTGCTTATGTTTCAATACCTAGTTCAAATTTTATCTCTTTTATGAAGCCTCCTTATGTTATAGCTCCCTCTTTTGAATAAAACACATGCTCTACCATTCATTTTTTCTTGCCGATAACATCTCTTTATTCTATTAATCACACAAAACTATTAACCAGTGGTAGTGCTTTAATCTACAAATGTCCATTGACAAGATGTTTAACTTGGGTTTAGACTTAGCATGCCATACAGCGAAAACTCCAAATGAATTTTATGGCTCATTATTTTGAATGTTATATTATGTTTTCCTTTAAATAACTCTCTCAATAATGTGATGCTAAAATAATTTTACATAGATGTAGAAAATTGAAATAATTTTTTCAAATAAATATTTGAGGAAGAACATTAAAGAAAATTCATATTCATTTTGTCATGGGTTTCTTTGTGGCTCTTCTCTCTCTCTCTCTCTCTCTCTCTCTCTCTATATATATATATATATATATATATATATATATATATATATATGCTTAGGTTCATACAAATAAATTATATATATATATAAATTAATCAAAGAGCCTGCCTTATATTGGTTCTAATCTTTCATCCCTCCTTTCCTTCCTTCCTTCCTTCCTTCCTTCCTTCCTTCCTTCTTTCCTTCCTTCTTTCCTTCCTTCCTTCTTTCCTTCCTTCCTTCCTTTTTTCCTTTCTTCCTCCCTCTCCCTCCCTCCCTTCCTTCCTTCCTTCCTTCCTTCCCTCTTTCCTTCCATTGTTTTGTAGCAGATATGTCTTACTCCTCTAATTAGATTACTAACTCCTTGGAGCTAGTGTAAAAGATCATACTATTTTTTTAATTTGGTAATTTTGACAAAACCTAGCACAGTGCCATTTTGTAGGTGTTCAGTAAATATTTATATGATGTAACCTCCAATAGGATGTAGGTTCCTTTAGGGTAGGGGCTATTTAAGATTTTGTCTTTGAATCCTAAGTGTAAAAACAAATATCTTTACTTAAGTGCCTAAGAAATACTTGTTGGATGGAATTTATCTGATTCCTAGGATGCAATGTTTTGGGGGTTATAAAATATTTACAATAAATATGATAATCATGATACATTTATTAGTATTTTAACTGTGAAGATACTAATTCTCTTTTTTGGGGGGAAGATACTAATTCTTAACTGTGAAGAAATATAATAAGTCACATATTATTATCAACAATGATAACTATTAATTTCCAATAATGAGAAATGGTATGCAAAAGGAGGAAGTTCAGCTCTGTGGGCCTTCCCAAAGGGAAATATTGCCATATGAAGCTTTTATCTATCTATCTATCTATCTATCTATCTATCTATCTATCTATCTATCTACTTTTTTGCAGGGGGGAAGGCAGGGCAATTGGGGTTACGTGACTTGCCCAAGGTCGCACAGCTAGTAAGTGTGTCAAGTGTCTGAGGTCAGATTTGAACTCAGGGCTAGTTCTGTACCCATTGTGCCACCTAGCTGCACCCATATAAAGCTTTTTTTAAATACTAACACCAAAGGTGATATTTGTTTTACTGTGGAAATTTTTCCTCCAGATATGTAGTGGCAATCTAAGCTGTAGGTATTTATAATTAGAATGGAAAAAAAAGTAAGACCAAATGTCCTAAAAGGTGTAACTAGGAACAGCCCTAAGGCAAAATTGTTAAGAGGGAAAAAATGCCTACCATCTCCTAACTTTAGAGGTTCCTTCATGGCCTTATTCAATGTGTCCCTCTCACATTTCTGCAGATGCCACCTTAGGCCTCAAGTATCCTCAGGCTTCTCCTTTACTGACAATATCACACATCCTCTCACCTCCTCCTTTGCAATGCAAACCATCTGCCTTTTTTCCCCTTGTCAAATAATACACCCCATACCCCTTCCCTCCAGAGAAGAAACTGTCCCTGCTAACATGTTAAGGACTTTGAATGCACCAATGTGATGTTACCCCTATAAAATGAATTTACCTAAATAAGTGGTTGTAGTCACACACACACACACACACACACACACAGTTCTCAAATCCATTATCGTATATATACATATACATATATAAATCTATAGCTTGGTAAAAAGCCAGTTGAACTAATACATTTTCAAAATATAGATGAGATCATAGATGGTATTAATATCAAAAACATGAAAAACATGATTATATCAATAGATGCATGAAGACAAGTTTTGACAAAATAGAACTAATGGCTTTTTAAGATTGAAATCAAGTCTTCTTGAAACTCTGACAAATTATTTTCTGAACATTACATTAAAAAAAACCTCTCCCCTGAAAGATATAAAACAACAACAAAACCAACAAAAATGTTTCATTTATGCTTGGAATTGGGCCTACACATAGGGATCAAGGGAACTTGGATTCAAATCCTGCCTTCTTTAATGTTTATGAGTTGTGTGAAGAGAGAGTCACAACTTCCATACACCGCTGGAAACTCATAAGAACTTATCTATTAAATCATAGATCGGGTTGCCTTTATTTGTGAATTTCTGTAGGTTGTTTTCCTACACATGAAAATAACAGACCTATTCCTGGTAATTTTTCTGTTGTAAAAAGGATTAAAATAACTGATTAATTAAAATTACTTATTAATTCAGAGACAAGGAACAAATCAGTGAGGTTTATTGTTTCACAGTTCTGTTAGAATTTGATTCCCATAGTTCTGTGGTGACATTGGTTCATCTGTAACGCGATCTACCATGGAAGATTTGGTAAGGTTAAACTTATGTGACAAATCTTTATGAGAATACCATTGCCTAGAAACATTTTTTTAAAAATAGAGCTTAAGTCCAATAATGCATACCAGCTCTGCCAATTAATCCACAAACTTTTATTAAGTGTCTAATATGTTCTGCATACTGTTCTAGGCAAAGGTGAGACCAATGCAGAAAATGAAACCATCTCGACTCTCAAGGTGTTGGTATTCTATGACACTTATTAGCTGTGTGATCCTAAGAGGTTCCATCTTCTGTCATGACCTACATGTATGGACTAATAACAAAGTCAAACATTCTAAGATTCTGTGACTAGAGTGATTAAATATCTCACCATAAAGAAAAATGGACTACGAACAGGGAGACTAATTGAGATTCTCAAGTATCAGGAGCAATATGCTGTTTAAAAGGCTCCGCCACCCTCCTACCTCCAGCCCACGCTACCACAAATTGTGAAATAACAGCAACAGCAACATGATAACAAACATGATAAATCATGATGTGGGTAATGTTTTTAAAGTCGACCACAAACTCCAAAATTCCTTTGAGATGATATTCCCATAAGGACTGGAAAATTTCATTTTTAATAATCTCAAAGATGTCAAGTTTTGGGGCAATAGAATAAAGAATAGGGAATCCTTAGGAGGCTGTGTGAAGTGCATTCATTTCAGAAATAATGAGCTGCCAATTTTAGAACAGTAGGAAGCCTTGGCTCCTAGAAGTTTTCAGCTTCCCATCAAAAAAGTTAAAAATACCAAAAAAGTTAGTTTCTTTCTGTTCCCAGAATGGACAATATCCTGACCTTCAGGATTGGGAAGTAAAATACACATTAGATCAGAGTTGATTGAGAATAAAACAATGATAGCTCAGCTTTTCAGAAGTCCAGGGTTCTCTTCCTTTTCAAGGACAAATTCAGCCACAGGGCTGAAGGCTAAGCTTATGTCTACAATGCAGAGAGAAGAAGAAACAGAATCAGCTATGCAATTAATTTAGGACAAGTAACTTGGCCTCTAAAATGTACAGATAACTGAGGAAAATGTTTTAGTCTGAATAATTTGGGATCTGTGTGCAATAATATTAGCAAGTGCACCACCAAATGAAAAGGGAATATTTAGACGTTAGCAATTTACAAAGAATTGGCCAAAAACAACACAAATTGTCTATAGTTTAATAGTGACAGTTTTACTTATAATAGTATCATAGAAATAGATCATAATTCAGAGACAGAAGAGTGTGGTATAATAAGTTCTGGTTTTAGAATTGGAAAAACTGGTTTCTTGTCAAGGGTATGCCACTTATTAAATGAATTTAGACAAGTTATTGAAATGTTATGAATCCCATTTTCCTCATCTGAAAAATGGGGTCAGCATGTACCTGGCATACATCACAGGATTATCATGGGAATCAAATGAAATCCTGTTTTTGAATGTGCTATGTAAATTATTAACAACTTCCATATAGAATATTATTTTAGATTGAAAGCAGCATGGCGTCATAGGACCTTGGGATCTGGAAGACTTAGGTTCAAGTTCTGACAAATATCTACTTTGTATAATCATGAACAAATTGCTTAACCTCAGGGCACCCTCTTAGAAAAAGTTCCAGATGACTTGTTGATATGAATGCGTGGAATGAGCTTCCATATTGGGAATTCCTGATGAAATTAATCACAGGTCTTTATAGGTGTATTTTATGACATTGACTGAACTATATTCATTAAAAGGTCAGGTTTAGGAAAAGCCTGTTTGAAGGAGAGTAATTATCATTTCATGGGTGATAATATTAATTTTTCTCTCTCCCTCTCTGTTTCTCTGTCTCTGTCTGTCTCTGTCTGTCTCTGTCTCTCTGTCTCTCTCTCTATTTCTCTCCCTCTCCTTCTCCCAGACTCACACATACTTTGATTCAATAATAATACTTTATATATGGCACTTTATATTTTATAAAGTACATGTAAGGATTCTTTGATTTTTTTGTTGTCAGCCAATACTCCATGCCTATTGTTTCTGCCCTTAGATTACACCCCCCCCACCCACACTCACACCCACACACAAACATACAGTCATACACACAGGGAGAGAGAGGGAGAGAGTTAATTCTTTCACTTTTAAAATAAAAAATAACTTATCTTCCTCATAAAGAATTTATGCAATTATAACATTTAATAATATAGATCAACCAAAATTCCATAGGATAATAACAAAATGAGTAAAGAAATTGGAAAGTCAATATCCCTGCTCTAGGTATGTTGTCTATAAACAACTATTGTTTGTTTGATGTATAATTTACTTCTCTCAGTTACTGTTTGTTCAGTCGACAAAAAGGGAGACAGAGTAAAGATTCAAATTAATGCATTTATAATAACTTACAATAAGCTAGGAAGAAGAGACATTTATTCTGAATCATATTTAAGAGCAACATTTATTCATTTCTTTTCAGAATACAATGGGTTTGAAGGGAGAAGGAATGTAGACTCCCAACAGATGCCACAACCAGTGTGTAACAGCAGCATTGGGATATGTTCTCTGACAGATTTAAGGAGAAAATAATCACTTAACTTTGATCTTAGACAGTGATATTTCAATTAAATCTCAACATGTTACTTCAAAGATATCTTAGAACTGCCATTGACTCTAGGCCTTGCAAGCATATAATTCACCCATAATAAGTTTGGTCCTCTGGGTTAGATGTTCAAAAGAGAGGAAATCACTAAAGGGAGGTAATTCCATGGAACAGTATACACGGATTGAAAATTTTCATAAAACAAAGGAAAATTTTCTAGTTGAAGAAAGAACTTCAAAATGAGTTCCTAAGGAGTTGTCATCCTAAGTGTGGTTGCTTCTCTATTGGGGGTAATATCATTATTATCCATTTAGAACTTATTGTCTTCTGGCTCATTAGAATGAAGACATAATAACTCATCACTCTGCCATCTCTCATTATCAGCCCCAAAGCAATATATTTTAGAAAATGGAGACAGATATTAATTACATCTTTGAATTAATGAAACAGCATTCTGTTTGGAGGGCTTGACTTCCTTGATCCTAAACCAAGAATTCTTAACTTTGGATGTCAAATAACTGTGAGTGTGGGCAAGGGTGGCAAAACTCATTACAAGCATTATGGTTTATACTTTAGTGCAAATGTTTTTTCAGTTTTGCCAAAAGATTGCAGGGAACAGGTTACAGAGAATAGATATGTTTAATGTAGGAATGGATGCCATGGGGAAAGCACTGCATGATATCTAAGTGTCATAAGGGGACCAGGTTGCTAGTGCGGTGGCCTCTGAACAGCTAATTAGTGGCAAAGGGGAAAAAACCTCATTTCTTCTGACTTGGAATCTTGTGATCTTCCCATTTCATTACTTGGATATGATAGGGGAGAGGAAGGTGGGAGAAATGGTTGAGACTGGGTTACTCTATATTTTAAGGGTGTGCTTTCAAACTGGCCTAAGTATTGCATTTCTTTGAATTGATCCTCTCAGTATAATGACTTTCCCATTTTGTCATTACCCCGCATGAATGTATTCTCCGCTAGGACAAATGCTTCCAGTGCATTTGTCCTCACTTGCTGACACTCAGAACAGAGTACAGTAAGTGAATTCAATTTTGTCTAGCCTCAAAGTCCACTCTTAAAAGTCTCAGGGCACTATTCCACTTACTTCCTAACACTGTTTCCTCTTATTTTCTCTCTCTTACCTGATTAAGAACATTTATAGGACATTAATGTTGAAGAAGCAGCTGTCTTAGAGACTTTGTGGCAGGCAGCTTTCTGTTTTTTAGAGGAGGCAACAAAATCCTATGGTAATACTGTGAAGAGATGTAATACTTCCAGTTTCCTGAGCCTGCAGAATTAGTTATAGACAGTATGGTTGTGGAAAGAACAGTCTAGGCCTACTGTTGACAAGAATGCAGGGAAAAGGGGAATTCTTGGTTTGTTCTCAAATTTTCTGTGAAAACTTGTATTTCCCCATTGCACATAAATATCTATGTTTGCTCTCCAAAGATCTTCACAACCAGGTCTCAACTTATCTTTCCAGCTTTTTTTGGCATTTCTCAAAGATGGCACTATATCTCTTACTTTTCCATCTTTGTACTATCTGTCCCCTATACCAAGAATACACTTCCTTCTTATCTCCAGCTCTCAGAGTCCCTATACAGTCTTGCTTTGGAGTGTAAAGACTTGTGGGAGAGACTAACCTTCACTTTCCATAAGGAAAAGATTCTCTAGTTAGAGAACCAAGTGAGTGGGAAGAAGGAACTCATAAATGGGATTGTGTAGCTTGCTGAGAAAATAAAAGAGACACTATTAGTAGACCTTACTTTCCATCTAAGTTGTTCATCTCTCAGTTGTTAGATATACAGCATGCATTTATACATATACATGCAGGTATACATATGTGTATGTATACAGAGATGTGTGTATATACATTCATACAGATGTATACTTTTTGTTATATAAAAATACCTGTACCTATATTACACATATGTAACAATGTTAATAATGTGTTATCCTCAATACTTAGAAAGAAACTATCTTACTAAATTCTTTTATGGCCTGAGACCAGTTCATGCTTTTCTTAGAGACTTTTGATGTAGGCTCTTTGACTTTGTTGACTTCTTCTGGCTGTATGTTTTGGTCTTCTTTGTCACCAAAGAAAGACTCCAAAGTCTGAGTCTGAATCTGAGTCCATTTTCACTGCCTGGCCATGTTCCCAGCCAACTACTTGACCCTTGAGCTTTTCATCAAAGTATGACTGCTTGTAGAGTAGAGACTACTTTGTCTCAAGCTTGAGGAGCTGTGCTGCTGTTTTCAGAGCTATTTCTACACAGCAAGCTCTGCCACACTAGCACTTCTCCTCCCCCAAGAACCATCAACCTGGACTGCCACTCAGATCTAAGCTGGTTCTGCACTCTTGCTCAGATCAGCCACTTAATTCCTCCCACCAGGTGGGCCTGGGGCCAGAAGCAACTACAGCTGTAGCTCTGTAAGCAGCTTCAGAGCTGTGCCACCTCCTGCCCCAGAGAGGTGGCTGACTGCGAACTCTTTCACTCCATCCCCGCAGTTTTTCCCAGTAACCTTCTCTGTTGTCTTTGGTGTTTGCGGGTTGAAAAGTCTGGTAGCTGCCGCAGCCCACCGATTCAGGGCCCTATGGCCTGTTCCACCAGGCTCCAGGTCTGGTTGGTCCCAGCGTGGCCCACACTGGGCTCTGCCCTGCTCCACTCCCAGCACGATTCAATAGATCTTACCCAGTGACCATCCAGGCTGTCGTGGACTGGAGTCCTGCTTTCCTCTGCTATTTCGTGGGTTTTGCAGTTCTAGAATTTGTTCAGAGGCACTTTTATAAGTGTTTGGAGGGTGCTAGGGGAGAGCTTTAAGCAAGTCCCTGCTTTCCAGCTGTTATCTTGGCTCCGCCCCTCCCACTAAATTCTTTTAATGAAACAAATATAGTATCTATTCCTAAAGTATGGAAGGACAACATTGAAAAAGATAACTAGAGATCAATTTCACTAATAAATATTCATTCCAATACTTTAAATAAAACCATACCAAAAAATCTACCCAATATATCCCCTAAAATATTCACTGTGATCAAGTTGGATTTATTGTAGGGAGTCAAGAATAATTAAACTTTAAGAAATAAATGAACGTAATTAATTTTAATAAATTAAAAATATCACAAATATGCATGATTTTGCCAATAAATGCAAAAACAAAGTCTTTGGGAATATACAAGACTCATTAATACTAAAAAAATAGAAAAAAGAAAAAAAACATGCAGAGCACATACCCAGAACTAGAGCATCTCAATAGTTCCTTCCAGGTATAAAATTCTATGGTCCTGAGACTCAAGGAGGTCACATGATTTGTTCAAGGATACACAGTTCAGGAAAGAGCCAGTGTTAGAGCCAAGGAACCTGGACTTACTCTACCACTATTTTGCCTCAATGATACTCTCATCTTTTCATACAGATTTTTACTTACATATTCCTATTAGTCAACAACATACATTGGGTAAACACACACTCTATTACCATCACTGGGGCTGCCCTGTGCATACTTGGGACAGGTAGCCACTTATAGTTATGATAAAAAGGTTGCAATGGGGTGGGTCAATGAAAGGCCTGCTTTTTCATAGTTCCCATTACCTACAATGCACTACATTCCTATTATACTCGGTTTGAAATTCTTAACACTGGAGATACTAATGCAGTAGCCAATAAAGGAAGAAGGTATTAACTCTAAGAAATCACCATTAAAATGCTCAGATTTCCTCTCCTTTTAGCAACAAAGTCAAGATTAATTACATAGGCTATTTGATGTCTTGGATATTGAGGGTATGTGATACATAAGAAATAAATTCCATTTACCCAGAAAGGTTTTAATGACAATGCCAGAGGAATAAATGACTCTAACAGGCAAGGAATCAAATGGGGTACCCATAATGGGAATAGAGTGGTAGATAATCCTTTGTTTCCTCCTTCACAGCTATGTTGTAGAAATAAAAGATGTAAAGGGAATTTGTCATGGTGGAGAGGATAGTTAATCATTAGAGGTAGCACAAAATGAGGGTAACTCTAAAGATAGGATCTTATTAGCGGAATTCATGTTGAGTAGTTAGACTTCAAGAGGTCAGTGAGTTTAACTTTTATCTGTGGAAAAATTCTAGTATGTATTATTAGAAGTATAGTTACTGAACAACTCAAAAAGAATTACTGTAAGTGGAAATGTTGCAAAAAGTGGGATACAGTAAACATAGTTTATTCAGACTTTGATTAAACACTCAACACAAACTTACCTGTTATTCTCATGAGAAAGATGGAAGGCTTGAGGCTATAGGATTGTATAATTCGGTGTGTTCAAGACTGGTTGAATGGCTGGTTGCCAAACACAGTTATTAATGGTTGAATATTAATATGGAAGGATGTTTCTAGGGGAGTTTCTAAGAAATCTCTTCTTGGGAGGGGCTACTTAAAATTTATTTAATCAATGATTTAGATAAAGTCATAGATGACATGGTTATCAGGTACATGGATAAAACAAAGTCACATGGTTTAGCTCTCAGAAAGATCCAAAAAATCAAGAACTAAAAAGGAACTGACAGATTAAAACATTGGGCCAAATTACATAAGACAAAATTTAATAGAGATAAATGTACGCTCTTACACGTGGGTTAAGAAATACCAACTTTGTGAGTACGAGAGGAGACAGACATGACTAAGTGGCACTTTGTCCAAAAATAGATTTGAAGGGGTTTTCAGTGGACAAGACATAAGCTAAACTTGCATCAACATGGAGATATGGCAGCCAAGAAGGCTAATTTCATTTTAGGCTGCTTTTATAGTGGCATAATATTTAGGGTTTGGGAGGACAGAGTCTCACTGTAACCTGCCCTGGTCAAACCAAATATGGAACACTTGAATCATGAGCATCGCATTTTAGAAAAGAAAGTTATTCTGTCAGAGCCCTTGCTGTGATACCCAAAAAGTAATCAAGAGAATGTCAGTAGTGGATGGTCCATATAACTACCATCTAATCTCTACAAATTTTACAAGGATATACTCCATATATATTGAGGATATTGAAATTAAGAAAAGGAAACAGGCAGTCTTTCACAATGTTAAAAAGCAGAACACAGTTTTATAGCCATAAAATTGAGTATAAGTGGCACAAGATCTCACTGTTTCTTTTTGTTTGCTAACTATAAAAAGCACTTCATTTGGTGGAATAAAATGTGCCCTGTAAAATCTTTGTTCTAGCAGGGTATATCCTATGCATATCATAAAATAAAGAAGACTTATTGAAAATGTAACCATAGATGGCCAGGATGGAGCCAAGATGGTGGCTGGAAAGCAGGGACTTGCTTAAGCTCTCCCTTAAATCACTCCAAGCACCTCTAAAAATTGCTCTGAAAAAATTCTAGAACTGTGGAACACACAAAATCACAGAGGGAAGGAGGTATCCAACCAAGGATGGGCTAGATGGTCACTGGGAAGGGTCTATTGCATGGTGATGGGAGTGGAGTGCAGCCCAGCATGGGCTGTTCCAGGACATACCAGACAAGGAGTCAGCCCAGAGAATGCCTTAGGGTGATGAATCATTGAGCTCTGTCAGTTACCGGACTTCTCAATCTGCCAGTGCAAAAGACCATGGAGCAGGTTAGTGAGAAAACTGCTATTTTAGGTTAGAAAGTGGTCCGGCCCCAGCCTTGGGGGTGGCTGAGGTGGTGCAGTGGTGGTGGAAGCAACAGCAGGAAGCTCCTGTGGCTGCTCCCAGAGCTCCAGCATCAGCTGCTTCAGGAGTCCCTGGCTCACATGGGAGGAATCAAGTGGCAGACCAGAGCAGAAGTGCAGAGATTGCTTTGTCCTGCTTGGATCTGGGTGGCAATCCTGGTAGGCAGTTCTTAGGGGAGAAGGAGTGCTGCTGTGACAGAGCTTGTGTGACAGTGGAGTAGAAGTAGCTGTGAAAACAGCAGCACAGCCTTTAAAGCTTGGGACAAAGCACTCTCTACTCTACAAGCAGTCATACCCTGACAAAAAGCTCAAAGGTCAAGTAGTTGGCTGGGAATATGGTCAGGAAACAAAAAAGGATGCAGACTCGGACTCACACTCTATAATCTTTTTTGGTGACAAAGAAGATAAAAACATACAGCCAGAAGAATTCAATAAAGTCAAAGAGCCTACGTCAAAAGCCTCCAAGAAAAATATGAATTGGTCTCAGACCATGGAAGAGCTAAAAAAGGATTTGGAAAAGCAAGTTAGAGAAGTAGAGGAAAACATTAGGAAGAGAAATGAGAGAGATGCAAGAAAACCATGAAAAACAATTCAACAGCTTGCTAAAGGAGACCCCCAAAATACTGAAGAAAATAACACCTTAAAAATAGACTAACTCAAATGGCAAAAGAAGTCCAAAAAGCCAATGTGGTGAAGAATGCTTGGAAAGGCAGATTTAGCCAAATGGAAAAGGAGGTCCAAAAGACCACTGAAGAAAATACCACCTTAAAAATTGGATGAGAACAAGTGGAAGCTAGTGACTTTATGAGAAATAAAGATATAAAACAGAACCAAAGGAATTAACAAATGGAAGAAAATGTGAAACATCTTATTGAAAAAACCACTGACCTGAATAATAGATCCAGGAGAGATAATTTAAAAATTATTGGACCGCCTGAAAGCCATGATCAAAAAAAAGAGCCTAGATATCATCTTTCAAGAAATTATCAAGGAAATCTGCCCTGATATTCTAGAGCCAGAGGGTAAAATAGAAATTGAAAGAATCCACCGATCAGCTCTTAAAAAAGATCCTCAAAAGAAAACTCCTAGGAATGTTGTCGCCAAATTCCAGAGTTCCCAGATCAAGGAGAAAACACTGAAAGCAGCCAGAAAGAAACAATTTGAGTATGGCAAAAACACAATATGTATAACACAAGATCTAGCAGCTTCTACATTAAGGGATCAAATAGCTTGGAATATGATATTCCAGAGGTCAATGGAGCTAGGATTAAAACCAAGAATCACATACCCAGCAAAACTGATTATCATGCTCCAAGGCAAAATATGGATTTTCAATAAAATAGAGGACTTTCAAGCTTTCTCAGTGAAAAGACCAGAGCTGAATAGAAAATTTGACTTTCAAACAGAAGAATCAAGAGAAGCATGAAAAGGTAAACAAGAAAGAGAAATCATAAAGGACTTACTAAAGTTTAAGTGTTTGTTTACACTTCTACATGGAAAGATGATGTGTGTCATTCATGAGACCTTTCTCAGTATTAGGGTAGTTGAAGGGAATATACATATATATGTATATATATATATATATATATATATATGTATATATATATATATATATATATATATATATACATATATACATATATATATATATAGACAGAAGGTACAGGGTGAGTTGAATATGAAGGGATGATATCTACAAAAATAAAATAAAATTAGAAAATTTGACTTTCAAACACAAGAATCAAGAGAAGCATGAAAAGTTAAACAAGAAAGAGAAATCACAAGGGACTTACTTAAGTTGAACTGTTTTGTTTACATTCCTGCATGGAAAGATGATGTGGGCAATTCATAAGACCTTTCTCAGTATTATGGCAGTCGAAGGGAATATACATACATACATGCATATACTATATATATATATATATATATATATATATATATATATATATATATATATAGATAGATAGATAGATACGGAGAGAGAGAGAGAGAGAGAGAGAGAGAGAGAGAGAGAGAGAGAGAGAGAGAGAGGGAGAGAGAAAGAGGAAGAGGGCATAGGATGAGTTGAATATGAAAGGATGATATCTAAAAAATAAAATAAAATTAAAGGATGAGAGAGGAATATATTGAGAGAAGGAGAAAGGGAGAGATATGATGGGGGTAAATTATCTCACATAAAAGTGACAAGAAAAAGCAGTTCTGTTGAAAGGGAAGAGGGGGCAGGTGAGGGGGCATGAGTGAATCTTGATCTCATTGGATTTGACTTGAGGAAGGAATAACATACACACTCAATTGGATATCTTACCCCACTGGAAAGTAGTGGGAAAGGGATGGAAAGGGGGGATGATAGAAGGGAGGGTAGACAGGGGGAGGAGGTAATCAAAAGCAAACACTTTTGAAAAGCGACAGGGTCAAGGGAGAAAACTGAATAAAGGGGGACAGGATAGGATGGAGGGAAATATAGTTAGTCTTTCATGACATGAGTGTTGTGGAAGTGTTTTACATAATGATACATGTGTGGCCTATGTTGAATTGCTTGCCTTCTTGGGGAGGGTGGATGGGAAGGGAAGAGGGGAGAGAATTTGGAACTCGAAGTTTTAAAATCAAATGCTTAAGAGAAAAATTTGTTTTTGCATGTAACTGAGAAATTAGATATATAGGGAATGGGGTGTAGATATCTATCCTGCCTTACAAGAAATTAAGGGGAAAGGGGACAGAAGGAAGGGCTAACTTGGGAAAGGGGCAATCAAAATATATGCCATCTTGGCATGGGGGAGGGTAGAAGTGGGGAGAAGATTGGTAACTCAAAATCTTGTGGAAATCAATGTTGAAAACCAAAATATTAAATAAATAATAAAATAATGCTAAATCTAAAAAAAGGGAAATGTAACCACAGTTATAAATTTGTTTTATGACTCTCAGATTATTTATGGCTGATGAGTTATAAAACACAGAGGTGAATCTCACCAAAGGAGTTTACATTGTCAGACAGGATATCAAGTGCAGGGTCCAAACTTAAATATTTTTTTGAGGTGCTATGGATGTTACGCTTTGCAAATAATATTGTACTGATTACATTAAAGCTGGGAGCACTTCTAAGTTCCTTCTAAGTGAGGACAGTATTTACTAAAAAAAGTTCAATTATCATGGGAAAAATGGATGATGAATGAACATGTAATTGTATAGAAAATCCATAGAGCTGGCCTATCAATCAATATAACTTGGACACACAATGAAGTAAAAGTGAATTTGGCCCAGAAATGAATTGAAGGAAGAGGGAGGACTGGATTGAATGTCACAATGCTTTTAATGACACCAAGCTTTTTGCTGACACAAAGTTTCTGAGTAATGTAATAACATATTCTCCAAAAAATATAAAGTTGTAAGTTATTCAAAATGCAATGGAGAATCACATTGTGAGTGTGAATTTGATGAATTGCATTACTAGTGTTCCAAATGTTTATAGGAGGCACCAACTTCACTTATATAAGTTATAGAAGTTCTCCAGCTACCACTTGCCTAATTACTATAATATATTTAATCAGCAAAATGCTAAAATAATCCAGGTGTATGTTTGAATATTTCCTCACAAATAATAAAATTTTAAAATCTCTCAGTAAGTTAAGCTCAGAGCCCCTACTCTGGTTGATGAAATATGTCTGGTTAAGCTCAGGTTTGCAAGCTATTTCTTTTTGTGTAATATCTTCAATACCTTTGCTTTTTGAAATATATTATTCCATTTCACAGTCTCTGATGGTTGAATAGTTTTGTATTATTGAATTTTTATATTCAAAAGTTCTTGGAATATTTTTGCATTATCATATTCAAGTATTTTTATTTCTCATGTTTTCCTGGAAAACATATGATTATTAAATTTTCTCTACATATTCTCACTCTGAGATCAATTGGTTCTGCTTATATGGAAATTGTATATTCATTTAATGTAATTGCTTTTTCTTCCTTTTCCAGATTGCCCTTTACGTCAGAGTATTGGTATTCCCCAATAAACTGTTCTCTCTCTGCTTCTTTAGAAGGATTTGCCACCTTGGCTTCAAATTTTTCACTTCTGTTAATTATTTCTCCTGTGCAGGCCATAAATCCTATCCTTTATTGCTTTATCACTTTTTTCAGGATTCTGATTTCTTGAATCATTAGGGAATGTTGCCTTTCTGACTCCTTCCTTTTTTATTGGAGTCCTTCAAATGTTGGAACCCAAAGGTCTCTCATTCTTATCCCACCTTGAAGAACTCACTTTTCTCTGGCCTGAGGACACAGTGGTATGGTGTAGGAAACAAGATTCTACTATGCAAACATGTGCATTTGTGCAGTAGCTTAAAGACATCGGACTTCAAGTCAGAAAATACACTGTCTGGCTATACAACTGTGGGCAAGTTATTTAAGGCTTTAGTTTCCATTTAAGAGGAATAATAATTGTATTACCTTATTTTTATTGATGAGTAAAGAGTTTTTAAAAATGCAGAGGATTATATATGTGTAAATTGTAACAATGATTTAAGTTTGTTTTCTCGTAGTCAATTCTTTCTTGTTTTTCTGGGGGAAAACAAACCTCTGAAGGTTTTAATAACATTGAATATCCATTAGGAACATTTTGACAACTTGAAATTAGACAAGTACATATTTTAGTTACCTAGAAATACACAGTTTTTATAATAAATAAAAAAGGTTCTGGGGCAAAATGTGCTTTATGTTTCGTCAAATCTTTAGTGTTGACAAAACAGTTTGAGGCATAAAATGACCTGGAACACAGCTTCATCTGTTCCCAACAAGTGGCCTTAGTAGCAATAAAGGAGAGCAACAGTATTATAGTAACAACATCAGCAATAATAGCAGGAATAGTCTAGTATTAAGGTTTGCAAAGTGATTTACATCCATAATTTCCTTTTATCCTCAAAAACCCTATAATTCCCTAATTTTCACTAATCTTTGAATAAATTATTTAATCAGTCCTAATTAAGCCCTTGTGCTATCTGATGATACAGATTGTAACTCATCCATACTTGTCCATGGACTCTTGTCCATGTCCTTCTATCCATGTATTCCCAAAATTCCCACATGGGAATTCATTCTGAATTCAATATGCTGAGGGCCTCTTTCTTCTCTATCTCCCAAAATTGTCATAATTATAATGGAAAACTATTTTTACCTGTCATCCCTTAGTCTTGCCATATGACTGGCCCATCATCTCTTGCTCTACTACTGTGCTAAGTGTTAGGGATAGAAATACAGAAGGAAAGATGCTGTCTGCCCTTAAAGTAATTACATTCTAATCAGGGAAATTACACTAATGGAAGGAATTGTAGACAGGAATGGTGAATAGAATCATGAGGAAGTATGTCAAATCCCATTCAGAAGCAATGGAAAAGTTAATCTGATCATGGCTCATAGTTCCTAAAAGAAGGAGATTTTGGAAGAGGAGGCTGGAAGAAAGTAAAGCATTGCTGAGACTTTATAGAAGTAGTATCTAGAAGAGGTATTCATTAATTAGGAAGTGCCACTCCAAAGTTTAATCTCCTCCTGGTCATTGTCTGTGGTACTGACAGTCTGATCTTTGGGAAGGAGTTTGTAGATAAGGTCAGAGAGGAGAGAGTCCTTTAATACGAAAACAGAAATGGCTTTCTGCTGTTGATAAAATTATAGCGATTGTGATATTCTTTAGCTCCTTAGATGATAAATATAGAAACATAGAAATATAATTTATGTCTAGGAAATAAAACAACAAATACTCAACTATGTTTATGAGCTAGCTCACAAACCACGATAAATGTGATTACCTGTTTTCTATAATAGCACAAAGTTCATTTTTCTATGATTTTGAAAATATTAGCCGGTCTCTTTAAGCTTTAAAAAAAGAAAAAAATCCTTTTTCTATCCTATATTCAGCCACTATTTCATTGCTATTGTCCCCTTCTCTGCTTAGCTTCTTGAAAAAGTCCATACCAAAGTTCTCTATTTTGTAAAGAACCATTTTTTTAAATTTCCTGGATTCAATGAGATATTTTAAAAATATTTTTTCAAAATACATGTAAATTTTTAAAAAATATTCATTATTTAAAATCTGGAGTTCCAAATTCTCTCTCTTTTCTCCTAATCCCCAATTGAGAAGACTGGCAATTTGATATAGGTCATACATGTGCAGTAACACAAATCATATTTCCATATTAGTCATGTTGTGAAAAAAATGCAAACCAAAAAAATGCCAAGAAAAATAAATAAAGAAAAAAGTATGCTTGAATGTGCCTTTATACTCCATTAGTTCTTTCTCTGGAGGTGGATAGCATTTTTCATTATAAGTCCTTCTGATTATCTTGGATCATTGTATTGCTGACAGTAACTAAGTCATTCACAGTTGATCACCACACCATTATTGTTTTTACTGTGTACAATATTTTCTTGGTTCTGCTCACTTTATTTTGTTTCAGTTCATATAAGTCTTTCCAGGTTTTTCTTTTTCTTTTCTGAAAGCATCCTGCTTGTCATTTCCTATAGCAAAATAGTATTCCATCTGACATTTTCCTTTTTTGCCTTATTAGCCAATCTGATAGGCGTGAAGCAGTATGTCAGAGCTGTTTTAATTCTCTTAATAGCGACTTAGAGCATTTTTTTGATATCACTATAGATAACTGATTTCTTTGAATTCTGCCTGTTCTCCTTTGACCTTTTATCAATTGGAAAATGGCTTGTATTCTTATAAATTTGACTCAGTTGTCTATATATTTAAGGAATGAGGCATTTATCAGAGAAACTTGCCATAAATTTTTCACAGTTATGATTACTATGTATTTGCCTCCATCCTAATTTCCTTCTGTTTATCCTACTCTCTCTCTCCTTTCACCCTGTCCATCCTCAAAAGTGTTTTGCTTATGACTACCACCTCCCTCAATCCATGCTCCGTCCTATCAGTCTCCCTCTTTCTTTAATTCTCTTCCTCTCCCACTTTCCTACAGGATAATGTAGGATTTTTTTTATCCAACTGAGCATATACGTTATTCCCTTTGTGAGCCAATTCAGATGAGAGTAAGTTTCAAACATTGTCCATCACCCCCTATTTTTCCTCCATTGTGTAAACTTTTTCACACCTCTTTTGTATTAGATAATTTACCCCATTCTATCTCTCCCCTCACCCTTTTCCTAGTGAAAACCTTTTACTCCCCCCTTAATTTTATTTTTATATCACCCCATCACAGACAATGTACATCTGTGCCCCTTCTCTACATATATTCCTTCTAATTATCCTAATAATGAGAAAGTTCTTAGGAGTTACAAGTATTATCTTCCCATGTAAAAATGTAAGAAGTTTAAACCTTATTGAACCCTTTATGATTTATCTTTCCTGTCTAATTCTTTATGTTTCTCTTGAGTCTTGTATTTGAAATCAAAATTTCTAATCATCCCTGGTCTTTTTATCAGGAATGCTTGAAAGTCCTCTATATTAAATATCTATTTTCTCCCTTGAAGGATTATACTCAGTTTTTTTGGAGGGGTTGTTGATTCTTGATTGTAATCCTAGCTGTTTTGCCCTCCAGAAATACCATATTCAAGCACTTTGAAGTAGAAACTGCTAAACATTTTGTTATCCTGACTGTGACTCCATGATATTAGAATTGTTTCTTTCTGGCTACTTGCAATGTTTTCTCTTTGACCTAGGAGCTCTGGAATTTGGCTATAATATTGCTGAGAGTTTTCATTTTGGGATCTCTTTCAATAGGTGATTGGTGGATTCTTTCAATTTCTATTTCAGGGCAGTTTTCATTAGTAATTTCTTAAAATTTGATGCCTTTGCTCTACTGTTTAAATCATGACTTTCAAGGTAGGCCAATAATTATTAAATTATCTCTCCTGGGTCTATTTTTCCAGGCCAGTTGTTTTTCCAGTGACATATTTCACATTTTCTTCTATTGTTTTTTCATTGTCTTGATTTTGTTTTATTGTTTCTTGGTGTTTCATGGAATCAATCAGCTTCCACTTGCCTAGTTCTAATTTTTAAGGAGCTCTTTTCTTCATTGAGTTTTTGTAAATATTTTTCTATTTAGCCAATTTTGCATTTTAAGGAGTTCTCCATGTTAGTGGAATTTTATGCTTCCTTTAATATCTGGCCTATTCTATTTTAAGGTGTGTTTTTGTATTCAGTATTCTTTGTGCCTCATTTACCAAATTGTTGCCTTTTTCATGTTTTCTTGCATAGCTCTCCCAGTTTTTTCTTCTCTCACTTATTTCATTTTTAAAATCCTTTTTGAACTCTTCCAGGAATTTTTTTGGGGGTGGGGCTTGAGAACAATTCACCTTTTTCTCTGAGGCTTTGCATGTGGATGTTTTTTACTTTGTTGTCTTCTGAGTTTGTATTTTGAATTTCCCTTTCACCATAATAACTTCCTATGGTTGGATATTATTTTTTTCCTGTTTGCTAATTTTCCAGCCTATTACTTGACTTTAAACTACCCTGCTTCCAGGGTAGAGTGGGCACTATCTCAAGCTTCAGGTTTCTTGTGCTGCTGTTTTCAGAGCTAGTTCTGGGTGGGGGGGGCATTTCTAAGTTTTTAGTTCTTTCAAGGTGGTATGATCTAAGGAGAGGTGTGGTCACCGCTCTCCTGGCCTGTGCTCTGGTCTGTGAGCAAGATAAGCATTTTTCCTGAACTGTGACTAGGGTCCCCACTCTTCTGCAGCCATAGACTGTAGTGTTCTAGTGCCTCTCCTCATCCTGAGACTGTGACCAAGAATGCAGAATAATCTTGCACCCAGTGCCAGCAAAACATCTCTTCTAATCTCCTCCTGAGCAATTGTCTGACCCCTTACTATATAGGGACTGAGATCTCCAGAAGCAGCTACCACCAATTTAGTCACCCCCAAGGCCTGCTGCTGGTTTACTGGGTTGTTGCCTGCACTGGACTACACTCCACTCTCACCCCAGTGAAACAGACCTTTCTTACTGACCTTCTAAGTTGTCTTGGGCTGAAAGGTTGTTTTACTACCACCACCACCCACATTGTTTTATTTGTTCTGCCACTCTAAAATTTGTTTTGAGATGTTATTTTAAAGTTCTTTGGATTGGAATTTGGGAGAGTTCAGGTGAGTCTTTACTCTGCCATCTTGGCCCTGGTCCTCTGGTTCAACGAACTTTAAAAATTGTTTTATTGATACCCTTCTTTGCATCACTTTCAGTTCCGAATAACTACCTGCCTCCCCAAGTCTTCCTCTCAAAAAAGATTCTTCCCTCATAGTAAATAAAGAAATTGACATTGTTATGATTTTTTAAAATGCATGCCTTTCCATATCTAAAATCTATCACCTCTTTGCCAATAGGTGAGAAGCATGCTTCATGTCCTCTTAGTCCTCTGAATTTACAACTAAATCTTATGCTCTTTAGAATTCTGAAGTCTTTTAATGTTCTTTACATTTTCAATAGCTTTTTCCCAACTCTTATATTCTTTAATGTTGCTGCATGTTTTTGACTTATGTGACCATTTTACCATATTAAAACAGAGGTCTCAAACATGCCTATACAGACATATACCCTGAGCTATAGCCCAACTAGATTAAAATGCAATGTGGAAATATCTAACAAAATAAATGCAAATACAATAGAACACAGAAGATGTTAATATGCAGCTTTCTAAGTCAACATGTAGCCTGCATGGATCCTTATATGAGGTTTAGTGGCCGTATTTAAATTTGAGTTTGACAATACTGTGCTATACTGCTCTTGGCTTTTAAAACTCCCTTGGCTTCCCTCCTCTTTTCCCTCTAGCTTCCCTCTCTCTTTCTCCTTTACTGGCTTATCTCCTGCCAAATTTTTGTCCTTTGTTTTCTCCTCTTTTCTATTTCTACACCTTCGCTTGGTAATCTCATTCAAGCTCATGACATTATGACTCCCAAATCTCTAATCTTCTGAAATCTAAACCCATACTTCAAAAATCCTTAAGGCCATCTTCATCCAAATGTTCCACTGTCATCTCAAACTCAACATGTGTATGTTGGTCTCATTATCTTCCTCCTTATAGCAGCAATCACCTTAGCATACCCAGTGTGGCCTGTTAGCACAGGTTCTTCAATCTGCTTTTAAAGGAAAGCAACTTTAAAGAGGTCAACAATCTTTTTTAATTGCATTCACTAGTTCATGGGAAAAGACAGCCCCCTGAACGTCAGAGAAAATACAAGCAGAGAAATTAGTGTGAAGACCAACAGACAAGAATCTGACTGCCTGATCAAAGCAATATTGCTATACACTTTACATACACCACTGGATTGAGAGAGCCTTTACATCTGAACAGTCAGGGGATCTGAACACACAGCTACTCAGAGTCTTGATGAGGTAATCAAAAGATCCTTCTCTACATGAACCCCCAAAGCAAAATCTCACCTCAGAGTATATATACATTTTGGCTAGCAGCGCTTAGAGCCAGAAGGCATCACAACCCTTGGACTCAGTGCCTAATTGGCTTAGTTCCAAAAGTTGTGAAAGCCTTCCTACAGGCAAGCCTCCCCTAAGCAAGCTCCTCCTTAGGCAAGTCCCTCTCCCAATGGGCTCTATGTGTCTCAGGATGTATCATAGCTATGAGCTGGCTCAGGGCTCAAAGCAGGTCATGCAGGCCTATTAATGGACAGGGAAGATCTTCCTATTCCATTAACATTACACTTTTCTCATAACTTCACTAATTCACAATTTCTTTTTGTGGTACCACCATTCACCCTGTCTTCCATGTTTATAACCCCATGTTTTGCATCTTAAGGTCTTTCCTATTGCTTCCTCCTCATGTCCATTCAATTTCCAGGTACTGTTGATTTCATATTATCTTGCATCATCTTCTTTTCTCTTTTCTCATTGTCTGCACCCTGATTCAACCTTCCCTCTGCCTCTCTAATCTTGAATCTCTCTTCTTACTCACAAGGAACCCACCTTTGAATGGGGAAGACAAGAACTATATATGAATATGAATACAATCTAATCAAATACGCTCTAATTTGGGAGGGAGAGCACTAACAGTAGTGTGAAGAAAAAAAAAGTTTCACATAGGTGGTGCCTGAGTTCAGTTCTGAAGAAAACAATAGATTATAAGAGACAGCAGTAAGGGGAAAGTACATTCAGGCAGAGGAGAAATGGGAGGTATGGTGTCTTATCTGAAGAACAGCAGGATCAGTTTGGCTAGATTAAAAAAAATATATGAGGGTAAGTAAGGTTTTTTAAGACTGGAAGTGTAGGTTGAAGCTATGCTGTGGAGGGTTTTAAAGGCCAAACAAAGGAGATTATATTTGATGGTGAAGGCAAAAACGAAGATTAAACTCTAATTAATTAACACTATTACAGCAATCTTCTTACACCTTTTCTTTTTTTTCCCTTATCCAATTGATCCTTCACATTGCTACCAGAATAATATTTTTGTGTATAGACTTCTAGAAAATTCCAAGTGGTCTCATATTGCAAACTCCTTTTCTGGGCATTCAAGACCTTCCACAATGGCACTTCTATCTCTACAGTAACTGTACTACTCCTTTATGGGTCCTTTGCACTTTAGCAAAGCTAGACTACCAATATCATAAACTTTTATTCATCTTGGCCTTTACTCACATTTCTCCAATTGCCTCTTTTGTTATCCCTAGCACTTAGCATAGTGCCTGGCACCTAGTAGTTACTTAGTAAGTATCAGCTGCCTGATTGATTGAATGTCTTCCCCTTCTTGTTGAGTTGGATTCAAACTCAAAATAAATGTTACCTCCTCCATGAAGCCTTCTGTAATCTTCCTTGTCAGTAATGAGTTTTTTCCTGGGGCCTCCTCAAACTCTTAATTCCCCCACCCCTTTTCAATTCCTTACTTAATATATAATAATAGTTACTTAATAATAATAATAGTAGTATAGTTACTTTTGTTGGTAGAATATTATTTTACTAAGGTGAAGGATCTATAATGGCAGGAACTACAGCTCATCTAAACTTTATATTTTCCTCAGTTTCCAGCACATCACTTTACTGACAGTAGTTGCTTAATGTTATTGGAAAGAATTAATTTAAAAGGCAGTCTATATCTTGAGAACAATGGGCAACTTAGATACTGTTAAAGGCAAAGCTAGCCTTCCTTTCTTTTACTCAGTGCTACTGACTGAAATGGTCAAAAATAATTATATTCTTAAGATAGTTTTAACTGAGATGTAAGTTGATTTCAGATTGCTCCTAAAGATAATTCAAATTGACCTGTACAGAATTTCCTTTAGCAGGCAAGTAGAAATTAGAGATCTGGCTGTATTATGAAAAAATACATTTTACTCTTCCTTCTTGGTAAGGTTTTCTCTTCAGTTTCTGGTGAGACAGCAATAACCACATCATCTCCAAATATTTCTACATTTGTTGTCACAGAAATGAAGGTATTTGCACGAATTAGAAATGTATGTTTGGACTTCAGTGACTCAGAGTTTGCTAACTCGAAACTTAATACGAAGCATTTATGCAGTGGGAAGAAAGATATTCAATGGAGAGTTCATAGGCCAGAGTAGTTGAGGTGATTTCCATCAGATGTGCCCACTGAGCTCTGGTGTGAATGGCTCAGACACTAAGAAATATTATCTGCATTGTAGTAAATAGCAAGAAAATCTTGGCTAGCTTGGGAGGTATGTAGCAAGTTTCTTACATATTGCTTTTGATAATTAACCCAAATCTCCCTAGCATTTCGTAAAAGGTAGCAAACATACAAGCTAACAAAAAAAGTTGCTTTAAGGCAATTAATAAGTCAGAGTTTACTTAAGGAGATAATATATGTTTAACAGGTTGCAAATCTTTAAAAGCTTTATTAAACTGAGGTGTTTTGGCATTATCATTAAAGTTTTTTTAGATTTCTTTTATTCATTTCCCTTAGTGATAAGAATAGTGCTGGGTTCACAGTAGGAGCTTAAACAATCTTTCTTGAGTGATTGGTAACTATAAAAACAAAATAAAAACAAATTAGGAAATACTTTTCAACTTCTTGTAGGTCAAGAACCTACAAAATTTATTTATAATTTTGGCATTGTGAGTAAGCAGAAAATATAGCTGCTTACATTTTTTACGCTCGTTTCCTTATAGGAAACAACATGCAAGTAATAAACAAGCAAACTAAGGAATGAACAAATGAATAAATGATGAAACTGAAATTGTTGTTTGCCGGGGGTGAAGGAAAAGACAGTCTTAGAAAGTCAAGAGATTTACTCATACTTGTAGAATATATGTCTGCATATATGTATACATGTCTATATATGCATGTATATATGCATAATGTATACATATACATTGTACACACATATACACACACGTGTGTGCATGTGCAAACAAATACACTCACATGTGTACATATGTATATACTTGAGGATCTTGTCTAGGACAGCCATTATTTTCCCTTTGGCTAATATCAATGCAGTCAAGAATTCATATTCCAAAGCTAAGTTCTTCCACCCTGATTTTCTACATGATACATCATTTTGACCTGCCTTCAAGAGCACAGGGACATGTTTGTAGTTTTGAAACATGGTCTATGATGTCTCTAAAAATGATCCTAATGAAACTGCCTGGAAAAATGAAAACATAAGGTGAACATTCTAAAAGAAACTTTCTTCCACCCTTGTGTTTTAGTCTTTGTTCTTACAATGTAATTTTAATGTCTAACTATGTAGATATGTAACTAGAAAATATGATTCCTTTGGTAAGCACATTGATACACCCAGGACAAGAAGCTTGAAAGTTACTTTCAAATTAATTGCTTAAGATGAAGTCAGTTGAAGATAGAGGGGGAAAAGGGGGATGGAGCCAAGATGGTGGCATGAAAACAGGGACTCGCTTGAGCTCTCCCCCAAATCCCTCCAAAGACCTATAAAAATGACTCTAAACAAATCCTAGAGCTACAGAACCCACAAAATAATGGAGTGAAACAAGTCTCCAGCTCAAGAAAGCATGCATGGTCCCTGGGAAGGGTCTATTGCACCATGCTGGGAGCAGAGCACAACATAGCGTGGGCCACACTAGGACAGACCAGGCTGGACCAGACCTACTAGAGCAGCTCTCAGGGCCCTGAATCACTGAACTAAGGCAGTTTCCAGACTTCTCAACCCACAAACCCCAAAAACAATGTAGCAGGACAGTGGGAAAACTTTTGGACCTGGGTGAGAGAAGAGCATGGCCCAGCCCCAGCCCTGGGGTGGTAGACATGGCTGCAGTGGTGGCAACAGCAGCAGTAGTGCCTGCTTCCACAGCTCCAGGACCACAGACTGTGGAAGGAATCAAGTGGCTGATCAGAGTGGAACTTCAGGGATCTCTTTGCTGGTGCTGAGGCAAGATTCTCTTGCTTTGCCCTGCTTAGATCTGGGTCATGGTCCTGGTTGGTGGTTCTTGGAGCAGGAGGAGCACTGGTGTGGCAGAGCTTGTGGTGGCTATGGAGAGGGAGTCCTCCTAGTAGTTACTCAGCAGAAAGGAGTACTTACACTCACAGACCAAAGCACAGGCCAGGAGAGGAGTATCATACCACCTAATAATAGAAGTAGCTCTGAAAACAGCAGTGCAAACCCCTGAAACTTGGGACAAAACACTCTCTACTCTGAAAGCAGTCATACCCTGACAAAAAGCTCAAAAGTCAAGTGATTGGCTGGGAAAATGAGCAAGCAGTGTAAAAGGCCTCAGACTATAGAATCTTTCTTTGGTGACAAAGTAGATCAAAATATACAGCCAGAAGAAGTCAATAAAGTGAAAAATCCTACATCAAAAATCTCCAAGAAAAATACAAATTGGTTTCTATCCATGGAAGAGCTCAAAAAGGTTTGGAAAATCAAGTAAGAGAAGCAGAGGAAACATTGGGAAGAGAAATGAGAGTGATGCAAGAAAATAATGAAAAACAAGTCAATGACTTGCTAAAGAAGACACTCCAAATACTGAAGAAAATAACACCTGAAGAAATAGACTAACACAAATGGCAAAAGAGATCCCAAAAAGAAAACTCCTAGGAATATTGTAGACAAATTCTACATAATCAAACATGTATAACATATGTTGAATTGCTTACCTTCTCAATGAGGGTGGGTGGGGAGGAAAGAAGGCAGAGAATTTGGAACTCAAAGTTCTAAAAAGAAATGCTTAAAAAATTACATCAAGCCTAATTTTCCTTCTTTGTAACATTTGCAACTATATTGACAAGCAAGAGTATAATTTTAATTGTTCAATGCAACACAATTGTTCAATTGTGTTATTCTTGTAAATAATGACATAATAAATATTTTACTAAAGAAAAATCAAGGGGAAAAACAACAACCCCCCCCAGGGGAAAAAAAAAAAAAACAACGACATTGGATGTGCTTGGCTTATGGCTCCTGTGCTGCCAGAATTGAAGAATCTTACTTGGAATTCTGGCCTTCATATTAATGAGCATTTACCATCATGTCTATTCAGGACCAAGTGTCATCATTTCATCTTTTAATCCACTTTACTTCATACCATGGCACTCATAATATTCCTTTACTTTTCTCCACTTTCTAATCTCTAATTCCAGATTTGAGAATAACAAGAAATTAAACATTACTTTTCAGGAAAGGTTGTGTTGATCAATTGTATTATAATTGCAATCACCATTCCAATTCTTTGAAATCCAAAATATTCTTTTCTGGCCTATGCTACCCTATATGTACTATTTTCCACATTAAAATGTTAAATCCTTGAGGGTGGGGACCATGTTACTTTTACATAAAGCAAGCATTTTCCTTTTTTATTCATTCCTTGTAATATAATGTCCCTTAAGGATATAGAAGGAAGATAGTGACTCTGTGGTTGGGGAGAGCATAGGATATTTTAGATGGCTGGTAGAGAATTTGAGAGTTTGCCACTGGGAGAAGGAAAAAGGCCTGTCAGAGCTAGGAAGGTGCTTACCTATAGTATATATCACAGAGTTTGGGAGGAGGCCCCTCAGAGATTCCTACTTCAATGAATTTTTGATAAGCTTAGTGTTTTCTAACTACTCTTAAGAATGCAAGTAATTAGTTTCTCTCTAAATTTCATCACACTGGGACAAAGACCAGTTACCTTACTTGAAGTATAACTGAAATTATGCAGTGTCTTGAAGTGTCAGTAATTATTTCAAGCATATCCATTCTCTTGCCACACCTCATTTTGGAGAAGCAGAGACAATAAAAATCTGAGTGAGAACTTTTTCTAGCAAGCAAGCCCTACCTCTGCAAACCAGCTGGAGATCCTGACCCCGAGTGTGATGGAGCAGGCAAGTGCCAACACACGACCCCACACCTGCCTCAGCATAGCCGGGGGACCAGCAGACTCCAGCTCTGAGAAACACCAAGTGCTTCAGAGTAGCCCTGGCAAACAGGCATCCACCAGTGACCAGACCACCATATGCTTCAATGTAGACTCCAGGAATGCCCCATGGGCCTCAACACAGGCCAGACACCATCCCAAGGACCCCACCTCAGCACCAGGTAAGCTGCCAGAGTATAAGGCCTCCAGTAGTTCCAGCAAACCCCCAGCCTACCCCCTCAGTGCATCACCAGCCATGAATGTACCCCATAAGGTTCAAAACAACATCAGTGCAGCAGCCAGGGCCTGCAGCCCATGGCACAAGAAACCTGAGACAGTGGCTCTTCCAACCCAGAAGCAGAGCTCAAATTTATAAGAAAGATAAAAGGCCAAAAAAGATGAGCAAAAAACAACAAAAAATAATCTGACCATAGAAAGTTATTCTGGCTACAGGGAAGACCAAGACACAAACTAAGGATACATGGCCAAGATGGCCGCATGAAGGCAGCCTCTTACCGGAGCTCTCTCACAAGGTCTGTCAGATTCCCATAAAAAAGTGAATGTGAGCAGATTTGAGAGAGTCAGAAACCGCGAGCAGTCTGCGTGGGGCAAATTTCCGAGCCGGGAGAGTTTGAAAGGCCGGAGGAACGAACCTGCAGGCGCGGAGAGTGCTCGGTGCGGGGCTGCTCCAGACCAAGGCGGAAGCGGCCGGCCGGGAAATCCACGTGGGAGACGGGCTGGGAGAAAGCTGGGCGCCCGAAACCGGCAGAGATCCCCGGGCCTCCCAACACAGGACGGCAGTCTCTGGGAGCGACGAGAGGCAGCGCAACGCCACCAACCGCGAAAACACCCAGCCCTCACGCTTGCAAAACCCAGGATCTCGGCCTCTTGAACTTCCGGAAGACTCAATGGCTAGGTAAGCGGCTCTAACCCCTCCCCCCCTCACCCAGAGAATTCCTCGGGGAAAAAAAAAAAAGAGAACTGAAACAGAGGAGAGAGTAGCGGGGCTTCACAGGACAAATACTAGAAGCTCATTAGTCCCAGAGGGGAAGAGTCGGCAGGGGGCCAAGCCAGGAGCCCAGACATAACCTTGCTCCCCCAGGGGAAGCGCCAGTCATCAGCTCAAACAACAAACAGCTGAGACCATTGCTGAAAAGCAAGGGCTGGAGTGCACCCACAGGGAGTGAGACGCCAGGGAGCCAGACCCCTCCCCCACACCTCAGGAAACTGAAGGTTATAATTCTAAACTCACAACCCCCAGAATAAGAAAGCTGGGACAGAAAGCCCTGAGACTCACAGATAGAAATTTGTTGTAAAGCCAGCAAAAGGCAAACCAACATGAAGAAGAACACAAAAAAACCGAGGACAATAGATTCTTTCTATGGAGACAGGCAGGATCAAAATATCCACATAGAAGAAGATAGTAATGACACGGTAGATACATCAGATACCTCAAAAGCTAATATGATCTGGTCTCCAGCCCAAAAAGCACTGCTGGAAGAGCTAAAAGAGGATTTTAAAAACCAAATTAGGGAGCTAAAAGAAAATATGGAAAAAATGGAAAAAAGGGAGAAAAAATCCACTGACGAAATCAAGTCCCTAAAGAATAAGATTGGCGAAATGGCTATGGAGATTCAGAATCTAGAGAGAGAAAAGGACACCCTGAGAGGTGAAATCAACCAATTGAAAATGGAGGCTCAAAAGCAAAATGTAAACACTAACTCATTTAAAATTAGACTTGAGCAAGTGGAAGCTAATGAATCTATGAGGCATCAAGAAGTAATAAAACAAAACGTAAAGAATGAAAAAATAGAAAAAAATGTGAAATATCTGATTGGCAAAACAACTGACCTGGAAAATAGATCCAGGAGAGACAATTTGAGAGTTATTGGTCTACCGGAAATCCACGATGAAAAAAGGAGCCTTGACAGTATCTTCGAAGAAATTATCAAAGACAACTGCCCAGAGGTCCTAGAACCAGAGGGCAAAATAGTCATTGAAAGAATTCACCGATCACCCCCTGAAAGAGATCCCAAACTGAAAACACCAAGAAATATTATAGCCAAATTTCAGAGCTATAAACTTAAGGAGAAAATACTGCAAGCAGCCAAAAAGAAGCAATTCAAATATCGTGGAACTACAGTCAGGATCACGCAGGATCTCTCAGCTTCCACATTAAAAGACAGGAGAAATTGGAATATGATATTCCGAAGGGCAAAGGAGCTGGGACTACAACCAAGGATCAACTACCCAGCAAAACTAAGCATAATTTTCCAGGCAAGGCGATGGACATTCAATGAAATAAGGGAATTCCAGACCTTCCTGATGAAAAGGCCAGAACTCAATGGAAAATTTGATCTCCAAATACAAACCTCAAGAGAGACATAAAAAACCCCACAAACTTCATTAACCAATAAGCTTAGGTTGTTTACATCTTTATGTGGGATTATATCATCTTATGTATGTTTTTTATGTATATATATATATATATATACATATACATATATAAGTCATTCTTGTGAATGGTACAACTATTGTGACAAATGAAAGGGATATACATAGGTTGTGAATGCCTGTATAAATTAACTGATGTAAAGATATAAAATATAAATAAGAGACATAAAGGGAGGGCTATGAGGGAAGTGGTAAGGAGGTTGTAGAAAAGGGTAAATTACACCAAAGGAAGTGGCAAAAAAACATAGTAGAGGGAAAGAAGGGAGGGAGAAGAGCAGTATTTGAGCTTTACTGTCATCTGATCTAGTTCAAGAAGGGAATAACATACTCTGATAAGTTTAGAAATCTAACTTGTCCTACGGGAAGTGGGAGGGAAAGGGGGGAAAAAGGGAGGAGGGAGGGCAGAAGGAAGAGGAGAAGTAGCAAGTGGGTAACGGTAAGATAAGGGAGGGGAATAAAGAGGGAGGGTCAACTGAGGAAAGCGGCGGTCAAAAGCAAAACTTTGTTGGGGAGGAGAGGGGGAAAGGGAGAAATAAAAACATAAACAGGGGGAATTAGGATGGAAAAAAAGACACAGATAGAAATCATAACCCTGAACATGCAGGGGATGAACATTCTCACAAAACAGAAGCAGATAGCAGAATGGATTAAAAACCATAATCCTACAATATGCTGTTTACAAGAAACGCATCTGAAACAGGGGGATACACATAGGGTTAAGGTAAAAGGCTGGAGTAAAATATATTGTGCCTCAGCTAAAGTAAAAAAAGCAGGTGTAGCAATCCTAATCTCAGACAAAGCAAAAGTAAAGATAGATCTAATTAGAAGAGATAAGGAAGGACATTATATCCTGCTAAAAGGCACCATAAACAATGAAGCAATATCATTGCTTAACATATATGCACCAAGTGGTAAGGCATACAAATTCTTAGAGGAGAGGTTAAGGGAGTTACAGGAAGAAATAGACAGCAAAACTATAATATTGGGAGACCTCAACCTCCCCCTTTCTGAACTTGATAAATCTAACCTCAAAATAAATAAGAAAAAAGTTAAGGAGGTAAACAGAATTTTAGAAAAGGCACATATGATAGACCTCTGGAGAGAACTGAATGGGGATAAAAAGGAATATACTTTCTTCTCAAAAGTACATGGCACATACTCAAAAATTGACCATGTACTAGGGCATAAAAACCTCACAATCCAGTGCAGAAAAGCAGAAGTAGTCAATGCATCCTTTTCAGATCATGATGCAATAAGAATCATTTTTAATAAAGCACCATGGAAAAATAAGCTAAAAACTAATTGGAAACTAAATAATTTAATTCTAAAGAGTGAGTGGGCCAAAGATCAAATCAGAGAAACAATCAATAATTTCATTCAAGAGAATGACAATAATGAAACAACATACCAAAACTTATGGGATGCAGCAAAAGCAGTTCTTAGGGGAAGTTTTATATCTCTAAATGCCTACATGAATAAAATAGGGAAAGAGGAGATCAATGATCTGGGCATACAGCTGAAAAGCTAGAAAAAGAGCAAATTGAAAACCCCCAATTAAATACCAAATTAGAAATACTGAAAATCAAAGGAGAGATTAATAAAATTGAAACAAAGAAAACTATTGAATTAATAAATAAAACAAAGAGCTGGTTTTATGAAAAAACCAATAAAATTGACAAACCTTTGGCCAATTTGATTAAAAAAAAGAAAGAAGAAAATCAAATTACCAGTATAAAAAATGAAAAGGGTGAGGTCACCTCTAATGAAGAGGAAATCAAAACAATAATTAGGAATTATTTTGCCCAACTGTATGCCCATAAATTTGACAACCTTAGAGATATGGATGAATATCTACAAAAACATAAACTGCCCAGACTAACAGAGAAGGAAGTGAAATTTCTTAATGACCCCATATCAGAAAAAGAAATTGAGCAGGCCATCAACGAACTCCCTAGGAAAAAATCTCCAGGGCCAGATGGTTTTACATGTGAATTCTATCAAACATTTAAAGAACAACTAATTCCAATACTTTGCAGACTATTTGGGAAAATAGGGGAAGAAGGAGTCCTACGAAATTCTTTTTATGACACAAATATGGTACTAATACCTAAACCAGGTAGAGTTAAAACAGAGAAAGAAAATTATAGACCAATTTCTCTAATGAATATTGATGCAAAAATTTTAAATAAAATATTAGCAAAAAGATTGTAGCAACTCATTACGAGAATAATACACCATGACCAGGTAGGATTTATTCCAGGAATGCAAGGCTGGTTCAATATTAGGAAAACTATTAGCATAATTGACCATATCAACAACAAAACTAGCAAAAACCATATGATCATCTCAATAGACGCAGAAAAAGCCTTTGACAAAGTACAACACCCATTCCTATTAAAAACACTAGAAAGCATAGGAATAAGGGGAACCTTCCTCAAAATTATAAATAGCATCTACCTAAAACCATCAACAAGCATTATTTGTAATGGGGATAAACTAGATGCATTCCCAATAAGATCAGGGGTGAAACAAGGATGTCCATTATCACCCCTATTATTCAATTTGGTTCTAGAAACATTAGCTGTAGCAATAAGAGAAGAAAAAGAAATTGAAGGAATTAGAATAGGAAAAGAAGAAACTAAATTATCACTTTTTGCAGATGATATGATGATTTATCTAGAGAATCCTAGAGAATCAAGTAAAAAACTACTTGAAATAATAAACAACTTTAGCAAAGTTGCAGGATATAAAATAAACCCACATAAATCCTCAGCATTCCTATACATTACTGACAAAGCCCAACAGCAAGAGATAGAAAGAGAAATTCCATTCAAAGTTACTGAAGGCACTATAAAATATTTGGGAGTCTATTTGCCAAGACAAACCCAGGGCCTATATGAACATAACTATGAAACACTTTTCACGCGAATAAAATCAGATCTAAATAAATGGAGAAATATCAGTTGCTCATGGTTAGGCCGAGCTAATATAATAAAAATGACAATTCTACCTAAATTAATCTATCTATTCAGTGCCATACCAATCGAACTACCAAATTTTTTTTTTACTGAGCTGGACAAAATAATAACAAAATTCATTTGGAAAAACAAGAGGTCTAGAGTATCTAGGATATTAATGAAAAGACATGCTAGGGATGGTGGTTTAGCCACACCAGATATTAAACTGTACTACACAGCAGCAGTCATCAAAACTGCCTGGTACTGGTTAAGAAACAGGGGTGTGGATCAGTGGAATAGGATAGGTACACAAGTAGGTGAAATCAACAAGTTTAGCAATCTACTCTTTGATAAACCCAAAGAAGCCAGTTTCTGGGCTAATAATTCACTATTTCACAAAAACTGTTGGGAAAATTGGAAAATGGTAGGGCATAAACTGGGCAGAGACCAATATCTTACACCATATACCAAAATAAAGTCAAAATGGGTTCATGATTTAGGAGTAAAAGTTGATACTCTAAGTAATTTGGGAAAGCAAGGAATAGTTTACTTATCAGATTTGTGGAAAAGTAAAGAATTCATGACCCAACAAGAGATAGAGAGCATTACAAAATGCAAAATGGATAATTTTGATTATGTCAAATTGAAATGTTTTTGTACAAAAAATGCCAATGCAACAAGAATTAGGAGGGAAGCAGAAAATTGGGAGAAAATCTTTGCAACTAGTATGTCTGATAAAGGCCTCATTTCTAAAATATACAGGGAGCTAAGCCAAATATATAGGAATACAAGCCATTCCCCAATTGAGAAATGGTCAAAGGATATGAACAGGCAGTTTTCAGAGGAAGAAATTAAAGCTATCTACAGGCATATGGAAAAATGCTCTGGATCGCTGCTGATTAGAGAAATGCAAATCAAAACAACTCTTAGATACCACATCTCTCCTGTCAGATTGGCTAAAATAACAAATCAGGAGAATGATAAATGCTGGAAAGGATGTGGGGAAATTGGAACATTGTTGCATTGCTGGTGGAGTTGCGAGCTGATCCAGCCATTTTGGAGGGCGGTGTGGAACTATGCCCAAAGGGCTATAGAAATGTTCATACCCTTTGACCCAGTAATACCACTTCTAGGGTTGTATCCCAAAGAAATCACGCAAGCGGGAAAAGGACCCATATGTACAAGAATATTTATAGCAGCTCTCTTTGTGGTAGCCAAGAATTGGAAAGCAAAGGGATGCCCATCAATTGGGGAATGGCTGAACAAGCTGTGGTATATGAAGGTGATGGAATACTATTGTGCCATAAGAAATGGGGATGATGCAGACTTCATAACAACCTGGAAAAACCTACACTGACATAATGCTGAGTGAGCGGAGCAGAGCCAGGAGAACGTTGTGCACAGCCACAGATATGTGGATTCCGTGAGGACCAACCCTGACATACTGTGCTTCTCTCAGCAACCTAAAGGGGCAAGGACAACTCCAGGGGACTCACGATGGAGAATGCTATCTTCATTCAGAGAAAGAACTGCGAAGTTTGAATACAGACTGAGGCACACTACATGCTCACCTTTTCTGCTTCTCTTTTGTTTTTGGTTTTGGGGTTTTTTTTTGTTTTGTTTTTTTTTTTTTGTTCTGTTTCTTCTTTCTCATGATTCATTCCATTGGTCAAAATTCTTCTCCACGACTTGACTAGAGCATAAATTAATTCAATGCGAAGTTATACATGACAGTTATATGAGACTTCATGCCATCTTGGGGAGGGAGGGGGGAGGGAGGGGAGAAAAACTGGAACTTAAAACTATGTGTGGTAAACTAAAAATAAATAAAAAAAAAATAATAAAAAAAAAATTCAAAAAAAAAAAAAGACACAAACTAAGAAGAGGACAACAGTGTCAAAATACCTAAAGGCAAAACCCCGAAGAAAAGTGGGAAGTGGTCTCAAACCCAAAAAGAACTCATGGAAGAGCTCAAAAATGACCTTAAAATCATATAAGAGAGGTAGAAGGAAATTGGAAAAAAAATGACAGTAATGGAAGAGAATAATGAAAAAAAGAGACAACTTCTTGGAAAAAGAAAACAGCTCCTTAAAAAATAGAATTGGTCAAATGGAAAAGGAGATGCAAAAATCCACTGAAGAAAACAACTCCTTAAAAAATACAATGGCCAGGGGACGGAGCCAAGATGCAGCTGGAAAGCAGGTACTGGAGTGAGCTCCCCGCTGAGTCCCTCCAAAAGCCTATAAAAATGGCTCTGAACCAATTCTAGAACTGCAGAACCCACAAAACAGCAGAGGGAAGCAGGGCTCCAGCCCAGGACAGCCAAGATGGTCTCTGGGTGAGGTGTATCCCACACGGAGCTGGGAGCAGAGTGGAGTGGAGAGGAGCAGAGCCCAGAGTGAGCAGCACGGACCAACCAGATCAGGAGCCGGGTGGATTGTGCCCTAGAGCCATGAATCAGTGAGCTGCAGCAGTTACCAGACTTCTCAACCCACAAACACCAAACACAGCTGAGAAGGTTAGTGGGAAAAGCTCCAGGAGTGGAAGGAGTTCATGGTTCAGCTTCCGCCCCGGGGGCAGAGGAGGTGGGGCAGCTACAGAAGTACAGCTGCAGTTGCTTCTGGCCCCAGGCCCAGCTGGTGGGAGGAATTAAGTGGTGGGTCAGAGCAGCAGTGAAGAGCCTGCTGAAGATCTAAGTCCAGTCCGGGTTGGGGGTTCTTGGGGAAGGAGGAGTGCTGCTGTGGCAGAGCTGGCGCATCCCCCCAGGCATGGAACATAGTTCTCTAAACTCTACAAGTAGTCATACCCAATGAAAAACTCAAGGGTCAAGTTAGTTGGCTGGGAATATGGCCAGGCACCAAAAACACACCCAGATTCAGTCTCAGACTTTGGATTCTTTCTTTGGTGACAAAGAAGACCAAAACATACAGACAGAAGAAGTTAACAAAGTCAAAGAGCCTACAACAAAAGCACCAAGAAAAACATGAACTGGTCCCAGGCCATGGAAGAGCTCAAAAAGGATTTGGAAAAGCAAGTAAGAGAAGTCGAGGAAAAACTGGGAAGAGAAATGAGAAGGATGCGAGAAAACCATGAAAAACAAGTCAATGACTTGCTAAAGGAGACCCCAAAAAATACTGAAAAATATACTGAAGAAAACAACACCTTAAAAAATAGGCTAACTCAAATGGCAAAAGAGCTCCAAAAAGCCAATGAGGAGAAGAATGCCTTGAAAGGCAGAATTAGTCAAATGGAAAAGGAGGTCCAAAAAGCCAATGAGGAGAAGAATGCCTTGAAAGGCAGAATTAGTCAAATGGAAAAGGAGGTCCAAAAGACTACTGAAGAAAGTACTGCCTTAAAAATTAGATTGGAGCAAGTGGAAGCTAGTGACTTTAGGAGAAATCAAGATATTATAAAACAGAATCAAAGGAAAGAAAAAACGGAAGACAATGTGAAATATCTCATTGGAAAAGCCACTGACCTGGAAAATAGATCCAGGAGAGATAATTTTAAAATTATTGGACTATCTGAAAGTCATGATCAAAAAAAGAGCCTAGATATCATCTTTCAAGAAATTATCAAGGAGAACTGCCCTGATATTCTAGAGCCACAGGGCAAAATAGAAATTGAAAGAATCCACAGATTGCCTCTTCAAATGAATCCCAAAAAGAAATCTCCTAAGAATATTGTCACCAAATTCCAGAGCTCCCAGATCAAGGAGAAAATACTGCAAGCAGCCAGAAAGAAACAATTTGAGTATTGTGGAAACACAATCAGAATAATCCAAGATCTAGCAGCTTCTAAATTAAGAGATTGAAGGGCTTGGAATACGATATTCTGGAGGTCAATGGAGCTAGGATTAAAACCAAGAATCACCTACCCAGCAAAACTGAGTATCACACTCCAAGGCAAAATAAGGATTTTCAATAAAATAGAGGACTTTCAAGCTTTAAAAAGTGAAAAGACCAGAGCTGAATAGAAAATTTGACTTTCAAATACGAGAATCAAGAGAAGCATGAAAAGGTAATCAAGAAAAAGAGCAAGAAAAAGAAATTGCAAGGGACTTACTAAAGTTGAAATGTTTTGTGTACATTCCTACATGGAAAGATGACATGTATGATTCATGAGACCTCAGTAGTAGGGTAGCTGAAGGTAATATGCGTATATATATATATATATATAAAAGTGAACGTGTATGTATGTATATATGTATGTGTGTGTATATATATATTATATATATATACAGACAGAAAGAGAGAGAGAGAGAGAGAGAGAGAGAGAGAGAGAGAGAGAGAGAAAGAGAAAGAGAGAGGGAGGGAGGGAGAGAGAGAGGGAGCACAGGGTGAGTTGAAGATGAAGGGAACATATCTAAAAGAAATAAAATGAAATTAAGGGATGAGAGAGGAATATATTGAGAGAGGGAGATAGGGAGAGATAGAATTGGGTGGATTATCTTGCATAAAGGTGGCAAGAGGAAGCAGTTCTGTGGGAGGAGGGGAGAGGGCAGGTGAGGGGGGAATGAGTGAATCTTGCTCTCATCAGATTTGGCCTGAGGAGAGAATACCATACATATTCAATTGGGTATCTAACCCCACAGGAAAGAAGAGGGAAGAAGATAAAAAAAGGTGGGGACGATGGAGGGGAGGGCAGATGGGGGTGGAGGTAATCAAAAACAAACACTTTGGAAAGGGGACAAGGCCAAGGGAGAAAATTAAATAAGGAGGGATGGGTTGGGAAGGAGAAAAATATAGTGAGTCTTTCACAATATGAGTATTGTGGAAGGGTTATACATAATGATACACATGTGGCCTATGGTGAATTGCTTGACTTCTTAGGTAGGGTGGGTGGTTAGGGAAGAGGGGAGAGAATTTGGAACTCAAAGTTTTAAAAACAGATGTTGAAAAACCAAAAATAAGTTTTTGCATGCAACTAGAAAACAATATACACAGGCAATGGGGCATAGAAATTTATCTTGCCCTACAAGAAAGGAAGGGAAAAGGGAAGGGGAGGGGAATGGGGTGACAGAAGGGAGGGCTGACTGGGGAACAGTGCAACCAGAATATATGCCATCTTGGAGTGGGGGTAGGTAGAAATGGGGAGAAAATTTGTAATTCAAACTCTTGTGAAAATCAATGCTGAAAATGAAATATATTAAATAAATAAATAAATACAATGGCCAAATGGAAAATAATGTACAAAAACTAACTGAGGGAAACAACACCTTGAAAGTTAGAATTGGGCAAGTGGAAGCTGATGACACTATGAAATATCAAGAATCAATTAAACAAACTCAAAACAATGAAAAAATAGAAGAAAATGCAAAGTACCTCATAAGAAAAACAAACTGGCCTGGAAAATAGGTCCCGGAAAGACAAGGACAGAGTCATTCAATTACTTGAAAGCCATATTGAAAAGGAGGACCTTGACAGTATCTTTCAAGAAATTATCAAGGAAAACTGCCCTGATAAACAGAGGGCAATGCAGGCATTAAAAAATCCACCAGTGACCCCAGGAAAGAGATCCCAATATAAAAACTCCAAGGAACATTATAGCCAAATTACACCACTGTCAGGTCAAAGAAAAAATACCATAACTGCCCAAAAAGAAAAAATTCAAATATCAGGGAACCACATTCAGGATTCCATAGGACTTAGCAGCTGCAACATTAAAGGATTAGAAATCATGGAACATGATATTTCAGAAGGCAAAAGAGCTAGGACTGCAACCAAGAATCTCCTACCTGGAGAAATTAAGCATAATATATCAAGTGGGAAAATGGTCATTTGATGAAATAGAAGGTTCCAAACTTTCATAAAGAGAACACCAGAATTTAAAAAATTTGATCTCCAATGTTGAGACCTAAGAGAATCCTAAAAAAAGGAAAGAGGAGAAAGAAAACAAGGGATTCAGTGGAGCTGAACTGCTTACATTTCTACATGGGAAGATGGTATTTGTAAATCTTAAGAATTGTACCACCAATGGCACAGCTAGAAATTACACACACACACACACACACACACACACACACACACACACACACACACATATGTGTGTGTGTGTGTGTGTGTGTATATATACAGAGTGTATGGGTATAAAGTAAATTTGAGGGAATGACAAAAAATAATTAAGGAATGAGAAGAAAGAGTGTAAAGATGAGAAAGAAGGGAGAGGCAGAATGGGATAAATTATTTAACATGAAGTAGTGGGAAAAACATTACAATAGAGGGAAATATGGGAGGGGGGGTGATGAGTGTTGCTTGAACCTTACTCTAATCAGTACTGGCTCAAAGAAGGAATAATATACATAAGCAGTTGAAGATAGAAATATATCTTACTTGATAGGGAATTAAGAGGGGGAGAAGATTACATAAAGGTGGGGGTGTATGTGCTGATTGACAGAAAAGAAGGCAGACTGGGGAGGAGGTAGGCAGAAGCAAACACTGGTGAAGATCCAGGAAAAAATTGCATATAGTATCAGCAATATTGTGTGATGATCAACCATCAATGACATCTCTTCTCAGCAACACAATGACCCAAGGAAAGTACAAAGGACCCATGAAGGAAAGTGCTATCCATATCCAGATAAAGAACAGACGGACTCTAAATGCAGATTGAAGCATTTTTTCACTTAATTTATTCTTTCTCATGTTTTTCCTCTTTTTAATCTGTTTCTTCTTTCACAAAGGTGATTAATATAGAAGTATGTTTTACATTATAGCACGTGCATAACCCATATGAAATCGCCTATCATTTTGGGAAGGGAGGAAGGATTTGGACCTAAAAATCTCATAAAATGAATGCTAAAAATTATAATGGCATGCTATTTGGAAAAAATAAAATACTATTTAAAAAGCACGAGATCCTGAGCCCCAGTGTGGGGGACCAGGCAAATGCCAATGCCAGTGCCTCCCCCATCATGCCTTAGCATAGCCAGGGGAACTAGCAGGGTCCACTTCAAAAACCACCATGAGTTTCAGCATAGCCCCAGGCAAATAACAGTCCTCCAGTGGCCAAACCTCCATGTGCTTCAGCACAGACCAAGACAAACTGGTATCCTCCAGCAGCCAGAAAGTCATGTGCTCCAGTGTAGCCCTGGGCAAACAGGCATCCTCCAGCATGGCAAGAAAACAGGCCAGACCTCTACATATTTTAGTGTATCCCTGGGAAAGCACAGAAACCTAACAGGACTCACCACACACCAGACATAAATGACAGAAAGGCCAGAATGACATAAAATGGCATAAAAATAATACAAAGGGTAGAGAAAGAAAGGAGAAGTAGAATGGGATAAATTGTTTCACATGAAGAGGTGAGGAAAGACCTATTACCACTGAGGGTAACCAAAACTAGGCATACCTTTTGATCCATTGTGAGATCGATATCCCAAGAGATCATAAATAAAGTGAGAAGACCTACATGTGCAAAAATATTTATAGCAACTCTTTTTGTAGTGGCAAAATATTGGAAATTGGGGGATGCCCATTGATTGGGGAATGACTGAATAAGTTGTGGCATATGAATGTAGTGGAATATTATTGTGCAACAAGGCTACGCCCAAAGGGCTATGAAGATGTGCATACCCTTTGTCCCAGCAATAACTCTTCAAGGACTGTATCCCAAAGAGATCACACAAGGGGGAAATGGATCAGTATGTGAAAAATATTTGTGGCAGCTCTTTTTGTGATGGCAAGGAATTGGAAATCAAGGGGATGCCCATCAATTGGGGTATGGCTAAATAAGTTGTGGCATATGAATATAAAGGAATGCTATTGTGCTAGAAGAAATGTGGAACAGATAGACTTTATAATAACCTGGAAAGGCCTACATGATCTGAAGCTGAGTAAGGGGTGCAGAACCAGGAGAACATTATACATGATTACAGACACAGAGCATCTGTGATGTCTAACTTTGACAGACTTGGCCCTTCTCAGCAATACAAAGTTCAAAGACAGCTCCAAAATACTCATGATGGAAAAAGCTATCCACATCCAGAGAAAGAATTATGGAGTCTGAATGCAGATTGAGGCAAACTATTAGCTCTCTTTTTTTCTCCTTTTTTGGTTTTCTTTCTTCTTTCTCATGCTTCATTCCATTGGTTATGATTCTTCATTACAGCTTGACTATTGTGTAAATAAGTTTAATGTGAAAGTGTATGTAGAACCTATTTTGGATTACATTCCATCTTGGGGGAGGAGAGGAAGGGGGAGAAAATTTGGAACTCAAAAACTTGTGGAATTGAGTGTTGTAAACCAAAATTAAAAAAAAAAATTAAAAAATGAAGGATGAACACCATCACCACCAACAACAACAAAGAAATGATGAACAGGCAGATTTCAGAAAATTCTGGAAAGACTTGCATGAAATGATGCAAAGTCAAATGTTCAGACACTCGGAAAACTTTGTACAGTGTTCCCAACGTTGCGTGTTGAACAACTATGAATTACTCAGCTCTTCTGAGCAACAAAATGATTTTATACAGGTACAATGGACTTGAAGGAAAATGCTATTCACATACAGATAAAGAACTGAAGGATTTTGTGTTTTTTGTCCTTCTTCTTCTTTTTCTTCCCACCACCCTCCTGGTCTGAATTCCTGGCAGGGAATGGGCTCGGCGTGGGGCTTTTAGCCTTCTTGACAGGTGCTGCTGGCGACCAGTTTGTGGATGGGGACTGAGACTGGGTGGGGGATGGAGGTGCTTGGTGTTTCTTAGCTGCTGGCTCAGGAGATCTGGAGGCAGATCTGGAAGATGAGACCCTTCTTACAGACTGGGGACTTGGTGAGGCAGCCTTTTTTGCTTTTCTGGGTTCCGGGGTTCTGGAGACTCTCCTGATAGGCCTAGTGCTTGGTGATGGGGACTGCCTTCTTTGGGGTGAAGATGAAGCTCCTCTTCGGAGTGGGGGAGGACTTGCAGAGGTATGAGGAAGTCGAGGCCGTGGTGAAGGTGAATGCCGTTTGTTTGGTAGAGGAGACCGGGTTTCTCGGGTAGATCGGCTAGGGGGTGACCCTTTCCTATGCTTAGATGATAAGGAAGGGGAACGTCTCTTTGTAACAGGGGAACTTCTTGGCTTCGGAGGTGGCGAATGGGAGACCCGTCGCTTTGGGGGAGGCGATGGTGAAGCTCTTCGCTTGGGAGATGGTGGTGGGGAAGCTGTTCTTCTCTTAGGAGGGGGGGAAGGAGAGTATCTTCTCTGGATTGGAGGAGAGTATCTTCTTGGAGAAGGTGAGCGTCGACGTGGGGGAGGAGAAGGAGTCCTGTGCTGTGGTGGCGGCGGCGGCGGTGTGGGAGACCTCCGCCGCCGGGGTGGAGGGGCAGGAGAAAGGGAGCGCCGTCGTCTGGCCGGTGGTGGTGATGGGCTTCTTCTCCGTCTGCGAGGAGAGGACTCTTTCTGGCGTTTCCGTGGTGATGGGCATGCACTCCGGGAGGCTGAATGTCGTAGACGCCTTCCCACTTCTCCATTTTTCACGTTCGATCTCTTCGGTCGCTCGTCTTCTGAAGAGGAGGAGGAGCCAGAGTCAGAAGAAGACTGCTGGTTTTGTCTCCGGTACTGCCGCCTCTGTTGCACGGAATCAGCTGCTGCCATTTTGCCACCTTTGTCTTCCTATTCAGATAACTCTACTTTCCGAGGTTTTGGTGCTGGTGAAGGTGACTCCCTTTTCTCGGTACCTTTATGTTTTGTTGCTTTACCTGAGGTTCTCCCTGGAGAAACAGAGCCACGACTTTTTCTTGTACGATTTGACTGCTGGGGTGTTGGTGACCAACGGGTTTTTGTCGGTGGGCTTGCTGGCGGAGATGGCCGATGCCTTCACCATGGAGGGCTTGAAGACGGAGAGAGTCTACGAGTTTTTCTAGGGGGACTGGAGATTATTTTTTGGTGGCTTCTTTGGAGGTGACCGGGAACGGGACGAAGATGATGACGAGCTGCTGCCAGAGAGAGATGCCGACGAGCACCGCCTTCGTCTCACAGGAGATCGACTTCTTCTATGCCTTGGTGGAGGAGGCATTCGTCTTGGAGGGGTTCTTCTTCGAGGAGATGGCCGCCTTCTTGGACTTGGTCGCCTTCTAGGTGAATATGACCTTGATCGTGTTCTATGACGCCGCCTAGGTCGAGTATGAGAAGGGGACCGGGAACATGTTCGTGACCTCGATTTCGATCGTGATCCAGACCTCGGGCAGGTTTTTTCCTTTTCTTTTTCCTTTTTTGAATTTTTTTTTTCTGGTGAAGGTTCCTTCGGTTCTGGTATAGGTTCAGGTTTGGGAGCTTTCAGAATGTCACTAGTAGAGGTTGCCTCTTGTATTGAGGGTTCCTTGGCCTTTACTGAAGGTTCCGGAAGTTCTGGGATCTCTTCTTTCTTTTCTGGAGCAGGGGAGGGGCTTCGGCTCTTGATTCTATGACGGGGAGATCTAGAATGACTTCGCTTTCTCTCTCGTCTGACAGGTGAGGCACGCCTTCTAGGGGAAGGAGATCTGGACTTGCATCTTCCTGGGCTTCTGGATCGCTCCCTTTTCTCTCTGCTGCTCTCCTTTTCTTCTTTGTCCCTCTTATCTTTGTCTTCATCTTGTTTCTTCATAGATGCCAGTTTTTCTTGTTCAATCTGTCTTTGTTTTATTTCCTCCTCCTTCAGTTCCAAGAAAGCAGAAGAGATCCCAGCAATGTTTTCCTGTGCGCTCAACAAAAGGGGCCACAGCTCTCCCATAAATTCTCTAGCATTTTTTCCATTCAAGAACCCAGTCAGGTTAATCTGCATCATTTTGGAATCTGGATTCTTCACTTCCAGCTGGTTGAATATGAATTCAATTACTACATCATCCTCAAATCCAAGAATTTCTGTTACTCGTTTTGTAATCCAAGGCTTAATCACCTCCAAATTTACTTTGCCCATGTCTACCTTTTTTTCTAGACATTCTACAAACTTCAACTGCTTCAGTAGCTTCTTCTGTTTATTGCTGAAACGATTGTCCTGTTCTGCACTTGTTCCGCGGAAGAATCCCGCGTCCATCTTGCTGCCTCGCACGGCGATCGCTCCCTATCCAAAACACAAAAAGGACAAGAAGCACAAAAAACACAAAAAACATAAGAAGGAGAAGGTGGCAGCAGCTGCTGCTGGTGCTGTGGCATCCACCACCACATCAGCCCAGGAAGAACCTGAAGCAGAGACAGAGCCCAAAAAGGAGACCGAGAGTGAAGCTGAAGACAACCTGGATGACCTAGAGAAACACCTTCTGGAAAAGGCACTGAGGTCCGTGAGAAAGGCACAAGTGTCCCCGCAGTCCTAGATGGGACCGTTTGTTATGATGTACATTTGATTGGGTTTGTACTCAGATTCCATTTCACAATTGCTAAAATGTGTTTGAGCTTTAGGCTATAACATTTGTTGTCATAATTGCTAGGTTGAGGTTCACCATGTAAAAAAAGGGCATGGATTTACATTACAAAAGGTGTCCACAGTGTACTAGTGACATTCATTGACAGCCAACATAACTTCATTTAGAGACATTTTTAAGGGGAAAAAATTTTTTAAAGGGGTTTAAGTACGGCTGACAGCCGTCTGGTTCCTTTAAATCCTCCCAGCCCTGGCCGTACGCAGAGGTTATCTTTTAAGTTCTTGTTCAGTTCTTGGCCCCCCGTAAGTTATGAGGCTTTGACCTTGAAGCTGCCCAGAAGAGAGACCACTGTTCACCAGAAGTCGACACAAGCATTTTTAACGCCACACTCTTTTCCCATTGCTGTCGTCTCTGCTGAAGTGAATCAAGATTAGAGCTCTGAGGACGGTCCAGAAAACGAGTGCACGCTGTTCGCCAGGACACTGTAGGCTTATTCTGATGTAACTAGTTGATTCGGAACACTGGAATTCCATTTTTTCCTGTCTTGTTCCCCCACCCCACCCCCCCCCATTTGCTTGTAAGGACAGTTATGCCCCAGAAAGGTTCCTTCAGTTACATAAAATTCTGGTTGTGAAATGACATCATTGCCCCATTCATAATTCTTGTCTTGTTAGGGTTCTTCCAGTTGGTAGACTAAACTTTCAGAGCTGTTTGCTTTTGAAAAGTGGAAGGATCTCAATTTTGGATATTGTCATGTTTTCACCGTTTTATTTTATTTTGGTTTTTTTGTTGGTTTTTTAAAATAAAGCTATATAAAGCTTGTGGATTAAACAGAATAAATTTCTAAATTTAAAATAAAAAAAGAACTGAAGGATGCTGAGCACAGAACAAGGCATATTTTTTCATTTACTTTATTCTTTCTCGTTTTTTGTCCTTTTGATCATTTCTTCTTTCACAACGGTGACTAATATGGAAATTTTTTTTTGGATAATATCACATGTATAGACTATATCAAACTGCCTACCATTTTCAGAAGAGGGGAGGGGATGGAAGGAGGGACAAAAATTTGGAACTCAAAATCTTGTAAAAATGAATGCTAACAATCTTTTTAATATATACAACTCAGAAAAATGCTATATATCATTTGCCAAATGAAAAAGAAGTAGAATAAGTCAAATGGAAAAGAGATACCAAATCTCACTGAAGAAAATAATTCCTTAGAAATTAGAATTGGGAAAGTGGAAGTTAATGATTCCATTAGACTTTAAGAAACTATAAAACAAAGTCAAAAGAATGGAAAAAAATCAAAGAAAATGTGAGATATCTCATTGAAAAAACAACTGATCTGGAAAACTTATTAAGTAAGATAACTAAAGAATTATTAGACTGTCTGAAAGCCATGATTGAAAAAAGGGCCTAAATATCATATATAAAAAAATCAAATAAATCTGCCCTGATATCTTAGATCCAGAGGATGAAATAGAGATTGAGGGAATTCACTGATCACCTCCTGAAAGAGAGTCCAAAATGAAAACTCTCAGGAATATTACAGCCAAATTCTGGAGCTCCTAGGTAAAAGAGAAAATATTTCAAGCAGCTAGAAAGAAATAATTCAAATTTCATGTAGCTACTGTCAGGATCACACAAGATTTAGTGACTTCCACATTGAAGAAACAGAAGGCTTGCAGTGTGATACTCTGAAAGGAAAGGGAGCTAGGACTGCAACCAAGAATCACCTACCCAGCAAATTTGAAGGTAATACTTCAGAGGGAAAAAGTGGATCTTTAACGAAACAGAGGTCTTTCAAGCATTCCTGATGAAAAGACAAGCACTGAATAAAAATTTGACATTCAAACATGACACTAGAGAAGAATAAAAACATAAATATGAAAAAATAAGGAATTTAAAGAAGTTAAACTTTTTTATTTCTGTATGGGAAAACGATACATGTAACTCACAAGAATTTTATCATTGTTAGGGCAGTTAAAGAAAGTTTATATAGACAGAGACCATTCCTTAATTCATGGGCATAACTTTTTTTATTATAAGTAGATCCTTTTCCCTTTTCTTTGATCTTTTTGCCATACAGAATAAGGATGTGCACAGTTTTATAACCCTTTGGATGTCATTACAAATTGTTCTCTAGAATGTTTAGACAAGTTCAGAATCCACCAGTAACACATTGGTGTCCTGAATTTTCCTTGTGCCCTCCAGCATTTCCTATTTTTCATTTCTATCTTGTTAGTCAGTCTGATAGTTGTGAGGTAGTATCTCAGAGTTGTTTTAATTTGAATTTCTCTAATAGTGATTCAGAGCATTTTATCATATGACTATTAATACCTTTGATTTCTTCTTCTGAAAACTGTTCATGTCTTTTGACCATTTATGTATTGTGGAATGACTCAGAGTTTTATAAATTTGGTGCCATTCCCTATATATTTGAGAAATGAGGCCTTTGTCATAGAAACTTGCTATAATTTTTTCTTCATTTTTTTGAGATTTTGAGTTCCAAATTTTTCTCACCTTTCTGTCCCCTCCCCCTTCTGAAAATGGTAGGCAATTTAATATAGTTTATACATGTGCTATAATGTAAAATATATTTCCATACTCATCACAGTTGTAGAAGAAGAAACAGATCAAAAGAAAAAAATGAGAAAGAATAGAGTAAGTGAAAAAAATTCTTTGATCTGAATTCAGAGTCCATCAGTTCTTTATCTGGACATAGGTATCATTTTCTTTCATAAGTCTTTTGTACTTGTCTTGGATCATTGTGTTGCTGAGAAGAGCTGAGTCATTCATAGTTGATCATCACACCATGTTGCTGATACTGTGTACAATGTTTTCTTGGTTCTGCTCATTTCACTTTGCATCAGTTTGTATATGTCTTTCCAGGAATTTTTCTGAAATCTACCTGTTCGTCACTTCTTATTGCACAATAGTATTCCATTATATTCATATACCAAAACTTGTTCAGCTATTCCCCAATTGATGGGCATCCCCCCAGTTTCCAGTATTTTGCCACCAATGAAAAGGGCTGCTATTAATATTTTTATGTTTGTATATCTTATTCCTACCCCTCCTGAATCCACTACTTTTATTCTATCCACTACCTTGCACTCCTATTCCTTAACATACCCTCCTCCAAGAATCCCTCCTTTATCCTCTCCTCATCCTATCCCCTTACCCTCTTATTTCTTTCAGAATTTAGAGGATTTTTGTACCCTTCTAAATATATATATTGTTCCCTCTTTATTCCATTCCTGTTAATCTGTATACCCTTCTGTATTCCCCTTATCCTGTACCCTATCCATCCTTGATTCTCTCCCCTATCCCTGTCCCATTTCTCTACTATTTCTTTCTGAATTTGGAAGACTTCTATACCCTTCCAAATATATATGCACACACATCTATACATATGCATATATGTATATGTGTGCATGTATGCATATATGCATTGTTCCCTCTTTAACCCATTCCTGATGAGAGTAGGGCTCCAGAACTACTCACCCTTTTCCTCCATCTAATTCCTCTGTATCAGTTCTTTTTCTTGCACCTCATTTTCATGAGCTAATTACTCCTTTTTTACCTTTTCCTGAATCTTTAAGCTTTTTACAATCACATTATACTTGGCTCCACTCCACTTTTTCTTTCAAACTACCCAATTACTAATGAAAATCTTAGACATATGGTTTACATTTCCAAAGTAAAAAGTAAACAATTTGTTTGTATTGGGTCCCTTAGTTTTTGATATTTACCTTATACTTCTCTTGGACCTTGTATATCATATTTTCTATTCAGTTCTCATCTTTTTGCAATTAAATCCCAAAAGTCTGTCAATTAATTTGATGTCCATTTTTTTTGGCTCAAGATTATACTTAACTTGGCTGGGCATGACAGTTTTGGCCATAACCACAATAATTTTTCTATTTGACACATAGTGTTCCAAGACCGGCAGTCTTTTAGCGAAGCCATTGCTAGGTCTTGTGTAATTGTGGCTGCACCATATTTGAATTATCTTTTACTTGTTGCTTGTAATATTTTCACCTTTACCTGGGGTTTTGGTATTTGGCTATAATATTCCTGTAGGTTTTCCTCTGAGGATCTTTCTTTTTCTTTTTTTCAAATTTTTAGTTTAGAACACTCAGTTGCACAAGTTTTTGAGTTCCAAATTTTCTCTCCTTCCTTCTCCTCCCCCCCCCCAAGATGGCATGTAATCCAAAATATATTTTACATATACCTTCACATTAAACATATTTACACAAGTCAAGTTGTAAAGAAGAATTATAACTAATGGAATGAATCATGAGAAAGAAGAAACAAAACCAAAAAAGAAGAAAAAAAGAGCAAATAGTTTGCCTCAATCTGCATTCAGATTCCATAATTCTTTCTGTAGATGTGCATAGCTTTTTCCATCATGAGTTTTTTGGAGCTGTCTTTGAACCTTGCATTAATGAGAAGAGCCAAGTCTATCAAAGTTAGTCATCTCAGATACCATGTTTCTGTAATCATGTATAATGTTCTCCTGGTTCTGCTCCCCTCACTCAGCAATTGATGGGCATCTCCTTGATTTCCAATTCTTTGCCACCACAAAAAGAGCTGTTATAAATATTTTTGAACATACTGCTCTATTTCTGTGTGATCTCTTTGGGTTACAGTCCTGGAAGTGGTATTGCTGTGAAAAAGGGTATGCACATTTTTATAGCCCTTTGGGTATAGTTCCAAATTGCTCTCCAGAATGGCTGGATCAGTTCACAACTCCACCAATAATACAACAATGTTCCAATTTTCCCACATCCTCTCCATGAAGATCTCTTTCAAGTGGTGATCAATGAATTTTTTTTTCTATTTCTACTTTCTCCTCTTGTTCTAACACTTTGGAACAGTTTTCTTATTTATTTCTTGTGTTATTTCATCAAGATTCTGTTTTGATTCTAGCTTTCAAGTAATCCAATTATTTTTATGTTTTCTCTTCTTGTTCTCCAATTCAATTGTTTTCCTTGTAAGTTGTTTCATATTCTCTTCTATTTTTTCATTCTTTATATTTTGTTGTGTTATTATTTAGTCTTATAATTTCACTGGCATTCTACTCACCAATTTTAATTTTCAAGGAATTGTTTTCTTTCTTAAGGCTCTGGATCTCCTTTTTAGTTGGTTGGCTTTCTTTTCTTAATCTTCTTGTTTTTCTTAGATTGTTCTTACTTTTTAAAAAAAAATTCCTTAATCTCTATTATTTGATTTTTAAAGTCTTTTTTGAATTCTTCTATAAATTTTTTTGGGCTAGTGACCATTTGATGTTACTCTTTGGGGTAGGAGAGGCTTTTTTATTTGCTTCAGTATCCTCCTCTGAAGATGAACCCTGGTCTTCTCTATTCCCATAGTAACTATCTATGGTTGGGTTTTTTTTCTCCTTTGCCCCATTTAAAAGAATAGCAGCTTGTTATTATAATCACCTCTAATTCTGGGGTGTGGGGGATGGTGCCACTGGACTCAGATCCTTCCTGTTGTTATTTCTTGAGCTTTGTACTAGGCCCAACCTCTGCACTCTTTCCCCCCTCCAAGTCACAACTTGGGCCTCCTGGCACATTATCGTGGAAATGCTTTTGCTCCCTGAGAACCCTCTAGTAGGTATAACCTTCAGTTCTCCCCATCACCTGGAACTGAGTCCAAGAACTCAGCCTTCCTCTGAGTGCTCACAGTTAGCAAAATTCCTGCCCCATTGCTTCTGTACTCACTGGGCATGTGCTGGTTCCTTCTTTCCCATAACTACATCTCAGCAGCACAGCTAGGTCTGGCATCCCCTGTCAGCAGAGGCTCCTTCAATCTTTCCTCACAGATGCCTGACTCCCCACACTGTCCAGGAGGTGAAAATTCCTGTGGCTGAGGTCAAGGATATCTCCCAAACCAGCTGCCCTCAGGGCTTGCTACTTATTGTTTCACTTTAGCTAGCCTGGAGACATTTACACTTCATTCTGGCCAAACCTCCATTCTAGGATCTTTCTTCAGATATTATCTAGTTTTCCCAGGAGGACCACTGTTATGTCCCTACTCTTATTTATTTTTGTCACTCTACATTAACCCTGAGGTACTATTTTGTCTTGTTTGTGGAAGAAATCTGGAGAGCTTGGAATTTTCTGACATATTTCACCATATTCCCAGAATCCTCTCTGTTGTTCATTGTTTCATCTAGTTTTTAAGTTGATTATCTAGGGTTCTCTAAGTATAGCATCACGTCATCTACAAAGAGTGATAGTTTTGTTTTCTCATCGCCTATTTTTATTCCTCCAAATTCTTTCATGTCTTATTACTATAGCAAGCATTTCTAATATAATATTGAATAATAATGATAATAATGGACAGCCTTGCTTTGCCCTACTTTAAATGAGAGTAAGGTTCAAATATTTCTGCCCTCCCCCACCTCCTCACTGTTCCCTCTATTGTAAAAACTCTTCCATGTACACCTCTTTTATGTGAGATAATTTTCCCCATTCATCTTCTATCTTCTTTCTTATTCCAGGGCATTCTCCTTTCCTTTCTTTATACTTCTATGCTCTCTGTCTATGTACAAATCTTCTAACTACCCTAAAAATGAAAAAAAAATTAGACGATATATGCATCATCTTCCCATATCAAAATGTGAACCAGTTTTACCATATGCTTCTCATGAATCTTGTATTTCAGAGTCTTTTTTTTATTCGGCTCTTTCCTTTTCATCAGGAATGTTAAAAATTCTCTATTTTATTAAATGTCCATTTTTCCCCTTTGTTCTCAGTTTGCTGGGTAGGTTATTCTTGGTTTTAATCCTAGTTCAATTTTCCAAGCCCTCTGTTCCTTTAACATGTTAGCTTCTAAATCTTATGAGATCCTGACTGTGGCTCCATGATATTGGAATGATTTCTTTCTGGGTGCTTGAAGTATTTTTCTTTGACCTTGAAGCTCTTGAATTTGGCTATAATATTCCTGGAAGTTTTCATTTTGCAATGTCTTTAAGGTGGTTATTGTTGGATTCTTTCAATTTCTATTTTACTTTCTGGTTCTAGGATTTTGGAATGATTTTACTTGATAATTTCTTGAAGTATGATATCAAGGCTTATGGCTTCAGGTTGTCTAATAACTTTTAAATTACCTCTCCTCCATTTATTTTCCAGGTCAGTTGTTTTTGACTAAAAATTTCACATTTTGTTTTCTTTTTTCACTCTTTCGATTTTGTTTTATTGTTTCTTGATATTTCATGGAGTCATTCACTTCCATTTGCCCTCTTCTAATGACTAATAACATTTTTATTTATTGAGCTTTTGTACGTCTTTTTCCATGATTCTAATTTTTAAAGTTTTCATCAGTGAAGTTTTATACTTTTCCCCCATTTGTTTAATTCTGTTTTTAAGATATTATTTTCTCCACCATTTTTATACCTCTTTGAACAAGCTGTTAATTGTCTTTTCATGATTTTCTTCCTTTGCTCTCATTTCTTTTCTAATTTTTCTTCTAGTGCTTTTATTTGATTTAGAAAATTATTTTTGGCTCTTCCAGAAATGCTTTTGTTTTTGGGTGGGGTGGGGGTTTGTGTCCAATTCATGTTTCTCTTTGAGGCTCTCTTATGAATATTTTGACTTAATTGTTTCCTTTTGAATTTGTTTCTTGATTTTCCGTGTTTTAGTTGTTTTCATGGTCAATTTCTTTTCTGTTTTTTACTCATTTTTCTTCCCTATTTCTTTTCTTTGAATTTATGTTAAAGTTGTTCCCAGAATTGCGGAGGAGGGTCACTGTCCCAAACTTTAGGCTTTTTTCACAATGCTGTTTTCAGAACTAGCTTTGAGAGGTTGGAATTTTTCCAAGCTTTTATGGTAATGTGATATGAGGAAAGATGTGATTACTGCTTTGCTGGTCTGCACTCTGGTCCTTCCCCATAAAGGTCACTTCATTAAAAAAAAAAAAGTTACAGAGTACTTTGTTGCAATGTACTTTATAAATATCTCATTGGATCTGCACAACCCTGTAAGGCAGGTCCATTATTATCTTCATTTTACATAGGAGGCAACTGAGGCAGAAAGAAATTAAGTAACTTGCCTATGGCCACACAACTAGTGAGTAGCTGAAGCTACATTTGAACTCATGTCTTTCTGATTCTATGTCAGTGCTCTATCTGGTATCACCTGGTAGCTGCTTCAAAAAGAAAAAAACCCTATGACAAACAGTCGAGCAAAATGAACTCACTCAATGGCTATGTACAAATCTCTATATATTTATATAGCTTTCTGCAGCTTAAGTCTATTATAATCTCCATGTCAGGAGGACAGTATTGTGTTTCCTCATAGGGCCACTGGAGATATGGTTGGCCATTATTTCCTTCAAAATTCTCAGATCTTTCTGAATCATTTTTCATTGCAATGTTGTCAGCATATACTTTGTTTTGTTCAATTCATTCTGTAGTTCCTACTTCTCTAAAACATCTTTTTCATAATTTCTTACCATACAAAAATATTCTGTTATATTCATCATCCATTATTTGCTCAGACATTCCCCTAATTTATGAGTCTTCCCTTAGATTGCTGGTGTTTCTTTTCTTCCTTTTTTTACCACTACCATCCCCTTCAGGATCCAGAAGTTCATTTTGCCAGTGACTATTCTATCATAAGCATTATGTCCACTCTTAACCCTCCCTTAAAATCCTACATTATTTTCCTGTTTGACATATATCTATACCAAACCAGAAGTGTGTTCAACTCTCTTTTGTCTGATAAGAGCCTTGCTTGGTACCTGTTTTCCCTACTTCTTCCTCCATATGTGAATACTTCTCTTTTCACCCATCCCAATTATAAGAAGCAAGGTCTACTCCTTTATTGCTCCATTCTAAACTAGAATATTCCCTTCATTCTCCCTTCCTTTGAGTCAAAACACAACTAATCAATCCCAATTTCCTGTTGTTTCTTATTTAACTCCTTCAGTGACCTTTGAAGACATCACAATTCTGAAAGGGTATCTGTTTGTTCTCTTTCATTCTCCTTCCTTAGTATGTTAGCATTGAATAAAGAGCCACTAATTGCTTCAATAAATTTATACTCTGCAGGGTAAGTTACTCTTGGTTGTAAACCAATACCTCTTGCCTTTCAGATACTGCATTCTATGCTCTCTTCTTCTTTTTAGTAGATGCTGCCAGTTCCTGTGTGATCCAGATGTTTCATTTGGGTACTTATACTGCTTCTTTCTGGGTGGTTTCAACATATTCTCTTTGATGTGGGAACTCTTTACTTTGGCTGTGTTATTACTGGGACTTTTCCTTTGGGGGTTTCTTGCAAGAGGTAATCAATGGATTGTTTCTATCTTCTATCTTGTCCTCTAGATCTAATAAATCTGGTCAATTTTCATTTGTGATTTTTTGTGATTTCTTGAAATAAAATAATTGTCCTCATCATTATTCAGCCTGGGGAAAATTTCAGTTTTTTGTAGGATTAAGTAGGTATATGAATTCTGGATAGTTCTCTGCTTCTCTGGAGGGTTCCATCTTGGATCTCCTACCACATCCTCCCCATCACTTTCCTAACTCTCCTACCCTATCACTCTGGAACTTGTTTTCAACAGTGGCTGTACTCATTCGATCAAGTATTATGTTCCCTTTTGCTAATTTAAAAGTCAAATGAGTTAACCATTTTAAGTAGAATGTAGCCATAAAGTAGTACAACTATTTCCAAAATACCTACTCACACTTCTCTCAGTAAAAGCAAAATAAAAAAAAAAAACAAACAAATTACCTCACTCTCAAATACAGCTGGGAAATAGTTCTCATGTTTTCTCTGAGCCTTCTCTCCCCCGTACTCTATGCTACTTCAGGAAAAATAGGCTAATCCCAATTATTTTCCCAATTATGACCTCTGCCCAGGTTTCTCACTGGAAATCCCAACCCTGTCTATCTACTTTGTTTTTATCCTCATTTTTTAAGCTGCTTGCTCATTTTTTCCCTTCACTAGCTTCAACTTTTCCAACCCTTGAAATCTTGGGGCATCTGGGGGAAATTTCAGGCAAGTGAAGAAGAAGAAATAATATTTCTAGTAATTAATTAAGTCAGTGGTTTTTAGTACTGGTTATCCTAGAGCAGGATGGGTCCAAAGCTCTTTGGTACAATTTTTTTTGCATATATTGACTTGAACAGGTCAAACCTCATTCCTCCCAATTATGGCATTGATCTACACATGACAACAGAGATAGCAATGGATGGAAGGATTGTAGGTATTCAGGTACTCAGCCTTCACATTGTGAAATTGAATTTTGTACAGTTTTTGTGGGTATCCTCATTTGGTAGGAGGGTGGGATGGGCATCATTCTGGGAATCCACTTTGTGGACAAAGAGGGAGTGGAACCAGTTGCTTTCACTGTTTTTGAGTAGGTCCTCACCCTGGTCCCAGACACAGCTACTGTCAGGTGGCCATGGCTTGGTGGGGGTGAGGGATGGGGAAGGGAGGGAGGTATCTCCACAGGGGCAGGCAGAAGAGAGCACCTGCAGAGATACAGCACACCTGAACAACACCCTCCATGTACAGCATGCTCACTTCATTTTATGGAATTTCATTTAAGTATTCCCAAGGTCCTTTGAATCCATAACTTTTGTCATTTCCTCTGATGCAATAATATCCCATTACATTCATATAGCATGTTCAGCCACCCTCCAATTGATGGGTTCAATTTAGTTTCAAGTTCTTTGTTACTACAGGAAGAAACCCTTTTGCTCTTTGTTCTCTTGTATGTAGACCTAGTACTACCACCTAGTGATCAAAAGTTATGCCCAATGTAGTGTCTTTGGGGGCATAGTTCCAAACGAGGATACATTATCTAGTTACCATTTCATGACTTCCAGTAACCCTCCCCGTAATGGCCACTGAGTGTCTTGCCTAACCATCCAAATCATATATCTGATGAAGGAATATATTAGCTCCCACTTCACTTCCAAAAAGAAAAAAAGGAAATGCTTTTCTCTTGTAAACAATGCTGTGTTTTCCATAACCACTGACTTTGATCACCACTATCTCTGTCATTGCCTGGAGCTGATTTATTTTAATAGCCAACTTTGCATTTAAAAGCCCCATCCAAAAGCACAAGATTTTATTTGTGTTTATGTTTTTTGGGGAAAAAATCTGTTGGGATTTCAATTTATTTATTTTTCTTTCAAGCCAAGGAATCATTTTCATGAGGATACACTCTTAAAACCATCACCAATTAGGGGAACTGGAAGTGACTAGACTGAGAGAAAGGGACTGACTCTTTTCCTATAGGGCTGCAGGATGGCTAGTGGCCCTAGCTGTGGTCCTTAGCAGTGACATGGAAAATAAGACATTTCAATCATTAAAGGAGGTGTGGAGATGACAAGCAAGCAAGCGATTTCTTTAAAGCTTTGTTTTGATTGGGCTGAAAATATAGTTTCATGGCTATGAGGTGGGAAGAAAGCCTATCAAACCTCCTTGAGCAGTACTTTTTTTCCAACTGATGGTTCTTATTGTCTGAGACACCATGGCTCTGTAGTGCTAATAATTCAGAGCAGTGTTGGAAAAACTATCTTATTCTAAGATAACTGACTTTATATTTTGAAGTCTTCACTTTGGAGGGACATCATTCTCTATTTCTTTAACTCCTTGAAGTGTTGCAATACCTTGCCACATTTTCCCTATAAAAATCATTGCTTTTGCAGGTTTTGTGTTACTGTTTGACATTGTTTGATGCAGGGCCCTGGATAGGAAAGTAGTGGGTGAGACAATAAGTAGCATAACAAGTCATACCCCATCCTATCCTCAGTAACTTCTTTTAGATGAACAATTTGCAATTGAATAAAAGCCATAACTGTGGCTGGATTTTTCCTCCACGTTGTTTGGTTGTTGTTCTTCATTCCAGAGGAGAAGAGAAATTAAATCACTATATGTGAGAGTCAAGATACAGTGTGTCCTACTGGGGCTGATCAGACCAATATAAGCTTGGAAGGCTCTACCATAGGTCAAGCAAAGTAGTCCATATCAACATTTGGAGTGGAAATGTCTCTAAATTTGTGCATCTCATGTTTCTCTTGAGATACTGCAATTCTGCTTCACTCATAGAGCACAGTGCCTTCTTTGATGCAGGCATTCCATTCATGGCTGTCTCTTGCCAGTATCTGCCATGTCATACAATTGATTCCAAATTCTTCAGTGAACTCCAGGTAGCAGCATCTTGAGGAGCATACTATCTTCTAGGGACAATCTGATTTTCCCCTCTTTGTGTGGAAGAGTTGAATGAAAGGCAACTATCCAGGACAACAAGTGGCTGGGATGTCCACATATGCAACTCTATACCCCTATCAATTATTCTTGCCTCAAGTGGAAAAATCCTAATTAGGTTTGTTATTTAAAATAAAAGTAAGGAGGTAGTAGGTCTTATAAGTGGAAGCTTCATCAGGGATGAGTAAAGGATCTAGTCACTACTGGAATCACAGAAGCTAATAAAAGGAGGCCTTAGGATCTTTTAGGAATACAAGAAATTAGCATATAGGCTCAAGATCACTTTCTTGGTTACTAATGACAGAGGCCAGCTATAACATATAAACTTAGTATTTCCTTTGCTGCTTCAACTTGGAGCATGCAGTGAAAGAAGAGAAGGAAAGATGTAGGGTTAACATAATAATCCATTGAAATAAAACTTCTGGGCAAGCTTTTGCCATGTGAATGAAAATTGATGTATAGCTCTATTTCCAGTGCTCAATATGGTGAATGGTACATAGTAGGTGCTTAATAAATTTGGGGAGTAAAGGCAGGTCATCATCACTATATAAATATTCCCAGTGAATGCTCAAAAATGCTACTTCTTTCAAATAACTTGTTAACAGTTACCTTATGCTTATATCTAATGATTGCATGTCAAGGTTCTGTGATCTTGTCGATGTCAAAACTCCCTCCAACAGAACAGACTGCAACTTGTCTATAAATTTGGAGGTAAATATTAGAGGCCAAATTCCTCAAGGAATAGGAAATTCTGTACCTCCAAGAAGGGTATTCTACCTTTGTTTGTTGTAATTGTTATGCTTTTTTTGTTCATATGAAACTGAAATCGATCTCTTGTTTACTCCTTTTGCCTTGGGTTCAGAGTTTAAGAGAATTGTCCAAGATTACACAGTGTTTGAGACAGGATTTGAACTATGGTCCCAGCAGTGCCAATTTCAACACTTTATCCACTACACCATATCCTATCTTTCTCTCTCTTAAAAACAAAACAAAAAACCCCTTTTTATTAATAACTTTTGCTTTGACATTGCATAAATTTTCCCCTGGATCATACGTGCTCTATATCCTTCATTTTGAAAAAAAAATAATTATACTTTAACTTTCATTTTAAAAATTTTGAGATCCCAAATCCCTCCCTCTTTCCAACCTCTTCCCCATTCATTGAGAAGGCAAACAATTTGATTCCCATTATACATGTAAAGTCATGCAAAATGTATTTCCACACTAGCAATGTTGAAAAAGAATCAAGAAAAATAAAACAAATAAAAATGTATGCGAAGTATGATGAACTTAATAGTTCGTCATCATCATCATCATCATCTCTCTCTCTCTCTCTCTCTCTCTCTCTCTCTCTCTCTCTCTCTCTCTTACTCTCCCTTTCTGCATGTGGCTAGCATTTTTTCTTGTGAGTCCTTTGGAGTCATCTAAGATCATTGCATTGATTAGAATAGCTAAATCTGTCACAGTTGATAGTAGTTACAATACTGCTCTTTTTTATCTAAAATGTTCTTTTAGTTCTGCCTACTTCACTTTGCATTCTTCAGATACAATTTCATATATTCACACAAATCTCCTTAACTGTCATTTTCTCTTTTCATGGAAATGAAGAGGAAAATGAGAACTCAGAGACCATAGCATTATAATTGGAAGGGAAGGAAAAGGAAGGGAAGTTTGGGGATATTTGATCCCATTTCTTCTTCATTTCACAGACAGAGAAATGGAAGCCCAGGGAATTTATGTGACTTTCCCATTGTCATACAGGAAGAGAGGTGGAAGACAGCATTCAAATCTGGGTACTCTGAATCCAAAACCAGACTCTCTGCATTGTGTCATGCTACCTTGGTAACCCAGGACCCCCTTTTGTTAAACAGATAATGAAAATTAGACAGAGAGATGTAAATGATTGAGTGTCAGTTATTTTGTGCCTGAGTTAGGTCTATGACCCTAGAAACCTGACTTCTAAAATTTATCTTTATGTTTCAGAGTGAAATCCTTAACTCCTTTTCTCATCTTTGTACTTCAGTGCAAATAATTACTTTCAATTTAATGATTTCAATTCAACAAATAATAAATAAATACCTACTATATGCAGAGGAGTGCTTGTGTCTCTTGTAGTTATAGTCCTTTGCTTATAGCTAAAGACAGGGCAAAGCCAATATGGCAGCTGGAAAGCAGGGACATACCTAAAGCTCTCCCCCAGGTTCCTCAAAACACCTATAAAAATGGCTTGGAACAAATTCCAGAACTGCAGAACCCATGAAACAGCAGAGGGAAGCAGGGATTCAGTCTAGGACAGCCTGGATGGTTGCTGGATAAGGTCTATGGCATGGAGCTGGGAGCAGAGCAGAGCAGAGACCAGCCTGGGCTGTGCCTGGAACAACCAGACCTGGGAGCCTGGTGGAGTAGGCCCTAGAGCCCTGAATCAGTGAGCTGTGGAAGTTACCAGACTTCTCAACCTACAAACACCAAAGACAACAGAAAAGGTTAGTGGGAAAAAAAACTGCGGAGACAGAGTGAAAGAAGTTCGCGGTTCAGCCACTGTCATGGGGGCAGCGGAGATGGTGCAGCTATGGAACTACAGCTGCAGTTGCTTCTGGCCCCAGGCCCACCTGGTGGGAGGAATAAAGTGTCATATCCTAGTGGGAGTGCATAGCTTGCTCAGATCTGGGTTGCGGTCCAGGCTGGCGGTTCTTGGGAGAGGAGGAGCACTGGTGTGGCAGAGCTTGCTGTGGAGAAAAAGCCCTGAAAACAACCGTGCAGTCCCTCAAGTTTGGGACAAAGTACTCTATATTCTACAAGCGGTCATACCCCAATGAAAAACTCAAGGGTCAAGTAGTTGGCTGAGAACATGGCCAGGCAGTGAAAACACACTCAGATTCAGACTCAGACTTTGGAATCTTTCTTTGGTGACAAAGAAGACCAAAACACACAGCCAGAAGTCGTCGAAGTCAAAGAGCCTACATCAAAAGCCTCCAACAAAAGCATGAACTGGTCTCAGGCCATGGAAGAACTCAAAAAGGATTTGGAAGAGCAAGTTAGAGAAGTAGAAAAAATAAAATCAATTACTCATGGGTAAGCTGAGCTAATATAATAAAAATTATTCATGTGGATTTATTTTATTTCCTGCAACATTGCTAAGTTGTTTTTTTGAGTAGTTTTTTACTTGATTCATTAACATTCTCTAACTATACCATAATACCATTTGCAAACAGGGAAAGTTTTGTTTCCTCATTGACTAGTCTAATTCTTTCAATTTATTTTTCTTTTATTATTGCTGAAGCTAACGATTCTAGTACAGTATTGAATGATAATGGTGATAATGGGCATCCTTGTTTAGCCCCTGATTTTATTGGGAATGCTTCTGGTTTATCCACATTATATATAATGCTTGCCAATGCTTTTAGATACATACGGCCTATCATTTTAAGGAAAACTCCATTTATTCCTATGCTCTCTCATTTTTTAATAAAAAAATGAGTCTTGTATTTGGTCAAAAGCTTTTTCTGCATCTATTGAGATAATCATATGACTTCACTTAGTTTTGTTATTGATATGGTCAATTATACTGATAATTTTCCTTATATTGAACCAGTCCTGCATTCTTAGTATAAATGCCACCTGGTCATAGTGTATTATCTTCATGACAAGTTGCTGTAATCTCTTTGCTAATATTTTATTTAAAATTTTTGCATCAATATTCATTAGGGAAATTGGTCTATGACTTTTTCTTTCTCTGTTTTGGCTTTTCCTGATCTAGATATTAGCTCTATATTTCTGTCATAAAAGCAATTTGGCAGGACTCCACCTATTTTTTCAAATACTTTATATTGTATTGGAAATATTTGTTCTTTAAATGTTTGGTAGAATGCACTTGTAAATCCATCTGGCCCTGGAAATTGTTCTCAGGGAGCTCATTGATGAATTGTTAAAATTCTTTTTCTGAAATGGGGTTATTTAAATATTTTCTTTCCTCCACTGTTAATCTGGGAAATTTGTATTTTTTGCAAATATTCATCCATTTCACTTAGATTGTCAGGTTTATTGGAATACATTTTGGCAAAAGATAATTTCCTCTTTAATTTCCTGCTTTAACTTCCTCTTCATTGGCAGTGAGTTGACCCTTTTCAATTCTGATACTGGTAATTTGGTTTTCTTCTTCCTTTTTTTTAAAATCAAGTTAACCAAAGGTTTATCTATTTTATTGTTTTTCCCCATAAAACCAGCACTTAGTTTTATTTATTAGTGCAATGGTTATCTTATTCTCAACTTTATTACTCTTTCCTTTGATTTTCGGAATTTCTAATTTGGCATTTAATTAGGGATTTTTGATTTGTTCTTTTATTTTTTTTGTTTTTTTTTTTAAATTAATTTATTTATTTTTAGTTTACCACACATGGTTCTACATAGTTTTGAGTTCCAGATTTTCTTCCCTCCCTCCCCCCTCCCTCCCCAAGACGGCATGGAAGCTCATATAACTGTCATGTATAACTTCGCATTGAATTAATTTATGCACTAGTCAAGTTGTGGAGAAGAATTTTGGCCAACGGAATGAATCATGAGAAAGAAGAAACAGAACCAAAAAAAAAACCCCAAGAACAAAAACAAAAGAGAAGCAGAAAAGGCGAGCATGTAGTGCACCTGGTTCTGTATTCAAACTTCACAGTTCTTTCTCTGGATGAAGATAGCATTCTCCATCATGAGTCCCCTGGAGTTGTCCTTGCCCCTTAGGTTGCTGAGAAGAGCGCAGTATGTCAGGGTTGGTCCTCACGGAATCCATATATCTGTGGCTGTGCACAACGTTCTCCTGGCTCTGCTCCGCTCACTCAGCATTATGTCGTGTAGGTTTTTTCAGGTTGTTACGAAGTCTGCATCATCCCCATTTCTTATGGCACAGTAGTATTCCATCACCTTCATATACCACAGCTTGTTCAGCCATTCCCCAATTGATGGGCATCCCTTTGATTTCCAATTCTTGGCTACCGCAAAAAGAGCTGCTATAAATATCCCTGTACATATGGGTCCTTTTCCCGCTTGCGTGATTTCTTTGGGATACAACCCTAGAAGTGGTATTGCTGGGTCAAAGGGTATGAACATATCTATAGCCCTTTGGGCATAGTTCCAAACTGCTCCCCAAAATGGCTGGATCAGCTCACAACTCCACCAGCAATGCAACAATGTTCCAATTTCCCCACATCCTTTCCAGCATTTATCATTTTCCTGTTTTGTTATTTTAGCCAATCTGACAGGAGAGATGTGGTATCTAAGAGTTGTTTTGATTTGAATTTCTCTAATCAGTAGTGATCCAGAGCATTTTTTCTATGCCTGTAGATAGTTTTAATTTCTTCCTCTGAAAACTGCCTGTTCATATCCTTTGACCATTTCTCAATTGGGGAATGGCTTGTATTCCTATATATTTGGCTCAGTTCCCTGTATATTTTAGAAATGAGGCCTTTATCAGAGATATTAATTGCAAAGATTTTCTCCCAATTTTCTGCTTCCCTCCTAATTCTTGTTGCATTGGCTTTTTTTGTACAAAAACATTTCAATTTGACATAATCAAAATTATCCATTTTGCATTTTGTAATGCTCTCTATCTCTTGTTGGGTCATGAATTCTTTACTTTTCCATAAATCTGATAAGTAAACTATTCCTTGCTTTCCCAAATTACTTATAGTATCAGCTTTTACTCCTAAATCATGAACCCATTTTGACTTTATTTTGGTATATGGTGTAAGATATTGGTCTATGCCCAGTTTTTGCCCTACCATTTTCCAATTTTCCCAACAGTTTTTGTGAAATAGTGAATTATTAGCCCAGAAGCTGGCCTCTTTGGGTTTATCAAAGAGTAGATTGCTAAACTTGTTGATTTCACCTACTTGTGTACCTATCCTATTCCACTGATCCACACCCCTGTTTCTTAACCAGTACCAGGCAGTTTTGATGACTGCTGCTCTGTAGTACAGTTTAATATCTGGTGTGGCTAAGCCACCTTCTCTAGCATGTCTTTTCATTAATATCCTAGATACTCTAGACCCCTTGTTTTTCCAAATGAATTTTGTTATTATTTTGTCCAGCTCAGTAAAAAAAAAATTTGGTAGTTCGATTGGTATGGCACTGAATAGATAGATTAATTTAGGTAAAATTGTCATTTTTATTATATTAGCTTGGCCTAACCATGAGCAACTGATGTTTTTCCATTTATTTAGATCTGATTTTATTCACGTGAAAAGTGTTTCATAGTTATGTTCATATAGGCCCTGGGTTTGTCTTGGCAAATAGACTCCCAAATATTTTATAGTGCCTTCAGTAACTTTGAATGGCATTTCTCTTTCTATCTCTTGCTGTTGGGCTTTGTCAGTAATGTATAGGAATGCTGAGGATTTATGTGGGTTTATTTTATATCCTGCAACTTTGCTAAAGTTGTTTATTATTTCAAGTAGTTTTTTACTTGATTCTCTAGGATTCTCTAGATAAATCATCATATCATCTGCAAAAAGTGATAATTTAGTTTCTTCTTTTCCTATTCTAATTCCTTCAATTTCCTTTTCTTCTCTTATTGCTACAGCTAACGTTTCTAGTACCAGATTGAATAATAGGGGTGATAATGGACATCCTTGTTTCACCCCTGATCTTATTGGGAATGCATCTAGCTTCTCCCCATTACAAATAATGCTTGTCGATGGTTTTAGGTAGATGCTATTTATAATTTTGAGGAAGGTTCCACTTATTCCTATGCTTTCTAGTGTTTTTAATAGGAATGGGTGTTGTACTTTGTCAAAGGCTTTTTCTGCGTCTATTGAGATGATCATATGGTTTCTGCTAGTTTTGTTGTTGATATGGTCAATTATGCTAATAGTTTTCCTAATATTGAACCAGCCTTGCATTCCTGGAATAAATCCTACCTGGTCATAGTGTATTATTCTCGTAATGAGTTGCTGCAATCTTTTTGCTAATATTTTATTTAAAATTTTTGCATCAATATTCATTAGAGAAATTGGTCTATAATTTTCTTTCTCTGTTTTGACTCTACCTGGTTTGGGTATTAGTACCATATTTATGTCATAAAAAGAATTTGGTAGGACTCCTTCTTCCCCTATTTTCCCAAATAGTTTACAAAGTATTGGAATTAGTTGTTCTTTAAATGTTTGATAGAATTAACATGTAAAACCATCTGGCCCTGGAGATTTTTTCCTAGGGAGTTCATTGATGGCATGCTCAATTTCTTTTTCTGATATGGGGCTATTAAGAAATATCACTTCCTTCTCTGTTAGCTTGGGCAGTTTATGTTTTTGTAGATATTCATCCATATCTCTAAGGTTGTCAAATTTATGGGCATACAGTTGGGCAAAATAATTCCTAATTATTGTTTTGATTTCCTCTTCATTAGAGGTGACCTCACCCTTTTCATTTTTGATACTGGTAATTTGATTTTCTTCTTTCTTTTTTTTAATGAAATTGGCCAAAGGTTTATCAATTTTATTGGTTTTTTCATAAAACCAGCTCTTTGTTTTATTTATTAATTCAATAGTTTTCTTGGTTTCAATTTTATTCATCTCTTTTGATTTTCATTATTTCTAATTTGGTATTTAATTGGGGGTTTTCAGTTTGCTCTTTTTCTAGCTTTTTCAGCTGTATGCCCAGATCATTGATCTCCTCTTTCCCTATTTTATTCATGTAGGCATTTAGGGATATAAAACTTCCCCTAAGAACTGCTTTTGCTGCATCCCATAAGTTTTGGTATGTTGTTTCATTATTGTCATTCTCTTGAATGAAATTATTAATTGTTTCTCTGATTTGTTCTTTGGCCCACTCATTCTTTAGAATTAAATTATTAATTTTCCAATTAGTTTTTAGCTTATTCTTAGTTCAGTTTAGCTTATTCTTAGTTTAGCTTTTATTCTTAGTTCTTTTATAACTTTTTAGTTGAATGCCCAATTCCTCAATCTCCTCTTTCTCTATTTTATTCATGTAAGCATTTAGAGAGAGAAAATTTCCCCTAAGAACTGCTTTGGCTACATCCCATAAGTTTTGGTATATTGTCTCATTATTGTCATTCTCTATAATGAAATTATTGTTTCTATGATTTGTTGTTTGATCCACTCATTCTTTAGGATTAGATTATTTAGTTTCCAGTTAGGTTTTATCCTATCTTTTGTTGGCCCTTTATTACACATAATTTTTATTACATTATGATATGAAAAGAATGCATTTAATCTGTATGCCTTTCTGCATTGGATTGTGAGGTTTTTATGCCTGACCCCATGGTCAGTTGTGTGTGTGTGTGTGTGTGTGTGTGTGTGTGTGTGTCTGTGTGTACCTTGTACTACTGTGAAAAACGTATATTTCTTTCTATCCCCATTCAATTTTCTCCAGAGGTCTACCATACCTAACTTTTCTAAAATTCTATTCATCAGAACTTCTTTCTGATTTTGTGGTTAGGTTTATCTAGTGAGAACCTGAAAAGACCTTAGCCTAAAAGGGCCAGGGTCTCCCAATGCATCCTGGGTCATCATCTCCAGTCATCCTTGTGAATATCAGGTCACTGGACCAAGATGGCTCTGGAGCAGAAAGTGAGGCTGGTGACCTTGCACAACCCTCCCTCACTCAAATCAAAGTCAACTGCAAGTCATGTCATCATTTCCCTGGGGTCATGGTCATCTTCAAGAATGAAAGACAAACACAGCCAGTAACCTCTCCTCTCCTCTCCTCTCCTCTCCTCTCTTCTCTCCTCTCCTCGTGCATTTTGATGGCTGAAGGCTGCCTCCTTTACTTTGGGTTTACTGGCTAGGTTTCTTTCTCAAAAACCAAGCCTTAAACCCACCTCACTCTGGAGCTCATAGATTGGACAAGAGGTCCCTGCCCTCCTGCACAGAATGAATATGAATACTAAATAGTAACTGTTTCTCTTTTGGCAAGGCACCCTGAGCATTTTTCTCTCCCAGTTTGATTTTTTTTGTTTTCTATTAAAGGGGCTATCCCTTGATTAACTTCTTAAACAGGCCTATTCAACGAATGAGCATTACCTCACCCACAGTGAGCACCTGAAAAAACCTTAGCCAAAAAAGGCCAGGGTCTCCCAATGCATCCTGGGCCATTTACAGTCATCCTGGTGAATATCAGGCCACTGCACCCAGATGGCTCTGGAGGAGAAAGTGAGGCTGCTGACCTTGCACAGATCTCCCTCACTCAAATCAAAGTCAGCTGCAAGTCATGTCATCATTTCCCTGATGTCATGGTCCTCTTTGAGAACAAAGGACAAACACACAACAATAACAAGGTTTATCTAGTTCTGACAGGGGGAGGTTGAGGTCCCTCAATAGTATAGTTTTGTTCTCTATTTCTTCCTGTAACTCACTTAACTTCTCCTCTAAGAATCTGGATGCTCTACCACTTAGCACATATATGTTTAGTAATGATATTACTTCATTGTCTATGGTACCTATTAGCAAGATATAGTTTCTTTGCTTACTTCTCTTAATTAGATCTATTTTTGCTTTTGCTTTGTCTGAGATCAGGATTGCTACCCTGCTTCTTTTTTTATTTCAGCTGAAGCAGAATATATTCTGTTCCAGCTTTTCACCTTTACTCTGTGCATGTCTGTCTGCTTCAAATGTGTTTCTTGTAAACAACATATTCTAGGATTCTGATTTTTAACCCACTCTGCTATTCACTTCCATTTTATGGAAGAGTTCATCCCATTCACATCTACAGTTAAGATTACTAACTGTGTATTTCCCTCCATCCTATGCCCAGTCCCCATTTATCCTTTTCTCTCTCCTTTCACCCTGTCTTTCCTCAGCAGAGTTTTGCTTCTGATCACCACCTCCCTCAATCTGCCCTTTCTTCTACCAGCACCCACTTTTCTTTCCCCTTTACCCTCCTATTTCTGCCTTTCCTTCTATCAGCCTCCCTTCCCTTCCTTTTCTTTCCCCTTTGTCTTCCTAATTCCCTACAGAGCAAGATAAATTTCTACACCCAACTGAGTGTGTATGTTATTTACTCTTTGAGACTAATCTGATGAGAGTAAGGTTCAAGCAATTCCCACCCCCTCTGTTCTTTCCCTTTACTATAATAGGCCTTTTGCACCTCTTCATGTGATGTAATTTAACATCTTATGCCTCCCCCTTTCCTCTTCTCCCAGTACAATACTTTTTTCACTCCTTAATTTTTTTATATCATCACAACAAAGTCAACATATGCCCATACCCCTCCATGTATACTCCTTCTAACTGCTCTAAAAGGAATGCAGTTCTAAAGACTTACAAGCATTATCTTCCCACACAGGGAAAACAGTTTAAATCTTATTGAATAACATGCTATTTTTCTTTCCTGTTTACCTTTTTATTCTTCTCTTGAGTCCTATATTTGAACATCAAATTTTCTGTTAAGTTCTGTCCTTTGCATTAGGAAAGTTTGAAAGCACCCTATTTCACTGAATGCCTATCTTTTCCCCTAAATGATTATGCTCAGTGTTGCTGGGTAGTTGATTCTTTGTTGTAATCCAAGATCCTTTGCTTTCCCGAATATCATATTCCAAGCACTCTAATCCCTTAACATAGAAGCTGCTAAGTCCTGTGTAATCCTGACTGTGGCTCCTTGATATTTAAATTGTTTCTTTCTGGATGCTTGTGTTATTTCTTTCCTTGACCTGACAATTCTGGAATTTGGCTACAGTATTCTTTGGAGTTTTCATTTTGGGATCTCTTTCAGAAGGTGATCAGTGGATTCTTTAAATGAGTATTATTCCCTCTGGTTCTAGGATATCCAGGCAGTTTCCCTTGATAATATCTTGAAAGATGCTGTCTAGACTCTTTTTTGATCATGGTTTCAGGTAGTCTAACAATTTTTAAATTGTCTCTCTTGGATGTATTTTCCAGGTCAGTTTTTTTTTTTCAATGAAGTGTTTTATATTTTCTTCTATTTTTTCATTTTTCATTTGTTTGACTGATTCTTGATGTCATTAGCTTCCACTTGCCCATTTCTAATTTTTACCGAATTATTTTCTTCAGTTAGCTTTTGTACCTTCTTTTCCATTTGACCAATTCTATTTTTCAAGGAGTTGTTTTCTTCAGTCATTTTTTTGCTTCTTTTTCCAAGCAATTCTTTTTTTCATAATTCTCCTGTATAGCTTTCACTTTTTCCCCCAATTTTTCTTCTTCCTCTCTTACTTGATTTTTAAGATCCTTTTTGAGCTCTTCCAAGAGGACTTTTTGGGCTTAGGACCAACTCATATTCCCCTTTAAGGCTTCGCATGCAGATTTTTTTGATGCTGTCATCTTCTGAGTTTTTGTTTTGATCTTTCTTGTCACCATTGTAGCTTCCTATGGTCAAGGGTCTTTTCTGTTTCTTATTCATTTTGCAGTCTATTTTGTGACTTTTAAAGTTAAACTCTGCTCCTTGGGCACAGAGAGCAGGCACTCTCCCACGCTTCTAATCCTGGGGGTCAGGGTCCTAATCACTGGCTTTCCATGCTGGAACATAAGGTGCTTGCAACTTGCCCACTGTACTGGGGTTGCCTGGCCTAGTTTTGCGTGTTATACCAGAATTCCAAGGTTCACAATTTTCCTTCTGCACTGGGGATGGAGGCTTAGCTGCTGGTCTACTGAGCCAGGACCCAGGGACCTAGGTTGCTGATCTGTGCTGCAGCTAAGAGCCTCCCCCTGACTTGCCCAGATACCATCTATGGTGGGCCTGTGCTCTTCTTTTATCCAAGTGAGTCAGACCTTTCCTGAAGTCCTTCTAAGTTATCTTAAGCTAGAAAATTGTTTTGGCAACTAGGTGGTGCAGTGAGTAGAGCACCAGGCCTGGAGTCAGGTCCTGAGTTCAAATCCGGGCTCAGACACTTGACACACCTACTAGCTGAGTGACCCTGGGCAAGTCACTTAACCCCAACTGCCCTGCCTTTCCCCCTCTAAAACAATAATAAATAAAAAATAAAAAACTGGAAATTTTTTCTCTCTGTCTTTTTGTAGGCTCTATTACTATAGAATCTGTTTATAGGCTTGATTTATTATTGTTTCTCAGGGAAATTGGGGAGAACTCAGGCAACTTCCAGACTTCTTTCCACCACCTTGGCTCTGCCCCTGTAGCACAGTCTTTTAATAATCTCCTGTATGTCTGAGTGCATGGAACTAAAGATTTAATCAAGTATGGTGTTGATGGAATCCTGATAAAACTTCCCCCAGCCCTAATACTTTCACTTTCTTATGGACCTCACTGAATAGCAGCCATGTTCTGATTTGACCACACAATCTGGCTTTGACTACACCACAGGCCTCAAGACTCAATCATAGGCCTTACTGAACAGAAGGCTCGTTGCCCCTACTTAGCTACTCTCTGCCCCACCTTGACTCAATATCCAAACTTCCTCATACATGACTCACTAGAACAACAGGTGTGTTCATGTGATGAATCTCAGTCATTCGCTCTAACTAGCAACTACCCCCAGACTCATGTTTCTCATTGAAACAAAGGTGTGTCCATTCACTTAACTACAACCATATCCATCTAATCTCAGACAGTACAACAATAACTATCCAATCAGAAATCAGTACCATCAGGAATTCTGAGTAGGATGTGGACCCAAAAACAATAGAAGGGACTTTCCCTAAGTAGGCACCTGCACAGTAATAGCAAAAGCTGTCCTTTAGGTGGATTTGTGATGTAGAGGGGCTTATTATATCATTATTATATACTAACCCCCACCTTTGAGCTTTTCTCTATGCATTGTGGATAAAAGCACACACAGTTCCACAGAGGCTGGGACCCCTCACCTCTTACCTAATCCTTTGACAAAGCCCTCCTTGCCTTTTTAATATTCATAGTTTCTGTTGTGTTATAAGGATCATTACACTATAAAATTGCCTGTTGTGTCTTATTGAAGTTGCTGATTCCTCTAAGGAGACCAGCATGCTGGAGGGCATAACCCTCAATAAACGCTTTTCTTGGATTGAAGATGATCTGAGTCTGTGAATTCATTCAAGATGACTCCCACAACACAATATGAAATTGCAACAGTATTTGTAATCCTTACATCTGTGCCAACCAAGGTAAAAAGGATATATAGATAGATGATTAGATAATTTTCTTAAAACGAAATTCTTTTTGCTCCTTTTTTCACCCTATCCCTTTCCCCTACTTCTCATTTCCCTTAACACAAGTTCCTTCTAAGACCAATTTAGCCTATTTATATCTAGTTTGTACATAGTGATTTGCATGTTGTGTCACTCATTAGACTGTGAACTCCTGGAGTGAGGACTGAGAATTTTGTTTTTGTTTTTCCTTTCCTTACATCTCCTATGTTTAACACAGTGTATGGCATATAGCTAGCACCTAATGAATACTTGTTGGCTTGACTTTATTTACTCTGGCTTCTAAACTTTTAGAGCCCAAGAAAACCATAAAATTTTGCCTCTGAGGTATGCATATAAGGCTCTGCTAGAAGAACTTTAGGATAAGAAACAACCTTAAAAACCTGTCACTAGCTTGATGAGCTGTTAATCAGTATCAGAATAAGTAATAGTATAAAAGTAGTTGGAATTAGCACAAGTTCCTTTCATGCTGCTTTACAACTCCGTCAAATAATATTACTAGAAAAAGAAATTGTGTGTTCATGTGATAGCAGTGATTTGGAGATGTAAGGGACCTCAAATGTCCTCTTCTCTAGTTTTGTCAGTGAAGAAACTGAAGACTAAAAACATTGAGTGACTTGTATAAAGTCACAAAGGGAATATAGCCTAGGTCCTTTGACTCTAAATCTGGCACTCTTCATTGTACTATACTGCTTTTCCTTCCCGTAAGTCATGACAGACTACATGTGCATCTTTTTATATGCTTTATAACTATTTCTGGGACCATATTAGGATTCCTGCATAAAACCCTGATTTTAGTGCAGGCATAGATAAAACTGACAAGCCTGTACATATTTGTATTGCTTCTAGAACTATGTTGGTAGCAAAATTCTTGACATCAGCATTTCCCCCCTTGCCCAGAAGATATTTTTACTTGACTACAGGAAGTATCAAAAAGGCAATTTCCAAGTAACTTTGATTGATTGCCTGGGTCATCTCTAACATAGGCTCTAGGATATTTCTGAATTTTTTAGGAATGCTGAAGGGCAGAATAATTAGTTTCCCCATAATATAGAGTGCTTTTTATCACTTGTCAATTTTAATGTGGATAAGACACACTGCTCTTCACAATTATGTGAAGCCAAACTATAAAAGGATGAAGTAGGATAGGTCATATCAAAATATATGAAGTGAGAAAAAAAATTGTCTTTCATGACTCCAACATCTTTGGCATCACTTCTTCCCTTCAGTTGTTGCCTCTTCTTCTCTTCCTATTTCTTCCTTTCTTCTCTCAGGGTTTTAGTTTGCTGATGATCATTCCCCTTTCTTTTGGGCAAAGTCTAATAAAATATTTTATTCTATTTTATAAATGACCAATAAATAAAAAAATGGTGCCCTCCCATCCTCCAGTATTTGTCTTAAGGAAAGGAAGAATAAATGTTTATATAGTACCTACTTCATGTCAGGCACTATGATAGGCACTTTACAAAAATTTATTTCATTTGATTCTCACAACAACCACATGGGGTATGTGCTATTATTATCCTCATTTTACTGTTGTGGAAACTGAGGCAAGCAGAGGTTGAGTGCCTTGCCCAACATCATGCAACTAGTGTTTGAGGCTGGATTTGAAATCAGGTCCTACTGACTCCAGGCATAGCACTCTATCCACTGTACAATTAGCTCCCTCAGCAGTTTGGTATTAATACTGCACCCCTCAAAAAGACTTAAAAAGCTGCCCCTAGCCCTATGATTTCCAGAAGACATAACTTCTGTCATACTGTGGAAAAGAGCACTGGTTTTGAAGTCAGAGGAGCTGGGTTATAGTACTGCTTTTGTCACTTACTCCTTTTGTGACCTTAGATAATTCAATTTACTTCTTTGAAATTTAGTTTCTTCTTCTATATAATGGGACTTATGAAGTAATTCCTTAAATTTCTTCATTTGTACAACAGTGATAATATCTGCTCTGCTTACTTCACAGGGTTGTTGTGAAGAGTAATGGAAACACCGTGTTTGAAAGCATTTAAGAGACTACAAATAGATAAATGCAACACATAGACTGAGAGAGGTAAGGAACTTTCAACATCCTCTTGTCCAACCTCTTTATTTTATTTTTGAGGTTATTTAAGGTCACAGAGGTAGAAGGTAACTGAGGTGATATTTGAACTCAATTCCTCTGACTCCAAGTACTGCATAGGATGTTCAGGGAGGACTAGTACCTCTGGTGTGAGGACTTGCCAAGCCCTTTTCAGGGTTCCTCATTTACCTTTGGTGTCCCCCTGTCACCCAATTTTCACCTGTGGCTCCAAGAAGCTACAGCATGCATAGCAGCCACACCTCAGTAAACCATCTTGGCAGACAGGCTAAACCAGATTGAGGGTAACAGATAGGTCTCAAAACCATTGGTGAGTTAAGGGGATGTCTACCTTAAACATGTGAAGACTTCCCTTGGCAGAATGGATGGATGAGAAAAAATTTGTTCCAATGTCAATGAAGGCAGCTGAAGCAGGCACTGTGGAGCGCTTAGAGGTTGGTCAGACATAGAAGTCAAGGTCATCCACTGCATCTCAGGCCATTACCAGCAATCTTGCCTTTTGACTTGACACTAGACTTCAGTGACTCTGGAAGAGAGGGTGAGGCTTATGACTATGCATCTCTGCCTCATTTAAATCTAGTTCACATAAGTCAAGATATCTTTGAAAATAAAGAATGGCCAAAGACAACTGTACTGAGCTACTTTCTCAAGTTCATGAATATTAATTATGTACCTAATATGTACAGAACATGTTGAGGAATAGAAAGAGAAATAAGAGATTGGAGGAATAGTCTAGTAGGGAAGATGCCACAGTACACCAACAATTATAATGCAAATACAATATAATAAATGAATAAGAGCCACAGAAATTATTAAATAAGTTTTAAGTGGGAGATTTATAACTGTTACCCAGAGAGATAAGAGGTTTCCTGAAGGAAATATCATTTAAACTAGGCCTGGAAGGAGGACTAGGATTTCACCTGGAGAAGGAAAAGGGAGAAATTTTCAGGTATAGGGAATGTCATGGGCAAAAGCATTGGGATGGAAGAAAATTACAATACATGCAGGGGATAGTGAACAGGAGTAGAAAATGCAGTTTGATAGGATCATGAAGGATCTGAAGAGAAATAGTATGAGGATATTGGATATAGCAATAGTTAACATGTATATAGAGGTTATATGGCATACGGGCAGTAGTCATGTCTTGGAAGACCATGATAGTGTCTTGGAAAGCTGCATTTAAGCCAATGAGCGATTTTGACAAAGTAGCAAAAGCAAAACACTGTATTTCCTCTTAATGCCCTATGGATTTATAATCCCCATGACAATATGACTTAGAAAACTCTCACTGCTGGCCATTCTTCAACATTAAATATTCTTTGGTAGGATGTCGTGTGTTTAGCCAGGAGTTATTTCCAGTGACATTTAGTAATATTATTATAGGCAGCTGCCTGCTCTTTCTTGCTAAGGCAGTATTCGGAGAAAAGCATTCTGTCATTCAGTGATGGATTAAAATTTTCTAGGAGCCCTAGGTGTTAAGATTTCCAGTTCCCCTCCAATTCCCTCTCTATGATCCCTAATAAAATAGGAGATTTTTTTAATGAGAGAGAAGTGGGATCCCAAGCTCTCTTTCCTTTGGGTGTCCCTTGGGACTTAGGAGACTAATGTACCTATCAGATAATCTGGCACTGCTAAAGGTACAGCTGGAGATTTTGGTCTTGTTTTGGTAGAGTCAAAGGATGTGGGTTCAAATCATAGTACCATAGATTTAGAATGAGAAGAGTCCTTAGAGATAATCTAAGATCATAGATTTGCAGCTAGATAGGACATCAAAGGCTATGTACCTAGTCCAACACCCTCATTTTTCAAATGAAGAAACTGAGGTTCATGTAAGTTCAGTGTTTATACTAAGATCATACAGGCATTAAGTTGTCAGAGGTAGGATTTGAATCCATTTCTCTGACTCTGTGCTGGTTCCATTTCCAGTTTACCATATCCACTAGTTTTTACTGCCTGTACAACTTTAAGTAGGTCATAACTTCTCTGAAAGTAATGAGATTTCATTAAGTCTTCTCCCTGTTCCCTTCACCACCAAAGCCTAATATCCTATCAATGCAACAGAATAAGGCATGGTGAATTGTTACCTAGTGTGCCAGAAGAGTGGGTGTTTGAAGTAATAAATAGAAAGTAAAAGGAGAACTATTCATCAGACACCAAAACCTAATCAATGAATAATAACCAAGTTCATTTAAATAAAAACAGAATGTAGATTTTTTTCAGGTACTCTGAAAATTCATAAAAGCTCAATAGAGCTCAATTGTACATAATCTGCATAAATCTGATATGAAAATAACAATCCACAATATGCAATACAATAGTTGTTTGCATAGATCTAATATGATGATAATATAGTAAATCTCTTTGACTCATTCCTCCAGAGTTATGCAGGCTACATGTCCTGCTTGGAGATCTAGAGGAACCTTTAAGGGTCCCAGAAGTGATTTCTAATGCTATCAGTTCAAGCTCACATTCTGATGTTCTCCTAACTCTTAAGTGACAATAATTAATGCCTCATTTCAATTTAGCTAATGAATATCAATTAGCTCCAACTAAAAAGATTTTTATTGTGATAATGTTGCATGGACAGAAATAAACATTTACCTCTAAAACCTGGTGAATACTCTTCCTCCATCCCAGCTTGTTCCCTTGGGAAAATGGTATAGGAGAGAACATGCTTACAGGTGTTGTCATTAGACAATGTAGTTTCCTCACAGAATTCACTCCTCCTTTCCACAACTTCTATGCCAAGTTCACTTCCAAATTTGGCATGGCTGATGGATGGTAGATTCTTCACCTGTCTTACTGCTTGACTAAGTCCTGACCTTGTTCCTAGGGCCCTAGATGTTGGGCTATCTGATAATAAAAGAAGACTCTGCCTCTGGATTTCCTGGTTGCTAGTTCTTCTGAACTTTTGAAATTTATATGGTCTTTGCCACCTCCAATTTCCTCCACTTAAAATAGGAAAGAAGAAATGAAAAGAGGAAAACTAAAGAGGCCTATATTTATATTCTACATGCTGGATGAGGAGGGCTTAAGGGTTCTGCTCTTGTCTCTTACCTGATTGGGAGCTAAGTAGAAAAGAATTACCAAGAGCCAAGCCCTGGCTGTCTATTGCCTTTTGAATGTATATCAATTCTGGATTTTCAGACAATTGAAAAGGCTCCCTTTCACCACATGCTTATCATACTCAGTCCTGTTACAGAATAACTGTGTTTGTTCCAGTCAAAAGAGGGATTATGTCAGCAAAGTAACCCTACATATGCCAGACTCCCGTTATAATGACTCTCTCTCTCTCTCCCTCTCTCTGTCTCTCTCTCTCTCTCTCTCTCTCTCTCTCTCTCTCTCTCTCTTTCTTTCTCTCTCTCCCTCTCTCTCAGTCTCTCTCACTCTCTCTGTCTCTTTCTCGCTCTGTCTCTCTCTCTCTCTCCATATGTATGTATATGCATATATATGCATGCATGCATACAAAGACACAATTATAGCCTGTAGTAGAGAGAGAGAATAGATTTTGAAGCCAAGTAGATGAGTTCAAGTCTTGCCTTTGACACATTCTGGCTATCTGATCCAAGGCAAGTTATTTAACTTCTCAGTATTCTAGACAACTCTCTTAGACTTGGTGACAGAGATCGTGTGGAGTTTTATGGTTAGGAATTTTCCCAACCAGAAGCCTGATGCTAGAAGAAACCATGTTCATATATGAGGCAATAGCCTGTTCAAAGGCACGGAGTTTGGAGATCCATTGTCTGACCTAGCAAACCTCAAGTAGGTAATTTTGATCTCAATATAATGAGCATAAGGGGAGTAATGTGAAACCAGTCAGGAAATTTAGGCTGGAGCAAGATGGGAATGGCATAACATGTCAAATAGAAGAATTTGTATTTCACCTTATAGGTAAGAGGGAGCCAATGAAGCTTCTTGATTAGGAAATAAAGAAAGGGAGTCATAGTGGAAGAGGAGAAGGAGGTGGAGGGCAGAGGTGAGGGGGTGGAAATCATAAAGGAGTTAGTCAATCAGATAGATTTGGGTTTCCATAGCACCAAGTAATTGACTCTTTGCCTTCTAATTTGTTGCTTTGACATTATGGAATTGAGGCCTCTTCAATTTATAACTCCTTTGTTTGTTCCCTAAACAATTCATGGCATATTTATTTCATCAAGTTCTAGAATTCTCATATCTTCATTTTGTAACAATTTTTAACCCAAATGACTGAACCTGAAATGTTCTTATAAAAACAAACCAAAACCCCTCCATCCTCCTAATTCCTCTTCTTCTCTAGGCACCCAGAACAGTTCTCTCCTTGCAATAAATGTGTGAAATGATGTTGCTGCATATTTTCACACCTAGTTGATTACTTAACCATCTGTTCCTTCTGATGCTGCTAGATAATAAAAGGGGGTGGGGTGGGCATCATTAGAAACTTTGAAAAAATGAAATCTCAGCGGTAATGTTTTTATTTTCCCTTCTAATTTGAGCAATGGCCCATAAATCTAGATGTAGATTTTCAGTTTAATGCATGTGTAATGGTGTTGACTGAAGGAGGGCCATAGGAATTCTTGCTAGAGTAGTAATAGAAATATAAAATGCCATTTCTCCATGGGATGGATCCTGAAACAATTATTTGAAGGGGGTGCAGAGAAGAGAGATATGGCAGGAAATAACATTCAGTACTACAGATAAATTGTTATTTAATGGCTCATATTTTTAAAAAGTTCATATTTAATTTAACTCTCTTCTTCTTTGGAAAAAAAAAGATTCCACCAAATATCACAATGATGAACACAGAATATTTATCCCATATTTTCTGAAGGGCAGTTTCCACATGTAAAATTCTCTTTTTTCCCCCACTGAGTTCTATAAAAAGTATTTCAACATTACAACTCTCCTTTCCTCTCCACTGAATTCAACACTCCTCAATGACTAATATGTTCCTTGATACTTAGAGTCCTACCATGGAATTGAACAGAGCTCCCTCACTATGGGGAAGTATTCAGGGAGAATAGTTCTCTCCATTCCTTGAACTTTCACAGTCTGCATAACTCACAAACAAAGGTCAAATCTAGGTCTGTTCCTCTACATGATGGCTTTATATCTTCGCTATTTTTGTGACCCGGTTCTAACTTGGTCCAGAGGCTGTAGAATTTTTCCAGAAACTCTGTCATAACTTTGCCACTGATGCTTTGCTTCACCTCTTACTCCTTCAGCTTTAAGGATGGACTAAGATCTAATTTTTCACTATTTTCTTATGTTCCAACTCTGGGGCCATGTTGTTCCCTCATCCATGTGATTCCATTCTGTACATGAATCTCTGCATTCATGGTTAGAATGACTCCATAAATTTCTGAACGTGGCTGTATATGGTTGCATGGTTATGTAAGTTTTCCTTTAACATGCATTTATTAATTACCTACTATGTGCCAGTTACTATACTTGACATTAGTATAAAGATAAAAATAAAACAATTCCTGCACTTAGAAAGGTAACTTTTTATTGGTGGGGGCAACATATATATAGGTAAAGAGACACATGCACAAATATTCTTCTCTAAAATCAAAAGCATGTATCATTGGCACTATTGTATGCCATGGCAAACATTGCACTGAGTTCTAGAATACAAAGAAAGGCAAAAAACACAATCCAAGCTCTCAATAAGCTCACATTGCAACAAGGCAGATAAACATGCATACAACTACGTACAAAGAAGTTACATACAACATAAATGAGAGATAATCACAGAGAAAAGGGTTTGGAGTTAATGCAGATTAAGAAAGGCCTCTTGCAGGGGGTAGGATTTTAGCTGGGACTTAAAGGAAGTCAGAGATGGAGATGTGGAAGGAGAGAATTCTAGGCATGGTGGAGGTAGCTAGTGGAAATGTACAAAATCAGGAGATGGAGTATCATGTGCCAAGTATAGCATGAAAGCCAGTTTTACAGGATTGTAGAATTATAGAATGGAGAATAAGTGGAGGAGAGGAAAGTCTAAGAAGATTGGAAGCAAGAAAGGGGCCAGATTATGTTTAAAAAATGAAGGAATGTTATAGTTTAAAATCCAAAGTCTTTTGTTCTGAAAGTAATAGTAAAACTAGACTTTATTTTTGCAGACTAAGCAGCTCAATTCCTTTTACTAAGCCTCATGTGGCATGTTTTCTAGCCATTTCATTTTTCTATCTATTGTTGTCTGGATCTTCATCAACTTGTCAATATCTTATGTGAAATTTGGCAACTAGATTGGACCACAATATTCACATGGCCTAGTAGTGGACTGAGATTGGTTTTATCCATTCCCACCTTATTGACACACTGAATCAACTAACTTGACAGTTATCTATGAACTTTCCTCTAGATTCAAAAGTCTTGGGTATGGGCATGAGTACAGATGGGAGGAGCATACACTCATGGCTTAAAATAGGGAATTTGGGAGGCAGTTCTCTCAAATGGGATCAGGTAGATTGTTGTAATGAAAGCATTTCTATATCTGTACAAATATAGTGATCTTAAAGTCATCATCTTATTTTATTTTATTGTACTTTCCCCTTTAATTATGTGGTAATTGTGTTCAATCTCGAATTTCTTTTAATTCATTTAAAAGAGACGGATCAGAAACACCTTGATTGGAGAGTGAGAAAAACTATCAAGATTTTTCAGGGTTTGTTTTTTTATTTCAGAAACTCATAGAATTAGGAGATAAAATTAAGAATTAAATTCTTGGGGAAGTAGTGGTAGAGTTTATTGGTAGAAATTTAACTGCTTTCATCACCCTGGGTAAAATAAGGTGTCAAAAGAAAACATTATGTCTATGCTGGAATATCCAGCTGGGGTTCACCAGTGAGGATTCTGCATCTTCACTGCTCATATATCAACCAATAATTAATAAGCAAGAGTTTATCAGTGACCTATTATATGCCAAGCACTATGCTTGGTCCTGAAGTTTTCTCACCACCTGATCACCGTATTTTTTTAAAGACCTAAGAACCACTGGCAGAAGATACAATGTAAGTAATTTACTGAGAACTGTGATTGTATGATTGCCATAAAATATGTCATCCTATTTCAATTATTATGGTTTGTAATGGCACAATGAGTAAGCACCTCATAAAATACTCAAAACCCATAAATGGAAAGTTTAAAATGTACACATCTTATGTCAGCTAATTCCAGGGACAGAGTTAACACAAATAGCTTTTACCTACAAGCCTTAGGAGCTAATTAGTAAGAGTATCATGTGTCTAAGAAGCCTCACATCTTAATGCATAGGCACAGTTGATTAATAACAATAGTATTCAATCTTTCTGTCAGCTTTCCCCTTCCCAATTTGACATATCTGGGATAACATTCTACCTCCTGCCCTACATCTATGATCCTAGGTGAGGCCATGTTTTTATGTGCTGATAAGTTTGACTGAATTCAGTCAAATGATTAATTCCTGCCCCCCCACCCCTACAACATATCAAATCACTGTTTAACTTTTTTTCACATTTCAACCAGCTGTTCATTTATGGTAAACCAGGAACAAAATCTAGACTGCTTAAACTATTGCTCCAAGATGTTCCATCTTATTTGATATGCTCCTCACTTTACAGGGAAATAGGGTGAGATCCATCATCTGTAAAGGCATGGCTGGGTGTGACTTCTGGTGTTAATGAAGAAGGCTGTCAAACCCAGTGAATTTTTGGCATTCTGCACCATGCTGATAGCATGGAAAAACCATATTATAATTATAGTCACTTCTAACTGTACCGTCCACATATATGAGTGTGGTAAATGAAACCATGGTCTAGCTAAACTCTCTAGCTGTTTTCCTCCCTACATTTCACTTCCTATCTTTATACTTTTGCACACAGTCTTTCTATGTCTAGAAGTAATTTTCCCCTCACCTCTCCCTCTTAAAATCTTGACTTCCCTTCTAAGTATAGCTCATATACTGCCACAGGCCTCTTTGGATTACCTCCAGTAGTAGTACCTCCAGAAATTAGTTTTATTTATTTTATATTTTACATATACTTTTATGTGTACATATTATCTCCCTCATAGAATGTAACCTTCTTCAGGACAGATACTTTTATATTTATGTCTATGTATATCTAGCATGATGTCTAGGCTTTCATTCTATCAACATAAATAAAAGAGCAACTTATTAGGTATTAGGAGAACTGGACTTTGAATCTACCACTACTACAAAACCCTGACACAATTTTGGGCAAATTACTTAATCTCTCTGGACTTCTGTTTCTTCATCATAAAACTAAAGTGTCAGACTAAATAATCAATAGGGTCCTTTAATGTTTATGATATAGTTTCTTTGCTTATTTATTTTGTTTGCTTATGTTTTCATTAATCAGACATTTAGAAAGTTGACATTCACTTTAAAGAGTATTATAGTGGTACCTATCACACACATAGTAAGTGACAGAACAATGATTCAAACTCAGGTCTTAAGATAAATTAATTTATTTGATTTATTAAGCATTTATTAAGTGCCTTCTGTTTACCATGTACTCTCCTGGGCACTGGACATTCAAATAAAAAAAAATGAAACAGAGCCTAACCTCTAGGAGCTTGCATCATATAGGAAACACAACACACACATAGACACACATATGTAAGCATACAAAATTAGATATACAATAAAAACAATGAGTTTGTGGGGAGAATAATAGCAGGTCAGGACTTCAGAAAATGTTTCCTGTAGAAGGTCATGCTTGAGCAGACTCTGGAATGGAATGAGCAATTCTAAAATGTGTCACATTTCAAATATTGAGGACAGTCTGTGAAAAGTTACTCAGAGAGGAGGTGGAGTGTTAGGCTTGAGGAAGACTGGGAAGATGAATTGTATTAGACTGAAGGGAGTGTAAAGAGGAAAAAGAATATGCAACAAGGTTAGGAAGGTTGTTTGGGCCAATAGCATCAAGGGTTTTAAATGAGAGAGGAGTTTATATTTGACTCAAAAGGTTAAAGGAAGGCAATGAAGTTTGCCGAGTAATGGAGTGACATGGTTAATCCTATGTTTTAGGGAAATTACTTTGGCAGTTGTGTCGAGAATGGAATTGTCTAGGGAGAGATTTGAAATAGGGAAACCAATTAGAAGTACAGTAGTTCAAATGAGAGTTGATGTTGGACTGAAGTAGAGATATGTAGAGATAAGATTGACTTCAAGGGATACTGTGTAGGTAGAAACATGATCTGACAAATAATGAGATACAAGCTTCCTTAGCACAATGCCTGCACATACTAGGCACAGAATAAATGTTAGTTGATTGAATGACATGGGGCCGCAGAGGGAGGAGTCAAGGATCTCTTAGATGTTGTGAAGCTGGATGACTGTCAGTTCTCTTTATAGAAATATGGATGCTTAGAAGAGGGAAATAATTTTTGGAGAAAGAATAATTAGTTATGTTTTAGTTATATTCAGTTTAAGAGTCTTATGGGACAATCAATTAGTAACATCTAATGGGAAGCTGGTGAAGAGGTATTGGCTATAAAAACTAAGGCTGGATATATGGATCTTGCAGTCATTTGTATGGAGATGATGATTAAACCTATGTGAACTGATGAGGTCACCAAGTGAGAGAGTATAAAGGGAGAAGAAAATTCAAATCTAGAATTCTTTCTACAACACCATAATGCCTCCACTGAATCAATATATAGTAAGTATGAATCCTGCAGTGCAATAACCAGGGCAGGATTCCCACACCAAAAGGTAACCTGCAGTTCTGTCACTCAGCATTTGCAGACCTGTCAACTTAGCTTATAGTGAGCGAGTTAAGAACACTGTACTGGAATTCCATCCAGGAGCAAGCCCATAGGTGTATTGCTCAGACCAACATCCAGATCAGGAACTTGCAGAATTCATACAAGAAGGGCAGTGATAATCCACTAGAGCTCTTTAGGAACACTAAAAGTGTGCAGGTACCTAGGCTAAGCTTTCCCTGAGATCTGGATAACAGACATACAATATCCCACCAAAGCAGGAGAAGGATGTTGGAAAAAATTTGTGTTTCAAACAAGCATTACTACAGAACTATTTTTGGGCATTTCCAAAGCTAGACTACAAGTTTGCAAAATGTGAAAGAAAGAGGACTTTAAATGAAAAAAAAATTCAATTTATTACATGAGGTAAGGAACAAAGGCTTGTAGACAACTAAAAAAATGTTATAGATCAGTTGATTTATGGATGGGTGCTGGGAAACATCACTTTCTTGGGAAAACTCTGGCAGTGGCCAGTCTTTCAGGAGCTACTATAAAATCAAACATAAGGACTTTTAGGGTAAGTAATAGTATAAAGAGTAAGAAGATAGGGGAAGACAAAAGAGTGCATGAATTGTCTTGTACATCTCTACCACAAAATAATACAGGATGAAGAATAAAGTTACCCTGGTTAAATGAAATTATTTGATGTCTTGGTAACAGTACACATTTAAGATGTGCTTTTTGAATTGAATTGCGTCTTTAAAAATAAGAAATGATAGGAAAAAGAATTGAGATATTAAAGTACAGAGGGGAAAAATGACATTTAAAAAATTAAAAGATGTTTTCATTTTTTCTAAAGAATCATTATTTTGCTTGAAAAACTCCAGAAAAAATAGATGGTTTCAAGAATAGGGATCAAAATTAAAGATATATGTGATAGTGGAGTTTGTTCAGTTGTTTCTGACTCTTCATGACACCAAATGGAGTTTTCTTAGAAAAGGCAATTTTCTACCTGATTTTTACTCTTTTTGCATGGTCTAAACAATGCTACAAGCTGCTTTTTTTTAAATAAAGAAGCAAATCAAAGCAAAACAAAAATAATACTTATAATGTCAGGTATTTACGCTTTTGTATTGTAAAATCAAGTAATACTGTATGATTCTGAAATGCGAGAGCAAAATGCATTTCTCCTCCCAGGCACACTACCAGTTCCCAAAAAGTGGAAGAATCCCATGCCAACTGTGTGTGTTTCTCCTGTTTTTTTTTTTAAGATTAGTGTGTGTATTCCTGTCCTATTGGAAATATAGTGATCACTGATAGTAGAATTTATTTATTCCTGTAGAGATAAGAACTAACATTCTCATTTCCTTTTTTCTACAAAATATTTTGCACATAGAAGACTAAGTACAAGGGCAGAGATTTGAGAGTTGGAGGGAAGTTAGTGCCTAGGTCTTTCTGCTCCTCTAATTTTGAGATACCCAAAAGAAGAGAAAAAAACTGTTTCATTATTGAAAGGTGAGATTATAAATTTATCTTCATTCATATAATTCCAATATATTTTTGTATAGAGGCACTTGAAAATAATCTAAAAAAATTAATTTCTACATTTTAATTATACATAGCATTATAGTGAGGTAAGGTCTACCCCCATCTCATCCTAGGCTGGGACTGGAAATCTCCCATGGTGTAGATGGAAGCTTTGTTGACAAAAGAAAAGAGAAAGCCTATACGATCTCCATTTTGGAAAGCAGGGGCTCAGTCCGAAGGAATAAGGGTCAATTAACAGAATGTAGGTGTATCAGGAGTGCCGAGTTTATAATCTCAAAGAGGATCATAAACATGTCTGAAAGGTTCGGAACCGGCGGATATAAGAAACTCTCAAAGTAGAAGGCAGAAGAATCAAAACATTTATTTAGGCTCCACAGTAACCAACCCATGAACCAGAAGCCCCATTTTGATATGTTGATCAAAATCTTCCAGGCCCAATAAGTACGCCTTGCAAGAGTAACCAGGAGGCTACAGAGAAGCATGATTGCGTAAAGCAAAATCATGCTTCCCCCTCGATGGTAATAAGATTACCCACTGGCCTGAAGTCTTTGTTCAGCTTCCTCCCGTAGATCAGCTCTGCTACTGGCAGCTCCTGCCTCAGCTGTGTCTGTGTCTGTAACTGAAGCTGCAACTGAAACTGACGATGTAACGGTCGCTGTAACTGACGTAACTGTCGTAACTGTCGCTGGCTCCAACCGAAAAAGGAAAGAGAATCTTCAAGCTGTCCTCTCCCCTCTTATAGGGTTTTTGACATCATCAAGCTCCGCCCAAATGACCAGGGCCGATTGGTTCCTGAGTTGGCCCCTCCCCCTAGGGTAGAGGTTAACACCTCCCCTCAGCCAGCCCCATGACTCATCACACAGGAAGTTGTCTGCTTCCCGGCATGCTCCCCGGGCCTCCTGCCCCGGAAGAGCAAGCCACAGTGTCCAGAGGCTCAATGAGGTAAGCTGAGTCATTCAAAGAAAACAAAGGCCATTCTGGTTACAGTAGGATACCAAGAAGAAGGTCTGCAGGCAAAGAGATATCCAGATCAGAAGCTTGAGTAGGTATTTCAGAATCAAAAGAATTAAATGTCTGTCAGAGAGAGATGACTGAGTGCCCCACGGAATTAGAACTGATGAGACTACATACTTAAACAAAAACATAAGAAATTTGCTTCTCTATTATCTTGTGGCTATTGTGCATTTTTATGCTCAAGTGAATGAGTTTAATGAAGTCCTATCTTACAATTTTCCTTAAATGAGTTTTATCTGGACAGCTCATTGCTTCTTTACTAGAGTATCCTTTAGAAAAAATGCTTACTCATAAGCATTACCTGATGAATATTAATTCTGAGGGTTCTCTATTATGAAATATGTGCACACAGTAGCTTCATGCTTTTTGAAGTTTCTTTTCAAGGTGACCACCAAAATATATTTTTCTTTGTTGAGAAGTACTACTATCATATAGAAGCATTTATGGCACATACATTTATTTTGGAAGTAAACACAAAAAAATAGTGTGCATTTCCAAATGATAAATCAACTCCAAAAAATTCATTTAACATGTTATTCTTTCATCCCTCTCTTATTCTCTCTCTGTCTCTTTGAAATATATTTTAAATGTTTAAATATATGCTTAAATTGAAAGAAAATCTTTAGTTTTATTATAAGTTTGTTTCTACATAGGTGTGTGTACATTTAGAGTATGTATATGTGAAATGAAGTTTTCAAGTACTTCTCATAGACTGAAATAAATTGAGAACTTATATTCCTAGTATAGTAGTAGTAGTAAAATAATAGCTGTTTATGGCTATTAATGCATATTGTTATGATATATAATAGTTAATAATACTATACTTACTATTTTTCAGGCACTGTACTAAGTGTTTTACAATTAATTTATCACTTGATCCTCACTGCAACCCTGGGAGGTTACAAAAATTTTGTTCTAATTTTACAGATGAGGAAACTGAGGCAAACAGAGGTTAAGTGACTTGTCAAGAGTCAGATATCTAGCAACTATGTAAAGCCCAACTTGAACTCAGGTCTTCCTGACTTTGGGCTCAGCACTCCATCCATTATGCCACTTAGCTACTTAGTATAATTCGTCTATAATTTAATTGTTGCCCCCAAAAAAACATTTACAGTAAATTAATTGCTAAAGTTTAATTTATCATTTCAACAAAATATACTTTTAAATTAAATATAACAAATATAACAATCCTATGAGTGAGTCAAGGCACAAGATATGTTTGTAATATTACTGAAATAACAGCCATCTATTTGCTTAATGTTTCCTTAAAATAATTTCTAGCATTTATTTAGGACTTTAAAGTTTGCAAAGCTCCTTATAAATATCACTTCATTTAAAAGAATTCAAGTGTATGCTTTTCCAGAATTTTCGAAATCATGGAATGTAGCAACCTCTCAATTTGCCCTAAAATACCAGAAATGAAAGGCAAGTGTAATGGCTAAAAGTGTTGTTCTTCTTCCTTTTATTTTTTGAAAATTTGCATGCATTTTTGTGGAGGCAATTGGATTGTAACTTTCCCAAGGTCACACAGATGTTTCAGACACACAGTGTCTGAGCCTTGATTTGAACTCAGGTCTTACTGACTCTGGGGCTGGTGTTCTATCCTCTGTGCCACCTAGCTGCCCCCATTATCTTTTTTTTTCTAATCTAGTAGTAAGTTTCCCGTTTTCCATGATTTTTCAAAATATCATTGACAGTGACTTAAAAATCACATCTGATAAGATGTATTCTTCACTTGGACTGGGTGATATAAGTTCATCAAGAGAAACTAGGTTTTCTCTTACTATCTCATCATTATCAACATCGTATGAGTTATTTTTGTCCTATCATCTATAAAGGTCATTCATACTGCTTTGAAAAGAAAGTAGAAACAACAACAGCAAAACAAAACAAATTCCTGTGCCTTTATCTCTGTGATTAATTATCATCATCCCATGTTATGTTAATGAAAATGGGAAGATCTTTCCATTCCATTAATAGACCTATGTGACCTACTTGAGTCACATGGAAGCCTGAGTCACATGAGCCTATGGTGGGAGGAGCTTGCCAAATGGGTGGAGCTAGAAGGGGTGGAGCAGGAATTTGGAGTGAGTCAGAGCTGGAGGAGAGACTAAGAAGTCAGAGCTGGGAGGGAGAGAGACACAGGCAGAGCAGCCAGCGTCAGTAAGAGAGGGACTTATTTTGCTTAAGGGAGCTTGTTTTGTGGGAAGGCCCTAATAGAGGGAAGGCTTGGGGATGGTGGTGCCCCCTACATTGGTAGTGTGTATAGATTTGTTGGTTATTATGACAGATTTCTTTGTTGCTGTGATGGATTTGGCTTTCTGGGGTTGGAATAAATGTTTTGGTTTGGTCTTCCATGGAGAGAGCTTGTTATATTTTGTGATTCAAAAATACACCAGCATATTCTTAGCAGCTGCTGTGGGTATAACATTGGCTGTGCACCATCCACCTCAAGAAAATGCCTTATCCCTTCTTAAATCCTCCTTTTTCCACAAGATAGATTTTTTAACTATGCATGATCCTGTGAATCTTTCTTCTGGATCCTCTTTAAGAATGTTTTTCTCCCAAAACTAGGCTACATGTCAGATAATGCCCAGATTTCCTCTTTTTTTCTCCATCACATACAATAAGACATTTCACTTACTTTCTCTAGGTTCCCAACATTTTCTTCCCTGGAGTTTAGTTTCAGAATTCTCTATAGCTGATCCACGATTACTTTTTCTCCTTCTATCACTGCCATTATATGTTGGTAACTGATCACAGCACCCAGTCTTTCTTTCACATTTTGCTCATAGTGCTACAAGCTCCAGATCAAGAGAGCTGGTTGTAAAATATGGAAAATCTAGTTTCAATTTGCACTTGTAACATGCTGTTTGCTATAGAGAAAGTGGCTTAATATCTATGTAATTCTCTAAGACTGATAGTTGAATAACAGTTACTGATATGCATTAATAAAGAAAAAAAATACACACCAAGCATTCCATTTACTGACGAAATCTCAGATCCAGTAAACTATAAATCAGAAGGATAAAGGTAATATAGAGCCATAACAAGAAAATAATACAGGTAATTAAAGGTATGTATAAGAATCTACCCAGGTTTAACTTAATATTAGTTCAACTTCTTAGTTAATGATTTAATTCAAAGTCCTAGAATTGAAGACATAGGGACCGAATTCAGATCCAACTCTACTACTTACCACTTACTGCTTATGAGCAAGTCACTTAGCTACTTTAAATCCTTTATCTCTAAAATGAAGGGGTTAGATTAGATACTCTCTAAGGTCACTTCTAGCTCTAAATATATACTTGACTAACAAAATTTTCCCAGACTAATCTTTGCCTCCACGATTCTTTCTACACCCAAATTGCAAAAACAAACAAACAAACAAAAAAAATCATACTTTGTCATTATTCCAAGACAGGAATGTAAATTTTCATCCCAGAACACATCTTACTGACCTGGTATTTGAGCACCCTCAGACAAGTTCCTTCATCCATTTTTAATTTTGACAAACAGAAAAACAGAGATAACAAAGCAATTTCCAGAGCAATATAACAGAGACTCTTGTTCTCAGCCCCTTCTTTAACCTGTCCCCAAAATCTGCTTTCTAACTTACTATGGAATGTGTTCCTTCCTATATGGCTTGAAATTTTCACTATTACAAGAGTCATTCATTTAACAAGTGTTACTTAGTGATTACTAGAAGTCAGACACCATATTAAGCACCAAGGACACAAAAAAAAAAAAAAAACATGGTCCCTGTCCTGAAAGAGCTCATATTCTAATGGAGAAGATGGCATAAAAATAACCACACAATTATAAGAGATACATGGAGTAAATGGAAGGCAATTTCTGACAAGGAAGGTACTGACTAGCTGGGGGGTAGAGTGGGTGTGGGCAAAGGAACCTTGAAAGGCTTTGTATAGAAGGTGGGATTTGAGCTGTTTTTTCAACAAAGCCAGGGAAGTCAGAAGGTGGAGTTCATTAGAGTATTTGAGACACTGGGGCAGCTAGAGCAAAGATTAACTTGAGAAATGAAGTATCATTTTCAAGGAACAAAAAAAGTCACTTTTAATAAAATGGAAAGTATGTGCAGGGAAGTAAAGTATAAGAACAGAAAGATAGTAAGGAGTCACATTGTAAAGGACTTTGAATGCCAAAAATATGAGCTTATATTTGATCTTGGATGAAATAATAAGCCACTAGAACTCACTGAGTAGGGGAAGGGATTTTATGGTCAGAACTATGCTTTATGAAAATAACTGGTAATTGGCTTGAAATGGCAGGAAGTTTGAATCAGAAAGAACATCCAGAAGTTTATTTTCAATAGTCCAGGTGAAAGGTTATGAAGACTAGTCCTAGGGTGGCAACTGTGTGTGCAGAGAAGAAAATGTATATGGGGATGTTGTAAAGGTAGAAATTATAAGCTCTGGATGGGGAGGGGAGCCAAGATGGTGGCTGGAAATCAGGGACTTGCCTAGGGCTCTCCCCCAGGACCCTCCAAACATCTATAAAAATGGCTCTGAACAAATTCTAGAACTGCAGAACCCGTGTAATAGCAGAGGGAAGCAGGGCTCCAGCCCACAACAGCCTAGATCATCACTGGGTAAGGTCTATCATGCAAGGAGCTGGGAGTACAGTGGAGCAGAGCCCAGCATGGGCTGTGCCTGGACCAACAGGACCAGGAACTGGGTGGGAACAGGCCCTAGCACCTTGAATCCGTGAGCTGTGGCATTTGACAGACTTCTCAAACCACAAACACCAAAGACAACAGAAAAGGTTAGTGGGAAAAACTTCTGCAGGGGGGACAGAGTGAAAGGAGTTTGAGGTTTGGCCACTGCCCTGGGGACAGTGGAGGAGATGCAGCTCCAGAACTACAGCTGCAGTTGCTTCTGGCCCCAGGCCCACCTGATGGGAGAAATTAAGAGGCTGATCAGAGTAGGAGTGCAGAGCCTGCTTAGATCTAAGTCTGGTCCAGGTTGGCAGTTCTTGGTGGAGGAGGAGTGTGGGTGTGGCAGAGCTTCCTGTGTAGGAATAGCTCTGAAAACAGCAGCACAGCCCCTTGAGCTTGGGACAAAATACTCTACACTCTACAAGCAATCATACCCTGATGAAAAACTAAAGGGTCAAGTAGTTGGCTGGGAGCATGGCCAGGCAGCAAAAATGGACACAGATTCAGATTCAGACTTTGGAATCTTCCTTTGCTGACAAAGAAGACCAAAAAATACAGCCAGAAGAAGTCAACAAAGTCAAAGAGCCTACATCAAAAGCCTCCAAGAAAAATATGCACTGAACTCAGGCCTTGGAAGAGCTCAAAAAGTATTTGGAAAAGCAAATAAGAGAAGTAAAGGAAAAATTGGGAAGGGAAATGAGAGGAATGCGAGAAAACCATGAAAAACAAGTCAATGACTTGCTAAAGGAGACCCCAAAAAAAAAAAACTGAAGAAAATAACACATTAAAAATAGACAAACTCAAATGGCAAAAGAGCTTCAAAAAGCCAATGAGGAGAAGAATGCCTTAATGGCAGAATTATCCAAACAGAAAAAGGAGGTATAAAAGACCACTGAAGAAAATACTACCTTAAAAATTAGATTGGAGCAAGTGGAATCTAGTGACTTTTTGAGAAATCAAGGTATTATAAAACAGAACCAGAGGAATGAAAAAATGGAGGACAATGTGAAATATCTCATTGGAAAACCACTGACCTGTAAAATAGATCCAGGAGAGATCATTTAAAAATTATTGGACTACCTGAAAGCCATAATCAAAAAAAGAGCCTAGATACCATCTTTCAAGAAATTATCAAGGAGAACTGCGCTGATATTCTAAAGCCACAAGGCAAAATAGAAATTGAAAAAATCCACCAACTGCCTCCTGAAAAAGATCCCAAAAGGAAAACCCCTAGGAATATTGTCACCAAATTCCAGAGCTCCCAGATCAAGGAGCAAGTACTGCAAGCAGCCAGAAAGAAACAATTTGAGTATTGTGGAAACACAGTCAGGATAATACAAGATCTAGTAGCTTCTACATTAAGGGACTGAAGGGTTTGGAATATGATATTCCGGAGGTCAATGGAGCTAGGATTAAAACCAAGAATCACCTACCCAGCAAAACTGAGTATCATGCTCCAAGGCAAAATATGGATTTTTCAATAAAATAGAGGACTTTCAAGCTTTCTCAGTGAAATCATAAGGGACTTACTAAAGTTGACCTGTTTTGTTTACATTCCTACATGGAAAGATGATGTGTATAATTCATGAAACCTCAGTATTAGGGTAGCCGTAGGGTATATATATGTAGACAGAGGGCACATGGTGAGTTGAATGTGAAGGGATGATATTAGAAAACATAAAATCAAATTAAGGGATGAGAGAGGAATTTATTGAGAGAGGGAGAAAGGGAGAGACAGAATGGGGTAAATTATCTCACATAAAAGTGGCAAGAAAAAGCAATTCTGTAGGAAGGGAAAAGGGGACAGCTGAGGGGGAATGAGTGAATCTTGCTCTCATCAGATTTGACCAGAGGAGGGAATAACATACACACTCAATTGGGTATCTTACCCCACAGGAAAGAAGGCGGAAGGAGATAAATAAGGGGGGATGATAGAAGGCAGGCAGATAAGGGGAGGAGGTAATCAAAAGCAAACACTTTCAAAAAGGGACAGGGTCAAAGGAGAAAGCTGAACAAAGGGGGATAGGATAGGAAGGAGCAAAATATATTTAGTCTTTCGCAACTCGGGTATTGTGGAAGGATTTTGCATAATGATACACATGTGGCATATGTTGAATTGCTTGCCTTCTTAGGGAGGGTGGGTGGGGAGGGAAGAGGGGAGAGAATTTGGAACTCAAAGTTTTAAAAACAGATAGTCAAAAAAAGTTTTTTGCATGCAACTATGAAATAAGATATACAGGCAATGGGGCATAGCTATCTGTCTTCCCCTACAAGAAAGTAAGGGAAAAGATGATGAGGGGGAGTGGGGTGACAGAAGGGAAGGCTGACTGGGGAATGGGTAATCAGAATATACACCACCTTTGAGTGGGAGGGAGGCTAGAAATGGGGAGAAAATTTGTAATTCAAACTCATGTGATAATCAAGGCTTAAAACTAAAAATATGAAATAAATAAAGAAGAAAAAAATAAAACTGGTAAAAAAAAACAAAACAAAAAATACATTATAAGCTCTGGCAACAGATTGGAGTTAGTGTGAGTGAGAAACTGAAGATGACCCTGACATTTCAAATGTGAATGACTAGAAAGATGAAGAATGGTAGTAATAAGACGTTAGGGTAGAGGGGAGGGCTTGTATTTTGGACATGTTGAGTGTGGGATGGCAGTGGGTCATCACATTTAAAATGTAGCAAAGTCAGTTTAAGATTTAAAGCTAGAGATCAGGAAAGAGATTTTACTGAGTATATAAATATGGGAATCTTCTGCCATGATGATCGAACTCAGAAAAGCTGGAGAGAATCATTCTGTGATATAGGAAGAGAGAAGAGGTCCCAGGGAAGAGCCTCAGGTGACACAAGTGGTTATTGGCGCTCACCCAATTAGTGTTGATCATTAGAGAGGACCAATTTTGGAATTTCAGAAACCTTGGAGGATATGTGGTCCAATCCACATCTGAAAATACAAAGAATCCCATCTTACACTTGCCTGAGAAGTGATCACCTAGAATGCTTGAAGACTTAAAATGAGGGGAATCCCACCTTTGTAAATTATCTCATTCCACTTTAGGATGACTCCAAATTTTTGAGCATCAAAGCTAAATTTGCAGCTTTTAATTGCCACCCATTATTCTTAATTATACACAGTGGTAACAACCAAAATAAATCAAATTCCCCTTCACTAAAATGACCATTTAAATACTACAAAGACAGTAATCATGTTCATCCATGATTTTTTTTCCCATGCTAAATATCTAGAGTTTCAATAGAGTGTCACAGATTAGAAACCTAATTTCTTTCTCCATTGTGTCGTGCTCATTTTTGGACATTCTCCAACTTATCCATGCCCTTTCTGAAGTCTGGTATTTACAGCTGGGCACAGTGCTACAGATATGGCTTGACCAGGGCTCAGTACAACAGGACTTTCACTTCCTTATCCTTGAAAATTTTGCCTGTCTCTCAAAATTTAGCCTAAAGAACAATAGGTTTTTTTTTTTTAGCGTTGCTATATCACACTGTTGAATATAGTAAACTTGCTCTTCACCAAAATACCCAGAACTTTTTCAGACAAACTATGATGTTTTTCCCATTGTTTAATTTTGAATTTGATTTTTTTTAACTCATTACATTTCATCTTCATAGATTTGGTCCAATATTGTAACCTCTAAATATCTTTTTTCTTATCTGATAACAAAACAGAGCATTTCTTATACAAGACTTTGATTTAATTAGGTCCATGGTACCTGGGAAAACAGGAAAGTACTTTCATTTTCCCTTCCAAAGAAATGAGATTAGCTAATTACTGTCTCATAAATCACAAAGAGCTTAGTGCTTGTGGGCAAATAAGTTTCAATTTGGAGTACTGAGAAGGAGAGAAAGTATAATAGATAAACCATGAGCAACAAGCAAATTTTTTTGTTTGTTTTTGTTTTTTGGTAGGGCAACTTGGGTTAAGTGACTTGCCCAAGGTCACAGAGCTAGTATGTGTTAAGTGTTTGAAGCTGGATTTAAACTCAAGTCCTCCTGACTCCAGGGCCAGTGCTCTACACGCTGCACCACCTAGCTGCCCCAATGTACAAATTTTAAAAAAGTGTTTACTAAGTGTCAGAAACTATACTAGGCCCTATGGAATTGATGACAGGTAATGGCCGTTTTATAGTTAAAAAAGAAGAAAAGACTGCTCACAAAGAGCTTATATTTTATTATGAGAAATATAAGTAAATAGAATACATTGATATTAGGGAACTTTGGAGAGAAAGGATTAGCAATTAGGGAGGATCAAGAGAAGCCTCAGCAGAGTTAAGATGGCAGAGCGAATGCAGGGACATGCTTGAGCTCTCCCCCAAAACCCTCCTAATACCTGTAAAAAATGACTCTAAATGAGTTCTAGAGCTACAGAACCCACAAAATGATAGAGTGAAGCAACTCTCCCACCCAGCACAACCTGGAGGGTTGAAAGGTTGGAGTCTGTTGCACCAGGCTGGGAGCACAGCACACTCCCATGTGGGACAGGACAGCAGATAACAGGCCAGAGCAGGACTCAGGGGATTGTCATTGGCAGCTATGGCAGTTTCCAGATTTCTCAACCCACAAATGCCAAAGACAAAGTAGAAGATCAATGAGGAGACTCTCAGACCTAGATGAGAGAAGAACATGGTCTGGCCCCGGCCCCAGTCCCAGGGCAGCAGAGGTGGCATCAGTGGCAGCAGCAGATGCTGCTTCTGGAGCTCTATGCCCACAGACGGTGGGGGGAGCAAGTGGCCGATCAGAGGGGGAAGGCAGGGATCTCTTTGCTGGCCCTGAAGCAGGATTCTCTTGCTTTGCCCTGCTTGGATCTGGGTTGCAGTCCTAGGTGGTAGTCTTGGGGGGAGGAGGAGCACTGGTGTGACAGAGCTTGTGGAGGCTGTGAAAAGGGAATCCTCATCACGGTTCCAACGGCAGAAAAGAGTGCTCGAGGTCGCTCATACACCAGAGCATAGGCCAGGAGAGGAGTACACACTTCTCCTTTGATCATACCACCTTAGAAGAACTGAAAATTTATAGGTGAATAGAACTATCTCTGACAACAACTGAAGAAAACCCCAGATATTTAGGACAGAGCACTCTCCACTCTGGAAGCAGAGGCCTACCTTAACAAAGAGGACAAAAGTCAAGTAATTGTCTGGGAAAATGAGCAAACAGCCTAAAAATCAGACTATGGAATCTTACTTTGGTGACAAAGAAGATCAAAACATACAATCAGAAGACAACACAGTCAAAGCTCCTATATCCAAAAGCTCCAAGAAAAATGTGAAATGGTCTCAGGCTATGAAAGAGCTCAAAAGAGTTGAAAATCAAGTAAGAGAAGCAGAGAAAAAATTGGAAAGAGAAATGAGAGTGATGCAAGAAAATCATGAAAATGAGGAAACCCAAAAAAATATGGAAGAAAATAATACCTTAAAAATAGACTAACCCAAATAGCAAAAGATATCCAAAAAGCCAATGAAGAGAAGAATGCCTTGAAAAGCAGAATTGGCCAAATGGAAAAGGAGATCCAAAAGATCACTGAAGAAAATAATTCCTTAAAAGTTTAGAAGGGAGCAAGTGGAAGCTAATGACTTTATGAGAAATCAAGAAATTACAAAACAAAACCAAAAGAATGAAAAAAATAGAAGACAATGTGGAATACCTCATTGGCAAAACCACTGACCTGGAAAATAGATCCAGGAGAGGCAATTTAAAAATTATTGGACTACCAGAAAGCCATGATACAAAAAGAGCATAGGTATCATCTTTTAAGAAATAATCAAGGCAAACTGCCCTGATATTCTAGAATTAGAGGGTAAAATAGAAATTGAAAGAGTCCACCAATCACCTCTTTAAAAAGATCCCAAAAAGGAAACTATTAGGAATATTTAGCCACCCTCCATAGTTACTAGGTCAAAGAGAAACTATTGCAATCAGCCAGAAAGAAATAATTTGAGTATTGTGGAAACATAATCATGATAAGACAAGATCTAGCAGGTTCTACATTAAGGGATCAAAGGGCTTGGAATATGATATTCCAAAGGTCAAACAAACTAGGATTAAAACCAAGAATCACCTACCCAGCAAAACTGAGTGTGATACTTCAGGAGAAAAATGGACATTTAATGAAATAGAGGACTTTCAAGCATTTCTGATGAAAAGACCAAAGTTGAACAGAAAATTTGACTTTCAAATACAAGAATCAAGAGAAGCATGAAAAGGTAAACAGGAAAGAGAAATCATAAGGGACTTATTAAAGCTGAACTTCTTACATTCCTCCATAGAAAGATGATATTTGTAACTCATGAAACCTTTCTCAGTATTACAGTAGTTGAAGAGAATATGTGTGTGTGTGTGTGTGTGTGCATGTATATATGTATGCATATATAGACAGAGAGCTCAGGGTGAGTTTAATATGCAGGGATGATATCAAAAAAATAAAATTAAGGGATGAGAGAGAAATATATTGGGAGAAGCATAAAAGGAGAGATAGAATAAAGTAAATTATTTCACATTAAAAAGGCAAGCAAAACTGTTTCAATGGAGGGGAAGAGTGGGGAGGTGAAAGAGAATGAGTCAACTTTGCTCTCATAGAATAACATACACACTCAATTGCGTAACTTCCCATTCAGGAAAGTAGGGAGTAAGGGGGAAGGGGGATGATAGAAGGGCAGGCAGATTGGGGGCAGGGTAGTCAGAAGAAAACACTTTTGGAAAGGGACATGGTAAAAGGAGAAACTAGAATAAATGGGGGGGCAGGATAGGATGGAGGGTAATATAGTTTAGTCTTTCACAATATCATGGAAATGTTTTGCATAACTACACACGTATAACCTATATTGAATTGCTTGGTTTCTCGATGAGGGTGAGTAGGGAGGGAAGAAGGGATAGAATCTAAAACTCAGAGTTTTAAAAAGAAACGTTAAAAATTGTTTTTACATGTAACAGATAAATAAGATATAGAAGCAATAGAGTATAGAAATCTATTTTGCCCTACAAGAAAGTAAGGGGGAAGAGGATAAAAGTCGAGTTGATAGAAGGGTGGGCAGACTTGGGGATGGGGAAATCAGAATGCATGCCATCTTGGGGTGGGATAGCGGAGAGCTGGGAAGAAAATTTGGAACTCAAAATCTTGTGGAAATGAATGTTGAAAACTAAAAATAAATAAATGTAAAAGAAAAGAAGAGAAAAGTCTCATGTATAAGTAATATCTGAGGTGAGCTTTTAAATAAACTTGACATTCTAACAGGTAGAGTTGAAGAAGATGTTCATTTTTAGCACAGGTGAAAACCATCTCAGGGCACAGAAATAAGAGAGTTATGTGTGAGGAACAATAAAAATACAGTTTGGCTATTTAGTAGAATTAGAATTATATATATATATATATATATATATATACACACACATATACATACATATATATGTATATACATACATATATATATATAAAATAAGCCTTGAATGATAGGATGCAGTCAATTTGTGAAGGGCTTTAAACTCCAAATAGAGTAGTTTGTATTTGAGCCTAGAGGCAAAACAGGAATTTATTGAAGTTTGTAGATCAGAACTTTAGGAGAATTACTTTGATAGTAGTATGAAGTATAGGTTAGAGAAGATAGAGACTTGAGAAAACATCAATTAAGTGGGTATTGCATTAACTTCTGGAAGAGGTGAGGAAAGCTTAAATAAGAAATAACATTGAGTTCTGAATGGGAAAGTTGACCTCAGAGGAAGATAATCTATCGAATTACCTGGCATCTGTAATGCACAACCATAAAGGAGGGTCCTCAGCAGGATCATGAGTGAACGCCTGGGGCAGGAGAGAGGAAACCCAAGATAAAAGCTGCTCATTTTGGGATGTCACCTAGGTTCTCTGAAGAGTGACATCTAGCTAATTTTTAGTTCAGATGGATTTCATTCATGTTAACCACAAGACCTGCTGGCCTCATTTTAGCCTTGCTTTCTCATTACTGTAGATTTCTATATGGGCCATTTCTCTTCTTTCAGAAAAAGACAAGAATAGGTCTTGAAAGTTCTCCTTTTGGAAAGAAAGCTGTTTCTGCACCCATGGGAATATCCCTGGAAACAAATAGCCATGGAGTTTGACCAGAGGAATTCCTTAACAGTAGGGGATACATGAGGATGATTTTAGCAACATTTTTAGTTTTAGCTGTATTATGGTTTAATTATCCATAAAATACATTGTATAAAATATTTTTGAAGGACAGGAGAAATAGAATTTGTTCCCTTCTGAGCTAATATATTGCTAGATAAAATAAAGATAAAATAAGAGAAATTGTAACCTTCAGTTTGAGAATTCAGGTCCCAGGACATTAAAATTCTTTTAACAGAAATTATTTAATCAGGAAACAATTTTGATTAATCATTTGAGCATTGTCCTTTTGAAAGGAAGAAGTTATAGGGTATGCCAATTCATCTGTACCAGTGTACCTCAAAATGAAAGAATCTAAAGTGGATAGTCAGTGAGCACTAATTACCACTTTATTTAGTGGTATTAATGAAAATTGATAATTTCTGAAAGCAACTGGTAAAATTGAGTAGAATTATTTCATTTACATGGACATTTACATGGAAATGTTACTTCTGCCAGCACAATGACATTAAAAGGGGAGGGAGGGATATAAAATTTATGTTTTAAGGGGAATATTTAGATTACTATCTCAATAAGTATTTCTATTCAAATAAACATCTTGAAGTGCTACTAGCAATTGTTTACCAATCATTTCTCCTCAATCCTTGCCCTAAATCATTGGTCAGTCATCAATTCATTCATAAACATTCACTGAGGTCTTACTATGTGAAAGACACTGTGTGACATACTGAGGAGGGAGAGGGGAAGCTGGACAAAAAAGAAGGATGAGATGTGGCTACAGCTCTCCTGGAACCTGGAAGATATTAGGTGTAATGCCATGGGTTTAAACAACTGCAGTGCAAGGTAGATTATGAAGAAACAATAAGAAAAGTACAAAGTTCCCTTTCAAATCAAAGGAAGAAGAGATCATATTAAAATGAAAGTGTTATAGTGGCTTCATCAGGGAGCTGGTATTTGAGCTGGACCTAAAGAGGCAGATTGGCATGCAGTAGACTTGCAGTTAGGAAGAACTGGTTTAAAAATCTTGCTTAATATAATTTCCAGCTGGGTGACCAGCATAAATGACTTCTTTGTGCTCTAGTTCCTTCATATGTAAAATGAAAGGGTTGGAGTAGATGGCCCCTGAGGTCTCTCCCACCTTTAGCTCTATGAGTCTGTGACTCTAACGTAAGGGAGATAATTGCCAAATTTTGCTCCCTAAAGCTGATGCAGTCACAGAAGGCAATAGGTAGTTAAGTAAAGCCATGAGGTGTTAATGTGTTAACAAAGTGTTAATGTCCAGTGATCCATTTTAACAAGAATTAACCCCTTTCTTTGAGTGTTTCAAATTGTGTGGATTGAAAATGAGCCATAAAATCCCTGAGGATTTTAAATAGCTAAGCTTTGGAAATAGTTCAGCGGATTAGGGAAGTACATTCTAGAAGCTGCTTGGTTATGACAGATTTTAATATTCCTTAATAACTTTTAAAAATTTTGTTATATATCGTATTGATTCATCTGTGACCGTATCTTATCCTCTTGAGCTAAGAGATTGCTAAGGATAATTCTCTAGAGTAAGCCACAAATGATCTCCCTCTAAATTGTCATAATTTCATTAGTTTGTTCTTTGAGTGTGGTTACTCAGTCACATCTCCCAAACTACCTAATTTTACTCTTATGTGTCTTCACCTTGTCTACATGGATAGTACCTAGATGTGTACACTGGAGCTTTTGTTGAGCTTTTTGCTGAAACCTAGGTTTACTCTGTCTACCATGTTACTATTATCTACCAGTTTAAAAATTGTCAAAAAAGAAAATTAAATCATATCAGCATGATATTTTTAAATGAAGACTCAATTAGTACTTAATAATAGTTTCTCTTTTGGGACACTCATGTTGAATACTTTTAATAATACGTTCTAAAATTTTCTCAGAAGTTGAAGTCAGCTCACTGACCTCTATTTTGTAGTTTCTGCCCTTTTCCATTGTGGATATTAGAACATCTTTCCATCTCTACTTCTGTAGTGCTTCTCCAATTCTCAGAAATATTTCCTAGATCATTGACAGTAACTCAAAAGTTGTATAACCTTCTCTTTAAATATGTTAGGATGAAATTAGACAATGAATTTAAGCTATAGAGTGTATCCCAGGACTTTCTTGCAACTTTTTAATTTATCTTGGCTGGTCATATTTCCAATTTATTTTATCATATCCTATCCAAAGATCATTGTTCTTGGCAGAAAAAAAAACAGAAACAAATTAAGAGTCAAATAAAGTCAAATAGATGTTTCTTCTTTGTAATTTTCCCCTCTGCCTCAACCAGTGGTCTTATACCTTCTTCAGTCTTCCCAATTCCATCAATATAGCTAAATAACCCTTTTCATTGCCATATTTAGCTCACTGTAAGATGTAATATTCCTGATGCTATTGTTTTATGACCTTACTACTTTTTATAGCCTTTCTATATTACTAGAGATTGCTTTTATTTTCTAGAAATGCTAGAGAGCAATTTGGAACTATGGCCAAAGGGATATAAAACTGTGCATGTCCTCCAATACAGCAATACCATAGGTCTACATCCCAAACACATACAAAACAATGGGTGGAGGCCTTATTCATACAAAAATTATTTATAGTAGCTTTTTTGTGGTAGCCAAAAATTGGAAATCAAAGGGATACCCATCGCTTGGGGAATAGTTAAACAAACTGTGGCATATGGTTGTAATGAAAAATTATTGCGCTATAAGAAATGACAAGCAAAATTATTTCAGAAAAACTTGGAAAGACTTACATGAACCAATGCATACTGAAATGAACAGAACCAGAAGAACATTGCACACAGTAACAGTAATATTCTTTGATGAAGAACTGTGAATGACTTAGCTTTTCTCAGCAATACAATGATCCAAGACAATCCCAAAGGACTAATGATGAAGCATACTATGTGCCTCCAAAGAAAGAACTCATATTGTTTGAATACAGATTGAAACATTCTATTTTCCACTTTTTAATTTTTCCTTTTTAGCCTAGTTTTCCTGTACAAAATGACTAATATGGGAACTTTTTACATAATTTCACATGCATTACCTATATCTGATTGCTTGCCATCTCAGGTACAGGGTAGGGAAGGGAGGGAGGGAGCGAGGGAGGGAGGGAGATAAAGAATTTGGAACATAAAACTTTAAATAAAAATGTTTAAAAAATAAATATTTTCTGGCAATGGAAGAAAAGCAACAATATGCATTTTTTTCTTTTAAATTTATTTATTTTTAGTTTAAAACAATCAGTTCCACAAGATTTGAATTTCAAATTTTCTCTCCCTCCCTCTCCTCCCCTGTCCCAACCAGGATGACATGCAATATGATATCGGTTCTACATATAACTTCCCACAAAACATATTTTCACAATAGTCAAGTTGTAAAGAAATATTATAACCAATGGAATGAGCCATGAGAATGGTGAAACAAAACAGAAACAAAAAAAGAGGGAGCGCGCAAATAGTTTGCTTCAGTCTGCCTTTAGACTCCATAATTCTTTCTCTCATGTGGATCACTTTTTCCATCATGAGTCTTTTGGAGTTGTCTTAAAACCTTGCATTGCTGAGAAGAGCTAAGTCTCTCAAAATTAGTTATCATGGAGAAGGGAGGGGCGGAGCCAAGATGGTGGCTGGTAAGCAGGGACTAGCATGAGCTCTGTACCAAGTCCTTCCAAAAACCTATAAAAATGGCACTAAACCAATTCTAGAATGGCAGAACCCACAAAACAGCAGAGGGAAGCAGGGCTCTAGCGCAGGACAGCCTGGATGGTCTCTGGGTGAGGTCTATCCCACACAGAGCTGGGATCTGGGAGCTGGGAACGGAGTGGAGCAGAGCCCAGCCTGAGTGGTGTGGACCAACAAGACCAGCAACCGGGCAGAGCATGCCCTAGCACCCTGAATCAGTGAGCTGTGGCAGTTATCAGACTTCTCAACCCACAAACACCAAAGACTGCAGAGAAGGTTAGTGGGAAAAGCTGTGGGAGTGAAAGGAGTTCGAGGTTCGGCTTCTAGCCCCGGGGGCAGCAGAGGTGGGGCAGCTATGGCTGTTGTTGCTTCCGGCCCCAGGCCCACCTGGTTGGAGGAATTAAGTGGCGGATCAGAGCAGGAGTGCACAGCCTGCTGAAGATCCAAGCCCAGTCCAGGTTGGGGGCTCTTGGGGAAGGAGCAGTGCTGGTGTGGCAGAGCTGGCACCTCCCCCCCAAATGTGGAACATAGAACTCTCTAGTCTACAAGCAGTCCTACCCCACTGAAAAACTCAAAGGTCAAGTTAGTTGGCTGGGAATATGGCCAGGCAGCGAAAACGCACCCAGATTCAATCACATACTTTGCATTCTTTCTTTGCTGACAAACAAGACCAAAACATACAGACAGAAGAAATTAATAAAGTCAAAGAGCCTACAACAGAAACCTCCAAGAAAAACATGAACTGGTCCCAGGCCATGGAAGAGCTCAAAAAGGATTTGGAAAAGCAAGTTAGAGAAGTAGAGGAAAAATTGGGAGGAGAAATGAGAAGGATGCGAGAAAACCATGAAAAACAAGTCAATGACTTGCTAAACGAGACCCCAAAAAATACTGAAAAATACACTGAAGAAAACAACACCTTAAAAAACAGACTAACTCAAATGGCAAAAGAGCTCCAAAAAAGCCAATGAGGAGAAGAATGCCTTGAAAGGCAGAATTAGCCAAATGGAAAAGGAGGTCCAAAAGACCACTGAAGAAAATACTACTTTAAAAATTAGATTGGAGCAAGTGGAAGCTAGTGACTTTATGAGAAATCAAGATATTATAAAACAGAACCAAAGGAATGAAAAAAGGGAAGACCCAGCAAAACTGAGTATCATGCTCCAAGGTAAAATATGGATTTTCAATAAAATAGAGGACTTTCAAGCTTTCTCAGTGAAAAGACCAGAACTGAATAGAAAATTTGACTTTCAAACACAAGAATCAAGAGAAGCATGAAAAGATAATCAAGAAAAAGAACAAGAAAAAGAAATTGCAAGGGACTTACTAAAGGTGAACTGTTTTGTTGACATTCCTACATGGAAAGATGACAAGTATGATTCATGAGACCTCAGTATTAGGGTAGCTGAAGGGAATATGCATACCTATATGTTTATGTATATATATGGGTGAATGTGTATGTATGTATATATCTATATATATATATATATATACATATATACATATATATATATATATATATATGATATCTAAAAGAAATAAAATCAAATTAAGGGATGAGAGAGGAACATACTGAGAGAGGGAGATAAGGAGAGATAGAATGGGGTGGATTATCTCGCATAAACGCGGCAAGAGGAAGCAGTTTTGTGGAAGGAGGGGAAAGGGCAGTTGAGGGGGGAATGAGTGAACATTGCTCCCATCAGATTTGGCCTAAGGAGAGAATACCATACATACCCAATTGGGAATCTTACCCCACAGGAAAGAAGAGGGAAGAAGATAAAAAATGGGGAGGATGATGGAGGGGAGGGCTGATGGGGGTGGAGGCAGTTAAAAACAAACACTTTTGAAAGGGGACAGGGTCAAGGGAGAAAATTAAATAAAGAGGGATGGGTTGGGAAGGAGCAATATATAGTTAGTCTTTCACAACATGAATATTGTGGAAGGCTTACACATTTTGATTCACGTGTGGCCTATGTTGAATTGCTTGACTTCTTAGGGAGGGTGGGTGAGAAGGGAAGAGGGGAGAGAATTTGGAACTCAAAGTTTTAAAAACAGATGTTCAAAAACAAACAAAATTTTTTGCATGCATCTAGAAAATAAGATACACAGGCAATGGGGCGTAGAAATTTATCTTGCCCTACAAGAAAGGAAGGGAAAAGGGGATGGGAGGGGAGTGGGGTGACAGAGGGGATCGCTGACTGGGGAACAGGGCAACCGGAATATACACCATCTTGGAGTGGGGGGGAGGGTAGAAATGGGGAGAAAATTTGTAATTCAAACTCTTGTGAAAGTCAATGCTGAAAACTAAATATGTTAAACAAAATTTAGTTATCATGGATACAATGTGTCTGTAAATGTCAATAATGTTCTCGTGGTTCTGCTCCCCTCCCTCAGTATCAGTTCATATAAATCTTTCCAGATTATTATGGAGTCTGTCTGCTCCTCATTTGTTATAGCACAATAATATTCCATTACATTCATGTTGCAACTTGTTAAGCCATTCCCCAATTAATGGGTGTCCTCTAATTGATGGGCATTCCCTTGATTTCTAATTCTTTCCTACCAAAAAAAGAGCTGCTATAAATATTTTTGTTCATATGGGTCCTTTCCCCAATTGTATGATCTCTTTGGGATACAGCCCTAGAAGTGGTACTGCTGAGTCCAAGGGTATGCACATTTTCATAGCCCTTGGGCATAGCTCCAAATTGTTCAATTTTTGTCTGTTTGCCATATGCCACTGATAAAAAGGTAGATTCCTTTCTATCCCCATTCAATTTTCTCCAGATGTTTGTCAAATCTACCCTTTCTAAAATTCTATTCACCTCCTTGACCTCTTTCTTTTTTATTTTGAGGTTAGATTTATCAAGTTTAGAGTGGGGGAAGTTGAGGTCCTCCACTAGTATAGTTTTGCTGTCTATTCTTGTAACTCCCTCAATTTCTCCTTTGAGAATCTATACCACTTGGTGCATTTATGTTTAGTAAGGATATTACTTCATTGTCTATGGTGCCTTTTAGCAGTATGTGGTTTCCTTCTTTATCTCTTTTGATTAGATCTATTTTTGCTTTTGCTTTTTCTGAGATTAGGGTTGCTACCCCTGGTTTTTTTTTTACTTCAGCTGAAGAATAATAAATTCTATTCTAGCCTTTTACCTATTCCCTGTGTGTATGCCCCTGTTTCAAATGTGTTTCTTGTAAACAGCATATTATAGTATTATCATTTTTATTCCATTCTTCTATCTGCTTTCATTTTTGTGGAAGATTTCATCCCATTCATATTCACAGTTATGATTAATATCTGTGTCTTTCTCTCCATCCCATTTCCCACCCATTCATGCTCTTACATCTCCCTTCTGCTCCTCAAAAAAGTTTTGCTTTTTACCACTGCCTCTCTCAATCTTTCCTCCCTTCTATCAGCTCCCCTCCTTTTTTCTTTCCCCTCTCTCCTCCTACTTCCTGTAGGGCAAGTGAGATTTCCATATTTAACAGATTGTGTTATTCCCTCCTTAAATCAAATCCAATGAATAAAGCTGAAACAATGCTCATCTCCCTCCCATCTTTCCCTCTACTATAACATGTTTTTGTGCCTTTTCATGGGATATAATTCAACCTTTTCTGACTCCTCCTTTCCTCTTCCATTACAATTCCTTTGCACTTCTTAGTTAGGTTTTTTTTATCATAACATCAGTTAATTTATAACCAGACCCTCTATCTATGTATATACTTTTTAAATGTTGTAATAAATATACAATTCTCAAGATTAACAAATATCCTCCTCCCATATAGGAATGTAAACAGTTTGACCTTATTGAATAAGAAGGTTTTTTTCTATTTCCCCCCTTTTTTACCTTCTTCTGCCTCTCTTGAGTCTTGTATTTGAAGATCAAATTTTCCATTCAGCTCTGCCCTTTTCATCAGGAAAGTCTGGAAATCCCTTACTGCATTGAATGTCCATCTCTTTGCCTGAAAGAATATGCTCAATTTTGCTACGTAGTTGATCCTCAATGGCAATCCAAGCTCCTTTGCCTTACCGAATATCATATTCCAATCCCTCCAATCTTTTAATGTAGAAGCTGCAAGATCCTGTGTGACCCTGATTGTAATCCCTCATTATTTGAATTGATTTTTTTTGGCTGCTTACAGTATTTTCTCCTTGACCTGATAATTCTGTAATTTGGCTATAATATTCCTTGGTGTCTTCAATTTGGGATCTTTTTCGGGAGCTGAGTGGTGTCTTCTTTTGGTAACTATTTCCCCCTCTGGTTCTAGCACCTCACATCGATTTTCTTTGATGATTTTTTGGAAGATACTGTCCAGGCTCTTTTTTTCTCATGGCTTTCCTGTAGACCAATAGCTCTTATGTTTTCTCTCCTGAATCTATTTTCCAGGTCAGTTGTTTTTCCAATGAGAGATTTTAAATTTTCTTCTATTTTTTCATTATTTCAATTTTTTTGACTGATTCTTTATGCCTCATGAAGTCATTCGCTTCTACTTGCCCAATTCTAATTTTTAACAAATTATTTTCTTCAGTTGGCTTTTGTACTTCCTTTTCCATTTGATCAATTTTTCCTTTTAAGGAGTTATTTTCTCCATAAAGGCTTTGTATCTCCTTATCCATTTGGCCAATTTTACTTTTTAAGTAGTTGTTCTCTTCAGTGATTTTTTTTCATTTTGTCAATTGTATTTTTAAAATCATTGGTCAGTTTTTCTTCTACCTCTCTACTTTGTCTTTTAAATCCATTCTTGATCTCTTCCAAGAATTCTTTTTGGGTTTGAGACCAGTTCATACTCCCTTTCAAATTTTCAGATGTGGGTATAGTCTCAATTCTGTCCTATTCTGAACTGATATTTTGATCTTCCCTGTCCCCATAGTAAGATTCTATGATGTTTACTTTTCTAGTTTGTTCCTTATTCATAGTGGTTTCCTGTTTTTCTGGCTTTTAAAGTGGATATCTGCTTCTGGGGCATGGGAGTCTCTGTTCCATGCTTTTCATGCTGGAGCCAGGATCCTGTTAACTGGCTTTGTGTGCTGTAGCCTCTGGTTCTGTCAGTTAGCTAGAAGCTATAGAATGCTGTTGCTTATCTGGTGCTGAGCTGGAGCTGGCTGGTGTGTGCCAAGACCAGGTCTTTCCCCAGGGTTACACTGAAGCTCACAGCATGAGGTATGTGGGAGGATTTGGGCCGCTGGAGGTCACCACTTCCCCTAGGGCTGGATGGGCTCAGCCACTGGTGGACACCCATGCTGGTGTTTGCTCATTCCCCTGGCTATGCAGAGGCATGCCTGGAGTCCTTGTGCTGGTGCTTGCCAACTCCAACCCCCTGGATCTCAGGATCTCTAGGTGGTCTGCTGAGGTGGACATTACTGGAACACCACTGGTCCAGCACTGGACCCATTTAGCCACAGGAAGAGGGACCCTTCCCGTTGATCTCCCTAGCCTCCGGGCTAAAAGACTGCTGTTCCCCTGGGTTGCAGTATTCTAGGATTTTTCCTGGGGCAATATTCTCTAGGTTGTTTAAGGTCAACAAGGTAGTGGGGAGAACATTTATGATTTGCTCTGCTATCATGATTCCTGGGAGTTGAAGTGGATGACTTTTATACATTTAGTCTCTGGGCTGATACCCCCAGGAGTAGCTGCTGCTGCTGCTGTAGTCCCTGTGCTTCTCTCTCACCCAATTCCAAGAGACCCATATCCTGTGCTAAGAGGTTTGGGGATCGCTACTGCTGCCAGTGATGGAGTTTGCCATGGCTCACTACCACACCACTATGGCCAAGTCTGCACTGGTGCAACCTGTGCACTCTGTGGTCTCCCAGCCTGGCACAACAGATCCTTTCCATTGACCTTCCAGGCCCCTGTCCTGAGCTGGAAATCCACCACACTCTGTCTCCCGGTGGATTCTGCCACCTCAAAATTTATTCAGATTCACTCCTTAGATTTACCCAAAGGAATTTGTGGAAGAGCTCTGGTGAGTTGCTGCTTTCACTACACCATCTTGGCTCTGCCCTCCAAAATAAGCATTGAAATTGGTCAATAAATTCTCTCTGTATTATTAACAACTAGGGTGACCAGGAAAGGCATCTTGTAGGAAGTTGGATCTGATTTAAGCCTGGAAGGGAAGTAAAGTTTCCAAGAGGCAGAGGTGTGTGGAGGACTTCAATTCTACTCTTATGATGGAATACAATTTTTGGTCTCATATTTTGTTAGTTGCCTGGAAGAACAGAGAAGATTAAAAAATCCCTCTTTGTGGGGGGCAGAGCCAAGATGGCAGCTGGAAAGCAGGGACCAGCATGAGCTCCCTGCCGAGTCATAACAAAAACCTATAAAAATGACTCTGAACCAATTCTAGAACTGCAGAACCCAGAAAACAGCAGAGGGAAGCAGGGTCCAGCCCAGGACAGCCTGGATGGTCTCTGGGTGAGGTCTATCCCACATGGAGCTGGGAGCTGGGAGCTGGGAGTGGAGCAGAGGAGAGCCCACTGTGAGCAGCGGGGACCAACCAGACCAGGAGCCGTGTGGAATGTGCCCTACCACCTTGAATCAGTGAGCTGCGGCAGTTACCAGACTTCTCAACCCACAAACACCAAAGACAGCAGAGAAGGTTAGTGGAAAAAGCTGCGGGAGTGGAAGGAGTTCGCAGTTTGGCTTCCAGCCCCGGGGGCAGTGGAGGTGGGGAAGCTACAGCTGCTGCTGCTTCTGGCCCCAGGCCCACCTGTTGGGAGGAATTAAGTGGCAAATCAGAGCAGGAGTGCACAGCCTGCTGAAGATCTAAGTCCAGTCCAGGTTGGGGGTTCTTGGGGAAGGAGTAGTGCTGGTGTGACAGAGCTGGCACGTCCCGTCCAAACGTGGAACATAGAACTCTTTAGTCTACAAGCAGTCATACCCCATTGAAAAACTCAAGGGTCAAGTTACTTGGTTGGGAATATGGCCAGGCAGTGAAAACACGCCCAGATTTAGTCTCAGACTTTGCATTCTTTCTTTGGTGAAAAAGAAGACCAAAACATACAGACGGAAGAAATTAACAAAGTCAAAGAGCGTACAACAGAAACCTCCAAGAAAAACATGAACTGGTCCCAGGCCATGGAAGAGCTCAAAAAGGATTTGGAAAAGCAAGTTAGAGAAGTAGAGGAAAAATTGGGAAGAGAAATGAGAAGGATGCGAGAAAACCATGAAAAACAAGTCAATGACTTGCTAAAGGAGACCCCCAAAATACTGAAAAATACACTGAAGAAAACAACACCTTAAAAAATAGACACTAACTCAAATGGCAAAAGAGCTCCAAAAAGCCAATGAGGAGAAGAATGCCTTGAAAGGCAGAATTAGCCAGATGGAAAAGGAGGTCCAAAAGACCACTGAAGAAAATACTACCTTAAAAATTAGATTGGAGCAAGTGGAAGCTAGTGACTTTATGAGAAATCAAGATATTATAAAACAGAACCAAAGGAATGAAAAAATGGAAGACAATGTGAAATATCTCCTTGGAAAAACCACTGACCTGGAAAATAGATCCAGGAGAGATCATTTAAAAATTATTGGACTACCTGAAAGCCATGATCAAAAAAAGAGCCTAGATACCATCTTTCAAGAAATTATCAAGGAGAACTGCCTTTGATATTCTAAAGCCACAGGGCAAAATAGAAATTGATAGAATCCATCAATCTCCTCTTCAAATAGATCCCAAAAAGAAATCTCCTAGGAATATTGTCACCAAATTCCAGAGCTCCCAGATCAAGGAGAAAATACTGCAAACAGCCAGAAAGAAACAATTTGAGTATTGTGGAAACCCAATCAGAATAACCCAAGATCTGGCAGCCTCTACATTAAGAGATCGAAGGGCTTGGAATACCATATTTCGGAGGTCAATGGAGCTAGGATTAAAACCTAGAATGACCTACCCAGCAAAACTGAGCATCATGCTCCAAGGCAAAATATGGATTTTCAATAAAATAGAGGACTTTCAAGCTTTCTCAGTGAAAAGACCAGAACTGAATAGAAAATTTGACTTTCAAACACAAGAATCAAGAGAAGCATGAAAATGTAATCAAGAAAAAGAACAAGAAAAAGAAATTGCAAGGGACTTACTAAAGTTGAACTGTTTTGTTTACATTCCTACATGGAAAGATGACAAGTATGATTCATGAGACCTCAGTATTATGGTAGCTGAAGGGAATATGCATATATATATTATATATATATATATATGTTTATTTATATATATATATGTTTATGTATATATATAAGTGAATGTGTATGTATGTAAATATCTATGTGTACATATATAAAAGAGAGAGAGAGAGAGCAGACACAGGGTGAGTTGAAGATGAAGGGAAGATATCTAAAAGAAATAAAATCAAATTAAGGGATGAGAGAGGAACATACTGAGAGAGGGAGATAAGGAGAGATAGAATGGGGTAGATTATCTCGCATAAAGATGGCAAGAGGAAGCTGTTCTGTGGGAGGAGGGGAGAGGGCAGGTGAGGGGGGAATTAATGAACCTTGCTCTCATCAGATTTTGCCTGAGGAGGGAATACCATATGTACCCAATTGGGTATCTTACCCCACAGGAAAGAAGAGGGAGGAAGATAAAAAAGGGGGTATGATGGAGGGGAGGGCAGATAGGGGTGGAGGTAATCCAAAACAAACACTTTTGAAAAGGGACAGGGTCAAGGGAGAAAATTCAATAAAGGGGGATGGGTTGGGAAGGAGAAAAATGTAGTTAGTCTTTCACAACATGAGTATTGTGGAAGGCTTACACATAATGATAGACATGTGGCCTATGTTGAATTGCTTGACTTTTTAGGGAGGGTGGGTGAGAAGGGAAGAGGGGAGAGAATTTGGAACTCAAAGTTTTAAAAACAGATGTTCAAAAACAAAAAAAAAATTTGCATGCAACTAGAAAATAAGATACACAGGCAATGGGGTGTAGAAATTTATCTTGCCCTACAAGAAAGGAAGGGAAAAGGGGATGTGAGGGGAGTGGGATAATAGAGGGGAAGGCTGACTGGAGAACAGGGCAACCAGAATATATGCCATCTTGGAGTGGGGGGGAGGGTAGAATGGGGAGATAATTTGTAATTCAAACTCTTGTGAAAATCAATGCTGAAAACTAAATATGTTAAATAAATAAATTTAAATTAAAAGAAATCCCTCTTTGTGATAGGCAGCATAAGTGACTGACTCCATGAAACTGTAGTTGTTGTTACTATTTTAATCTGAGATGGTGATTTCATCATTGTAATTTTTCTTACTGTGGAAATTTCCTCCATTTATTCAGAGTGTTAACTGTTCTATAATTTATAGATTATCTGATAGAGTAGTTTAGAGTACTGAGAACTGAAGTTACGTGCCTTTGGCCACACAATGAGTGTGTTTCAAAATGTCTTCAACCCAGGTCTAAATGACTTCAATTTCATGTAGTTATCCAGTATACTATTGAACATCTCCCATAAGATAACACTAATACTAACTCTCAGACATATCTATAATCAAGTACCCATAAAGGTACCCCATCCTTCTACTACTACTCACACTTATATTCATACTAATCCCACTACCACTACCACCATTTCTATTGGGTTTACAAAGCACTTGCTCACAAAATTGTAAGAGAAGTACCATCACACACTGTAATTTACAAAATATTCCAAAATCTCAAATGATTCCAAGAAACATTCCTATTATTCTGCTATATTGCCACCTCCCCCTGTCTTTTCGGCCCTCCTTACTATTCTTGAAGATTAGAGTGAGTTGCCAACAGAAGTTTGGCTAACAGGTTGTTTGTTTGACCATGGACAATTTTTGCTATGCTTACTGAAAGAATGAATAGGAAGAGAAATGGATTTTCTTTTTTTTCTATCAATACATCAATGTATTTTAGTTTCTTAGATTAGAATATAGAAAATGATAATAACTGACATAAAATGTTGTAATGGAAAAAAATATTGACTTGGCAATCAGGAGATTTTACTTCTAGTCCCATCTCTGCACTAACTGTTTGACCATGGGTAAATCATTTAATCTTTCTGGTCTTAGTTTCCTCATCTGTCAAGTGAGAAAGTTGGATTATTGTGTTGGCAAGCAAAATGGCCTTTGTTTTCTTTGAGTGACTCGGCATATTTCATTGAGCCCTGCTGGGTGCTGGGCCCCAGGCCCAGAGCCCTATTAGGTGTGGAACCTATGTGGGTGGTCGGATTGTTGACTGGGGTGGGCCCAGGATGGGGCTGGCTAGGGGGAGGTGTTGACTCCAGAGCCATGCCCTATTGGGTGTTGACCTAATCTATGTGGATGTGAGCTTCCCAGGGTCCTGGGGGGAGGGGCCAACTCAAGAACCAATCACCAGAGCCTGGGCTCTGGTCAGTCAGATGACACTTGATGATGTCAAAAGTTCTATAAGAGGAGAGAAGACAGCTTGAAGATCCCTTTTTTTCATTGGAGCAGCTGTGGTGGCGAGCGTAACTCTGGGCCAGCCCTTGGGCTGAACCTAGATGTTGGTAACTATGAATTGTATTGAGTCTGTCTGTTGATGTTTGTAATTTGTTTGTATTTTGTTCTGAAGTTCGGGGTGCTGGCTTTTTCCCCTGAACTAAATGAATGTTCTGAAGTTCAGGGTGCTGGTCTCTTCCCCTGAAGTAAGTGAATGAATCTATATTTGGTCTTTCTGTTGATGCTTGTAATTTGTTTGTATTTTGTTCTGAAGTTCAGCGTGCTGGCTTTTTCCCCTGAACTAAATGAATGCTGTCTGTATGCTCCCCTGAACTAACTGAATGATGTCTGTGTGCTGGATTGAAGTAAGCTTGTCAACCCCTTCACCTTGCTTTCCTTGGTTAAGCAGATCAAAAGAACCTGTGCTCTCCCAGCTTGCTGGCAGCTTTCTGGGTGCTGGCTGTGGGTGGATCTTATACCCCCACAGAAGCTGCTAGCTGGATTGTTAAAACAATTATATGGTCTCTGAGGTACCTTCCACCTCCAGGACTGGTCTTTTTCATCCTATGGTCTCTTCTTTGGGCCTCAATTTCTTATCTAGAAAATGGGATTGGATTAGATGATCTCAGGGTCTCCATTACCTCTAACATTCTATGATTTTAGAAAAATGGTAACGTGTGAGAAAAGTCTGGATCAGGAAATGTTTCATTAAGATAGGACAGAGTGGCCAACTTAACATAAGAAAAGCAGGTGACAGGAAGAAAGAGGAAATTTGCTTCTAATCCAAACTTTGCCTCCTTCAAAAAATCATTTCTTCCAAAACCAGCCTTGTTCATCATATGAGCAATATTCATTTATCCACATCAGTTTTCAGATGGGACTAATATCTATAGTTTAGTTACTTTCAGAGGTATCCTCATAGACACTGCTGCTATATACCAGGCCCAGATTTGAAAGGCCTCAGAGGACAATCATTTATCCAAAGTTATTAGAGGGGAACTTGACTATTTTGCACAGAGGTATCAGCCAGTAGCCTTCCCTTGCTAGAAATGTTGCCTCTGAGAGTGCCATTCTAGGACTTGCCAAATCTCTGATATTGACTATGTATATAGCACATGATGTCAAAGGAAACTATAATGTTAGTGAAAACAGTAAACAGATCGAATTCACTCCTTCACAATCTGACTACCTGGCTTCCTTTAACCATCTATGTTTTGTTTTGTTGTTGTTTTTTCTAGTTTAGACACTATCTTTCTCTGATGAAATAAGCTTTGCATGATAAGAGATCTCAGGGACATTAACTAAAGAGATGAATATTTCTAGGGAGCTCCTTGTCATTTAACAACAAAATGAAATGGAAATGTCAAAAATAAACTTTATATCACTGGTGGAAAAGCACTCCTGTCATTCTGGTTATTAAAAACAACAACATGTTCTTGCAGCAAAATATATTTTGCCTACTAAAGACCCAATATTGAATCAGTTGGATAAGGTATGTTAGCTTTTGCAAAAAGGTAAATGTGATGGCTTATTCAGCTCACATTCTGTGGCCACATGTGTTTTACACAAAAAAAGATAAATAGAAATTGTTCTTTTTTGTTTCTTTGTTTTGGTTTCCCCTTCCAGTGATGACAAATCAAATCCTGCATTTTCAGAAAGTTTTTGAATCCATAGATTCAGATATAAGGAAAATACATTGTGGGACAAATCATCCAATTTCAAAATATTCAGATTAATGTAGGGTTAACATTCAGATGGTTCTATGATATAATTGATTTGGATTTTTTTCAAATGACTGCAAACTAAAACTCATGCACATTAGGCATATATGACCATCCAATATGATTCTTTTCCTTGTTCTATAAATTCAGTATAAAGGGTCTACCAGTTTATGTATTTAAGGCCTTCTCTAACTGTTTCTAGCACTTGAGGGTAGCAGTGGAACATATATACAATCCAGTTAGTATGCCTTTCTCTCATCATATGGCCAACACATCCTCTTTTTCTGCTAACATCATTCCCTGATAATAAATTTTACTTCACTTTGCTCATAATCTTCAAATATCCTGCCACATAAAATCTTATAACTGAGTTTATATTCTAAACTGGCATTGCCCTTGGTTATTTCATTTTTCAAATTAGGTTAGTATGTCATTTTGGGCTCTTTATAGCAATTATATATGTATACATATATGCATATATGCAATACTTTAGGAATATAGGCATATATTTATGCACATATGTGTATGTCCATGTGTATATAGTACACATATGTGTATATATATACATATTCCACTTATATGTAAATATGTATACAAATGTGTATATATACATACACATATACATATATGTGTATATATATATATATTCATACATAGGAATGGATGCTCATCATCAATAATTTGTTTACATAGGTTACGATAGAATTATTTCAATTATATATTTTTATTTTTTCTAACTTTATTCTAATCTAGATCTTTCCTTTTCTTTCCTGTACAAAGTCAGATAATTCAGAAACAAATCCCACATTACTATCAAATCATTTCTATCTGGTTAAATATTATCCATATAATTTTTATGATAGTACTTGGTCTTTCCCATGACCAGATCCTACCAATTATTTACTTGAAGAAAGTATCCATCGATATATGGCTGAAACTTCTGTGTCATCTACAAGTGTTTTGCCTCTCCCATTTCTTTTTTTTTAATTAACTCATATTTTCTAATGTATTTCTCATTCTTCTCACTTATTTTTACCTTACAGAGAAGTTACCAAGTAGCAAAATACATGTTGATTTGAGAGTACTCTTGAGTTCTTTGTAGGATTTCTTACCTCTGAAGAACAGCAATAAGACATGACTCAATGTGCCATGAAATAATTTTCCTTATTTTCTTTGGGCACAATACAAAAAATAATACAACTCCAGCAATTCATTTATTTGCCTCTCCAAGGAGAACCTTCATGCAAAACTCCTCTTAGTTGCAATTTCATTTTGTCTTATTGCTTCATTTATATAATAGTGTCAAAATGTGTGTATTCATGTGTGTGTTTGTGTGTATGTGTGTATAAAATAGAGCTCAATCACTCTTTCACATTGGATACATTTCTTACTTTTTGAACACCAAGAACCATGTTAAAATCTATAAATGTGTAACAAGTATAGAGCGGTATACCTCTCCCTATCTATTGCCTGTCACCTCTCAAATGATCATAGAGACACCTCCTTCCTCTCTGAGTAGGCTGAGTGTTATGAACTAGCCCTCACACAGCAGGTAAAAGATCCCAGTAAAGGACTATCACTACATTTTTATACTCAAGATACCCCATAGTTCTGTGGGTAACCATTTCTTCTTGCTTCTAATTTTTAAATTTTTAATTGTAATTTTCCCTTCATGTTATTTTCTTCTTTAAAATTCTGAGTTCCAAATCCTCTCCCACTCTCCAACCTTTCCACAACCAATGAGAAGACAAATAAAATATCATGCTAAGCATTTTCATATTAGCTATGTCACAATAATAAAGATAAAAAATTGTATTTCAATTTGCACTTAGAATTCATCAGTTCTTTCTCTGGAGGTGGAAAGCATTTTTTTCATTATGACTCCTTTGGCATTGTCTTGAGTCATTGTATTGATCACAGTAGCCAAGTCATTCACATTTGATCATCATTATAATATTGCTGTTGCTGTGCCCAATGGTTTTCAGTTCTTTTCACTTTACATCAGTTCATATAGGTCTTTCCATGTTTTATTTTTCTAAAACCACACCCTCATCATTTCTTATAGTATAACCATACCTCGTCACAATCTTTTGTCAGTACTTTTTCAGCCATTCTCCAATGGATTAGTATCCCATCAATTCCCAATTCTTTGCCATTACAAAAAGAGCTGCTATAAATATTTTTGTACAATTACATCTTTTTCCTTTTTCTTTGATCTCTTTGGGAAATAGACCTAGTATTAGTATTGCTGGGTATGCACAGATTCATAGTGCTTTGGGCATTGCTCCAAATTATTCTCCAGAATGGTAGAACCAGTTCACAATGCCACCAGCAGTTTATTGGGGTACCTATTTTCCCTTATCCTCACCAGCATTTGTCATTTCTAAGGATGTGGGTGGAACCTCATAGTTGTTTAATTTGTGTTTCTCTAACCAATAGTGATTTAGAGCATTTTTCATATGAAGATAGATGGTTTTGGTTTCTTTTTTTTAAATCTACCTGTTCATATCTTTTGAACATTTATCAATTGCGGAACGGCTCATATATTTATTTGATTCAATTCTCTATGAAATTGAGAAATATGGCCTTTATCAGAGAAAACTACTGTAAATTTTTATATTATTTCATTGTCTGTAGTAACTTTTAGCAAAATATAGTTTCCCTCCTTATCATCTCTTTTAATCATTTTTGTGTTTGCTTTGTCTGAGATCATGATTACCATCCCTGCCTTTTTTTTTTAACTTCAGTTGTAGAATAATAGATTCTGCTGCCCCCTTATTGCAACTCTCTGTGTGTTTCTGTTTCTGCTGTGTCACTTGTAAACAACATATTGTGGGATTCTGGTTCTTAACCCATTCTGCTATCCATTTCTGTTTTATGGGTAAGCTCATCCCTTTCACATTTACCATTACAATTATTAACTGTGGATTTCCCTCTATCTTATTTTCTGTGTGTTCTTCTCTCTTTCATTTTATTCAGGCCCTCCTCAAAAGGGTATTGTACTTCTGACCACTACATCCCATAATCTGTCCTCCTTTTGTTAATGTCCCTTGATATCTCTTATTCCCTTCCTCTCCTATGTCCCAATTGGGTAAAGTAGATTTCTATATTCAACCAAATCTGTGTATTATATTTGTCTGTCTATCTATCTATCTATCTATCTATCTATCTATGTATCATTTCCTCTTTGAAGATGTCCTAATGATTGATTGTTCTTTCATTTTCTTTTTTTAGGTTTAGTTGTTTAATTATTTTACTTCTTGTATTAATCTGAGTAATTCATGTTTTTATAAATATTTTTTCATTTCCCTTAGATTAACCAATTTATTGGCATGTAACTGGGCAAAAAACTCCTAATAATTATTTTAAATTCCTCTTCATTGGTGGCAAATTTATCCCTTTTCTTTTATTTTTTTAATTTTAATTTTTATTTTTAGTTTACCACACATAGTTCTACATAATTTTGAGTTCCAGATTTTCTCCCTTCCCTCCCCTCTCCCTCCCCAAGATGAGATGGAATCTCATATAACTACCACGTATAACTTCACATTGAATTAATTTATACACTAGTCAACTTGTGGAGAACAATTATGACCAATGGAATGAATCATGAGAAAGAAGAAACAGGACCAAAAACCCCCAAAAACAAAAACAAAAGAGAAGGAAAAAAGGGGGAAAAATAGGTGAGCATGAAGTGTGCCTCAATCTACATTAAAACTTCATAGTCCTTTCTCTGGATGTAGATAGCATTCTCCATCGTGAGTCCTTTGGAGTTGTCTTTGTACCTTGTGTTGGTGAGAAGAGGGAAGTAAGTCAGGGTTGGTCCTCACAGAATCCATATATCTGTGGTTGTGTATAATGTTCTCCTGGCTCTGCTCCGCTCACTTAGCATTATGTCATGTAGGTTTTACCAGGTTGTTATGAAGTCCGTATCATCCCCATTTCTGATGGCACAATAGTATTCCAGTACCTTCATATACCACAGCTTGTTCAGCCATTCCCCAATTCATGGGCATCCCTTTGATTTCCAATTCTTGGCTATCACAAAAAGAGCCACTATTAATATTTTTGTACATATGGGTCCTTTTCCCGCTTGTGTGATTTCTTTGGGAGACAACCCTAGAAGTGGTATTGCTGGGTCAAAGGGTATGGACATTTTTATAGCCCTTTGGGCATAGTTCCAAATTACTCTCCAAAATGGCTGGATCATCTCACAACTCCACTAGCAATACAAAATTGTTCCAATTTTCCCACATCCTCTCCAGCATTTATCATTTTCCTGTTTTGTTATTTTAGCCAATCTGACAGGAGAGATGTGGTATCTAAGAGTTGTTTTGATTTGCATTTCTCTAATCAGTAGTGATCCAGAGCATTTTTTCATATGCCTATAGATAGCTTGAATTTCTTCCCCTGAAAACTGCCTGTTCATATCTTTGACCATTTCTCAATTGGGGAATGGCTTGTATCCTTATATATTTGGCTCCGTTCCCTGTATATTTTAGGAATGAGGCCTTTATTGGAGATACTAGTTGTAAAGATTTTCTCCCAATTTTCTGCTTCCCTCCTATTTTTTTTGCATTGACTTTTTGTGCAAAAACATTTCAATTTAACATAATCAAAATTATCCATTTTGCGTTTTGTAATGCTCTCTATCTCTTGCTGGGTCATGAATTCTTTTCTTTTCCATAAATCTGATAAGTAAACTATTCCTTGCTCTCCCAAATTACTTATAGTATCAGCCTTTACTCCTAAATCATGAACCCATTTTCACTTTATTTTGGTATATGGTGTAAGATATTGGTCTATCCCCAGTTTCTGCCCTACCATTTTCCAATTTTCCCAACAGTTTTGTGAAATAGTGAATTATTAGCCCAGAAGCTGGATTCTTTGGATTTATCAAAGAGTAGATTGCTATAGTTGTTGACTTCTCTATCTTGTATTCCTATCCTATTCCACTGATCCACACCTCTGTTTCTTAGCCAGTACCGGGTAGTTTTGATGACTGCTGCTCTGTAATACAGTTTGATATCTGGTATGGCTAGGCCACTATCTCTAGCATTTCTTTTCATTAATATCCTAGATATTCTAGGCCTCTTGTTTTTCCAGATGAATTTTGTTATTATTTTGTCCAGCTCAGTAAAATAATTTTTTGGCAGTTCAATTGGTATGGCACTGAATAGATAGATTAATTTAGGTAAAATTATCATTTTAATTATATTAGCTTGGCCTAACCAGGAGCAACTGATATTTTTCCATTTATTTGGATCTGACTTTATTTGCGTGAAAAGTGTTTCATAGTTATGTTCATATAGGTCTTGGGTTTGTCTTGGCAAATAGACTCCCAAATATTTTATAGCATCTGCAGTAACTTTGAATGGAATTTGTCTTTCTGTCTCTTGCTGTTGGGCTTTGTCACTAATGTATAGGAAGGCTGAGGATTTATGTGTGTTTACTTTATATCCTGCAACTTTGCTAAAGTTATTTATTATTTCAAGTAGTTTTTTACTTGATTCTCTAGGATTCTCTAAATAAATCATGATATCATCTGCAAAAAGTGATAATTTAGATTCTTCTTTTCCTATTCTAATACCTTCAATTTTATTTCTTCTCTTATTGCTACAGCTAATGTTTCTAGTACCAAATTGAATAATAGGGGTGATAACGGACATACTTGTTTCACCCCTGATCCTATTGGGAATGCATCTAGCTTATCCCCATTACAAATAATGCTTGTTGATGGTTTTAGGTAGATGCTATTTATAATTTTAAGGAAGGTTCCATTTATTCCTATGCTTTCTAGTGTTTTAAATAGGAATCGGTGTTGTATTTTGTCAAAGGCTTTTTCTGTGTCTATTGAGATGATCATATGGTTTCTGCTAGTTTTGTTGTTGATATGGTCAATTATGCTAATAGTTTACCTAATATTGAACCAGCCTTGCATTCCTGGAATAAATCCCACCTGGTCATAGTGTATTATTCTTATGATAAGTTGCTGCAATATTTTTGCTAATATTTTATTTAACATTTTTGCATCAATATTCATTAGAGAAATTGGTCTATAATTTTCTTTCTCTGTTTTGACTCTACCTGGTTTGGGTATTAGTGCCATATTTGTTTCATAAAAAGAATTTGGTAGGACTCCTTCTTCACCTATTTTCCCAAATAATCTACAAAGTATTGGAATTAGTTGTTCTTTAAATGTTGGATAGAATTCACATGTAAAACTTCTGGCCCTGGAGACTTTTTCCTAGGGAGTTCATTGATGGCATGCTCAATTTCTTTTTCTGAGATGGGATTATTTAGAAATTTTACTTTCTTTACTCTTAACCTGGGCAGTTTATGTTTTTGTAGATATTCATCCATATCTCTAAGGTTGTCAAATTTATGGGAATACAATTGGGCAAAATAATTCCTAATTATTGTTTTGATTTCCTCTCCATTAGAGGTGATCTCACCCTTTTCACTTTTGATACTGGTAATTTCATTTTCTTCTTTCTTTTTTTAATCAAATTGACCAAAGTTTATCAATTTTATTGGTTTTTTCACAAAACCATCTCTTTGTTTTATTTATTAATGCAATAGTTTTCTTGGTTTCAATTTTATTAATCTCTCCTTTGATTTTCAGTATTTCTAATTTGGTATTTAATTGGGGATTTTCAATTTGTTCTTTTTCTAGCGTTTTCATCTGTATGCCCAGATCTTTGATCTCCTTTTTCCCTATTTTATTCATGTAAGCATTTAGGGATAGAAAACTTCCCTTAAGAACTGCTTTTGCTGCATCCCATAAGTTTTATATGTTGTTTCATTATTGTCATTCTCTTGAATGAAATTATTAATTGTTTCTCTGATTTGTTCTTTGGCCCACTCATTCTTCAGAATTAGGTTAATTAGTTTCCAATTAATATTTAGCATTTTTTCCATGGTTCTTTGTTACAAATAATTCTTATTGCATCATGATCTGAAAAGTGTGCTTTGACTACTTCTGCCTTTCTGCACTGGATTGTGAGGTTTTTATGCCCTAGTACATGGTCAATTTTTGAGTATGTGCCATGTACCGCTGAGATGAAAGTATATTCCTTTTTATCCCTATTCAGTTTTCTCCAGAGGTCTATCATATCTGCCTTTAATAAAATTCTGTTTACCTCCTTAACTTCTTTCTTATTTATTTTGTGGTTAGATTTATCAAGTTCGGAAAGGGGGAGGTTGAGGTCTCCCAATATTATAGTTTTGGTGTCTATTTCTTCCTGTAACTCCCTTAACCTCTCCTCTAAGAATTTGTATGCCTTACCACTTTGTGCATATATGTTAAACAATGATATTGCTTTATTGTTTATGGTGCCTTTTAGCAGGCTATAATGTCCCTCCTTATCTCTTTTAATTAAATCTATCTTTACTTTTGCTTTGTCTGGGATTAGGATTGCTACAGTTGCTTTTTTTACTTTAGCTGAGGTGCAATATAGTTTACTCCAGCCTTTTACTTTTACCCTGTGTGTATCCCCTGTTTCAAATGTGTTTCTTGTAAACAGCATATTGTAGGATTATGGTTTTTAATCCATTCTGCTATCCATTTTTGTTTTATGGGAGAGTTCATCCCATTCACGTTCAGGGTTATGATTTCTATCTGTGTCTTTTTTTCCATCCTAATTCCCCCTGTTTATGCTTTTATTTCTCCCTTTCCCCTTCTCCTCTTCAACAAAGTTTTGCTTTTGACTGCCACCTTCGTCAGTTTACCCTCCTTCTTTATCCCCCTCCCTTATCTTACCATTTCCCACTTGCTACTTCTGCCCTCCCTTCTGACCACCCACCTCCCTTTTTTCACCCCTTCCCCTCCTACTTCCCGTAGGACAAGTTAGATTTCTAAACTTATCAGGGTATGTTATTCCCTTCTTAATCAGATGACAGTAAAGCTCAAATACTGCTCTTCTCCCTCCCTTTTTTCCCTCTACTATAATATGTTTTTGTGCCTCTTCATTTGGTGTACTTTACCCTTTTCTACTACCGCCTTACTGCTTCTCTCATAGCCCTCCCTTTATATCTCTTACTTATATTTAATAGCTTTAAATCAGTTAATTTATACAGGCATTCACAACCTATGTATATCCCTTTAAATTGTCATAATAGCTGTACCATTCTCAAGACTGACTTATATATGTATATATGTATATATATATATGTATATATATATATATATATATATATATATATATATATACATATATGTATATATACATAAAAACATCCATAAGATGATATAATCCCACATAAAGATGTAAACAACCTGCCCTTATTGGTTAATAAGGTTTGTGGGGTTTTTCCCCCTGGTTACCTTTTTATGTTTCTCTTGAGTTTTGTATTTGAAGATCAAATTTTCCATTGAGTTCGGGCCTTTTCATCAGGAAGGTCTGGAATTCCCTTATTTCCCTGAATGTCCATCACCTTGCCTGGAAAATTATGCTTGGTTTTGCTGGGTAGTTGATCCTTGGTTGTAGTCCCAGCTCCTTTGCCCTTAAGAATATCATATTCCAATTTCTTCTGTCTTTTAATGTGGAAGCTGAGAGATCCTGCGTGATCTTGACTGTAGTTCCACGATATTTGAATTGCTTCTTTTTGGCTGCTTGCAGTATTTTCTCCTTGAGTTTATAACTCTGAAATTTGGCTATAATATTTCTTGGTGTTTTCAGTTTGGGATCTCTTTCAGGAGGTGATCTGTGAATTCTTTCAATGACTATTTTGCCCTCTGGTTCTAGGACCTCTGGGCAGTTGTCTTTGATAATTTCTTCGAAGATACTGTCAAGGCTCTTTTTTTCATCGTGGATATCTGGTAGACCAATAACTCTTAAATTGTCTCTCCTGGATCTATTTTCCAGGTCAGTTGTTTTGCCAATCAGATATTTCACATTTTTTTCTATTTTTTCATTCTTTTTGTTTTACTACTTCTTGGTGCCTCATATATTCATTAGCTTCCATTTGCTCAACTCTAATTTTTAATGAGTTAGTGTTTTCATTTTGCTTTTGAGTCTCCTTTTCCAATTGGTTGATTTTACCTCTCAGGGTGTCATTTTCTCTCTCTAGATTCTGAATCTCCGTAGCCATTTCACCAATCTTTTTTTTCCATATTTTCTTTTAGCTCCCTAATTTGGTTTTTAAAATCCTCCTTTACTTCTTCCAGCAGTGCTTTTTGGGCTGGTGACCAGTTCATATTAACTTTCGAGGTATCCGATGTATCTACAGTATCATTGCTGCCCTCATCTATGTTGGTATTTTGATCCTGCCTGTCTCCATAAAAGGAATCTATTATCCTCAGTTTTTTTGTGTTCTTCTTCATGTTGGATTGCCTTTTCCTGGCTTTACAACGAATTTCTACCTTTGGTCCTCAGGGCTTTCTGTCCCAGCTTTCTTATTCTGGGGGTTGTGAGTCTAGAATTTTAGCCTTCAGTTTCCTGAGGTGTGGGGGAGGGGTCTGGCTCTCTGGCTTCTCACTCCCTATGGGTGCTCTCCAGCACTTGCTTATCAGCAATGGTCTCAGCTGTTTGTTGTTTGAGCTGATATCTGGCACTTCCCCTGGGGGAGTAAGGTTATGTCTGGGCTCCTTGCATTGACCCCTGCCGACTCTGCCCCTCTGGGACTGATGAACTTCTACTATTTGACCACTGAAGCCCCACTACTTTCTGCTTAGTTCCAGCTTTCTCTCTTTTTTTTCCCATGGAATTCTCTGGGTGGGGAGGGGAGGGATTAGAGCCCTTTACCTGGCCATTACACCTCCCGGAAGTTCAAGAATTCGCGTTTAATACATTTGGGCTGCAAGCCTCAGGATTCGGTGTTTCACGGCCAATGGTGTTGTGCTGCCTCTCCTCGCTCCCACAAACTGCCATCCTGTGTTGAGAGGCCTGGGGCTCTCCGCCAGTTCGGGCGCCCAGCTTTCTCCCAGTCCGTCTCCCACGTGGATTTCCCAGCCAGCCGCTTCCGCCTTGGTCTGGAGCAGCTCCGCTCCAAGCACTCTCCGAGCCTACAGGTTCGTGCCTCTGGCCTTTCAGACTCTCCGGGCTCGGAAATTTGCCCCACGCAGACTGTTGGCGGTTTCTGACTCTCTCAAATCTGCTCAAATTCACTTTTTTATAGGAATCTGACAGACCTTGTGAGAGAGCTCCGGTAAGGTGCTGCCTTCATGCGGCCATCTTGGCTCCGCCCCCCATCTACAAATATTATTTTAAAAATAACCTGTGTAATTTCTGGTATGTCACCCATTTTTCTACTACTCTGCATCTGTTGCTAGTGGAGTAGAAGGGGGACACACAGCATAAAGGTCATTTTGTATTTGTCTTTGCATCACAGGTTGCTAGGTCCATTTGATTCATCACAAAGTGTTGTATATTAGATATGGTTCTCTCCTCTCATGACTGTGCTGATATTGGGGAAAGGGGAAAAGACTTTTTCTCTTATTGGAAATGTTTTCTGGCCTTTTTTCACATAGTAGTGCCTACCAGAAATTTTGTTCCACTCGCATAATTTTCAAGAACTAGAGTCACCTCCATACCATGGGAAGGCACTGAAATAGGACTTTGTAGATGTGGGTAACATAGATTAATTACATATATTGATTCCTTCTATAGTAGTAATATACCCTGATACTCCACAAAGCATAGACCAAAAGAATACATAGGGCAACAGCCTAGTTTTATTCAATCAGCTATCAAGCACCTGCTTTGTTTTCTGTTCTAGATCACATTAGTTATTCCTCCACGTGGTCAGCTTTACCCCAGAGAAGAGAAAAATTATCTTCCTGGAAATACTGTATGCTGCTTGATTTTGAGTGGACATTTCATTTAGTCTTTTAGGGGTTTGCATCAACATTTACAATATATTAACTTAAAATAAAAGGATGAGGTATATAGCAAAATTGGCTGGAGTACAAGTCAATAAACATTTACTATTAAAAGTACATTTTAAAAATATCATAAGTGATTTCATTTCTTAAAAGGTATAAGTGAGATATTTACGATCCTGAATGGGCCTTTGAACAGTTGCTTATTTTTTGCTTTTATACAATCTCATATAAAACAAGAAGATGGGAATCATATGAAATTACTAGTAAGTATATTCAGAGTGACTAGAAAGCAATACTGTATTCTTTGAACGTTCATTCAGTATGTGTTTGGAGAATTAATGGTCTAAAAGAAGCTAATATTTTTTCCACTAGTCAAATTATCTGCAAAGTTTCATGACAAGACGAAAGATTTGTTTACTAGGGCCAAAGATAAATGAGATCTTTGTTTTCAGGGTAGAAATGTAGGTCGGGAAGAAATTATATTGCAAAATTTTCTAAGACCTTGTATAACAGAAGACATCATAGGAGTCATGTTGATGCATACAGAGCCATACAAATAGAATTAGAGAATTTTGTATTTGGAAGGCACCTTGGAGAACAGCTAACCCTAACCCTTCATTTTATTAATGAGACAGTGGAGACCCAGAAAAATTAAATAACATTCTTAACACTACCTACTAAAGGCAATATGACCAGAATCTGGGACTTCTGACTCTTAGAACATGTTACTATCATACACATTTTCTCAAAAATGAATTCAGGGATAAAGACTCTATTCACCAGATAATAACTTTCCTGTTCCACTAGTGCATGCTTCAAATTCTTTTCTACCAGTGGAGGCCTGGTGAGAGTTGAAGGTGGTGGGGCTAAAATGTGGCTAATGCTTAACTGAAAAGGTAGGGAGAAGGGTCAGCAAATGAATTAGAAAGGAGAGGCAGGGGTCCCAATGATAATATAATCCCTTCTGCTTATTTATAGAAGATAAGTTCTGGACCTAACATTAAAGATATAATATGTTATATGTATGTATATATATATATTATATATTATACATATGATGTAGCTTTCTATCAACTTTTATTTAATCTAACAAAACCCTAACATCTTTGAGTATGTCACTTGAGTATGTCACTAAAAGCGTTTTTCATATTGATGTAGTAGCTACATTAAACACCCATTATAGTAGACATTCCTTATGCCAGTGCCGATCATATATGCTCTGTGCCCCAATAGATTCCCCTTATATGCTTAGCTAAGAAGCATTCATCTTCCAGTAACCAATCATCTGGTAATAGGCCTATCTACATTTTTTCCAGGCTGGTTCTTGTATGGCAGACATGCAATTCATTGCCAGGCTATACTCTAAGCATTTTCGTCCTGGTAAACTTGAGAACATCATAAAACCATACTAATTAGTTCCATTAAGAATATATTTTGTGGGGCAGCTAGATGCAACAGTGGATAGAGCATCAGCTATGGAATCAGGGGGAACTGAGTTCAAATCTGACCTCAGACACCTACTAGCTATCTGTCCCTAGGCAAGTCCTTAGCCTTGATTGCCTCCAAAACAAAAAGAACTCAATAAAAAAAGAATACATTTTGCAAAATTTCCAATAGACCCTCACTAAGGAAAATTATTAAGCTACCAACTTAATTCACCATCCCTGTAAATATATAGAAGCTCTTCTTAGCTTGTTCAACCCTCCTCAAATCTCGAATGACTCCTTTCCCTCTCAGCTAAGTTTTGTTTCATATTTTACTGAAAAAATGAGGCCATTCACTAAAAGCTTCCTCTTTTCTCTTCTTCCCATCTCACACCATCCAGGTAAGTGCTGCCTGACACTATGTCCTTCTTCATTCTTGGCTAACATAAAGAGATGGCCCTTCTCCTTGCCACAGCAATCCCCTCTACATGCACAAGCCATCTCATTCCATTCCATCTTATCTTGAAGATTGTCCTTTTATTTTCCTCACTCTCTCATACTCCACTCTTTCACCTTCAATTTTTCCTTATTTATTGGCTATTTCTTTACTGCCTACAAACATGTAATTTTCTCCCTTATTTTCAGACAACTTTCACTTGATCTATACATCCCCATTAACTATCATTCCACATATCTCCTACCTTTTTTGGCTAAATTTCTTGAGAAGGATTTCTAGAATAAGTACTTCCTTTTCTCTCATTCTCCTCTTAATTCTCTGCAGCCTGGCTTTCAACTTCATCATTCGAATAAAAGTGTTCCCTCAAAAAATCACCAGCAATCTCCTCATTACCAAATGTAATGATTATTTTTTTCATTCCTCATCATTCGACACTGTTGGCACCTGGGTGGCAATGCATAGAGTACTGAGCCTGGAGTGAAGAACACTAGATTTTAAATCTGACCTCAGATACGTACTAATTGTGTGACCTGGGGCAAGACACTTGACCTTAATTTGTCTCAGTGTCTGACATATAGTAGATTCTTAATAAGTACTTATTCTTTTTCCCTTACCCTTGATACCATCCTTTCTGGAGGTTTCCTTTATGATATTTCCTGCCACTTTCTGATCATTCCTCAGTACCCTCTACCGAATTTTTATGCGGGTTACATCTACAAAAGGTGGCCCCTGGGATTTTGTCCTGGGCACTCTTCTCTTCTTTCTCTATATTATTTCACTTGGTGAAATATCCAGCTTCTCTGGCTTCAATTATCATGTCTATGATGATGATTCTCAATTCTACCAATCCAGTCCTCAACCTATCTCCTAACCTTCTGATTGCCATCTCCAGCTGCTTATTAGACATCTGGAATCTGTTGTTCACTAGACATCTTTAACTAAGTAAGTCCCAAATAACACTCATTATCTTTCCTCCTAAAACTTCCACCCCTACCTTCCTTATTACTATAGAAGGCAACACTACCCTTCCAGTCCTTCAGGCTTATCACCTAGGAGTCATCCTTGACTTTTCACTATGTCTCACCTCTCATGTCCATTCTGTTGCAAAAACTTTTTAATTACACCTTTGGAAGAACTGTAGAATATGTCCTTTTCTCTTCTCTGACACCACTACCATAATAGAGGGCCTCATCACCTCACATCTGAAATATGCAACAGCTTGCTGATTCATCTGCCTGCTACAAGTCTTTCAGCTTCTTGGAAGACTTGATTCCCATAGTTCTAACACCTTCTTTCTTTTGATCCCCTTCAATTTATCCTGTATATATCTTGATTTTGGCTGCAATACTTTTGTTGGTGCAAAACATTTTTAATTTTATGTAATTAAAAGTATCTGTTCTACCTTCCCTGACCCTCTCCATCTCTGGCTCTTTCAAAACACTTCACTAATCCTTAAGTCTCACAGGTACATAATTTACTTATGATGTCACTTATTATTTCTAAATCATTGATCCATTTTGACCTTATCTTGGTATAGGGTGTGAGATGTAGGTCTATGCCTAGTTTCTTTCAAATTGCTTTCTAGTTTTCTCAGCAATTTTTTTCAAATGTTCCATTCTTACCATAAAAGCTTGGGTATTTAGTTTTATCAAACATTAGACTACTACTGTGTATTTACTACTGTGTATCAGGTACCTAATCCATTCCACTATCCCACCATTATATTTCTTAACCAGTTCCAGATAGCTTTTAATGATTATCTTTTTGTAATATGGTTTGTAATTTGGACACAGTGGGCTAACTTCCTTCACATTTTTTTTATTCATTCCCTTGATATTCTTAACCTTTTGTTCTTACAGCTGAATTTTAGTATTTTTCTACATCTATAAATTAATTCTTTGGTAGTTGGGTTGGTACAGCAATGAATAATAATTTAGATAGAATTGTCACTTTATTGTATTGTCTTAGCCTTCCCATGAGCAATGTATTTCCCCCCATTTTGTACCTGTCTTTATGTGTGTGAAAAGTATTTTGTAAAGTGTTCATATAGTTCCAGGGTTTTTCATGGCAGGTAGGCTCCCAAGGTTTTATATTGTATACTGTTATTATGAATGGAATTTCTCTATGTCTTCCTACTGGAATTTGTTGATAATGTGTTGAAATGCTGGAGATTTCTGACAATATATTTTATATCCTGAAAATTTGTTAAAGTAGTTAATTGTTTCAATTAGTTTTTAGTTGATTCTCTAGGTTACTCTTAATTATTACATCAAATCATCAACAAAGAGTGATAGTTTTGTTTCCACATTGCTACATTTTCTATTTGTTTTCTGGTCTCACTGCTATATATACAATTTCTAGCAATATATTGAATGATAATGGTAAAAAAAAAACTGACATCCTTGCTTAACTCCTGATCCTATTGGGAAGGCTTCTAATTTATCCCCATTACAGATTATATTTGTTAATGACTTCAGATAGATATTACTTATCTTTTTAAGGAAGCCTTCACTTATTCTTAGGCTTTCTAGTGTTTTTAATAGGGATATCTTGTCAAAACTTTTGTCTGCATCTGTTGAAACAATCATATGATTTTTCTTAGTTTGTTATTGATGTAGTCAATTATTCTGTTAGTTTTCCTAGTATTGAACCAACTTTTCATTTCTGATAGAAATCTCATCTGGTCATAGTGTATGATCCTTGTGATATATTGATGTAATCTCTCTGATAAAATTTTATTCAAATTTTTGGGTCAGTATTTCTTAGGGAAAGGGGTAGCTAGGTGGCACAGTGAGTAGAGCCCTGGCCCTGGAGTCAGGAGGACCTGAGTTCAAATCCAGCTTCACACACTTGACACATGTACTAGCTGTGTGACCTTGGGCAAGTCACTTAACCCCAAACGCCCTGCCAAAAAACAAAACAAAACATTAGGGAAATTATTCTATAGTTTTCTTTCTTTGTTTTTAGTCTTCCTAGTTTAGATATCAGTATCATATTTGTGTCATAAAAGGAATATATTAGAACTTTTCTGCCTAGTTTTCCAAATAGTTTATAAGGTATTGGAAATGAATTGTTCTTTAAATGTTGGTAGAAAACACTTCTAAATTTCTCTGATAATGAGGATTTTTCCTTACATTTTTAACTTTTCTCATTTCTTTTTCTCAGATATGTTTATTTAAGTAATGTGTATCCCTTTTCTGTAAATCTGGGGAATTTATTTTGATAAATACTCATTCATTTTACTTAGACTGCCAGATTTATTGGCATGTAGTTGGGCAAAATAGCTCCTTATAATTGCTTTAATTTCAACTTCATTGGTAGTATATTCAGTCTTTTCATTTTTAATTCTAGGAATTTGGTTTTCTTTTTTAAATCAAATGAATCACTTGTTTATTTTATTGTTTTTCATAAAATCAACTATTATTTTTATTAGTTCATTTTTAACTTTCCATTTCCATTTGATTTCTCAGATTTTAATTTTGATATTTATTTGGGGATTTTATTTTTTATTTCTCAGTTTTTAAATTGCATGCCCCATTCATTGATCTGCTATCTCTCTTTTTTTATAGAAGTAAGCATTTAGAGAGAGACAGCATCCCACAAATTTTGAAATGTTGTCTCATTTTTGTCATTCTCTTTAGTGAAATTATTGATTGCTTCTCTGATTTGTTCTTTCACTCACTTCCTTTTCAGGATTTGATTATTTAGTCTCTAGTTAATTTTGAATCTATATTTCTATGGCCTTTTATTGAAGGTATTCTTTTTTTGCATTATGATCTGAAAAGAGGATACGATATTTTTACTTTTCTGCATTTATTTGTGAGATGTTTTATGCCCTGATACATTGTTAATTTTTGTGAAGATGCCATATCCAGCTGAGGAAAATGTATATTCCTTTGTATTCCTGTTCAATTTTCTCCAGAGTTCAATTATGTCTAACTTTTCTAAAATAATATTCGTCTCCATAACTTCTTTCTTATTTTATGCTTAAATTTTTCTAGTTCTGAGTGGAGAAAAATGAAGTTGTTTACTACTATCATTTATTGTCTATTTCCTAATGTAATTCATTTATCTCTTCCTTTAAGAGTGTGGATACTGGGAGATGGAGCCAAGATGGCAGAATAAAAACAGGGACTTGCCTGAGCTTTCTCCCAGACCCCTCCAAATACTTTAAAAATGACTCTAAACAAATTCTATAGGAGCAGAAACCACAAAAAGAGGGAGTGAAACAAATTTCTGGGCCAAGACAGCTTTGAAGGTTGGCAAGAAAGATCCATTTTACCAGAGTGGGAGAGAAGTGGAGTGCTAGAACAGACCAGGCCCCAGCAAACCTGGAGCAGGCCAGTGGGCTGTTTCCAGACCTCTCAGCCTGCTAAAGTCAAAGACCACTTGGAAGGTCATCAGGAAAGGTCTGCCACACCTGGGTGAGAGTGGAGCACAGTCCAGCACGGTCTGGGCCAGACCAGTCCCAGCCCCAGGATACCAGGAGCAGGCTTTGGGAGTCACTGAATCAGCAGCAGCTGCTGCTGCTTCCAGAGTTCTTAGCCCATAGACAGTAAAGGAGTCAAATAACTGGTCAGAAGAAGATTAAAGGGGTCTCTTTGTTAGCACTGAGGCAGGACTCTGTTGCTTTGCCCATACTTTGATCTGGATCACAGTCCTGGGTGGCAGTCCCTGGGTGGAGCACTACCATGCCAGAGTTTGTGGCCACAGTGGAGGGGACCCGCCTCACAGTTCCAGGGCAGAAAAGAATGCTTCTGGTTACTCACAGACAAGAGCACAGGTCAGGAGACAAGTAAACACCTCTCATTTGATCATATGACCTTGGAAGTTGTGAAAACTTACAGGTCTCTAGAAGTATCTCTGAAAACAGTTGCCCCAAATCCCTGAAGCTTGGGACAGTGTGCCCTCAACCCTTGAAGCAGAGCCCTACTTTAACAAAAAGTTAAAGGTCAACTAATAGGCTGGGAAAATGAACAAATACTGGAAAAAAACAGAAACAAAAAACTCTGACTATTGAAAGTTATTATGGTGACAAGGAAGATCAAAACACACACTCACAAGATGACAACAATGTCAAAGTTCCTACTTCCAAAGCTTCCAAGACAAATACGAATTAGTCTCAGTCTGTCCATGAAAGAACCCAAAAATGATTCTGAAAATCAAGTAAGTGAAGCAGAGGAAAAATTGAGACTGATGCAAGAAAATCATGGAAAATGAGTCAACAACTTGGTAAAAGAGACAGAAAAATACTGAAGAGTGTAGATGCTAAGCCATTTGGTGCCTATATATTTAGTATTGATATTCTTTTATTATCTTTGACACCCTTTAGCAAAATGTAGTTTCCTTGCTTATCTGTTTTTCTTTGCTTTGTCTGAGATCGTGATTGTTACCCATATCTTTTTAAAATCAGTTGAATCATTATAGATTCTGCTCCAACCTTTTATTTTAACTCTGTATGTATTTCTGTTTCAAGTGTCTTTATTGTAAACAATATTGTTAAATTCTCATTTCTAACCTGTTCTGCTGTCTGTTTCTGTTTTCTGAGTGGATTCATTCCTACATTAGGGGTATAGAATTGTTCAGGGAGAACTAGTTCTTCTGGTTTATTGACTGCTGAGCCCTTTTCAGAACTACTTCCCACCTTTCCACCTTACAGCCACTGTTGGCTCTAAGAAGCTAAGCAATGCACATCTGCAGCAGCAACATCCTGGAAAACCATTTCAGCAGACAGGCTAAACCTGTTCAAGAGTAACTAAGGGGTCTCAGACCTGTTGGTGAGTTAGGAGGGTGTCTACCCCAAGCATGTGAAGACTTCCCACTGTAGAATGGGCAGGTGAGAACAATTTGTTGCAATGGTGGTGAAAGTGGCTGAAGTAGTCATTATGGAACACTTAGAGCTTAGTTAGACATCCAAGATGTCAAGGTCATCCATTGCACCTGCCTGTGGAAATAGGCAAGTAATGAAGAAGCAGTTGCAGATATACTGGTAGCTGTAATCACAACCCTGCAATCAGGTTTCCCAGGCAATAGCAAAGTATTCTCACCGGACTGAAGCAGCAGTGAGATTCAGCAATTCCCTGAGCATCTGAGCAATGTTTTAAAGGACTGCACTGCTCACCTCCTTTTGTGAGGAAGGGGCTAGAAAAGGTGTCCAAAAATTGTCTGCCTCAACCAACCCTGGCCTGCCCTTCATAGCAGGTGGGGATCCTATCCTGCAGTCAAAACACACATGTGTGCACACACATACACACACATACACACACACACACACACACACACACAATGTACAAAAGCTTTTGCAAAGATGATTCTACTCACCACCAGTATATGAAATGTGCACACATTTGTGGACAACAGATAATCCAGTGGACCTGAAAGATGAACAGTTCTTGTTGTGAGAGAACTCAGCTGTTATCATATATAATTTGCATCCCTGAATGAAACAAGGCTGGCAAATGAAGGCTAGCTTATCGAAGTCAGAGTTAGATACATGTTTTTTTCTGGATTGGCCACAGTGATGGGAATTGCTGTGAAGCTGGCCTAGGTTTTGAAATCGTAACTAAATTAGTCAAAATACATATGTGCCTACCAAAGGAAGTGAATGACAGACTCATGTCAATGTGATTGCACCTTGCTAGAAAGTGCCATGTCACCATCATCAATGTGTATGCTCCCACTACGACAAACACTGATGAGGTCAAAGAAAAAATTTTTGAAGACTTAGAGACCCTCATCATCATTGTGCCAAAAGTGAACAAGTTTATAATTTCAGGGGACTTTAATGCCAAAGTAGGCATAGATTATTAGACATGGCAAGGAGTCCTTGGGAAGGTTGGTCTTGAAAATAACAACAGCAATGGTCAATTACTACTGAAAATTTAGATATCTCACAACCTTCTCGTCAACAACACTGTCTTCTGTTTAACTAAATGGAATAAAACTTTGTGACTGTACTCTCACAACAAACATTGCTGTCTATGTCATTGTGAAGAGAAAGGATAGGTAGGATGTGAGAGTGATTAAAGTGATGTTTGGCACAGGGTGCTGGACGAATCAAAGACTTATGTTCTCAATTATTTGCATTCAACAAAAGTTGCAGCCCCAAGGCCAGATGACTTTTAGAGGATGATGTCAGCAAATTAGAGCACTTCTCCCAGCCTGAGGAGTTGATTGCTAACTTTGAGGAAAAGCTGAGCTAATACATGGTTGGCTATAGTGGAGAAGAAAAAGAGTGAGCGGCTTTCAGAGATTTTATGTATAGCTCTGCATTTACTCATTTGGGCCAGAATACTGACAAACATCAAGATTGGTTTGATGAAAATGATGGAGAAATTCAGAAGCTTGTACATTAAAAATGAGAACTCCAAAGGGTTTGCCAGAATAATAGTTTATTTTCCTCTAAGAAGGAAGCATTTAACTCTTTCAAAAGTAATGTGCAAGCTAAGTTTAGAGAGATACCGGATTCTTGGCTTAGTAGGAAGGCAAATAAAATTCAGTTTTACACTGATAGTAACAACCCAAAGCATTTATATGATGCTCTCAAGGCCATTTATGGGCCAAAGACCTATGATACACCCAAACTGCTCAATACTGCCACACTGATCAGTAATAAAGACATGACCCTGGAGAGATGGGCTGAATACTTCCATAGTGTTCCTAACAGATCATCATCAATCAATGTTGAAGCCACTGACCAGATAGCTCAGGTCAAAGTCAATCCTTCTCTAGCCAAACTTCCAAATGAAGAAAAGGTTTTGAACGCCCTTAGGTTCCTCTTGTGTGGCAATACACCTTTTGCTGAATCTATTCCAGCTGAGATTACAAGGCAGAGGTTCCACTGTTCGTACAAAAAACCCTTTATATTCCCTTTAGCGTATCCACTAGTGAAGATAATAAACTCTAGTGAAGGATTTTTAGGATGGGATGCACATATCTATCTTTGTAGACATCATGGAAGGAATCAATAGATTGAAAGAAATTGGAGTTTAGTGAGAGAGTAAAAGTGATAGTAAGGGAAATCTACTGGATGAAACAGAAAGGAATGGAATCAGGGTGAATGTAGAAGGATTAGCATTGACAAAGAGCAGGCCCATCTTTTCATCAGAGACATGAGTGAAGGAAGACATGGTGGGAGATGATATCCAAAGAATGTGAGATGATGAGGGAAGAAGATGCAGTTCTCAGCAAATGACCTTACTATATTTGGTGAGGAGAGATTCTCAGTTGAGGGTATGGTGGGGAGCGGGTGCCACAGGAAGCCTGAGAAGTTTAGAACATCCCCTGGTAGATACTTTATTAAGGAAGAATAGAAGGATGATGCTCATGCAGTGAGGTCCCAGTTGAGATTAGGTAACATAAATTTGTGGTGGACCCAGTCAGTATGTTTAATCAGTAAATTGAATAAATGCAGAGAAGCGTAGTGAGATTAGTATCAACTTATGAAAATGAACTGAGTAGAATTGTTAGAACAATGTACATACTGATGCAGACTGTGTAAATGAAAAGAAGAGCAGCAACAAAATAAGCGAAATGAATTTTGCAAAAGTATAATAACTGAGCTTGACTCAAAGGAGACATGAAAAAGGAATTTCCTCCATCATTCTCTGCCAGAGGTGAGAGACTATGGATGTGGCACATTCCATGTAACATCAGGTCTTTTTCTTGTGTTTGTTAGTTTTATTTGACATTTCCTTTTTTATTATTTATTATAACTGATGGTATTTAAGGGGCATAGGGGACAATTAGAGGAGAATATTCGACAACACAGACAATGTAAAAACAAATGATAATAATTTTCAAAATACTATAACTATTTTTGCGATCCTGTAAAAAAATATTAGAGTTAAAAGGCACCTAAGAAATAATCACAAATCATAGATTTTTAACTGTACAGGAATTTGAAGGCCACCTAGTCCAAATATGTCCTTTTTTTAGGTGAAATAATGGAGGTCCAGAAAATAGAAATGACTTGCACATACACAACATACACATATACAACACGTATATAGCTCCAATCTTCAAAAAAGACACATACATATAAATATATACATATGCATATTTCTATATTCTACATTCCAAATTATCAATGAATGATAATCTTGCAAATAACCTGTCATATGAAATATAAATATATTTCATGTATTATGTGTATTCCAAATATATATTATTTCATATATATATATATACACACATGTGTGGCATACATACATAACATATATGTGATCAATACAATTATATTTATACATACATATTATGTATTTTTATATATAGATATGCATACATGCATATACACACATGCCTCTTAAAGGTTAAAACTGCACTGAGACTTTTGATAGAGCCTGAATATATAAATTTCAGTGGCTCATGTGGATTATCTAGATTAACCATTCTATTTTTATAGATAAGGAAATTTAGGTTTAGTGACTCGCTCCAGGTCCCAAAGCTAGTCAGTGGGAGAGCTGAAACAAATCCAGATCTTCTGACTTCCCAGTCCTACATTTTATCTCTTACACTACACTGCATAATTTCTCAGATTTAACATTTAATTGGTAATGAAATGTTTTAGTTGTCCAGATTTTCTTGTGAAATGGGTAGACACTCAGTAGCATTATTGAAAATCAAATGTGCTTCTTGTTAAAAGTTAAATTCCCCCCATTCACTAAACTCTTGGTATTCATACCATTATGCTATCCCGCCTGATTCTTTCTCTCCACACTTGGAGATGGTCTCAAAAACAGCAGAATCTTGATGGGTGCACAGAAAAAGAGAAAGCTGCTCTAGAGAGAAAAGATCCAATGGAAAAGTAAATTCTAGTTTTTCTTGTGTTTTAATAATGAGAGGAACTGGACCTGTGATTTCACTCATGTAGGAAACTCCCTGATAAGGAAATTCTTATAGTGCAGATTGACAATATAATCTTAGAGAGTTCTCTATAGCAGTGAGAGGATAAAGGACTTACCCTAGTTCACTGAGACAGTATGTGTAAAAGAAGAGAGTTGAACACAAGTCTTCCTACCTCTCTAGCTAGCTCTCACTCTATCACACAATAATGCTTGACATTGTGTTTAAATACATGTGTTTTCAAAGAAAAAAAAAGATAAAAGAAAAAAAATAAAGTAAAAGAACATGCTTTGTAAACAGAAAGTGGTAAATTAAGATGAAATATTACTTTTATTAAAATTCACCTTTAACTGCTTTCAGAAAGAACCCTAGATTAACTCTTGAAATGGTTGAAAAATCTGTTGCCTGCAGCATTTATCATTTTCTTGCTTTTCTTAGAAATCTACAATGTGGTGCAGTTTAAAACAAAAGATTTTTAAGCTTTTATTTTTTGGTAGTTAGATGAACTAAGTAGATAGAAACCTTTTCCAATATTGGGAAAATGTAGTAATCCACACAAGCCAACAGTGAATTTTCCTCCTTTCCTCTCATTGCAGTAACATGCATTTAACTATTAGGATGCCAGGTAGTGGTCTTTGCATAGCAGTTATAGCAGTTTCATTGTCTTCTTGGCATATCCCACTGAAATATTCAAATCCTCCATTTAAAAACCATTAGCAAGTGGAGCACTAGCTAATGCCAGAGGAAGAAAATGTAACTGGGATTTCAGTGGCCACAAGCCAGGAAAATATATGCTAATGCTGTATGCAGTATCTTGCTCCCAGCTCTTCTCTAATAACAATACCACATGTCCAAGAATGGAAATGTTGACTTTGGGACCTCTATGTGAGTGGTAGATAATAGTGAGGGCTGCACAGATGGTACAAGATTTGGCACCAGGTGAAAGACCTAGGCCAGGAGGCTTCATGCTCTCAAACTGACACAAAGGGAAAAATAGCAGCTGAGGGTTGTATACATATGATAATTTAGAGTGAGCAAAAAATAGCACAAGCAAAACAAGATTAAAAATGCATGTGCCCAGCAGAAACACTACTGCAGTTCAAAAAATTGAAAGGATAACATTATCGGAAAAATCAAGAGGCTTAATATGAGCCTCCTACTTTATCCAATACCATGCCCACCCTGAGGTATCCTCTGTTCTTTTCTCACATTTCCTAAATGAGCTAAGGCCATTGGATGGTCTTTGTCTTTTTGGACACTCTAGATGTCCTTATTCTTTCACATTACAGTTGATTAGACTTGAATTTTGATCAATAAGATCAACTGACTTTTCTTATAGATATTTAGAAAGATTTTGGCCATGTAAGTCAATCCTACATTCATAGTAGAGAATAGATCCAGTGCTGCTGGGGTACCTAAGGAGAAGCAGGAAGGTAAAAGCATTTGGACTCAGAATCTGGGAACCTGTTTGCAAGTCGTGGCTCTCAGACTAACTAGCTCTATGATGCTGAGAAAATAATTTACTCTACCTGAATTTCATTTTTCTATTTTATGGTTTTGACCTTCGATTTCCTTGGTATAAGTACTCCAATTGGGGGGTGGAGCCAAGATGGCGGCTGGTAAGCAGGGACTAGCATGAGCTCCGTACCGATTCCCTCCAAAAACCTATAAAAAATGGCTCTGAATCAATTCTAGAACGGCAGAACCCACAAAACAGCAGAGGGAAGCAGGGCTCCAGCCCAGGACAGCCTGGATGGTCTCTGGGTGAGGTCTATCCCACACGGAGCTGGGAGCTGGGAGCTGGGAAAGGAGTGGAGCAGAGCCCAGCCTGAGCGGCGTGGACCAACAAGACCAGCAACTGGGCAGAGCATGCCCTAGTGCCCTGAATCAGTGAGCTGTGGCAGTTACCAGACTTCTTAACCCACAAACACCGAAGACTGCGGAGAAGGTTAGTGGGAAAGGCTGTGGGAGTGGAAGGAGTTCGAGGTTCGGCTTCCAGCCCTGGGGGTAGCGGAGGTGGGGCAGCTACTGCTGTTGTTGCTGCCGGCTCCAGGCCCACCTGGTGGGAGGAATTAAGTAGTGGATCAGAGCAGGAGTGCACAGCCTGCTGAAGATCTAAGCCCAGCCCGGGTTGGGGGTTCTTGGGGAAGGAGCAGTGCTGGTGTGGCAGAGCCGGCACCTCCCCCCCCAAACGTGGAACATAGAACTCTCTAGTCTACAAGCAGTCATACCCCACTGAAAAACTCAAAGGTCAAGTTAGTTGGCAGGGAATATGGCCAGGCAGTGAAAACGCACCAAGATTGCGTCTCAGACTTTGCATTCTTTCTTTGGTGACAAAGAAGACCAAAACATACAGCCTAAAGAAGTCAATAAAGTGCAAGAGTCTACACCAAAGGCCTCCAAGAAAAACACGAACTGGTCCCAGGCCATGAAAGAGCTCAAAAAGGATTTGGAAAAGCAAGTTAGAGAAGTAGAGGAAAAATTGGGAAGAGAAATGAGAAATATGCAAGAAAACCATGAAAAACAAGTCAATGACTTGCTAAACGAGACCCAAAAAAATACTGAAAAATACACTGAAGAAAACAACACCTTAAAAAACAGACTAACTCAAATGGCAAAAGAGCTCCAAAAAGCCAATGAGGAGAAGAATGCCTTGAAAGGCAGAATTAGCCAAATGGAAAAGGAGGTCCAAAAGACCACTGAAGAAAATACTACTTTAAAAATTAGATTGGAGCAAGTGGAAGCTAGTGACTTTATGAGAAATCAAGATATTATAAAACAGAACCAAAGGAATGAAAAAATGGAAGACAATGTGAAATATCTCCTTCGAAATACCACTAACCTGGGAAATAGATCCAGGAGAGATCATTTAAAAATTATTGGACTACCTGAAAGCCATTATCAAAAAAAGAACCTAGATATCATCTTTCAAGAAATTATCAAGGAGAAGTGCCCTGATATTCTAGAGCTACAGGGCAAAATAGAAATTGAAAGAATCCATCAATCACCCCCCTAAATAGATCCCCAAAAGAAATCTCCCAGGAATATTGTGGCCAAATTCCAGAGCTCCCAGATCAAGGAGAAAATACTGCAAGCTGCCAGAAAGAAACAATTTGAGTATTGTGGAAACCCAATCAGAATAACCCAAGATCTGGCAGCCTCTACATTAAGAGATCAAAGGGCTTGGAATACGATATTCCGGAGATCAATGGAGCTAGGATTAAAACCTAGAATCACCTACCCAGCAAAACTGAGTATCATGCTCCAAGGCAAAATATGGATTTTCAATAAAATAGAGGACTTTCAAGCTTTCTCAGTGAAAAGACCAGAGCTGAATAGAAAATCTGACTTTCAAACACAAAAATCAAGAGAAGCATGAAAAGGTAATCAAGAAAAAGAACAAGAAAAAGAAATTGCAAGAGACTTACTAAAGGTGAACTGTTTTGTTGACATTCCTACATGGAAAGATGACAAATATGATTCATGAGACCTCAGTATTAGGGTAGCTGAAGGGAATATGCATACATATATGTTTATGTATATATATATATATGGGTGAATGTGTATGTATGTATATATCTATGTGTATGTGTATGTATTATATATATATATATATATATATATATATATATATATATATATATGGAGAGAGAGAGAGAGAGAGAGAGAGAGAGAGAGAGAGAGAGACAGAGGGAGAGAGTGTGTGGACACAGGATGAGTTGAAGATGAAGGGAAGATATCTAAAAGAAATAAAATCAAATTAAGGGATGAGAGAAGAACATACTGAGAGAGGGAGATAAGGAGAGATAGAATGGGGTGGATTATCTCGCATAAAGGTGGCAAGAGGAAGCAGTTCTGTGGGAGGAGGGAAGTGGGCGGATGGGGGGGGATGAGTGAACATTGCTCTCATCAGATTTGGCCTAAGGAGGGAATACCATACATACCCAATTGGGAATCTTACCCCACAGGAAAGAAGAGGGAAGAAGATAAAAAAATGGGGGGGTGATGGAGGGGAGGGCTGATGGTGGTGGAGGTAATCAAAAACAAACACTTTTGAAAGGCGACAGGGTCAAGGGAGAAAATTCAATAAAGAGGGATGGGTTGGGAAGGAGCAAAATATAGTTAGTCTTTCACAACATGAGTAATGTGAAAGGTTATACATAATGATACACATGTGGCCTATGTTGAATTGCTTGACTTCTTAGGGAGGGTGAGTGGGAAGGGAAGAGGGGAGAGAATTTGGAACTCAAAATTTTAAAAACCGATTTTCAAAAAAAATATTTTTGCACGCAAATAGAAAATAAGATACACAGACAATGGGACGTAGAAATTTATTTTGGCCCTACAAGAAAGGAAGGGAAAAGGGGATGGGAGGGGAGTGGGGTGACAGAGGGGAGCACTGAGTGGGGAACAGGGCAACCAGAATATATGCCATCTTGGAGTGGGGGGAGGGTAGAAATGGGGAGAAAATTTGTAATTCCAACTCTTGTGAAAAACAATGCTGAAAACTAAATATGTTAAATAAAAGAAAAATAAAAAAAACATTAAAAAAATAGTGGCTTTAGCTCAGAGATTTTGCTGGCGCAAGATACAGTGAAAAGAAATGAGAGCATGTGGACCTGTTAATACATGTTTTTTTTTTTTATCTGTGCAACAAACCCTTCGTGTTTTCCTGTCATGGAAGGTACACCGTCTATATGCCCACTCATTAAATTTACCCAATTCAGTCCAACTTCAGGACAGTTGTTGAAGATCTCTATTCCCCATGTTCTGTTCACAAGAGTGCCTACACAGCACAGAAAATCTTCTGTTATGACCTGAATGATGTATAAAACCTACACCGAGTGAATAGTATCAGTTGATTCATCCAGAGTGATTGAATAATATATATTTTGCTCCTGAAGTATTTCATGGAGTTGTTCTGTTAAGTTGAAAGCTAATTCATGCTGCTGATCAGTTATGGCTCCCCTTGAAAGAGGCAGTTGTTCGTACTTTGAAATGTTATCGGGTTCTAAGCATCCTACAAATTTGATGATGCATTCTTTTCCAATTTCTACATCATTGAATGGCTTCCCTTTTTTCCTGAGTATATAATCTACTTTATAAGCTGCTTCAGTGGCATCACTTCCGGGTCTTATTGCTGCTTGAAAGAATCTTTGTCCAAACAAGAGACAGAGAGCATTACCGGAAATAAAATGGATTATTTTGATTATATTAAAATGTTTTTGCATAAATAAAAAACAATGCAACCAAGATTAGAAGGAAAACAGAAAGTTGGGGTGGGGGGGTGGAATTTTGCTGCAAATATCTCTGATAAAGGCCTCTGTTATCAAATATATAGAGAACTGAGATAAGAATACAAGTCATTGTCAAAGGATATAAATGGGCAGTTTACAGATGAAGAAATCAAATCTATTTATAGTCATATGAGAAAAATATCTAAGTCACTATTAATTAGAGAAATGCAAATTAAAACAACTCTGAGGTACTACCTCACACCTATCAGATTGGCTAATATGACAGAAGAGGAAAATGATAAATGTTAGAGAGAATGAGGGAAAATTGGAACACTAATGCGTTGTTGGTGGAGTTGTGAACTGATCCAAACATTCTGGAGAGCAATTTGGAACTATGTCCAAAGGGCAATCAAACTGTGCATACTCTTTGATCCAGCTAAATATCTTACTAGGTCTGTATCACAAAGATATCATAAAAAAGGGGAAAGGACCTATTTGTACAAAAATATTTATAGCAACTCTTTTTGTGGTGGCAAAGAATTGGAAATTGAGGGATGCCCATCAATTGGGGAATGACTGAACAAGATGTGGTATATGAATATAATGGAATACTACTGTGCTATAAGAAAGTATAAGCAGATGGATTTCAGAAAAAGCTGGAAAGGCTTGCATGAACTGATACTGATTGAAGTGAGCAGAACCGGGAGAATATTGTACGCAGTAACAGTAACATTCTGCAATGATCAACTATGAATAACTTAGCTCTTCTCAGCAATACAATGATCCAAGACAATTCCAAAGGACTCAAGATGGAAAACGCTATCCACATTCAGAGAAAGAACTGATGTAGTCTGAATACAGATTGAAACATGCCATTTTCACTGTATTTTTTTTCATGGTTTTTTCCCTTTTGGTCTGTTTCTTCTCTCACAACATGACTAACATGGAAATATGTTTTACATGATTGCACATATATAACCTATATCAAATTGCTTACCATTTTAAGGAGGAAGGAAAGAGAAAAATTTTGAACTTAAAATTTTAAAAAATGAATGTTAAAAATTGACATTATGTGTAATTGGAAAAAATAAAATACTATTCATTAAAAAAAATAAGTACTCCAGTTATGAAAACTCCTTTCTCCAGTGAAGACCTGACACCTACCTTTAAAATAGGCTTGAGCTGCCTGGAGGTGCTGGAAATTTAATTAATTTGCCCAAGGTCAGAATGGTAGTATATTTCAGAGACAGTACTTGAATACGGGTCTTCCTAACTACTATGGAATGCTGACTCTTTCTTCATCTACAGAATGAGGATGATGAACCTTTAATGACTTGATTCACAAGGCTGTTGCGAGCAAAAGTACTCAGTAAACATTAAAGTACTGTGTGACTCTCAGTCTATCTATGATTACAGGGAGGGAGAATACAGTAGAGTTGAAGCAGATGTGAGCTACTGATGACTTCAGAGATTTTAATGGTTCTAATAATAATAGTTTGAAGGTGGGAAGATTTACTCTGTTTCTCTTATTATTCTAAAGGGACAAAGTGGAGTTGTGACACATACATAGGCTGTGCATCTGGAAACTGAGTTTGAGTTTGAGTTCTGCCACCATCTTGTTTAACTGTGGACACATAAATTTCCCCCAATGGAACTTGTGAATCTGGGATCAGTAATATTAGCATGCTATGTGCAATTACTGCTACTATCTACTTCCATTTTCTTTTGCTTCTAATGATAAATGGATAGTACATGAAGATGATGATGATGATGATGATGATGATGATGATGATGATGATGATGGGGTGCTTGGGTGTTCGTGCCTGGACCCTAATTCTAACATTTCTCCTTAGTCTCTGCGTGGGTACCTGTGCCTGGACCCCAATTCCAAAACCACATCCAGCTCTAAAACCATATCCCTCCCTAGCCTCAAAATACTGTCTCAGGCAGTTCCTCTCCAGTTCAAGGGCGGCATGCGTTAGCATAACATTTATCTCTCATCCTGATACTGTGGCCAGCTGTACGTATAGAATTTATTGGTCTGACTCCCTATGTACGTACTAATTGGCTGTGCACTGGGCCACTACGTTATTTACTCTTTACTGACCTTATTGATATGTATCCTAGACATAGTCAAATATATACTCCCTTACATTCATCTTGTCTAACAAGACATTTGATGGAAGCAGCCTGGATATTTCCAATCAGCCCTGTTAATTAACTTAGTGATGTTTCATGGTCAAAACCACACCTCCAAGTCGATCCCCACTTGGGCTGTTTCCCAGTGAACTCTGGGTAAGATACCTGGAGTAGTAGATTCAAAAAGTCCATGTTCCTTTAAGAACTGACCGCCCCTTAATCACTCCCTAATCCTGCCCCAAAACACCTAATTGACATGTTTCACCCCAAAGTATCATATAAAAACTTTTCCTACATACCTGTAAGGTTGCAGGTTCCCTAAGAACTCTTGCCTGCTGTGAAGTATAATGAATCTTTGCCACCTTGACTTAAAGAATGCTTGAGATCATGAATTCATTCCAGACAGCCCTGGCCCTCTCCAGTACTCGGGTCCTTGAGGGGTGCTCCCCCTCAGCAACCTTATCTGGGAACTCAAGTCTTGAGGTTCTTGGGCCTTGTCTCCCTCAACCCTCAACAATACTAATAAAAGAATACTATATTTGAAATCAGGAAAGCTGAGTTTTTTATGTCACACCTTACACCACCATTTTGACCCAAGGCCAGTCTCTTAACCTCTTTTTTTGTCTCAGTTTCCTCCTCTGTAATAAAGGCCAAATGATTTTTCCTGAGTTACTTATTTATTTCTTCTTTCTGTCTATGTGTTTGTTAGTATATTTTGTTAGAAATGTCATTTCAGTTTCTGTGTCCAATGATCTTTACCCAAATGTTTCTTTCTTCTGGTGCCTGGATTTCAGAAAATTCAGGAAAAGGATAAGATACAAAGGGTCCAAATTATAAAAAAAAAAAAAAAAAAAAAAAAAAAAAAAACAACTTATAGCATCAGTTAGTCTAGGAGAGATGGGAAGTCCTTAAGAATGTAATTCATAAAATGTAAAAATTTGCAATTATATTCAGAGAAAAATGAGTTTTTTGGGGGGGACCTAAATGAACTGATGTGGATACATTGGGAGCTCATTAACCAATTTATATTTTAAAACACATACTAAACCAAAAGAAATAAGGGCAGGCAACAGATGATGAATACAATAATGTTGCAAGTCTGGTAAAAATAGTGTTGGAGTACTAAAATTCAGAATGAGCTGAGACCAGAAAGGAAAATAGAACAACAAAAATAGGACTATTAAGCTATTTTGTAGAAAATAATACAGGGCAAAATAAGAGATAGGACTGCTGTTGTGAGTCCATCAGGTATTGATAACTGACCACAAAGAAAAGGGAAAAAATACACAATTTTTATTTTGCTTTTTAGCTGTGAAATAATTAACTTTGGAAGAGAAGAGATAGAACACATGCTAATAAAATTTTAATATTAAAAACAATAAAAATTACCATACGGTAGTTTAAAAACTTTTCTATCTATCTATCATCTATCTGACTACCATTTGAGCCTCATAACAACCCTATGAGGTAGATATGATATGGGTTATCACCTCCTATGGTTGAATACCAAATTTCCAAGTTATGTTGTATTTATTTTTCAATTTGAATATTTTTCTTTCAATACAATGAAAATTCCCTGAAGGACTTTTGGTTTCGTTTGTCATTTTCTGCTAACTCAAAATTAATTTTTTTTATTTCTTTAGTATTTTATTTTTCCCTGGTTACAAGTAAAAACAATTTCTAACATTCATTTTTAAAACTTTGAGTTTCAAATTCTTTCCCTTCCTCCTTGCTCACCCTGCCGCCCAATGGGAAAGCAAGCAATTCCATATAGGTCATACATGTGTATCATGCAAAACATTTCCTAATAGTCATGTTGTGAAAGAAAACAATGACAAAAACACCTTAAGAAAAAAAAAAGTAAAAACAACTATGCTTCAATGTGTTCAGACACCATCAGTTCTTTGTCTGGGGATGGATAGCATTTTTCATCATAAGTCATTCAGAGTTGTCTTGGATGGTTGTATTGCTGAGAATAGCTGCATCATTAACAGGTTAAGATAAAGTTCTATACCCAATTGACCATGTGTGTTATTCATTCTTTGAGTCTATTCTGATGAAAGTAAGGTTCACTCACTCCCCCTCCCCTCCTTCCTCTCACCCTCCACTGCAAAAGCTTTTTCTTGCCTCTTTTATGTGAAATAATTTACTCCATTCTACCTCACCCTTTCTCTTTCTCCCAGTACACACACACACACACACACACACACACACTCCTTCTAACTACCCTAACAATGAGAAATGTCTTATGAGTTACAAATATAATTATCCCATGTAGGAATGTAAACAGTTTATTAAGTTTCTTATGATTTCCCTTTCCTGTTTACAAGTTTTTGCTTCTCTTGAGCATTGTATTTGAAAGTCAAATTTTCTATTTAGCTCTGGTCTTTTCATCAAGAATGATTGAAAGTCATCTATCAAATTGAATATCCATTGTTTACATTGAAAGTTTATACTTAGTTTTGCTGGATAGGTGATTCTTGCTTGTAATCCTTGCTCCTTTTCCCTGCAGAAGTTCTTATTACAAGCCCTCCAATCTTTTAATGTAGAAGCTCCTAAATTTTGTGTTATCCTGACTATGGCTCCATGATAATTGAGTTGTTTCTTTCTGGCTGTTTGCAATACTTTCTCCTTGATCTGGGAATTCTGGAATTTTGCTATGATATTCCTGGCAGATCTCTTTCTGGAGGTGATCAGTGAATTCTGTCAATTTCTATTTTTACCCTCTGATTCTAGAATATCAGGGCAATTTTCCTTGATGATCTGTTGAAAAATGATGCCTAGGCTCTTTTTTGATCATAGCTTTGTGGGATTATTATTTTCACAATAATTGATATGATATATGTAATGAATATATTCCCTGAATTGCCTCTTCTAGCTTGTGAGTCAGACTTAATAATGAAGCTTGAAATGCTCAAACTTTGACAACGCGCACAATCACTGTCTTCCTTGGGTCTGTGCACCTTAAGTGAAGTGAATCAAAGACTATAGAACCTGTTCCCATCACAGAACTCTGGTCCTGTGACCCACCAGTAATGACTCCCAAAAACATGAACAATGTTCTTCCCACAGAACTTCAGAACACCTGTACCTTAGTATTGTGGGATTTGTGGGCTGGTTGGGGGAAATCACTCTGGTCCTAGAAATGACTGTAATTCACCTCCCCGGCCCCCCCACCGCCTTCTTTCCCATTTGTGTGTGTATGTGTGTGTGTGTGTGTGCGCTCACGCGCGTGAGCATATTTCTGTCTTCACTTAAACAAGGTGGAATTTTGATTAGGAGAATTCCTGATTTACAAATCTGTTCCCTATAATGAAACTAATTAATTAAATGGCTACTTTTTATACAGGCACTTTGTCTCTGGTCTGCTGTTTCATCATTCTCAGGTTAGAGAGTGGCTCAGTAAAAACCTTGTTAAGAACTTTCAGGTAGTAAAACAATTTTAAAATTATCTCCCCTGGATCTATTTTCTAGGTCAGTTGTTTTTCCAATGAGATATTTTATATTGTCTTCTATTTTTTCATTCTTTTGGATTTGTTTTACTGTTTCTTGATTTCTCATAAAGTCATTAACTTCCATTTATTTCACTCTAATTTTTAAGGAATTGTTTTCTTCAGTGAGCTTTTGTACATCCTTTTCCATTTGGCCAGTTAGGTAGGCATTCTTTTCTTCATTTGCTTTTTATACCTCTTTTACCATTTGGCCTGGTGTGTTTTGCAAGGTGTTATTTTCTTCACTATTTGTGTGTGTGTGTTTCCTTTACCAAAGTGTTGACTTACTTTCCATGATTTTCTTTCATCATTCTCATTTCTCTTTCCAATTTTTTCCTCTACCTCTCTTACTTGATTTTAAAAATCCTTTTTGAGCTCTTCCATGGCCTGAGAACAATTCATGTTTTTTTTTTTTCTGGGAAGCTTTTCTTGGAAGTGTAGGAGCTTTGACTTTGTTGTCTTCTCAGTGTGTGTTTTGATCTTCCTTGTCAACGTAGCACCTTTCTACAGTCAGGATATTTTGTCTGTTGTTTGCTCATTTTCCCCAACCTATTGGTTGAATTTTAACTCTTTGTTAAAGTTGGGCTCCATTTCCAGGATGGAGGCCTCACTGTCTCAAGCTTAAGGGGTTTTGTGTAACCATTTTCAGAGATACTTCTAGGGACCTGTAAGTTTTCAGTTCTACCAAGGTAGACTCTCCTGGCCCATTCTCTGGTCTGTGAGTGACCACAAGCACTCTATTTTGCCCTGGAACTGTGAGGAAGGTCCCTCCTCCCCTGTGGCCACAAACTCTGGTGTGTTAGTGCTCCTCTTCACCATGACACTGCCACCCAAGACTGTGACCCATATCAATGTATGGGCAAAGCAACAGAGTCCTGCCTCAGTACTAGAAAAGAGACCCCTGTAATCTCCTTTTACAGAGTTATTTGACTCCTTTATTGTCTATGGGCTAAGGCTCTGGAAGTAGCAACAGCTTCTGCTGATTCAGTCACTCCCAAAGCCTACTCCTGGTTTCCTGGGGCTGGAGCTGGGCTGGCCCAGACTTCGGTGGGCTGTGCTTGACTCTCACCTACGTGTAACAGACCTTTCCTGCTGACCTTTTAAGTTGTCTTTGACTTTTAGGGGCTGAGAAGTCTGGAAACTGCCACTGCTGCCAGTGATTCAGGCCTCCAGAGGCCTCCTCCTAATGTGCTGGGGCCCAGTCTGTTTTGGCATTGTGCTGTCACTGTACTCCTCTCTCACCCAGGTGCAACAGATCTTTCTTGCCAACCTTCCATCCCTGGCTCCATCTACCATGTTTTTCTAACTCTAGGACCTAGTAATGTGCCTTGATTAAAGTTGGTACATAATACATTCTTCTGCAGTGAATGAATGAATGACCTGTGCTAAAGACTTATCATAAATAAGTTGATGTCCTCTTTGAGGGAAGTGGCTAGTGAAGTATCTCCTACATTTTTTGTGCTTAGTCCTGATCACTTTTTACATTTTTACCAATGTCTTTTAAAGAGCATAGTAAGTATCAAACTTGTATATGATATGAACTTTGGAGGGATGGATAATCTGGTAGATGACATAGTTAGAATTTAAAAAAATGTTTCTGGGCAAAATAGACCAAGATGAAATTTAATAGGTATAAAATAATTTTAAAAGCCTTACTGGTGGATTTTTCAAAAGTCAACTACACAATTATATGGACTTTTTCTGGGTCCCAGGATGTGCTGGAGCCATCTCTGAGCCTGAAAGAGCCAGTTGTTAAATCAGTATGAGCATTTATACCTCAGAAATCAGCACAACAAATTGGAATTGATTTTGCGGTTTGTTTGTTTTTTGGTGGTTGTCTAGATTTAAGAAAGTGTTAATAATGCAGATTACATTTAAATAGATGTATGCTTACATTTTTCCCAGCTAGACTTGAAAAAACACTTACCAGTACACCCTTGTATCACTTTATAAAATTTGTTTGAGCTCAGCAGGAAGGCAAAAAAAGCATCTAAGAATAAAGTCTTCACCAGACTGTAGACCTGGGGGCTAATAATATTAATAGCATTAATAATGATAATATAACTGTCATTTATATAGAGATTCAGGGTTGCAAGTGCTTTACATCCACTGTCTAATTTAAGGCTTACAATACCCCTCTCTGGGTGCCATAATTTAGGATAGTTACTAAGCTGCGTATAAGAAGACAATCAGAATGACTAAGGATCTTGGGATTTTGCTAAGAACTGAAAGAACAAGGGATGCTTGATATGTACAAAGGTTTAGGGCAGAGACAGGGTCTACTCTGAAATAACTGAAAGATGATCACGTGGAAGAGAAATTAGCAATTTGAGCTTATCTCCAGAAAAAAGGACTCAAAAGAACGGTTGGAAGATTCTGGCAGACATATTTTGGACTAATGTTAGGGGGAAAATTTCCTAAACATCACAGAAATATAAAAGTGAAATATTATTCCTTGGGAGTTGGTGCATTGCCTCTCACGGCAATTCTTCAGTTTGAGGATGCATGACAACATGGTTGGAATACCACATAGGGAATTTTCCAGGATGAGCTGTATTATATTGAGTTCTGAAATCTTCTAATGCTGTTATCCTAACCAAACAAAATTTGACTTCATTATTAATTTTGATCATAGGAATACTTCACAACAATTTCACTGAGAAATTATGGTTTATATCACTGGTCAGAGCACCTAGAAGCTAAAATCTCAGATTCAGTATCATGGCACCCAGGATCAAATTCCAGATATGCTATTTTCCACCTCTGTGACTTAGGTGCTTCACTTGAGAACTCTGATCTTCATTGCTTAATCCTTCAAATAAAAGAATTGCATTAGATCACCTTACAATTCCTTTTTAGTTTCTTTTTTTTTAGTAATTTTTGTTCATTCTTTTCTCTGTTATTTATTTAATATTTTTATTTTTCAGCATTGATTTTCACAAGAGTTTGAATTACAATTTTTTTCTCCATTTCTACCCTCTTACCCACTCCAAGATGGCATATATTCTGATTGCTCCATTCCCCAGTCAGCCCTCCCTTCTGTCACCCAACTCCCCCTCATCCCCTTTTCCCTTGCTTGTATATCTTATTTCCTAGTTGCATGCAAAAACTGTTTTTGGAACATCTGCTTTTAGAACTTTGAGTTCCAAATTCTGTCCCCTCTTCCCTCCCCACCCACCCTTCCTAAGAAAGCAAGCAATTCAACATATTACACATGTGTATCATTATGTAAAACCCTTCCACAATACTCATATTGTGAAAGGCTAACTATATTTTGCTCCTTCCTGTCCTATTCCCCTTTATTCAATTTTCTCCCTTGATCCTGTCCCTTTTCAAAAGTGTTGATTTTGATTACCTCCTCCTCCTATCTGCCCTTGCTTCTATCATCCCCCCTTTTTTATCTCCTTCCTCCTTCTTTCCTGTGGGGTAAGATACCCAACTAAGTGTGTATGTTATTACCTCCTCAGGTCAAATCTGATGAGAGCAAGATTCACTCATTCCCTCTCACCTGCCCCCTCTTCCCTTCCTATAGAACTACTTTTTCTTGCCACTTTTATTTGAGATAATTTACTCCCTTCTATCTCTCCCTTTCTCCCTCTCTCAATATATTCCTCTATCATCCCTTAATTTGATTTTATTATTTTAGATATCATCCCTTCTTATTCAATTCACCCTGTGCCCTCTGTGTGTATGTATATATATATATATATATATATATATATATATATATGTATACATAAATACGTATATACACATATATACATACATATAAACATATATTCATATACATATATGTATATATACATATATACATCTATATATACATATACATATATATATATATTATATATGGATATTCCCTTCAGCTACCCTAATACTGAGGTCTCATGAATTATACACATCATTTTTCCATGTAGGAATGTAACCAAAACAGTTCAACTTTAGTAAGTCCCTTATTATTTCTATTTCTTTTTTACCTTTTCATACTTCTCTTGATTCTTGTGTTTGAAAGCCAAATTTTCTATTCAGCTCTGGTATTTTCACTGAGAAAGCTTGAAAGTACTCTATTTTATTGAAAATCCATATTTTTCCTTGGAGCATGATACTCAGTTTTGCTGGGTAGGTGATTCTTGGTTTTAATACTAGCTCCAGTGACCTCAGGAATATCATATTCCAAGCCCTTCCATCCCTTAGTGTAGAAGCTGTTCGATCTTGTGTTATCCTGATTGTGTTTCCACAATACTCAAATTGTTTCTTTCTGGCTGCTTGCAATATTTTCTCCTTGACCTGGGAGTTCTGGAATTTGGCAACAATATTCCTAGGAGTTTTCTTTTTGGGATCTTTTTCAGGATGTGATCAGTGGATTTTTTCAATTTCTATTTTATCCTCTGGCTCTAGAATATCAGGGCAGTTCTCCTTGATAATTTCTTGAAAGATGATATCTAGGCTTTTGTTTTGATACTGGCTTTCAGGTAGTCCAATAATTTTAAATTATCTCTCCTGGATCTATTTTCCAAGGCAGTGGTTTTTCCAATGAGATATTTCACATTGCCTTCCACTTTTTCGTTCCTTTTGTTCTGTTTTATAATAACCTGATGTCTCATAAAGTCACTGGCTTCCACTTGCTCCAATCTAATTTTTAAGGTAGTATTTCTTCAGTGGTCTTTTGGACCTCCTTCTCCATTTGGCTAATTCTGCCTTTCAGGGCATTCTTCTCCTCATTGGCTTTTTGGAGCTCTTTTGCCTTTGGAGTTGGTCTATTTTTAAGGTGTTATTTTTTTGGGTCTTTTTTGGCCAGTCATTGACTTGTTTTTCATGCTTTTCTCGCATCCCTCTCATTTCTCTTCCAAATTTTCCCTCTACTTCTCTAACTTGCTTTTCCAAATCCTTGTTTGAGCTCTTCTATGGCATGACACCAGTTCATGTTTTTCTTGGAGGCTTTTAATGTAGGCTCTTTGACTTTGTTGACTTTTTCTGTGTCTGTACATTTTGGTCTTCTTTGTCACCAAAGAAATATTCCAAAGTCTGAGACTGAATCTGAGTCCATTTTTGCTGCCTGGCCATGTTCCCAGCCAACTACTTGGCCCTTGAGTTTTTCGTGGGGAGTATGACTGCTTGTAGAGTAGAGGGTACTTTGTCCCAAGCTTGAGGAGCTGCACTGTTGTTTTCAGAGATATTTCTACACAGCAAGTATTTCTACACAGCAAGTATTTCTACACTCTGCCACACCAGCACTCCTCCTTCCCCAAGAACCGCCAACCTGGACTGCCACTCAGATCTGAGCAGGCTTTGCACCCCGGCTTGGATCTGCCACTTAAATCGTCCCACCAGTTGGGCCTGAGGCCAGAAGCAACTGCAGCTGTAGCTCTATAGCTGCACCACTTCTGCTTCCCCTGGGGAGGTGGCCCAAATGCAAACGCCTTTCACTCTGTCTCTGCAGTTTTTTCCCACTAACCTTCTCTGTTGTCTTTGGTTTTTGTGGGTTGAAAAGTCTGGTAACTGCCACAGCTCACTGATTCAGGGCACTAGGGTCTGTTATGCCCAGCTCCCAGTCTGGTTGGGCCAGGCACAGCCCATGCTGGGCTCAGCTCTGCTCCCAACTCCGTGAAATAGACCTTACCCAGTGACCATCCAGGGTGTCCTGGACTGGAGCCCTGCTTCCCTCCACTATCCTGTGGGTTCTGAAGTTCTAGAATTTATTCAGAGTCATTTTTTGTAGGTTTTTGGAGGGTCCTGGGGGAGAGCTTTAGGCAAGTCCCTGCTTTCCAGCCTCCATCTTGGCTCTGCCCCACCCTCTTTAGTTTTAAATTATATGATATACCTGGGTGAATTGCTTAAGGTCTCTAATTCTACATCTTTTATTATTTCTGCAATTCCAGTGAGCAAGGACTGTTTTTTTTTTTTTGGTGATGATTTTCTTTGTATCTCTATCTGGCACATAGTAAGTTCTTAATAAGTGATTTTGAGTTGATTATTTGCATAACACTTTGTATTTATTTATGAGAAAATTCATATATAGTATATCACTAGATTCTGATGTCAACACAAATGAGGAAATTGCATCTCAAGTTAAATGACTTGTCTAAGTTTGGATTGGAACTTAGACTTCATTTCTACTATTCTAGTAGTCTTTCTTTTGGTGACAGTTTTTCTAGTCAACTTTAAAAGTTTACTCTATTCCATTTCACAAATATAAGGTGTGTTTTTATTATAAAGAGGCTGACTTTTAAACAAATATACCAGAACATATGTACCCAAATGAACATTATCTGTCACAGAAGTCTTCATGTAAAGATTACGTTCATTCATCTCTATTGCCATTGCTGAAGAGTTTGAACACCTCATTTTGGTATGATCTCCAACGAGAGTTAATAAGCTATACAAAAATTGAATTTTTATTATAATGTGCATTATAATTGCTCCTTGATATTCCCTTCAGCATGGCTGCCTAGTTGCTACTGAGTGTCTTCTGGAGCCAGGTATAGTTTAGTCTTGAAATGATAATGACTGAAGGCCCAAACAATACCATGATCTAGGGGAATGACAATAAAGGGGCATGACTGGTATTTACTGGTAAAAGAATAGGAAATGGAGCTTGGTGAGAATTTCCAGATGGGTACTTGGCCTCTATCTCTGACTGACTGCCAACGACAAATGTACATAAATATCAAGTCACAAAGTTGAAAGGGCAGTTCCTCATAGTAATTAGTGATAGACATGAGGTAACATTCAGCCTGTGAATATCTCCTGACCAAAACTTCATAAAATAAACTGATAATATATAATCATTTTAGAGGTTTCATTTTGCAAAGACATATTTTGCACATTAAAGAAGGAACTAACATACATAGTCATCTTGAGAACAGTAAGTGCCTTCTACAATTATAGGTATTATGAGATCAAATGATTCATTAAGAGCATTTTGAAAGCTAAACTCAAACAATACAACAGCTAGCAAATATACTTAGAAGGAAATCCAGGAATCATCCAACAATATACTTGACTTTGTAACAAAAGTCTGAGAAAAAGCAAGGAAGAAAGTTGTTCTAGGTTAGAGAAGGCTAGGCAAATTGAGAGGGCATATTACTAAGTTGTTCTGTGGGGTTTATTAATTGTTATAATAATCATCTATGGTTTATGTCACCTAGATATTGACAGTATATGTAGGAGTGTCAATATATTTGGTAAGAACTGAGTAAATGCAAATTCAATATGTGGGTTGTTACTGTATGAAGAACAGTTTGTTTCTATTGTTTGCAACTTTTACTGTTATCACCATTTTATATTTGAAAGAAAAATCCCCTATGTGGAATGAACAAGATAATATCTCCAAAATGCTCAGAGTCCCTCAAAAGAGTGGAGGTGGAGATATTTCAAAGTTATTCCTACCACATACTCAACATTCTTTTTATTTGTCAAATTCTACTTTTGCACTAGCAGAAACTCAAATTACACAGTTAGTCCTGGAAAATGGCTGGTGGTGGCACCCTGCCAACAGTAGAAATCAATAAGAAGGAATTATGCTTGTCTACATGGGACTGGGAAGCAATTTTCTTGATAGTGGGCACTCTGATGGATTAGAATCTGCTGAGAATCAGATAATGTAACAACTGGAAGCAACTTTAGAGCTTATAAAACCCAAACTCCTCATTTCACAAATGTGGAAACTGTTATTTAGAAAGATCAAGCCCAAGAGTTAAAACTATGATACACACCTTCTTCCTCCTTTTGCTATAATATTCTTTCACTAAAATGAATTGCATCATGACTATGAAAATCTTTGAATCAAAAGACTGCTTCCTTTACTGTTTACATTTCTAAAATAATCCCAACTCCCTCGGCTTTTGCTGATTGACCGACAGTAGATCCCAGCCTCACTCCATCATTGTTTGGGTCCTGTTGACTCAGAGTGAGTGTAAATAGCAATTGTTTCTGTTTTGGACAGAAACCATGAGGGTCTTCTCTCAGATTGATGTTTTTTAGCTAGGTAATAGAAGCCATTCTTTGCCTCATTTCTTACCTGGGCTTAATCACTGAATGGGCTTAATTAAATAATGGGCTTAATTTCAATAAGAATTGCTTCATTTTCCAGTTCTCTGAGACCACAAGAAGATCTATTGTAAATATTTTTCTACATATGGTTTATTTTCTTTTTGCTTTGATCATTCTGGAATATAGGCCTAGTAGTGGGTTAAAAGACCTATCATGAATCAGGCTAGGTGATAGACTAAATAAGTAGAATGAGCAACAATTTTTTGGCCAACACAAGTATGGGAATTTGTTTTGCTTCAAAATGTATATTTGTTAAAAGGGTTTTATCAGAACACAGTCAAACAATTGAGTGATGAAATTAATTTTCTTTCTTGTCAACCAACTTTTATCATCAGGGCAGGTTTTGTGTGTTATACATATATAATGCTCAATATCCACCTCTTCTGCCTTTCATTGGACTTTGAAAACAGGACTGAAACTCTTGATTCAAAGAGATAAATTTTCTTAAATGCAAATTAAAGCCTTTATTTCTGAGCAACCATCCTCTATCAATCATGTCAAAGCCTTCTTACTTGGACCTTTTAGAATTCTCTTAGATCAGTTTGAGAGGACTTATATCATGGAAGGGAGGCTTGTTATGCAAGAGAAACTTTGGCTATTTCTAACAGGATGAGATTCTGGCTGGGTAAAATTAGCATAGGTAGAATTAGATAAATTGAGGGTGAGAAATGGAAAATAATTTTTGGCAGGATTAGCCAGTAAAACTCTAAGATCTTATCCACATAAAAAGAAATCTGTAGCTTTTGGATGAGTAAAAATATCCTGGGATCATAGGATTTGGGAACTGGAAGTGACCCTGGAGGTCATCTAGTCTAATCCTCTTACTCTAGAGATGAGAAAAGTGAAACTCAGAGAGTGGAAGTTATTTGTTAAAGGTCACTAAGGCAGTAAGTGTCAGAACCCATAGGCTATAGGTAGTATTTAATTGTAGGGCAGAGGAAAGGAAACAGTTGAAAATGACATGATGGCAGGAACAAGCTGTAAAACCCTGAGATTCTCTGAACAAAGATGATATGCTAATATTCTATTTTTAGAACCTAAAATGAGGCGTCCATGAAGACCAATTAATGTATCTATCATATGTGAATTCTGGACATGTGCATATATACATACATGTGTGTGTATATATATATGTACATATGTATATGCATATATCTCTGTGTGTTATATGTGCATGAATGTTTTGAAATTCTTTAGTGTTCTTCTCAACCAGTTCTTTATCTTTAGAAATATTTCTGTCATATAAAAATATTTGTGGTAATATGATTATTTTCCTTGGAAGTTCACTAAGAATTATATATATATATATATGTGTATATATATATATATATATATATATATATATATACATACACACACATATACACATATATATATATATATATACATATATATATATATTTTTTTTTTTGAGGTGGACTTAAAACATATATTTTCAGAACTACTTTTATATGGGGATTTTTTTCCCCAGTGTCATGAATATGGGGCAGGAGGTGGCGAGAAGTGGGGAACCTGTAGACGGCAGACTGATAATTTCTAAAATGCTCTGCAACCTTGTTTATTAAAGAAGAATCCTATTCCTTTTATTACTCTCATAAATAGAACATCTCCTTTCTCTACTTTTCTATTTTTCCTTTCTTGTCTTATTCCTCTACCTTCAGTTTAGATGGTAAAATGCTGGAGGGCAAGGACTTTGCCCTTTATACATGTATAAGAAACCAAACATACTCACTCACTACATAAATGATTAATATTTAATGCAAAAAAGAAACTGATTCATATTCCATTAAACATCAGCCCCTAGGTACTACATATTATTCTTAGGTAGAAAGTAATTTTGATTATAATTTTCTGATGCTTTCAATTAAAAAGGTATCTGAATATAACCAAGAAGTCTGAGCTATATAAAGGTAAAGTGATTTACCCAAGGTCATTCACTGAAGTTTGGTAGAGATTGAGCTAAAACTCATAAGCTTATGACACCCAAACATTTGCGATATTTGTGGCCCTGTGAGAAGGAGCAGGTAAAGGTAAATGGATTTATATTCCTCTGATTTTGTTAATTATGGTTGCAGACATCATTTGTACTAAGCGTTGGTCAAAGACATAATCAGATCATGAGCTTAGAGATAGAAAGGACATTAAAGACCATTCAATTCAATGTCGATATTTGACAGATGAAGAAAATGAGGCCTGAAGGTGTGAAATGAGTTGGAGATTACACAGGTCAGCAAGTTTCAATTGAAGTTACAATTTGAACTTGCTTGAAATTGTCAAATATGCTATTACGATGTTCTGCTTTTATACCTCTTATAATAGCATATATTAAAGCATTTGAACTTTATGAAATTCCTATGAGATGGGTACTACTGAACACTACAGAAACCGCAGAAGGTTTAGAAAGTTTTTGCGTAATTGAAAGTAACAGTTCTTGTTTTCCTCACCTGGAATGTCCTCTCACTTCCTTTCTGACTGTCCCCATCCTACCCATCCATTAATATCCAGTGTAATTCCTTAGTCCTCTGCAAATATTTTCCTGATTACCTCATTCAACACCAATCCTTGGAACACTTGCTTTCTATATGACTTACTTGGCACTTCTTCATATATTGCTTTAACATTTATCTTTTCATATATGTCTTGTCTCTCCAGTTAGATGATATACTTTTCAAAAATAGAAACCAGCTCATCTTGCTATTTCCCAGTACTTCAAGTATAGTATAACAGTTGTTCTGGTAAGGCTTTGGCTAGTTGCCTTGAAAGGGTGCCTAAGTTGCTAAAGGCTCTGGAAGTTGTATTTCTTCCCAGGGAAGGAAGAAAAGAAGCTAATGCAAGATCAGGATGGGAGGGCCAGGTTTTCCTCCCACAGTAGGAATTTTGAAGGCTCTCTAAATAGGGTAAGGAGAGTGGATATTGGGAGAAGCAGAAGGTGATGGAACTTTCCCAACTTGGGTAGCAGTGTGACACATACACACACACTCTCTCTTTCTCTCTCTCTCTCTCTCTCTCTCTCTGTCTCTCTCTCTGTCTCTCTCTGTCTCTCTGTCTCTCTCTGTCTCTCTGTCTCTCTCTGTCTCTCTGTGTGTGTGTGTGTGTGTGTATGGTATATGTTGCATGTGGAGGGGTGTTAATCTCTAGTACTTGCTCAGGTAATTGGTGTGCGGAAAAAAAGGAGAGTCAGAGAACTAGGCAATTGCTACTCCTGGCCCCTTTATTACTTCAAGTGGATGTAATTGATATCCATTTTTAACCATGTCCGTTTATTCTTCTCTTTAAGGCTGCATGATCAGTTCAATCATATGTCAAAAACACCCACGGTCAACATTGACCTTTGAATTTCTCACGACCTTCATTAGTGGCATGAGCACTTGGAACAGCTCTTAAAGCTACACAGGAGAGAGTAATGTTTCCTAATCCAAGAAAGGGAAGCCAAACCCTAGCTTAATGTTTTGGCCTCTAAGTGGTAGCATCATTATGAGCCATTCTTTTGTTTTATAACTTAATTTCCAAAGAAGTGCTACAGATTTGAAGCCTTTTAAATCTACCTCCTCAAACCACCAGCCTAATGCAGTGACCCCTGTGGTTACAAGGTTGTATGTATGTATATGTGTGGATATGTGGTTTTCTCCCTCCCTCTCCTTCCCCTTTCCCAAGAAAGCAAGGAATCTGATATAGGTTATACAGATACAATCATATTAAACCTATTTCCACATTAGTCATGTTGTGGAAGATGAATCAGAACAAAAGGGGAAAACCATGAGAAAGAAGAAAAAGTCAAAATAGTTTGTTTCAATCTTCATTCAGACTCCATAGTTCTTTTGCTGGATGTGGGTAGCATTTTTTCCATCATGAGTCTTTTAGAATTGTCTTAAGTTATTGTATAGCTTAGAAGAGCTAGGTCTATCAAAGCTGATCCTTGCACAATGTAGCTTTTGCTGTATAACTTGTTCTCCTTGTTCTACTCACTTCACTCAGAATCAGTTCATACAAGTCTTTCCAGGTTTTTTTTTCTGAAATCTACCTGATAATGATTTCTTATAGCACAATAGTATTCCACTATATACACATAGTAAAACTTGTTCAGCCTTTCCCCAATTGATGGGCATCCTCTCAACTTCCAATTCTTTGCCACCACAAAAGAGCTGCTATAACTATTTTTGTGTATGTGGGTTTTTTTGATTTTTTATGACATCTTCAGGATACAGACCTAGTAGTAGTATTGCTGGGTCAAAGGGTACACACAGTTTGGCTGGCCTTTAGACAGAATTCCAAATTGCTTTCCAGAATGGTCGTATCAGTTCACAATTCTACCAGCAATGCATTAGTCTTCTAATTTTCCCACATCTTCTCCAACATTTCTCATTTCCCTTTTTTGTCATATTAGCCAAACTTATAGGTGTGAGATGGTACCTCAGAGTTTTTTTTTAATTTGCATTTCTAGAACTAGAAAATTTCTAAGTCTTCTTGTAGCTCTAAATCTACTACCTTAATTTAGTTGATGTGTGGAGGAGGATAGGCATTCCAAGTGAAAATAATGAGTGAATGAAGAGACAAAAAGATAGGAATGTACAGCATTTTGGATTGAAGAAGCCAATCTGACTATGAGTGTTTGTGTATAGAGGATTAGTGGGATGAGAAAGGTAAGTTAGGCCATTCCATGATATGTCTTGAATGATAAACTAAAGATATACAATGTAGAAAAGCTTTCTAAATAGGAGATTGAGATGATAAAAGGGGACTTCCAGGGAGACTAATCAGAAGACAATATACTATCCAAATTCACAGAGAAAGAGATCAGTACTTGCCTAGACATTTGTTGATAAATGCTTGGACAAGAAGAGTCATGACAGAAATAAAAGAAAAAGTGAAAGAGATATTATTAAGGAAGAATAGATAGAAATGGTGTAATGTGGAAAGATGGCAAATAAATGAAAAGTCATAGATGTGCCTCAGTCGCTGAGCCTGAAACACAGAGAATATGAAGATATCACAAGTAGAAACAGGTAAACTTGGAGGTTAAGCTGTGTTGGCCAAGAGGAAGATGAAAAGTAACAATGTTTATATGTTAAGTTTGACATGGCATTGTAGTAGTGATAGATGTTGTGGTAATTGGAGAGAGCTTAGGGTTAGAAATTAAGATGTGTGAGTCATGAAGGGTGGAGCCATCATGGCAGCTTGAAAACAGCTTGCTTAAGCTCTCCCTGAAGTGCTTCCAAACACCTGTAAAAATGACTCTAAACAAATTCTAGAGCTACGAACTAACAAAATAACAGAGAGAAACAAGTCTCTAGCCCAAGATGGCCTGGATGGTTGCTGGGAAGGGTCTATTACTGGGAGTGGAGCAAAGCCTAAAGTGGGCTGCTCCAGGACAGACCAGGCCAGAGTAGAGCTGGTGGAGCAGGCCTCAGGGCCCTGAATCACTGAGCTGTGGCAGTTACCAGACTTCTCAACCCAGAAATGCCATAGACAACAGAGCAGTTCAGTGGGAAGACTACTGGATCTGGGTGAGGGAAGTGCGAGGTCTGCCGAGAGCCCTGGGGTGGTGGAGGTGGCTGCGGTGGTGCTGGCAGCAGCTGCAGCAACAGCAGCAGCAGCGGCAGCTGGTTCTGGAGCCTGAGGCCCACACAATGGGGGGAAACAATCAGCTGATCAGAGCAGGAGTGCATAGATCGCTTTGCTGGTGCTGAGGCAAGGTTCTCTTGCTATGCCCTGCTTGGATCTGGGTCACAGTCCTGGTTGGTGGTTCTTGGGGTCGGGGTGAGAATGGTAGTGTGGCAGAGCTTATGGTGGCCATGGAGAGGGATTCCTCCTGGTGGTTAAGCAGCAGAGAGGAAGGCCTGCACTCATAGACCAAAGTACAGGCCAGGAGAGCATCATACCACCTCAGAATAGCAGTAGCTCTGAAAACAGCAGCACAAACCCCTGAAGCTTGGGACAAATCACTCTCCACTCTGAAAGTAGTCATACCATGACAAAAAGCTCAAAAGTCGAGTAATTGGCTGGGAAGATGAGCAAGCAGTGTAAAAGGACTCAGACTACATAATCTTTCTTTGGTGACAAAGAAGATCAAAACATACAGCTAGAAGAAGTCAACAAAGTCAAAGATCCTACATCAAAAGACTCCAAGAAAAATATGAATAGGTCTCAGTCCATGGAAGAGCTTGAAAAGGATTTGGAAAATCAAGTAAGAGAAGCAGAGGAAAAATTGGGAAGAGAAATGAGAATGATGCAAGAAAATCATGAAAAACAAGTCAATGACTGCTAAAGGAGACCCAAAAATACTGAAGAAAATAACACCTTAAGGAACAGTCTAACCCAAATGGCAAAAATGGTCCCAAAAAGGTCTTCTCCCCAAGAAGAATGCCTTAAAAAGCAGAATTAGCCAAATGGAAAAGGAGGTCCAAAAGACCACAGAAGAATATAGTGCCTTAAAAATTAGAATGGAGTAAGTAGAAGCTAGTGACTTTGTGAGAATTCAAGAAATTATAAAACAGAACCAAAAGAAAGAGAAAATGGAAAGCAACGTGAAATATCTCATTGGAAAAATCACTGACCTGGAGAACAGATTCAAGAAAGATAATTTTAAAATTATCAAACTACCTGAAACCAATGATCAAAACAAGAGCCTAGATGTCATCGTTCAAGAAATTATCAAGGAGAACTGCCCTGATATTCTAGAGCCAGAGGGTAAAATAGAAATTGAAAGAATCCACCAATCCCCTCTTGAAAAAGATTCCCAAAAGTAAACTCCTAGAAATATTGTTGCCAAATTCCAGAGCTCCCAGGTCAAGGAGGAAATATTGCAAACAGCCAAAAAGAAACAATTTGAGTACTGTGGAAACACAATCAGGATAACACAAGATCTAGCAGCTTCTATATTAATGGATCGAAGGGCTTGAAATATGATATTCCAGAGCTCCAAGGAGCTAGGATTAAAACCAAGAATCACCTATCCAGCAAAACTGAGTATAATACTCCAGGGCAAAATATGAACTTTCAATAATATACAGGACTTTCAAGCATTCTCTATGAAAAGGCCAGAGATTAATAAAAAACTTGACTTTCAAATACAAGAATCAAGAGAAGTATGAAAAGGCAAACAAATAAGAGAAATCATAAGGAACTTACTAAAGTTGAACCATTTTGTTTGCGTCCCTACATGGAGAGAAGATTTTTGTAACTCACAAGACCTTTCTCAGTATTAACGTAGTTGAAGGAAATATACATGTATATATAGACAGAGAGCATAGGGTGAGTTGAATATGAAGGGATGCTATCTTAAAAAAATAAAATTAAAGGGTGAGAGAGGAATATATTGGGAGAAGGAGAAAGGCAGAGATAGAATTGGATAAATTATCTCACATTAAAGTGGCAAGAAAAAGCTGTTATAATGGAAGGGAAGAGGGGGTAGGTGAAAGGGAATGAGTGAATCTTGCTCTCATCAGATTTGGCTTAAGGAGGGAATAACATACATACACACTCAATTGGGTATCTTACCATACAGGAAAGTAGGGGTGAAGGGCAAAAGGTGGGAATGATAGCAGGGAGGGCAGATTGAGGGAGAAGGTAGTAAAAAACAAACACTTTTGAAAAGTGACAGAGTCAAGAGAGAAAAGTAAATAAAGGGGGACAGTATAGGATGTAGGGAAATATAGCTAGTCTTTCACAACATGAGTATTGTGGAAGTGTTTTGCATAATGATACATTGTGGCCTAGGTTGAATTGCTTGCTTTCTCAAGGAGTATGGGTGGGGAGGGAAGAAGGGAGAGAATTTGGAACTCAAAGTTCTAACTGGGAAATAAGTTACACAGGTATGGAAATCTATCTTCCCTTACAAGAAAGTAAGGGGAAGGGGATTCAGGGGTGAGTGGGGTGATAGAAAGGAAGGCAGACTGAGGAAAGGGGCAATCAGAATATGCCATCTTGGAGTGGGGGGGGAGGGTAGCAATGGGGAGAAAATTTGTAACTCAAAATCTTGTGCAAATCAATGTTAAAACTGAAAATATTAAATTAAATAGAAAAAAGATGCATATGCAAAAATCAAATAAAAGCAGTAGGCTAATATAGAATTAAATTAAAAAGAGAAGACTTCATATATATGTAGGTTGAAAAAAAACTCAACTACTATCTCATCAATGAAGGTAGGCATTCACATATAGATATTCATACACAAAAACACATGGTGATCCAAATTCTTAGTATAGTTTAAGTTTAACCAGTAAAGTTTAAAAATACCTAAGGCTTTTCAATACAGTGAATAGACTCATACCTATATTCATATATACATGTATGTATGTATGTGTATTGTATATATGTACGTATACATATATACAATATACACATAAATATATGTATATGTAGATATGAATATAGGTATGAGTATATACACTGTATTGAAAAGTCCAAGCCTCATAGCTGTGTTAGAATAGGAACATTGACAATTTCTATTTTAGGGTGTTTACAAAGGTTTTGAAAAGTGGAGTGCTAGACTTGGAGTGCAAAATAACCATATGTTTAAATCGTACATTTGCTAATTAGTAGATGTGTGGCCATAGAAAAAGTCATTTCCCCTCTCTGATCTTCAATTCTTTCATCCATATAATGGGGATAATAAAAGCTTGGTATGTACCTCACAGGGTTGTTTTAAAATCTAAATTAAGAAATGGTTGAAGTACTATATAAATGTCAGTTATTACTGTAGTTACTACTTCACACCTCTTGCTAAATGGATAATTTCATTGTCATCAAGTTTTCACATTTCTCAAAACTAAAGACTAAGGCAGAACAGAGGGGTAACGTGATATGGATTTAGGATTGGTCTAGAATTAGAGTCTTGGGTTAAACCTTTTATAAAATGAGGATTATGTCTTTCCTACAGGTAGGAAGGATTAAGTAAGAATACACGTAAAACATTTTGTAAACTATAAATTACTAGTTGTTAGATATGCTTGAACTTGCTTAGGCTGCTTGCCTTTTAGATTTTAATTGTTTTGCTTAAAGAAAATGCCTGTAATGTTGTAATTCTATCATTGATGTTTGCAGTTCCCAGTGAACAGCAGATACTCTAGCAAAATTATTTGCATTGTGATTTATTTTTACCTTATAATATTTTACCTCTAAGTCTCGATACTAAGCAATAATAAGTAATTAATCACACAACAAACTAGAAAGATGGTGAGAGGGCATGGGCAGCCTTGAGGCAAGACCTGCTCCAAGATCCATGAGGAACATATCCATTTATTCCCTGGAGGGATACATTTTCTAAGAAGAAATCCAGGCAAAGGAAAATGTTAGACTTCCTGACCACAAATACCAAGGCTACTGGTGGCAGAAGTCTTTCAGTACACAAATATTTACTATTTCCCATCATAGAATTATTAAGTTGAAGACCATGTGTCCAAGACATTTATTCATGCTGGTTTTCCACTTGATTTTGTATCACCTAACTAGGATTATAATCACTTTCTACAAGACATGGAGCTAGAGTCGCTTTGTTCAAGATCTTTTTTTTCACAGAACTATAGCTTTGGAAAGGAAGTCAGAGGTCACCTGATCCAACCCCCTCTACTTGAATTTGGCAACACTATGATAGATGTCCATACAGCCTCTGCTTGAATACTTCCAATGGAAGCAAAATTATTTTTCCCCCTGGGAAAATAATTTCATTTCTCTTATATTCAGTTTCCTCAACTCTAAAATGAGAGGTTGCACTAGTTGGCGTCTGAGTCTCTTCAATTCACCTAAATTCAACATGCATTTATTCAGCATCTACATGGTGGTATGTGCTTTTTATACAAAGATAAAATAGTCCATGACCTCAAGGTGCTCGCATCCTACTACGTACAACATATACACAAATGAGATTGTAAAAATACATGTAGAGTTAATAAAAAGTAATTACCATGAAAGGGCAATTTTAGAGTTCTAGTAATAGGTGTGGGGGAAGAATCAAGAAATTTCTCCTGTAGGAGAGATGAAGCTGAGGAAGGAGAACCTTCGAAGCTTCCAGGGAAGCCAGTGTAAGGGTAGAATATATAATATCATGTATGGTGAACAGAAAGTAGGCTAGTTTGATTGGAGAATAGGATAAGAGAAAGTAATTTTAAATCAGTGGGGAAAGAGAGGTTGGAGTCAGATTGCAAAGAGTTTAAATGCCAGTAAGAAGCACTTATATTTTTAGGCTAGTGGCAATACAGAACCCTGAAGCTTCTTGAGTAGCAATGTGACATTGGTAGAGGTATACTTTAGAAATAAAAATGTAGCCTCTTGTGAAAGATAGATTAGGCAATGGAGAACAGTTAAGAAACCATTACATTAGGGCAGTCATGAAGAGTTAAGAGCCTGAATTAGGTTTGCACCTGTCAGAATGGAGAGAAGAGAATAGATAGGATAGATATTGTGGTTGTGGCATCCACAAGTCTTGGCAACTGATTGGTTATTAGAGGAAAGGAAGAGGGAAGAGTTGAGGGTTACATCAACATCACAAACCTCTATGACTGAAAAGCTGTCAATGCCCTCAAAAGAAACAGGGAAATTAGAAAGGAAGTTGATTTGATTGATAATAATATTTTATGATAGTTCCAGGGAACTTATATCATTGCCTTTTTTTGGACAGCCTTCATTGTTAAGAAGACCTTCTTAATATTGAACCCTAATGTACCTCTGTATTTTTCATCTATTCATCACAATTTTACTCTCTGAAGTACCAAGAATCAATCTAATTCCTTTGTCATCTAATAACCTTTAAACTATTTGGAAACAGTCGTCAAGCCCTTTATATCTCCTACTTCTAGGATAAGTACTTTCAGGTTCTTTCCCCTTCTAGCATTTTTATGATTACCCGATCTGTATTATATGCTAGTTATCAGTTTTCTTTTTAAACTGTGATGACCAGAACTGAGTAGTTTATAGATCATAGGTGTGGTCTGACTAATGCATAGCATGTTGAGGTTGTTAGGTCTTTGCTTTGAACAATATTATAATGCAACTTGAGATATCATTAACTTTTACTGGCTCTATCATGTTGTTGCAAGATCCCTATGTCTTTTACATAAATTTGAATTTCTTAATTTGAATTTTTCTTACCTGTCCCTTTGATATTTATTAAATTGTCTACTACATTTGTTCTTACAAATTTTTATCTTTTTATTAATAACAACTCACATCACTGCAGATATTTAAGACCTCTAAATAAGCTTTTTAATCACCACTATTTAGAAGTAGGTAGTACAAATACTGTTATCCTCATTTTACATAAGAGGGAACTGAATCACAGACAAATTATTCAATTAATTTCTGTTCCATTAATTGTTAATTTCTTACATAGTAAGAATTTAAGTAAAGATTCAAACTCAGGTATTCAAGCTAAATGACTAGAATTATTTTTCTTTAAACCATGGGAGAGGAAATTTGAAATCCATTCTTTCCCTATGGGTCATACAAAACCAGGCCTCAGGCTGAATTTTGCCAACAGGCTATAGTTTGCCAACCTCTACTCTAAAACATTCTAGTTTCCCTATGCGCCTCTCATTTTAACTAATTTCTTTTGATTCTAATTTTATCACTTCAGTTATTATGTGTCTCTCCCTATTGTCATTTCTCCAGATTTGATGATCATACATTTATGTATTAATTTAAATTATGGATAAATATTTAATAGTACAGGGCCAGAGTCAATTATCTAACAAATGTCATTAGACATTTTCCATATAAACGTCAGCTGAATAAGTAATGATAGACATTTTTTTTTCATTCAGCCAGTTTGCCATCAAACCAAGTATACAATTACCCAGCAAAGACCTTTGCCTATTGTGGCAAGGATGAAAATACTGTAGAATTCTCATGAATATTTTGTGTCTCTATTGCACAACATTTTCTTGATAGACAAATACTTCGATAACAAATCAAAATGCTATTTTTGAAATTGTTCTGATTTGCAAAACCAACATTCTTGATGCTTACTTGAAAAAAAAGAACTTAGTCTGACATGAGTTGTTCTTAATGAACTCATAATAGCTCTAAGTAATCACAGTTTCCTTTATTGTGTGATAATATACCATCTGTCTAATAGTCTGATCTAAAGTTTTTCTAGGAAGCAAAATCAAATCAAATCAAACTCACTAATCTGTGGTGTCTGTTGTTATTCAGTTGTTTTTCAGTCATGTCCAACTCTTTGTGACCCCATTTGGAGTTTTCTTGTCAAATACTTGTGCTTTGCCACTTTGTTGTGCAGCTAATTTTATACATGAGAAAGCTAAGGCAAATGGGGTTAAGTGACTTGCCCAGGGTCACACAGTAAGGAAATACCTAAGGCCAGATTTGAAGTCAGGAAGATGAGTATTTCTGATTCCAGGCCTGGCACTGTATCCACTGTGCCACCTAGCTACCCTGTAGTCTCTTCACTAGGATATTTGTCCATCTTCATTGTTCCAGTTCTACAGCAGAACGAACATAGGATTTAATGAAAGAAGATCTAGCTTCTAATTTCAGCTCTAAGCTTACTATCCATCTGACTGCTGTCCATCATTCATAGCCTCAATTTTCTCATCTTTAAAGAAGTAAAAAGAAATGTTGTCAATACCCCTCTATTTCCTTTCCTTCTGTTTTCTCTTTCTCCATTATTTTTGTTTGTTTCCTACCTTTGTCTTCCTCCTCCCTCCTTCCCTTCTCACTCCAATCAATTTCATATCCCCTTTCCCTTTTTATAGGTACAGTAACCTGTATAAATCACAGAACTAATGTCAATCCAGAGAAGCAAAAACTCTAACAGATCCAGCCATTTTGGAGAGCAATGTGGAACTATGTCCAAAGGGCTATAAAAATGTGCATAACCTTTGACTCAGCAATACCACTCCTGGTGTTATATCCCAAAGAGATCACACAAGTGGGAAAGGGACCTCTATGTACAAAAAATATTTATAGCTGCTCTTTTTGTGGTGGCAAAGAATTGGAAATCAAGGGGATGCCCATCAATTGGGGAATGGCTGAACAAGTTGTGGTATATGAATGTAATGGAATACTATTGCACTATAAGAAATGGGGAAGATATGGATTTCATAATAACCTGGAAAGACCTACATTATATGATGCTGAGTGAGAGGAGCAGAACCAGGAGAACATTACCCACAACCACTGACATAGTGATTCTGTGATGACTGACTTTGATAGACTTGGCTCTCCTCAGCAATACAAGGCTCAAAGACAGCTCCAAAGGACTCATGATGGAAAAAGCTAGCTACATCCAGAGAAAGAACTGTGGAATCTGAATGCAGATTAAGGCAAACTATTTGCTCTCTCTCTTTTTTTTTAGTTTTGTTTCTTCTCTCTCATGATTCATTCCATTGGTCATAAACCTTCTTTACAACTTGACTATTGTATACATAAGTTTAATGCAAAGGTTTATGTAGAATATATATTGGACTCCATGCTGTCTTTGGGGGAGGGGGAGGAGAGGGAAGGGAAGAAAATTTAAAACTCAATAACTTGTAAAACTAAGTAATGTAAACTAAAAATAAAAAAAATCTAATTTATAAAATAAAAGTTCTAGAAGGGGATATGAGAAATGACTCTGACTCTCATTCATTTTGTTCAAATTTTAAAATGTGAAAGTACCAAAACACAGAAGTGATAACCACTGAAAAATTTGGTATAACATTCTTAACCAAGATTAAGTCATTTCAGCAACCTAGGTTATTAAGTTCCTCTTCTCATAATGCGTCAAATCTGCAGGTGTCAAATTAGTCAGTGGTGAGTCCATTTATTGGTCCATAAAGGCAACAGAAATAGTTTAAAATTTAAAACAAAATAAAGCAAATTGCATTTAGGTGATTCATACAGAGTTTAAACACATTCCTCAGCTCAGGCACATCTCAATATGTGGAATCTTAGCAAAACTTTCTTAAGAAGTATTCATTTCTCATGAACCTGTCAGAGCATTTGATAATAAATGAAAAGAGGTTTGTTGTTTTTTTTGCCTTCCTCTGTAAGCTTTTCACTTCTCAAAAAGCATGTTCCCTGCCATTTAATTACATTCCTTAAAGGCACAAATTGGAACACAGTCCCTAATATCTACATCAGTTGAGAGATGGATGAAACAGTAAGTGCCAAAACATATTTCATTTCTCTCTTCTTCTCTCCCCACCTGCCACAGTCCTAACATGTTGTCATATTGTGGTGACGTAGGGGTTGTTTGCTGATCTTTTCAGTAATTAGTTTTTGAAGGTTAGTCCCATTAGGCATTTCCAACATTAAATACTAAGGCTAATAAATTTTTGAATTTCAGAGCATGAATACATTGAAGAATGATTTGAAATAAGCTATTCCATAAATCTAATGGAGAAGAAAAGAATGATTACTTTGGCTTGCATATTTTCGGTTTTTACAAGACTGTTAACTCAGGCAATGATTTATTATTTTTTTTTATTTTTGCTTTAAGTGCTTGAGCTTGAAGTACAAAAAGCTGAGAATAAAAGTTTTAGTAAAGATGAAAAATTTTTATTTTTAACAGTATTCACCAGTTCCATTTTCAGAACCCCCCCCCACACACATAACACAAAAACATAAAAAAAAAACTGAGAACAATAAAGCATCCAGTGAAGTTTTTAAAACTTACAAATTTACTCTGTGAGTTTTATCAATCTTTCTAAAGACAAAAAAAAATGCTTACAATAATGTATTACATTCAGAATGTGAGCTTAAGAATGAGTTTGTGGTAGAAACGCCTCGAAGTTTTTTGTCACCAAATGGTTGTGAAACCATACACCCTCTGTAAACTGATGATTAGGAAACCAACCAAAGCTTGCTTCTTTGCCTGTGTGAGTATTCACTAATGAGAATAGGAATCAGGCTATTATAAGCCCTGAAATAGAGAGGAATTGGAACATAAAGTCAAAATAGGGATACCAAATAGATAAACACAAATGTATTAGAAGGAAGATGAAGAACATTTTGCCTCATTTATAGCATGTCTGCTCTATGACTTGAAATGTACTGCCTTTTTCAAAACATGCTTCTTCTAGCATTCATCTTCACATTCTTATGTACAAATTTGTCACAGTGTACAATTAACCTATCCTGATACTGTAGCAAAAGGTTTATAGGTGGGAAACAAAAGGTACTTTTATGCATTTCCAGGCCCCACTGTGAACTCTGGGAACCTTTACTACTTCACAGTGTCAATGTGTTGCATTATCCACTGTTCAGAAACCTGAACGTGAACCCCTATCATGAGAAGAAGGATGATTTCAGAAAAACCTGGGAAGACTTACATGAACTGATACAAATTGAAGTGGCAAGAAGCAGGAGAACATTGTACATAGTAACTGCAATATTATACAATGAACAACTGCGAATGTCAGTTATTCTCAGCAATACAATGATCTAAGACAGTCCCAAAGAACTCATGATGAAAAATACTTTCTGCCTCCAGAACAAGAAATGATGCCATCTAAATATAAACAAAAACATACTATTTTTCATTTTCATTCCTTTTTAGTTTGAGTTTTCTTGAAGAAAAGAACTAATATGGAAATGTTTTACATGATTGCATGTGTATAACCTTTACCAGATTGCTTACTCTCAGGAATAGGAAAGGAAAAGAGAAAGGGATAGAATTTGGAATTCAAAACTTAAAAAATTAAAAATTGTTTTTCAGGTAAATAGGGAAAAACAAAATATTATTATAAAAATAGATAATGTTGTGTCAGACAATGAAAAATTTAGTTGGATCTTAAAAAGAAATTGCATTTAATAAAATACACAAATAAATAATGATGAGTTAGTTATGAAGTAAATGTTCCCTGCAACCATATACATGATAGATGCAATCTCTCACGACTGTAAGAGAGTTTTTAAAATTTATTTATTTTTAGTTTTCAACATTTACTTCCATAAGATTTTGAGTTTTGAATTTTCTTCCCCTCCCTCTTCTCCCTCCACCCCAAGATGGTGAGCAATCTGATACAGGCTCTACTTATGCATTCATATTAAATATATTTTCAAATTAGTCATGATGTAAAGAAGAATTAGAACTAATGGGAGGAAGAAGGGAGAAGAAACAAAACAAAAAAAAGAAAGGGAAATCAAACACTATGCTTCCATCTTCATTCAGACTCCAAAGTTCTTCCTCAGGATGTGGCTAGCATTTTCTATCATGAGTCTTTTGGAGTTCTCTTAGATCCTTGTACTGCTGAGAAGAGCTAAGTGTATCAAAATGAGTAATTATACAATGTGGTTGTTACTGCGTACAGTGTTCTCTTGGGTGTGCTCATTTCACTCAGAATCAGCTCATATAAGTGTTTCCAGGTTTTTCTGAAGTCTGCTTGCTCATCATTTCTTGTAGCACAATGGGATTCAATTACATTCATATACCACAATTTGTTCAGCCATTCCTCAATTGATGGATATCCTATCAATTTCTAATTCTTTCACACCATGAAAAGAACTGATATAAATATTTTTGTACATGTAGGTCCGTTTCTAATTCTTATAATTTCTTTGGGATACGAATCTTGAAGTGGTATTCTGGGTCAAAGAGTATGCAGAGTTTAGAGCCCTTTGGCCATAATACCAAATTGCTCTCCAGAGTGGTTGGATCAGTTCACAACTCCACCAACAATTCATTACTGTTCCAATTTTCTCACATGTTCTCCAGCATTTATCATTTTCCTGATTTGTCATGTCAGCTACTCTGATAAGTGTGATATGATACCACAGATTTGTTTTGATTCACATTTCCCTAATCAATAGTGATTTAGAACATTTTTTCTTATGACTATAGGTAGCTTTAATTTATTTTATTTTAATTTTTTATTTTTAGTTTACAACCCTTAGTTCTACAGGTTTTTGAGTTTCAAATTTTCTACCCTTCCCTCCCCTCCCCCCTACCCACAAGACAGCATGCAGTGTGATATAGATTCTACATAAACATTCACATTGAACTTATTTACACAGTAGTCAAGTTGCAAAGGAGATTTATGAGCAATGGAATGAATTATGAGAGAGAAGAAACAAAACCAAAAAAGAAGAAAAAAAAAAGAGAGCAAATAGTTTGCCTCAATCTGCATGCAGACTCCACAGTTCTTTCTCTGGATGTAGCTAGCTTTTTCCATCATGAGTCCTTTGGAGCTGTCTTTGAGCCTTGTACTGCTGAGGAGAGCCAAGTCTATCAAAGTTAGTCATCACAGGATCACTTTGTCGGTGGTTGTGTACAATGTTCTCCTGGTTCTGTTCCTCTCAGCATCATATCATATAGGTCTTTCCAGGTTATTATGAAGTCTGTATCTTCCCCATTTCTTATAGCACAATAGTATTCCATTACATTCATATACCACAACTTGTTCAGCCATTCCCCAATTGATGGGCATCCTCTTGATTTCCAATTCTTTGCCACCACAAAAAGATCAGCTATAAATATTTTTGTACATAGAGGTCCCTTTCCCACTTGTGTGATCTCTTTGGGACGTAACACCAGGATTGGTATTGCTGGGTCAAAGGGTATGCATGTTTTTATAGCCCTTTGGGCATAGTTCGAATTGCTCTCCAAAATGGCAGGATCTGTTGACAACTCCACCAACAATGTGTTATGTTCCAATTTTCCCACATCCCCTCCAACATTTAACATTTTCCTGTTTTGTCATGTTAGCCAATCTGACTGGAGAGATGTGGTACCAAAGAGTTGTTTTGATTTGCATTTCTCTAATCAGTAGTCATTTTGAGCATTTTTTCATATGCCTATAGATATCTTTAATTTCTTCCTCTGAAAACTGCCTGTTCATATCCTTTGACCATTTCTCAATTGGGGAATGGCTTTTATTCCTATAAATTTGGCTCTCAGTTCCCTGTATTTTTCAGATATGAGACATTGGTTGTAAATATTTTCTCCCAATTTTCTACTTCCTTCCTAACCTTTGTTGCATTGGCTTTGTTTATCCAAAAACTTTTCAGTTTAACATAATCAAAATTATCCATTTTGCATTTTGTAGTGCTCTCTATCTCTGGTTGGGTCATGAATACTTCCCTTTCCCATAGATCTGATAGGTAAACTATTCCCTGCTCTCTCAAATTGCTTATAGTATCAGACTTTATTCCTAAATCATGAACCTATTTTCACTTTATTTTGATATATGGTGCAAGATATTGTTCTATGTCCATGTTCTGCCATACCATTTTCCAATTTTCCCAGCAGTGTTTGTGGAGTAGTGAATTCTTAGCCCAGAATCCGGATTCTTTGGATTTATCAAAGAGTAGATTGCTATAGTCAGTGACTTCTGTGTCTTATGTACCTAACCTATGCCACTGATCTACCACTCTGTTTCTTAGCCGGTACCAAGTAGTTTTGATGACTACTGCTTTATAGTACAGTGTGATAACTGGTATGGCTAGGTGACCTTCCCTAGCATTTCTTTTCATTAATTCCCTTGATATTGTGGACTTTTTGTACTTCCAGATGAATTTTGTCATTATTTTATCCAGCTCTGTAAAATATTTTTGATAGTTTGATGGGTATGGCACTGAATAAGTAAATTAATTTAGGTAAATTTTCATTTTTATTATATTAGCTTGGCCTAACTGTTGCACTGAAAAAAAGCAAGTGAGACCCGGATATAAATTTTGGTGTGGATTTATTCAAGCGTGCGACTGTTTGGAGTAAAGACTCAAATCGAACAGCCCTGAGCAGGGGTAGGGTCAGGGTATTTAAAGGGAAAAAACACAAACTGATTTATGTGAAGATAGGAACACAAACAGTGGGACAACCTGGGGCAGGATTATTTCCGTGGAGATGGGAGCACAAACTTTGGGTCAAGCTGGGGCAAGATGGAGGGTAAACTGGGGGACAGGGCACAACATAACCATGAGCAACTGATGTTATTCCATTTATTTAGATCTGACTTTATTTGGGAGAATTGTTTCATAATTGTGTTCAGTTTTTCTTGGCAGGTAGACTCTCAAATATTTTATAGTGTATACAGTAACTTTAAAGGGAATTTCTCTATCTTACCTCTTGCTGTTGGGCTTTGTTAGTAATATATAGTAATGCAGAAGATTTATGTGGGTTTATTTTATATTCTGCAACTTTGATAAAGTTGTTTATTATTTCAAGTAATTTTTTACTTGAATCTCTAGGATTCTGTAAGTAAATCATCACATCATCTGCAAAAAGTGATAATTTAGTTTCTTTGCCTATTCTAATTCCTTCAATTTCTTTTTCTTCTCTTAATGTTAAAGCTAGCATTTCTAGTACCCAATTGAATAATAAGGGTGATAATGGACATCCTTATTTCACCATGCATCTTACTGGGAATGCATCTAGCTTTATCCCCATTACATATAATGCTTGCTGATGGTTTTATTTACATGCTATTCATAATTTTAAGGAAGGCTCCATTTATTCCTGTGCTTTCTAGTGTTTTTAATAGGAATGGATGTTGTAATTTGTCAAAAGCTTTTTCTGCATCTATTGAGATAATCATATGGTTTCAGCTAATTTTGTTATTGATATGATCAATTATGCTGACAGTTTTCCTAATATTGAGCCAGGCTTCCATCCATTTATTAATTTGTTTTCAGTAATAAAGGATGTGAAAACTGTTGCTAAAACATTTGTTGATTTTCTCTTCTTAGGCAAGTGATGAGAAAGAGACTTCATACTGCAAATCAGAATGTGCACACTTGATTATACAATTGTCAGTCCAAACTTCATTTCCAGTCTTCTTTGTGCTGTAGTTATGGTTTGAATTCCCTTATATGGGAATTGAGAACCCTCTATTTTTTAAGAGAAAAATGTACCTTGGATCCTGGTTATATACATTACTTGTAAGAAATGTTTCCTATACAAAATTTTTAATAGGTCATAACTTTAATCTCAAACTGAAACAGGAGGGAAATTTTTGATATTTTGATCAATCCAGGTTTGCTTTCTATGAAAATTTAATATCTGGATTTCTGGATATATCTGGATAGCATTAACAAGTATTAATATGAATGTAACTATGTTTTCAAAATATGAACCCCAGGGACTTAGCCTTAACAAAGGTAATTTTCCTGAGACCTGTGGTTAACCCCACTTTATACTTTTCTATCCTGTACCTATACTGTGTATTTTATGAAATGTCATAAACTGCACAACACCATAATGTAAAAAAATGTAAAATTATATTTCTAGGTTTCAAATAAAAAAATAAGTGTAATAAAAAAAAAATATTGAGCCAGGCTTGCGTTCATGGAATAAATCCTACCTGGTCATATTGTATTATTCTTGTGATAAGTTGCTACATTCTTTTTGTTAATATTTTATTTTAAATTTTTGCATGAATATTCATTAGAGAAATTGGTCTCTAACTTTCTTTCTTCATTTTTACTCTTCGTGGTTTAGGTATTAGTACCCTATTTGTGTCATAAAAAGAATTTGGTAGGACTCCTTGTTCAACTATTTTCCCAAATAGACTATAAAGTATGGGAATTAATTGTTCTTTAAATGTTTGATAGAATTCACATGTAAAACCATCTGGCCCTGGAGATTTTTTCCTAAGGAGTTCATTGATGGCTTGCTCAATTTCTTTTTCTGAGCTGGGGTTATTTAGGCAATTTACTTCCTCCTCTGTTAACCTGGGCAATTTATATTTTTGTAAATATTAATCCATTTCCCTAAGGTTATCAAATTTATGGGCATACAATTGGGCATGATAATTCTTAATTATTGTTTTAATTTCCTCTTCATTAGAGGTGAATTCATCCTTTTAATTTTTGCTGCTGGTAATTTGGTTTTCTTCTTTTTTTTAATCAAATTGAACAAGGGTTTATCAATTCTATTGTTTTTTTTCATAAAAAAGCTCTTAGCTTGATTTCAATTTTATTAATCTCTCTTTTGATTTTTAATATTACTGATTTGGTATCTAACTGGGGATTTTCAATTTGTTCTTTTTCTAGATTTTTCATTTGCATGCCCATTTTATTGAACTCCTTTTATCTATTTTATTCATGTAAGCATTTAGAGATATAAAACTTCCCTTAAGAACTGCTTTTGCTGCATTCCATAAGTTTTGGTATGTTGTCTCATTATTGTCATTCTTTTGAATGAAGTTATTAATTTTTTCTATGATTTGTTATTTGGCCCAGTCATTCTTTAGAATTGGATTATTTAGTTTCCAATTAATTTTTAGTTTATCTTCCCATGGTACTTTATTACAAATAATTTTTATTGGTGTCATGATCTGAGAAGGATGCATTGACTCTTTCTGCCTTTCTGCACTGGACTGTGAGGTTTTTATGCCCTAGTACATGGTCCATTTTTGTGAAGGTGCCATGTATCATTGGAAAAAAAGTGTATTCCTTTTTATCTCCATTCGGTTTTCTCCAGAGGTCTGTCATATCTGTCTTTTCTAAAATTCTATTCACCTCCTTAACTTCTTTCTTGTTTAATTTGAGGTTATATTTATCAAGTTCAGAGAGGGAGAGGTTGAGGTCCTCCACAAGCATGGTTTTGCTGTCTATTTCTTCCTGTAACTCCCTTAATCTCTCATGAAGAATTTGCATGCTATCCAACTTGGTGCATATATGTTAAATAATGATATTGCTTCATTGTCTATGGTGCCTTTTAGCAGGATATTGTGTCCTTCCCTATCTCTTTTAATTAGATCTATATTTGCTTTTGCTTTATCTGAGATTAGGAATGCTACTCCTGCTTTTTCTTACTTTAGCTGAAGCACAATTTATTTTACTCCATCCTTTTACTTTTGCCCTATGTGTATCCACCTCTTTCAAATGTGTTTCTTGTAAATAACATATTGTAGGATATGGTTTTTAATCTATTCTGCTATCCGCCTCTGTTTGATGGGAGAGTTCAGCCCTTCACATGATTACAAGCTGTGTGTTTTTCTCCATTCTGTTTCTCCCGCCCTGTTTATGCTTTTATTTCTCCCTCCTCACACTCCTCAAAAGAGTTTTGCTTTTCACCACCTCCTTCCACAATTTACCTTTCCTCTTGATTTCCCTCCCTTATGTTACCCTTTTCCCCTTGCTACTTCTTCCCTCCCTTCTGACCACCCCCGCTTTTTCTTTCCCCTTTCCCCTCCTACTACCTGTAGACAAGTTTGATTTCTATACATATCAGAGTATGTTATTCTCCACTTGAACCAAATCCAATGAGAATAAAGTTCATATACTACTCTTCTCCCTCCCTTCTTTCCCTCTACTATAATATGTTTGTGTGCCTCTTCATTTGATGTAATTTACCCTTTTCTACTACCTCCTTACCTCTTCTTCCAGAACCCTCCTGTTACATCTCTTGTTTATGTTTTTTATCATTATATCGGTTATTTTATACTGACACCAACAGTCTGCGTGTATCCCTTTCAATTGTCATAATAACTCCATTCTCAAGATTGAGAATATATATACATACATACATATACATATATAAAAATATACATACATACATACATATACATATACATACATACATACACATACATACATATATATGTGTGTATATATATATATATATATATATATATATATATAAATACTATATAAGGATTTAAACAATTTGCCCTGATTAACAAGATTTGTGTGGCTTTTCCCCCCTGTTTTCCATTTTATGTCTCTCTTGAGTTTTGTATTTGAAGATCAAGTTTTCCATTGAGTTCTGGTCTTTTCATCAGGAAGGTCTAGCATTCCTTTATTTCATTGAATGTCTATCTCCTTGACAGAAAAATTATGCTCAATTTTGCTGGGTAGTTGATCCTTGGTGGTAGTCCAAGCTCCTTTGCCCTTCTGAATATCATATTCCAATTTCTCCTGTCATTTAATGTAGAAGCTGAAAGATCCTGAGTGATCTTAACTGTAGTTCCATGACATTTGAATTGTTTCTTTTTGGCGGCTTGCAGTATTTTCTCCTTAACATGATGATTCTGAAATTTGGCTATAATATTTCTTGGAGTTTTCAATTTGGGATCTCTTTCAGGGGGTGACAGGTGAATTCTTTCGATGACTATTTCCTCTCTGGTTCTAGGACCTCTGGGAGTTATCTTTTATAATTTTTTTGAAGATACCGTCCAGGCTCTTTTTTCCAGTGTGGCTTTCCAGTACACCAATAATACTTAAACTGTCTCTCCCAGATCTATTTTCCAGGTCAGTTGTTTTTCCAATCAGATATTTCATGTTTTCTTCTATTTTTTGTTCTTTACATTTTGTTTGTCTACATCTTGATGCCTCGTTGAGTCATTAGCTTCCACTTGATCAATTCTAATTTTTAACAAATTGCTGTCTTCATTTTGGTTTTGAGTCTCCTTTCACAATTGGTTGATTTTACCTTTCATGGTGTCATTTTCTCTATTTAGATTCTGAATCTCCTTAGCCATTTAGCCAATTTTACTTTTTCAAGATTTGGTCCCATTTTTTCATTTACCTCCCTATTTTCGTTTGGAAAATCCTTCTTTAGCTCTTCCAGGAATGGTTTTTGGGCTTGAGACCAGTTCACATTCCCTTTTGAGGTATCAGATGTGAGTATAGTGTCAATGCTGTCCTCTTCTGAATTGATATATTGATATTCCTTGTCTCCATAAAGAGAATTGATGGTCTTCAGTTTTTTCGTGTTCTTCGTATTGGTTAGCTTTTTCCTGTTGTTACAGTGGATTTCTGCTTTGGGGGCTCAGGGAGCTCTGTACCAGGTTTTTTTTTCTGGGAATTGTGAGCCTGGTTACTGGCTTTGTGTGTTATGGCCTTCAGTTTCCTGAGGTGTCGGGGAGGGGTCATCTGGCTGCTGGAAGTCTCCTCTTCGCCTGGGGCTGCTCTCCTGCATGGGTGGTCTCAGCTGTGGTCTGTGCTGGTGTTTGCCATTTGCCCTGGCTGTGCAAAAGCACATCTGGTTCCTGGTGTTGACCCTTGCTGGCTCCACCCTTCTGGGACTCAGGAATTCCCACTCTTTGGCTACTGAAGCACCACTTCTGTCTCCTCTATTGTAGGGTTTTTCCCAAGGTGTTATATTTGTCAGGGAGGGAGGGATTAGAGCCATTTACCTGGCCATTATGTCTCCTGGAAGTTCAAGGAGTGTTTCAAACCTTTGGGCTGCAAGGCTCAGGAGTGAAGGTCTTCTGGCTGCAGGTGGTGTGCTTCTGCCTCCCATCACATCAACAGACTCCCATCTGGTGTTGGCAGGCCTGGGGATCTCTGCTGGTTTTGGGTGCCCAGCTTTCCCCCAGCCTGGATCTCTGGCTGGTTTCTGCAGCTGCTTTCACTTTAGTGTGGTCTGGTGCAGCTCTGCGTGCCAGGCACTCTCCCAGCCTACAGATCTGTCGACCTTGCCAACTCTCCTGGATTGCAAATTTACCCCACTGAGTCTACTAATGGCTTCTAACTCTCTCAAATCTGCTCAGATTCACTTTTGTAGAGGTATCTGACAGAACTTGTGAGAGAGCTGTGGTAAGACATTGGTTTTCACGCCTTACCATAGGCTTCTAATAGAGACTAGGTAGCTTTAATTTCTTCATCTGAAAACTGTCTGCTCACATCCTTTGACTATATATCAATTGGGGAATGACTTGTATTCTTATAAGTTTGACTCAGTTCTCTAAATATTTTAGAAATGAGGCCTTTATCAGAGTCATCAATTTTAAAAATTCTTTTCCAGTTTTCTGCTTCCCTCCTAATCCTGGTTGCATTGGCTTTGTTTGTACAAAACTTCTCAATTTAATGTAATCAAAATTATCCAAATTGCATCTCATAATATTATCTATCTCTTGTTTGGTCACAAATTCTTCTGTTCTCCATAAATATGGCAGATAAACTACTCATTTCTCTCCCAGTTGACTTATGTTATCAGCCTTTATATCAAAATCACGAACTCATTTTCACTTTATTTTAGTATATGGTGTAATATGTTACTCTATGCCTAGTCTTTGTCATACTGTTTTCCAGTTTTCCTGGCAGTTTTTGTCAAATAGTCGGTTCTTATCCCAGAAGCTGTGGTCTTTGGGTTTATCAAACAGTAGATTACTACAGTCATTGACTAGTGTGCCTTGTGTACCTAACCTATTCTGTTGATCCTCCAATCTATTTCTTTTTTTAAAAAAATCATTATTTATTTATTTAATATTTTTAGTTTTCAGCATTAATTTTCACAATACATTGAATTACAATTTTGTCCCCATTTCTACCTTCCCCCCATTCCAAGATGGTGTATATTCTGATTGCCCCTTTCCCTAGTCAACCTTCCCTTCTGTCACTGCACTACCCCCCCATCCCCTTTTCCCTTACTTTCTTGTAGGGCAAGATGGATTTTTATGCCCCATTGCCTGTATATCTTATTTCCTAGTTGCAAGCAAAAACTTTTTTTGAACATCTGTTTTTAAAACTTTGAGTTCCAAATTCTCTCCCCTCTTCCCTCCCCACCCACCCTCCCTAAGAAGGCAAGCACTTCAACATAGGCCACATGTGCATCATTATGCAAAGCCCTTCCACAATACTCATGTTATGAAAGACTAACTATATTTTTCTCCTTCCTATCCTATCCCCCTTTATCCAGTTTTCTCCCTTGACCCTGTCCCTTTTCAAAGGTGTTTATTTTCAATTACCTCCTCCCCCTGTTTGCCCTCCATTCTATTGTCCCCCCTTTCTATCTCCTTCCTCCTTCTTTCCTGTGGGGTAAGATACCCAATTAAGTGTGTATGTTACTCCCTTTTCAGGTCAAATCCATGGAGAGCAAAATTCACTCATTCCCCCTCACTTGCCCCCCCTTCCCTCCCAACAGAACTGCTTTTTCTTGCCACTTTTATGTGAGATAATTTACCCCATTCTATCTCTCCCTTTCTCCCTCTCTCAATATATTCCTCTCTCATCCCTTAATTTGATTTTATTTCTTTAAGTATCATCCCTTCATATTCAACTCACCCTGTGCCCTCTGTCTATATATATCAGTATGTATGTATGTATGTATGTATGTATGTATGTATATTTCCTTCAGCTACCCTAATACTGAGGTCTCATGAATCATACACATCATCTTTCCATGTAGGAATGTAAACAAAACAGTTCAACTTTAGTAAGTCCCTTATGATTTCTCTTTCTTGATTACCTTCTCATGCTTCTCTTGAATCTTGCGTTTAAAAGTCAAATTTTCTATTCAGCTCTGGTCTTTTCACTGAGAAAGTTTCAAAGTCCTATATTTTATTTAAAATCTATATTTTGCCTTGGAGCATGATACTCAGTTTTGCTGGGTAGGTGATTCTTGGTTTTAATCCTAGCTCCATTGACCTCCAGAATATCATATTCCAAGCCCTTTGATCCCTTAATCTAGAAACTGCTAGATGTTGTGTTATTCTGATTGTGTTTCCAAAATACTCACATTGTTACTTTTCTGGCTGCCTGCAGTATTTTCTCCTTGATCTGGTAGCTCTGGAAATTGGCAACAATATTCCTAGCAGTTTTCTTTTTGGGATCTTTTTCAGGAGGCGATTGGTGGAGTCTTTCAATGTCTATTTTACTCTCTGGTCCTAGAATGTCAGGGCAGTTCTCCTGGATAATTTCTTGAAAGATGATATTTAGGCTCTTTTTTTGATCATGGCTTTCAGTTAGTCCAATAATTTTTAAATGATCTCTTCTGGATCTATTTTCAGGGTCAGTGGTTTTTCCAATGAGATATTTCGCATTGTCCTCCATTTTTTCATTCCTTTGGTTCTTCTTTATGATAACTTGATTTCTCATAAAGTCACTAGCTTCCACTTGCTCCAGTCAAAATTTTAAGGTAATATTTTCTTCAGTGGACTTTTGGACCTCCTTTTCTGCCTTTCAAGGCATTCTTCTCCTCCTTAGCTTTTTGGAGCTCTTTTGCCAACTGTTAGTCTATTTTTAAGGTGTTATTTTTTTTCAGTGTTTTTTGAGACTCCTTTAGGAAGTCATTGACTTGTTTTTCATGGTTTTCTTGCATTACTCTCATTTCTCTTCCCAATATTTCCTCTACTTCTCTAACTTTCTTTTCCAGATCCTTTTTGAGGTCTTCCATGGCCTGAGATCTGTTCATGTTTTTCTTGGAAGCTTTTGGATGTAGGCTCTTTGACTTTGTTGACTTCTTCTGGCTCTATGTTTTGGTGTTTTTTGTCACCAAAGAAAGAATCCAGAGTCTGAGTCTGAATCTGAGTCCTTTTTTCCTGCCTGGATGTTCCCAGACAACTACTTGACTCTTGAGTTTTTCATTGGGGTATGACTGCTTGTAGAGTAGAGAGTACTTTGTCCCAAACTTGATGGGTTGTGCTATTGTTTTCAGAGCTATTTCTACACAGCAAGCTCTGCCACACCAGTGCTCCTCCTCCCCCAAGAACTGCCAACTCGGACTGAAACTCAGATCTTAAGCAGGCTCTGCACTCCTGCTCTGATCAGCCACTTAATTCCTCTCACCAGGCGGGCCTGGGCCCAGAAGCAACTGCAGCTCTACTTCTGTACTCAGTGCTGCACCACCTCTGCTGCCCCTGGGGTGGTTGCCGAACCACAAACTCCTTTTACTCTGTCCCCACAGCTTTTCCCACTAACCTTCTCCATTGTCTTTGGTTTTTGTGGGCTGTGAAGTCTGGTAACTGCCACATCTCACTGATTCAGGGTGCTAGGGCCTGTTCTGCCTGGCTCCTGGTGTGGTTGGTCCAGGTGCAGCCCATGCTGGACTCCGCTCGGCTCTGCTCCCAGCTCGCTGTGATAGACCTTACCCATCGACCATCCAGGCTGTCCTGGCCTGGAAGCCTGCTTCCCTCTGCTCTTCCGTGGGTTCTGCAGCTCTAGAACTTTTCAGAGCCATTCTTATAGGTTTTTGGAGGAACCAGCAGGGGAGCTCATTCAAGTCCCTGCTTTCCAGCTGCCATCTTGGCTTTGCCCCCTCCACTACACTTTTTATTCGCCAGTACCAAGTAGCTTTGATGATTGCTGCTTTATAATACAATTTAAGATCTAGTATGGTTAGGCCACCTTCACTTGAATTTCTTTTCCTTAATTCTCTTGATATTCTGGAACTTTAGTTCTTCCAGATGAATTTTGTTATTATTTTTTCTAGCTTTATAAAATAATTTTTGGTAGTTTGATTGATATGTCACTGAATAAATCAATTAATTTAGGTAGAATCATCATTTTTATTATATTAGCTTGTTCTACCCATGAACAACTGGTGTTTTTCATATTATTTAGATCTGACTTTATTTATATGAAAAGTGTTTTGTAATTGTGCTCATAAAGTACCTGGGTTTGTTTCAGCACATAGACTCCCAATTATTTTATACTGTCTACAGTAAATTGAAATGGAATTTCTCTTTCTATCCCTTGTTGTTGGGCTTTGTTAGTAATAAATAGAAATGCCAATTATTTATGTGGATTTATTTTATATCCTAAAATTTTGCTAAAGTTTTTTTTAATATTTCAAGTAGTGTTTTACTTGATTCTCTAGTAATCTCTAAGTATATTACCATATCATCTGCAAAGAGTGTATAAGAGGGTTTTAATGCCTCTGTTTTCCTTTCAGACTGGGAAGGACAGTCAACCATGGGTCTGCTTCTATGAAAATTATACAATTTTGTCAATGTCCACTCATTTAGTATTCTTAGGATGTGTAAGCACAAAGACTTTTTAATTACATTTAAACAACATGGAATATTTGATTTACAATCCTGCAAAAGTAGGATATCGAAAGAGGTGCTACACTAATAAGATGCAAAAAAAATAATTAAAACAAATTAATCTGATAAAATTATAAAGACAAGTTAAATTCTTACCTGCAGCACGTCAGAAATGCTGACTGAACTGTTTCTTTCATAGCACATGTTGTGCCATTCCCCCACATAAATGAAACACATGAGCCAAGATGGCAGAGTAAAAACAGGGAGCTGCTTAACTCTCCCCAAGACCCCCCAAATACCTATAACAATCACTCTAAATGATTTCTAGAGCTACAAAACCCACGCAATGACAGAGTGAAACAAGTCTCAAGCCTAAAACTACCTGGAAGTCTGACAGAAAATGTCTGTCACACCAGACTAAGAGTGGAGTGTAGTCCAGTGTGGGCTGCACTGTCACCAGCACAGATGGTGAAGCAGGCCTCAGGGGATTGAATCACTGGCAGCTCTGGCAGTTTCTCAAGCCAAAAATGCCAAATACAAAGTAGAAGGTCAGTGGGGAAACTCTGCTGGACCTGGGTGAGAGAAAACCATGGTATGAACCGAGCTTTGGGGTGGTGGAGGTGGCAGCAGCGGTAGCAGTGGCAGTTGTAGCAGCACCAGTAGCTACTTCCATTGCTCCAGTCCCACAGATGGTGGGGGATTGAGGGGCTGATCAGAGGGTCATTGAAGGGATCTCTTTCCTGGCACTGAGACAGGATCCTCTTGCATTGCCCTGTTGGATCTGGGCTGCAGTCCTGGGTGGTGGTCCTGGGGTGAAGAGAAGCACTAGCTTCTTGGAGCTTGTGGCAGCTATGGAGAGGGAAACCTCCTCACAGTTCTAAGGCAGAAAAGAATGCTTTTGGTCACTCCCAGACGAGAGCAGAGGCCAGGAGAGGAGTAAACACCTCTCCTTTGATCATACCACTTTAGAAGGATTAAAAATTTACAGGTGCTGAGAAGTGTCTCTGACAACAGCTTTGCAAAACCCCTGAAACTTGGGGCTGATCACCCTTAACTCTGGAAGCCAAGTACTATCTTGACAAACAGCTCAAAAGTCAAGTAATTGACTGGGAAAATGAGCAGACAGTGTAAAAGATCTCAGACTACAGAATCTTACTTTGGTGACAAAAAAGATCAAAACATACAGCTAGGAGAAGACAACAAAGTAAAAGATCCTACATCAAAAACCTCCAAGAAAAATAATTGGTCTCAGGCCATGGAAAAATTAAAAAAGCATTTTGAAAATCAAGTAAGAGAAGTAGAGGAAAAATTTGGAAAAGAAATGAGAGGGTGTAGAGGGCCGGCTCTGAGAAAGCCCATGCTGGGATATAGATACAGGCCAGGTTTTCCCTGAGGCCTGTTCTTGCCCTTGGGTTGATAACTCAGCACATGGGCTCTCCAAACGTACCCTCAGGCACACACCTGCTGCTCAGAATGAAGGCTTTCCAAGCCTCCTCAGTGCACTCGTGCACTCTCCAAAACCTCCATGGCACACACATGCTAAACACCACCTGTGGGCTATTAACATAATATTGTTTAAGGCAAAAGGGGAACAAAGCAGGATCAAGTCATGCAATGCAAATGTTTTTGTGAGTGAATTTGTTGATCTGCTTGCCTAAAAACGTATATAAGCCCTGTCCCTCAGATTAATAAATGGAAGTGTCACTTACTCTTCCACCTGGCCTGTGTATTCTTTTCACTCTCCACGGCATTCGGCCATCTCTGGCCATTTGGTGCCACAGCCACTTGTGGCAAGAAGGATACAAGAAAATCATGAAAAATGAGTCAACAGGTTGCTAAAGAAGACTCAAATAAAAACAGAAAATAACATCTTAAAAATAGACTAACTCAAATAGCAAAAGAGGTCCAAAAAGCCAATAAGGAGAAGAATGCCTTAAAAAGCAGAATTGGTGGAATGGAAAAGGAGGTCCAAAAGCTCACTGAAGAAAACAATTCCTTAAAAATTAGAATGGAGCAAATGGAAACTAATGACTTTATGAGAAAAAGGAAATAATAAAAGAGAACCACAAGAATGAAGAAAATAGAAGACAATGTGAAATATCTCATTGAAAAACCACTGACCTGGAAAATAGATCCAGTACAGATAATTTAAAAATTAGTAGACTACCTGAAAGCCACGATGAAAAAAAAAAGAGCCTAGACATCATCTTTCAAGAAATTATCAAGGGAAACTGCCCTGATATTCTAGAACCAGAGGGTAAAATAGAAATTGAAAGAATCCACTGATCAACTCTTGAAAAAGATCCCAAAAAGAAAACTCCTAGAAATACTGTAACCAAATTCTAAAGTTCCTAGTTCCAGGAGAAAATACTGCAAGTGAGCAAAAAGAAACAATTCAAGTATTGTGGAAACACAATCAGGATAACACAACATCTAGCAGCTTCTACATTAAGGGATTGATAGGCTTGGGAAATGATATTCCAGAGGTCAAAGGAGCTAGGATTAAAACCAAGAACCACCTATCCACCAAAACTGAATATAATACTTCAAGGGAAAAATGGACATTCAAAGAAAGAGAGGACTTTCAAGCATTCTTGATGAAAAGATCAGAGCTGAATAGAAAATTTGATTTGCAAACACAAGAATCAAGAGAAGCATGAAAAGGTAAAAAGGAAAGAGAACTCATAAGGGACTTATTAAAGTCAAACTGTTTATATTCCTACATGGAAAGATGATATACATAACTCATGAGACTTTTCTTTCGATGTGCTCAAGTGGCGATTTGTTTTAGTTTGATTACATATATTTATTATCAACAGGGATGACGAGAGAAGTGGATTTAGACAATGAGGTTGCAAAATAACATCTGATCCTGTGTCCATCATCCAAGGGTACCCTCTAATCTATTTTTGACCAGTTCCCAGGTCCTCTTACTGTTTCTGGCTTGGGAGTTTCTGAAGTTGCTGCTGCATCTGCTAGTCCCAACACAGGTGTTCCATCCAGGAAGATTCTGGACCAGTCTGCTCTCTCATGTCACAGATCTCTTTCTGACTTCCTATATTGTCTTGGGCTGCAAGAACATCTCATCCTGACCTTTTGTTGACTGACACTCCAGAATTTGAATTGAGGTGTTATAAGTTGATTAGAGGGGAATGTTGGGAGAGCCCAGCCAAGTGCTTCTCACTCCACCATCTTGGCTCTACCTCAAGAATTGGATAAATGACTTAGACATATAGGATGATTTAATAAGTAAATCATAATAGCATGGAAAAAATTTACCTGTCAGATATATGGATAAGGAAAAAGAGTAATGACCAAACAAGTGATAGAATGACAGAAATTGAATAGATAATTTTGGCTACAGGATATTAATATTTTTGCACAATCAAAACCAATGCAACTAAAATTAAAAGGCCATATAACTGTGATAAAAATTTTACAGCAAGTTTCTCTGATAATGACTTTATTTCTCAAATATATATATGGAATGGAGCCAAATTTATAAAATAAAAAGATTAATTCCCCATTTGATAAATAAATTCTTCAATTGATAAATTAAGGGTTATGAATAGGCAATTTTTAGAAGAAATCAAAGACATCATTAGTTAAATGAAAACATGCTCTACATCACTATTTATTGAAGAAATGGATAATCAAATAACTCTGAGATACCACTTCAAAACTATCTGATTAACTAACATGACAGAAAAGGTAAATGACAAATGTTTGAGGGGATGTGTAAAAATTAGGACACTAATCAACTATTTGTGGAGTTGCGAACTGGTCTAATTATTTTACAGAATAATTTGGAACTATGCATAAATGACCATCAAAGTGTACATACCCTTTGACCCAGCAATACCACTTCTAGATCTGTATCTGAAAACGATCATAGAAATGGAAGAAAAGCATTTATTTGTGCAAAAGTATTTATAGCAGCTCTTTTTGTGGTGGCAAAGAATTGAAGATTGAGTAGCTCCTTATGAATTGGGTAATGAATTAAAAAATTTGTGGTATATGGTTATAATAGAATACTATTGTGCTACAAGACATGATGAGCAGGATGGTTTCAGAAAAAAAATTGAGAAGATTTATATGAACTCAGGCAAAGTGAAATGAGAAGAACGAGGAGAACATTGTATACCATAACGACAATATTGTAATGATGATTAAGTGTGACAGATTTAGGTACTCTGATTAAGACAATGATCCAAGACAATTCCAAATACCCAAGATGAAAAGTTCTATCCACCTCCAGGGAAAGAACCGTTGAACTCTGAATATAGATTGAAGCATGTATTTTTTTCATTTTCCATATTTTGTTCTTTTGCATGTGTTTTCTTTTACAACATTACTAATATAAAATGCATTTTGCATGACTTCACATGTGTAAACAATATAATATTATTTGCCCTCCCATGACATAGAGGGAGTGATGGTGAGAATTAGGAATTTAGACTTTTAAGAAATTAAAGTTAAAAAGTTTAAAAAAGCATAATTGAGAAATATTTAATGAAACAAAATATATTTTGAAAATAGAAATGGAAGAGGAAAAAAAGGAAATGTAATATGTTTCAAATTTAGGTTAGAAAACTGTTCCACAAACAGAGGATGGTACAGATTTGTCTAATTCATAGTTCTTCTCAGAAGGGTCTTATATTTGGCTATTAGCTCAAATCAAGCCAGTGACTTGACACAGCTGCCCCCAACCCGCAAAAAAAGTCTTCTGCTTCACTAATTAGTGTAATGTCCAGAATGATGGAGTTTAGAGTCCCATTACACTGACCTCTGGTCATGACTCATCTAGATAATTGTGTTCAGTGCTGTATGTCATAATTTGGAGAGGAGATTGACAAACTGGGACATAACATGTACAAAATAAAAGGTTTGTAGGGTGTTGAGAGGGTTCCAAATCATATCATATTAGGAATAGCTATGGGAACTAGAGATGCTTAGTCCAAAGAAGAGATGACTTATGTGCTACAGGATAACTGCCTTCAAATATTTGAAGAGCTGTTATGTGGGAGAAGGATTAAACTTGTTCTCTGGAGCACCAGAGGGCAAAGCTAAGAGAAGCAGACTAAACATATGAGGAGAAAGACCATGACTCAATAGAATTACAACTTTCTAACAATTAATTTTGTGTCAGTATATGAATGTACTCTTCCTAAAACTGGAAAGTTTCAAATAGGAACTGAAAAAAATAGAGGAATCTTATTGGGAAAGAGAAGATGGGAAAGAATTTATTGAGCCGATACTATGTGCCAAGAACTGGACTAAACACTTTAAAATATCTCATTTGAGTTTTGCAACAACTTTATGAGGCAGGTGTTATTATTATCCTCATTTTTTTTAAATTGAGGTAAGAGGCTGACTGAGATTAAATGACTTGCCAAGGGTCACAAGGCTAGTAAGTAACTGAGGATAGATCTGAACTCAGATATTCCTGACTCCAGGCCCATCCTTCTATCCACTGTACCACCAAGCTGTCTTTAAGTTATAAAAGAAATTCCAATGTCGGATGAGTATTTAGACTGTTACCTGCAAGCTATAAAAGTCTACAATTCTCTTTTTCTCTATTGTCCTTGATTAATCTTCACCTCTATTATTTGCCAGTTTTTAATTTCAAAATAAAGATTTTCTCCTTTCTTATTTTTGATTCCTTTTTCTGTTCCTTACCACTTACATCTATCATTATATTTTTTTAAATTTTGAACTTAACATTCATCAATAAAAAACAAAGATTTCATGAAGTATATAAAAAATTAAGAAGGTTGTGTAAATAATTGTGAAGTTTTATTATAAGCAGAACCACTTGCCCGTGTAATTTTTAAATATTTTCTGGTTATCTTAAAGGAGGCAACAAAGGTTTCATTGGATAGAACACTATATTTTGAGTTGGAGGATCCAACTGCAAGGCCTCTCTCTGCCATCTGAGACCTTAGTCAGCTTGGACAGTTTGTACGTCCCTCCAGGCCTGTTGCTCATATATAAAATGAAGTGCTTGGACTAGACAAATTGTTGTTCTTATTTGTCCTTCGTTTTCAAAGAGCACCAATGATCCTACATGGTGATGTCTTGACTTGTGGTACGTGGATTGGATTCAAGTGAAGCAGAGTGGCACAAATTCATCAGCCTTACTCTTTCTTCCTGAGTCATCAAAGTCCAGGGGTAAGACAGAGGTCAAGACAACTGGAGACGGTTCAGTATGCAGGGGATGATCTTGGCATCTTTGATATCTGACCAAGCTTTAGAGCTTAGGCATTCCACAGGGACTGTTTCAGCTTTCATGACCACTGGAACAAATTTTTCTCATTCACATATTCCACAGGAGGAAGTCTTCACATGCTTGGGGTAGGCAGTTCCCTAACTCACCAATGCTTTTGAGGCCTGTTGTATGCCTTCGACCTAGTTTAGCCCATCTGCCCATCAGCTGAGATGGTTTTACCAAGGTGCGGCCACTGTGCAGCTTCTTGGAGCCACAGGTGAGAGTTGGGTGATAGATGAACACCAAAGGTGGAAAAGGAGCTCTGAAAAGGTCTAACAATTTCTCACAACAGAAGTGCTAGCCCTCCTGTAAAAGATTATTATTTTTGTTGTTGTTATAACAAGAAAAGCCACATTTATATGGCACTTCAAAGTTTTCAATATTGTTTGCGTATGTTATTCCATTTGTTTTTCACACATTTGTCAGGTTGGTGTCATTATTTTCCCCATTTTAAGGATGAGGAAATTGAGGCAAAATTAAGTTATTTGACCCAAGATCTCACAGGTAGTAAGTCAGTTTGACCTCATGCCAGTTTTAATTACACATCAACCACCCTATCCACTGTACAACTTAGCTGCCCATAAAAATCCCACTAATCTTCCACTTTATTTTTGAATCTATAATCTTAAAATCCTATTAATGCATTTATCAATCAAAAGAGTTTAATCAACTTAAGCAACAAGCATAAATTCAATTTAATTTGTTTTAGAAACCCGCCCTTTCATTAAGTGACTTCAAGTTTATATCAGACTCACATAATTCACATTAATGGTCAGTATGATATTTTTACTCATGTTAAAAAATCATTCTTCAGAAAAGTATGTTCTCATGTTGTACTGTAAAACTGAGAGGATGTTATTTCTGATTTTTAACTTACTATTTTTTCTTACATATACTAAAAGGCATTAACATTTGTTACTCTATAAGCTGTCCTTTTATTTGGTATGCATTCATTTCCACTTTTCTTAAATATAATTTGAAATCCAGAATATTAATTTTATTTTAAGTACTACCTATTCTAGAAAATTCATTATTCTTTTGATATAATCCTTTTTATGACTTATCTATTCCATTAGCTTTTTCTCTTTAATTGAAAATTTGGAGAACAATCTGGAATTATGCCCAAAGAGGTATTAAACTGTCTATACCCTTTGACCCAGCAATACCACTATTAGATCTGTTTACCAAAATGATTAAGGAAAAAAGGAAAAGGACCTCTACATTCTAAAATATTTATAGCAGGTCTTTTTGTGGTGGCAAAGAATTGGAAATTATAGGGATGCCTGTCAATTGAAGAATGGCTGAATGAGTTTTGGTATATGATATTGATGGAATACTATTGTGTTGTAGTAAGTGATGAGCTTGATAATCTTAGAAAAACATGGATAGACTTGCAGAAATAATGAAGACCAAAATGAACAGAATCAAGAGAATGTTGTATACAGTAATAGCAATATTGTTTTAAGAACAACTTTGAACAAATAAGTCATTTTGACTATTATAAATACCTGAAAGAAGACTATCTGCAACCAGGGAAAGAACTAATAAATAGAAGTATTCATATAATGATTTTACCCAACCCCCATCCTATTACATATATATATATATATATATATATATATATATATACATACACACACATATATACATATATATGTATATATGTGTGTGTGTGTGCACGCGCACGCGCATACACGTAGATATATGTAAATATATGTACATATACATATACACATATGTGTATACATAGGTATATGTATATTTATGTATACATTTGAACCTAGTGGTAGCCATCTCTTGAGGAGGGCGAATAAAGAAAAAAAAGTTACATGATAACTTAATTATATTTTAAAAGGAACAGCAAATTGTACATAATACACATGTAGTTTATGTACGATCATCTTTTTCCCCCATTCTGTGTTATGGAAATGTTTGTTTTATTTCTGAAGTCCAGAATAAAATAAATATGTTTCAAAAGCAAGAAAAAATTGAAATCTAAAATAACTCAAAATTTTCTTTATTTTATTTTGCATTTTGCCTTGTTTCTGTATTTGTTTCAGATTCTAAGTCTATCAGCACTCAATAAACATCTACCATGTGCCAATCATTGTGCTAGACACAGTGTATACAACTACAAAGAATAAAATAATCCCTAACCTCAAGGACATTCTAATAGGAAATAAAAGGAATACATAAATAATTTAATACAGAATAAATATAAAGAGAAGCTTTGAATAAATACAAATAATTACAAGGGACTAAAATACAAAGTAGTTAAGGGGAGGTGGGCATTAGCATTTGGGTAAAGCCTTCTGTAGAAGGTGATACTTGCCCACTATCTAGAAAGAATGGAAGGCATTTATAAGGGGAACAAGCTCGTGACTTGGCATAGGGCATGGCTAGTAAAATGAAATCTAAAATATTCCTTCTATAATACCTTATTGAGAGGCTAAATATGTTTTCCCTGTGACATTATATCTTATATTCATATTTCATAGCCATTTTTCACAGGTCAATACAAATAAAAATTATTTTAAATATATCTTTGATATTTATGCTTTAGGCTAAGTTGAATTGAACACCAATGACTTTCTTTGCTATTTCTGGGTCTTGTGTATTTTCTCTTTCTTTTTCCCCACTTCACACCACTAAATTCTTTTTTTCTTGCTTTATCACAATATGTAAATTATTCTGGGTTCTTAAAGAAGTCAACATTACGGAAACAAGAAGATATGAAATCTTGCCTCAAATCAGGTCTTCACATCATTTCCTAGCCATTTACAAGTCATGCCACCTATACCCTAGACATCATCTTTACCCTCTATCTTTGGTCACCTGTCATAGCCAAGAACTAAGCCTCCTTATCATTTCCTGACTATTCCTAAACCTCCTCCCTGTTCAGCCCCTTCTTTTCGGTTCCTCTTTATGTATTATCTTTTCCCAGTGGAATGTAATCTCCTTGATGTCAAGAAGTCTTGCTTTCTTACACCTGCTGATCCCAGTTATATTTTCATTTTGTGAAAATAGTCTTCTTTTCTTCACACACACAGCACTCTATCTCCCTACTCTATGCCTTCTCCTGGCTATCCCTCACAGTTGGAATGCTTTTCCTTCTCACTTCTGTCTGATTTCTTGGCTTACTTGAAGATTTCAAAATCCATCTTCTTAAGACGACATTCTGTTCTTCCCCATCCCCAACCTTACTTCAACCCCATTGGTAGTGACATCTCTTGGAAATTATTTTCCATTTGAACTACATATAAACTGTATCTATAAGACTAATTTTATTTTAGGTAGTAGTGACAGTGAATGGAACGTTGGACATAGAGCCAGAAAGACCTGAGTTCAAATAAAGCTTCTGACACATCTAGCTACATGATTCTAGGCAAATCATTCAACCTGTGTCAAATTTACAGAAATAAGAACCGTTCCTCAACTGAACAATGGTCAAATATGAAGAGGCAGTTTTTAGATAAAATAATCGAAGCTATCCTCAGTAATATGACAAAAGTTTGAAATCATTATTGACAAGAGAAAGACACGTTAAAACAATTCTGAGGTATTACCTCGCACCAGTCAGATTGGCTAATAGTACAGAAAAGGAAAATGAGGAATGTTGGAGAGGATAGAGGAAAATAAACACTAATGTACTATTGGTGAAGTTGTATACTGATCCAACCATTCTGAAGAGCAATTTGGAACTATGCCCAATGTAATATAAAACCAAGTAATTGTCCAAGCAATACCACTGCTAGGTCTGTATCCCAAAGAGATTGTAAAAAAGGAAAAAAGGAGCCACCTGTACAAAAATATTTATAGAAGCCCTTTTTGTGTTGGCAAAGAATTGGAAATTGAGAGGATGTCATCCATTGGGGAATGGCTGACAACAAGTTGTTCTATATGATTTTAATTTACTTATTCAAAAAAAAATCTGTCTGGGATGGAAATCTCAGGGTTTCTGGACAAAGCAGAAGCAATTCCTATTTACATGCACTCTGAGGAAAATGGCCTAAACAATGACCAAGCTTGGTGCTTGGCCTGGGACCTATTATTCCTTTAATATAGAGACCTCTCTAAACAAAAGGGCTCACTGTACTGATGCAAATAGGTGTATTCAGTATAATTTATTAGATTAGAGAGCTGCTTAGAGCACTGCGAGTTTAAATGACTTACCTAGAGTCATCTAGTTATAACTTGCAAGAGATGGGAAGTCAACCTACCTCTGCCTGACTTAAAAGCCAGCTTTCTATTCACTGCCATAATCTCAACATACCAAAAGAACACCCAAAAGACCTTCAGTAAATTAAGTCAATCTTCCAAGGAGAATTTATGGAAACATAATGAAGGGAACTGAATGGAAAAACAAGGCTTAGAGAGGATTATAATCTACACGGATGGAAGGATTAGCCACACTCATTTTTATATATAGGTATACCCCTATACCTAGTATAACGCCTGTCCATAGCAGCTACTTAACAAATACATGTTGCATTAATTAAATATTAGTATATATTTTAAATTGTTTCTGATTTCTTAAATGTATAATGATTAATAAATGAATACTACCAAAGACAAATGGAGTCTATTATAAAAATCCAACTTATATTGACATTTTTCAAATTCACATGGTCCTATATAGTGCCATCAGATTCTGGATGTTGAAGATATTTCACTTCCTTGGAGTCATAATATTGGCAATTTTCACAATAAATCTTACCAGAAAATTCCACAAAGAGGAAACCATCCCCCCTACTCTGCTTTTCATAGGCTACAGAATAAATTCAAAGTTTTGACAGTGATTTCCTTAAAAATTTCCTGGAGGAACCAAAGTAATAGTGAAGGCTCAAAGCTGAATGCCATGACATATTGAACATTATAATATGATTGGCAAATTTACAAAATCAAGAGGAAAGTATGCTCTGAAGATAGATGAACACATGTAGTTATGGATGTGTTAATTTTATAAAGTGTATGTTTCATGGAAATTTTTCCTTAAGCTTCCTATGAATGCCCCCCACACACAAACACACATGTACACAGGCACACACACCCTGTAGGACAGCCCCTCCTATTTCAAGATAACAGGTAACAATTGTGATTTTAAATATTAGGTATAGACCATAATGACCTACTGACTGTAATTTTGAAGAACAAACATAAAAAATACATAAAATAAATAAAAATAAAATCTTGAGTTCAAGGAAAGTATAAATTTCTTGCTAAAGATACATTAAGTCCCTATTTAATACTATTATCAAGCTTCTTTATGTCATGCAATTTTAATGATTGAGTCACTAAGATAGAAGTCTTTGCTACTTCTTGTCAAGTTGAGGTAATTGGGTGTCCTGGGAATACAATCATCGAAAGGTGATACAATTTTGCTAAAGTGGCTTAAGGCATATTTTTCCCTAAGGTGTTCATATAACCCAACTCAGTCCTACAAATCAGGAGTCATATTCTTAATTCAAAGACTATAACAACTCTAATGCTCATGGGCACTGAATGACTAAATGACATGAGTCATATGGAAAGTATATCTCTTTAATTAGCTTGAAATTACTAGTGCAGGGGAAAAAAGAAAAGCTCTTTTCAGGTAATTTTAAATTAGTTGAATATATTAACTTTTTGTGACAATATTTTCTCTTGAAATTTCATTGCCAAAGCCTATAATCCAATCGTGTCATCTCTCTCTCTTTCTCTCTCATATATATGTGTATATATACATACATATATATACATATATATAAACACATACATATAAATATAAAACACCATCATTATACCATATATAGATTATACCATTGTGTTATATGTATATCTTTAAATATCATTATACTATATATCGCACACATATGTAAAGCAACTTAATATTGTGTGTATGTACGTGTGTATATGTATATGTATACAGATGTGTGTTTATGTATGTATGTATACATGTATCTAACTATCTAGTATCTTCTGTAGTGAAAACCTATTATTCCTTTTCCCAAACTACCCAGGCCACTAGAGCCTCTGACTTGACTTAATCTCCTTCTCTGTGCCCTGTTACTGATGCTAGATCAGCTTGGCTGACTTGTGGTGAATGCTCCTTCCTGTTCCATCAAGCCCTCTATCCCAACTGTGATTTTAATTATTCTGTCCTATTGTGTCCATTTAAATTTGTGCTACCTCTAGCTCTGCTCCATTTATAATCCTTCAGTTTGCACACCTAACTGATAACATTTATTATTTAGTACTAGCTTAAAAAAATTCCATTAACAACAAAATTTAAAATTATATAGAATTTAGACTGATTGTATTCTCAAATTTCATAGCTATTTTGAAGAACCCTGAATAAGAAGTTCAAATAGTACCAAACCATGTTATCCTTTAAAAACAAAGGTAGAGAGAAAAAAAAATATTCAGAAAATTTGTTTTTCATTACTGCCCCTATAATGGGATCACTGAGTTATTTATGGGTAGTCACATGATTTATTTGCTTCTTTTTCCCCTTTGGTAAAAACAATATCTGATAAATAGAAAAACAACAGCAAAAAAGAAAACAAAATGTCTGCTGAGTGCAAAGGCTTGGGGAATATTAATACTACTACTGATACTACTACTAGTACTACTGCTGCTGCCACTGCTTCTGTTGCAGCTACTCTAATGAAAGCTAAGAAAGAAAATGATGAAAAGATAATTAAGGGCTTGGTAAAAGAGGCACAAAATAAGAATAAAATAACACTTTAAAAACATTTAGCCAAGGAGAAAGAGGTACAAAAATTCATTAATGAAAATATTTCCTTAAGAAGCATAATTGACCAACTGGAAAAAGAGGTACAAAAGCTCACCAAAGAAATTAATTCCTTAAAAATTTGAATTGGGCAAGTGGAGGCTAATGACTCCAGTAGACATCAAGAAACAAGCAAAGTCAAAAGAATTTTTTTCGAAGAAGAAAATGTGAACTATTTCATTGGAAAAAAATAACTGATAAGGACAAAAAATGAAGGGGAGATAATTTAAGAATTATCAGACTACCTGAAAGCCATGCTTAAAGAAAGAGCATAGACATCATAATTACAAGAAATTATCAAGGAAAGGCATAGTCAAGTAGCTTCATTTGAATACCAATGAGTTTTATCAAAGCCTAGTATTCTAGAGCTCTGTTTCAAGAAATCATAAATAAAACTACATGAGACAGGAGAATTGATTGTCTTAGGTTTTTAAAATGATAGGATAGGTAAGTAGGGAAGAGAAAAGAAAAAAAATCTAGCCCCCAAACTCCAAGACATCTTACAAGGTTTAAACAATCAAAATTTATATTCCTTTGTGCAGAGCACCCACACATAAGGGTCTGATTCCCCATATGGATGGAGGGAGAGAAGGAAGGAAGGAAGGAAGGAAGGAAGAAAGAAAGGGAGGGAGGGAGGAAGGAAGAAAGGGAGGAAGGAAGGGAGGAAGGGAGGAAGGAAGGAAGGAAGGAAGGAAGGAAGGAAGGAAGGAAGGAAGGAAGGAAGACGACTGGCCAGTTTGCATCCCCCATAGTGTAGCTACTACTACTTACAGATTGTTGTTCATCCTTTGTTCTCAAAGAGAACCAATGACATCAGGAGGGTGGTATCTTGGCTTGCAGGTGAATTGGATTTAAATGAGGCAGGGCTGTGCAAATTCCTCAGCCTTACACTTTCCTCAAGAGTCATCTGAGTCCACTGGCAAGACATAGGTCAGAACAAGTGTAGATAGCCCTAGATGCCTTAAACCCAAATCACTCTGGCTTTCACTGATTGTCCAATAATAGATCCCAGGCCAAGCCTAATTTTGTCATTATTTGGGTTTTTATGACTCAGAGTATAAATAGCAATTGTTTCTGTTCTGCCTAGAAACCCTAAGGGTCTTCTCCTCCTGGATTGTTTTTTTTTTTCCTCGAGTAGGCAAACTAGGCCATATTTTGCCTCATTTCTTGCCTATCCTTAAATCACTGAATGGGTGCTCAGAAAAACTGAGCTCTGGGAAAGACCTTAGCTTAAAAATGCCAAGGTCTCTCACTACATCTGGGACCATCTCCAATTTCCCTGACCTCTATCTTGCCCCTGGACTCAGAAGACTCTGGAGGAGAGGTGAGGCTGAGGACTTTGCACAGCCCTGCTTCACTTAAATCTAATTCATTTGTAAGTCAAGACATCACCCTCCTAACATCATTGATCCTCTTTGAGAATGAAGGACAAATAACAACAATCAAGGAAAACTGACCTGATATGCCAGAGCCAGAGGGTAAAATAGAAAATGAAAGAATTCACCAATAAAGATCTGAAAGCGCTACTAAAATTAAAATTCTGAGGTGTGTCATACCCAAATTCCACAGCCCATGATCAAAGAGAAACAACTTCAAACAGCCAAAAACCAACCTCTCAAATAATATGGAGCCACACAAGATTTGTAAACTACCATTTTAAAGGAGCAGAGGGCTTGGAATATGATATTTCAGAAGGAAAAGAGCTTGGATTACAATAAAGAATAATCAACCCAGCAACACTGAGTACAATCCTTCAAGGTAAAATGGATATTAAATGAAATAGAAAACTCCCAAGCATTCCTAATGAAAAGGCCAAAGGTGAATAGAAATTTTGACTTTCAAATATAAGGCTCAAGAGAAGTATGGAAATATGAAAGAGGAATCATAAGAGACTCAATCAGGTTAAACATTTCTATATGGAAAAGTGTACATGAAACTTCCAAGAACTTTTTCATTATGAAGGCAGTTATAAGGATTCTACAGAGAAAAAGGGATTCTGAGGGAGTTGACTATGTTGGGCTGATAAAAACAAAATAGATGGCTGAGAAAGGGTGATGAACTAGGAGAAGGGAGAAGGGAGAGGAAGAATGAGGAAAATCATCTCATAAAAACAAGATGCACAAAGAAGAGCTTTTGCAGTGGAGGAAAAAATGGAGAAGATAGGCAGCACTTGAACCTCACTGTAAGGTTAAGCAGGGTGGGATTTTTTTTACTGTTTTCTCTTTTTGAACACTTGTGTAATCAAGTGCCTTTGTTGAGTCTGGCCTTTTTTTCTTTGATCAAATTTGGATTCTTTGATGACCTGCTTACCTCAAGGGAAAGCCTAGTTTACCTAGGTTTGAGTCACATGGTTCTGATGCCTTTTGACCCTGAAGAAACCTTTAGGTCATGTGGGTTTGAGTGTCATGTTGTGACACCCTTTGACCCTAGGAAGGGTATATAAACTCAGAAGTTAGTATTTTATTTGGGGCTCTTACTCACTGGAAGAATGCTGATGTAGAGACTCTGGGTAGCTGCTGGAGCCCCCCAGGCTTTGAAGAAAACCTAGATGTTTGTGCTTTCTCTTTTTGGTAACTATGTATAAAATATCTTGATTAGACAAAGCCTGTTTGTTGAATTGTGTTATTTGATCTATTGATATTTTCTGTATGCAATTTCTATTTGTATTTGCTCTGAAGTTCAGGGTGCTGGATTTTCCTACTGAACTAAGTGAAGGATACATGTATGTTTGATTAAAGTGAGATTGTGAACCCCTTAAAATTGCTTTCCTTAGAAAAGCAGATCAAAGAACATGTGCTGGCAGCTCTTGTTGCTGGTGTTGTTGGGTCTTACACCCATACAGCAGCTGAAAGCCACATTGTAGTCACAAAAATGGCTTAGTTGGGAGGATAATAGATGACACCCTTTGTTTAATTAAAGTGAGATTGTTAAACCTCTTAAAGTTGCTTTCCTTAGAAAAGCAGATCAAAAACCTGTGCTGGCAGCTCTTGTTGCTGGCCTTGTTGGGTCTAACACCTCTACAACAGCTGCTAGCCATGTTGTTTTTGCAAAATGGCATAGTCATGGCAGGATCTGCAGATTAAAAGGAAAGTATGGAGTTTGGGGTTATTGAGATAGTGGTTGGATGTATACCAGTTATTGGGTTGCTCTTTATACTTGTAGTGGTTATGGTTCTGTAGATACCCAAGAGCAGAGGAAGCCTGAAAGAGAATAGGAAAGTAACAGGGATGGGAGTAGTTTACCAGGAACCCAGAGCAGGACTCCTGGAAGATAACCTTTCTTTCCCCCTCCCGACCCCACTAGCACCCCAGAGGAGGGAGGCTGAAGCAGTGGCTGTAGGAGGAAAACAAGGAGAGGATTGGGGTAGGTGGAGATGGCCAGAGCTGGGGCTTGAGTAGATTAACCCAAGTCCTGACTGCCAGAAGGGTGAATGTCTTGAGATTGTATTGTAAATGGTTCTTTGAAGCAAGAGGAAAAATCAGGGAATGGCTTTTGTGCAGACTTGGCAGGAGCGGTTGGTGAGGCGAGAGAAGTGGATGACTTCCAACATACTGACCCAGCCAGGAAGAGCACTGCCTCTGTGAGAACTTTAGAAAGGTGAGAGTGAGGAGCTGCCTACATCAGGATTTGAGCAGAGACCAGGAGCAGCCAACAGGAGCTGGATAACCAGGAACCTAGGAGCTTGGAGTTCAACCCTGGGGCAAGATGGAAACTTTGCGGCAAAGCACTGATTGTATTTATTTGCTGCCTTCCCTTGTGACTGTTTGGGACCCAGGAGGGAGGGGTGGAGTTGTCTATGGTGGGTGGGAGGAAGTGCCTTGGACCCCATAGGATCCCACCCCAGTGGCTCTATTGCCCAGCTGCCCCTCAGGACTCAGAGGCAGGAGCTGGAGCAGTGTGGGGAGAAAGACACATCCCCAAGAGAACTTTATTTGGATTTTTGTTTGCATGACTTTGCTAATTAAAGCATGCCAGTACCTGAGGGTACAGGTAGGAAGCCTGCAATGGCAGTGTGTGGAAAAGGACACACCCTCAAAAAGGACTTTACATGGATACTCTGTATTTATTAGCAAAGATTGTGACTTGCTTCCACCTATGGGTGGATCATGTTTGTATTGTAAACAAGTATCTTGGGAATGACCCTGAATGATATGTCTTCTTATATTGTGAATGTTATGCTTTAGTTCCCTGATAAGTTCTTGGGGGAGGAGTAGCACAGGTGTGGCAGAGCTTGCTGTGTAGAAATAGCTCTGAAAACAACAGCACAACCCCCCAAGCTTGGAACAAAGTACTCTCTACTCTACAAACAGTCATACCCCGATGAAAAACTCAAGGGTCACGTAAGCTGGCTGGGAACATGGCCAGACAGCAAAAATGCACTCAGATTCAGACTTGCATTTTGGAATCTTTCTTTGGTGACAAAGAAGACCAAAACATACAGCCAGAAGAAGTCAACAAAGTCAAAGGGCCTACATCAAAAGCCTCCAAGAAAAACAGGAACTGATCTCAGGACATGGAAGAGCTCAAAAAGGATTTGGAAAAGCAGGTTAGAGAAGTAGAGGAAAAATTGGGAAGAGAAATGAGAGTGATGCGAGAAAACCATGAAAAACAAGTCAATGACTGGCTAAAGGAGACCCAAAAAATACTGAATAAAATACCACCTTAAAAAATAGATGGCAAAAGAGCTCCAAAAAGCCAATGAGGAGAAGAATGCCTTGAAAGGCAGAATTAGCCAAATGGAAAAGGAGGTTCAAAAGACCACTGAAGAAATACTACCTTAAAAATGAGATTGAAGCAAGTGGAATCTAGTGGCTTTATGAGAAATCAAGATATTATAAAACAGAAGCAAAGGAATGAAAAAAATGGAAGGCAATGTGAAATATCTCATAGGAAAAACCACTGACCTAGAAAATAGATCCTGGAGAGAAATTTTTAAATTATTGGACTACCTGAGAGCCATGAGCAAAAAAAGAGTGTAGATATCTTCTTTCAAGAAATTATCAAGGGGAACTGCCTTGATATTTTAGAGCCACAGGGCAAAATAGAAATTGAAAGAATCCACCAATCGCCTCCTGAAAAAGATCCCAAAAAGAAAACTCCTAGGAATATTGTTGCCAAATTCCAGAGCTACCAGATCAAGGAGAAAATACTGAAAGCAACCAGGCAGAAACAATTTGAGTATTGTTGAAATGCAATCAGGATAACACAAGATCTAGCAGCTTCTACATTAAGTGATCGAAGTGCTTGAAATATGATATTCCAGAGGTCAATAGAGTTACGATTAAAACCAAGAATCACCTACCCAGCAAAACTGAGTATCATGTTCCAAGGCAAATTATGGATTTTCAATAAAATAGAGAACTTTGAAACTTTCTCAGTGAAAGACCAGAGCTGAATAGAAAATTTGACTTTACAACACAAGAATCAAGAGAAGCATGAAAAGTTAAACAAGAAAGAGAAATCATAAGGGACTTACTAAAGTTGAACTGTTTTGTTTACATTCCTACATAGAAAGATGATATGTATAATTCATGCGACCTCAGTATTAGGGTAACTGAAGGGTTATACACACACACACACACATACACACACACGCGCACACACACACACACACACACATATATATACACACACACACACATATATATATATATATATATATATATATATAGAGAGAGAGAGAGAGAGAGAGAGAGAGAAGAGAGAGAGAGGGAGACAGAGAGAGAGAGAGACAGAGAGAGAGAGAGAGAGAGAGACAGAGAGACAGAGACAGAGAGAGGGCACAGGGTGAGTTGAATATGAAGGGATGATATCTAAAAAAATAAAATCAAATTAAGGGATGAGAGAGGGATATATTGAGAGAGGGAGAAAGAGAGAGATACAATAGGGTAAATTATCTCACACAAAAGTGACAAGGAAAAGCAGGTCTGTAGGAAGGGAAGAGGGGGCAGGTGAGAGGGAATGAGTGAATCTTGCTCTCATCTGTTTTGACCTGAGGAGGGAATAACATATACACTCAGTTGAGTATCTTACCCCACAGGAAAGAAGGAGGAAGGAGATAAACAAGCGGGGACAATAGAAGGGAGGGCGGGTAGGGGGAGGAGGTAATGAAAAACAAATACTTTCGAAAAGTGACAGGGTCAAGGGAGAAAATTGAATAAAAGGGAATAGGACAGGAAGGAGGAAAATATAGTTAGTCTTTCACAACTTGACTATTGTGGAAGGGTTTTACATAATGATACATGTGTGGCCTATGTTGAAGTGCTTGCCTTCTTAGGGAGGGTGGGTGGGGAGGGAAGAGGGGAGAGAATTTGGAACTCAAAGTTTTAAAAACAGATGTTCAAAAAAAGTTTTTGCTTGCAACTAGGAAATTAGATATACAGGCAATGGGGCATAGAAATCCATCTTGCCCTACAAGAAAGTAAGGGAAAAGGGGATGGTGGGGAGTGGGGTGACAGAAGGGAGGGCTGACTGGGGAATGAGGCAACCAGAATATATGCCATCTTGGAGTGGGGGGGGAGGGTAGAGTTGGGGAGAAAATTTGTAATTCAAACTCTTGTGAAAACCAATGCTGAAAACTAAAAATATTAAATAAATTAAATAAATAAATTAAAAAGAAGAAATTCAGCATAACAGTTAAGAGACCTCAAAAGTTTTGTTTCCGTTTCTTCTAAGTCTTATCCCTTGCATCTTGTTTTGCTCCGTCTAATTTTCCACATCAAAAAAGCCTATATTTGGTTTCTGGTTTATCCAGAGCAAGTTTCTTTTTATGCTTGTCTCTCAGTAAGTCAATAATAACAGTGTAGATGATAATTGTCAAAATGCATATGTAGTTCTGTATCCCAATGTATACGAGATTCTCCACATAGAAGGTAGAAAAACTAAACCATTTATTCAGACGCTAGAGAACCATATCCCACAAGCCATTTTTCCAATCTATCAGAGCAGTAAAACACTCAATACACAATATCACAACATGGATCCTCATCGTCCTAAAACCTTTTCAACCTCCTGCTGGGGTCTTCCCCAAAACAAACTCACAGTACACCTAATTAAGCCCGTTCAGCTCTCTCACTACAGCGGCCCTTAGCAGCCATTAGCAGCCAAAACTGCACTTTCTCAGAATTTCCTGTGACATAATTTCTTTTTCCTCCCACCACATATGTCTTAGGCTTCCTGTGATGTAAGCAGATCACATGGCCTATGGATGGGTGGGAAAGATCTTCAAATCTAAATTGCTTCTATAGCTTGTAACAACAATGTTACTAGCAGCTGCTGTGGAGGAGTGAGGGCAACAATACCAGCAAACAAGAAGGCAGCTAGCACAGGTTCTTTGGTCTGCTTTTCTAAGGAAATCAACTTTAAGGGGTTTACAATCTCACTTTAATTAAACATACAGATATCATTCACTTAGTTCAGGGGAAATCATCAGCATCCTGAACTCCAGAGAAAACACAAACAAAAATTATAAGCAGAACTTACATAAACAGAGCAAATAAACACAGATCAATAGACAAGCTTCTCTCTCACCAAGACTTTACATACAGAGTTACTAGAGAGAGTAGCACCCATATCTGGATTTTTCAAAGCTGGTGGGCAGGGAGCTCCTTAATGGCTACTCTGAGTCTTGTCTGGCCAAATTATAAGAACAGTCTTCCAATAAGTAAGTCTCATGCAAGATGCTAACTTCAGAGTATACATACACTTCTTCAGGGCCAGAGGGCATCACAACCATGCAACTGAAATCCGTGTGACCTAAGCCTTCCAGTAACTTAAGCAGGTCTTCAAAGACTCCCAATTTAATCAAAGACTTTGATTGAAACAAAGGCAAGACTCAAAGGTACTTGATTGCCTCAGTGCTGAAAAGCACTCCAAAACAAAAGACAACAAAAAGTCCCACTTTACTTGCCATCACAATGCTTGACCAATATCGTTCAGCATCCCTTTCCATTTAAGTTGCTCATTCCTATTTTAACATTCCAGTCTAGTATTTCCATTTGCTACTAGCCAGCTTAAGATCAAACCACAATCTTGCCAGTCAAAAACACCTTACACTACAGGGCCTAAATTAAAACACATTCAAAAGTTAGAAGATTAAAATACTTCGACATTTAGAAAATGACTTAGATGAGGTTCTGAATAAGAGAAAAAATTCATATTGAGAATGGGCAATTGAAGAAAGAAAAAAAATAACACATTTCACTAATGATTTCTAAAGAAAAAAAAAGTAGGGGAACAAAAAATGCCTAATGTATTCTTATCCAAGACAAGTTGGTTAGAGAGAATTATTTTTTTTTAAATAAGCTACATTACTGAGAAGACATCTTTAAGAGATTCTGTCTGTTACACAAGCAGGCCTTTGGCAATTAAAGATGATTAAAATGACTAAGATAATGAACTTTTTAAGATCTGTAAGAAGAAAATGGAGAAATTTAAACAGTAATAGAAAAATTAAAGAAAGGTTTTCAGAAAATTAAATGCTGTTAAAGGGAAATTTGAACACTTTGAAAAAAATATGACTCATATACCCCAGAGTTCTGAGGAAAGCAGCTTGTAAACACATGGAGTTAGGCTTTCCAATTCAAAACCAATTAAGAAGATATATAAATGCCATGTGGAAAAACAAAAACAAGGTGGGAGAGATTTTATTCCTCTGTAGAAAGACAGGCCCAGAAGTTGGTTGATGAAAATAGAAAATAGGAAAATAATGGTGAAAATACCAATCATAGAATTACAAACATCAAACAGTGAGAGATTCATGACAATTTATTTTAAAAATAACTCATCTATACTATCTGATTCCTTTATCCCTACTGAAGACAAAATATCTCTCTAGCTAGATAACTGCCTATTGCAGGCTGATGTTAGAATTATACTAGAATGTAAACTATTGAGAGTGGAGATTGTTTCATCCTTTCTACTTACATCCCCAGCACCTAACATAATTCCTGTCGCAGAGAAAGTGCTTATTAAATATGTAATGAATGACTGATTGTAAACACTTCTTCACCACTCAAATGCAATATTGCCTTTTAAATCAGTGCTGAATCCAGAAGGGAACTCACATACAACTGAGTCCAGTGAAAATAAATATAGCAGAACTTTTGTACTTTACCATTCTCCCTTTTCAGATATCCAAGAAATTTGATTCATTTTTATCTACATTATTTTAGTTCATTCAATCCCCTAGTAATCCAGAATGTAGAAAAAGAATATTAATCCCATTTTAAAGATTAAGAAAATGAGTCAGAGATAAAATTTCTGCCCAGGTTTACAAAGCTAGTGATAGAACTGGGTTTAAAACTTCAGCTTTCTATTTACTGGTCAAAAGCCCTTTTTATATCATCACAAGTACAGGAGTGAGGTAATATTGGCTGCATCTTTTAGTTCTATCAGAGACTATTTTTATTTAGTTTTTTCAAATTTCACGCAAGACCATTTTAGCATTAATTTTTCCATTTTGAACTCCAATTTTTTTTCACTCCCTCTCTCATCCCCTCTTCCTAAAATGGTAGGCAATTTTATATAGGTTATACATATGCAGGTTGTACATGCTATGGTGGAGTTGTGAACTAGTTATGCAGGTAATACAGGTTATATATGTTAAACATATTTCCATATTAGTTACAGTTGCGTAAGAAAAAACTGATGAAAACAAAAAAATGAAAAAGAATAAAATGAATGAAAAAAGTATGCTTCAATCTGCATTCTCAGTCCATCAGTTCTTTATGTAGATGTGGATAGCATTTTCCTTCATGAGGCCTTTGTCTTGGATTATTGTGTTGCTAAGAAGAGTTGAGTCATTCATAGCTGATCATCACATAATCTTGATATACAATGTTTTCCTGGTTCTACTCATTTCACTTTGCAACAATTCATACAAGTCTTTCCAGGATTTTCTGAAATCTGCCTGTTCTTTTCTTATTGTGCAATAATATTCCATTACATTCACATACCATAGCTTGTTCAGTCACTCCCCAATTGATAGGAATCCCCTCAATTTCCAATATTTTACCACCACAGAAAGGGCTATTATATAAATTTTTGCACATGGAGGTCTTTTTTATTTCTTTTTTTATGATTTCCTTTGGATACAGACCTAGTAGTGGTATTGCTAGATCAAAGGTTATGCACAATTTGTTTGCCCTTTGGGCATAATTCCAAGTTGCTCTCCAGAATGGTTGGACCAGTTCACATCTCCATCAATAATGTATTAGTGTCACAATTTTCCCACATCTTCTCCAACATTTATCATTTTCCTTTTTTTCATATTAGTCAATCTGATAGGTATGAGGTAGTGCTGCAGAATTATTTTTATTTGCATTTCTCTAATGAAAAATGATTTAGAATACTTCTTCACATGCTTATAGATAGCTTTGATTCCTTCATCTGAAAACTGCCTGTTCATATATTTTGAGCATTTATCAATTGGGGAATGGCTTATATTCTTATGAATTTGGCTAACGAGAGTCAATGAGGCTTTTACCAGAGACATTTGCTGTAAAAATTGCTTCCCAGCTTTCTATTTTACTTCTAATCTTGGATACTTTGGTTTTGTTTGTGCAAAAGCTTTGTAATTTAAAGTAATCCAAATTATCTATTTTACATTCAATAATGCTCTCTATCTCTTGTTCAGTCCATTTGGTCATGAACCTGTAACTTGCTTAACTTCCCCTTTAAGAAACTGGGTGTGCCACATGGGAGACAGGCTGGGAAAAAGCTGGGCACTCGAAACCAGTGGAGATCCCCAGGCCTCCCAACACAGGATGGCAGTCTGTGGAAGCGACGAGAGGCAGTGCAATGCCACCAGCCGTGAGACATCAACTCCTGAGGCTTGCAGCCCAAAGGTATGACATGTGGCTGCTTGAACTTCCGGGAGACATAGTGACCAGGTAAATAGTTATAATCTCTCCCCTCCTCACTCAGAGAATTCCTTGGAAAAAAAGAACGATGGAATAGAGGAGATAGAAGTGGGGCTTCAGTGGCCAAGTAGTAGAAGTTCCTGAGCTCCAGAGGGGCAGAGCCAGCAGGGGTCAACATCAGGAGCCAAGACGTACTCTTGCTACCCCTGGGCAAGTGCCAGGCACCACCTCAAACAACAAAGAGCTGAGAACATTGCTGAAGAGCAACAGTGCTGGAGAGCAACCCCAGGGGAAGAGGAGATTTTGGGTGGGCAGACCCCCTCCCCCACACCTAAGGAAACTGAAGGCTATAATTCACAAAGCAAACAACTAGACTCACAATCCCCAGCATAAGAAAGCTGGGACAGAGAGCCCTGAGCCCCAAAAGCAGAATTTATTGTAAAGCCAGGAAAAGGTTAACCAACATGAAGAAGAACACAAAAAAAATGAGGACCATTGATTCTTTTTATGGAGACAGGGATGATCAAAATACCAATTTGGAAGAGGATGGCAATGACACTATAGCCACATGTGATACCTCAAAAGGTAATGTGAACTGGTCTCCAGCCCAAAAAGCATTACTGGAAGAGCTAAAGGAGGATTTTAAAAACCAGATTAGGGAGGTAAAAGAAAAAATGGAAAAAATGGAAAAAAAATCCACTGATGAAATCAAGTCCCTAAAGAATAAGATTCGGGAAATGGCTATGGAGATTCAGAATATAAAGTGAGAAAATGACATCCTGAGAGGTAAAATGAACCAATTGGTAAAGGAGACTCAAAAGCAAAATGACGACAAAACTCATTAAAAAATAGAGTTGAGCAAGTGGAAGCTAATGAATTCACGACGCATCAAGAAGTAGTAAAACAAAATGTAAAGAATGAAAAAATAGAAAAAAAAATGTGCAATATCTGATTGGGAAAATAACTGACCTGGAATATAGATCCAGGAGAGACAATTTAAGAGTGATTTGACTACTGGAAATCCACGATGAAAAAAAGAGCCTTTACAGCATCTTTGAAGAAATTATCAAAGACAACCGCCCAGACGTCCTAGAACCAGAGGGCAAAAGGTCATTGAAAGAATTCACTGATCACCCCCTGAAAGAGATCCCAAACTGAAAACACCAAAAAATATTATAGCCAAATTTCAGAATTACAAAGTCAAGGAGAAAATACTGCAAGCAGTCAAAAAAAAAAAAACAATTCAAATATCATGGAACGACAGTCAGGATCACACAGGATCTCTCAGCTTCTACATTAAAAGACAGGAGAAATTGGAATATGATATTCTGAAAGGCAAAGGAGCTGGGACTACAACCAAGGATCAACTACCCAGCAAAACTAAAGCATAATTTTTCAGGCAAGGAGATGGACATTCAACGAAATAAGGGAATTCCAGACCTTCCTGATGAAAAGGCTAGAAATCAATGGAAAATTTGATCTCCAAATACAAAACTCAAGAGGGACATAAAAAGGTAAACAGGGGGAAAAAACCCCAGAAACCTTATTAATCAGTAAGTGCAAATTATTTGCATCTTTATATAGGATTATATCATCTTATGTATGTTATATATATATATATATATATATATATATATATATATATATATATATATATATAAATCTTGAGAATAATATAGCTGTTATGACAATTGAAAAGGATACATATGGATTGTGAATGCCTGTGTAAAATAACTGATATAAGGATAAAAAACATAATTAAGAGATGTAAAGGGAGGGCTATGAAAGAAGAGGTAAGGAGGTAGTAGAAAAGGATAAATTACACCAAATGAAGAGGCACAAAAACAAATTTCAGTAGAGAGAAAGAAGGGAGGGAGAAGAGCAGTAGTTGAGCTTTATTGTCATGTGATCTGGTTCAAGAAGGGAATAACATACACCGGTAAATATAGAAATTTAACTTGTCCTAGAGGAAGTAGGAGGGGAAAGGGGGAAAAAGGGAGGGGGGTGGTCAGAAGGGAGGGGAGAAGTAGCAAGTGGGAAATGGTAAGATAAGGGAGGGGAATAAAAAGGGAGGGTAAACTAAGGAAGGCGGCAGTGAAAAGCAAACCTTTGTTGAGGAGGGGAAGGGGAAAGGGAGAAATAAAAGTGTAAATGGGGAAATAGGATAGGGAAAAAGACACAGATAGAAATCATAATTGTGACTGTGAATGGGATGAACTCTCCCATAAAACAGAAGCAGATAACAGAATGGATTAAAAATGATGATCCTACAATATGCTGTTTACAAGAAACACATTAGAAACAGGGGATACGCACAGGGTAAAGGTAAAAGGCTGGAGTAAAATATATTGCACCTCAGCTAAAGTAAAAAAAGCAGGTGTAGCAATCCTAATCTCAGACAAAGCAAAAGTAAAGGTAGATTTAGTTAAAAGAGCTAAGGAAGGACATTACGTCCTGCTAAAAGGCACCATAAACAACCAAGCAATATCATTGTTTAGCATATATTCACCAAGTGGTATGGCATACAAATTCTTAGAGGAGAGGTTAAGGGAATTACAGGGAGAAATAGACAGCAAAACTATGATATTGGGATACCTCAACCTCCCCCTTTCTGAACTTGATAAATCTAACCTCAAAATAAATAAGAAAGAAGTTAAAGAGGTAAACAGAATCTTCGAAAAGGCAGATATGATAGATCTCTGGCACATACTCAAAAATTTACCATGTACTAGGGCATAAAAACCTCACAATCCTGTGTAGAAAGGCAGAAGTAGTCAAAGCATACTTTTCAGATCATGATGCAATAAGAATTATTTGTAACAAAGAACCATGGAAAAATAAGCTAAAATTAATTGGAAACTAAATAATCTAATTCTAAAGAATGAGTGGGCCAAAGAACAAATCAGAGAAACAATTAATAACTTCATTCAAGAGAATGACAATAATGAGACAACATACAAAAACTTATGGGATGCAGCAAAAGCAGTTCTTAGGGGAAGTTTTATATCTCTAAATGCTTCCTTCAATAAAATAGGGAAAAAGGAGATCAATGATTTGGGCATATAGATGAAAAAGCTAGAAAAAGAGCAAATTGAAAATACCCAATAAAATACCAAATTAGAAATACTGAAAATCAAAGGAGAGATTAATAAAATTGAAATCAAGAAAACTATTGAATTAGTAAATAAAACAAAGAGCTGGTTTTATGAAAAAAATAAATAAAATTGATAAACCTTTGGTTAATTTGATTAAAAAATAAGAAAGAAGAAAACCAAATTACCAGTAGCAAAAATTAAAAGGGTGAGTTCACCTCTAATGAAGAGAAAATCAAAACAATAATTAGGAGTTATTTTGCCCAATTGTAGGTCCATAAATTTGACAACCTTAGACATATGGATGAATATCTACAAAAACATAAATTGCCCAGGTTAATAGAAAAGGAAGTAAAATTTCTAAATAACCCCATCTTAGAAAAAGAAATTGAGCAAGCCATCAATGTACTCCCTAGGAGAAAATCTCCAGGGCCATATGGTTTTACATGTGAATTCTACCAAACGTTTAAAGAATAATTAATTCCTATACTTTGTAGACTATTTGGGAAAATAGGTAAAGAAGGAGTACTACCAAATTCTTTTTATCACACAATTATGGTACTAATACCCAAACCAGGTAGAGTCAAAACAGAGAAAGAAAATTATAGACCAATTTCCTTAATGAATATTGATGCAAAAATTTAAAATAAAATATTAGCAAAAAGATTGCAGCAACTCATTACGAGAATAATACACCATGACCAGGTAGGATTTATTCCAGGAATGCAAGGCTAGTTCAATATTAGGAAAACTATTAGCATAATTGACCATATCAACAACAAAACTAGCAGAAACCATATGATCATCTCAATAGACGCAGAAAAAGCCTTTGACAAAGTACAACACCCATTCCTATTAAAAACACTAGAAAGCATAGGAATAAGGGGAACCTTCCTCAAAATTATAAATAGCATCTACCTAAAACCATCAACAAGCATTATATGTAATGGGGATAAGCTAGATGCATTCCCAATAACATCAGGGGTCAAACAAGGATGTCCATTATCACCCCTATTATTCAATTTGGTACTAGAAACATTAGCTGTAGCAATAAGAGAAGAAAAAGAAATTGAAGGAATTAGAATAGGAAAAGAAGAAACTAAATTATCACTTTTTGCAAATGATATGATGATTTATTTAGAGAATCCTAGAGAATCAAGTAAAAAATCTACTTCAAGTAATAAACAACTTTAGCAAAGTTGCAGGATATAAAATAAACCCACATAAATCCTCAGCATTCCTATACATTACTAACAAAGCCTAACAGCAATAGATAGAAAGAGAAATTCCATTCAAAGTTACTGTAGACATGATAAAATATTTAGGAATCTATTTTTTTTAAATAAATTTCCTTATTTATTTTCAGTTTACCACACACGGTTCTACATAGTTTTGAGTTCCAGTTTTTCTCCCCTCCCTCCCCCCTCCCTCCCCAAGACGGCATGAAGTCCCATATAACTGTCATGTATAACTTCACATTGAATTAATTTATGCTCTAGTCAGGTCATGGAGAAGAATTTTGACCAATGGAATGAATCATGAGAACGAAGAAACAGAACCAAAAAAAAAAAAAATCCCAAAAACAAAAACAAAAGAGAAGCAGAAAAGGCGAGCATGTAGTGTGCCTCAGTCTGTATTCAAACTGTGCAGTTCTATCTCTGAATGAAGATAGCATTCTCCATCGTGAGTCCTCTGGAGTTGTCCTTGCCCTTTAGGTTGCTGAGAAAAGCGCAGTATGTCAGGTTTGGTCCTCACGGAATCCACATATCTGTGGCTGTGCACAACGTTCTCCTGGCTCTGCTCCGCTCACTCAGCATTATGTCGTGTAGGTTTTTCCAGGTTGTTATGTAGTCTGCATCATCCCCATTTCTTATGGCACAATAATATTCCATCACCTTCATATACCACAGCTTGTTCAGCCATTCCCCAATTGATGGGCATCCCTTTGCTTTCCAATTCTTGGCTACCACAAAGAGAGCTGCTATAAATATTCTTGTACATATGGGTCCTTTTCCCGCTTGCATGATTTCTTTGGGATACAACCCTAGAAGTGGTATTACTGGGTCAAAGGGTATGAACATTTCTATAGCCCTTTGGGCATAGTTCCACACCGCCCTCCAAAATGGCTGGATCAGCTCACAACTCCACCAGCAATGCAACAATGTTCCAATTTCCCCACATCCTTTCCAGCATTTATCATTCTCCTGATTTGTTATTTTAGCCAATCTGACAGGAGAGATGTGGTATCTAAGAGTTGTTTTGATTTGCATTTCTCTAATCAGCAGCGATCCAGAGCATTTTTCCATATGCCTGTAGATAGCTTTAATTTCTTCCTCTGAAAACTGCCTGTTCATATCCTTTGACCATTTCTCAATTGGGGAATGGCTTGTATTCCTATATATTTGGCTTAGCTCCCTGTATATTTTAGAGATGAGGCCTTTATCAGAGATACTAGTTGCAAAGATTTTCTCCCAATTTTCTGCTTCCCTCCTAATTCTTGTTGCATTGGCTTTTTTTGTACAAAAACATTTCAATTCGACATAATCAAAATTATCCATTTTGCATTTTGTAATGCTCTCTATCTCTTGTTGGGTCATGAATTCTTTACTTTTCCACAAATCTGATAAGTAAACTATTCCTTGCTTTCCCAAATTACTTAGAGTATCAACTTTTACTCCTAAATCATGAACCCATTTTGACTTTATTTTGGTATATGGTGTAAGATATTGGTCTATGCCCAGTTTTGGCCCTACCATTTTCCAATTTTCCCAACAGTTTTTGTGAAATAGTGAATTATTAGCCCAGAAACTGGCTTCTTTGGGTTTATCAAAGAGTAGATTGCTAAACTTGTTGATTTCACCTGCTTGTGTGCCTATCTTATTCCACTGATCCACACCCCTGTTTCTTAACAAGTACCAGGCAGTTTTGATGACTGCTGCTGTGTAGTACAGTTTAATATCTGGTGTGGCTAAGCCACCATCTCTAGCATGTCTTTTCATTAACATCCTAGATACTCTAGACCTCTTGTTTTTCCAAATGAATTTTGTTATTATTTTGTCCAGCTCAGTAAAAAAATTTTTTGGTAGTTCGATTGGTATGGCACTGAATAGATAGATTAATTTAGGTAGAATTGTCATTTTTATTATATTAGCTCGGCCTAACCATGAGCAACTGATATTTCTCCATTTATTTAGATCTGATTTTATTCACGTGAAAAGTGTTTCATAGTTATGTTCATATAGGCCCTGGGTTTGTCTTGGCAAATAGACTCCCAGATATTTTATAGTGCCTTCAGTAACTTTGAATGGAATTTCTCTTTCTATCTCTTGCTGTTGGGCTTTGTCAGTAATGTATAGGAATGCTGAGGATTTATGTGGGTTTATTTTATATCCTGCAACTTTGCTAAAGTTGTTTATTATTTCAAGTAGTTTTTTACTTGATTCTCCAGGATTCTCTAGATAAATCATCATATCATCTGCAAACAGTGATAATTTAGTTTCTTCTTTTCCTATTCTAATTCCTTCAATTTCTTTTTCTTCTCTTATTGCTACAGCTAATGTTTCTAGTACCAAATTGAATAATAGGGGTGATAATGGACATCCTTGTTTCACCCCTGATCTTATTGGGAATGCATCTAGTTTATCCCCATTACATATAATGCTTGTTGATGGTTTTAGGTAGATGCTATTGATAATTTTGAGGAAGGTTCCCCTTATTCCTATGCTTTCTAGTGTTTTTAATAGGAATGGGTGTTGTACTTTGTCAAAGGCTTTTTCTGCATCTATTGAGATGATCATATGGTTTCTGCTAGTTTTGTTGTTGATATGGTCAATTATGCTAATAGTTTTCCTAATATTGAACCAGCCTTGCATTCCTGGAATAAATCCTACCTGGTCATGGTGTATTATTCTCGTAATGAGTTGCTGCAATCTTTTTGCTAATATTTTATTTTAAATTTTTGCATCAATATTCATTAAGGAAATTGGTCTATAATTTTCTTTCTCTGTTTTAACTCTACCTGGTTTGGGTATTAGTACCATATTTGTGTCATAAAAAGAATTTGGTAGTACTCCTTCTTCACCTATTTTCCCAAATAGTCTACAAAGTATTGGAATTAGTTGTTCTTTAAATGTTTGATAGAATTCACATGTAAAAGGAATCTATTTACCAAGACAAACCCAAGGCCTGTATGAACATAATTATGAAACACTTTCCACGCAAATAAAGTCATATCTAAATAAATGGAAAAATATCAGTTGCTCATGGTTAAGCCAAGCTAATATAATAAAAATGACAATTTTATCTAAATAAATCTATCTATTCAGTGCCATACAAATTGAACTACGAAAAAATTATTTTACAGAGCTAGATAAAACAATAACGAAATTCATCTGGAAGAACAAGAGGCCTAGAATACCTAAGGAATTAATGAAAAGAAATGCTAGAGAAGGAGGCCTAGCCATACCAGATATTATACTGTACTACAGAGCAGCAGTCATAAAAACTACCTAGTACTGGCTAAGAAACAGAGTTGTGGATTAGTGGAATAGGATAGGTACACAAGAAGGAGAAGTCAATGACTATAGCAATCTACTCTTTGATAAACACAAAGAGGCCATCCTCTGGGTTAAGAATTCACTATTTCACAAAAAATGCTGGGAAATTGGAAAATGGTAGGGCAGAAACTGAGCATAGATGAATATCTTTCACCATATACCAAAATAAAGTCAAAATGGGTTAATGATTTAGGAATAAAGGCTGAAACTATGAGCAATTTGGGAGAGCAAGAAATAGTTTACTTATCAGATTTATGGAAACGAAAAGAATTCATGACCCAACAAGAGATAGAGAGCTTTACAAAATGCAAAATGGATAATCTTGATTATGATAAATTGAAATGTTTTTGAACAAAAAAAGGCCAATGCAACAAAGATTAGGGGGGATGCAGAAAATTGGGAGACAATCTTTACAACTAGTGTCACTGATAAAGTCTTCATTTCTTTTTTTTTTTAAATTTAAATTTATTTATTTAACATATTAGGTTTTCAGCATTGATTTTCACAACAGTTGGAATTACAAATTTTCTCCCCATTTCTACCCTCCCCCCACTCCAAGATGGCATATATTCTGGTTGCCCTGTTCCCCAGTCAGCCCTTCCCTCTATCACCCCCCTCCCCTTCATCCCCTTTTCCCTTCCTTTCTTGTAAGGCAAGATAAATTTCTATGCCCCATTGCCTGTGTATCTTATTTTTTAGTTGCATGCCAAAAACTTTTTTTGAACATCTGATTTTAAAACTTTGAGTTCCAAATTCTCTCCCCTCTTTCCTTCCCACCCACCCTCCCTAAGAAGTCGAGCAATTCAACCTAGGCCACACATGTATCATTATGTATAACCCTTCCACAATACTCATGTTGTGAAAGGCTAGCTACATTTTGCTCCTTCCCAACCCATCCCGCTTTATCTAATTTTTTCCCTTGATCCTGTCCCCTTTCCAAAGTATTTGTTTTGATTACCTCAACCCCCATCTGCCCTCCCCTCCATCATCCCCCCCTTTTATTTTTTTTTTATCTTCCTCCCTCTTTTTTCCTGTGGGGTAAGATACCCAACTGAGTATGTACGGTATTCCCCCTCAGGCCAAATCTGATGAGAGCAAGTTTCACTCATTCCCCCCTCACCTGCCCTCTCCCCTCCTCCCACAGAACTGCTTCCTCTTGCCACCTTTATGTGAGATAATCCACCCCATTCTATCTCTCCCTATCTCCCTCTCTCAGTATGTTGCTCTCTCATCCATTAATTTCATTTTATTTCTTTTAGATATCTTCCCTTCATCTTCAACTCAACCTGTGTCTGCTCTCTCTCTTTTACATATATATATATATATATATATATACATACACATATACATATATATATATCCACATATAAACACATATATATATATACATACATACACATAGATATATACATACATACACATTCACATATATATATATATATATATATATACATATTCCCTTCAACTACCCTAATACTGAGGTCTCATGAGTCATACACATCATCTTTCCATGTAGGAATGTAAACAATACAGTTCAACTTTAGTAAGTCCCTTGCAATTTCCGTTTCTTGATTACCTTTTCATGCTTCTCTTGATTCTTGTGTTTGAAAGTCAAATTTTCTATTCAGTTCTGGTCTTTTCACTGAGAAAGCTTGAAAGTCCTCTATTTTATTGAAAATCCATATTTTGCCTTGGAACATGATACTCAGTTTTGCTGGGTAGGTGATTCTAGGTTTTAATCCTAGCTCCATTGACATCTGGAATATCGCATTCCAAGCCCTTCGATCTCTTAATGTAGAAGCTGCCAGATCTTGGGTTATTCTGATTGGGTTTCCGCAATACTCAAATTGTTTCTTTCTGGCTGCTTGCAGTATTTTCTCCTTGATCTGGGAGCTCTGGAATTTGGCGACAATATTCCTAGGAGATTTCTTTTTGGGATCTATTTGAGGAGGCGATCAGTGGGTTCTTTCAATTTCTATTTTGCCCTGTGGCTCTAGAATATCAGGCCAGTTCTCCTTGATAATTTCTTGAAAGATGGTATCTAGGCTGTTTTTTTGATCATGGCTTTCAGGTAGTCCAATAATTTTTAAATGATCTCTCCTGGATCTATTTTCCAGGTCAGTGGTTTTTCCAAGGAGATATTTCACATTGTCTTCCATTTTTTTATTCCTTTGGTTCTGTTTATAATATCTTGATTTCTCATGAAGTCACTAGCTTCCACTTGTTTCAATCTAATTTTTAAAGTAGTGATTTCTTCAGTGGTCTTTTGGACCTCCTTTTCCATTTGGCTAATTCTGCCTTTCAAGGCATTCTTCTCCTCATTGGCTTTTTGCAGCTCTTTTGCCATTTGAGTTAGTCTGTTTTTTAAGGTGTTGTTTTCTTCAGTGTATTTTTGGGTCTCCTTTAGCAAGTCATTGACTTGTTTTTCATGGTTTTCTCCCATCCTTCTCATTTCTCTTTCCAATTTTTCCTCTACTTCTCTAACTTGCTTTTCCAAATCCTTTTTGAGTTCTTCTATGGCCTGGGGCCAGTTCATGTTTTTCTTGGAGGCTTTTGTTGTAGGCTCTATGACTTTGTTGTCTTCTTTAGGCTGTATGTTTTGGTCTTCTTTGTCACCAAAGAAGGAATCTAAAGTCTGAGACTGAATCTGGGTGCGTTTTCGCTGCCTGGCCATATTCCCAACCAACTAACTTGACCTTTGAGTTTTTCAGTGGGGTATGACTACTTGTAGACTAACGAGTTCTATGTTCCACGTTTGGGGGGGAGGTGCCAGCTCTGTCAGACCCACACTACTCCTTCCCCAGGAACCCCCAGCCCAGGCTGGGCTTATATTTTCAGCAGGCTGTTGCACTCCTGCTCTGATCCGCCACTTAATTCCTTCCACCAGGTGGGCCTGGGGCCATAAGCAGCAGCAACTGTAGCTGCCCCACCTCTGCTGCCCCCGGGGCTGGAAGCCGAACCTCGAACTCCTTCCACTCCTGCAGCTTTTCCCACTAACCTTCTCCGCAGTCTTTGGGTTTGTGGGTCGAGGGGTCTCGTAACTGATGCAGCTCACATATTCAGGGCGCTAGGGGCCCCATTGGCCCGACTCCAAGTTTGGTTGTCCACGCCACTCAGGTTGGGCTCTGCTCCACTCCATTCCCAGCTCCCAGCTCCCAGCTCCCAGCTCCGTGTGGAATAGACCTCACCCAGAGACCATCCAGGCTGTCCTGGGCTGGAGCCCTGCTTCCCTCTGCTGTTCTTTGGGTTCTGCTGTTCTAGAATTGCTTCAGAGCCATTTTTTATAGGTTTTTGGAGGGACGCGGTACGGAGCTCACTCTAGTCCCTGCTTACCAGCTGCCATCTTGGCTCCGCCCCTCTTCATTTCTAAAATATACAGGGAACTGACCCAAATATATAGGAATACAAGTCATTCCCCAATTGAGAAATGGTCAAAGGATATGGACAGGCAGTTTTCAGAGGATGAAATTAAAGATATCTATGGGCATATGAAAAAATGCTCGTAATCACTGCTGATTAGAGAAATGAAAATCAAAACAACTCTGAGATACAACATCTCTCCTGTCAGATTGGCTAAAATAACAAAACAGGAAAATGATAAATGCTGGAGAGGATGTGGGAAAATTAGGACATTGTTAAATTGCTGGAGGAGTTGTGAACTGATCCAGCCATTTTGGAGAGCAATTTGTAACTGTGGCCAAAGGGCTATAAAAATGTTTATACCCTTGGACCCAGCAATACCACTTCTAGGGTTGTATCCCAAAGAGATCACACAAATGGGAAAAGGACCCATAGGTACAAAAATATTTATAGCAGCTCTTTTTGTGGTAGCTAAGAATTGGAAATCAAAGGGATGCCCATCAATTGGGGAATGGCTGAACAAGCTGTGGTATATGAAGGTAGTGGAATACTATTGTGCTTTAAGAAATGGGGATGATGTGGACTTCATAACCACCTGGAAAAACTACATGACATATTGCTGAGTGAGCAGAGCAGAGCCAGGAGAACATTATACACAACCACAGATATATGGATTCTGTGAGGACTAACCCTGACAGACTTTGCTCTTCTCAGCAACACAAGGTACAAAGACAACTCCAAAGGACTCACGATGGAGAAAGAACATCCAGAGAAAGAACTATGAAGTATGAATGCAGATTGAGGCACACTTCATGCTAGCCTTTTTTCTCCCCCCCTTTTTTTCTTTTTCTCTCTTTTCTTTTTGTTTTTGGGTTGGTTTTTTTTTTTTTTTGGTCCTGTTTCTTCTTTCTCATGATTCATTCCATTGGTCATAATTCTTTTCCATAACTTGACTAGTGTATAAATTAATTCAATGCGAAGTTATACGTGGAAGTTATATGGGATTCCATGCCATCTTAGGGAGGGAGGGGGGAGGGAGGGAAGAAAATCTGGAACTCAAAATTATGTAGAACCAAGTATTGTAAACCACAAAATAAAAAAATTAAATTGATTAAAAAAAAGCATTTGAGCACTAGACCCCTTGGTTTAACATTGATATTACTTCATTGTCTAACATACTTCTTATAAAAATGTATTTAGTTTTCCTGTCTCTTGTAATTAGGTCTATTTTTGCCTTTGCTTTGTCTGAGATCAGGATTTCTACTCCTGCTTTTGTTTATTTTTTTTTACTTCAACTAAAGCATAATAGATTCTGCTCTAGCCCCTTACCTATACTCTGTATGTGTCTGCTTCAGGTATGTTTCTTCTAAACAGCAAATTGTAGGATTCTGGTTTTTGATCCACTGTACTATCTGTTTCTGTTTTATGGGAGATTTCAACCTATTCACATTCACAGCTTTGATTACTAACCATATATTTCCCTCTGTACTAATTTTTCTTTAGTTTGTCCCCTGTCTCCTCTCACACTTTCCCTCCTCAACAGTATTACTTCTGTCTAACACCTCCCCTTGTCTGCACTCTCTTCTGTCAGTTTCTGTACCCACCCCTGCCTTTACTTAATTTCCACCCTTCCTACTTTCCTGTATGGTATGACAGAATTTTATATTCAACTGATTGTGTATATTATTCCCTCTTCGAGCCAATACTGATGAGAACAAGCTTCAAGCAATGTTCATTGTGCACCCTCCCATCTTCCCCTCCACTGTAATAGGTCTTTTGTGCTTCTTCATGTGAAATAAATTACCCCATTCTACCTCTCCCTTCCTCCTGCACCCAGCATGCTCCTCTTTCTCATCCCTTAATTGTTTTTTTAGGTCATTCCCTCAAGATCACTTTATACTCATACCATTTGTCTATGTACTAGCTGTACTTCTAGCTGTACTATGATTGGTACCATTTTTAAGAATTACAAATATCATCTTCCCAAGTAGGGGATGTAAATGTTTCAGCTCCATTGAACCCTTTATGTTTTCTTTCCCTTTTAACTTTTTGGGCTCTTCTTGCATGTTTATGTTGGAGATCATTTTTTGTTGTTGCTCAGTTCTGGTCTTCTCCTTATGGAAGCTTGAAATCCTTCTATTTCATTGAGTGACCATTTTCCCCCTTGGAGTGTTATGCTTAATTTTAATGGGTAGGTGATTCTCGGTTTTAGTTTCAGTTTCTTTGCATTTCTGAATTTCAAGTGCCAGGACTTACAAACATTTAATTTTGTATCTGCTAAGTCCTACACAATCCTGATTGCAGCTCCCTGTTATTCGAATGGTCTCTTTCCAGCCACTTGCAATATTTTTTTCATTGACTTGATAGTTCTGAAATTTGACTAAAATGTTCTTTGGAGTTTTTATTTTGGTCTCTCTTTCCTGAGGCAGTAGGTAGATTTTTTGAGTGCCTATTTTGCCCACTGGTTCCAAGATATCAGTTCCAAGATATCAAAAACCTGGGAAAATTTATATGAACTGATGCAAAGTGAAGTGAGCAGATCCAGGAGAACATTGTACATAATAACAGTAGCATTGTTCAATGATCAACTTTGATAGACTTAGATCTTCTCAGTAATACAATGATCTAAGACAATCCAAAAGACTTATAATAGAAAATACTATCCACATCCAGAGAAAGAACTATGGCATTTGAATGCAGATTGAAACATTGTATTTTCTCTCCTTTTTTGTGTGCTTTTTCCTTTTTGTTCTGATTCTTCTTTCACAACATGACTAATGTGGAAATATGTTTAATATATCACATTGCTGTCTATATTGGGGAGAGGGGATAGGAGGAAAGAAGGGACAGTGAAAAAAATTTCAAGTCAAATAATAATGAGTGTTGAAAACTATCTTTACAGGTAATTGGACAAAATAAAATACAAAAAAATGTGAATAAATAATCACACTGAAAAAAGGAAAAAAAATAGACAATGGAGGAGTCCTATCAAATTATTTTTTATGACACAAATATGGTGCTGGCAATATGTCACCAAGATCATATGCTATGACCAGGTGGGATATATACCAAGAAAGCAGGGCTAGTTCAATATTAGGAAAACTATAAGCACAATTCACTATATCAATAACAAAATGCAATGTTAATGGCAGGGGTGTAAGATCTTCCCCACCCATTAATAGGCCTCATATGGAGCCCGTTAAGGAAAGTTTGCTTGTAGGAATTGTTGCACACTTTTTGTTAATAAGCTAAATAGGTGATGAGTCAGGTTGTGATACCTTTTGGCTCTGAAACTATTAGCAGAAAGAGTATATATTGTGAGAGCGGAGCTTTTGCTTTGGGGCTTGCTTATGAGAAAGATGTTCTAATTCCCTGGTCAAGACTCTGAGTGGCCCTATGTTCAGAGCTTCCTGATTCCTCAAAGGTAAAGGCTCTCTAGATTCAGTGGTGAATGTAAAGCTTTGATTCAGGCAGTAGAGCACTGTCTGTTGATCTTTATTTCTCTTTTCTGTATTTTCTATGTTTTTATATTATGTGATTAGAAAAGAAAGGTTGTTGATCCCTGAAACAGCTATCTTTCCTTAGGAAAGCAGAGAAAAGAACCTGCACTAGCAGCCATCCAGGGTATGCCAGTTTGGTTGCCCTAACATATAGCATGGTCAGAAGGATCTGCATAAACTAAAAGGAAATCATGGTGACTGGGACACTTGTTAGTTGTTTCCCAGTTTTGGTGACTATGGTTCTGTGGATCCCCAGAAGCAGCAGCGGCTTGAGGGGAAACAGGTGAGTAGCAGTGACAGGAGTGGTTTCCTGGTTTTCCAGAGCAGGGCCCCTAAGAGACAACCTCTCCTTTACCTTCCCTATCCCACTACGACTCCTGAGTAGAGAGGTCAGAGCAACAGCTGTGGGAGTAAAACAATCTTGTGGGAGGTTGGGATGGCCAGAGGCAGGGCTCAGTGGATTAGCCTTGCTCTGGACTGTGCCGGAGAGGTGAATACTCTGATAGTGTATTGTATTCAAAACCCAGACCAGAGGGGATGGAGCCCTGGAGCAGGAGTGGAGGACTGCCTATGTGCCAACTTTGGTGAGGTGAGAGCAAAAGCCAAGAGCTGCATGCATCAGGATTCAGGCAGAAGCCAGGAGCAGCCAGCTTCTGCAGGAGGAAGAACCTTGGAGCTCAAAATTGAGCCCTGGAGCAAGACGGAAACTTTGTAGCAAACCTCTGAGTGTGCTTTTTTGCTGCATTCCCCTGGGATGGTTTGGGACCCTGGGGGCATAGAGTTGTCTATAGTGGGTGGGGGGAAGCACCATGGACCCCTGAGGACCCACCCTGTCAGCTTTTATGCCCAGATGCCCCTCAGGACTTGGAAGCAGGGCCTGGACCAGTGTTGAGAGAAGGACACACCCCCAAGAGACCTTTTACTTGGAATTTTTTTGTTTGGGAATTGAGGGAGGAGCTAGTTGCTCACTCCCCAAAGATTTTGACTCCTGAAGAATATATAGAATGATGTTACATTATGTTATGTATTTTGTGTTTAAGGCTGTGTGGCCACTCTGATAATGAGATGTTATGTTCTGTATTTTGCAAATGTGATGTTTATTTTGTGAAAATTATGTTGTCTTTACTTAAGTGATGCCTATTTAGATACAAGTTGCATATGTAATGGACAAGAAAGATTTTGATGCCATATGTAATGTTAATGGGGGAGTGTAAGATATTCCCCACCCATTAACAGGCCTCATGTGGAGCCCATTAAAGAAAGCTTGCTTGTAGGAAGACTTGCACACCTTTTGTTAATAAGCTAATTAGGCAATGAGTCAGGTAGTGATGCCTTCTGGCTCTGAGCCTATTAGCTGAAAGAGTATATATTGTGAGAGGGGAGCTTTTGCTTTGGGGGCTTGCTTATGAGAAAGATGTTGTGATTCCCTGGAGACTCTGTGGCCCTATGTTCAGAGCTCTCTGACTCCTCAGAGATAAAGGCTCTCTCAATTCAGTGGTGGATATAAAGCTTCGATTCAGGCAGTAAAGCCCTGTCTGTTCATCTATATTTCTCTTTTCTCTATTTTGTTGTTTAATTAAAAAAGACTGTTGACCCCTGAAACAGCTATCTTCTTTAGTAAATCAGATAAAAGAACCTGCCCTAGCAGCCATCCTGCATGTTGCCAGTGTGATTGATGTTATACAAAAACAAAAATATCTTGTGATTATTTAAGTGAATTCAGAAAAAAATCTTTTGACAAAATACTACTCTCATTGCTGTGGAAAAAAAATTTGAAAGTATAGGAATAAATAAATCTTTCTTTAAAATTATAAGTGGCATCTATCTAAAACCATCAACAAACATTATCTATAATGGGGCTAATCTAGAAAACTTCCCAATCACATCAGGGGCAAAGCAAAGATGCCTATTACCCACACTATTGATCAATATTCTAGTAAAAATGTCACCTATAACAATGAGAGAAGAAAAATAAATTTAGAAATCAGAATATACAATTATGAAACAAAACTATTACTCTTTGCAGATGATATAATGGTATGCTTGGGGAATCCTAGCAAATCAACTAAAACACTACTTGGAATAATTAATGCCTTTGGTAAAACTGAAGGATATAAAATAAACCCATATAAATCATTAGCATTTCTATTTATTACTGACAAAGTCCAGTAGCAAGAGATAGAAAGAGAAATCCCATTTTAAATAACAGCTAACATACTTGAGAGTCTACCCAATGACAACCCCTGAAACAATATTCATACAATTACAAAACACTTTCCACCTAACTAAAGTGAGATCAAAGCAAACAGAGAAATACTACTTGTTCATGGGTAGGTTTAATTTAAAAAAAAAAAAAAACATGAGTTGCTCATGGGTAGGATGAGCTAATACAATAAAAATAACAATTCTACTTAATTTATTTGTTTTTTAGTGCCATACCAATCAAACTACCAAAAATTATTATGTAGAGAAAGAAAAGAAAATAATAACAAAATTTCTGGAAGAAGAAAAGGTCAAGATTATCAAGGGAATCAACAAAAGAAAAATGTGAAGGAAGGAGCCTAGCCATACCAGATCTCAAAATGTATTACAAGGGGGTAATCATCAAAACAATCTGGTACTGGCTAAGAAATAGAGTAGTGGATCAGTGGAATTTATTAAGTACACAATATACATTGATGAATGACCACAGTAATCTAATGTTTCATAAACTCAGAAATCCAAGCTTTTGGAACAAGAACTCACTATTTGACAAAAATTGCTAAGACAACTAGAAAATAGTTTGGAAAAACGAGGCATAGACCAACATTTCACACTATATACCATGATAAGTTCAGAGTGATTTAGACATAAGAGGTGATATCATAAGCAAATTAGGGGAGCACAGAAAAATGTACCTGTCAAATATCTGGATAGGGGAATAATTTATGACCAAATGAGGGATAGAGAAGATTACAAGATGTAAAATTATTTATTTTGGTTAGATTAAATTAAAAATATTTTCTTCTAAAAAAACCTCAATGAGGTCAAGATTAGAAGAAAAGCAGGAAACAGAAAAAAATTACAGTAAGTTTCTCTGATAAAGGCCTTATATCTCGAATATATGCATAACTGAGTCAAATTTTTAAGATTATAAGTAATTTCTCAATTGATAAATGGTCAAAGGTTATGAACAGGCAGTTTTTAGAAGAAATCAAAGCTATCCATAGTCATATGAAAAAGGTGATCTAAATCACTAGTGATTAGAGAAATCAAAATTAAAACAGCTCTGAAGTGCCACCTCACACCTACCAGATTGGATAATATAATAGAAAAGGAAAGTGACAAATGTTGTAGGGCATGTGGAAAAATTGGGACACAAATGCCATGTTGATGGAGTTATGAACTGATCCAACCATTCTGGAGAGCGATTTGGAACTATGCCTAAATGGCTATAACCCAGCAATACCACTGCTTTGTCTGTATCCCAAAGAGATCAAAGAAAAAGGAAAAGAATGCATATATACAAAAATATTCATAGCTGTAGTTTTTGTGATGGCAATGAATTCAAAATTGAATGGGTGCTCATTAATTAGGGAATGTCTAAACAAGTTGTGGTATATAATTGTGATAGTATACTATTTTGTTCTAAGAAATGATGAGTAGGATGATTTCAGAAAAAAAAAAACCTGGAAAGACTTCTACAAACAAATGCAAAGTGAAGTTAACAGCATCAAGAGAATATTGTCCGTTGTTACAATAATTTTGTATGATGTTCAACTGTGAATGACAGCTATTCTAAGCAATACAATGATCCATGAGAATTCTAAAGAACTTAGAACAAAAAATGCTATCCAACTCCAGAGAAAGAACTGATGGAGTCTGAACGCAGATCAAAGAATACCTATTTTTAAACATTCTTCATTTTTTTTCTGTGCTTTCTTTTATAACATGGCTAATCTGGAATTTTTTTGCAAGACTGCATTTGTTTAATCTATATCAAGCTGCTTGCCTTTTCAAGGAGGGGGCAAGGGAAGAAAGTGAGTGAATTTGGAAAAAAAAAATTAAAATGAATAAAAGAATTTGTACTCGTGTTTGAGAAGAAAGTAAATTAAAAATATTCTTCCATCAATTGTACATAGCTACAAGTCATGGTACATCATTACCATTAAAATGTCAAAATCTAAGGTGTATTAAATGTGTATGTATGTGTATACCTATATGTATGTGTATATGTATATGCATATACACACATGTATTTATAAATATATATGTACTTTTGTAAATGTGTATATATGCACACATATACATATATTAACTATAAATATGCAAATTAAGCTACCCATATGTTTCAACAATCCGGCTAGCAGCTGTTGTAGGGGTGAAAGACCAACACAAGCCCAGCAACAAGAACACTGCCATCACACTGCAAAAGGCCAGGTTCTTTTAATCTGCTTTACTAAGGAAAGCAACATTAAGGGGTTGACAAGTTTGTTTTAATTCAGCATACTTTTGAGAATACCATTCACTTAGTTCAAGGGAAAAAACCAGCAACCTGAAATTTGGAGAAAATACAAACAAATTACAAACAGCAACAGACAGACCTTGTCTGATTTAAATCCCAATGTATAGTTACCAGAGTTTAACAAAGTCCCAGCATCCGGGTTTACGAGCTGGAGGGCTCTTAGCTACAGCTGCCCAGAGTCTCCACGCCACCAAGAGTGAGAACCCCACACAAATAGCTCTGTCTCCTCTTCTTACACCATTTCAGACATCATCAAACATCATCTGAATGACCAGAACTTAGGCTCCTATGATTGGCTCTTGAGTTAGCACCTCCCCTTAGTACCCTGGGAGCCTCACACCCACATAGGCTTAGCAACTAATAGGGGTTTGGGCCTTGGGCTTAGCACCTAGTAAGTCTCAACGAAATACACTGAGTTAATCAAAGGAAACAAAAGCCAAACTCTTCAAGGGCACTTGGTTGAACTGAGTGCTAAGAGCCCATTTTGCTTACCAACACACCATAGGGCCTCGTATGTCTTAAAATTGCTAAAACACGGCATCCAGATGTATCGTAGTCAAAGGTTTGTGGTAGAAATGGTCCAGAGTTTCACAAGATGAGAAGAAATGGATAGGTTGTGATGTGTGCCATTGATTTATATGAGCTCATGATGGATATTGATATATGATAGTATCCACCCTTGGCCACAGAGAGACAATTATAGGTGGAATGAATGTTCTCAGAAATAATAATACCTTCTGTGGGTGGAGGAGGAAAATCATTAGCAACTTCATATACTATGCTTATACTCAGGTTCCTTTTCTTTTGCTAAGAGTTTGCTTAAAGAAATATTTCTTCCTTGATTAGAATTCTTAGCACACAAGCATACCTCAAGATTAGAAAGGTTTTCTTAACTTTGCTTTCTAATATGAAAAATGCCAAAGTACTTTCTGTACCAAAAGTCCCTAAATTAGTCATCTGAGAAGAAGATAAATAGAATGGCAATCTTTGCATTTGTTAACTTTCTATATTTTAATGAATGTACTAGTGATAATTTGTTTTTCAACTGAAATGTATTCATTATGAAAAAAAGACTCCCACAAAACAGTGTCTGTCACTTTCATGTCGAAGATGAGCATATAATAGTGGATAAGCAGTATATTACAAATATTCCACAATATGCTTTAAAAAGAAAAGATGTATATGGCTACGGCAAAAATAAAAATAGATTTCTGAGCACTCCAACTGAATCCTACTTATCAACTTCCCTTTAAGGACTAAATAAATAGTTAAAAACAAAACAAAACAAAATAAAAATGGTAGTTAAATGCTGTTTATTTCCAGACTAAGTCCTAAGAAATAATTTGTCACTATGGTTAAAAATGTTACCACCTATTGTCCAAAATTCTGCTGATGATTCTCTTAATACAAGGGAGGTCGATCCAAGTACAGCAGGTGCCATCTGTCATTGAAACCTTTTCAACTTGGTAGAACTTACCAGAACTTTCTTTTTTTTAAATTAAATTAAGATATTTCATTTTTAGTTTACAATACTCAGTTCCGCACGATTTTGAGTTCCAGATTTTCTTTCCCCTTTCCCGCCCTCCTCCACAAGATGGCATGGAATCCTACACATCTTCTACATATAACTTTGCATTAAAGTTATTTACACATAGTCAAGTTGTAAAGAAGAATCATGACCAAGGGAATGAATCATGAGAAAGAAGAAACAAAACCAAAAAACGCCCCCAAAACAAAAAACAAACAAAAAAAAAGAGAGCAAGTAGTTTGCCTCAATCTGCATTCAGACTCCATAGTTCTTTCCCTGGATTTAGATAGCTCTCTCTAACATGAGTCCTTTGGAGTTGTCTTTAATCCTTGTACTGTTGAGATGAGCCAAGTCTATCAAGGTTAGTAATCACAGAATCAATGTTTCTGAGGTTGAGTATATTGTTCCCCTGATTCTGCTCTGCTCACTCAGCATTGTGTCATGTAGGATTTTCCAGGTTATTATGAAGTCCGTAACTTCCCCATTTCTTATAGCACAATAGTATTCTATTACATTCATATATCACAACTTGTTCAGCCATTCCCCAACTAATGGGCATCACCTTGATTTCCAATTCTTTGCCACCAGAAAAAGAGCTGCTATGAATATTTTTGTACATAGAGATCCCTTTCCCACTTGTGTGATTACTTTGGGATGCAGCCCTAGAAGTGTTATTACTGGGTCAAAGGGTATGCACATTTTACATAGCCCTTTGGGCACAGTTCCAAATTGCTCTCCAGAATGGCTGGATCAGTTCACAACTCCACTAGCAAAGTAACAGTGTTCCAATTTTCCCACATCCTCTCCAGCATTTATCATTTTCCTGTTTTGTCATGTTAGCCAATCTGACTGGAGAGATGTGGTACTTAAGAGTTGTTTTGATTTGCATTTCTCTAATCAATAGTGATTTAGACTATTTTTCATATGCTTATAGATATCTTTAATTTTTTCCTCTGAAAACTGCCTATTCATATCCTTTGACCATTTCTCAATTGGGGAATGACTTGTATTTTATAAATTTGGCTCACTTCTCTGTATGTTTTTGAGACCATTATCAGAAACATTAGTTGTAAAGATTTTCTCCCAATTTTCTGCTTCCCTCCTAATCTTTGTTTCATTGGCTATTTTTATACAAAAAATTCAATTTAACAAAATCAAAATTATCCATTTTGCATTTTGTAATGCCCTGAATCTCTTGTTATGTCATGAATTCTTTCCTTTCCCGTAAATCTGATAGGTAAACTATTCTTTGCTCTCCTGAACTGTTTATAGTATCAGCCTTTATTCCAAAATCATGAACCCATTTTGACTTTATTTTGGTATATGGTGTAAGATATTGGTCCATGCCCAGTTTCTGGCATACCACTTTCCAATTTTCCCAGCAGTTTTTGTGAAATTTTAGCCCAGAAGCTGGATTCTTTGGGTATATCAAATAGTAGATTGCTATAGTCATTGACTACTGCATCTTCTGTACCTAACCTATTCCACCAATCCGCCACTCTATTTCTTAGCCAGTACAAGTAGTTTTGATGACTGCTGCTTTATAGGACAGTTTAATATCTGGTATGGCTAGGCCACCTTCCCTAGTATTTCTTTTCATTAATTCCCTAGATATTCTGGACCTCTTGTTCTTCCAGATGATTTTTGTTATTTTTTATCCAGCTCTGTAAAACAATTTTTGGTAGATCACGTGGCACAGCACTGAATAAGTAAATTATTTTGGGTAAAATTGTCATTTTTATTATATTAGCTGGGCCTAACCACCAGCAACTGATGTTTTTCCATTTATTTATATCTGCCTATTTGTGTGAAAAGTGTTTCACACAATGTCCTGGGTTTGTCTTGGCAGGTAAACTGCCAAATATTTTATAGTGTCTACAGTAACTTTAAATGGTATTTCTCTTTCTACCTCTTGCTGTTGGGTTTTGTTAGTAATGAATAGGAATGCTGAGGATTTATGTGGGTTTATTTTATATCCTGCAACTTTGCTAAAGTTGTTTATTACTTGAAGTAGTTTTTTGACTTGATTCTCTAGGATTCTCTAACCAAATTATCATATCATCTGCAAAAAATGATAGTTTAGTTTCTTCTTTGCCTATTCTAATTCGTTCAATTTCTTTTTCTTCTCTTATTGCTATAGCTAACATTTCTAATACCAAATTGAATAATAGGAGTGATAATGGGCATCCTTGTTTCACCCCTCATCTTATTGGGAATGCATCTAGCTTATCCCCATTAAAAATAATGTTTCTGTATGGTTTTAGGTAGATGGTATTTATAATTTTAAGGAAGGCTCCCATTTATTCCTATGCTTTCTAGTGTTTTTAATAGGAATGGGTGTTGTATTCTGTCAAAAGCTTTTTCTGCATCTATTGAGATGATCATACGATTTCTGCTAGTTTTGTTGTTGATATGATCAATTATTCTGATAGTTTTCCTAATATTGAACCATCCTTGCACTCCTGGAATAAATGCTACCTGGTCATAGTGTATTATTCTCATGATAAGTTGCTGCAATCTTTTTGCTAATATTTTATTTTAAATTTTTGCTTCAATATTAATTAGGGAAATTGGTTTATAATTTTCTTTCTCTGTTTTGACTCTTCCTGGTTTACTTATTAGTACCATATTTTGTCATAAAAAAGAATTTGGTAGGACTCTTTCTTCACCTATTTTCCCAAATAGTCTATAAAGTATGGGAATAAATTGTTCTTTAAATGTTTGATACAGTTCACATGCAATACTATCTTGTCCTGGAGATTTTTTCCTAGGGAGTTCATTGATGACTTGCTCAATTTCTTTTTCTCAGATGGGTTTTTTAGGTATTTTACTACCTGTTTTTTAAACCTGGGCAGTTTATATTTTGGTAAATATTCATCCATTTCCCTGTTGTCAAATTTATGGGCATACAGCTGGGCAAAATAATCCCTAATTATTGTTTTAATTTCCTCTTCTTTGGAGGTGAATTCACCTTTTTCATTTTGATACTAGTAAATTGGTTTTCTTTCTTTTTGTTTAATCAAATCGACCCAAGGTTTATCAATTTTATTAGTTTTTTCACGAAGCCAGTACTTTATTTTATTTATTAATTTAATACTTTTCTTGATTTCAATTTCATTAATTTCTCCTGTTTTCAGTATTTCTAATTTGGTATTTAGTTGGGCATTTTCAATTTGTTATTTTTCTAGCTTTTTCGTTTGCATGCCCAATTCACTGATCTCCTTTTTCTCTATTTTATTCATGTAAGCATTTAGAAATAAAAACTTCCCCTAAGAACTACTTTTCCAGTATCCTATAATTTTTGTTGTGTTGTCTCATTATTGTCATTCTCTTGAATGAAGTTGTTAATTGTTCCTATGATTTGTGCTTTGGCCCATTCATTCTTTAGGATTAGATTATTTAGTTTCAATTAATTTTTAGTTTATTTTTCCATGGTCCTTTATTACAAATAATTTTATTGCATCATGATCTGAAAAGGATGCTTGGACTACTTCTGCCTTTCTGCACTAGATTGTGAGGTTTTTATGCCCTAGTGCATGGTCAATTTTTGAGTATGTGCCATATACCCCTGAGAAAAATGTATATTCCTTTTTATCCCCATTCAGTTTTCTCCAGAGCTCTATCATATCTTCCGTTTCTAATATTCTACTCACCTTCTTAACTTCTTTCTTGTTTATTTTGAGGTTAGATTTATTAAGTTCAGAGAGGCGGAGGTTGAGGTCTCCCACTATTATAGTTTTGCTGTCTATTTCTCCCTGTAACTCCCTTAACTTCTCCTATAAGAATTTGCATGCTATACCACTTGGTGAATACATGTTAAATAATGATTTTGCTTCATTGTTTGTGGTGCCTTGTCCTTCCTTATCTCTTTTGATTAGATCTATCTTTGCTTTTACTTTGTCTGATATTAGGATTGCTACCACTGGTTTTTTTTTCCTACGTCTGAAGCACAATATATTGTACTTCAGCCTTTTACCTTTACCCTGTGTGTATCCCCCTGTTTCAAATGTGTTTCTCATAAACAGCATATTGTAGGATTATGGTTTTTAAACCATTCTGCTGTCTGCTTCTGTTTTATGTGAGAGTACATCCCATTCACATTCACAGCTATGATTACTATCTGTGTATTTTTCTCCATCCTATTTCCCCCTGTTTATGCTTTTATTTCTCCCTTCTTCCTTCCACTCCTCAATAGAGTTTTGCTTTTGATGGCCACCTTCCTCATGTTACTCTCCCTCTTAATTCCCCTCCTTTATCTTATCTTTTTCCCCTTGCTACTTCTTCCCTCCCTTTTGCCCACCCCCCTCCCTTTTCTTTCCCCTTTCCCATTCTACTGCCTGTAGGACAAGTTTGATTTCTGTACTTACCAGGGTATGTTATTCCTTTCTTGAAGCAAATTTGATAAGAATAAAGTTCATATGCTACTCTTCTCCCTCCCTTCTTTCCCTCTACTATAATATGTTTTTGTGCATCTTCATGTGATTTAATTTAACCTTTTCTATTACTTCCTTACCTCTTCTCCCAGAACCATTCCTTTATGTCTCTTAATTATATTTTTATCATTATATCACTTATTTTATACTGACACCCACAGTCTATGTATATCCCTTTCAATTGTAACAATAACTGTAGCATACTCAAGATTGACATACATATAAAACATATATAAAACAAAGAATCCCATATAGGGATGTAACTAATTTGCCTTATTGATTAACTAGGGTTTTCCCCATTTACCTTTTTATGTCTCTCTTGAGTTTTGTATTTGAAGATCAAATTTTCCATTGAGCTGCAGCCTTTTCATCAGGAAGGCCTGGAATTCCCTTATTTCATGGAATATCCATCTCCTTGCCTGGAAAATTATGCTCATTGTTGGTGGGTAGTTGATCCTAGGTTGTAGTCCAAGCTCCTTTGCCTTTCAGTATATCATATTCCAATTTCTCCTCTCATTTAAGGTAGAAGCTAAAAGATCCTGTTTTCTAGGTCATTTGTTTTTCCAATCAGATATTTCATGTTTTCTTCTATTTTTTCATTCTTTAGATTTTGTTTGACTGATTCTTGAAGTCTCATAAAGTCATTTGCTTCTACTTGCCCAATTCTAATTTTTAATGTATTGTTTTCTTCCTTTAGTTCCTCTATCTCCTTTTCCATTTCGTTGATTTTACTTTTCAATGAGATGTTTTCTACATTTATATCTTGATTCTCTTTAACCATTTCACTGATTTTACTTTTTAGAAATTTGTCTTCATCAATGATTTTTTTCCATTTTTTCTTTTACCTCCCTAATGTGGTTTTCAAAGTCCTCCTTGAGTTCTTCTGGGAATGCTTTTTGGTCTGGAGAACAGTTCACTTTCCCTTTTGGGGTTTCAGATGTGGGTGTAGTGTCCATGCTGTCCTCTTCTGAAATGGTATTTTGATTTTCCCTGTCTCCGTAATAGGAATCAATGGTCTTTGAAACTTCTTAGTGTTTTTTTAATGGTGTTTTGTTTCTCCTGGTTTATAAAGTAGATCTGGGGCTTCTGGAGCTCAGGGGGCTCTGTCCCAAGTTTCTTGTGTTGGGATCTAGCTTTATGTTCTATGGCCTCTGGTTTCGTGAGGTGTGGTGAAGGGTGGTCTGGCTGCTGGGAGTCTCCTCTTCCCTGGGACTGCTCTACATCATGGGTGGTCTCACCTGTTATCTGTGCTGGTGTCTGCCACTTCCCCTGGCTGTGCAAAGCCAAATCTGGGGTCCTGGTGTTGACTTTTTTTTAGCTTGACCCCCCTGGGACTCAGTTAGTCTCCTTGTTATGCTGAGGTGAGGGCTGCTGGGACACCTCTCTTCCTGCACTAGTCTCCTTCCACCACCACAGGAAGGGCCCTCTCCCCAACTTCTCTCACTACTGAAGCACCCCTTCTGGCTCCTCTGTTTTTTCTGAGGTAGTGTTCTCTGGGTTTATTCAAAGGATGGATGAGAACTATTTTACCTCTCCATCATGGCTCCCAGAAGTTCAAGAAGGTGAGTTTCAAAACTTTAGACTGTGGGCTGGAGACCTCTGGGATAGCTACTCCTGCAGCTGTAGGCTCTGCATTGTTGTCTCCAGTAGCTCCAACAGACTCCTGTGCTGAGCTGAGAAGCCTGGGGCTCAATCATGGCAATAGCCAGTACCTCCACCATGGGGCCTGTTCCTGCTCAGGCGTTTTGCTAGCCCAGTGCTCTCCCAAACCAGCATGTTTGCTGGGTTCCTCTGCTGTTCCCAGTTGGTTTGGTCTGGTGCCTTTGTGCGTGCCCGGTGCTCCTGCCCCTCTCAGTCCACTAGTAGCTTCTAACTCTCTCAAATCTGCTCAGATTCCCTTTTTTAGATGTATGTGACAGAATTTGTCAGAGAGCACCAGCAGTTTCTTCCTTTCACAGTGCCATCTTGGTTCTGACCCTGCAGTGCAAATCTTCCAGAACTTTCACTATCTTGGTATATCCTTTGAAAATCCAGGTCACTTTCACACCATGATGAAGGCTCATGTTGGGTACAAATAAATTGAAACATACTATTAATGATGTATGTGAGATATGGAAGAGTTGGCTAAAAGACATCATCAAGGTCATGTATTAGTGGAATATTAGATATGATAACCATATAATGAAAATGAAAGTCTTGTATATCTGGAATATTCATGGCCATAATAAAGACTGTATTCCTTTCTCTTCCTCTTCCCTATCCCATTCACACTCCCTTTCCTCTCCTTTTCCCTACTCTCTCCCCATTTTTCCCCCTTTCCTTTCCTTCCCTTCCACTTTTCTTCTGTTTCCCTTTCCCTCTTTTTCAATCCCCTTCCCTTGTGGGAGGGAGGGAAAATACATATTGATTGAAAGAGTGAAATTTATTTTAAAAGTTTACAGGTGTATTTGACTCTACAAAATATTAAGAGAACCAGTTGGAAAAAATTAAATATATATTTTTGAATGCTCTATGGAAGATTTATGGAATCACATGGAGGAGAATACCATGATCTTTAAAAAGCATATATAGAGGGTTGATCATGAGAAATTTCTCTGATGACACTCATGAGTTTACAGGGTGTCCAGCTTAATTTTTTTTTATTTATGTTATTCTGAACTTAAATAAGGCAGGCAATTCCATAACATAGTAGAATAGAAACAAAAGATGAGTTCACATGCAAGTGCAAATCTATTATTTTTAATTTGCTATTCCTTTTAAATATATAATAAAATTATCATGTGACTTTTTCCCCTCTTTTCTTCCCTCCTCTCAACCCAAGAGATAGCTACCATTAGACACAAATATGCATATATATCTAAAATCATTCTATACACACCTTTATCAGTTCTTTCTCTGAATGCAGATACTATCTTTCTTCATAGTTCTTTTTTAGTTAATTTAGGTAACAGTCTATGACTTAATCACTCACAGTTGTTCTTAAAACAATATTGCTCTTATTGTATACAATGTTCTCTTGGTTCTGCTCATTGCACTCTTCCTTATTTTGTGCAAGTCTATCCATGTTTTTCTAAGATCATTGAGCTCATTATTTCTTTCAGCCCAGTAGTATTCTATCATGATCACATACCACAACTCTGTTTCCCAAGTGATGGGCATCACCACAATTCCCATTTTTTTGCCATCACAATGTAATCGGTAAGCAATCCAAACAAACACCTAGAAACAGAACATATTAAAAGTCTTAAACTAAACACTAAATTGGAAATTCTAAAATTTAAGGTGAGACTAATGAAATTGAGTGAAAAAATATTGAATAATTAAAACTAGGAATTGATTTTATGAAAAAAAATAATAAAGATAAACCACTAGTTAGTGTGTTTTTTTAAAGAGAGAGAAGAAAATCAAACCACTAGTATTAGAAAGGAAAAGGGTGAATATACCATTCATGAAAATGAAATGCAAGCAACTATAGGGAGTTATTTTGCCCAATTATATGCCAATATATTTAACAATTGAATAAATTATTTCAATAATAGACAAAGAAAGGATCCTACCAAACTCCTTTTATGATACTAAGATGATACTGATACTTAAACCAGGAAGAATGAAAAGAGAGGAAGAAAATTATAGACCAATTTCATTAATGAATATGGATGCAAAAATCCTAAATATATAAAAGATTATAACAATATATCACAAAGATTATACATTATGACCAAGCAAGATTTATAGCAGGAATACAGGGATGGTTTAACATAAGGACAATCATCAGCATAATTGGTTGTATCAATAATAAAAGCAATAAAAATCATATAACTATATCAATAGATGCAGAAAAGTTTTACATAAAATATAGCACTCACTTCTCTTAAAAACACTTGAAAGTATAGGTAAAAATGGATTTTTGTTTTTAGAAAAACATTTATCTAAAACCATCAAGAAGCATTATTTGTAATGGAGATAAGCTAGAAGTCTCCTCAATGATATCAGGTATGAAAAAAGAATGCCTACTGACACCAGTATTATTCAGTATTGTATTGTAAATCCTAGCAATGGCAGTAAGAGAGGAAAAAAGAAATAGAAGGAATCAGAACAGTAAATGAGGTAATAAAACTCTCTTTTTGCAGATGATATATGTGGAAATTCCCAAAGACTCAATTAAAAACTTAGTTGAAACAATTAATAATTTTAGCAAAGTAGCAGGATATAAAGTCTTTCTTTATATCACAAATAAAATTCTGCAAGAAGTGATAGTAAGAGATACCTCATTTAAAATAATGTAGACAGAATAAAATACCTGGGAGTACTCTATATTCTGTGCCACCTAACTACCCATATGGAGGGTATAGGTATGTCCAATGTCACCTTAATGAATGGACTAAGGGCACAGAATTGAAGCTTGGGGTGCTATGCTGCCCACAAGAAAGACTATTTGAATCAGGACTCTTAGTGTCTCTTATTTGGAGTGTCTTTTTTGTTTTTATCTATAAAATGAAGCCACTGTTTGTTACTTTTCCACCAAAGAAATCTTGAGACTGAAGAAAATGAGGAAGAATTAGTGGTAATTTTGTCTAGCTCTAGAGTAAATGAGAGGCAGATACTATGATTTTTTATGTGGCTTATACAACATAAGTTTCCATAACCTAGTTTTCTGGAGAGGTTTCTAATACAATATGTTTGTAGCCATGGTTCCAAAGTATGAGAATATGCCCTTCTGGAGAGGAAAGGTTTTGTTTCTTTGCTTGTCTGTTTGTTTGTTTTTCTCTTTAGTACTATTCTAAGTGATACCCAGAGCTTGTCACTCTTGGCCGTGAGTTATAAATACAAGATTTGGGATCTGCATTCATGGAAGGAGCATCTAAATAAACACTGTTCACTGGTTCAATAACATTCCAAAAAAAGTATTCAGTGCCTTTTACTTTTAATCTGTGATTTGTTTTAACCTGCCTAAGTCTATGTAGACATGATCCAATTACTGGCATCCAATTTTAGTCAGAACTCAATCAAACTTTGAATTCTTCTTAAGATTTGAAACTTAAAACAATAAAAACAACAAACTCATCCAACCCCAGCTGGGAAGTGTTTGTAATTCCTCTGCACCTTCTGGCTATGATCAGGAATAGATTTGTAAGTTCCAATATAGCGAAGAAGAGGAAAAAATAAAAAAAAAAACCCAAAACATCAAGCCTCCAAACCTCCTGCCTATAATTCAAGCAAAGAAATTCTTAAGCAAGAATAGAATATATTAAAATTCTAATTTCAATGACTCTCTATAGGAACCTCTAAACTCTGTGGTTTGTAATATTCAGCATAACAGGTTTTTTGAGGCCTACTAAATATATAAAGTGTTGTATGAGGGTTGTGGGGGAAACAACAGAAGAAAGATATGGTTCCTACCCTTGAAGTTAATTTCCTGATGGAAAAAAAAAAATCAGTCAGTATTTAGCTTTTTGATGATAGGTGCTTAGGTTGGACTTATAAGAAACTTTGACTCTGTCCATAAGGAAATATTAACCTAATCAGAGTTTAAAATTTCTCTTATGACCTTTATGAGTGTCAGAGTGACTTAGTGGATAGTTTGTTTTGGAGTCAAGAAGGCCTAGTTTCAATTTTTTCCCCATCATACCTATTAATGTGCAGCTATGAATAAGTCTCTTACCTTATTAATGCCACATAAGTCTCTGAAACAATAAATGAAAGAAAAATAGCCCAGATGCCTCATTGGTGGAGATAATTTCCAGACTAATAAATCTCTCTACTGATGAAATGACAGAACGAGGAATACATTACACACACACACACACACACACACACAAAAGAACACACATACTTATCTATATGTAGATAGGTGTATGAGAGGTTTCCCAAATATTATCTATCTCTCTATCTACATATAGGTACATGCACACATATACATATATCCATATATATATATATATATATATATATATATATATATATATATATATATATATATATATATATATATATATATATGGATATATGTTCAAGGTAGTTGTCAGATACTTTTTTAGGATACATAATGAAAAACCAGCCATTGGAAATCATGAGCTTAATTTTGTTCTGTCTTGTAATGTTTAAACAAAGATAATGCCCCCTAGTGGTGTCCAATTTTATTTCAACTTATGAGCAGATGCTTGGGCAGGAAAGTCAAGAGTAAACATGTATTTTTAAGACTGGCCTTTCCATAGCTGAAAACATAGGTGATTTTTTTTAAAACAAGGCAAAACAAAAACAAAAAGACAAAAACCTCCACTTCATGACATAAAACAAAGCTAGGATTAAGGTATGTTTACACATTTGAAATCATGAATAAGTCACAGAAATAATAGAACTGGCCTTATTTAGAAGGTTGAATTTCCCAAATTATACCTTGGCTTGAAACCTGGAAGACAATGCATGAAGTCATATTTATTAAAACAGAAGAATGTAAAATCATGTTTGTTCTGTTTATTTCTATATTTCAACCATAAAATATCTTATTCTAATGCCTCATCATGGCATGGAATTGATATTGGGTTTTCTAAGCCTATTTTAGTGGAGTGCAAATTCATGCAAATTCTACAAAGTAGGAGAACAACAATAATGAAAAATTGAATGTCTCTAGCATCAGACTGTATTTTTTTTCTAAGTGCTGAGAGGCTCATTACCAGCAGTCTTGACACTAGACGGTGAATTCAATGGCCAAGGCTACTCATGAAATAAAAACCAAAAAGGTAAAGCACTGCAGTCCTGTGTGGCTCTCTTCTTCATCTGAATTGGTGGTAAGAAATTGGCAGGGCAAGAAAGGATGTAGGAAAGGAGAGTTGAGAATTGCAGTTTTTAGAGCATCTACAAATAATATTTTGACTATTGGTATTTCTACTCTCCACCAACCTCAGCCAAATGAATAAAACAAAACTAATTTGAATATCTTATTATACTAAAATTTCATGTAGGTTTATTAATTAATGTTCCAAAAACTCACCAGATTTTATGGTTAACTATACAGTGGAACTTTAGTTGGAGCAAAGACTTCCAGCAAACTATTCCCTACAATGGCAAAAATTCTCTGTTATTTTTCTGCTCATCGATATTTGAAGTCATGTTAAGACAAAAAAGACAAAGATGTTCATTCTACCATTAGAAATTAAAGTTACAGCATCTTTCATTTCCTCATTAGAAATTAGGTTCAAATATCCTTGACAAAATTAATATGTGCACTTGAATTATCTGGTATTAAGTAACTGACAGTAAATTCTTTATCAACCTCAGATCCTTACGGGAAGCTTAGGGACTTGTAGTTGAAGATAAAGGAGAGATTCCACAAAGAAATGATGATGAAGACAAGGTGGTCAGAGAGGAAAGTGAGGTGAGTGTAAACAGTGAGAAGCATTTTCCATGAAAATTTATTTGTAGAATCTTGGGAGAATGAAGTAAAGATGGTGGGGCAAGACAGAAACTGACCTGGCCTTTCCTAAACTTACCTCCGATCAACTATAAAATAATGCCTCAAAATGAATTCTGGAGTGGTAGAACCAGCAATTTTCTGGCCCAAGACAACCTACAAGGTTGGCTCGAAAAGTCTGTCTCATGGGAGCAAGGCGGGGTTGGGGCAGAGGGGGCGATGCAAAGTCCAATGCAATCAACATTTAGGCAAGCCAGCAGGAGGCCAGAAGCTAATTCCCTTGCCCCTGGTCCAAGAAGCTTGAGACAGTGTCCCTCCATCCCAGAGGCAGAGCCCAGCATTAATATAAAATCAAAAATCACAAAATAGGTTGGAAAATCATCAAAAAAGAACAAATAAAAAATAACCTGACCATAGAAAGTTACCATGTGTCAGGGAGGATTAATATAACACTCAGAAGTGAAAAATAATGTAGACATGGCTACACGTGAATCTTCAAAGAAATACAATTTGTAATAGGTGGAATGAAAACCATCACTCACTTGGTCAAAGAAAAAACACTTTCCAGGAGCCAAACACTGTAGTAAGTATTGAAGATACAAAAGAAGGTTAAAAAAAAAAACTTTTAGTCAATTATTTCACATTCTAGTGGAGAAATAAAGATGTAAAAACTATGTATATTTCAAAACATAAAAAAGTTGATGGGATGAGATCTGAAATAAAATGGTACTAGTATCTGAGGAGGTTAAGAAAGATTTGTTGCAAAAGATAAGATTTGATCTGAGACTTGGAGATATCAAGGGAAACTAAAAGGAACAGGTAAAGAAGGATAAGATTCAAGGCCTGGGGAATGGCATAATTAGAAACATGTGACCATGACATATTAGGAAATGGTTTGATAATGTTGCACAGTGATTTCATAAGTTTTTGATTGTTCAATCCTATCTGTTTTTTTTAATTTACTATATTTCTTTTCTTTTTTTTAAATTTATTTTAATTTTCAACACTCATTTCCACAAGATGTTGAGTTATAAATTTTCTCCCCGTATCTATCTTCCCCCCACTGCAAAATGGCACACATTCTTATTGCCCCTTTTCCCAGTCTGTCCTCCCTTTTATCACCCTACTCTCCCCCATCCACTTCCCCCTTACTTTTTTGTAGGGCCAGATAGATTTCCGTATGCCATTTCCTGCGTATCTTATTCCCGAGTTGCATGTAAAAAATTTTTAAATTTGTTTTTAGAACTATTAGTTCCAAATTCTCTCCCTGGTTCCTTCCACACCCACCCTCCTTGAGAAGGCAAACAGCTCAATACAGGTTAAACATGTATAATTATGGAAAACATTTCCATAATCATCATGTTGTGAAAGACTAACTATATTTTCCTCCATCCTATCCCTTCCCCCTTTATTCAGTTTTCTCCTTTAACCCTGTCCCTTTTCAAAAGTGTTTGCTTTTGACTACCCCCTTCCCCAATCTGCCCTCCCTTCTATCATCCCCTCCCATCCCCTTGCCCCCTACTTTCCTGTAGGGTAAGATACTCAATTCAGTGTGTGTATTGTTCCCTCTTTAAGCCAAATCCGATAAGAGAAAGGTTCACTCATTGTCTTTCAACTACCCCCTTTTCCTTTCCATTATAACAGTTTTTTCTTGCTGCTTTTATATGAGATAATTTACCTCATTCTATTTGTCCCTTTCTCTTTCTCCCAATATATTCCTCTGTCACTATATATATATATATATATATATATATATATATATATATGTATATATATACACACATAAATATGTATGCATGTATGTATGTATATGTATTGTCTCATGAGTTACAAATATCATCTTTCCACGTAGGAATATAAACAGTTCAACTTTACTAAATCCCTTATGATTTCTCTTTCCTGTTTACATTTTCATGCTTCTCTTGATTCTTATATTTAAAAGTCAAATTTTCTATTCAGCTCTGGTCTTTCCATCAAGAATGTTTGAAAGTCCTCTATTTCATTGAAAATCCATTTTTTACCCTGAAGTATTATACTCAGTTTTTCTGGGTAGGTGATTCTTGGTTAAATCCCAGCTCCCTTGACATAAGGAATGTCATATTCCAAGCCCTTTGATCCCTTAAGGTAGAAGCTGCTAGATCTTGTGTTTCCACAATACTCAAATTGTTTCTTTCTGGCTGCTTGCAATATTTTCTCCTTGACCTGGGATTTCTGGAATTTAGCCACAATATTCCTAGTAGTTTTCCTTTTGGGATCTCCTTTAAGATGTGATCTGTGGATTCATTCAATTTCTATTTTACCATCGGGTTCTAGAATAACAGGGCTGTTTTCCTTGATAATTTCTTGAAAGATGATGTCTAGGCTCTTTTTTTTATCATGGCTTTCAGGTAGTCCAATAGTTCTTAAATTACCTCTCCTGGATCTATTCTCCAGGTTAGTGGTTTTTCCAATGAGATATTTCACATTGTCTTTCATTGTTCATTCTTTTGTTTCTTTTTTGTAATTTTTTGATTTGTCATAACGTCACTAGCTTCCACTTGCTCCATTCTAATTTTTAAGTCATTATTCTCTTCGGTTATCCTTTGGACCTCCTTTTCCATTTTAATTCTGCCTTTCAAGGCATTCTTCTCCTCTTTGGATTTTTCGACATCTTTCGACGTCTTTTGTGTAACAACAATTCTACTTGCAGCTACTGTGGCTATGTAAGGCCAACAACACCAGCACACAGGATGGCTACTATCACAGGTTTTTGATATGCTTTTCTAAGGAAAGCAACTTAAAGGCTTTAATAATCTCACTTTAATCAAACATACATATATCAGCCACTTAGTTCAGAGGAAAACATCTGCACCTTGAACCTCAGAGCAAATGCAAATAGAAATTACAAAAAACCCTCAAAAATAACATGGTTACACAAGGATACTAGCTGTGTGACCAAAGCTAACATATATAGTTACCAGAGAGAGAAGCACCAACATCTGAGTTTTCAAAGCCTGAAGAGGTGTGAAGCCCTTGAGAGGTGTGAAACCCTCAAGGAGTGTGAAGCTCTCTGACCCTGTAAAGGGGTATACATACTCTGAGGTTAACATTTTGTTTGGGGCTCACTTATTGGAAAAAGTATTGGTGTGGAGACTTGGGTGGCCGTTAAGGAGTCCCCTGGCTTTGAAAAAATCGAAGACAATGTGAAATATCTCATTGGAAAAACCACTGACCTGGAGAATAGATCCAGGAGAGGGGTCAGACCAGACACTTCTCTCACCCAGGTCCAACAGTTTTCCCACTGACCTGCTATGCTATCTTTGGCATTTGTGGGTTGAGAAGTCTAGAAACCTCCATAGCTCAGTGATTTGGGACCCTGAGGCCTGCTCTGCCAAGTCTGATCTGTCCTGGTCTGTCCTGGCACAGCCCATGGTGGGCTGCATTCTGCTCCCAGCACAGTGTGATAGACCCTTCCCAGTTACCATCCTGACTGTCTTGGGCTAGAGACTTGTTTCATTCTGTCATTACATGGGTTGTGTCACTGTAGAATATGTTTAGAGTCATTTTTACAGGTATTTGGAGTGATTTTGGGGTGAGCTCCAGCAAGTCCTTGTTTTCACTCTGCCATCTTGGCTCTGCCCCCTCAATCCTATCTGTTAAAAAATTAGCATATAGCTGCAATATCTGTTATATAAGTACTGACTTTTTTATTGTAAATTTTGTGGGTTTACTTCTGTAATAATAACTGTCCATTAGCCACTATTAAAAAACACAAAATATAGAAATTGAAAAATATGAGGTAAACATGAAATAATATTAGTTTACAGAGTCAATAGGGAGCCACTGCATTTACTGAATAAGAGAGTGACATGGCAAGACTTGTATTTTGGTTAAATAATTTCATCAATTCCATATAATATAAATTGGAGTGGAGAGAGATTTGAAGGAGAGAAATCAATTAGGATGCTGTTGCCATAATTTCAGTGAGTTTTTGAGGCCCTGAAATAGACTTCCTGAGTAGAGAGAAAGGGACACATAACAGATATAAACAAGATTTTGGAAGCTGATTGGATAGGTGGGGACAGGAGATGGAAATAAAATTGTGAATTTGGGTGACTGAAAGAAAGGTAGTGCCTTTGATAATAATTGGGAAAATTTATAAGATGGATGGATTTGGGGGAGAAAAGTAATGAAACGAGATCTGTTGAACCTCATCTATGCCTGCTTAGTATACACTACGGTGTCCTACCTGAAATGAAAAGGGGAGATATAACAGTTACGCAGTTCAAAGACTTCCTTTTTATGGCAAGTTTCCCTAGATATGGGAACCATAATGCTAATATGATAGACAAAGCCTCCCATCTAATGATTATTTGGAAGTATAAATCAATCATATGGGAAATAAATAATCAATTTATAAATCTATTTCTTTTTAACCATACTGGGGAATAAAAAAACAAACTATCTGTCTCTTGTCTCTTTTCCTTTTAGCTTCAAGTCTTCTCTTTAAGGCAATCCAGTCAATGAACTCATAGTCAATATCTCCTTTCAGAAGAAGTGAATGGGAGTTATGATTTTTAAAAAAGGAGCTGTTTTTTGAAGAGCAGGTTCCAATCTAAATTGGCAAAAATAAATTTCCTTCCTGGAAATTCTCTACATTGATAGCCAAGTCCAAAGTGTGTGTGTGTGTGTGTATGTTTGTGTGTGTGTGTATGTATGTATGTGTGTGTGTACATGTTTGCATGGATGTGTGTTTGTGTGTTCACATACATTTGTGTGACTGCATGGCTATGTGTGTGCATATATAGTACATATATGTGCTCAATTATTCAGCATAAATTTATTCAAGAAAGAATAGCTAAGTGGCTCAAGCTAGGGAAGTTACCTTACATCTCTTACAGAGGCATCTCTTACAGAGATTGAAGATACTATTTAAGATAGGATTTGGGCCTGTGATTTCCTAAGTTTAGGTAATTTCTATGTGAAGAAAATCCTTCTACCAATGTAGCCTGACGCTTCTAGAAAATCTATAAACTTCAGAAGTTGATTGGGGGTATTGAGGAATTAAATAACTTTCCTAGGGTGACACAACCAGTTTATGTCAGTTAGAATAAGTGCTAAAGGTAAATCCAATGCATTGTAAGAATCACTTATAATCATATTCCAAAGTCATTATTAGATTGATCGTATAGAAACAAAGACATGGGCTTGGGAAGTGGCATGCTGAGTTCAGGGGACAATCAAAAAGTGTCATCTAGATGAGATACAGAAGCAAGTGTTAGAATTAAAAACTGCTTTAGGGATGAGCTAAGTGACATGGATTGGGAGAAGGATGAAGGGTCCAAGATATGAATATTCAAGAGAATGAGTCCTATATGCAAGTGTAACAACAGGCATCCTAGCCTACCCAGGATGGCCTGCTAGCACCAGTTCTTTGATCTGTTTTTAAAGGAAAAATAGCTTTTAAAAGATTTAACAATCTTCTTTAATTACATTCACTAGTTCAGGGGAACTCCCTGAAAATCAGAAAAAATACAAGCAGAGAAATTAACATGCAGACCAGCAAACAGGGCTCTAGCTGCCTGATTAAAGCAATATTGTTATATACTTTATATACAACACGGGATTGAGGGAGCACAGACATCTGGTTAGTCAGTGGGCCTTTAACAAAATGACTTCTTGGAGTCCTGTCCAAGGAATCACAAGGTCCTTCTCATAAGTGAACCCCCAAAGCAAAACCTTACCTCAGAATATATATACACTTTTGGCTAATACACTCAGGGTCAGAAGGCATCACAACCCTCATGACTCAGGGCCTAGTTAGCTTAGTACCAAAATGTATGAAAGGCTTCTTACAAGCAAGCCACCCCTAAGCAAGCTTCCTTTCTCCAATGCGCTCTGTGCGACTCAGGATTTATCACAGCTGTGAGCTGGGCCAGAGTTCAAAGCAGGTCATACTGGCCTTTTAATGAATGGGGAAGATCTTCATATCCCATTAACATTACAGAGCTCAGGAGAGTCCTTGCCTTAAAACCATTATCTTGCCTCCACCTCTGAAATGATCCTTCTTGTTCTCCTTTGTACATTCATATCCATAATTTAGCTGTCATAAGAACTATGTAAGAACTAATTTGCTGTATAAACATGGGCACTTAAGACAGATGATCTTAGTTCATTTGGACAATAATTACCTACCTAAGATTGTTTAATGTTAGTGTTTCATAATCAAAGGCCATGTTCTATATAAATGAGAGATATTTATCCTTCTAGTAGGTAAAATGAAATTATCAGTCTATAACCTCTGACAGATTAGTATCATGACTTTCAAAAGCAAAAGATAATAAAGCATTCTAGCATTGTTTCTACCCTGTCTTATGCTTCCTAACATATAAATTTCATATGAGAAAAACTATAGTGTTTTGAAAAAAACTCTCTGTGGGGGAAAAGGTGGTATTGCTTTTTTCCCAATAGAGGCGATGGACAGAGAGAGAGAGAGAGAGAGAGAGAGAGAGAGAGGGAGAGAGAGAGGGGGAGAGAGAGAGACAGAGAGAGAGAGAGAGAGAGAGAGAGACAGAGAGAGAGAGACAGAGAGAGAGAGAGAGAGAGAGAGAGAGAGAGAGAGAGAGAGAGAGTGAGAGAGAGAGAGAGAGCTGAGCAAAGAATGGACAATAAATTCATTTATTTCTTCATCCTTTCATAGAGTAATAGAACTCAAGTCAAAAGGCACCAAAGAATTCATCTTAATTCAAACTGGATTCACAGAATATATCCCAGCTACAACATTTCTGACAAGGGTTCAAAAACATTGGCAGTGGGGTTTGAAATGATAAGAGCCTTGGTTGCAGAATTTATTTTCCACAATTAAACTATCACATTTCGCAAGAGCAGAAAATCTTGTATGTACAGTAAAAACACTGCAGTTCATAATATACAGTGGTCTACAATCTGAGTCAAGGTGGTTCTGGCACCATTTGTTGGCATTGTGTGGCATGATGACACATGTAATGCAAAGTGCACATGTTGTGTATTCAGAACCAAGACTGCAGTGAAGTCATGTGATGCATCATGGTTAAGCGCAGTCAGAAACACCTTGGATGCATTATGAATTTGATTTTCATTGATTGTTGGTTTTTGAACATTCAGAAACCTTTTACTGTTACCCAATCTTTTGCAACTACTACATTGGATTACATGCCCATATGGAGTCTATATTTTTTTGCTGAGTATCTGTACAATTTAATAAATTTTTTTGCAAATGAATGTTTACAGTGGAAAATTTGCTTGAAATTTGTAAAGACAGTGCTGGAGCAATGCTAGGTGAGAATGTTGGTTGCAGCAAAAAAAAACAACAACTTTTTATTTACATAGCTTGTTGATTGATTACTTGTTGGATAAAATGAGATTTAACAACAGAAAGAAGACAGAGCTACTCAGTTCTTACTTTATTTCTACTAATAGAACAAAAAGGCTAATAGTTAGTTATCACTAAAAACAATTGAAGAGATGAGAAAAGAATACAGTCCCTGACACTTAGTAGACATTACTTTAATGTTTACTCCTTTATTGATTGATTGATTGGAACCATAATAGAGAGGAAAAGTAACCATGAATTAAATCTCTCTCTCTCTCTCTCTCTCTCTCTCTCTCTCTCTCTCTCTCTCTCTTTCTCTCTCTCTCTCTCTCTTTCTCTCTCTTTCTCTTTCTCTCTCTGTCTCTCTCTCTGTCTCTCTGTCTCTCTCTGTCTCTCTCTCTCTCTCTCTCTCTCTCTCTCTCTTTCTCTCTATCTACTCATCATATCAGGTCACAAAATTACATTAAAGAAATTAAGTAGGAATCAAAACCATTAAGGAAATCGAGACATTTAAAAATATTCTTATAAAAGATCAAGAAGAGACAATAAAAATATGGAACACTATGGAAAACATAAGAGAATATCAAAGACAATAAAAATACAATGGATTTACTGAAGAGTAAAACCATTATGGTCAACTCAGAGAAACTGGAATAAACACACACACACACACACACACACAAAGTTATTTGATTGTCCAAATACTCAGCAAAAATATAGAATTAAGTGACAACCATAAAATAGGCTGCAACACCACAAGATTTCTGAGATCCTGGAAAATTTAGCAAGCAAAAGTTCTTGATTTCACTGTTGCTGAAAATTGTGGGGGTGATATTTGAGGTGAACAAGTGGCAAGGTAATACAAAATGAGGTTCCTGTATTTGATAAAGAAGTTCAATTTAAAGAGAGATACATTGTTATTAATTAAAAAACTAATTTTGTTTAAAGTGGTTTTGTTAATCTTGTCTTAATAATAGAATGAATAAAAAAAGTGTGTGTATTTATTTATAACAGAACAATTGTAGAAAAGATACAGCTTATGGTAAATGAAAATAGAGTAAGTAATCCAATAAAACTGGAAGGGACATATATGTTATTTTTAGTCAGCTATAAGCTTCTAAGAAAATGGAAGAAAATATTTTAAAGAAAAAAGTGAATTTGATTATCCACAGATAAGTGAGTTTTATACAATATAAAACAAAATCTGTAAAGAAAAAAGAAACATGGAAGAACTATTGGTGGCAAATACATTATATAAACATCTGACATCCAGAATCTATAAAGAACCAACCCTTACTCATATGACCAATAAATGTTATCCAATTAAACAGTGATCAAAGGGAAAAAAGACAATTTTCTAAGGTGAAAGTACAAACTCTTAACCATATGAATATATGTTCAAATTCCTAAATGATCTAAGAAATGTAAATCAATGTTGTTAAGATATTTTAATATTGCCATTAGAATGACAAAAATGATAAAACAATAAAATTTAACATCGGAGAGACTGTAATGAAACAATTTGATGCCAGATGTGTTGTTAATAGAAACAGAAGTCAGTAAGAACATTTGAGAGAGTAACTTATCAACATATAATATCAGTCATAAAAATGTTCATTCTAAAGGACCAATGATTCTTTTAATGTAGATTTACCCTATAAAACCTTATAAAAGTACAATTAAATGACCTATAGATATAAAAACATCACCAGCTATGCAAAATATCTAATTTTGTGTATACTTATGAGAGGGAAAAACCATCAGATGACTCATATGTTGAGCAGATGGAGCATGGCCAATTAATGGTTGTGTCACAAGAAAACATACTGTGTAGTTGACGGTTGACTGACCTTAGAGACGTTGTGTTTAAGTCATACCTCTTACATATACTAGCTATGTCACTAAGGGAAAGTTAGTACCCCAGTGAACTGACTAATACCATAAGTTATTGATGAATTGTCACTTTGCATTGGTGGAGTGAGTTCATCAGTATAAGGAACTCCCAATTAAGGAAATTTATTGTAAATATGATTATTGGCGTCTTATGACTTTAGAGAGTTGTCCGATAACCTTCCTTACTTGAAGGCTGGTTCACTATTTAGTTTCCACAATGTCTTTAATGTAAGTAGTATCATATACAGACATAAATGTGTGTGTGTGTGTGTGTGTGTGTGTAGAGAAAGAGAGAGAGGGAGGGAGGGATGGAGGCAGAGAGGGAGAGAGAGAGAGAGAGAGAGAGAGAGAGAGAGAGAGAGAGAGAGAGAGAGAGAGAGAGAGAGAGAGATGCCCTTAGGGACCATTTAGTCCAAAACCCCTCATTTTATAATTTGACAGATAAGGAAACTGAGGTCCAAGGATGCTAAGCAATATACCCAATATCACTTAGTATGTATAAGGGACAGAATTTGAACTCAAATCCTCTGATTCCAAAGCCACTTCTCTTTTCATTGCACCATTTTGCCTCATACTACTCACATATTTAAATGAGTCTGTGATCTCACTGATTTGGGAATTCTCTCCCAGATTACAACCTATCTATGTCTGTCATTTCTTTTTGTAGTTCTTGTCTACATTATTCTCAATGTTCTCCACCACTGGAGGTCCACCAAACCTGCTGGAGTCTTGGCTCATTTTCTCTTGACAAGAACCATAAAGGTACGAGTAGAGAGCTCTGCACTCCTGTTTTATTCCTCACTCTTGCCCAGCAATCTGTCAATCCTACCTACTTTTCTTATCATAGAATTTTAATAACACTCTTTAATGTTATTAATGTTTTTCTTTTTAATTCTTCATTGATTTCATTGTGTAGCCTCTCCATTGCCCTCTGTTTGATATTCATTTTTAGTGCTTTGGAGACAGTAGTGTTTAGTGTCTCATTGTGATATATAAACACCAATAAATTTTAATATTGAAAAGATGGGCCTTTCCACTTATGCAAAACTTTGAGGTCAAATAAAGGAAAACAACTCTGAAATTTCCTGGAAGCAATCCAGTTGTTTCTCTTCCTGTTTAACTCTGGGCATGATAGTCAACTAGTATTTATTTAGCATCAGTTATGTCTTTGGCATTATGCAAAGTGCTGATGATACAAAAAGGCCAAAAAGTTCTTACTCTCAAGATACTCAAAATTTAATGGGGAAGACATGTCAACAACTATGTACAAACAAATATATATTGTATGAATTAGGGCAGTCACAGAGGGAAGTCAATAAGATTAAGGAGGCCTGTAAAATGTTTCTTGTAGAACATGGAATTTTAGGTGAGACTTGGAGGAATACAGGGAAACCAAGAAGCAGAGATGAGGAAGGAGGGTGTTATAGGCATGGAGAGCAGCCAATGAAAATGCTTAGACTGAGAAGATTAAATGTGTTATGAGAGGAACAAGAAGGAGGCTAGTGTCACTGGATTAGTACACGAAGAGGAGGAAAATATTTTGTTTTTATGATATTTCCCTCTTTCAGACATAATGTAAATTGGTCCTTCAGTGTCCTCCTAATTATCTTCTTCAAAATACCTCCTTTTCCATATTTGGTCCCATCTGGCTGCTTTTCCTATCTTTGTTTCCTTCTTCTATAAACACATCTAATACCATGATCTTTAAGGTCAAAATGTTGTGGACTAACTATTCTTGATGGAGAAGATCTATTTTGAAGCAAATGTGGTTTTTTGGTAACATTTTCCTTCTTGCTGTGTTTGTAGTCCTTTCATTTTTATCTTTGGATTTCCTTAGGATGACTTAGCTTAGTTGCATATCTTAGCAAACTTTTTTTTATTGCCTTTATGCTCAACTCATCCAATTTGTTAGAAAAGTGTACATAATAAATCAAATGTCACCCATTTCCATAAGATTTTACAAACAAATTTACATTCTAAACCATTGTAGGCTTTCTCAGTCATCTCTCTTTGGCAAGTAAGTCAGATGTTTGCTTAGGCACTATCCGGGCTCTTTTGTGGTCCCTCTGTGGCAATTAATTTGCAGTTGTTTAACTTCTGTATGAAATTTATATAGTTGATATCAATTTAATTTATGTCATTCACTTCTTTTCAATTGTTAGTAAAAGTAATTCAAAATAAGTAATAACAATTAAAATGAAATGTATCATCTTCATGAAATTTTCTTTCTCTTCCTCTTCTTCCTTCTTCTCATCCTCCTTCCTATCCTCTTTTTATCATCATCATCATTTATTTTTTGTCTATCATTTAACTTTCCATGTGTCTGTCATCTATCTTTATTTGATCATCTGACACTAACTCTGAAAAGACAATGGTCTACAATTCAACAGATAACAAGTCTTTGGCACATTTCAGTTCTTCTTACTGAATCAGATTTTTTCCATATATTTCTCCCCATTCTCACCTTTTTCCACTTTTGCACTGGAATCACTAGCTAGGAGAATGCATGCTAGTTTGATATAGGAGTTCTTGTCAGGTTATGCATATAATTTATCCATCATCTCCTCTTTAGCAAATGACATGACTGTATTAGCTGAAATTATTTTCATTGTGCTTTTTTTGCAAGTTCTTATTATAAATACAGCACTATGTGATTCAAAAATCCCACGGAATGATTTTTCTATTGCCCCTGAGGTACATGATAAAACCTACTCCTATAAATCTTTTCTTTACCTTTCCAAAAAATACTTGTGAACCTTCTATATATTTAGCCAAAATTTCGTTCTTTCTTCTGGTTTCATTTAAAACAATAATATTAGAATATATTATGATTCACTTTCACCAGTCTACCTCTGTTATTGCACAAACATTTCATTTATAGACTTCCCATACAGAAATTGAAGTTTGATGATGGTCTAAAAAAAGTGTGATTCTTAATACCTTCTACTCTCCTCCCCCCATCTCACTATTATTATCCTCACAACATTACTGATGAGGGAGCATATGAGACAGAGGGTTATTTTTAAATTATTTTTCTTTATTTTGTGGTTAGCCGTGGCCAAAATAATTCATTATGAGATGACCATCTCCATGGGGTCAAAGCTCTCCACATTAAGTAAGGTTTGTCCTTAGAAAACAGACTCACTCTGTAACTGAGGGCAAAATCAAAACCTTTTCTGCATAGTAGAAATCACCGGATCTTACTCTTCTCTGCTAAAGGCCTAAAAACACAGGTTAAACTTCATGTTACTACACAATACTGAAGTATGACTTTTTCTATGGTACTTAAAAAATAAGTGTCAATACAGTAAAATATGGAAGGACCTATAAGAATTTTTACAAAGGTCAACTGTCAAAACGTTAACTACAACTTAATCCATACATAAATACTATGGAAAAGTAATCAAGCTTCAGATTGACACTGAAAAGCAAACACAGAAAGTATATTTTTTAGCTTGTTTTTTTTGGGGGGGGGTTATTTCTTTAGCTCTATGATGTTAAATAAGGGTGCCACGTAACAATCATTTCAAAGTTTTGCAATTTATTTTTGTTCTTGTGGGTAGTGATTTTTTATATTATAATCATTAGAAATAATTGTTTTTCCACACAAAGGGAAAACAAAGCTCTCATCTTTGAAGATAACTGACTGACCTCTAAGTTCTGTTCTGTTTAAAATTGTATGATTCAATAGCTGTGCTTGTTACTTGTCAGTGCCTATGTGTCAACTGAGCTTTAAAAATAACATCTTTAATGTCAAAGTATTACTACATAGTAACATTTTTTGGTAAAATTTCCGGAGGCATATTCAGCTCAATACCTTTACAGGTGAATTACATCTCATATTTCATTCTGATATAATATTTCATAATATCAAACTACAGAGAAGCAAAAATAGTTCTGAATCCTACAAATGAGGGGCATAATTTTATAGTAACAACTTCCAAGCAAGCGTGAATGATTAATTGAGTTCTGAATCACCTGCTCCAATGACTTTTTGAAGTTGCTGATGAAGATTGGCCTATTTCCTCTTTTCCTTCCTTATGAAATGATGCTTCCTTTGTACTCCGTGGGTGGTAATAAGTGAAGAAAATCATAAAATGGTTGTCAGAGAGGCAATGTGATTTGCTGGGGGAAATAACTAACTAGAAAAAGCACTTGCTCATCTAGATGCTGTTAACTTCTGTACAAACTTGTACTAGGATTTAATCATGGTTATGTAAAATGGAGATAATGAAGCCTGGTCTATATACAGGTATAATAATAATGACATTCACTGGGAGATTAGCACAATTTACATAAAATTTATGGTTACAAGCAGTATATGTATTTTAGCATTTTATCTCAAGGTAATTCTTCAATATTTCAGGGATCCATAACTTCATATATGTTGTTACACTCCCCCCCCCCACAGATTGCTTTAAAACTTAAATAAAATCTATGATCTTATTAGTTATAATATTCCTTTCATTGTCAACCTATTAACAATTTCTTTTCCTGTGTGATTCTTTTCCATGTTCTTCTAAAAACACTCTCCTGTAGTACAATTCCACTGTTGTACCCCTATAGCCATTTTTAAAAATAGTTATCCCTTCCACATCACATGGGTTAGGGGTGCAATGCCCTGGTGATCTGGAAACCTGCATAAATGTTTTGCCCTTCCTTTCATACCAGAAAAGAAGTCTGAACTTTTTCTTTTTTCTTTTATGGGGTGTTTACACTACCTTATTGTAAAATTTTGGTTAAGTATTTGGTTATAGTCTCTGTATCATCTGCTGGCCTTTGCATGTCATCTGTGGCTTCAGAAAAACTCCCCTCAAATTCTCATTTAATTTCTTCTGCCAACCCATGATATATCAAAACCACGATGGAGAAAGTTGTGATATGGAAGGGATAATTGGAGTTTGTAGGTTTTAGCAGGAAATAGATTATAGCTATTTACAGCCTTTCAGTCTCTCCATTTACAATTGGGCCATCTGGTAGCTAGCACAGTGGATAGAGTGCCAGTCCTGAAGTCACGAAGACATGCCTTCCTTAATTCAAATTTGGCCTTAGATACTAACTAGCTATCTGACCCTTGGCAAGTCACTTAACCCAGTTTGCCTCAATTCATGATCTGTAAAATGAGCTGGAGAAGGAAATGGCAAACCACTCCAGGATCTTTGTCAAGGAAATCTCAAATGAGGTCATGAATAGTAGGACATGATTGAAAATGACTAAATAACAACAAAAATTGAAATCATAAAGCACTGCTGAAAGTAGATAGAAATTAATGAGGAAAAAACTTTTTGTTTAATATTTTTGAAAGCATTGCTCAAATACCCAAATGTTTTCCATTCTGCCTTCTCATTCAGTCTTAGGCTGAAGTTATTGCCAATCTGTATTGCCTATCTATATATGTACTCAATGGATTTGTCATGCAGCCAGAGATCATAGAGTGAAAAATATTTTAAAGGATATAATTTTTCATGTTTGCTTTGTTGTCTGACCTCTTTTTTATAATCATAAATCTTATTAAGAAGTTCCTGTAAGGCTGGTGCCTTTCTTTTGAAATTACATCCCAGCAATATCACATAGCTTACATGTAAAGTTGTTTGCATGTTTTCACCTCCATTAGAAGGTGAATTCCTTGACAGTAAGGGCAATGTTTTTGCCTTTTATCAGAGATGCTTCCAGCCTTGCACTTATCTTGCCAGCAGCCACCTTAATAAATTTGTTTTGACAAGTTATTTTTGGCATGTTTCATGATGCTTGCCCCGGGTGCATTTTATGAAGCCTTCCTAGTGTACCAATGCTGAGAGTTATAGCTCTCATCTTATGTATGTTCTGAATACCTAAGTCATGATCTTTGAGACAACCATTCACATAACTTTGTCATGTCAGGCTTTTCACTTATGTTAGGAGGTTAATTTAAACAAATATTTAATTAAGAACCTTATTAAGGTGTTTTTAAAAGTTATTCTTTTATTTTTTATTTAATTTTACTTTAATTTTTGGTCCACATTTTCTCTCTCCCACTGGTCACTCACCCTCCCCACACTAAGAAATAAAGAAAAACAAAACTTTTATGATGATATATAGTAAAGCAAAATAAATTCCCTTATTGGCCACATTACAAAACACATTACTCCATCTGCACTCTTAGTCCATTATTTGGGTAGCTTGTTTTACCATCAGCCCTCTGGAACTGTCATTTGTCAGTTTGTTGATCAGAATTCCTAAGTCAGGTAAAGTTTTTTGTCTTTATAATATTGTCAGTTTTTTTATGAATTGTTTTCCTGGTCCTGCTCATGTCACTTTGCATAAGCTCAATAGTTCATACAAATCTTCCCAGGTTTCTCTAAAACCATCCCATTCATCACTTAATACAGAACAATAATATTTGTTTAAAGGATTATAAAATGAGTTATTCTACTCTCATATTTGGCATACTTTGAGAATTTTTTGAAAACTGGGGTCAGGGAGAAAATGGCAGAATAGATAAAGCAGTGGATCTCTCCCACATTTCACTTTAACAATTTTAAAACAATGCTTAAATTTGAATTCCAGAGCAACAGAGCCATGACAAGTTTGGAGTGAGATATTTTTTCCCAACCAAAACAAGAGATCAGAAGGAGAGGTCTGTGGTATTAGGGTGGGGGATGACCCAGAACCTGTGTAAAAGCAACATTTGCTGGCAGCCTTATAGGGGGCAAAAGCAGTAGCAGCTGTTTTAGAGAATTTCAATCTAGAGATTATAAGGGTTCTGGCAACTGGTCAGAAAGAGATTATAAAGGACTCCAGTTCTAACACTGGATAGAGACCTAGACACTGTCTGACAACTCCATTGTGTATCCCCATTTCTGAGTCATAGTTCAAGAGTTGAGAAAAGAACCTGTCATCACAAGGTAGCAAGTGCCCTGAAGGGGAGAATTGCTTTTGGTCCTTAGGGAACAGGGGTACTATTTGGGGCTCTTCCTCAGTGAGTACTGGAGCACAGATCAAGAGAGCAATGACCTTTACTCTCTCCAAATCACATCTCTTTAGAAGCACCACACACTTCCAAACCCCAGCACTAGCTTTTAAAACAGCAGTGTGAAAAAGCTTGAAGCTTGGGACAGTGTCCATGCACTCCCTTTCCACATCCTGAGAACAGAACTCTGAATTGACATAAAGTTAGATATTGAAAAAATAAGGTTGAAAAATAAGGAAACAACAACAACAATAAAAATCTGACTGTAAAACTATTATGCTACAGAGAAATCAAGACATAAACTCAGAAAAGCACAATGATGTCAAAGCAGCTGCAAACAAATCCTCAGAGCAGAAAAATGTGAATTGGACACAAGGTCAACAAGAAGTGCTGGAAGACATTTTTAAAAATATTTTCAAAATCAAATAAGAGGAAAATTGGGAAAAAGAAATTAGAGAGGGGGTAGAAAACTAAGAAGTTAATTAAAAGCTTGGTAAAGGAGGCACAAAAATATTGAAGGAAATAGCACCTTAATAGAATAGGCCAAAAAGAGGTACAAAAAGTAAACTGATAAAAGTAACTCCTTAAAAAGTATAAATGGCTAAATGGGAAAAAAGAAGTACAAAAGCTGAAGGAAGAATATCATTCCTTGAAAATTAGAATTGGACAAGTAGAAGCTAATGACTGCGAGCATCAAGAAACAATAAAGCAAAATCAAAGGAATGAAAAAAATGTAATAACATGTGAAATATCTCATTGGAAAAACAAATGACCTAGAAAGTAGATAATGGGGAGATAATTTAATAATAATTGCACTACCTGAGAACCACGAAAAAATACTTGGCATTGTTTTTCAGGAAATTATCAAGAAAAATAACCCCAATATCTTAGAACCAGAGAATAAAATAGAAATTAAAGAAATCCACTGATCACCACTGGAAAAAAGGTCCACGAGTGAAAACTACCAGTATTATAAGCAAATTCCAGAGCTCCCAGGTCAATGAGACAATATTGCAAACAGCCAGAAAGATACCATTCGTATACCAAGAATCCACAGTCAGGATCACCCAATATTAAGCAGCTGCCATGTTAAGGGAATGGAATGCTTGGAAAATGATTTTCTAAAGGGTTAAAAACTAGGATTACAATCTAGAATAACCTACCCAGCCAAAATGAGCATAATCTTTCTCTGGGAAAAGGAATATTTAATGATACAGAGCACTTTAAAGCATTTCTGATAAAGACCAGAACTAAATAGAAAATTTACACTAAACTCAAGAGAAGCATACAAAAGGAAACATGAAAGAGCTCATAAGAGTCTCAATAAGATTAACTTATTTACATTCCTTTGTGGGAAGATGGTTCATGTAACTGGTGAGAATTTTATGATTATAGAAGAAGTTAGGAGTAGACATAAAGAGACATCATAGTTGTGAGTTGATTACATTGGGATAATCTAAACAAAAAGAAAGAGGGATGCACTGGGAGAAGGAAAAGGGAAAGATAGAAAGAGGAAATTTTTCTCATATAAAAGAGTCACACAAAGAAGATCTTTTACAATGCAAAGGTGGTGGTGGCAGCAAACGCTTGAATCTTACATGTAAACATACGTGTCATACATGTAAACACAAATACTCTCAATTGGGTATAGAAATCTATTTCACCCAATGGGGAAGTAGGATGGGAGAAGACGGCAGGGATAAGAAATATGATTAGTGACAAAAATAAGGGGAAATGAAGGGGGCAGTGGTCAGAAGCAAAACAGACTTGAGGAGGGAAAGGGTAAAAAGAGGGAATGATAATCAGAAGAAATTGTGATCAAGGGAAATGCACAGTAATTATAAAGATGAATATGAATGGGATGAACTCCCTCATAAAATGGAAGCAGATAACAGAATGAATTAAAAACCATCATCCAACAATAGGTTGTTTATAAGAGTAACATCTAAAAGAGACATACACACTGAGAGAAAAAATAAGGGGCCAGAGCAGAATCTATTAAGTTTTAGCAGAATGAACAAAAGTCAGGGGTAGCAATTATGAACTTAGACAAAGGAAAAAATATAACTAATCAAAACAGATAATCAGGGAAACTACATTTTACTGACAATGAAATAACATTAAAAATGTTTGCAGCAAAATTCCCTGTAAAGACTTCTTATATCAAATATATGGGGAACTGAGTCAAATTTATAAAAATAGGAGCCATTACCCAACTGATAAATGGTCAAAAGATATAAACAGACAGTTTTCAGAAGAAGAAATCAACATATTCAATAGTCACCTGAAAAATACTCTAAATCATTATTGGTTAGAAGAATAAAAATTTAAACAACTCTGAGATGCCACCTTATGCCTATCTATTCCGCTAACAAGACAGAAAAGGAAAATGAGGAATGCTGGAGGACATAAGGAAAAATGGAAACACTAATGTACTGTTGGTGGAGTTTTAAAGCAATCCAATGATTTTTTTGAGCAAGGAAAGCAAGACAATTGCTGTTAAGTGACTTGCCCAAGGTCACACAGCTAGTAAGTGTCAAGTGTCTGAGGCCACATTTGAACTCAGGTCCTCCTGAATCCAAGGACAGTGCTATATTCACTGCTCCAACTAGCTGCCCCAGTCCAACAATTCTGCAGAACAATTTGAAACCAAGCTTAAAGGGCTATAAAACCATGCATACCTTTAACCCAGAAATACCAATGCCAAGTCTTTATCAAAAGAGATCAGAGAAAAGGGAAAAAATGCCTATTAGTACAAAAATATTTGTATGAGGTCTCTTTTTGGTGGCAAAGAATTGAAAATAGAGAGGATGCTCATCAATTAAGGAATGGCTGAACAAGCTGTCTCATATGATTTTTATGGAATTCTTCTGTTATATAAGAAATAACAAATGTGACAGTTTCGGAAAAAAAAACCCTGTGAACATCCTTGGAAACCTACCCTCACAAGGAGAAGGATAGCTCAAAGAATCCTGCTTCTTTCTGACAACACTTGACTAGTAATGAAAATAAACAGCCTGGTTGAAAGGAAAAAGGAATTGAAAGTAGGAAACAAGGAAAATGATTGCGTACTGCCAGAGGATTTGAAGAATTTTTACCTGATGACAAATGGCTTCCACATGTTGTGGAATGTGAAACTAGATGGTTATCCCATCCCATTGGGCAGCCTGATGATTAAGAGCATCATGAAGTTGAACCAGCTCCACCAGACCTCTGTTTATTTGCTTCCAAATTGTCCAAGTCTTGTGGATGTGAAGGAAGATGAAGAGGAAGGGTTGGTAGCTAATGGGGATGACCCAGAGAAGTCATACTTTGACTCTAGAAATAGGATTTTTGAACTGGATTCCTGCAGTGGAAATGGGAAAGTCTGCCTTGTTTGTAAAAAAGATAAACCAGAACCTCAAGATGCTGAGATCTGGTTTCTGGACAGAGTTTTATACTGTCATTTTCTCAGTGACTCCTTTACTACCTACTATGGCCTACTGATCACTCAACTTGGCTTCCCCCAGTGGCAGTATGCTTTCACCAGCTATGGCATTAGTCCACAGGCCAGGTAATGGTTCAACATGTACAAACCCATCACTTAAAACACAGCTGTTCTTGCTGAAGATGATTGCATCTTCTTGAACAAGCTGGACCCGAGCAAGGTGTTCAAGAGCAAGAGCAAAACCTTAGTCTCTAAAAACGGTCATCCCTACAGACCTCAAGCTCCCAGACAGGTTCATCAGCTTCTTCAGTCATCAAGCCAGCCCCCCTCCCTGGAAACCCTATCTGGAAATAAGCATTCCCCATCCCCACTCCACCCCACCCCACCCCCTCCAAGCTTCATAACTTCCCAAGAATGAATGAACTCCCCAGGACCAGGATGGTGATGGTGTGGCTCTCACTGGCTGTGTACAGATAATCAAAGGGATGTTTACAGCAGAACTGGAGTTCTTGCCAAGAATCAGAGACTGGGTTCTATCCCTAGCCCTCTGAGTTTATAATAACAGCAAGTGGAATCATTACATTGTTCCTCCCACCTAAACTCAATTTTGGTTCCTGTTGGGCAGGAGGAAACATCTTTTGAAACCCAGCATTCTCCTTTCACCCTCCATGACTCATCACTCTCACACACACATATGCACACACACACACACACACACACACACACTCACGTGTGTGTACTGCCTTGTACTGCCTTAAACCAGCAAGCAGTAAAGCACATCCCAAGTTAGAGTATGCCCCTGACAGTTAAGATCCTGTTGTCAGGTACTGATGATTCCTTGAATGTCTTAACATTCCCCTTCCATGAAAAACCTACTGGGAGTATGTTTGCGCTTTCCTTGTAGCAACTACCTCTAAAACATCTACTTTTACTCTTGCTGCCTCAGTTGTTTGCCTTTCTGTTCTTTTGTTGAATTTCTCTCCAGTTTCCGTTGTTATATTTTCTTTTGAGGTTTTTAAAGAGGAGGCAGCACTGCTGTACTTTCTTTTAGTGGTCACCTTAAATCCATCTCAGACTATGTTTTGTGTGACTCCACATGAGAAATAATGATGAAAACAGTAATTAATTATTGATTAATATGTCACTGATGATATACCATATAACAGCGTTGAGTTGCCAAAGCTACAAACTGGTTCCATGGCATCTTTAGTATTGTGTATTCTTTCCCCTTAGTTTATTAAGTCAACAAAACCATTCAATGAACAAACAAGAATAAAAAAGTGTGAGTAAAAAAAAAACTGTGAATGCTTATATGAATTGATTCAAAGTGAAGTCAGCAGAGCCCAGAAAACATTACATGCAGTAACAGCAGTATTGTAAAGACAATCAACTGTGACTTAGTAACTCTGGTCAACACAATGGTTCAAGGCATTTTTAAGGACCCAATATTAAAAAATGCCATCCACCTCCAGAGAGAGAATTGATGAACCTTGAACAGAGAATGAGATGTACTTTTTTGGTTTGTTTTCTTTGTACCCTGCTCAATATGGGTTTCTTTTATTTTTGCATCATGACTAATATGGAAATCAATTTTGCATGACTTCACATATGAAACTGACATGTTTTGTTTCTCAATGGACAATAAATTGGTGGGATGAAGGGAGATAATTGGGAACTCTATTAAAATGAATGTTAAAAATAAAAAGGTCTTTTTATAAGAATGAAAAATCTTTCTTTTGAAGGTTTATAATGTTAAATAGGAGTCATGGATATTTCCAGCTATTTGATGCCTCAGACTAAGCATGCAGACTAAAGATATTGGATGACACTGTAAAAACAGACTGTCACAAATGATATATGATGAATTGAAATATGTAGAAATGTACACTTTTCTAACCATGATTAGGGAGTGTACTTTTCCCCCCTAGAACAAGATGGAACCTTCTCCACCACCCTCTTTATGACAAGAAATTATCTACTATGGGGATGATAAACATCAACTTATGTAATTGATAGTCAGTAGTAGAATAAAGTGAGAAGAGTCATCAATGCAGACTTTGGCAGAATGCGTACAGGTACAACATTTACATCTTTGATCTGTTCCTTCTTTTCTTATTCCTTTGGGTGTACTTACTTTTGTTCATTTAATATATTAAAATAATTAATTATTATAAGTCACTGGTGTGTAAACATTAGGCATTATTACACTGAGGATGACTTTTTATGCAATCTTAAATGTTACAATTTGGATAGAACTCTTGTATGTGTGTGTATTCAGAAATCTGAGGGTAAAATACAAATACATATATATATATATATATGTGTGTGTGTGTGTGTGTGCGTGTGTGTGTGTGTGCGCGCGCGTGTGTGTGTATACGTATACACGTGTGTGTGTATATATATATATATATATATATATATATATATATATATATATATATATATATACTACCTAAATTCTATTTGAGCTGGTGAATGAAGAGAAGTGTGTTCAAAGGCAGAAAAAATATCAGACTTCTAGCTTTCTCATGATGGAAGATGAAAATAATCCTGGCAGGATAAAAATCACCCTAATATGCTAGTATCCAGGCAGATCCATAAATTCAAAGATCAAGGTAAGTCCCATCTGCTAAGGTTTATTTTTTTCCTAAAAATGAGCCAGTAATGCTTGAGTTAAGTTCCTCCCTTAGTTCAACTAACTGTATTAGTGATGTGACTCTGGGTATATCATTTGTTTTCTCTTAGACTCAGTTTCTTCATGAGTAAAAATAGTTGTTGTAATAGCTGCTACTACACAAGATTGTGGGTGAATCAAATCAAATAATCTATGTAATTTGTCTTGATAATCTTAAATTATTTCATTTTCTTCCAGCTCTAAATCTATGAACCTATAAATGTTACTTATTTAAAATTCTTATTTAATTTTTGAATGAGTATGTCAAACAGAGAGAAAATGGATTTTTCCTGATAGTCACATTGAAACTTGACCCAAAATGAATGAAAATGTTTTGGAATTATCCTGTGTCTTCATAAGGTATAACAACAATGCTACTTGCTGCTACTTTGGCTGCATAAAGCCAATAACACCAGCACACAGGAGGGTTACTATCACAGGTTCTTTGACCTGCTTTTCTAAGGAAAGCAACTTTAAGAGGTTAACAATCTTACTTTAATTAAATATACATATATCATTCATTTAGTTCAGGTGAAAAAGGCAGCACCCTGAACATCAGAGAAAACACAAACAGAAATTACAAGCAGAAATTACATAAATAGAGCAAAATAACACAAGTAAACATTTTACGAATATGAGTTCATATGTTTATAACTTGCTGATCACAACAATACTGTAAAGGAGGTGCTATTGTTACCCCCAATATGCAGATGGGGTAACTGAGGCACCAAGAAGCTCTGAACACAGTAATTAATGATATTAGCTGTATTGCTTTCTTTTGTCTGTGATTGAGGCTATTGATACTAATTTTAACCCCACTGGGGCCTGAGCTTGCTCCTTCAGTACACTTTACATACACCAAGGTCAAATATATTTATCTTAATGCCACTTAACAAATATACTTTAAAAAGGTTAAAGGGCTCTAGAAATACATCCCCACTATCTAAGTTATTAGGACAATGGAATTAAGTATTCTATAAAAAAATAACATAATCTGAATGACTTCAATATAAAACAAAAAGTATCTGAAGAGTTAAGTGAAGCTTGACTGGTTAAAGTACAAAAAAAAGTGAAAAATGGAAAAAAAAGAGGAAGGAAATAAAGGACTAATGCGAGAAGGAGGAATCTTTACACCCTGAAGAGAAAATAAACACTTCCCTCTAAGGAATGATTAAAGAAAATCACAGATACTGTCAAGTGAGAGATTATTCAGTAAGGGTCAGAGATATAAAGATAATAAAATATAGCTGACATTAAACAGTGTTTTATGATTTATAAAGCACTTTGTAAATATGAATTCATTTTATCCTTATAAGAACCAAGAAGTTGGATGCTATTATTATCCCCATTATCCCCATTTTACAAAAACCAAGGCCAACCAATGCTAAATGAATTGTATAAGGTCACATAGCTGCTAGGTAATTGTAGATGAATCTGAAATCAGGCTTCCTGACTCTGAGTTTAGTGCTCTATCTACTTCATCTTTATCTAAGCCTTGTCTCCTATATCTGTATCTTAGCTCTCTCCGTTAAATCTAAGCCACCTAACCATCTGCCTTCTCTTGAAAGAGAGAAAAGAGTGCTGTTTGGTTATTCTCTGTTAAGGGCATATGAGGCAGAAAATGGCAATGCATCAGCAGCTGGGTGGCCTAGTGAATAGGGTACTACATTTAGAGTCAGAAAGTTATGATTTCAAATATTTTCTCACATAATTGTGAGTTGTGTTACTCTGGGCAAGTTACTTAACCTTTAATATTAAATTTCAATATCTGCAAAACAGAAATATTAATAATAACATCCACTCCATAGGGCTGTTTTATAGATCAAATGATATAATATATGTAACATGCTTTTTAAATCTGAAAGAGCTATAGCTCTTAATTTGTCCATTACTGTTTTTATTATAACTTCTTGTCATATTTCCAAGATGTGACAGATGCCCTCCAATGACCTCACAAAATATATAACTACATATGAACCTTATGATTCATGTGAACCCAAATGATATTATTAAAGGAAACTTTCAAAAAGCTTACAAATCTTGGGTAAGAATTTTAAGACTTTAGGATGTGAGATATTTTAATTACACATACTCATGGGATGCAAGGCATTTGGGAGAGAAAAGTGAGTTTAGAAAAGAAATGTTGGCTAAGATACAGTGATTTAGATTTGGATTTACATTTCTTTTCTATGACTTAATATATTGGAATAGCTGCCTCCAGGCCAGGCATTTATTATCATGATCAAAAATGGGTGAGGAATCAAAAGAACATAAACCTGAAGAGGAAGAGGGAGGGATGAATCTGCCTATGTATACCCACCAATTAGGTACCATACACTTTCAGGCTGATGCATTATGTGAAAAGAATAGCAGTAAAGACACTCAGAAGTTCATAGGAATCAAATCTAAGAAAGAAGCCTATACAAAAAAAAAATTAGATTGCCACATAGATCTCTCCAGATGTGCGCACAGTATGGGCACTAAGAAACAAAATAGCAATTTTAAAGAAAGTAGGGATGTTTTCCTTCTTTAATATCACTAAAAGAGTGAGAGGATAGAATGATATTCATGACCAAAATGGTGTTCTGGAAAGTTTTACCTAAAATGATGAAAAACAATATGTTTAAAATTTAGGACAGCATGTCATGGCATATTAAGAAAATCTAACAGGGAGGAGACTAGGGAAGGGAAAAACACAGTGAAGAGCATTTGGTTGCTGATCCTTGGCAACAGAAAATAAAGTATTAGAGTACTACGGACAATCTAAAGAGAAAGTGTTGAAGAGACAGGAGAAAATACCATAAGTTTGGAACAGAGGCATTATATAATTTATTTTTGATCAGTCATTCAGATGTGTCTGAGCCTTTGTGACCCTGTGGATCAAAGCACACCAATGACTTCTATGGGTTTTTCTTGGCAAAGATATAGGAGTAATTTATGATATTTTTGCCTTTATCTTCTTGAATGGATTAAGGCAAACAGAAGTTAAGTGACCTGCCCATGGTCACACAGCTGGTAAGTGTCTAAGGCTAGATTTGAACTAAGTTCTTCCTAGTCCTAGTCCTCTATCCACGAACTACCTAGATGCCTTATTTTGACATCTTCTGTTTTCTTTTCTTTGCAAAAAGCTGAGTAGTTTACAAATTATTGACATCCTTCTTCATTCAAAAGATGGGAAGACAAACAAAAAGAAATTTTAATCTGCATTTAGTTTTTACTATTTTACTATTGGTATGGACATGAAAGAACCTCTGGGGGTGCAATGGTAATCAGGGCAGAACTTTTTGCTGTTCTTCTCTTTGGGGGTGCTAAGGTTATCAAGTGCATTTAATGAGTCTGGCCTTTGTTTGAATGGGGCAGGTAAAGTGCGATCTTTTTGTTTTGGAGTGTTTCTTGGCACTAAGGCAATCAGGAGTCATTGATTTGTATAAGATGCGGTGCTACAGATTGAAGAACTTTCCCAAACCCTAAATGCTAAGTTGGCCCCAGCCCTCAGGGTCCTGAACAGGGTATATGTACTGGAAGGTTATCATTTGACTTTTGGGGGTACACCTCTCCCTGGCTTTGATAACCCATATGTTGGCACTTCTCTGGTAACTATATATTGCTATGGATAGACTGGTTTGTGTTATTTGCTCTTTTATATAATGCATGCTTGTAATTTCTGTTTGTATTTGCCCTGGTTTTGGGAGGCCGATCTTTTTCCCCTTAACTAAGTGAATGATACATGTATGTTTAATGAAACTGAGATTGTTAACCCCTTAATGTTGCTTTCCCTGGAAAAGCAGATCAAAGAACCTGTGTTGGCAGCCCTTCTGTGTGCTGATGTTATTGGTCTTATACAGGCACAGTGGCTGCTAGCAACATTGTTGTTACAGGGGGAGCTAACAAGCCAACATAAATCTTTAAATGGTGTATAAAGCCATCCTAACCAAGGATAAGGAGGGGCAAGTAACAGAAGATGTCTACAAATACATGACACAGGTCTGCAAGAACAGTGTCAGGAACCTTAAAACTTAGCCTCATGAGAAAATATAAAGGCAAAAAGATGATTTTTTTAAAAAGAGCAACATTGGGGAAATTAAGCAGACAAAAGAAGGATAGGAAATGATACTGTGAATGGGAATACATAACAATAAAAAGAAGAATGGTTGAAATTTTACTTTGCTTTGTTATCTTTGCCAAGAAAAGGGTTCTTTAGGTAAGAATATACTGTGTGTGTGTGTGTGTGTGTGTGTGTGTGTGTGTGTGTGTGTGTGTATACTCATTTGATCCTAACAGCAGCCCTGCGAGGTAGGTAGTGTTATACTGACCTTACGGACTAGTGGTACACCTAGGGAGAACATGCAACTTTCTAAAGCAGGATCTAGAAACCAGGTCTTTCTGACTCCAAGTCCAGTATTATATGCCATCATCCTTTGCTTCAATAATTATAACAGCTAGCATTTATGTCTTGCTTTTAAGTTTGCAAAGGGATTTACATGTTGTTTTATTTCTGCTAATACACAGGATAAGTAAAGAGGGCATTTGAAGAATTCATAACTTGGTCCAGGCAAACTATATCCTTCAGATCAGAGAGAACCAGATGATATAATTGTTGAACTACCATGAATGATATTTGGACATTTATAGCAAAAGAGAGAGGTACCATATGCTTTGAACATAATAAATATCATCCCAATTTTCAGAAAAAAATGTAAGTAGAGTCTAACACAATGAGCAGGAATTTTAGCTTTACATTTTTTTTTTGCCATAATCTAAGAACATATTATTAAAAAGGTCTTTAGCAAAAATTCTCCCCCTTCTCTGAAAAATAAAAATAGTAGTGACCATAAAGATCTGGCATGGCTTCATCAAGAAGAAGTTAGATCTTCTCATGTTATTTCCTTTATTTAGAGGGTTACCAAACTGCTAGGATAGGAGAGTGCAATATAGTTTACTGTAAAAGAGGATTTTGAAGCATACCTGATGAAAAGCCCAGAGCTGAATAGAAAATTTGACATTCAAATACAGAACTACAGAGAATAAAAAACATACAAATGTGAAGGAAGAATGATAAGGGATTGAAAAAGTTAAAATGTTTAACTTATATGGAAAGATGATACATATGAACCTTCAGAACTTTATTATCACCATGGGTCTTAGAGGGAATCTGAGTTTGATTCTATTATGTTTGAATGACATCAAAAGAAGAATGAAAGGGTAGGGAAGAGGAATGTATTGGAAGATGAGGTAAGGGAGAGGAAGAGTAGGGAAGATTATATAAAGAAAAAACATGAACATAAGATGCTTCTAGATAGATAGATAGATATCTTGAGAAATGCTTAAGTTAAAGAACAATTCAAAGAAGCAATTAATACTTTCATTAAGTGTAACAATAAGACAACACATAAGTAACAATATAACAACATATATCACAATTTGTTGAACACAACCAAAACCGAACTTAAAGGAAAATTTCTACCTCTAAATACATAAATAAAGGGGACAAGTAGGAGATGAACTGGGTATGCAATTAAAAAAAACCAAAACAGCAAATTAAAAAACCTCAATTAAACCTCAAGATATAAATACTAAAAATAAAACCTGAGATTAACAAACTTAAAGTAAAATTATATTTGATCTAATGAATAAGAATAAGAGCAATTAAAACTAAATACCCATTAACTAATTTGATTTTTTTAAAAATCTATTTACCATATGAATTCACAACTTACAAAGATGAAATAAAAGCTCTTATTAGGAACTATTTTGTCAAAGCATATGTCAATAATACTGACAATCTCATTGAAATGAATGTTTACAAAATTATAACTAATGTATTGCTTCCAGCATAGGCAATGAAAAAAAAACTATAACTCTTTGGCGACATTATAATGGTTTATCAGTGAATCATTGTCAAAAAATATCTAATCCAAACAATTAACAGCTTCAGCAAGGTTGCAGAATATTGTAGAAACACACACAAATCATCTTCATATCTATGTCTTACCAACAAAACCCAGGTCAGAAAAAATAGAAAGAGAAAATTCTTTAAAATGATTACAGATAGTAAAAAATAGTTGTTAGCCTTCCTGCCATGATATATACAGAAACTATATAAACACAATTACAAAATACACAAATAAAGATAAGAAAAGTCTAGACAACTTCAGAAATATTAATTGCTCATGAGTAGACTTAATGAATAAAAAAAAACAATATTATGTAAATTTATTTATTTATTTCATGTCATCCCAGCCAATTTACCAGGGAAATACTGCATAGAGCTACAAAAATAATAAGAAAAATTCTTCTGGAAGGACAAAAAGATCAAGAATATCAGGTATCAATAAAAAAAGAAGGAAAGAAAAGGAAGGTAGTCATACCAGATCTCAAACTATACTACAAAGTTATAATCATTAAAATCCTTTGGAACTGGGAAAGAAATAGGTTGATCAACAGAAATTATTAGGCAGAAAACATACAGAAACAAAAAAGTACAGCAACCTAGTGTTTTATAAAGTAAAAAAAATGTTGTTGGGGCAGGGACTCATTATTTCATAAAATATTGTGGGCAAAACTAAATAGTAGTTTGGCATAAACTAGACACAGACCAATATTTCACAGCATTTACCAGGATAAGCTCAAAATGCGTACATGATGGTGAGCAAGTAGTGTAGACTGGAAGAAATTACCAGTTATATCTTTGGAAAGAGGAAGAGTTCATTACCTGACAAGAGACAGAGGTTCACCGGAAGTAAATTGAATAATTTTGATTACATAAAATTTAAAAGTTTTTGCTTAAACAAAACCAATGCAGCTAAAATTAGAAGAAAAATATGAAAATGGGGTAGGCAGATGCTTGGAGGAACTTTCTTTGATTGATCAAAATATGATTTCTAAAATATATAGGCAACCAAGTAAAATTTCATTAAAAGTTATTGCTCCATTAATAAGTGGTGAAAATATATGAATAGGCATTCATTTTAGAAGAAATTATAGCTCTCAATAGCAATTCTTAAAATGCTCTAAATCATTAATAATTGGAGAAATGAAAAATAAAACAACTCTGAGGCGCCACCTCACACTCTGGCTAAGATCACAGACAGGGGAAGTGACAAATGATAGAGGAGATGGGGAAAAGTAGGAACACTAATGCATTTTGGTGGAGCTGTGAACAAGGCCAACCAATCAGGAAAGTTATTTGGAACTATGTCTAAAAAGTTATTAACCCATGCACATCCTTTGACCCAATGAAAATATTACTAGCTCTAGACCCTAAAATGTTAACGAGGAAAAGGGTCCACATGTACAAAAATAGTTATAGTAATTTTGTTATTGTAGCAAAGAATTAAAAAAAAAAACATTTGGGATGTATATCAATTGGGGAATGGCTGAACAATTTGTGGTACATGAATGTGTTAGAAAACTATTTTGCTGTAAGAAATGCTGAAAAGGATGATTTCAGAAAAATCTGGGAAGACATATGAACTAATTCAAAGTGAAGTGAGCAAAGCAGAAAAATTTACACAGTGACAGCAATATTTTTTGATCATGGCTTTCAGGTAGTCCAATAATTTTTAAATTATCTCACCTGGATCTATTCTCCAGTTCAGTGGTTTTTCCAATGAGATATTTCACATATGTCTTCCAATTTTCATTCCTTTGGTTCTGCTTTACAATATCCTGATTTCTCATAAAGTCACTAGCTTCTACTTGCTCCAATCTAACTTTTAAGGTGGTATTTTCTTCAGTGGTCTTTTGGACTTCCTTTTCCATTTGGCTCATTCTGCCTCTCAAGGCACTCTTCTTCTCATTGGCTTTTTGGAGCTCTTTTGCCATTTGGGTTAGTTTGCTCTTTAAGGTGTTATTTTCTTCAGTGTTTTTGGGTCTCCTTTAGCAAGTCATTGACTTGTTTTTCATGTTTTTCTTGTGTCACTCTTGTTTCTCTTCCCACTTTTTCCTCTACTTCTCTTACTTGCTTTTCCAAATCCTTTTTGAGCTCTTCCATGGCCTGAACCCAATTTATATCATTCTTGGAGGCTTCTGATGTAGGCTCTTTGACTTTGTTGACTTCATCTGGCTGTATGATTTGATCTTCTTTGTCACCAAAAAAGGAATCTAGAGTTTGATTTTGAGTCTGAGTTGGAGTCTGAGTTTGTTTTCACTGCCTTTTCATGATCCGAGCCAATGACTTGACCCTTGAGCTTTTTGTCAGGATATGACTCCCTGTAGAGTAGAGAATACTTTGTCCCAAGCTTTAGGGTCCAAGCACTGCTGTTCTCAGAGCTACTTCTACTCTACCAGCAGCCCAGGCTCTGTCACAGCACTGCTCCTCCTCCTCCAAGAACCACCAACCAGGACTGCAATTCATATCCAAGCAGGGCACAGCAAGAAAATCTGCCTTTGTGCCCACAAAGCACTCATTGCATTCCCACTCTGATATGCCACTTAGATTCCTCCCACTGTGTGAGTGAGGGATTCAGGAAGCCACTGATGCTGGTGCTCTGGAGGCAGCCTCAGGACTTTCCTCCTCCACCCCTAGAGCAGGCAGCCTGAATGCTCTGAACTTGATCCCACATTTTCCCCCTAACCTGGTCTTTGGCATTTGTGGGTTGGGAAGTCTGGTAACTGCCACAGCTTACTGTTTCATGGCCCCAAGTCCTCTTCCAGCTGGCTGACTCCAGGACTGGTCTGTCTCGGTGCAGCACATGCTGTGCTGCCCTCCTCTGTCAGCACTGTGTGATAGGCCCTTCCTGGCAACCATCCAGGCTCTCCTGGGCTAGAGATTTGTTTCCCTCTGCTATTTTTTGGGTTCTACAGCTCTAGAATTTGTTCAGAGCCATATTTTACAGGTGTTTGGAGGGATTTGTGGGGAGCTTAAGCAAGTCCTTGCTTTCCTGCCACCATCTTGGCTCCCCCCCACCATTCCTCAACAGCGATATTTTAAAGATAATTGACTCTGAATGACTTAGTAATTCTGATTACAGTGAAGCAGCGCAATTTCAAAGGACTCATGATGCAAAGTATCAATCACCTCCAGAGAGAGAGTCAATGAACCCAGAGTACAGATTGAAGACAAAAAGCCTTTCTCTTTCTTGTTTTTTCCCCTCCGGAATGAGGGTAATTCAGAAATGTGTTTTGCATGACTTCATATTTTTATTCTTTTTTTGTATTTTGTATTTCTTGCCTTCCCAATGAGTAGGGAAAAGGCTAGTGGGAAGGAGAAAATTTGAAAATGAAAATAAAATAAAGTTTAATTTGAAAAGGGGAAATAATTGAAGATACTATGAGGGGTTTCTCTACCAAAGTGCAACATTATTTTCTGTGAATGAAATGAATTTTGAGGAATAACTAAGTCTGTCTTCATTCTTAAAATATTATATAATTACTCTTACCTTCCAGAGAGATGAAAATCTGACTTGTTTTGCTTTTAATGTTCTCAGAAAATAATATATTCATATTTTATTTTGAAAGCATTCCCTTATGTCAGCCTGACATTTCTCATGCTAGAGATTAACCCCAATTTTGTCCCCAGGGGCAGTAGAGATCTGTCATGATTAAATATGGTGTCCACCTGCAGAAATAGAACTGATGGACGCAAGAAAGCAGAATGAAATTTATTTTCTTCTATTTCTTTCTTTTTCTGTCTTTTTTGGTGGGGTCATTTTTTCTCCTGTAACACTATAATACAATATAGCCAACAACATTTATAAAAGGGACACTTTAGGGATCCTTGCTTTTGTTGATTCATGAGAAGTGAAGGCAATAATAGGTTAAAATAGCAATTGCAAAAGATTTAGATTAAACACTGTTGGAATGAAAGTGGGGAGGACTCTGGTTCATTAGGTCAACTCTGGGGAACATTGTAAAAGATAAGTTTAAATATTCCCTTGCTTGTCAAAATTAGTCAGAAAAGGTATCCTCCTGAAGTAATGATAAATTTTCATTTTAAACAGTATTGTCAGGGCAGCTAGGTGGCACAGTGAGTAGAGCACTGGCCCTGGAGTCAGGAGGACCTGAGTTCAAATCCAGCCTCAGACGCTTGCCACACTAACTAACTGTGTGACCTTGGGCAAGTCACTTAACCCCAATTGCCCTGCCTTCCCCCCTCCAAAGAAAAAAAAGGAAAAAAAATTAAACAGTATTGTCCATGAAACACCTATAATGTAAGCTGCATTTTGTTCTTTGTAACTGATTAGATGGAGGTATAAAACTTAGACTGGAATTTGGATCTATATTATAAAGGATATGGATCATTTAAGTACCAAGATATGTGTGGAAGCCAACAGAGAAATATATTGAACCAAATGACGTTCTAAAGTTCAAAATCTGATGCAATTTTCCCTAAAATAAGATGGTTCAGAAAGTGACCCAATGTGTAGGTTGTAGGTAAAAATGAGACCTTTGTGAAAATATTTTCAACTTCCTTTTCAACTGTCTTACTTTCTTCTCTCCATGCCTCATTATCATCAATATTACATATTTTGTGACTGTGACCAATTCTAAGGATCTAGAATGTTGTAATATTTTGGTGCCATTATTTTAAATTTTATACAGCTCTATTTATCTTGTGTGCCAAAATATGACTACAAGAAAATTATCTGTTCTATTTTTTTGATGAGTGCTTTAAAGTACACAATATTCATGAATCCAAGATTATAAACAAATATAACTTCCTAATTTATTACATTAAAATAGTATTTTCTTAAAAATAAAAAGGAAAATACTTTTTTATCATTAAAAACATAATCTCATATCAATTGATAACATTTCTAAAGAAATCAATGTTTATATTATGATAAGAATAAAAAAAGAAGAAAAACAGTTCTCTTAGGGAGCTGTTTACAAGAATGATGAGAACTGAGGATCTCAGTTTCAGCAATTGTAAAAAGAAGGAAAAAATGGAGTTAACTTAAATGACTATGTGATGTTTGTATTTCTATCATAGCTAAGTGGCTACAATTTAATCTTAAATTTAGTCTGGTAATAATCCAAGACTAGATGGAAAAGCAGCTTAAGTAATGCTTCTCTATTTTTGAAGTTACCAAAGATAATTTAAGTGTTCCTTTAAAAATAATGGAAGGAATTATCTGGAAAGGCAGATAGAAATCTTGTCCTATGTTAGGAGTCTGCAGGGAGGAAAAATAACAGCAGAATGGAAGCAATAGATATGGTGCATTTTGCTAAAGAGGGGAGAACAGGACCTCTTCAAGAGTAAACAGTTGCTTGCCCTCCAAAGAATGACAATGGATTCAGTCATGCTTTCAGTTCCATCAGTGATTGTCAAATGGGAAAGAAAAGATGAGTACTAGCAATTAATAGCTACCTGAGGACTGTGAAAACTACTTATTGACCTGATGCCAATAATAGACAGGTCTTCTGGGTTATATAAGTTCAAGATATGAACACACCAAAATATTTTTTTTATTTCTAAATATTTTTACAACAAGTTTAGTCCTTATCATCTGGCTTCCAGAAAATTCCAAGAAGGCCTGTAACTCATAGATTTTTGACTTACTCTCTCAAAAATTTATTTTTACTTAATTTAATTTTCAATACCATATTCATCTCCATATTAATAATATTAATTAGTAGAGCATGTGCATAAATGTAAAGTTAAATGAAATCAGTGACACAAAGTCAGATGTAAGAACTATGAGTAGACATCATTTAGTAAACTGAATGTTCAATATGAGTCAATAGTGGGACATTACAGTAAAAATAATATAAAGTGAATATTGGCTGCACCATGAAATTCATTTCTTCTAGCCTCAGGTATCAGTCCCAGTATACTCTGCAGCATTGTGTGCAGTTCTGGATGGCACATTTTCAGAAAGATATTGATGGAGACCATACAAAGGAAGGCAACTATAGTGGTGAAGGTCCTCAAGTCCATTCAATATGAGGATCAGCTGACATATCTGTAATTATTTAGTTTTGGGAAGAGAAGCCTGGATAGGAGGGGAGATGACTAGATATAACTCTTTAATTAATTGAAAGTGTAAGTGGAAGAGAGTTTATATCTATACTCTTTGAACTAAAAAAAGCAAAATTAGGGGCAATGAGAAGAAATTGTGGAGACAAGTTTAGGATTAAAGTAAGAATAATGTTTTTTAATGATAAGTGCTGTGACAAATGGGAATGGGCTCTCTTATTAAATAGGAAGGATATAGTCTTTGGGAGTGATCAAGAAGGGGCCAGATAGTGAATTTGATTTTGTGATTATATAAGCCAATTAACTTGATGTTGATTCTTTACAACATTCTAGAATATGTTATTAAAGAAATGGTCAGGGGATATCTAGAAAGGCTAGTGTGATAAACAGAAAAGAGCCAGAATGATTTTATCAAATGTCGGGAAAAAACTACTTCATTTACATTATTTGTAGAACTCTTAAACCTCATATTATAGGAGCATATTCTAAATATAGTTCTTTTTAAACACATCTGTCATCTTGTTGGCATGTCCCAGTGAAAAGCAGACTATTTATTTCTCTGTTACATGCAGTTTTAGAGAAACAACTAGATTACTGAGAACTTAAGGAGCTTGCTTGCATGTGTCAGAAGGAAAATGTGAGCTCAGATCTTCTGGACTCTAGTAACAACTAACTATGCATTATACCATGAAGTAAGTCTTCCTATGTTTCTTCAAAATTTTTACATTCAGCATTTCTTAAGACACAGGATCAATTTTTTTTTTATTTTTGAGTATCACAATTTGTTTGCTATTCCTCAATAAGTATATACCTACCTTATTAACACTTCTTTGCTACCAGAAAAAAAATGCTACCATGAGTATTTGGTAAATATGGGACTTCCTCCACCCTTCACCTTCTTATAGAATCTTAGTGATGAAAATGAGTTATGGAGGAAATTTTCTTAAGTTTTCAAAACAATTTTTGTATCATATGTTTTAATTGCTTTTAAAATTGTTAATAGAATTTACTTATGAATTTATATGGACTCTTCCCTGAATTTTAAAATTCATTTATGGCTTATTCAGTTTCATTTTGTGATATTGAATTGCTTACAATTTCCTGTTCATGTTAAAAAAATTAACATTTTGCTAATTCAAATATTTTGGATAATTATCTATTTTATTTAAAATTTAAGGTTTCTTAGCATGCAACTATATAGATTCTGATCACTCCTTTTTATTCTCTGCTGTGATTTCTCCTTATTTTTTCTTGTAATTTGTCTTTTCTCTGTCTTAATCTCTTTCTTCCTGCTTTATCACTCTCTCCCTTCCTCTCTTTTAACATAGGTTAGCTAAAGGTTTAGATCAATTGCATGAGCGTGCACACACACACACACACACACAAACACACCTATATGAAGACAACTTTTATTATTTCATTTTTATAAATTTTTTAAGATTCTATATGATTTATTACTGCTATATTTTAGTTCAATGTCTCTGTGCTTCTTTTTGTTTTACTAATTTAAGTATACTTTATTTCCTTTAATTGTTTATTTAGTTCATTAATATTCTTTCTTTCTTTGTTAATGTGTGCTTTCAAAAGCATAATTTTTTGAGGTTATTTTATCTTTATCCCTCCTAAATACTTATATATGTTGTGTCAACATCATTCTATTTCACAGTTTTAGTTATTTCTATAATGAAGATTAGTTAGGGAAAAGCATATAGATCTGTTGAGTTCTTTCTTTCATTAGGGGACACAACTTTATTTAAGAGAAAAACTTCAACAAACTTTGACATTCACTCTAGTTGCTTATTGAAAGGACACAAGGCTCTCCCCTGGGAAGCTTTATGGATGAATGAAAGTGAATAAAGAAATGAAAACTATTTATTGTTTAGTATATGCCAAGTACTTTTCTTCAGTGTTTTGGATCCAAAAATAATCAAGGAGAGTCCTTATCTTCAACAACACATATCTCTATTGACCAGGGCAGGATAATTTGTTTTGCAAATTTAGAAAGCTCTACTACTAGAGCTATCTCCTAATGACTGAACTGAGAAATATCTTTCTCTCCTCCGCACCTTCATCACCAATGGTAATTTACTACAGAAACATATGACACTAGCAGACATGTGTTTTGCATGTGACATGAAAAGAGTATTCAAAAATACTATTACTGTGTTCCTGGGCTTTTGGGTATGTGGAATTACTTAGGCATAAATCAGAATTTTGTCTTATATCCAGAAAAGGAAAGTTTTTTAAGCAGCCTTAGCTTTGAAAATTGTCTTTTGAGAATCCTGGGGATGGAGAAAAGATGGCAGAGTAAAGAACTATGGCCAAGTTCTGCCATTATTCCCCTCCAAACAACTATAAAATCATGCTTCCATCTGATTTCTCCAGCTGCAGAGCCAATAAGACATCAAGGTGAGACATTCTTAGAATTAAAGACAGCTTATGAATTTGTAAAGAGTGGCTGTGACACTGGGTTGGAGGGTAGCTCAGAGCCCACATGGATGCAACACCAGTGGTAATCACAGCATCTCCTCCTTTAGGATCTTTCAAATCAGAGATAGTTAAGGGATCAGGGAATGGGTCAGAGTTTCCAGGGCACCACTGTGCTGCACAGGGTACAGGAACAGACAAAGTGTGGCAAATCTGTTGCCTATATCAACTTCCAGAACTCAGTTCAAGGGTGGAGAGGACCACTTGCATTCACAAATGAGCAATGGCCCTAAGGGGCAGTATAACTGTCTTTTGTAATGGAGTAGGTGCCCTGAGGAGCAATATTGATTGCTGTCTCAAAGGATCAAGAACCCTAGGTGGGTAAGGATAAGAGCAGAGACCATGAGAGCAGTGGCTATACCTCTCCCTAGATCATACCACTTTGGAATTACCCAAACTTCAAAATTCCCAGAACTATTTCTGAAAAAAAGCAGTGCAAAAAAGCTTAAACCTTGGGACAATGTACTTCCCCTGGTCCTCCAAAAAAGAAACAGAGTCCAATTTTAACATAAAGTACAAAGTCAAGAAATAGACTACCAAATGAGCAAACAGCAAAAAATTCACTTGTAAATCCATTTGATGCTTTTTTTTAAGGAGCTCATTGATGGCTAGTTTAATGAGTTTTTTCTAAGATAGGGCTACTTAAGGGTCATATTTTCTTTTCTGTTAATCTGGGCAATTTATATTTCTGTAAATATTCATCCATTTCACTTAGAAAAATAAATTTTTGGGGATATAATTGGGCAAAATGGTACCTAAAATTGCTTGAGTTTTATCTTCTTTGTTGGTCAGTTCATATTTTCATTTTTAATACTGGTAATTTCATTCTTTCTTATTTTTCAATGAAATTACAAAGTTTATTTTATTGTTCCTCACCACCATAAAACCAGATCCTAACTTTTATTTATTAAATCAATGGTTTTCTTACTTTAATTTTATTAATTTCTTATCTGATTCTCAAGATTTCAATTACATGTTTGATAATTTTAATTCTTCTTTTTCTACTTTTTCTTTTTTGGTTGCGTGCCCAGTTCATTGATCTGCTCTTTGTCTATTTTATTGACTTAAGCATTCAGGGAGTAACTCTTCCCATAAGTACTTTGTTTGGGTCATCAGATTCCATTTGCCAAATTCTAATTTTAAGGAGTTATTTTCATCAGGGAATATGTATACTTCTTTATCATTCATCCAATTTTGGCTTTTAAAAATGTTGTTTTCTTCACTATTTTGTGCCTCTCTTAACATACTGTTAATTATCTTTTCATAATTTAATCTATTTGCTTACATTTCTTAGTCTATTTTCCCCCTCTAATACTGTTATTTGATTTTGAAAGTCAATTTCATGTCTTCCAGTAATTCTTTTTTGGCTTCAGTACAATTCATATTTTCCTTTGAGGCTTTGTTTACAATTTTAGCTTTCCTAATCATCCTGCTGAGCAAGGTGGTTTTAGAAAGACCTAGGAAGTCTTTTATAAAGTGATTTAAAGTGAAGTGAGCAAGTGAGAACATTGTATACAGTAATACCAATATTGTAATGATGATCAGCTGTGAAAGACTTAGTTACTCTGCTCAAGACAATGATTCAAAGTAATGCCAAAGGACCCACGCTGCAAAATGCTATCAACTTTGAGAGAGAGAACTGATAAACACTGAGTATAGATTGAGGTATACTTTTTTCATTTTGTTTTTATTGTTTTCAAGCTTATTATTGGAGATACATATAAATTGTAATGAGGTAAATTTGAAATGGCTTTTTATTTTACATTTTGTGTATTTTCTCTTTTTCAAGTTATTCCATTCTTTATAAAGATAATTTCCATTCTCTATAAAGACAAGCTTCTTTTATTATTTTAAACCAAAAGTTATCTTAATTTCATCATTAGCTGATTTTTTTCTCTAGTTTTTAAGCTATAATAATACATTTTCATCACATTATAATCTGGATCAAAGGTTATATACCCCCTGATTAACAAGCTTGTAAGGCCAATCAGTAAGTGAAAGGTCTTTCCTAGCCATTGAGTAGGTCTCAGGTGGGGCCAACAAAGGGAGGCCTGATTAGAGGCAGGTCCACATCTTTTCACTAACTAGGTATGAAGCCCCAGGCCCACAACATTTTTCTATTTAAGACATGTGGACATGAAGTTCTCAGGGGCCTAAGGGGAGTTGTTAAGGCCAAAGCCAATGAGTTCTAGGCAATCAGATGCTATCTAGGACTGTATAAAAAAAGAGCCCAGACCTGAGAGCAGCAAAACTGAGAGTGGAAGGATTCAGAAGCAGACATCAAGAGGACATTGAGATAGCAAGAGCTACAGGAATTGAATTCAGCCCAAGGAGAAGGAACAGGAACTCAAGTCTACAGAGCTGCAGAAGAGAGTGCTGAGTAGATGGTTAGGATTCCTGAGTGATTGTTTATAGGAAAGCCCTAGTGGGGGGAAGGTCCCAGGATTACTTAGTTCCTTGCTATAGTATTGTGTTACACTTTTCTTGTTGCTATATTGAGGTGGGCTTATTGGCTTTGGAATATTATTGCTACTACATGGAATTGGAATTACTGGTCCTGGGATTAGATTCTCTCATGTCTAAAGAAATGTTATACTTCCTCTGCCCTTCTACCTAGAGGATTTCTTATATGATTCCAAACCATTCAGCTACGTTCATGGTCATCCTCAAGGTCATGAATCTTGCCTTACTGATATAAAGATATATTCAATTTTATGTTCTTCGGAAATACCATCAGACTGAACAATATAGGAAATTCAGGTGACATGTGAAATGTGTTATGGAAGATTTTGTCCCATGGAGGTCATAGTTAGATATTTTAAAATATCTGAACTGACTGTTTTACTTTGATGAACTATATTTCTTTCAGTTTTATTGGGTTGCCTAGTGATTGACTGAAACAATTGGTTATAAAACAGCCTGGAACAGTAATTCTAGCATCTGGTGTCTGTTGTAGTAAAAATACATTTTTTATGTATTAAATAAGAAGACATAAACATTCCAAGTTTTAACCATTTATCAGTGTTTTCATTTTGGTTACGTTTCCTTTCAGAATCTGCAGAGATCTTATTATCTTTTTTCATAAATAAATTTACAAAGTTCTTCAAGGAGCTGAAATGGCTGCTCTTCAAGATGGTCAGTGATTCAATAACAGAAACATTGTGTGTTGACTAACTTTAATAGACTTACCTCCTATCATTCCAAGGATCTAAGACAACTCCAAAGGACTCAAGATGGAAAATGCTATCCACATCCAGAAAAAGAACTATGGTGTCTGAATGAAGATCAAAGCATACTATGTGCTCTCGCTTTTTTTCTTATCCTTCCCAAAGTGCCAAAGTATCTGCCAAAGTCATGCAGATTCCATTCACAGAGGTCCATTCCATCTGCTGCAGTATTACAGGAGGAAACAACGGTTTCAATGTGGAAAAATAGGAGCAACCCCTCAAAAACTTTGGAGAACTCAAGCTCCTTAGTCTCCAGCACCTTCCTGACTTTATTCTTGCTAGCTGCCTTGCCATCTCCCATGTAACTGCCACATTCTTCTTACTCCCTCCCTTTCCCCATCATCATCATACAATTCTGAAACACAATAGAAAAAATATTGACCCTGATATTGAAAAGAGGATATCATTTTGAACACCCATGATTCCACTCACTATTTCTGTAAATTTCCTGAATACAATATCTTGTCCTGATCAAGACAGATGTGTGTTGTTGGAGGCAAGGACTGCTTTTCCTTTTTTATACCAAGAACTTAAAAATATTTGGTACACTGTAAACTTTAAGTATCTTTTCATTTATTTATTCCTTCATAAAATATGTACTTAGCATTTCTCTCCTTTTATTTATAATATCTCTGTGACCTTACATACTATATTTCTACAAAAATATAGTCTGATACTGACATGTGTATGTATATATATGTATATATATATATATATAATATTTAATGTACTCATTAAGAATATTCCACAAATGCTGTGGATCTAATTTTTCTAATGTGTTTAGTTCTATATTTTACATTTTGTTTCATATTATTTTATATATTTCTAATCCTATGAGAGGAATATGAAAGTCTTCTATAATTATTACATTATGTTCTGTGTCTTTTCACAAAAGATTCTATGTCATTTGGCATATATAATTAATACTGATGTTATGTCATTGTCCATGATGTTACCTTTAAGAACTTGAAAAAATAATATGATACAAGTGATATGAATAGCTTGAAGATATTTAAAGGCTTAACTATGACTTCCCATGGAATAGGTTCCTCCAAAAGACATTTCTTTTCTAATGTTAATTCAGTACAGAATAAAAATATGGGATTTAGGGATTTGGACAGAATATGAAATAGAAGACATATTATTTGTGAGAAAAAATGCAAACTTAGATCCAAAATTTAATGAAATGAAGTTTTTGTTACATCCTTAACAAAATGTAACCTCACTGTGTATCTCTCTTAACTTTGTGAATCTTTATTTTTGTTTTGATAGCAGGGATGCAACAGTTACTTTTTGGATTCATCTGATGAATACAGTAGTAAATTTTATTCTAAGTTCTCATTGTAATTCTATTCATTTTTATATTTTATGTATGATTCCAATATGCAGGGAATATTAGGATTTGTTCTCCTCGTCATTTTCTTTCATTTTATTTTCATAATTTAGTATATTTACCTTTAGTGGCTTGTGTTTGCCCTAGTGTTTTCTTTAGTATTCCATTTTACCCCTTTCCTTATTTCAGTTGGTACTTTGTCTTGTGATTAGTTTTTCTTTTGGTACTTTGACAATAGACTATTTCCACAGACCGTCCTGACCCTGCTCCCATTATTCTCTCTATCCTTAATTCCTTGAATTTGCTTAAATAGTTCATATTAAATTAATTAAACTGCCTTTCCTTGTCATTTTATCCTTTCCTTCCTGAGATAAATCTCTTCCTTCCAAAACCTTTTCAAATAATATTCTCTTGTAATAGCATTCCTAAAGTATTCACTCATTTTGTTCTCCTATTGTTCTATCCTGTTTTAAAATATTCCCAACTCTGTTGTCCCATTAATTGACTTTACCATTGTTTGCTCCTTTTTATTCTCTTTTCCCTTGATGTAGGCAGATTTTCTGGAGGTAGGTTTCAAGACAGCTTTTGTTACTTGGACTTTCAATCTTTTAACTTTTTTTTTATTTCCCTTAGATTGACTTTGACCTTCCTTCTTAGTTTGTCCCCACCTCCCTTTTCTACTACATAGACTCCAATTGTTAGTTGACCTCAGACTCCTTCAATTGTTAAACATAAAGGCTTTGCTTGCTCCTTCCCCATCAAAAAATTATGGAGGAAGAAGAATGATGGAAGTTGCTTTTGTAGTAAACTTTTCCTTGGATAAAGAAGCCCCTAGTCCTTTTCCAGTGACAATTTATCATATCTGCCTAAGTCATTGCTTTAAAAAACAAACAAACAAAAATAAAGAAGACTCAGGTTGTGCTGTTACATACAATGGAAAAGAAGAGGGAGGATAAAATATTTTGGCAAGACTAAAATTCTTCATTTCTCTAGGTTAAGAACCACAAAGCATTGGATTTGAAGGAAAGTCAGCTAGAAATACAAGTGGACCCACTACTTGCATCTTGTGATTAATTACAAGGCTTTTATAGAAGGTCAGCTATTAAGTGGTAGGTAGGTTGAATACTGAATTAGGTATTTAGTCAAGATAAGAAAAAGGTTTTAAGTAAACTAGGCTCCTTCAATACACATAAAAAAGAACAACAATAAAAATAAAATATAAAGACACAACAAATACCAAAAAGCAGGAAAATAGCCAAAGCACATATGATGATAAAGCCTACTAAAATGGAAATGATAACAATTTTGAAGTACTAATGAAATTAAAACATACCTATCATGTGGAACAACAGAAATGGCTAAAATGCTAGAAGCAATGCAGATGAAAGAGAAAAAAAATGTTCTGAGATATACTCAAATTGATAAATGATACATTTAAACACTTTAAGCAAGAGCATGTAAAAATTATAACAATAATCTTATGAAAATCTTGTGGAACTTTAAGAAAATTTAGAAAAAGAACTCATGTTCAAATAAGATGTAAAAATATTGGGAAGAAATAATTGCAAAACTAAGAAAAAAAGAATATACTAGAGCATTGGCAAACATCTTTAAGAGTAAACTCCCTACAGTTAAAACAGAATATAAATAGAGAAAAGTAGAAAACACTCATCATATAACATAATTTAAGTATTGGAAAATATGTATGTATTAGACAGTGACCTGTAGGAGACCAAATGTAGCAAATTCTGTGTCGTTGACATCCTAGGATACTGAGGGCAAAAAATAAACAAGCAATCAAAATAAAATTCATATTGTAGAAAAAAATGTTGAAAAAAACATTTCTAGAGCAAACAAAAAGCACAGAACAGTACACTATACCTTAGACTGGGGGGAACAGATATCAATATTTTGAAAAAGGATAAATTTTTGTTACTTAAATTTTACAGGTGAAGTCAGTCGAAGTGGTATATGAAAAATTTCAAGAATAAAACTTTGAAGACCCAAAGAGAAATTATTCCTATGAAGAAACAGATCTACACATACAGAAAATTCAAAGGCATACAAACATACACATATGCGTGTATACATGTGTATGTTCATTTGTGTGTATCTATACCTTACGCAACATAGATATGGTTATACATACAGATATATATATATATAGGTATGTATCTATGTATGTATGTATGTATGTATGTATGTATGTATATACATATATAATATATATGTGCATATATATACATATACATACACACAAATATATGTGTGTATATATGTATATGTATATGTATAGACATGTGTCTATGTGTGTGTGTTTAAGATTAAGAAAGGAACTAAGGCTTAAATAGACCTTTACGGAAGATACAGATATATCAGATAACCATCTAGATTTAAAATTATTGCATAGTTTTATATAAATAGTGTTAGGAGAGCTAAAGCTTAGTGTAATCTGAGGCTTTATTATTGGTAAGTGGAAATTTCAAATTAAGAAAAAATACATAGTTATTTATATAATATAAAGGGTTTTATTTTGGGAATATTTATATTAAGAATAATATAACTGCATTTCTCTCTTTTAGAACAAAGAGTGATTTAAGAATAATGAAATGGAAGAATTTAACTATTAAAATGCCAGAGGTAAATGGAATAATCTTTTCAATGAGAAGAAAAAAATAGGCAGAATAGGATTCAAAAGTACAATTTTGCATTACTTATAGGAAATATTCTTAATATGGAACTATTTGAACAGATTCAGATATACTGGTTAATTTAAAATTTACAAGGCTGATGCAAAAATGTGAACAAAATCAAGAAGAGGATGGATGAAATGGGACAGAATTGAATAGTAATTAGAAAACATTACAAGAGAAAAAACAAGTAGATATTAATTTACTGTAAGGCAATATTAAAATGAATGTATGAATTTAATTTCATGTGGAATTTATAATTCTTCAATAAAATACAGATATCAGAAATCATTCTTACAAGAAAATATTGGTTTTAATATAAAGAGAGACATGTTTGAATAACTCAACATCAGAATATGAGAAATTCAATATAATTAGTAAGGATAAATATTAACCAAAATAGATTTGGCAACTATGAGGTGAAATTAAAAAATTACAATAAATATGTGCAAAAGTACACTCACATACACAGAGCATGTATATGCATATACATATCTGTATATTTATGTATAGCCCTCACCAAAGTATGGAATGTAGGAAAAAATATTACACACACACCCACACACCCACACCCACACCCACACACACCCACACACACAATATTGGTGGTTCATAATAAAGGCAAGAGTAAATAATTATACTGTGAGTAAAAGTTAAATATGCTTATGGAAAGTCATACATGAGTTACTTATTAAAATAATGCATGAGAAAAAGAAATATTCTAGTAGTAAAATCTTTCATTAAAGATCATATTACAAAAACTATATTTCACAATCTAAGGTATACAGCCAAAGCAGTTGTTAGAAATATATTTGAAAAGAAACTAAAGTGAAAGAAAATAGAGCAACAAAGATAAAATTTATATTAATTCAATTGAACATATAAAAAACCACAAAATTATAAATAAATAAGAGCTATTGTTTTTTGAACATTCAAAGTGATATACTAATAAAAGAAGAGAGCAAGACCTAAAGAGATATGAAAGTGGGAACATAGCAATGAAAGCAAAATAAATAAAAATAAATTAGAGACTTCTTCACAAACCTTTATGAACAGTTTGTGAATCTAAAAAACCCCTCAAATTAAAATATATAAAATAATAAAAATTTATAAAACAATAATTAAATAAAGTAAACCCTTCAACCTTAAAATGGAATTTAAACAGACCCCCTAAGGACTATTGAGTTTTTTAAAATATACTGATTTCCAAAAGAGTTATGAAAAATGTTATCCACCTCCAGAGAAAGAAGTGGTGGAGTCTGAATGCATATTGAAGCATACTTTAAAAAAAAAACAAACTCTTTTTCCTCATCTCCTTCTCCTTCTCTTCCTCTTCTTCACAGGAGGAGGAGGGAGTAAGGGAGAGAATTAGGAACTCAAAATTTTGAAAAGTGAATTAAAAAATTCATTTACATGTAATTAAGAAAAATTAAAATAAAATAAATGTAAAATTATATTAAATTAAATTTTATAGAGACGGAATCCAGACTGGGAGAAAGCTGGATGCCTATAACTGGTGGAGGTCCCCAGGCCTTCCAACACTGGGTGGGAGTCAGTTGGAAGACAGCAGCACAGTGCCTGCAGCCATCAGACATCTGCTACTGAGGCTTGCAGGCCAAAGGTTTGGAACTTGCCTTCTTGAACTTCTGGGAGACATAATGGCCAAGTAAACAGCTCCCATTTCTCCCTCTCTGACCCAGACAGAACACCTTGGGAAAAGCCCTGGCGTAGAGGAGACAGAAGCGAGGCTTCAGTAGCACAACAGTGGGAATTCCTGAGTACCAAAAGGGTGGGGTCAGCAAGGGTCAACATCAGGAAGCCAGACATGCCTATGCACAGCCAGAGGGAGTGGCAGAAACCAGTAGAAACAACAGCTGAGACCACCCATGCTCGAGAGCAGCCCCAGGCGAAGAGGAGACTTCCAGAAGCCAGATGACTCCTCCCCCACACCTCAGGAAACAGAAGGCCACAACACATAAAGTCAGTGACTAGGCTCACAATTCCCAGAACAAAAAACCTGGGACAGAGCTCCCTGAGCCCCAAAAGCAAAAATCTACTGTAAAGTCAGGAAAAAGCTAACCAACATGAAGAAGAATATGGAAAACAAAACTGAGCACCACTGATTCTTTTTATGGAGACAGGGAAGATCAAAATACAAATTCAGAAGAGGACAACATTGACACTATACCCACATATGATACCTCAAAAGTGAATGTGAACTGGTATTGATCCCAAAAAGCATTCCTGGAAGAGCTAAAGGAGGATTTTAAAAACCAAATTAGGGAGGTAAAAGAAAAAATAAAAAAAAACACTGATGAAATCAAATCTTTAAAAAGTAAAATTGGGGAAATGCCTGAGATTCAGAGACTAAATAAAGAAAATGACACTGTGAAAGGTAAAATCAACCAATTGAAAAAGGGGATTAAAAAGCAAAATGAAGACCACAATTCATTAAAAATTAAAATTGAGCAAGTGGAAGCTAATGACTCTATAAGGCATCAAAAAGTAGTGAAACAAAATACAAAGAATGAAAAAACAGAAGAAAATGTGAAATATCTGATTGGAAAAACAACTGACCTGGAAAATAGATCCAGGAGAGACAATCTAAGAATTATTGGTCTACCAGAAAGCCATGATGAAAAAAGAGCCTGGACAGTATCTTCGAAAAAAAAATTATCAAAGATAACTGCCTAGAGGTCCTAGAACCAGAGGGTAAAATAGTCATCAAAAGAATCCACCAATCAGCCCCTTAAAGACATCCCAAATTGAAAACCCCAATAAATATTACAGCCAAATTTCAGAATTACAAATTCAAGGAGAAAATACTGCAAGCAGCCAAAGAGAAACACTTCAGATATGGTGGAACTACAGTCAGGATCATGCAGGATCTTTCAGCTTCTACATTAAATTACAGGAGAAACTGGAATATGATATTCTGAAAGGCAAAGAGCTTGGACTACAGCCAAGGATCAACTACCCAGGTAAATTGAGCATAAGTTTTCAGGCAATGGGATGGACATTCAACAAAGTAAGGGAATTCCAGAGCTTTCTGATGAAAAATCCAGAACTCAATGGAAAATTTTATCTCCAAATACAAAACTCAAGAGAGACATAAAAAGGTAAATAGGGTGACACCCCCCACCCCCACAAACCTTGTTAATCAGTATGGGCTGATTGTTTGCATCCTTATATAGGATTATACTGTTTTACATATGTTATATATCTTTATATCTCTATATATATAAATCTTGAGAATAGTACAATAATTATGACAATTGAAAGGGATACACATAGACTGTGGGTGTCAGTATAAAATTTCTGATACAATGATAAGAGATGTGAAGGGATGGTTCTGGGAGAAGAGGTAAGGAGGTAGTAGAGAAGGAGAAATTACATCATATGAGTAGGCAAAAAACATTACTAATATATTAGAGGAAAAGAAGGGAGGGAGGAAAGTAGTGTATGAGCTTTATTCTCATCAGGTTTGGTTCAAGAAGAGAATAACATACTCTTATAAGTATAGAAATCAAACATGTCCTACAGGCAGTAGGAGGGGAAAGGGGATAGGAAAGAGGGGGGTCATCAGAAAGGAGGGAAGAAGTAGCAAGGGGAAAAGGGGAAGTTAAGGGAGGGGAATGAAGAGTGAGGATAAATTGAGGAAGGCAATGGTCAAAAGCAAACTCTTTTGAAGAATGGAAGGGTGGAGGGAGAAATAAAAGTGTAAAAAGGGGGAGGGAAACAGGATGGAGAAAAAGACACAGCCTGTAATCAGAACGGTGAATGTGAATGGGATGAACTCTCCCATAAAGCAGAGGCAGATAGCAGAATGAATTAAAAACCATAATCCTACAATATGTTGTTTATAAGGAACACATTTGAAATGGGGATACACACAGGGTAAAGGTAAAAGGATGGAGTGGAATATATTGTGCTTCAATTAAAGTAAAAAAATAAAAGCAGGAGTAGCAATCCTAATCTCAGACAAATCAAAAGCAAAGAGAGATCTAGTTAAAAGAGATATAGAAGGACACTATATCCTACTAAGAGGCACCATAGACAATGAAGCAATATTATTATTTAACATATATGCACCAAGTGGTATAGCATGCAAATTCTTAGAGGTAAAGTTAAGGGAGTTACAGGAAGAAATAGACAGCAAAACAATACTAGTGTGGGACCTCAAACTCCACCTCTCTGAACTTGATAAATCTAACCTCAAAATAAACAAGAAAGAAGTTAAAGAGGTGAGTAGAATTTTAGAGAAGGCAGATATGACAGACCTCTGGAGAAAACTGAATGGAGATAAAAAGGAATATACTTTTTTTTCTCAGCAGTACATGGCACATTCTCAAAAGTTGACCATGTACTAGGGCATAAAATCCTCACAATCCAGTGCAGAAAGGCAGAAATTGTCAATGCCTTCTTCTCAGACCATGACACAATAAAAATTATTTGTAATAAAGGAACATGGAAAGATAAAGTAAAAATTAATTGGAAACTAAATAATGTAATCCTAAAGAATAAGTGGGCCAAAGCACAAATCATAGGAACAATTAATAACTTCAATCAAGAGAATGACAATAATGAAACTTAGGGATTCAGAAAAAGCAGTTCTCAGGGGAAGTTTTATATCTCTAAATGCTTACATGAATAAAATAGATAAAAAGGAAATCAACAAAATTGGTATTGCACTGAAAAAAGCTAGAAAAAGAACAAATTGAAAATCCCCAATTAGCAGCGAAATTAGAAATACTGAAAATCAAAGGAGAGATTAATAAAATTGAAATCAAGAAAACTATTGAACTAATAAATAAAACTCTGAGCTGGTTTTATGAAAAAAAAAACAACAAAATTGGTAAACCTTTGGTCAATTTGATTAAAAAACAGTGAGAAGAAAACCAAATTAGCAGTATCAGAAATGAAAATGGTGAATTCACCTCCAATGAAGAGGAAATTCAACCAATAATTAGGAATTATTTTGCCCAATTGTATGCCCATAAATTTGATAATCTCAGGGAAATGGATGAATATTTTAAAAAAATATAAATTACCCAGGTTAACAGAAGAGGAAATAAATTATTTAAATAACCCCATCTCAGAAAAAGAAATTGAGCAAGTCATCAATGAACTTCCAGGAAAAAATCTCCAGGGTCAAATGGTTTTACTTATCAATTCTATCAAACATTTAAAGAACTATTAATCCCCATACTTTATTGACTATTTGGGAAAGTAGGTGAAGAAGGAGTCCTACAAAATTATTTTTGTAACACAAATATGGTACTAATACCTAAACCAGGAAGAGTCAATACAGAGAAAGAAAATTATAGACCAATTTCCCTAATGAATATTGATGCAAAAATTTAAAATAAAGTACTAGCAAAGAGATTGCAGCAACTTATCACAAGAATAATACACTATGACGTAGGATTTATTGCAGGAGAGGAAGGCTGATTTGATATTAGGAAAACTATCAGCATAATTGATCATATCAATAACAAAGTTAACAGAAACCATATGATAATCTCAATAGATTGAGAAAAAAACTTTTGACAAAATATAATACCTATTCCTATTAGAAATACTAGAAAGCATAGGAATTAATGGAGTCTTCCTTAAAATTATAAACAGCATCTACCTAAAACCTTCGGCAGGCATTATATGTAATGGGGATAAGCTAGATGCATTCTCAGTAAGATCTGGGGTGAAACAAATCTGTCCATTATCACACCTATTGTTCAATTTGGTACTAGAAATCTTTGCTTTAGCATTAAGAGAAGAAAAAGAAATTGAAGGAATTAGAACAGGCAAAGAAGAAACTAAATTATCACTGTTTGCGGATGACATTATGATTTACTTAGAGACTACTAGAGATTAAAGTAAAAGACTCCTTGAAATAATAAACAGCTTTAGCAAAGTTGTAGGATATAAAATAAGCTCACATAAATCCTAGTCATTCCTATGTATTACTAACAAAGCCCAACAGCAAGAGATAGAAAGAGAAATTCCATTTAAAGTTACTGTAGTCACTATAAAATAAATGGAAGTGTATCTGCCAAGACAAACCCAGGGCCTATATGAACATAACTATGCAACACTTTTCACACAAATAAAGTCAGATCTCAATAAATGGAATAACATCAGTTGCTCATGGTTAGGCCCAGATAATATAATAAAAATGACAATTTTACCTAAATTACTTCAATTATTCAGTGCCATACCAATCGAACTACCAAAAAATTATTTTACAGAGCTGGATAAAATAATAACAAAATTGATCTGGAAGAACAAAACATCCAGAATACCAAGGGAATTAGTGAAAAGTAATGCTAGGGAAGGTGGCCTAGCCATAACAGATATCAAACTGTACTATAAAGCAGTAGTCATCAAAACTGGTACTGGCTAAGAAACAGAGTGATAGATCAGTGGAATAGGTTGGATACACAAGATGCAGAAGTCAACGACTATAGCAATCTACTCTTTGATAAACCTAAAGAATTCAGCTTCTGGGCTAAGAATTCACTATTCCACAAAAACTGCTGGGAAAATTGGAAAATGGTATGGCAGAAACTGGACATAGATCAATATCTTACATCGTATACAAAATAAAGTCAAAATGGGTTCATGATTTAGGAATAAATGCTGATACTATAAGCAACTTGGGAGAGCATGGAATAGTTTACCTGTGGGAAAGTTTTCTATGGGACAAATAAGAATTCATGACCCAACAAGAGATAGAGAGCATTACAAAATGCAAAATGGATCATTTTGATTATGTTAAACTGAAAAGTTTTGTATAAACAAAGCCAATGCAAGAAAGATTAAGAGGGAAGCAGAAAATTGGTAGAAAATCTTTATAACCAATTCTCTGATAAAGGCCTCATATCTAAAAGACACAGGGAACTGAGCCAAATTTATAGGAATAAATACCATTCCCCAGTGGAGAAATGGTCAAAGGATAGGAGCAGGCAGTTTTCAGAGGAAGAAATTAAAGATATCTATAGACATATGAAAAAATGCTCTAAATCATTGCTCATTAGAGAAATTCAAGTCAAAACAACTCTTAGGTACCACATCTCTCCTGTCAGATTGGCTAACAAGACATAACAGGAAAATGATAAATGCTGGAGAGGATGTGGGAAAATTGGAACATTGTTACATTGTTGGTGGAGTTGTGAACAGATCCTGCCATTTTGGAGATCAATTTGGAACTATGCCCAAAGGGCTATAAAAATGTTCATACTCTTTGACCCAGCAATACCACTTCTAGGGCTGTATCCCAAAGAGATCACACAAGTGGGAAAGGGACCTAAATATACAAAAATATGTATAGCAGCTCTTTTTGTGGTGGCAAAAAATTGGAAATCAAGCGGATGCCCATTAATTGGGGAATGGCTGAACAAGTTGCAGTATATGAATGTAATGGAATACTATTGTGTCATAAGAAATGGGGAAGATATGGACTTCATAGTAACCTGAAAAAACCCATATATTAGGCTGAGTGAGAGGAGCAGAACCAGGAGATCATCATATACAACCACAGACATATTGATTCTGTGATGACTAACTTCCATAGATTTGGCTCTCCTTAGCAATACAAGGCTCAAAGACAGCTCCAAAGGACTCATGATGGAGAGAGAGAGCTACATCCAGAAAAAGAATGGTGGAGTCTGAATGCAGACTGAGGCAAACTATTTGCTCTTTTTTTCTTCTTTTTTGGTTTTGTTTCTTCTCTCTCATAATTCATTCCATTGGTCATAATTCTTCTTCACAACTTGACTATTGTGTAAATAATTTTAATGTGAAAAAAAGAAAAACTGAAAGTATTCTATAAATATCTATTACTAGCATCATTATTAGGTATATTTGTTTCTCCTATTAGAATATATGCTTATTGCAAATAGGGATAATTTCATTTTTTTGGAGGGGAGAAGGCAGGGCAATTGGGGTTAAGTGACTTGCCAAAGGTCACACAGCTAGTAAGTGTGTCAAGTGTCTGAAACCGTATTTGAACTCAGGTCCTCCTGACCTAAGGGGCAGTGCTCTACTCACTTCACTAGCTAGCTGCTCTGATAGTTACATTTTTTGAATGCATATCCACAGTGCCTAGAATATGGTAAATTTTTAGTAAACACTTATTAATTGGTTGACTGAATAACTGACAAGGAATATTTTTAAAAATTGGCCTTTTTTCAAGGAGATGTTTGAGAACATAGAAAGAAGTGTTTAATTTCCTAAATGCAATCTATCCTACTCTGTTCTACCCACTCCATTCTCATGTTACCTTATTGTGCATTTGCTGTTTCTGTCCCAGATATGGATACTAAATGATAAACACTATAGGCTGTCCAACTAATTGCATACAATATTCTAGATGTACATTTCTTAAAGTGTGTTCAGGTAACCCCACTGGTCCCCAAGACCTTCTATGGAGTCTATGATGTCAAAACTAGTTTCATTATACTGCTGACATTATTTCTATCTTCATTCTTATTCTCTCATGACTGTACAGTACAGTTTTCCAGAGGCTATGAGCCCTGTGAAATTAAAGATTTATCTTCAAACAGGAAGAATGAGTTAATATCTCACCTACAGAATTCTGTGTTTGCATTACAAATGGGCTAATCTACAAATGCAGTTGGACTTACCATCTTGCTTTTATTGGTTCTGGTATAAGCACCATCTATACAACTAATTATCAAACATCTTTGCCGCATGTGAATATTTGGCAGTAAACACAAAATACCAAAATGTTTAAAGTGCCCATTAAAACTATTAAATCTCATGGTTCATCCTGGAATAAGTTTTTTTTTTTCCATTTGCTATGATGGTATAAAAGTAATGGTGAGTAAAACTAATGATGCCTTAGCATGAATTAAGAAGTAGTGGCACCAAATAGTCCTACTTAGCCATTGTATTCTTTATGTCTATATACTCGTAGTTTCTAAAGCTATTTTTCACTTAAGAATGCCGTTAATGGAATGACAAAAATGATATGCTAAATATCAACTACTGACTACATGTTTTTAAACATTCTATGCAATAAAATATGATACAATGATAAAGTATTTCTGTGGCATACTAAATACAATGGTTTTCTTGAGGGAAAGCACTTTTGTGATTGAGTTGGGAACTACACAATCTTTTTCATGGAGTATCATTTTTATTTGAAAGAAGGACTGACATACCATAGTTATTAAGACTTGTGTATTTGGCAGACATTTTCTCAAAAATAAAAGAATTGAGCCCGTCACTTCAGGGAAATTGATAATATTTGTTGCCCATGATAAAATTGTTGCTTCCAAGTAAAAATTTAAATTCTGGAAAATTTATAGCCCCTACCATGACTTTGGTGGCTTCCCAATACTTAAAGACTTTTCTGATGAAATTATTGGTGATATTAACATGTGATTTTAAATACAAACAGTGTATAATTAAATGTATCAACATTTGGAAAATCTACATAATTCAGTGAACCAATATTTTCCAAATGACTATGAAATTATATTACAAAATCCTGTATGAATATGAGATCCATTCAAAATCAAGATAGATTAATTAATATGACAGAGTATGAGAAGCCCATTGATGCATTTTCACATTCTACATTGAAACTAATCTTTAAGAAACTAGTGCTATTTTAGTTTTGATTTAATATAAAAGAATATCTACACTTATCTGAAAATGCTATTAAAATACTCCTCTCTTTATTCACTTAATATGTGTAAGAGGCTGGAATTTTTCCATATACTTCAACCAAAACAACATATTGCAAAAAAATTCAATGTGGAAGCATATGTGAGAATCTAGCTGTTTTCAAAAAAAGCAGACATTAAAGAAATTTGCAAAAAAAAATCCATAAAACAGTGCTAGACGTCTTAGAATTTTTACTTTGAATATTTATACTTCATAAATCAGCAGCATTTTATTTTTGAAAAATGTAGCTATTATAATAAAACTATGCTATTTTGTTAACATACTTATTAGCACATTAAAATAATTTAGCATATTTTCTAGACTTACTCTAAATACAGATATTTTAATTATTATTTTAAACAAAATAAAAATGAACATTTCAAAATGTATCACTTTCTAAAATGATAAATATCAAAAGATATAACCCATGTTAAAAAATCTTTTTGGGTTTTTAGTAATATTTAAAGTGTTTTAAGTGCCCTGAGACCAAAATGGTTGAGGATCTTTGGTTCTGACAATAGGTAGTCTTCAGCCATTTATTTTTATTTCTTTTGTGAATAGTTAACCCAAAGACTTCCGAGCAATTATAGGTCTTACTTAGGTGCCTATTTTGTATGCCAAGCATTGATGCTATCAGTACAAGTCACCCTTAAATGGAGGACCTCACCATCAATAGGGAATACACTTTGACTTGTATGTTTCAAAAGTCTTTTAAAATTAGAACATGTGCCATAGTAAAGTAGAAAAGAGAAAATAAAGACTATATAATTCTAATGAAATTGAGAATGTGTTTATCATATCTGTTTTCCCTTCCCACTTCTCTTAGACTGTTGGCCCAGGTAGTTGTAACAACAATGTGGCTAACATCTACTGTGGCTTTGTAAGACCAACAATAGCACACAGGAAGGGCTGCCAACACAGGTTCTTTGATCTGCTTTTCTAAGGAAAGCAACTTTAAGGTGTTAACAATCTCTGTTTAATTAAACATACACATACAATTCACTTAGTTCAGGGGGAAAAGATCAGTTCCCTGAACTTCAGAGCAAATACAGACAGAAACTACAAACAGAAAATGTCAACAGATTAAATAACACAAACCAGTAGATAGTCTTCTAGCTTTCTGTCCAACATCTCAGTACATAGTTGCCAGAGGAGCACCAATATCTGGGTTTTTTCAAAGCTGGGGGATGGTATTTCAAAGGCTTGCACAGAGTCTTGTCACCCTTTCCATGAGTGTACCACCAAAAGTCAAACACTAACCTTCCAGTACATATACAGTGTTCTGGGCCCTGGGGGGCTTGAGGTTCACCATTTAGCATGTGGGAAAGCACCACATCACATACAAATAATGATTCTCAACTGCCCCAGTGCTGAGTAGCATTCCAAGACAAATGATTCCATTTTACCTGCCCCAGACTCATTAAAGGCACTTGATAGCAAAAAAAAAAAAAAAATCCTGTCCTGATTACCATTACAATAGTCTCCAAAAAGTAAAATAATCACATTCCTCATTACCACATGAGGAAGAAGCCATATTAGTAGATGATACCTTCAGTAGACTATTACAAATAGGCAATTAGTTAAAGCTTTAATAAGTTTCATATCAAAAGTAGATTGATTAGAATATCAAGTCCTCAACAAAAATATAATAATGAGGACTTTTATCCATGATATTTTAAGATGAACTCAGAACTTGGACAAGAAAAAAATATATAATTGTACCAATATATTAGGATAAAGAGCTAAGTGTACTTTTAGGTTTTTTAGTTAGCTGGTTGTTAGATTTTGCAATGGATAAAATTTAAAGTTTGGCAGGACTGAAGTTAAACAAAAGTATGTCACACTGATGGTAGATATATAGATTACTACCATTTTGGTAGGACAATAAAGTAATACACAATAAGAGTAATAAAAATGTTCATATCTTTTTGTAGAGACTGAATAGCTGCTTTATTAATAATGGCTATAAATGAATAAATTGTATCATATTTATATAATGGAATATTATGATGCCATAAAAATAACAAATTAAAAAAAGATCTATATGTATATAGATAGACAGAAATTGAGATCTGTATATATATACATATATATATATATACACATATTTACGTGCATAATTAAAATAAATTAAATTAAATTAGAAACCATATATGAATTGTACAGATGTAATGTTAAGCAGGGTGGAACTTTTTTTTTTACTGTTTTTTCTTTTAGAATACTAAAGTAATCAAATGCCTTTGATTAAGTCTTGCTAGGTGCTAAGCCCCAGGCCCATACCCCTTTGCTGATTAGGTAGAAGCCTTCAGACTGTAAGAAGGGTATAAAAACTCAGAGGTTAGCATTTTGTTTGGGGCTCTCACTCACTGGAAGAGTGTTGATGTGGAGACTCTGGGAAGCCACTGGAGCCCCCTGGCTTGAGAACCCAGATGTTGGTTCTTCTCTGGTGACTATGCACATTGTGATTTGGTTAGAGAGAAATGTTAATCTGTTTATATTGTCCCTGTTTGTAATTTTTGTTTGTCTTTGCTCTGAAGTTCAGGGTGCTGGATTTTCCCCTTGAACTAAGTGAATAATATATATATATATGTTTGATTAAAGTGAGATTGTTAGCCCCTTACAGTTGCTTCCCTTAGAAAAGCAGATCAAAGAACCTGTGATGACAGCTCTTGTTGCTCGTCTCACTGGGTCTTACACCCCTATAACAGCTGCTAGCCACATTGTTGTTACAACAGATTAGGTATATTTTCTTTTTTTTCTGATGAGTAGATATTTGCTAAGTTTTTCTTTCTACTCTGCTAACATGTATATAGTTTTATTCTTTATTTTGTGTATTTGGTTATTTACTTAACTTAGTTGTTAAAATGTGATTTTTAAAATGTTCTCTATCTGGAATTAAAGTTCTGTATCATGAATAAGATCTGGAAGATTTTACCTTTGTAATGAAATTCCTGGTGAAGGGATTGTAAGGATACTTGTTGGGTAGTATCAAAATTTATTGATAAAATGTTTCCTCAAAGTCTTTCTCTGGAGGGTTTAAAACCAGAACTAAGTTTTCTTGGCCTAGAATAATGTGAGATAAATAGGACTATTCTAAGAGTAAGGGAAATGAATTTTGTTATTTCCAAAATCCTTTCTTGTCCTATCATCATATTAGCTTACGAAATTTGGACCCAGGATCCTTCACAAAATGATATTATTACATCTCTGTCAAAGAGGAACTATTTTATCAGATTCCCATTATATTTTAGCACCCCTTTGTTATTGTCATTGTAAGAAAGATATATTTGCACCTTTTGTGGGGGGGAAATTGCCTTTCATTCCTAAATCAAGTTTCACCTTCTAGAAGACCAAATTTATATCACAAATATCATTTTGACATTTCAGAAACATTTTTTCCATTTTATATTTTAAATATATCATCCCCAGAGAAGAAAATTCATACTTACTAATGTAAGTGAAATTTATCTAGACATGCTTATTATTATTTAGTAGTGTGTGTGTGTGTGTGTGTGTGTGCATATAAAAGGATAATGAGTACTCAGGTTTATGGAATTCTTAGCTGGTCAGGGCTCTGTGTAGGTCTTGAAACTTGCCCAACTACTCACTTGGAGTTGAATGTCAATGTTGGATATAGGTGTATGACATTGCACTTATCCAGTAGTGCTGAGAGATTATGTCCATTTATAAGGGAATGTGACTTGCAAGGTTAAACTTGGACACTTTATATAGTTCATTTACTAAGATGAAAAATCCTCAGAAAACATTTATGGCTTATTAGGTGATAACTGGACAAGTAGGTGGTACACAGAGTGAACACTTATTAACTATTTGACCCTAGACAAGTCACTTAACTCTGTCTGCCTCAGTTTCCTTATCTATAAAATGAGCTGGAGAAGAAAATGGCAAACAACTCCAGTATCTTTGCCAACAAAACCCCAAATGGGATTACAATGAGCAGGACACAACTGAAAACTATTGAACAACATACTGACAACAGAACTGGTCCCATACTGGCATAGAGAGGCAAGGCCATATTCAACTGAGTATTTTGGCACATCAGTTTGCCTCATCCTTCATGATTTCCTTTTTATCCTATCATAATTCATGTTTTTCTCTAAGGAAGTTTTCTTAGAATAGACATTTGGACATAGCCTCAGCAAGTTCTCCTGGGATAAGTTTCTAAAGATTGCAACAAAGACACCAGAAGTCTCTTCCCATAGAAGGTTCATTATACATATATTTACCATTTTGTGTTCTTACATTTTACTATGTTGGAAGGAGAAATTCTAGGTCACACTCACATTGTGGTCCTACGCATTGTTGTAGGGTACAAGATTTACTTCAACAACGTCATCAGACATCATGAACCAGATAGGGAATAACTGCTTACTAAAAGGTCCCAGCGACAGGGCACAGAATTTCCTAATAGGGGCTCTCAGAGAGGGCTTTCATGTCCCCTAATACTACATTCCTCTAAAATCCATAAAACAGCCGAGGACAATGCTTCACATTTCAAAAATTCATGTTTGTAGGATAAATGTTGTAGGAATTGAACCAAAGGTTACATTCTATCTATGGCAAGGTGACTAAACTGGCTTTAATGGGAATGCAATCTTTAATCTTGACCTCAACTATATTATTCTATAAGCAGTGAAGCTTTCTAAAATTTGCTATACTAATAAATGATTATAAGCAAATAGTGTTCAAAGTAAAATTTCTACTTTACAGTTAGAGATAAGGGCTAATCTACTAGAAAGTAGGTGAACAAATTAATGTTCTTATTCCGCCATCCTTGAGTAATGGTGCCTAGAAGCAAAATCTCTTATTTGACTGCTTCTGACACTACTGAGTTCTACTGAGTTTCTTTTTTTGTTCACTACAGTGTATAATAGCTTGCTGACAAGAAAACATGCCTCTGAACTCCCAGTCTTCCTCTGTATATTTGGACTGATCTTGTAATTGCCCAAAGATATTTTTTCCATGAAAAAAATACCCAACGTATGATGGCTGTGTGACTATGAGGCAGCTACAAGAATTTGACAGAGAAAAGTTTCCATCAACAGTGATTACTAGCTATAATACTCTGCCTAGGGCAAAGAGAAGTAATTCAGAGAAGACAGCTTATTTTTGAAGTTTATGAAAAAAGGATCATTTTGAGCCCCATGAAAAAAAAAATCACCTTTTTACACCAATACTTTTCCTGTGTGGTTATACTATAAATGTACCAGGCATAAAATGCCAGTGCCTCTAAAAATCCAAACTGCAAATTATTCAAAGGATGTTATAGTTACAGCTCTAACACCAGTACCCTCTTAGTACAGGTTTGATGTTGGGAAGAAATGAGGAATTCATAAGTTATTGAGTATTTTATGAAGAATGTATACTTTGCCCTAAGATAATAAGAATATGCAACATGGATATGGTTTCACTTAAATTCTCTGGATATGGCCCAAACTTGTTCCCATCTGGAAATATCTTAGCATTTGGTGACATGTGTGATCTTATGCACTCACTAAGTTTTAGAGGTCCACACTGCACATGGCTAGAGCTTTTATTCCCCTAAAAGACCCAGAAGCTGCATCACAGAATCCAGGGTAAATACATTTCTGTGAGTAGTTTTATCCTCTCACAAAGGGCAGTGAAAACATGATGACTTGTTTGTAAGAACTGATACAGAGGATATAGTTGAGAAAATTTGGGATTATAAAGATAGATCAGTCACATCAATAACAAAGTATAACTGCCAGACAATACAAATTTTACCTTAGTACTCACATAATAATAAAAATCCATTTATGAGTGTTGAGTTCAGTTTTGCACCTGTGGTCCCAAACAACAGGTGATTTACTGACTCAGATGCTGGACCCAATTTCCCTGGAAACCTGTAGCTCTCTGTTGTGTGATGATGATAAACTAATTACTCAGTCTTTAAAACTCCTTAACATGAGTATTCCAAATATGTTCCTTTTCCCCCAGACTCTACCTCCCATTCAGCAGAAGAATGTCTCCTGATTTACCGCCCCCCCCAAATCAGTGCCATCCATGACTATTTTCATCTTACCATTCCACAATGAAACTGCCACATTCCTTTGGTCCAAGCCTCTGATGAAGGCCAATGCATTTATTCTGGCCAAAGATTCCATTCAATCATGACACCTCCAGGAGTTTGTCCATTTGATTATTGCCACTTTCTTATCTTCAGTCTTTGCCTATTTCCTGGTACCTTCTCTGCTGCTTACAAGCCTACTGAGCCTATCCTAATCCTTGAACATACCTTTATTTAACAATTTCTTTGCCTTAACTCTTGTCTTACATCTCTTTTCTCATTAACAAATTCTTGGAAATATCTTTCACAATTGTTGCTTCAATTCCTTCATCTCTCATTCATCTCTCAGGGCATTCTTTTTTAATAAAATGATTATTTATTCATTTTTAACATGCATTTGTAAAATTTTGAATTCTGAATTTTCTCCCTTCCACCTGCCCCTTGATGGGGATACAGACAATGCCCTGAGGGTTAAGAGTTGCTTTTCCAGTACTTTGTAGAGCTCCTAGTTTATTTTCTAACTTGAAGGCATCCTAAAATCTCTTCCCTTTATCTTGAAATACCACAAAATTTCCCACTTATCCTGGACCATAACATTCCTTGTCTCCCCCAATCCTGGGTCATAAAATTTCCCCATTCTCCTTTATCTTGTGTCATCCATCTTCCTCATCCTGTCCTTAATCTTCAACCCTCATTTAAAAAATAGCTGTAATACTACATCATCATTCTGAAACCTCGATACAAGCATAATTCCCCCAAATATTGGGATCTTACTTAGCTTTCTTGCTAGGAGATCCATACTGCTTTAAATAAAGCTCCCAATGGCTACAGAGAAGGTCTAGGTAATTTCTTTCACATCTGAATCAGCTCTACCAACTCTGAACCTCATCATCTTTGCTCACCTATTGAAAATACAAGAAATATGATGTAAATTATACATGTAAAATTACATAGAACACAGCTTCATATTAGCCATGTTGCAAAAAAGCAAGAAAAACAAAGCGAGTGTGAAAAAATATGCTTCAATCTTCACCCAGACTTTATCAGTTCTTTCTTTGGAAGTAGATAGCATTTTTACCATGAATTGTTTTGGATCATTGTATTGACAAGAACAGCTAATTCATTCACAGTTGGCTGTCATTACAATACTGGTGTTACTGTGTACAAGAAATCTGGGTTATTCTCACATCACTTTGCATCAATTCACATAGGTCTTCTCAGGTTTTTTCTGAAACCATTCACCTCACGATTTCTTATAGCACAATAGTATTCCATTAAAATCATATGCTGCTGGGAACATGGCCAGGCAGCAAAAAAGGATGCAGAGACAGACTCAGACTCAAAAATCTTTTTTTTTTTGGTGACAAAGAAGATCAAAACATACAGCCAGAAGAAGTGAACAAAGTCAAAGAGCCTACATCAAAAACCCTCCAAGAAAAACATGAACTGGTCTCAGGCCATGGAAGAGCTCAAAAAGGAGTTGGAAAAGCAAGTAAGAGAAGTAGAGGAAAAATCGGGATGATAAATGAAAGTGATGCAAGAAAACCATGAAAAACAAGTCAATGGTTTGCTAAAGGAGATACAAAAATACTGAAGACAATGACACCTTAAAAATAGACTAACCCAAATTGCAAAAGAGCTCCAAAAAGGCAATGAGGAGAAGAATGCCTTAAAAGGCAGAATTAGCTAAATGGCAAAGGAGGTCCAAAAGATCACGGAAGAAAATACTACCTTGAAAATTAGATTGGAGCAAGTGGAAGCTAGTGACTGTATGAGAAATCAAGATATTATAAAACAGAACCAAAGGAATGAAAAAATGGAAGACAATGTGAAATATCTCATTGCGAAAACCACTGACCTGGAGAACAGATCTAGGAGAGATAATTTAAAAATTATCAGACTACCTAAAAGCCATGACCAAAAAAAGAGCTCAGACATCATCTTTCAAGAAATTATCAAGGAGAACTGCCCTGATATTCTAGAGCCAAAGGGTAAAATAAGAATTGAAAGAATCCACCGATCACCTCTTGCAAAAGATCCCCAAAAGAAAACTCCTAGGAATACAATTCCCAGGTCAAGCCAGAAAGAAACAATTTGAATATTGTGGAAACACAATAAGTATAACACAAGATCTAGCCACTTCTGCATTAAGGGATCGAAGGGCTTGGAACACAGCATTCCTGAGGTCATTGGAGCTAGGATTAAAACCAAGAATCACCTACCCAGCAAAATTGAATATAATGCTCCAGGTTGAAGTATGGATTTTCAATAAAATAGAGGACTTTCAAGCTTTCTCAGTGAAAAGACCAGAACTGAACAGAAAATTTGACTTTCAAACACAAGAATCAAGAAACACATGAAAAGGTAAACAAGAAAGAGAAATCATAAGGGACTTACTAAAGTTGAACTCTTTTGTTTACATTCCTACATGGAAAGATGATGTGTATAATTCATGAGAACTTTCTCAGTATTAAGGTGGTCGAAGGGAATATACATATGTATAGACACAGAGCACAGGGTGAGTTGAATATGAAGGGATGATATCAAAAAAAAAATAAAATTAAATTAAGGGATGAGAGAGGAATATATTGAGAGAGGGAGAAAGGGAGAGATAGAATGGGGTAAATTATCTCACATAAAAGTGGCAAGAGAAAGCAGTTCTGTTGGAAGGGAAGAGGGGGCAGGTGAGGGGGATAGACTGAATCTTGCTCTCATCGTATTTGACTTGAGGAAGGAATAACGTACACACTCAATTCAGTATCTTACCCTTCAGGAAAGTAGGGGGAAGGGGATAAAAAGGGGGGATGATAGAAGGGAGGGCAGATAGGGGGAGGAGGTAATCAAAAGCAAACACTTTTGACAAGGGCCAGGGTCAAAGGAGAAAAGAGAGTAAAGGGGGACAGGATAGGATGGAGGGAAATATAGTTAGTCTTTCACAACATGAGTATTGTGTTAGTGTTTTACATAATGATACACCTGTGGTCTTTGTTGAATTGCTTGCCTTCTTAGGGAGGGTGTGTGGGAAGGGAAGAGGGGAGAGAATTTGGAACTCAAAGTTTTAAAAGCAGATGCTCAAAAAAAGTTATTTTTGCATGCAACTGAGAAATAAGATATATAGGGAATGGGGCATAGAAATCTATGGTGCCCTACAAGAAAATAAGGGGAAAGGGGATGGGAGGGAGTGGGGTGACAGAAGGGGAGGGCTGACTGGGGATTCAGGCAATCAGAATATATGCCATATTGGAGTGGGGGGAGGGTAGAAATGGGGAGAAAATTCATAACTCAAAATCTTGTGGAAATAAATGTTGAAAACTAAAATATTAAATAATAAAATAATTGTTAAGAGAAATAAATAAAAATAAATATCCATAAAAGGATTTTTAAAAGCAAAACAAATTTTAAAATACGGGGAAAAATCATATGACACAACTCCTTCAGCCATTTCCAAAATGATGGGTATCCCTTGAATTTCTAATTTCTTACCTCCATGAAAAGAGCTGATATAGTTAGATATAGATATAGGTATATAGATACATATTATATAATATACAGATATAGACATACGCACATACATATATATACACACGTTTATATATGTATGTGGACATGTATGTATTACATATAGGTCCTTTTCCCTTTCTTTTGATCTTTTTTGGAGACAGAACTAGTAGTGGTATTACTAGGTAAAAAGATATGCACAGTTTTATAGGCCTTTGGGCATAGTTCTAAATTGTTCTCTAAAATGACTGGACTAGTTTACAACTCTACTAAAAGTGCATTAGTGTACCAATTTATCCACGTCTCCTCCAAAAGTTTTCATTTTCTTTTCTGTCATGTTAATCAATCTGATAGGTGTGAGGGAATACCTTGGAGTTTTAATTTGTCTTTCTCTAATCAATAGTGATTTAGAACATTTTTTTTCATATGACTCAAAATAGCTTTGATTTCTTCTGAAAAGTATTTATTAATATCATTTGATTATCATTTGGAGGAATGGCTCTTTATTTTGTAAATTTGAGTCAGTTGTCTGTGTATTTGAGAAACTCGCTATAACTGCCCCCCCCCCCCCAGTTTCTTGTTTTCCTTCTAAGTTTGACTGCATTCTCAGCCCTTTTCAATTTGGCTCCAATGCACCCATTCTATGTGACTTCCTCCAAGGTTACCAAGGATCAAGTAACTGCTAAATCTGATTGTCTCTCATCAGTTCTCATACTACTTGAGCTCTCTGTAGCTTTTTTGAAACAATTTCTTTAGCTACCTGGAACTACTCTTCAACCTGGGCTTTTGTGATAACACTCTGTTTAGGTTCGTTTCCTACCTATCTGACCTATCCCTCCTTCTCAGTCTCGTTTCCTGGATATCAGCAACCTATAATGCCAGAAGCCTGAGGCACTCATTAAATGATTTATTCTCTTTACCTTGCTTATCTCAATAGGTCTTATGGATTTAATTATCTTTTTTTATGAAAATTACTCCCAAATCTGTGTAAACAGCTATTGTAGTTGTGGACTGGGTTTTTTTGGATTTCACCATAAAGCACTAATAGTAATGGTTATTGATTAAGGAAGTTCATTTATTGAGCTACAATTCCCCATTGCCTTCAAAGATCACGTCAATAACCCCCATAAAAACAACCAGAAGTTAGTCAGTTAGACAAAAAAGCACTTATTAAGACCCTACTGTTTACTAGCCTCTGCGCTTGGTGCTGGGAACACAAAGAACACCATAAAAACAGTCCCTGCTCTCAAGGAACTCACAGTTTAATAGGGGAGACTCTAAAGGATAGGAGCAGCTCTTATATGCTCCCCGGGGAGGCTTTTCTCATCCAGGTATCCTCCTATAGAGAGAGTTGTGCAAAATTGAGATCAGGGACTGTTTTTATGGTGTTCTTTGTATTCCCAGCCCTTGCAATGCCAGCCATGTTTGTCTGTGCTATGAATATCCCAGCTCCCCCAGCCAAAATCATAATCACTGTCCTGAATTATAGTATCACCAAATTCCACCTCTGCTTCTTAGTGTCATTCTGCCTCAACTTGGAAACCTTGTAGATAATGCACTGGAACTCAAGTCAGAAAGAACAATTTAGGACACTTACTAGGTATGTGACCCTGGGGAAAATTCAGAGTTTCCTCAACTGTAAAATTGGGAAAATAATAACTGCCTGCCAAAATTATGGCGAGGCTTAAATAAGACAATATTAGCAAAGTGCCCAGCACTTATTCAGGCACTAAAAAAAATCTTTGTTTCCTTCCTTTCGTCAAAGCTCAGACAATTTGGTACTTTGTACTCATGCCTTTTCATATCCCTTCAGTTGTTAATTTTCTTTTGCAACACATTTTATTTTTTCTTATCTGTGTATATAGCCTCTTTCACACACACTAACATATGTATATGTGTGTATGTATGTATACATGCATATATATGTGTGTATAAATATATATACCTACACTATCTATATGGATAGGTATATATATAAAGTACTTTACAGAAAGAGATTATCTGGGGAGTTGTTAAGAATATGTGTGTGTGTTTATGTATACACAGACATACATTTATACACATACACATATCTTTTGGTAGGATGTAAGTTCCCTGAAGGCAAGAATTCTTTGTTTTGTTTTTATTTTAAATCCATACCACCTAAGCCAGTACCTTGTCCATAGTAGACTATATTATTTATTTTCACATAGTTTGTATTTCAGATACACTGGACTACTACATCTTCCCTGACTTGTCATTCCATTTCCCATTTCTGTGCCTTTATACCTCCCACAACTGAAATTCCATATTTACCTCAGCTTCTCAAAAATTTTACCTTCATTCAAAGCTCACATCAGGGGCTACCTCCTACACAAATTTTTCATATTCTAATGGAATCTAATATCTTTGACGGATGGGACTGTTTTCTTCATATCTTTAGTGCCTAATGTGATGTCTCATAAAGCTCTTATGCTGTTATCACTAAGCATGTTGAATTGAATGGTTTAAAACTCTCAATCCTTGCTATTCTTTCCTCCTGTCTCAAATTATTTTATGTTTATTTAATTTTTATACTTGCTGTGTCCCTGTAACAACAATGCTGCTTGCTGCTACTATGGCTGTGCAAGGCTGATAACACAACTACACAGAAGGGCTGCTGGCACAGGTTCTTTGATCTGCTTTTCTAAGGAAAGCAATTTTAAGGGGTTAGCAATCTCACTTTAATTAAACATACATATGTAATTCACTTAGTTCAGGGGAAAAAGCCAGCACCCTGAACTTCAGAGAGTATACAAACAGAAATTACAAGCATTCATCATATAAATAGAGCAAACACACAGAATCAACAGACAGGCCTCTGGCTGTCTGACCAGGGAATTACATAGTTACAAGAGAGAGAGGCAATAACATCTGGATTTTCAAAGCTGAGGGGGGCCCTCCAACAGCTACCCAGAATCCCTTCTGGCCAAATCACCAACACTCTTACAATAAGCATGCTCCCAAATGCAAAATGCTAACTTCTGAGTATATATACACTTCTTCAGGGTCAAAGGGCCTCATCCCAGGAGACTCAATCCCATGTGACATAGGCTTTCTTGTGGCTTAAGTAATTGCTCAGAGTCAGAGGCCGTCACAACTATGTGACTCAAACCCATGTGAACTAGGCTTTCCCTTGACATAAGCAGGTCATTAAAGACTCCTGATTCAATCAAGGATTCCTTAGTACTGAGAAGCACTCCAAAACAAAGACAAAAAGTCCACTTTGCTTGTCATTACATTTGAAAGGCAAGACTCATCAAAGGTACTTGATTACTCCAGTGATGAGAAGCACTCAAAAACAAAAGACAAAAGGGTTTCATTTCACCAGTCTCTTCAAAACAAGGCCAGACTCATTAAAGGCACTTGATGGCCTTAGCATTCCAAAAGAGAACAGCAAAAGAAGTCCTGTGCTAATTGTCTGTAACAGTCTCATATAGAGAATATGCTTAATAAATGTCTATTGAATTTAACTCAATTTTTGGTTAAGGCCTATTGTCTATGTCAACATTGTACGTTACCCCTTTCAGATTAAAATCACCATTAAGTACCACATATGAGCTATATCCCTACTCATGGTAGCAGATTAGGTTCTGCTTATCATTGATCATATTCCAATTCTTTTCTCTCCTACCCCTGTTCAGCAGAATATGTCTTGGTCCTCTTTCTCCTCTGCCTGCCCAGTCAATTGGTCAAATCATTTCATATTGAGTGTTCAGTGTCTCTTACATTTGTTTTTTTTTTAAAAAAAAAAGACTTACCTTAAATAAGTGAATTCTAATCTCAATGGTATAATACTGGGGATAACTATTCAGTTGCTGAAGTCTTTCCTAATGTATATCACACAGTCAAGTAGCCTATATTTCCTATATGTATGATCAGACTTTTCAAATATTTTTCCACCCCACATAAAGGAGTTCTTTTCCTTTTAAGGTTTTATCTGAGGGAAGTATAGAGACAAAGGGAGCTTAGGGAAAACAGCTGGCAAAATAAAATAAGCAGCACAAAGGCTCAGCAATATGACAAAGTTGAATGAGGTACTGTGTATTTTGAAGGACTTTAGAACTTGCTAAGAGAACATGTTTTCACCAAAATCTCAAAGCAAGTATGAGATAATTCCTTTTGAAGTTTTTTTAGTTTGAAGACCAAATGTTGCCCTGTACTAATAGTGACAAATCTAAAGAGGCATAACCTTGGTAGATTTTAAAAAAAATGATAGATTATATGCCACAAAGAAAAATGTGGAACTGGAATTCATTTCTAGTGAACTATTTTAATCTGGCCAAGGTTCTATCTGGTTGAGTATTGGAGTTAAATTCTATTGTCTTATTTAGAATTAAAATTAACAAATTTAGTCCTTAAAGAAAATTACACAAATTTTTAAAAATCACTAGAAAAATAATATGCTTTTTAAACCAAAATAATTTTATACACTGAAAAGCAGAATATGAAACTCTACTGACTATTAGGCTGTTACAATATTTGGGCCAAAGAATACCTTCCAAGGGAAAAAAAATAGTACGTGGGTATGTTTCCAGTTATAGCCAGTTTCCTCCATTAAAAAAATATTTTCCTTTGAAGTCATATATACTCAGTATATCACCATGGTAGTCACAGAATATTTATTGCTGTTAAATGAAAGATACATAATACCTAATTTTAAGTATGTCAAGCATCAAAACTTACTCTATAAGAGTAGAATCTTGGGGCATGGGGGCATGAAAGCAGGGACTTGCTTGAGCTCTCCCTCAGAACTCTCCAAACACCTGTAAAAATGACTCTACTCAAATTCTGGAGCTACAGAACCCATGAAATGACAGAGTGAAACAAGTCACCAGCCCAAGGCAGCCTGGATGTTGGGAAGGGTCTGTTGCATTTCACTGGGAGTGAAGCACAGCCCTGAGTGACAGCAGCCCACACCAGGACAGATCAGGCCAGAGCAGACTGGGTAGAGCAGGCATCAGGGCCCTAAATCACTGAGTTCTGGCAGTTTCAAGACTTCTCAACAAATGCCAAAACCAACTTAGCTGTTCAGTGGGAAAAGTCTGTTTTACTTCGGTGAGAGGAAGGCACAGCCCATCCCCAGCCCCAGGGCAGAGGAGGTGGCCACAGTAGCAGTGGTAATATCAGCAACAATAGCAGCAGCAGTGGTGGCAGTGGCTACTTCTGGAGCTGCAGGCCCACAGACAGTGGGGGGAATCAAGGGGTTCATCAGAGCATTGGAGTAAGGATCTCTTTGTTGGTATGAAGGCAAGATTCTCTTGCTTTGCCATGCTTGGATCTGAGTCCCAGTCCTGGTTGGTGGTCCTGGGGTGGGGAGGAGTGCTGGTGTGCCTGAGCTTGGGGTGGCTATTGAAAGGGAGTCTTCCTGGTAGTCACTCTCCAGAGAAGAGTACTTGAGATCACTCACAAAACAGGGCACAGGCCAGGAGAGAAATAAACACCTCTCATTGGATCATACCACCTCATAAGAACTGAAAATTTAAAGGTGACTAGAAGTAGCTCTGAAAACAGCAGCACAAAACCCCTGAAGATTGGGACAGAGCACTCTCTAATCTGGAAGCAGAGGTCTACCTAGGCAAAGAGCTAAAAAGTCAAGTAATTGGCTGGGGAAATGAGCAGACAGAATAAAAAACCTCAGACTATAAAATCTTACTTTGGTGACAAAGAAGATAAAAAAAATAGGCAAAAGAAGACAACAAAGTCAAAGATCCTATATTGAAAGCCTCCAAAAAAAATATGAGTTGGTCTCAGGCAATGGAAGAGGTCAAAAAGGATTTGGATAATCAAGTAAGAGAAGTACAGGAAAAATTGGGAAGAGAAATGAGAGTGACGCAATAAAATCATGAAAATTGAGTCAGCAGCTTGCTAAAGGAGACCCCCTAAAGTACTGAAGAAAATAACAACTTAAAAATAGAATAACCCAAATGGCAAAAAGGGTCCAAAAAGCCAATGAGGAGAAGAAGGCCTTAAAAAGCAGAAATGGCCAAATGGAAAAGGAGGTCCAAAAGCTCACTGAGGAAAATAATTCCTTAAAAATTATGATGGAGCAAATGGAAGCTAATGACTTTATGAGAAATCAAGAAATTATAAAACAGAACCAAAAGAATAAAAAAGGGGGTCAAAGCCAAGATGGGCACATGAAAACAGCATCTTATAGGAGCTCTCATATAAATTCTGTCAGATACCTCTAAAAAGTGAATCTGAGCAGAATTGAGAGAGTTACAAACCACTAGTAGACTGAGTGTGGTGAATGTTTAAGCCAAGAGAGTTCTCAGGGTCAACAAGACTGATCTGTAGGATGGGAGGGTGCCCAGCACAAGACTACACCAAAGCTGAAGCAGCTGTGTAAATCAGCCAGCAATCCAGGCTGGGAGAACGCTGGACACTCAAAACTGGTGGTGATCTCCAGGCCTCCCAGCACAGCACGGAAGTCTGTCAGAGCTACAGGAGGAAGCAGCACAGGGCCTGGGGCAATGAGGACAACTACTACAGAGGCTTGCAACCAGCAGTCTAAAGGTTTAAACATGCCTTCTTGAACTTCTGGGAGCCTTAATGGCTAGCTAAAATGGATCTCATCCCTCCCTCCCTCGCTGATCGAGATAATACATACTCCTCTGGGAGAAACTTTGAAATAGAAGAGCCAGAAGTGGGGCTTTAGTAGCCTTTTAGGTTGAGAAGTTGGGGAGAGGGCCCTTTTTGTGGTGGTGGAAGGACACTAGTGCAGGAAGAGAAGTGTCCCAGCAGGCCCCACCTCAACAGAGCAATGGTAGTTCCCAAATTTCAGGAGGGCAGAGCCAGGAACTGTCAACACCAGGACCCCAGAAGTGCCTTTGCACAGCCAGGGGATGTGGCAGACATCAGACATCAGCACAGAAAAAGGCTGTACCATAGCACTAAGGGAAGAGGAGACTTCCAGCAATCAGACCACCCCTCCCCCACACCTCATGAAACCAGAGGCCATAACACACAAAGCCAATAATGACACCCACAATTCCCAGAACAAGAAGCCTGGGACAGAGCCCCCTGAGCCCCAGAAGTAGAAATCCACTTTAAAGTCAGGAAAAAGTTAAGCAATGTGAAGAAGAACTCTGGGAAACTGAGGACTATTGATTCTTTTTATGGAAACAAGGAAGATCAAAATACCAATTTGGAAGAGGACAGCATGGGCATTATACTCACATCTGAAACCTCTAAAGGGAATGTGAACTGGTCTCAAGCTCATAAAGCATTCCTGGAAGAGCTCAATGAGGATTTTAAAAATCAAATTAGAGAGGTAAAAGAAAAAAATGGAAAAAAAATCACTAATGAAAGCAAAACTTTAAAGAGTAAAATTGGTGAAATGGTTAAGGAAATTCAGAATCTAGTTAGAGAAAATTGTGCCCTGAAAAATAAAGTAAACCAAAAAGAAAAGGAGGCCCAGAAGCAAAATGAAGATAACAGTTCATTAAAAATTAGAATTGATCTGGCACAAGCTAATGACTCCACGTGGTATCCAGACTCAGTCAGACAAAATCTAAAGAACAAAAAAATAGAAGAAAACATGAAATATCTAATTGGAAAAACAACTGACCTGGAAAATAGATTGAGGAGAAACAATCTAAGAGCCCATAATCTAAGAATTATTGGTCTAACAGAATGCCTCAATGAAAAACAAAGAACCTGGACATTATCTTCCAAGACATCATCAAAAAACTGCTCTGAGGTCCTGTAACCAGAGGGCAGAATAGTCATGAAAAGAATCCACTGATCACCCCCTGAAAGAGATCCCAAAATGAAAACTCCAAGAAACAATATAGCCAAATTCCAGAATTGTCAACTAAAGGAGCAAATACAGCAAGCAGCGAGAAAGAACCAATTCAGTCAGGATCATGGATGATCTTTCAGCTTCTACTTTAAATGACAGGAGAAATTGAAATATGATATTACAAAAGGCAAAGGAGCTTGGACTACAAATAAGGATCAACTACCCAGATAAATTGAGCATAATTTTTCAGGCAAGGTAATGGACATTCAATTAAATAAGAGAATTCCTGATGAAAAGGCCAGAGCTCAATGGAAAATTTGATCTTTGAATGTAAAACTGAAGAGAGACATAAAAAGGTAAACAGGAGGAAAAAATCCTTGTTAATCAATAAGGGCAAACTTTATATCCATATATAGGATTATATTGTTTTATATATGTTTTTCATATATATATATATATATATATATATATATATATATGTCAATCTTGGGAATAGTACAGTTGTGACAATTGAAAGGGATATACATAGAGTGTGGGTATCAGTATAAAATAACTGATTTAATGGTAAAAAACGTAATTAAGGAATGTAAAGTGATGGATCTGGGAGAAGAAGTAAGAAGGTAGTAGAAATGGGTAAATTACATCACATGAAAAAGCACAAAAACATAGTATAGTGGAGGGAAAGAAGGGAGGGAAAAGAGCTTTACTCTCATCAAGGTTGGATCAAGAAAGGAGTAACATACTTTGAGAAATATGGAAATCAAACTTGTCCTACAGGCAGTAGGAGGGGTAAAGGGAAAGAAGGGGGGAGCGGTCAGAAGGGAGGGAAGAAGTAACAAGGGGAAAAGGGTAAGATAAGGGAGGGAAATAAATAGAAAAATTAAACTGAGGAAGGCAGTGGTCAAAAGCAAAACTTTTGTGAGGAGTGAAAGTGGAGAGGGGAGAAATAAAAGCATAAAAAGGGGAGGGGGAATAATATGGAGAAAAAAGACACAGATAGTAATCATAACTGTGAAGGTGAATGGGATGAACTCTCCCATAAAACAGAGGCAAATAGCTGAATGGATTAAAAAAACATAATCCTACAATATGTTGTTTACAAGAAACAAATCTGAAACTGGTGCATACACATAAGGTAAAGGTATAAGCTTGGAGTAGAATATATTGTGCTTCAACTAAAGTAAAAAAAAAGTAGGGGTTGCAATCCTAATATCAGAGAAAGCAAAAGCAAAGATAGATCTAATTAAAAGAGATAAGGAAGGAAACTATATCCTGCATAAAGGCACCATAGTCAATGAAACAATATCATAATTTAACATATATGCACCAAGTGGTACAGCATGCAGATTCTTAGAGGAGAAGTTAAGGGAATTATTGGAAGAAATAGACAGTAAGACAATGCTTGTGGGGGACGTCAACATCCAGCTCTCTGAACTCGATAAATCTCATCTTAAAATAAAAAAGAAAGAAGTTAAGGAGGTGAAAATAGAATTTTAGAAAAAGCAGATATAATAGACCTCTGGAGAAAACTAAATGGGGATAAAAATAATATATTTTTTTCTCAGTGGTACATGGCACATACTCAAAAATTGACCCTGTACTAGGGCATAAAAACCTCACAATCCAGTGCAGAAAGGCAGAAATAGCCATTGCATCTTTTTTAGATCATAATGCAATAAAAATTATTTGTAATAAAAGACCATGGAAAGATAAATTAAAAATTAATTGGAGACTAAATAATTTAATCCTTAAGAATCAGTGGTCCAAAGAACAAATCATAGAAACAGTTAATCAGTTCATTCAATAGAATGACAATAATGAGACAACATACCAAAATTTATGGGATGTAGCAAAAGCTGTTCTTTGGGGAAGGTTTATATCTCCAAATTCTTACATGAATAAAATAGATAAAAGGGAGATCAATGAATTGGGCATGCAACAAAAAAAAGAAAAAAAACTAGAAAAAGAACAAATTGAAAATCCTGAATTAGAAGCCAAATTAGAAAAACTGAAAATCAAAGGAGAAATTAATAAAATTGAAATCAAGAAAACTATCGAATTAATTAGTAAAACCAAGAGCTGGTTTTATGAAAAAAAAAACAGTAAAATTGATAAGCCTTTGGTCAATTTGATTAAAAAAAGAAAGAAGAAAACCAAATTGCCAGCATCAAAAATGAAAAGGGTAAATTCACCTCCAATGAAGAGGAAATTCAAGCAATAATTAGGAATTATTTTGCCCAATTGTGTGCCCATAAATTTGATAATCTCAGCGAAATGGATGAATATTTACAAAAATATAAATTGCCCAGATTTACAGAAGAGGAAGTAAAATACCTAAATAACCCCATCTCAGAAAAAGAAATTGAGGAAGTAGTCAATGAACTCCCTATGAAAAATTTTTCAGGACCAGGTGGTTTTACATGTGAATTCTATCAAACATTTAAAGAACAATTAATTCCCATACTTTATAGACTATTTGGGAAAATAGATGAAGGAGTCCTACCAAATTCTTTTTATGACACAAATATGGTACTAATACCCAAACAAGGAAGAGTCAAAACAGAGAAAGAAAACTATAGACCAATTGTTCTAATGAATACTAATGCAAAAATTTTAAATAAAATATTAGCAAAAAGATTGCAGCAACTTATCAGGAGAATAATACAGTATGACCAAGTAGGATTTATTGCAGGAATGCAAGGCTGGTTCAATATTAGGAAAACTATCAGCATAATTAATCATATCAACAATAAAACTAGCAGAAACCATATGATTATCTCAATAGATGCAGAAAAAGCTTTTGACAAAATACAAAATCCATTCCTATTAAAAACACTAGAAAGCATAGGAATAAATGGAGCCTTCCTTAAAATTATAAGCAGCATCTACCTAAAACCATTCAGCAAGCATTATATGTAATGGGGATAAGCTAGATCCATTCCCAATAAGATCAGGGGTGAAACAAGGATGTTCATTATCACCCCTATTATTCAATATGGTACTAGAAATGTTAGCTCTAGCAATAAGAAAAGAAAAAGAAATTGAGGAAATTGGAATAGGCAAAGAAGAAACTAAGTTATCACTCTTTGCAGATGATATGATGATTTACTTAGAGAATCCTAGAGGATCAAGTAAAAAAATACTTGAAATAATAAAAAAAATCTTTAACAAAGTTGTAGGATATAAAAGAAACCCACCTAAATCCTCAGCATTCCTATATATTACTAACAAAGCCCAATAGCAAGAAATAGAAAGAGAAATTTCATTTAAAATTACTGTAGACACTATAAAATATTTTGGAGTCTACCTGCCAAGATAAACCTATGGCCAATATAAACACAATTATGAAACACTTTTCACACAAAAAAGTCAGATCGAAACAAATGGAAAAACATCAATTGTTCATGTTTAGGCTGAGCTAATGTAACATAAATGACAATTGTGCCTAAATTAATTTACTTATTCAATGCCATACCAATTGAACTACCAAAATTATTTTACAGAGATGGATAAAATAATAACAAAATTCATCTGGAAGTACAAGATGTCCAGAATATCAAGGGAATTCATGAAAAGAAATTCTAGGGAAGGTGGCCTAGCCATACCAGATATTAAAATGCAGCACTAATCACAACTATTTAGTACTGGCTAAGAAACAGAGTGGTAGATCAGTGGAATAGGTTAGGTACACAAGACACAGAAGTCAACAATCATAGCAATCTACTCTTTGATAAACCCAATCTAGCTTCTGGGCTAAGAACTCACTATTTCACAAAAACTGCTGGGAAAATTGGAAAATGGTATGGCAGAAATTGGACATGGACCAATATCTTACAAAATCAAGTCAAAATGGGTTCATGATTTAGGAATAAAGGCTGATACTATAAGCAATTTGGGAGAGCAAGGAATAGTTTACCTGTCAGATTTATGGGAAAGGGAAGAACTCATGACCCAACAAGAGATAGAGAGCATTACAAAATGCAAAATGGATAATTTTGATTATGTTAAATTGAAAAGTTTTTTGTATAAACAAAGCCAATGCAACAAAGATCACAAAGTTTGCAGAGGAAGAAACTAAAGATATCTATAGGCATATGAAAAATGCTCAAAATCATTATTGATCAGAGGAATACAAATCAAAACAACTCTTAGGTACCACATATCTCCACTTAGATTGGCCAACATGACAAAACAGGAAAATGATAAATGCTGGAGAGGATGTGGGAAAATTGGAATATTGTTACATTGTTGGTGGAGTTGTGAACAGATCCAGACATTCTGGAAAGCATTTGGGAACTGTGCTGCAAGGGCTATAAAAATGTGCATAGCCTTTGACCCAACAGTACCACTTCTAAGCTGTATCCCAAAGAGATCACACAAGGGGGAAAGGGACCCATATGTACAAAAATATTTATAGCAGCTCTTTTTGTTGTAGCAAAGAATCGGAAATCAAAGGGTTGCCCATCAATTGGGGAATGGCTAAATAAATTGTGGTCTATGAATGCAATGGAATATTATTGTGCTATAAGACATGAGGTAGATATGGGATTCATAATAACCTGGAAATAACTACAAGGTATGATGCTGAGTGAGAGAAGCAGAAACAGGAAAATATTGTACACGACCACAGATATGTTGATTCTGTGATGACTAACTTTGGTAGACTTGACCCTTCTCAGCAATACAAGGTTCAAAGCCAGCCCCAAAGGTCTCATGATAGAAAGAGCTTTGTACATCCAGATAAAGAATTTGGAGTATGAATGTGGATTGAAGAAAACTGTCTGCTCTTTCTTTATATACATACATACATATATATATATATATATATATGTATATATATATATATACATATATATATATATATATATATATATATGTATGTTTTTTTTCCTCATGATTCACTCCATTGATCATGGTTCTTCCTTACAACTTGACTGTTGTGTAAATATGTTTAATTGAAGGTATACATAGAACATATACCAGATTCTATGCCATCTTGGGGATTGCAGGGAGGGAAGAAGGTGAAGCAAATTTGGAACTCAAAATCCTGTGGAACTGAGGGTTGTAAGCTAAAAATTAAAAAAAATTAATAAATATAAAAAAAAATCCAGGAATCCAAGCTGCCAGTGACATATTTTTTTCTTTTATATTTTATTGCTCTTTAAAAAGTTTATTTGGTGTTGTAAGCCTTATAGTTGTGCTACTTTTAGGCTTGACTTTATTTTCATGAGGTATCAAAGATTTTGATCAATTTTACTGTTCCTGGACCAAGTAAGAAAACCAGAGCTTGTGTTTCTTTCCCTTATATTCTTAGTTCTGCCTCAAAACACCCCTTAAAATACCCCATGCAACACTCTCCTACATTTTCCAAATTTAAATGTGTTAGCAGATTTGCAGACTGTGAATGTGGCACCACAAAGACCATAAACTATCTTGCATATGTGCTGGTACCTGGACCACCAAAATCATTCATGCCAAGATATTTGACAATGTAAGAGAAAGTTGTAGTTTCAAAATAAAATGAAACTAGAAAGACTTTACAATTGATTTTGCATTGGAGACTACAATGTTCCTCTCCTGATTATGACTAAAGTAAGAATTGGAATGATAAAACCAAGAATGTGTTTTACAAAGATTCTTTGAGATGTAGTGAGAAATTATATTAAAAGAAACCAGGAAGGGAAAGTAGATATGTTTTTAGTGACCATTGAATGTTGAGTTGATGGGATGGTAAGATAGCAATCTTAAATATGAACAAAATACAAAATTAGAGGGACTTTCATGAGCCAAGATAACGGAGGATGCTGTAAACCACAGCAGCTTTCCAATACTCCTATACTCACCATAAAATAGACACCCAAAAACAAATCCTGAAACAGCAGAACCAGCAAAAAGATGGGGTGACACAATGTTTTAGTGCAAGAAACTTGGAGGATCAGCAATAAAGATACATCTCACTTAGATGAATGGAGAGTGCAGCCAAAGACGGGAAAGATCACAGAAAGCCAGAAAAAGCTCCATTCCAGCCCACCAGCAGGAAATCCTGAGTCCCAGTGTGATTGAACAGGCAAACACCAACACCAGCACATCCCACATATCCTATCACAGCTAGGGGAATCAGCAGGTTCCAGCTCCAAGAATCATCATGTAATTCAGTGTATCCCCAGGCAAACAGGCAGCCAACAGGGGCCAGACCTCCACATGCATCAACACAGCCCCACCCAAACAGGTAGACACCAACAATAAGGGTCCTAAGGAAACAGACACAGCCAGCCAGGACCACCATTGCCCAAGTCAGCATAGCCCAGGGTAAACAGGCAGCCTCTGTAGTCCTGACCTCGTGTTTTTCAGTGTAGCCACTGGGAAACCCAGAAACACCCCACAGGGCCTTAGTACATTCCAGACACCACTACTAGGACCCCAGCTCAGCACCAGATAAGCTGCCTAACCCCTCCAGGCTCCAGCAGCTCCAGCCAACCCCCACACCTCCCAGCCCACAGCCTAGCACCTTATGTGAGGGTTCCCTGTGGGCCTCAGGGCAACATCAGTGCTGTGCCAGGTAAACAGCCAGGACGAGCAGTCGCTAGCACAGGAAGCTGGAGACAGTGACCATTCCACTCTGGCAGCAGAGCTCAAATTTAAAAAAGAAGGAAAAATTCCCCCTGCCCCCCAAAAAAAGATAAGAAGAAAAGAACAACAACAAAAGAATTTGACCATAGAAAGTTATTATGGTAACAGGGAAGACTAACACACAAATTCAGAAAAGGATAACAATATCAAATACCTAAGAGCAAAACCCCCCCAAAATGGGAAATGTTCTCAAGTTGAAAAAAATCTGATAGAAGAACTCAAAAAGGAGCTTAAAATCATATAAGAAAGATAGAAGAAAAATCGGGATAAGAAATGAGAGTGATGGAAGAGAATTATGAAAAAAAGAGTTAACAGCCTACAAAACTGCTTAAAATTAGAATTGGCCAAATGGAAAAAGGAGATACAAAAATCCACCGAAGAAAACTACTCCTTAAAGAACACAATTGCCCAAATTTAAAAGGAAGTACAAAAGCTAATACATGAAAACAAAACCTCAAAAGTTAGAATTGAGCAAGGGGAAACTAAGGAGTGTATGAGACAACATGAATCAATTAAATAAATCCAAAAGAATGAAAAAATGGAAGAAAATGTAAAATACCTCATGGGAAAAACAACTAACCTGGAAAATGGATCAAGAAGCAACAATATCAGAATCACTGATAACTGAAAAAACACAATCAAAAGGAGGATCTGGACAGTATCTTTCAAGAAATTATCAAAGGACACTGCCTGGAACCAGAGGAACCAGATTGAAAGAATCCACCAGTCATCTCAGGAAAGACATCCCAAAATAAAAACCTGCTGGAACATTATAGCCAAATTTCAGAACTCTCATGTCAAGGAAAAAATACTAAAAGTGGCTATAAGGAAACAATTCAAATATTGGGGAGTCATAATCAGGATCACACAGGACCTGTCAGCCACAACATTAAAAGACCTGAAGTCATGGGACATGATATTCCAGATGGTAAAGAGCTAGGACTGCAACCAAGAATAACTTACACAGCAAAATTAAACATAATACATCAAGGGAAAAAAAAATTATCACTCAATGAAATAGGAGAATTTCAAGCCTTCCTAAGGAGACCCGAATTAGAATTTGACCTCCAATATCAAAACCCAAAAGAAATATAAATATGTACAAAGGAAAAAGAAAATACAAGAAATTCAATAGAGTTAAATTGTTTGCACCCCTACACAGGAAGATGATCCTTATAACTCATCAAAATTGGACCATTAACAATATGGATAGAAGAAATATACACAGACTGAGGATAAGGATATAAGGTGAATTTGAGGGAATGACATGAAAAAGAATGAATGAATGAGAAATAGGAGTACAAAGGATGCAGAAGGAAGAGAGGCAGAATGGGGTAAATTATTTCACACAGGAGGTACTAAACACATATTACAGTGGAGGGGAAAATGAGAAGGTGGGCAATGGGCATCGCTTGAACCTTACTCTCATTAGTATTGGCTCAAAGAGGTAATAATATACACCATCAGTTGAATATGGACATCTATCTTACCTGACAGGGAGTAGGAGGGGAGGAGACTAAACAAGTAGAAGGGAATTCACAGAAGGAAAGGCAGGTCAGGGAAAGTGGTAAACAGAAGGAAAGCACCAATGAGGTGGGAAAATGTGAAATGAGAGAGAGAACAAACAGGAGGAAGAAGAGAATGGAGAAGAATACAGAGGTAGTAATCATAACTATGAAGGTGAACGTGATGAACTCTTCCATAAAATGGGGGTACATTGAAAAAAAAACAGAATCCTACAACATACTGCTTAGAAGAAACACACTTGGGGGGGGTGGGGCCAAGATGGCGGCTGGAAAGCAGGGACTTGCATGAGCTCCCCACCACGTCCCTCCAAAAACCTATAAAAAATGGCTCTGAACAAATTCTAGAACTGCAGAACCCACAAAATAGCAGAGGGAAGCAGGGATCCATCCCAGGACAGCCCGGATGGTCGCTGGATGAGGTCTATCGCCCACGGAGTGGAGGAGAGCAGAGCTTAGCGTGGGAGGCAACAGGACCAACCAGACCAGGAGCAGGGCAAGACAGGCCCTAGCACCCTGAATCAGTGAGCTGTGGCAGTTACCAGACTTCTGAACCCACAAACATCAAAGACAACAGAGAAGGTTAGTGGGAAAAGCTTCGGGGGAGAGACTTCTTGGTTTGGCCACCGCCCCAGGGGTGGCAGGGGAGGTGCAGCTACAGAACTACAGCTGCAGTTACTTCCAGCCCTAGGCCCACATGGTGGGAGGAATTAAGTGGCAGATCAGAGCAGGAGTGCAGAGCCTGCTGAAGATTTGCATCAGGTCCGGGTTGGTGGTTCTTGAGGAAGGAGGAGTGCTGGGGTGGCAGAGCTGGCTGTATAGAAATAGCTCTGAAATCAACGGTGCATCCCCTCAAGCTTGGAACAAAGTACTCTTTGCTCTACAAGCAGTCATACCCTGATGAAAAACTCAAGGGTCAAGTAAGTTGGCTGGGATCATGGCCAGGCAGCAAAAACACACCCAGACTCAGTCTCAGACTTTGGAATCCTTCTTGGGTGACAAAGAAAACAAAAACATATGCCCTGAAGAAGTCAACAAAGTCCAAGAGCCTACACCAAAAGCCTCCAAGAAAAACATGAACTGGTCTCAGGCCATGGAAGAGCTCCAAAAGGATTCGGAAAAGCAAGTTAGAGAAGTAGAGGAAAAATTGGGAAGGCAAATGAGAAGGATGCAAGAAAACCATGAAAAACAAGTCAATGACTTGCTAAAGGAGACCCAAAAAAAATACTGAAAAAAATATTGAAGAAAACAACACTTTAAAAAATAGACTAACTCAAATGTCAAAGGAGCTCCAAAAAGCCAATGAGGAGAAGAATGCCTTAAAAGGCAGAATCAGCCAGATGGAAAAGGAGGTCCAAAAGACCACTGAAGAAAATACTACCTTAAAAATGAGATTGGAGCAAGTGGAAGCAAGTGACTTTATGAGAAATCAAGATAATATAAAACAGAACCAAAGGAATGAAAAAATGGAAGACAATGTGAAATATCTCATTGGAAAAACCACTGACCTAGAAAATAGGTCCAGGAGAGAGAATTTAAAAATTATTGGACTACATGAAAGCCATGATCAAAAAAAGAGCTTAGATATCATCTTTCAAGAAATTATCCAGGAGAATTGCCCTGATATTCTAGAGCCACAGGGCAGAATAGAAATTGAAAGAATCCACCAATCGCCTCCTCAAATAGATCCCAAAAAGAAAACTCCTAGGAACATTGTCGCAAATTCCAGAGCTCCCAGGTCAAGGAAAAAATACTACAGGCAGTCAGAAAGAAACAATTTGAATATTGTGGAAAAACAATCAGGATAACACAGGATCTGGCAGTTTCCACATTAAGGGAATGAAGGGCTTGGAATATGATATTCCGGAGGTCAATGGAGCTAGGATTGAAACCAAGAATCACCTACCCAGCAAAACTGAATATCATGCTCCAAGGCAAAATATGGACTTTCAATAAAATAGAGCACTTTCAAGCTTTCTCAGTGAAAAGACTAGAGCTGAATAGAAAATTTGACTTTCAAACACAAGAATCAAGAGAAGCATGAAAAGGCAAACAAGAAAGAGAAATCATAAGGGACTTACTAAAGTTGAACTGTTTTGTTTATATTCCCATGTAGAAAGATGATGGGTATGATTCATGAGACCTCAATATCATGGTAGCTGAAAGGAATATGCATATATGTATATGTGTATACATATATATATACACATATGTGTGTCTATGTATGTATATATGTGTATATATATATATACACACACTTATATATACACACACAAAGGGCACAAGGTGAGTTGAATATGAAGGGATGATAACTTAAAAAAATAAAATCAATTTAAGAGATAAGAGAGGAATATATGGAGAGAGGGAGAAAGGGAGAGATAGAATGGGGTAAATTATCTTGCATAAAAGTGGCAAGAAAAAGTGGTTCTGTAGGAAGGGAAGAGGGGGCAGGTGAGGGGGAATGAGTAAATCTTGCTCTCATTGGATTTGACCTGAGGAGGGAATACCATACATACTCAATTGGGTAGTTTACCCCACAGGAAAGAAGGAGGAAGGAGATAAAAAAGGGGGATGATAGAAGGGAGGGCAGATGGGGGGGAGGAGGTAATCAAAAACAAACACTTTCGAAAAGGGACAGGGTCAAGGGAGAAAATTCAATAAAGGGGGATAGGTTAGGAAGGAGCAAAATATAGTTAATCTTTCACAAAATGAGTATTGTGGAAGGGTTTTACATGATGATATGCATGTGCCCTATGTTGAATTCCTTGCCTTCTTAGGGAGGGTGGGTGAGTAGGGAAGAGGGGAGAGAATTTGGAACTCAAAGTTTTAAAAACAGACATTCAAAACCAACAACAACAAAACAAAGTTTTTCATGCAACTAAGAAATAAGATACACAGGCAATGGGGCATAGAAATTTATCTTGCCCTACGAGAGAAGAAGGGAAAGGGGGATGGGAGGGGAGTGGGGTGACAGATGGGAGGGCTGACTGGGGAATGGGGCAACCAGAATATACGCCATCTTGGAGATGCGGGAGGGTAGAAACGGGGAAAAAATTTGTAATTAAAACTTTTGTGAAAATCAATGCTGAAATCTAAATACATTAAATAAATATGTATAATAAACCAAAAAAAAAAAAAAAAGAAGAAACACACTTGAAGCAGAGACACACATACATAGAGTAAAGGTAATGGCTGGAGCAGGATCTATTATATTTCAGCTAATTAGGGGTAGCAATTCTGATCTTACACAAAGTAAAAGAAAAACTATACATAATTAAAAGAGATAAAAAAGGAATTTACGTCATGCTAATAGAAAAAGTACCATAGAAAATAAAGAAATTACATTAGAAGAGCAGGGAATAGTTTATCTGTCAGATCTATGGGGAGGAGAAGAATTCATGACCAAACAAGAGATAGCACATTACAAAATATAGAATAAATAATTTTAACTATACTAAATTGAAAAGCATTTGTACAAACAAAACCAGTGCAACCAAGATTAGAAGGGAAGCAGAAACATAAGAAACAATCTTTATAGCAAGTGTCTCTCATAAAGCCCTAATTTCTCAAATACATAGAGAAGTGAGCCAAATTTACAAGAATATAAGCTGTTTTCCAATTGACACATGGTCAAAGGATATGAATAGGAAATTTTCAGATGAAGAAATCAAAGATATCTATAGGGGTATGAAGAATAGCTCCAAATCACTTTTGATTAGAGAAATGTACATTAAAACATCTCTGAGGTACCACCTCATACCTATCAGATTGGCTAATGTGACAGAAAAGGAAAATGATAAATACTGGAGAAGACATGAGATTATTGTGACACTGATGCATGCTTGGTAGAGTTGTGAATTGATCCAACATCTGCCCAAAGGGCTATCAAACTGTGTATACCCTTTGATCCAGCAATACCACTACTAGGCCTGTATCCCAAAGAAATCATTAAAAAAGAAAACAAAACAAAACCAGAAAAGAACCTGCATGTGCAAAAATATTTATAGTAGCCTTTTTTGTGTTGGCAAAATATTGGAAATTTAGGGGATGCCCATTAATTAGGGAATACCTGAAAAAAGCTAGGGAATATGAATGTTATGGAAAACCATTGTGCAATAAGAAATGATGAACAGGTAGATTCAGAAAAATCTGGAAAAACTTGGTACAAACTGATGCAAAGTGAAAGGAGCAGAAACAGGAAAATATTGTATGTAGTAACAGGAACATTGTGTAATGATCAACCATAAATGAGTCAGCTCTTCTCAGCAACCCCACAATCCAAGATAAGTACAAAGGACTCAAGAAGGAAAAATGCTATCCATGTCCAGATAAAGAACTGATGGAATCAGAATGCATATCAAAGAATATTTTTTCACTTGTTTTATTCTTTCTCATGATTTCATTTCCTTTTGATCTGTTTCTTCTTCTAAAACTTGTAAATATGGAAACATATTTCACATTGTAGTACATATATTAACTATATTGAATTGCCTACCATTTGCAGAAGAGGGGAGGGGAGAAGAAAAATTTTGTACTCCAAATCTTGCTGAAAACTTTTCTTAATATGTAATTGGGGAAAAATAAATTCTACTTAAATTAAAAAACATTAACAAAAGAAAAACAGTAATTTTTTATGTATTCTAGAAAGGTACACTCAGAAAAAAAAACAATAAATGTGCTGAATGGATAAAGCTGGATTAAAAACAAAACAAAATACAAATAAATTTGACTTTGGTCTCAACAAAACACAAACAAATTTATTTCAATTCTCTTAATTGTGTTTGGTGAGGTGACCAAGTACACAACAGAAATAGCTGTTTAAAAATACCTAAACCATTATTTCCCTAAATAAACTTATTGTCATATAGGTAACATGGAATATGGAATATTGGACTTGGAGTTAGGAGGACTTGAGTTGAATCATACCTAAAATGCTTCCTAGCTATGGGACCAATGAAAAGTCATTTTATGTCTTAGCTTCAGTTTGTTTACTCACAAAACGGGAATAATAATAGTATGTACTCCACAGTGTTGTTGTGATAATCAAATGCAATAACGTATGTTAAGTGACCATTAAAGCACTATGTAAACATTAAGTGTCATTATTAAGAATTGCCCAGATGAAATAAAAGAGATGGCTGCAAATGATAAAAATAATTTTCATTTTTCATTTAAAATTTATATGTGCCATCATATCAGATATATAGCTTTTAATATAAAAGTTTTTATTCACTTTTGCAATTAAATGATAGCTCCAGATACTTTTAATGTATAGAGCACTATCCTATATTTAACATTTATTTATTAAACACTTACCATATACAGAAAATTATATTATTTGCAAAGAGAAATATAAAGTTTGGAGGAGATATATCACTTTCTTCAGGAAGCTTACAGTTTAGAGGATAGTTATGATATAATCACAAATAACCACAATGTAAAATAATACAGGATAAGTACACTGCAGAGATGTAAGACAAAGGTTAACAGGTCATTATTAAATGAAGGCATTAGCAAAGGTTACCCGGAATGGATGGCATTTTAACTGGGCTTAATTCAACAGAAAGAGATAGAGGAAAGAAGGATATTTCTTGCAAAAGAAATAGTGTAAACAAAGGGAGAGAGGCAGATACCACAATGGAAAGGGGACAGTAATAATATAATTAGATTATAGCAAAAAATAAATAGAAAGCGAGTATTAGGAATGCATAGGGATAATATAAGAGAGGAAAGATAAGGTGATGAGAGATTGCAGGGACCTTTGAGCCAGGCTATTTATTGACTTTGAACTTTTTTCAGTAGGTGATAGTGAAATATTGCAAATGTTTAGAGCTGACAAGTGATATGATTAGATAAATGAATAAGAAAAATTAGTGTGGCTGCAATTTGAATGATAAATTGTTGGTGGAGAGGGAGAAGGTAATGGAATTTAAAAAAAAAAGAAATGTGAACAGGATAATAAAGTGTATCAGGAAAAGTTAAGAGAACAGAGGTATCCTGACTGGATTTCAATGAAAAATACTCTTTCTGGTTGTGGAGAGTACAAAGTGGCTTTTCTCTACTTTTGAGAAGTTGGCAAGAGTTTAAATGTCATTAGCAGGAGTTTGAATGCTAAAATAGATTACTTGGGGAAGTATAAGTATTATGGGAGGCAAAGGAATATATTAGGTGACCTCTCAAAGTTCCTTCCAGGCTATTTGTTTTTATTATTCTTAACCAGAAATGTCAGTATTTTCATCACAGCCTGTATATTTCCAAAATGTGACATTAATTAAGCTGAAGACATTTTGTCTTGACTGATCCTGAACTTTTATGGTACCTTCAAATTCTGTCTGATGAATTTTAAGTAGCTTAAAAGTCTATTCTATTTATAGAATTATTATATTTCATCCTTTTTTCAGTTACTAATTTAAAATTATATCTCTTGAAATGAACAGTATTTTATAAGGAATAGAGAACCAGTCTCAATGCTAGAAAGATCTTGATTTTAGTCCTGCCTCTGACACATACTGGCTCTTTTATGCTGGTTAAATTACTTATCTTCTCAGTGATTTATTTAACTCTCTAAGACTACAAATTACAGATAAGGTATCAACCAGCATTTCTAGAGAAAATTTACTTGCCCCCTTCCTAAGGATCCATTCTTTACTTCCAGAAAACACAACAAACGCAATCTCTATTGCTTTACTTTCAAGGTTTCCTTTTAAATTCCCTAGCCTATATTACTCCAAATTAATTCAATGCAACATATTTATTGAGTTTATTCTATTTTTAAGACAGTATGGGGTGAGTGGAGAAAAACAGATAGTATGCCTATATGCAAGAAGCTTATATATAGGCACAAAGGGCAGGTGTACAAAAAGCTATAATAGTCTTTGTTGTTCTTTTGTTTTGTTCATGTCTTTCTCTTTGTGATCCAATTTAGGGTGTTCTTGGCAAAGATATTAGAGTGGTTTGTCATTTCCTTCTCTAGTTCATTTTATAGATAAGAAAACTGGGGCAAAAAGGGTTAAATAACTTGCCCAGGATCATAAGCTAACATCTGAGGCCAGATTTGAACTCAGGAAGATGAATCTTCCTTTACTCCAGGACTGATACTCTATCCAATGTCCATCTAGCTGTCCATGGATAATTTTTGGATTTTATAAATTCTCTTGGCAATAAAATAAGTATGTGCTCTCCATGATAATATGCCTATATCCATCATATGTGGAGGTTTCTGTTCTAATAACACAATCTCTCTGAGGTTGGGTATGGTGTAATGATAATAATACATCCCATATATGCAGTGCTTTCCAGTTTTCTAAGTAATATTCCATGAATTATCTAATTTGAATCTCACAACATGATACAGTGGAGATATTAACATCAATCTTCTCATCGTCATCACTACCACCACCACCATCATCATTACCACCACCATAATCATTGTCATCATCACCATCTTAACATAAGATAAATTTAACTCAAACATTGAATGATCCAAAGTCAGAATTGGAGGCAGGCCTAGAACTGAGGACTTCTGACTCCTAGTTTAGTGTTCTTTCTCCTTCATCATGTTTTCTTCCTAACTTATGAACAGTTATTGAAGAATATTTCAGTTACATCATATATAATGTGTTCCTTGGCCCAATAATTTGACTTTTGGAAACCGGCCCTCCATCCTATTTTAAAACTATGTTTTAAAAAAGGCTTTTTATCCTTAAAGGGAATTTGCAATGTAACATTTAACTGAAAATTTCCCTCAGTTCCTAATAATTATGACCTCTCAACAAATTGTAAATGACAGGATTTCTGCTAAAATTCTACATGAATCATAGTGGAACTTGATGGATATCATTACTTGGGAAATAGTTTATAGAAAGCTTGTAAGAAAAGAAGCATATTTAGCCCTTTTCCTCCCATTCTCCCTCCTGAAAGCTATTGCAATTCCTGCTGCTGTTACTGTTTGTGTAAGTAGCTCCTCAAGGTTTTTGTAAGGGGGTAACCATTAAGTTTAGGCTCTTAAAACATCTCATAGCTATAGGAAGCATCCTATACTGATGATGGCTACTGATGATGGATAAATGAAAATAGTATTTCCCCCACATATATTTGGGAAATGAAAGGATAACATGTTGCTTTTCTTTCTAAAACTGTTCAAGTATTATTTTTTCTAATGATTTGAATTTGAACATTTGAAAACAAATGCTAAATGGCTATAATATAAGCCATGCACTGTCCTGATGTATTGATGTTAATGAATGGCTGTCTACAATTCATACCTTGCATCTTGGTCACTGAAACATGTGATTCAGGATTGGATAAGCCAGTTTAGTAATTGAGGTTCATATTTACTTATTTATTGCTTCCCATTTGGGGAAACTAAACTTAAAATTTTTCATTTTGAGAAATCCATATATGAATGTGGTGGAATGATGCTAATATTACCAACAATCACTGACTGTATGAAAGGCATTGGTCCAAACTCCTGAGGTTACAATCAAGTATAAGGCATATACAACATAGGCTCTTACTTCAAGAAGTTTAAAATATAAGGCTCTTTGTTAATTAAAAATGAACTGAATCTCATATTTCAAATGTAGTAAATAAATGAAGGTCTAAGTAATAGTTTGCAACTCTTTTTCTATCAGTATATGATGGGATGGAGAAGGGATGGTGCTGAAGAATTCAAAATATTATATGTAAGAACACATTTGATTTTATCCCTTCTAACCTAATTCCTGTCCTTCAGAGGAAGAGGCTATAGAAAAGTTTTTAAAAATAAGTTGAAATTACCAGTGATTTTATTGATATAGGGAACTCTCAGTAAAGAAACTCTCTTTAACAGTGTTATAAATTATAAGTGTTTTTCAACTTGTTTTAGAGTTGCCTATCAAGTTTCTTGCATGGGGCCACATACCCAGTATATTTCAGAGCAAGGACTAGAGTACAAGTATTCTAGTTCTATGATGAACTTTGATACAATGCTGTAACATAATGTTAATTTTGTCATCATTTTAGCTGAGATAACAAATCATGTAACCATCAATAGCACTTTTGAACTTAGCTGAGACTTCTCATATGTAGTTCTTTTCAATGACTGAAAAATTCTGGGCTCTGCTTTATTACCCTTATTAAATTTAGCTGAGATATCTCATTTAAACCCAATGCTATGTGATTAGTTCCTACTCTGTCTGAAAATTCCAGCTGGTCCCTTAGTATTTGCTTATCAGATTATTATTTTATTTAATGCAGTTTTCTGCTATTGCTTCCTTGATATGTACATCTTTATCTTCCCCTTTGCTTTTTGTAAATAAAATTCAAACAATATCCTTTCTTCTGATGGAAGAAAAGGCTATATGACACTTTTCAAAATGCTATTCAGGGTCCATTTTTTTTTATGTTTCATGAGACTGTGTTCAGATTATGTAAAAAAGTCACTTATTGAAATATCTTTATATGTTGATTTATCAATACTCCATTCCCTCTCAATAGTCAAATACTTTTTTTTACATTTTACAGACAGTAAAATTTCTTTAAAGCTTAATGAAGGAAAAGAGTTAAGACTAAAAAATTAATTTCCATTACATTTTAAGTTCTATCCTAAAAACAAAGCAGTTTCTTCATGAAAACCCTATGACATTCATAATTTGAGTACTATTTTCTACATTATATAGGTGAAAAACCCGACATACAAAGTAGTTTCAGAGATTTGGCTCAGAATCTCAGAGCTAATGTCACAGGCCAGGCTTGAATATATATGCCTGTAGAATGAAGGGGCAGTACTTGATTTCCTCCATAGCCTTTCTCTTCCTCTTGAAGTGAAGTATTCAGATTTGATTTTTCAAGTTATGATTTTCTGGAATATCTAAAATCCTTAGATTACTTCTTCATATCATATCTTTAAATTCAACATTCTGTTTTTTAGAGGTCTGATATTTTCTATTTTTTAAAAAAAAATATTTATTTATCTTTAACATTCTTCTTCAAAAATAAATTGAGCTCCAAACTTTTTCCTTCCTTCCAGTCCTTTCACCACCTACTCAGAAGGCAGGCAATAGATCAACTCTACATATGAAGTAAGGAAAAACATATTTCCATATTATCCCTGTCTCAAAATAGCAAGAAAAATAAAGTGAGAAGAATATATTTCAATTTGCACTCAGAATTTATCAGTTCTCTCCCAAGAACATGGACAGCTTTTTCATCATTGGTCCTGAATTGTCTTGTATTTTTGTATTGGTCAGAACAGCAAAGTCATTCACAGTTTGTTGTCATTACAATATTGTATTACTGTGTACAAAGATCTCTTCATTATTCTCACATCACTTTACATCAGTTCATACAGGTCTTCTGAGTTTTTTTTTTCTTTTTCTTCAACCATTCCCCTCATTATTTCTTATGGCACAATAATACCCCATCACAATTATGTAACACAACTCTCATCCTTTCAGTAATTAATGAGCATCCCCTCGATTTCCAATTCTTTGGCATCATACAAACAGATGCAATAAATATTTTCTACATATAGATCCTTTCCTTTTTCTTTTATCTTTTTGGGATCCAGATCTAGAAGTAGTAATCCTTGGTCAAAGGATATACATGGTTTTATAGACCTTTGGGCACAGTTTCAAATTGTTCATGAAGTTTCCCAAATTGTCTCCTCAAATTAGGTCCATTTTTGTCCCTGTCTAATTTAAGATTATGACTGCTTCCCTTGCTTTCCTTATTTCAGTTGAGTTATAATAGATTCTGGCCCAGCCTCTTATTTAAAGTGTGTGTGTGTGTGTGTGTGTGTGTGTGTGTGTGAGTGTGTGTGTGCATGTGTTTATGTGTGTTTCTGTTTCAAGTGTGTCTCTTGTAAACAACATATTGTTCTTTTATTCACTTCTATTTTAAGGGTGAGTTCATATCATTCACATTCACAGCTATGATTACTAAATACTTATTTCCTCAATTCTGTCATTTTCTGTTTATTCTTCCCTCTCTCTTTTTACACTATACCTCCTCAAATGTCCATTTTTGCTCCTGACCACTGCCTTCCACAATTTGCCCTTTTATCATCCCTTACTTTCTCTTATTTCCTTCTCCTACTTCCTACTTAGATTTATATACCCAATTGAGTATATATGTCTCTGTGTGCACACACACATGCACACACACACACACACACACACACATGCACACACACATGCACACACACACACACACACACACACACATTCTTCTCTCTTTGAACCAATTCAAATAAGAGTGAGGTTCAAGCATTGCCCACCACACTTTCTATTTCCCATCCTTTGTAAAAGGTCTTCCTTACACCCTTCTTTTATAATCGATAATTCCCACAATTTTCTCTACTTTCCCACTTTTCCCAGTGAAATCACTTTTTGTCACCTCTTTCTTATCTTTCCTTTTTTTTTACATAATCTCAACATAAGCAACTTACAACCATGCCCTGTGTCTATAAAGACTACTTCTAATTTCCCTAATAAGGATAGTGTTCTTAGGAAAATTATCTTCCCATATAGGAATATAGAGATTTTAACATTACATATTCCCTTATGATACCTCTTTCATGTTTACCTTTTTATGATTCTCATGAGTCATTATTTGAATATCAAATTTCCTATTCAATTTTGGTCTTTTCAGCAGAAATACTTGAAAGTCTACTATTTCATTACATGTCTGTTTTTCCCTTGAAGGACTATACTCACTTTTGCTGGGTAGGTTGTTCTTGATTCTAATCTTACCTCCTTTGAATTCTACAATATCATATTTCAAACCCTCCAGTCCTTTTACATGGGACCTGCTAAATCTTGTGTTATTCTGACTGGCTCCAAAATATTTGAATTGATTATTTCTAGCTGTTTGCAATATTTTATCATTGACTTGGAAACTCTGGAATTTGTCTATAATATACCTGGGAAATTTCATTTTGGGATCTCTTTCAGGGAGTGATCAGTAGATTCTTTTTATTTCTACTTTATCCTCTGAACCTAAGATACTGGAGCAGTTTACTGTAATAATTTCTTGAAATATGATACCTAGGCTATTTTATTTATCATTATTTTCAGGGAGTCAAATCATTATTAAATTATTTCTCCTGGGTCTGTTTTCCAGGTTAGTTGTTTCTCCAATGATATATTTCCCTTTTTTCTTTTTTTTTTCATTTTTTGGGCTTTGTTTTATTTTTTCATGGCTTCTCATAGAGTCATTAGCTTCCACTTGCCTCTTTCTAATTTTTACTGAATTATTTTTTACTTCCAGGAGTCAAGATGATGGAGTAAGCTGGAAATCACCTGGACTCTACCATATTCACCTCCAAACAAGTATAAAAGAGTGCTCGAAAACAAACTCTGGAGTGGCAGAAAAAACAAAAAGATTGAGTGAAACAAATTTCTAGCCCAAGACAACTTGGAAGGTAAGCCAGAAAGGTCTACCTTACTCAGGTAAAAGGGGAACACACTCTAGCTTTGGCAGCCTCCCACAAAGACAGCAGTAATCTCTGCCTTAGGAAGCCATAAGGAGGCCCTGAATCCCAGTACAGCACTGGGAAAGTGGCAGATGCCACCATTAGGAACCCCCATGTTCCTCAGTTCAGAAAAGGACAAAGAGGCTGGCACCAGTACCAGGGCCAGCAAGTATTATCTGTAATGTTGATAAGCTAGAAGTCTTCCCAATAAGATCAGGAGTGAAGTAATGATGCTCAGCATCACAACTATTATTTAATATTGTACTAGAAATGTTACCTATAGCAATATGAAAAGAAAAAGAAGTTGAAGGAATTAGAATACGCAATAAGGAAACAAAACTATCACTCATTATATATCATGTGCTGATATACATAGAGGATCCTAGAGAATCAACTAAAAAACTACTTGAAATAATTAATAACTTTAACAAAGTTGAAGGACATAAAATAAACTCACGTAACTCATCAGCATTTCTATATATTACTAGCAAAGTCCAGCAGCAAGAGACAAAAAAAAGATAAATTCTTTTTAAATTAACTGTCGACAATGTAAAATATTTAAGAGTTTACCTGCCAAGACAAACCCAAGAAGTTTTCAATACAATTACAAAACAATTTTCACACAAATTAAGTCAGATCCAAACAACTGGAAAAAAAAATTCAATTGCTCTTGGATAGGCTGAGCCAATATAATAAAAATTATGATTCTACCTAAATTAATTTACTTATTCAGTGCCTTAGCAATCAAAATACCAAAATAACTATTTGACAGAAATAGAAAAAATAATAACAAAATACATATGGGAGAATATGAGGTCAAGAATATCAAGGGAATTAATGAAAAAAAAATGAAAAGTAAGATGGCCTCACTGTACCAGATCTCAACCTATATTGCAAAGCAATAACTATCAAAATAATCTGGTACTGGCTAAGGAATAGAATGGTACATTAGTAGAATAGATCAGGTACACAATACATATAAGTAAATGAGAATAATAACCTAATATTTGATAAACACAAAGACTCTAGCTTCTGGGATAAGAAATCATTATTTCACAAGAAACTGCTGGGAAAACTGGAAAATAGTATGGAAGAAACTAGGTTTAGACCAACATCTTATACTATATACTGAGACGAGGTCAAAACTTCCAGGAGCCAAGATGATGGAGTAAGCAGTAAATTGTAGTAACTTCATATTAATCTCCAAACAACCATAAAATAGCACCCCAAAACAAATCCTGGAACAGTACAACCAGCAAAAAGATGGGGCGAAACAATCTTTTGCCCAAGAAACTTGGAAGATCATCAAGAAAGTTCTATCTCACTCAAGTAAAAGGTGCATACATTCTTAGACAGGAAGCATCCCAGAAAAACAGCAGCATAACCCACCTCAGCAAACATGTGGGAGATCCTGAACCCCAGTTGGGTGGAGCAGGCTCATGTCAACACCAGGATCCCCCAGGCGCCTTAACATAGCCAAGGGAACTGGCAGACTCCAACTCTGAGAACCCCAAGCAAACAGGTATCCTTCAGTATGGCAAGAAAGTAGGCCAGACCTGCACACGCTACAGTATGGCACTGGACAAACAGGGACCTCCAGTGGCCAAACCCCCATGTGCTTCAGTGTAGCCCTGGGGAAACATAGAAACAACCCAGTGGGCATCAGCACATGCCAGACACCAACAGAAGGATCCCAGCTCAGTACCAGGTAAGGTGCCAGGACCCTACAGACACCAGCGGGCTAGCCACCACCCACCCCAAACTCTCAGCATAGCAAAAGACATGAGGGTCCCCAGGGGCCTCAGGGCAATATCAATGCAACACCAGGTAAATAGCTAGAGCCTGCAGCCACTAGCACAAGAAACCTTCCACCATGGGAACAGAGTTCAAACTAAAAGAAAAAAGGAAAAAGGCCCCTCCCCTGAAAATAGAAAGTAATTATGCTGATAGGGAAGACCAAGACAGAAACTCAGAAGAGAACAGCAATGTCAAAATACCTACAGGCAAAACCACAAAGATAAATAGGAAGTGGTCTCAAGCCCATAAAAGAAGTCATGAAAGAGATAAAAAAGGAGCTTAAAAATTCTATAAGAGAGGTGGAAGAAATGATGGGAAAAGAAATGAGAGTGCTACCAGAGAATTATGAAAAAAGAGTCAACAGCTTGGAAAACTGTTTAAACAGTAGAATTAGACAAATGGAAAAAGGAGATACAAAAACCCACTGAAGAAAACAACTCCTTAAAGAATACAATTGCCCAATTATAAAAAAATACAGAAGCTAATTGAAGAAAACAACACCTTGAAAGTTAGAATTAGGCAAGTGGAATTTAATGACTCTATGAGGCATCAAGAATCATTCAAACAAATTCAAAAGAATGAAAAAAATGGAAGAAAATGTAAAATGCCTAATGGGAAAAACAACTACTCTCGAAAATAGATTCAGGAAAGACAATATCAGAATCATTGGATTACCTGAAAGCCATTTTAATGGCAAGTAAAGTGGGACTTTTTTCTGTTTTTTTTTTTCTTTTGGAATGCTTCTCAGCACTATGGCAATCAAGTGCCTTTGATTGAGTCTTGCCCTTGTTTGAATCAAGAGACTTTGATTGAATCAAGAATCCTTGATTGGAAACAGTATATGTACTTTCGGGTTAGCATTTTGTTTTGGGGTTCACTCACTGGAAGAGTGTTCTTGTGATTTGGCCAGACAAGACTCTGGGTAGCAATTAAGGAGCCTCCTGGCTTTGAAAACCCAGATGTTGTTGCTTCTCTCTCTGGTAATTATGTATATATTGCTATGGTCAGGCAGTTAGAAGCCTCTCTGTTAATTTGTGTTATTTTCTCTGTTTGTAATTTCTATTTGTATTTGCTCTGAAGTTCAGGGTGCTGACTTTTCCCCCTGAAGTAGTGAATTATATATGTATGTTTAATTAAAGTAAGATTATTAACCCCTTAAAGTTGTTTTCCTTTAGAAAAGCAGATGAAAGAGCCTGTGCTAGCAGCCCTCTTGTAACCTGGTGTTATTGGCCTTAAACTTTCATAGTAGCTGCAAGTAACATCATTGTTACAGACATAATAAAAAGACTACCTGGACAGCATCTTTCAATAAATTATCAAGGAAAACTGCCCCAATATCCTGGATTGAAAGCATCCACCAATCACCTCAAGAAAGACATCTCAAAATAAAAATCCCAAGGAATTGTAGCCAAATTTCAGAATTATTGTGTTAGGGAAAAAATATTAAAAAGGGGCAACAAAGAAACAATTCAAATATTTGGAGTCACAATCACAATTACACAGGACTTGGCAGCAACAATATTAAAATACTGGAGGTCAAGGAACATGATATTCCAGAAGGCAAAGGAGCTAGGACTATAACCAAGAACCACTTTCCCAGCAAAATTAAGTATGGTTCTTCAAGGGGAAAATATAGTCATTAAATGAAATTGAAGGAATTCAAGCTTTCATAAGGAGAAGACCAGAATTAAACCAAAGATTTCACCTCTGATACTAAAATCCAAGAGAAGTCTAAAAAGGTACAAAGGGACAAGAAAACATAAGAGATTCAATAGAGCTAAACTACATTTCTACATAGGAAGATGATGCTTACATTTTTTAAAAGAAAGTTGTGTCAGTAATAGTACAGCTTTAAAAAAAATATACATCCGATGGAATGACATAGAAATAAGGGAAAGAAGAGTACAATGGATGTAGAAGAAACGGAAGGTTAGAATGGGGTTAGTTATTTCACAAGAAAAGGTACAAAAGACCTATTGTAATGGGCAAGAAGACGGGAGGGTGAGTGAAAAGCATTGCTTGAACCTTTCTCTCATTGGTATTGTCTCAAAGGGAGAATAATATACACAGTCAGTTGAATATAGCAATCTATCTTACCCAGCGGAGAAGTAGAAGTGGAGGCGATCAAGTAAATGGGGTGTGGTGACTGACAGAAGGTAGGGCAGATCAGGGGAGTGGTAGACATAAGCAAAACATTGGTGAGGAGGCAACGAGTGAAAAGAAAGGGAGGACAGACAGGAAGAAGTATAGGATCAAGGGAAAGACAGTGGTAGTGATCACAACTGTAATATGAATGGGATAAACTCTCCCATAAAATGGAGATGAATATCAAAGTAGATCAAAAACTAGAATCTTATAATATGTTGTTTACATGAAACACCCTAGAAGTACAGAGAAGGTAAGCAGTTGAAGCAGAATCTATTATGCTTCAGGGGAAGTTAAAAAAAAAAATCATGGGGAGCAGTCCTGATCTCAAAGTAAAAGCAAAAATAGACCTAATTAAAGAGATAAGGAAGGAATTTACATCTTGCTAAAAGTTACCACAGACAACGAAGCAATATCAATACTATACACATATGGGCCAAGTGATATAGCACCCAAATTCTTAAAGGAGAAGTTGAGTGAGTTATAGGAAGAAATAGACAACAAAACTATACTAATGGGGTCCTCAACTGTCTCCTGTCAAAACTTGATAAATCCAACCAAAAAAGAAATAAGAAAGACAGTAAGGATGCAAATGGACTATTAGAAAAGCTAGATATGAATGATCTTTGGCATGATTTAGACATAGAGGTGATAATATAAGCAAATTAGAAGAGCAGGGAACAATTCACCTGTCAGATCTATGAGGATGGGAAGAAATTCATGACCAAACAAGATACAGAGAGCATTACAAAGTGTAAAATAGATAACTTTGATTATATTAAATTAAAAAAAAAACTTTTGTACAAACAAAACCAATGGAACCAAAGTTAGAAAGGAAGCAAAAAGATGGGAAACATAAATATCTCTGATAAAGGTCTGATTTCACATATCTATATGTGTATATAAATATATCAATATCTATCTATCTGTATATATATATATATATATATATATATATATATATATGTATGTATGCATATATATATGTGTGTATATATATATATATACATGGAGAGAGAGAGAGAGAAAGAGAGAGAGAGAAAGAGAGAGCTGAATGAAATTTATAACACAAGCCCTTTCCCAGTTGACAAATGGTGAAAGGATATAAATAGCCACTTTTCAGACAAAGAAATTGAAAATATCTATAGGCATATGAAGAAGCATTCTTTTTATTTTTATTTTTAATTTAATTTATGTATTTAACATATTTAGTTTTCAGCATTGGTTTTCACAAGAGTTTGAATTACAAATTTTCTCCCCATTTCTACCCTCCCCAACACTCCAAGATGGCATATATTTTGGTTGCCCTGTTCCCCAGTCAGCCCTCCCTTCTGTCACTCCACTCCCATCCCATCCCCTTTTCCCTTCCTTTTTTGTAGGGCAAGCTAAATTTCTACTCCCCATTGCCTGTGTATCCTATTTTCTAGTTGCATGCAAAAAGTTTTTTTTGTTTTTTTTTTTCAACGTCTGTTCTAAAAACTTTGAGTTCCAAATTCTCTCCCCTCCTCCCTTCCCACCCACTCTCCCCAAGAAGTCAAGAAATTCAACAAAGGCCACATGTGTATCATTATGTATAACCCTTCCACAATACTCATATTGTGAAAGACTAACTATATTTTGCTCCTTCCCTACCCATCCCCCTTTATTGAATTTTCTCCCTTGACCCTGTCCCCTTCTGAAAGTGTTTGTTTTTGATTACCTCCACCCCCATCTGCCCTCCCCTCCATCATCTCCCCTTTTTTATCTTCTTCCCTCTTCTTTCCTGTGGGATAAGATGACCAATTCGGTTTGTATGGAATTCCCTTCTCAGGCCAAATCTGGTGAGAGCAAGATTCACTCATTCCCCCCTCACCTGCCCTCTCCCCTCCTCCCACAGAACTGCTTCCTCTTGCCACCTTTATGCGAGATAATCCACCCCATTCTAACTCTACCTATCTCCCTCTCACAATGTGTTCCTCTCTCATCCCTTAATTTGATTTTATTTCTTTTAGATATCTTCCCTTCATCTTCAACTCACCCTGTGTCTGCTCTCTCTCTCTCTCTCTCTCTCTCTCTCTCTCTCTCTCTCTATATATATATATATATATATATATATATATATATATATGTATATATAGACATAGATATATACATACATACACATTCACTTATATATATATATATATATATACATAAACATATATATATATATATATGCATATTCCCCTCAGCTACCCTAATACTGAGGTCTCATGAATCATACATGTTATCTTTCCATGTAGGAATGTAACAAAACAGTTCAACTTTAGTAAGTCCCTTGCAATTTCTTTTTCTTGTTCTTTTTCTTTTCATGCTTCGATTGATTCTTGTGTTTGAAAGTCAAATTTTCTATTCAGTTCTGGTCTTTTCACTGAGAAAGCTTGAAAGTCCTCTATTTTATTGAAAATCCATATTTTGCCTTGGAGCATGATACTCAGTTTTTCTGGGTAGGTGATTCTTGGTTTTAATCCTAGCTCCATTGACCTCCAGAATAGCATATTCCAAGCCCTTCAATCTCTTAATGTAGAAGCTGCCAGATCTTTGGTTATTCTGATTGGGTTTCCACAATACTCAAATTGTTTCTTTCTGGCTGCTTGCAGTATTTTCTCCTTGATCTGGGAGCTCTGGAATTTGGAGACAATATTCCTAGGAGATTTCTTTTTGGGATCTATTTGAGGAGGCGATCGATGGATTCTTTCAATTTCTATTTTGCCCTGTGGCTCTAGAATATCAGGGCAGTTCTCCTTGATTATTTCTTGAAAGATGATATCTAGGCTCTTTTTTTGATCATGGCTTTCAGGTAGTCCAATAATTTTTAAATTATCTCTCCTGGATCTATTTTCCAGGTCAGTGGTTTTTCCAATGTAATATTTCACATTGTCTTCCATTTTTTCATTCCTTTGGTTCTGTTTTATAATATCTTGATTTCTCATCAACTCACTAGCTTCCACTTGCTCCAATTTCATTTTTAAGGTAGTATTTTCTTCAGTGGTGTTTTGGACCTCCTATTGCATTTGGCTAATTCTGCCTTTCAAGGCATTCTTCTCCTCATTGGCTTTTTGGAGCTCTTTTGCCATTTGAGTTAGTCTATTTTTTAAGGTGTTGTTTTCTTCAGTGTATTTTTCAGGTTTTTTGGATCTCCTTTAGCAAGTCATTGACTTGTTTTTCATGGTTTTCTTGCATTCTTCTCATTTGTCTTCCCAGTTTTTCCTCTACTTCTCTAACTTGCTTTTCCAAAACCTTTTTGAGCTCTTCCATGGCCTGGGACCAGTTCATGTTTTTCTTGGAGGTTTCTGTTGTAGGCTCTTTGACTTTGTTAACTTCTTCTGTCTGTATGTTTTGGTCTTCTTTGTCACCAGAGAAAGAATCCAAAGTCTGAGACTGACTCTGGGTGCGTTTTCTCTGCCTGGCCATATTCCCAACTAACTAAGTTGACCCTTGAGTTTTTCAGTGGGGTATGACTGCTAAAGAGTTCCATGTTCCACGTTTGGGGGGGGATGTGCCAGCTCTGCCACACCAGCACTGCTCCTTCGCCAAGAACCCCCAACGTGGACTGGGCTTAGATCTTCAGCAGGCTGTGCACTCCTGCTCTGATCCGCCACTTAATTCCTCCCACCAGGTGGGCCTGGGGCCAGAAGCAACAACAGCTGTAGCTGCCCCGCCTCCACTGCCCCCGGGGCTGGTAGCCGAACCTCGAACTCCTTCCACTCCCGCAGCTTTTCCCACTAACCTTCTCCACTGTCTTTGGAGTTTGTGGGTTGAGAAGTCTGGTAACTGCCACAGTTCACTGATTCAGGGTGGTAGGGCACATTCTGCCTGGCTCCTGGTCTGGTTGCTATTCACTGCTCATGCTGGGCTCTGCTCCCAGCTCCCAACTCCCAGCTCTGTGTGGGATAGACCTCACCCAGAGACCATCCAGGTTGTCGTGGGCTGGAGCCCTGCTTCCCTCTGCTGTTTTGTGGGTTCTGCCATTCTAGAATTGGTTCAGAGCCATTTTTTATAGGTTTTTGGAGGGACTCGGCAGGGAGGTCATGCTAGTCCCTGTTTTCCAGCTGCCATCTTGGCTCATGAAGAAGCATTCTAAATCACTTTTGATTAGAGTAATACACATTTAAACAGCTCTGAGGTACCACCTCATTCCTATCAGATTGACCAACATGACAGAAAAAGAAAATGATAAATGCTGGAGAAGATGTAGGGTATTTGGGACACTAATGCATTGTTGGTGGAGTTGTTAACTAATCTAACCATTGTGGAGAAAAAATTAGAGCTACGCCCAAAAGGCAACCAAACTATGCATACTCTTTGATTCACAATACCAGTACTAGGTTGTATTCCAAAGACATCACAAATATTAATAGTAGCCCTTTTAAATGCTGCAAAGTTTTGGAAATTGAGGGGATGCCCATCAATTACAGAATGGCTGAACAAACTGTAGTATATGAATGTAATGTGATAATACTGTTCAATAAAAAATGATGAACCAGTAGATTTCAGAAAAATGTGGAAAGAATTGTACAAACTGATACAAAGTAAACTGAGTAGAACCAGAAGAAAATGTAAAAAGTGGCAGCATCATTTGGACATGCTAAATTATGAAAGACTTTGTTCTTCTCAGGATTACAATGATCCAAGACAATTTGAAAGGATTCATAAAGGCAAATGATATCCACATCCAAAGAGAGAACTGATCCCTTGTAGCTACAAGGGTTAGCACTCCTCTTGGCCCTGGAACTATGACCAGGTCCTCTGTTCCCCTGTAGCCTCAAGCATTAGTTTTCTCTATGTAGGAACTGTGACCAGAACCTCTGTTCCTTTCTGATGGACCACAAACACTCTTCTACACTCTGTAACTATGATCAATACTGTACATGGGTAATAGAATTGCATAATCATTCTAGGTCTCATAGCCAGTGTCACCTCCTGGTCTCCTGTAATTGCTTTCTGACTAGATGTCACACTCCATTACCTTTTCAGGCTTGAGAGCTCTGAAGTTGCTGCTGCCACTGGAGCAGCCACCTCCAAGGCCTTCTCCTAGTGTTGCATCTGTATGTATTCCAGGACACCCCAACCTAGTGTCACAGACCTCCTTCATTCCTCCTAAGTTGTATTAGGCTGGAGAAATGCCTCACCCTGACCTTGTTGGCTTTGCTGCTCTGGAGTTTGATTGGAGGTATCATTTTAAAGTTGTTTGGAGGGTTTTCAGCTTCTGCTCTTCCATCTTGGCTCCAACCCATCTACAGCACCAATCTTTTAAAAATATTGTTCTATTAATTTTCCTTTTTCTTTATTTTCATACTTTATCTCTGTTTTCTTTTTCAGAGTCTATTGACATTGAAAGTGTCTCTGTCTTTTGTTCTAATTTCATTAGCCTTAGGTTAGATTGAATTCTTTATTATTTTATCACTCTACTTTCTTCCTTTACTTATTCAATAATTTCTTATTTTTTATGACTTTTCGGCAATACTTTGAAGGTTCTTGAAATTGTTCCATTGTATTTTGGTTATCTTTAGAATATATATTTATGATAATTTTACATTCTAATAGGATTTTGACTCAATTTTTCATATCTCAAGTGGGATATGTGTTGAATGTCTTTTTTCATCAAGTTTGTATTAAATTCTTTTCTTTACTAGGCTTTTATTTAACTTTATCAATGGCTTTGTTGATGGCGTGCATGTATGGTGAGGGAGGTGGGGAAGATTACAGTAGTTAAAGCTTATCAATAGCTGATAAATGTGCCCAAACACACAAAACTGAGAGAGGATTGTCTAAGTTAGGTGCTTTATGCTTAAATTTTATTTTGCCACTGAATATTTATCAGAAACCATAACTTGAGATAGATAAGTAACATAATAAGTTGTATTACTGCTAGACTTGGATTTAAAAAAAATCTAACTTTGAATCATGCCTCATATTTATGTGGCTGTATTATCCTGAGCAAGTCACTTTAACCCTCTCAAACTGTTTCCTTATATGTAAAATAAGGATAATAATAGGAACTATCTTACTAGGTTTTTTTGAGAATGAAAATGTGATAATATATATATAAAGCACTTTGAAAATCATAAGGTATGAGAGAATTGGTATCTGTCATCATTATTAGAATAACTTTTTAAGGCTATAAGTACAGAATTCTATATTTTCCTGCTTTCCTGATCCTGGTATCAAATGACAATAAATTTGCAGGAATACTTCAGGAACCTTACAAATATTTAAATAAAACCATCTAAAAGTGAATATAGAACTGATGCTATCTGCTCAGACTGCTACATCATTGTTTCTGATATTCAGTCTCTCAAAGATAAAGTATATGCAGTCTGCAAGGCATGCAGTAGATATAAGCCTCCCTTATATGCTTATCCTATTTCTACTATGTTTTTTTCCACAAAAGGTGACTTTATAATGCACTGAAAAATACATTTAATAGTGTTGAACTCAAAAGGACAAAGGTAGTTCCAATAATGTCAAAAAGTTATTGATTGTTGAATTTGTGCCAGTACCTTACAATGAACATATACTATTCCTCTTATCACCAATACTCTATATTACAGGAGTAAAGTTGCACTTCTCACAGAATTCCAACATAATGCTAAAATACCAGTTGTTTACTACTCAATAGCTATATCATTTTAAAGAATATGATATTATGCACAAATTGACAAAATAACTTTATTGTCATTGAAAAGATCATTAAAATCCACAACTACCTCCAGGGCTATAACTCAATGATTGGAACAGATGTTTTTTGAGGCTCTTTTTGAGGAAAAACCTATAATTGTTCTTTAACAGGAGTCACTTCTTAATTATTAATGGGGTATTCTGACATAGGGGAAATTATATTGATATTAGAAGAAAGCCTTATTTTGAGTACCAACTCTTAACTTAGTAGCTGTGTGACCTTGGAAAAATATTTTTCCTCTTCCTAATTCCTCTCAAAGATGGAGATAAAGGTATTTTTGCTACCCATTCTCATGGTTGTTGCCAACAGAAGAAAATTCTGAAGAATTATATACATTTGAGGATTTTTGTCTCCATCCAGATTTATCTGAACATTTACAAGACAAATGGCAGTGCATTTGCTGTTTTACAACCTATTTTTTCACTAACTTTTAAAAAAAATTAAGTAAAGATGTTTGCTATAATATGATCTGGGAAAAAAATCAGAGACCTGCCACCATAAATGAGGCAATGAAATGATGTAAGTAATAACTCTCCTCCAGCCTGTAGTAATTTCTAATGTTTCTGAAGTGGAATATGGAGCAGAAAAACTCTTTTTGCACTAAAAGGTAGATCATATAAATGCCTGCTCAGGTCTTCTTTTTTCCTATTTTTTAGATTAATTTATTTTTAGTTTTCAACGTTCATTTCCACAAGATATTGAGTTACAAATTTTCTCCCCATCTATGCCCTCCCCCAACCCCAAGATGGTATGTATTCTTATTGCCCATTTTCCCAGTCTACCCTCCCTTCTACCACCCCACTCTCCCCCACACCATCCCCTTCCCACTTACTTTCTTGTAGGGCCATATAGATTTCTATATCCCATTGCCTGTATATCTTATTTCCCAGTTGCATGTAAAAACAATTTTTCACATTTGTTTTTAGAACTTTGAGTTCCAATTTTTCTCCCTTCTTCCTTCCCCACCCACCCTCCTTGAGATGGCAAGCAATTCAATATAGGAAATACATGTATCATTACGCAAAACATTTCCATAATAGTCAAGTTGTGAAAGACTAACTATATTTCCCTCAAACTTATCCCATCCCCCTTTTATTCAACTTTCTCCTTTGACCCTGTCCCTTTTCAAAAGTCTTTGCTTTTGACTACACCCTCCCCCAATCTTCCCACTCTTCCTTCACCACCCATCCCATATCCCCTTCTCCCTTACTTTCCTGTAGAGTAAAATGACCAATTGAGTATGTATATTATTCTCTCCTGAAACCAATTCAGATGAGAGTAAGGTTCACTCACTCCCTCTTTACCTACCCCATCTTACTCTCCATTATAACAGCTTTTTCTTGCCTCTTTTATGTGAGAAAATTTACCCCATTCTATGTCTCCCTTTCTCCTTCCCCGATATATTCCTCTCTCATGCCTTAATTTTATTTTTTCGATATCATCCCTTCATATACAACTCAGCCTGTGCCCCCCCGTCTCTCTGTTTCTCTGTCTCTCTGCCTCTCTCTCTCTCTCTCTCTCTCTCCCTCTCTCCCTCTCTCCCAGTATATATGTATATGCATGTATATATGTATACGTATGTGTGTATGTATGAATATGTAAGTACATATGCACATATATACATGTGTGTATATGTGTGCGTATACACATATACACACATACATGTGTACATGTATGTATGTATATATGTGTGTGTGTGTGTGTGTGTATGTAGTATGTGTGTATATTCCCTTCAAGTACCCTAGTACCAACAAAGGTCTCATGAGTTCCAAATATCATCTTTCCACATAGGAATGTAAACACTTCAACTTTAGTAAGTCCCTAATGATTTCTCTTTCCTATTTACATTTTCATGCTTCTCTTGATTCTTGTATTTAAAATCAAAGTTTCTATTCAGCTCTGGTCTTTTCATCAAGAATGCTTGCAAGTCCTCTATTTCTTTGAAAATCTATATTTTGCCCTGAAGTATTATACTCAGTTTTGCTGGATAGGTGATTTTTGGTTTTGATCCTAGTTCCTTTGACATCTGGAATATCATATTTCAAGCCCTGTGATCCCTTAGTGTAGAAGCTGCTAGATCTTGTGTTATCCTCATTGTGTTTCCACAGTACTCAAATTGTTTCTTTCTGGCTCCTTGTAATATTTTCTCCTTGACATGGGAACTCTGGAATTTGGCTACAATATTTCTAGGAGTTTTGCTTTTGTGATCTTTTTCAAGCAATGATTAGTGGATCCTTTGAATTTATATTTTGTCCTCTCATTCTAGAATATCAGGGCAGTTTTCCTTGATAATTTCTTGGGAGATGTTATCTAGGCTCTCTTTTTTGATCATGGCTTTCAGGTAGTGCAATAATATTTAAATTATCTCTCCTGGATCTGTTTTCCAGGTTATATTAGGAAGACAGAATTTATGATTTCAAAGAGAATCTCATGTGTGCCTGAAAGGTTCAGAACCACAGGATATAAGGAATTCTCTAGGCAGAAGGCAGGAGAACTAAAGCATGTATTTACACTCCACAGTAACAAGCCCACAAACCAGCATCCCCATTTTGATATTTTCATCAAAAGCTTCCAGGCCCAATAAGTCCACCTCACAAGGGTAACCAGGAGGCCACAGAGAAGTGAGATAGTATAAGGCAAAATCGTATACATGCTTCCCCTCTATGGTAAGAAGATTACCCACTGGCCTCCAGTCCTGGCTCAGCACTCCTCGCTCCACGTGGGTCAGCTCTGCTATTGGCAGCTCAGCTTCGGCTGTAGGCATCTCTGGCTCCAACCGGAAAAGGAAAAGGGATATTCAAGCTGTCCTCTCCCCTCTTATAGAGTTTTTGACACCATCAAGTGCCACCTGAATGACCAGGGCCAATTGGTTCTTGACTTGGCCCCTCCCCCTAGCGTAGACCAGGTTAACACACCTCCCCTCAGCCAGCCCCATGACTCATCACACAGGAAGTTCTCTGATTCCTGGCATGGTCGCTGGGCTTCCTGCCCTGGAAGAGCAAGCCCCAGTGTCCAGGGAAGCTCAATGAGGTAAGCTGAGTCATTCAAAGAAAACAAAGGCCATTCTGGTTACACAGGTGAATGGTTTTTCCAATGTGATATTTCACATTGCCTTCTATTTTTTTTCATTCTTTTGGTTTTGTTTTATAATTTATTGATTTCTCACAAAGTTGTTAGTTTCCATTTGCTCCATTCTAATTTTTAAGGAATTATTTTCTTCAGTGATCTTTTGAACCTCCTTTTCCATTTGGCCAATTCTGCTTTTTAAGGCACTCTTCCCCTCATTGAATTTTTGGAACTCTTTTGCCATTTAGGTTAGTATATTTTTAAGGTGTTATTTTCTTCAGTGTTTGGGGTGTCCTTTAGCAAGCTGTTGCCTCATTTTTCATGATTTTCTTGCATCACTCTTATTTCCCTTCCTAATTTTTCCTCTAATTCTCTTACTTGATTTTTCAAATCCTTTTTTAAGCTCTTCCATTGCCTGAAACCAATTCACATTTTTTTCTTGGAGGATTTTGATGTAGGATCTTTAACTTTGTTGGCTTCTTCCAGGCTGTATGTTTTTATCTTCTTTGTCACCAAAGTAAGATTCTATAGTCTGAGGTTTTTTATTGTGTCTACTCATTTTCCAAGCCAATTGCTTGACTTTGGAGTTCTTTATCAGGGTATGACTGCTTCCAGAATGGAGAGTGCTCTGTCCCAAGCTTCAGAGGTTTTGCACTGCTCTTTTCAGAGCTACCTCTAGGCACCTGTAAATTTTCATTTCTTCTGAGGTGGTATGATCAAAGGAGAGGTGTTTACTCCTCTCCTGGCTTGTGCTGTGGTCTGTGATTGTCTGAAGCACTCTTTTCTGCGGTGTAACAAACAGGTGAACTCCTTCTCCATAGCCACCACAAGCTCCACTGCACTAGCACTCCTCCTCAGCCCAGGACCACCACCCAGGACTGTGACCAACATCCAAGCAGGGCAAAGCAAGACAATCCTGCCTTAGCACCATCAAAGAAATCCCCGCCCTCCTGCTCTAATCAGCAGCTTGATTCCCTCTGCCATCTCTGTGCTTGGAGGTCTGGAAGAAGTGGCCACTGCTGCTGCTGTTACTGCTAATGATTACAACCACCTCCACTGTCCAGGGGCTGGCATTGGAACACACCCTTCTCTCACCCAGGTCTAACAGAGTTTTCCCACTGACCTGCTAAGTTGTCTTTGGCATTTGTAGGCTGAGAAATATGGAAACCACCACAATTCAGTGATTCAGTGCCCTGAGACCTGCCCTGCCCAGGCTGCTCTGGCCTGGTGTATGCTGGTGTGGCCCAAGGTGGGCTGCACTCTGCTCCTAGCCAGGTGCAATAGACCTTCCCTAGCGATCATAAGGCCACCTTGGGCTGGAGACTTGTTTCACACTGTCATTCTATGGTTCTATAGCTCTAGAATTTGTTTAGGTTCATTTTTTACAGGTATTTTGAGGGATTTGGGAGAGAGCTCAAGCAAGTCCCTGCTTTCATTCTACCATCTTGTCTCCACCCCTCTTATTTTTGTTTTAGTTGTATCAGAAATTTACTTCTGTAGAAATTTTGAATGCTTTGGATACGTTCACTTACATTGGCCATATACTTTCCAGGGATGTCCACATAGATGATTGAGTTCATGCACACATTACCAGAGCTAGCTGTGTTTGGAAGGCTCTGAAAGAAAGTGTGGGAGAGAAGACATAATAGGTTGCATACCAAACTGAAAGTCTACATAGCCATCGTGCTGACCAAATTGTTTTATGCCTGTGAAAACTGTCATGGTAGAAAACTGAATCACGGGTAAGCACGGACTAGAGTGAGCTCCGTACCCGAGTCCCTCCAAAAACCTATAAAAATGGCTCTGAACCAATTCTAGAATGGCAGAACCCACAGAACAGCAGAGGGAAGCAGGGCTCCAGCCCAGGACAGCCCGGATAGTCTCTGGGTGAGCTCTATTCCACACGGAGCTGGGAGCTGGGAGCTGGGAGCTGGGAACGGAGTGGAGCAGGGCCCAGCCTGAGCGGCGTGGACGATCCAGTCCAGAAGCCGGGCGGAGGGGGCCCTAGCGCCCTGAATACGTGAGCAGTTACCAGACCCCTCAACCCACAAACACCAAAGACTGCGGAGAAGGTTAGTGGGAAAAGCTGCGGGAGTGGAAGGAGTTCGCGGTTCGGCTTCCAGCCCCGGGGGCAGCGGAGGTGGGGCAGCTACAGCTGTTGTTACTTCCGGCTCCAGGCCCACCTGGTGGGGGGAATTAAGTGGCAGATCACAGCAGGGGTGCACAGCCTGCCGAAGATCTGAGCCCAGTCTGGACTGGGGGTCCTTGGGGAAGGAGGAGTGCGGCTCTGACAGAGCTGGCACCTCCCCCCCAAACGTAGAACATAGAACTCTGTAATCTACAAGCAGTCACACCCCACTGAAAAACTCAAGGGTCAAGTTAGTTGGTTGGGAATATGGCCAGGACGCGAAAACGCGCCCAGATTCAGTCTCAGACTTTGGATTCTTTCTTTGGTGACAAAGAAGACCAAAACATACAGCCTAAAGAAGACAGCAAAGTCATAGAGCCTACAACCAAAGCCTCCAAGAAAAACATGAACTGGCCCCAGACCATAGAGGAACTCAAAAAGGATTTGGAAAAGCAAGTTAGAGAAGTAGAGGAAAAATTGGGAAGAGAAATAAGAAGGATGCGAGAAAACCATGAAAAACAAGTCAATGACTTGCTAAAGGAGACCCAAAAAAATACTGAAAAATACACTGAAGAAAACAACACCTTACAAAATAGACTAACTCAAATGGCAAAAGAGCTCCAAAAAGCCAATGAGGAGAAGAATTCCTTGAAAGGCAGAATTAGCCAAATGGAAAAGGAGGTCCAAAAGACCACTGAAGAAAATACTACTTTAAAAATTAGATTGGAGCAAGTGGAAGCTAGTGACTTTATGAGAAATCAGGATATTATAAAACAGAACCAGAGGAATGAAAAAATGGAAGACAATGTGAAATATCTCCTTGGAAAAACCACTGACCTGGAAAATAGATCCAGGAGAGATAATTTAAAAATTATTGGACTACCTGAAAGCCATGATCAAAAAAAGAGCCTAGATACCATCTTTCAGGAAATTATCAAGGAGAACTGCCCTGATATTCTAGAGCCACAGGGCAAAATAGAAATTGAAAGAATCCATCGATCGCCTCCGCAAATAGATCCCAAAAAGAAATCTCCTAGGAATATTGTTGCCAAATTCCAGAGCTCCCAGATCAAGGAGAAAATACTGCAAGCAGCCAGAAAGAAACAATTTGAGTATTGTGGAAACCCAATCAGAATAACCCAAGATCTGGCAGCTTCTACATTAAGAGATCGAAGGGCTTGGAATGCGATATTCCGGAGGTCAATGGAGCTAGGATTAAAACCTAGAATCACCTACCCAGCAAACTAAGTATCATGTTCCAAGGCAAAATATGGACTTTCAATAAAATGGAGGACTTTCAAGCTTTCTCAGTGAAAAGACCAGAACTGAATAGAAAATTTGACTTTCAAACACAAGAATCAAGAGAAGCATGAAAAGGTAATCAAGAAACGGAAATTGCAAGGGACTTACTAAAGTTGAACTGTTTTGTTTACATTCCTACATGGAAAGATGATGAGTATGATTCATGAGACCTCAGTATTAGGGTAGTTGAAGGGAATATGCATAAATATATATATGCATATATATATGTTTATGTATATATATAAGTGAATGTGTATGTATGCATGTATCTATGTGTATATGTATGTATGTGTATGTATGCGTATATATATATATGTAAAAGAGAGAGAGCAGACACAGGGTGAGTTGAGGATGAAGGGAAGATAGCTAAAAGAAATAAAATGAAATTAAGGGATGAGAGAGTAACTTACTGAGAGAGGGAGATAGGGAGAGATAGAATGGGGTGGATTATCTCCCATAAAGGTGGCAAGAGGAAGCAGTTCTAGGAGAGGAGGGGAGTGGGCAGGTGAGGGGGGAATGAGTGAACCTTGCTCTCATCAGATTTGGCCTGAGGGGGAATACCATACATACTCAGTTGGGTATCTTACCCCATAGGAAAGAAGAGGGAGGAAGATAAAAAAAAAAATAAAAGGCAGGGGGATGATGGAGTGGCGGGCAGATGGGGGTGGAGGTAATCAAAACAAACACTTTGGAAAGGGGACAGGGTCAAGGAAGAAAATTCAATAAAGAGGGATGGGTTGGGAAGGAGCAAAATGTAGTTAGCCTTTCACAACATGAATATTGTGGAAGGGTTATACATAATAATACATGTGTGGCCTAGGTTGAATTGCTCAACTTCTTAGGGAGGGTGGGTGGGAAGGGAAGAGGGAAGGGAATTTGGAACTCAAAGTTTTAAAATCAGATGTTCAAAAACAAAAAAACTTTTTGTATGCAACTAAAAAATAAGATACACAGGCAATGGGGCGTAGAAATTTATCTTGCCCTACAAGAAAGGAAGGGAAAAGGGGATGAGAGGGGAGGGGGGTGATAGAGGGGAGGGCTGACTGGGGAACAGGGCAACCAGAATATACGCCATCTTGGAGTGGGGGGGGAGGGCAGAAATGGGGAGAAAATTTGTAATCCAAACTGTTGTGAAAATCAATGCTGAAAACCAAATATGTTAAATAAATAAATTGCATTAAAAAAAATAAATAAACAAAAAAAAAAAGAAAAAAAAAAAGAAAACTGAATCACTTCCACTTGGATTGTCTTAGGAAGATTCTGATAAGGTACTTGACACTGAGGTCCTCTTTCTGGACACTGAGGTCCTCTTTCAAGCTAGACTGCTGTAGGGGTAATCACACTGGCATACTCAGGATGGCTGCTAGCATAGGTTCTAAGACCTGCTTTACTAGGAAAGATAGCTGTTAAAGGGGTCAACAATCTTTTTTTTTTTAAATTACATTCACTAGTTCAGGTGAAAAGTCAGTACCCTAAATGTCAGAGAAAATACAAAGCAGAGTACTAAAGGCCAACAGACAGGGCTCTACTTCCTGAATAAAAGCAATATTGTTATACACTTTACATGCATCACTGGATGGAGAGAGCCTTTACTCCTGAGTATATGGCCACTCAGAGTCTTGACCTGGGAATCATAAAGTCCTTCGCATAAGTGAGCCCCCAAAGCAAAAGCCCACCCCTGAGAATATATATTCTTTTAGCTAATATGCTCAGAGACAGAAGGCATCACAAACCTCGTGTCTCAGTGCCTAAATTAGAAATAAGCAAAAGGTGTGAAAGCCTTCCTATAAGCAAGCCTCCCTTAATGGGCTCTACATAAGGCCTATTAATGGACAGGGAAAATCTTACATCCCATTAACATTACAATTAAGTTCTACTGCAGAGAACATAACTCCAATGGGATGGCCATGTAGCTTAAATACCAAATGCACACTTACCTAAAAGACTATTTTACAGAGAACTCAGGCACACACCAGCCAACTTCAGCACAGCACCACATGAATAGCAACAATATATAGCCTCTGGCTGACAAAGCTAGAGACCATAGCACACAAAGCCAGTAACCAGGCCCCTAGCTCCCAACACAAGAGGCTTGGGATGGAGCCCCCATGGTCCCAGAAGCAGGGATCCATTAAAAAAAACAGGAAAAAAAGCAACCACAATGAAGAAGCAATCCAGTAAAACAAGGACCATTGTTTCTTACTATGGAGATAGGGAAGATAAAAATACCAATTTAGAAAAGGAAAGTATTGATGCTATACCCACATTTGAAACCTCAAAAGAGAAAATGTACTGGTCTCAAGCTGAAAAAGCATTCCTGGAAGAGTTCAAAGAGGATTTTAAAAGCCAAATTAGAGAGGTAAAAAAAATGGAAAGAAATCACTTATTAGAACAAATCCTTAAAAAGTAAAATTGGTGAAATGGTTAAGGAGGTATAGAACATGGCTTAGATACAGAAGGAGGTACAGAAAATGACTTATTAAAAACTAAAATCAGCCAAATGGAAAAGGAGGTACAGAAGCCAAATTAAAAAAAAAAAAACAATTCATTAAAAATTAGAATTGGACAAGTAGAAACTAATGACTCTATGAGGCATCAAGAATCAATCAAACAAAACTGAAAAAATGAAAAAAAATAGAAGAAAACATAAAATGTCTCATTGGAAAGAAAACTGACCTGAAAAATAATTCCAGCAGAGACAATCTAAGAACTGTTGGTCTACGGGAAAGCCATGATTAAAAAAAAGCCTGGACAGTATCTTCCAAGAAATCATCAAGAAAACTTCACCAAGGTCCTAGAACCAGAGGGTAAAATAGTCATCGAAAGAATACACTGATCACCCTCTGAAAGAGTTCCAAAATTGAAAACCCCAAGGAATATTGTAGCCAGATTCCAGAATTATCAGGTCAAGGAGAAAGTATTACAAGCAGACAGAAGAAACAATTGAAATATTGTGGAATTACAGTCTGGATCACATAGAACCTTGCAGCTTCTACATTAAAAGACAGGAGGAATTGGAATATGATATTCTGTAAGGCAAAGGAGCTTCAGCTACAAGTAAGGACCAACTACCCAGCAAAAGAGCACAATTTTTTAGGCAATGAGATGCACATTCAGCAAAATAAGGGAATTCCAGACCTTCCTGATAGAAAGGCCAGAGCTCAGTGGAAAATTTGGTCTTCAAATACAAAAGTCAAGTGAGACATAAAAAGGTAAACAGGGAAAAAATCTCATTATTCAATAAAGCCAAATTGTTTACATCCTTATATAGGATTATACACACACACACACACACACACACACACATGCACACACACACATATGTGTATATATATATATATATATACACATACATATGTTCATCTTGAGAGTGTTATAGTTATCACAAAAATTAAAAGGGTTATTCATAGAAGGTGTGAGTAAAAAATTAACTGATGTGATGATAAAATTAATTAAGGGTTGCATAAGGATTGTTCTCAGAGAAGAAGTAAGGAGGAGCTAGAAAAGTGTAAATTACATCACATGAAGAGGCACCAAAATTATATTATAGTAGAGAGAAAGAAGAGAGGGAGAAGAGCAGTGTTTGAGCTTTACTGTCATCAGATTTGGTGCAAGGAGGGAACAACATCCTTTGATAAGTATAGAAATCAAACTTGTCCTACAGGCAGTAGGAGGGTAAAGGGGAAAGAAACTGGGGAGGTTAGAAGGGAGAGAAGAAGTAGTAAGGGAAAAGGGTAAGATAGGGGAGTGGGGTTGATAGGGAGGGAAAATTAAGGGAGGCAATAGTCAAAAGCAAAGCACTTTTGAGGAGGGGAAGGGAGAAGGGAGAAATAAAAGAATAAACAGGTGGAAGAACTAGGATGGAAAAATGACACATATGGTAATTATAATTGTGAATGTGAATGGGATGAACTCTCCCAAAAAGAGAGGCAGATAGCAGAATGAATTAAAAATGTGATCCTAAAATATTTTGTTTACAAGAAACTCATTTGAAACAGGGGGATACATGCAGGGTAAAGACACAAAGCTGGAGTAGAATATATTATGCTTTAATAGAAGCTAAAAAAAAGAATGGGTAGCAATCCTAACCTCAGACAAAGCAAAAGCAAGTTAAATCATATTAAAAGAGATAAGGAAAAAAAACAATGTCTTGTTAAAAGGCCCCATAGACAATGAAGCAATATCATCACTTAACATCTATGCACCAAGTGGTACAGCATCCAAATTCTTAGAGAAGAAGTTAAGGGAATTAGAGGAAGAAATAGACAGCAAAACTATAATAGTGGGGAACCTCAACCTCCTCCTCTCTGGACTTGATAAATCTAACCTCAAAATAAACAAGAAAGAAGTTTAGGAGGTGAACAGAAATTTAGAAAAAAGTAGATATGATAGACCTCTGGAGAAAACTGAGTGGGGATAAAAAGGAATATACCTTTTATTTAGCAGTGCATGGGACATATTCAAAAATTAACCATGTACTAGGGCATAAAAACCTCACAATCCACTGCAGAAAGACAGAAATAGTCAATGCATCCTTTTCAGATCATGATACAATAAAAATTATTATTAATAAAAGGTCCATGGAAAGATAAACTAAATATTAATTGGAAACTAAATAATCTGATCCTAAAAAATGGGTGGTTCAAGCCAGAAATCATAGAAACATCCAGTAACTTCATTCAAGAGAATGACAATAATGAGACAACATACAACAACTTATGGGATTCAGCAAAAGCCATTCTTAGGGGAAGTTTTATATCTCTGAATGCTTATGTGAATAAAATAAAGAACAAAGAGATCAGTGAATTGGGCATGCAACTGAAAAAGTTAGAGAAAGAATAAATTGAAAATCCCCAATTAAATACCAAATTAGAAATACTGAAAACCAAAGGACAGATTAATAAAATTGAAATCCAGAAAACTATTGAACTAATAAATAAAAGTAAGAGCTGCTTTTATGAAAAAAATGATAAAATTGATAAACCTTTGGTGAATTTGTTTTAAAAAAGAGAAGAAATATAGGGGGGCAGAGCCAAGATGGAGGCTGGAAAGCAGGGACTAGTGTGAACTCCCCTCCAAGTCTCTCCACAAACCTATAAAAATGGCACTGAACCAATTCTAGAACTGCAGAACCCACAAAATGGTGGTCTCTGGGTGAGGTCTATCCCGCACGGAGCTAGGAGCAGGGTGGAGCAGAGCAGAGCAGACCCCAGCATGAGCGGCATGGACCAACCAGACCAGAAGCTGGGCGGAGTGTGCCCTAGCACCCTGAATCAGTGAGCTGCAGCAGTTACCAGACTTCTCAACCCACAAACACCAAAGACAATGGAGAAGGTTAGTGGGAAAAGCTGGGGAAGTGGAAGGAGTTTGCTGTTCGGCCACTGCTCCCGGGGCAGCAGAGGTGGGGTAGCTACAGAAGTACAGCTGCAGTTTCTTCTGGCCCCAGGCCCACCTGGTGGGAGGAACTAAGTGGCAGATCAGAGCAGGAGTGAAGAGCCTGCTGAAGATCTAAGTCTAGTCTGGGTTGGGGGTTCTTGGGGAAGGACGAGTGCTGGTGTGGCAGAGCTGGCACATCCCCCAAGGCATGGAACATAGTTCTCTCAACTCTACAAACAGTCATACCCCACTGAAAAACTCAAGGGTCAAGTTAGTTGGCTGGGAATATGGCCAGGCAGCGAAAACACGTCCAGATTGAGTCTCAGACTTTGGATTCTTTCTTTGGTGACAAAGAAGACCAAAACATACAGACAGAAGAAGTTAACAAAGTCAAAGAGACTACAACAAAAGCCTCCAAGAAAAACATGAATTGTTCCCAGGCCATGGAAGAGCTCAAAAAGGATTTGGAAAAGCAAGTTAGAGAAGTAGAGGAAAAATTGGGACAAGAAATGAGAAGGATGTGAGAAAACCATGAAAAAACAAGTCAATGACTTGCTAAAGGAGACCCAAAAAAATACTGAAAAATATACTGAAGAAAACAACACCTTAAAAATAGACTAACTCAAATGGCAAAAGAGCTCCAAAAAGCAAATGAGGAGAAGAATGCCTTGAAAGGCAGAATTAGCCAAATGGAATAGGACGTCCGAAAGACCACTGAAGAAAATACTACCTTAAAAATGAGATTGGAGCAAGTGGAAGCTAGTGAGTTGATGAGAAATCAAGATATTATAAAACAGAACCAAAGGAATGAAAAAATGGAAGACAATGTGAAATGTCTCATTGGAAAAACCACTGACCTGGAAAATAGACCCAGGAGAGATAATTTAAAAATTATTGGACTACCTGAAAGCCATGATCAAAAATGAGATCCTAGATATCATCTTTCAATAAATTATCAAGGAGAACTGCCCTGATATTCTAGAGCCACAGGGCAAAGTGGAAATTGAAAGAATCCATCAATCGCCTCCTCAAATAGATCCCAAAAAGAAATCTCCTAGGAATATTGTCTCCAAATTCTAGAGCTCCCAGATCAAGGAGAAAATGCTGCAAGCATGCCAGAAAGAAACAATTTGAGTATTGGGGAAACTCAATCAGAATAATCCAAGATCTGGCAGCTTCTACATTAAGAAATTGAAGGGCTTGGAATACGCTATTCTGGAGGTCAATGGAGCTAGGATTAAAACCAAGAATCACCTACCCAACAAAACTGAGTATCATGTTCCAAGGCAAAATATGGATTTTCAATAAAATAGAGGACTTTCAAGCTTTCTCAATGAAAAGACCAGAGCTGAATAGAAAATTTGATTTACCAACACAAGAATCCAGAGAAGTATGAAAAGGTAATCAAAAAAAAGAACAAGAAAAAGAAATTGCAAGGGACTTACTAAAGTTGAACTGTTTTGTTTACATTCCTACCTGGAAAGATGATGAGTATGATTCATGAGACCTCAGTATTAGGGTAGCTGAAGGGAATATGCATATATATATATATATAATATATATACACACACACATATATATGTTTATGTACATATATATATATGTTTATGTATATATATAAGTGAATATGTATGTAATGAAGTATGTGTGTATATATATGTATGTATATATAGAGAGAGAGCGGGCACAGGGTGAGTTGAAGATGAAGGGAAGATATCTAAAAAAAATATAATGAAATTAAGGGATGAGAGAGGAATATATTGAGACAGGGAGATAGGGAGAGATAGGATGGGGTGGATTATCTCACATAAAGGTGGCAAGAGGAAGCAGTTCTGTGGGAAGAGGGGAGAGGGCAGGTGAGGGGGGAATGAGTGAATCTTGCTCTCATCAGATTTGGCCTGAGGAGGGAATACCATACATAATCAATTGGGTATCTTACCCCACAGGAAAGAAGGGCGAAGAACATAAAGGGGGGGGGATGATGGAGGGGAGGGCAGATGGGGGTGGAGGTAATCAAAAACAAACACTTTCAAAAGAGGACAGGGTCAAGGGAGAAAATTCAATAATGGGCGATGGTTTGGGAAGGAGCAAAATATAGTTAGTCTTTCACAACATGAGTATTGTGGAAGGGTTATACATAATGATACACGTGTGGCCTATGTTGAATTGCTTGACTTCTTAGGGAGGATGGCTGGGAAGTGAAGAGAGGAGAGAATTTGGAACTCAAAGTTTTAAAAACAGATGTTCAAAAACAAAAAAAAAAGTTTTTGCATGCAACTAGAAAATAAGATACACAGGCAATGGGGAGTAGAAATTTAGCTTGCCCTACAAAAAAGGAAGGGAAAAGGGGATGGGAGGGGAGTAGGGTGACAGAAGGGAGGCCTGACTGGGAAACAGGGCAACCAGAATATATGCCATCTTGGAGTGGGGGGGTGAGGGTAGAAATGGGGAGAAAATTTGTGATTCAAACTCTTGTGAAAATCAATGCTGAAAACTAAATATATTAAATAAATAAATTAATTAATTAATTAAAAAGAAGAAAACCAAATTACCTGTATCAAGAATGAAAAGATGAATATCCCTCAAATGAAGAAGAAATTAAACAACAATTAGGAATTATTTTGCCCAATTGTATGCCCATAACTTTGGTAAACTTAGGGAAATGAATGAATATTTAGAAGAATATAAATTGCCCAGATTAACAGAAAAGGAAGTAAAATATTTAAATAACCCCATCTTAGAAAAAAAAAATGAGCAAGCCATCAATGAACTACCTATGAAAAGATCTCCAGGGCTTGATGGATTGAAAAGAGAATTCTTTCAAACATTGAAAGAATAATTAACTCCAATCTTTTGTAGACTATTTGAGAAAATAGGGGAAGAAGAAAAAGAGAAATAACTGACTGTAGTCAGATTATGACAAAAAGATATTCAGAAATTCGAGAAATGGAGGGATTTCATATAGCTTATGACTCAGTTGTTATTTATCAAGTAATAATGAATAAAGACATGACAAATGGTTCATATTTTGAAACTTTGGTTTTAGTAAATGGAACATTGCGAGGACTGAGTCTTGATCATTTATTACTATAGGGACTCACTGTGTACAAGAGGTTGTCTTAGTCATTATATTCTGGTGTTGGAATAAGTCTTATGAAATTTAGGGTGATTCAAAGGAGAAAGAGTAGAAGACTTGAAACTGACATTAACTTGAGTTTATTCATTGAGAAAAATTGCTGAAAAATGTTGGGCAGCATTGTACCTGTCTACCTTATGCTGGAAGGCTTTAGGCAGTCATTCAATATCTCTTATACCTGGCTCTTTCAAATGAATAGTACTGGTCTAGGCTTAGGACTATTCCTAGGTCTTGTTTGGCAGGAGAGGGGTTAGTAGGTTACCAATTTGTGAGAGTGTATGAAAGAAAGGAACTCCCCAGTTTCTGGAAAAGAATTAAAATGTTACCTCTAACGGAAGTAGCAAGAAGGAGTGAAATCGCCTGAAGACAGGAATTTTATCTAACACAAATTCTACTAGCCAAGAGACAGAATGAATGGTATAATATGTATCTCAGTAATTCTTATGCAGAGAACTATCTGAAAGATCAAATATAATACATGAAAAAATTTAATAAGCTACAAAACAATAAAAAGATGTAAGTTATTCATGTAATCAAATGTCTTGTTAGATGTTGGCAAGGCCAAGAAATCATGTTGGGAGAACAGGCAGAGTCAGTGGAATGTAAAGTCACTTCAGGGTCATGTGGTCATGATGCTAGAAGATTAGACACCTCCACCCTTCAAAACAAAGCAAAATTAAAAAGTGAAAAGTACAAATTATGTGCCTGACATAATAAAGTAAGTCCAGCTAAATACAAAGGATAAGAAGCAAGGATCACAAGACAACGATCTTAAACATTAACAGTAGAGAACATTAATCCACAAAGTCCTCAATTAACATCTCTACTACACCAGCATATACAATCCAGCAAAGTGTACACATGGATCCAATTGCTTGTGCAGCACATTCAGGAGCTTCCTTAGAGGTACAAATATTTCTAGCAGCTAGATTGCACTGTTCAAAGAGAGCTGGGCATGGAGCATGAAGACTAGAATTCAAATCTAGTCTCTGACACATACTAGTTATTTGTCCTTGGGCCCAGTTATTTACCTCTGCCTTAGTTTCCTATTCTGAAAATTGGGGATAATAATAGCATTGTTGTAAGGACTGAATGTGATATTTCTAAAATGTTTAATACAGTGCCTGGCACACATTAGGCACTTCATAATTCCTTATTTTCTGGTTTGCTTCCTTGCTTCCTTTCCCTGGTGTCCTGCTGCAATAAGCAGTGGTCATTGACCCTGTCCAGCTGAGAAAGAAATGAAGAAATAATAGATAAAAAATAGGTAGTATTTTTTTGCCAAGCACTTCAGAAATGTCATCTTAATTTATCCTCACAACAACTTTGGGAGGTAGCTACTATGGTTATCCTCATATATGACCTTAGGAGATTATGGAACTACAGAAAGATGTTCCAAGATACTTTAAGAGAGAAATGGAATTCTTCAGATAAGTTAGAAGGAAACATATGACAGAATTTATGGTGTGAACATCAGAAATAATGGAAAAACTTGAATGTGTTTTTTCTAAGCTCTATAAAGAAACAAAAGAGAAAGCAGTAGACTGGCAATACATACATACCTGCATATATACATACATACATACATACATATATATATATATATATATATACCTACACACACACACATGTATATATATATGTGTGTGTGTGTGTGTGTGTGTGTGTGTGTTTATATGTGTGTATGGGGGGGTTTGGGTATAATTGAGGACAATCCAGAAGAAGAGAAGTAAAAACAATACTATAAGAACACATGATCTCTATTCAAGCAAAACACATTGATTGTGGAGACAGGCTACATAGAGACAACTGAAGAATCATTGGCTTCTCAGAAGAACATAATAAGTCAAAAAACTTAACACTGTAATTCATGAAGTATTGCAAGATATCTTCAGAGACAATATGAAATACAGAAATCAAAGCATTAGTTGAAACAAATTTCAAATCACCTTTGGGAAAAACAAACAAAATAAAACATACTTAAAACTCCAAAATCCATAGTAGTTAAAATTAAATAATTCAAATTACATTCAATGAATTCTACAAGTAACTGAGGAATGATTTTCAAATATAAAAGAAAGGAAAGACTGATATTAATAATGAATAGACATTCCTAAATGAATAAATAAACCAATTAAGCAAGTAGATAAATGATTGATAGACAAATAGATAGGTAGATAAAACCTGTCACACAGTCCACAGCAATTTAAACAAGAAATCATTTATTATGATCAAATGGCATTTGCACCAGGGATTCAAATATTATTCAACATTAGGAAAATAACCAACTACTCCTTTGGAATTAAATATAAATAAGAATGCCTTCAGATGCAAAATTAAAATACTCTACCTTAGATACTCTACCTCAGGAGGTATCTAATCCTTCAGTTGCTTATGAAGGGGCCTTAAAAGAGAATGGACTTACATCTTAGGTACATGCTACATTCACATATATGTGCTAATTGCTCATTTGCATAAGACTCTAAGAGAAATTTGAGAAGTATAATTGAATTGGATCTATTTACTTTGTGGTGAGATAGATGAGGATGATCAGCCTTTCTGGCACTTCTCTGGGGCAATATCTAGTGCCTTCATGACTATCATACACTAGATCATAGTCTTTAAATCTAAGCCACTATAGTAAAGTTTGAAGGTTCCTATGGTGTAGCACACTTCAGCGGCTTCTGTGAAATGAATTAGTGACTACGGCGTCATTGCTAAGTGAAGGTATTTATATTATAGAATACATGAGTGTATGAGGATATGATTGTGTTAAGCAAAGAAAGTGCCAGTTCTAGTCTTTTAAGTTACCACTGGGATCTATCTTAGTTAACTTAGTTGACTTCTTCTGAAGGTATCTCACTGTACATTTCATGAGAGTTTATACACAATAGTTCTCACTTACCTTACCCGATATATCTGATCTACAACTCCAATTCCCACTATCTCACTCCCACATTACTGCTAGTCATTCCTAACAGGGAAGTAAATGCAAAATGTCACATTTCTGATTAGGCAGAGTGTCAAGAATTTAAGACTTAGACTAGTAGGAAACTGTTGCCCAGAAATGGACTTTTCATTGCTTACTGTACAAATCTGGCTTAAATGTACCCCTGTATTATCCTTGAAATGACATAATCTTGCTTCTTAAGAAATGAAGTTTGTGAAACTGTGTTTTTAAGAAAGGGGTCAATAATCTGCTAAAGAACATATTAGCCTGGTGCTTTCAAAAATTATTTTAAGTGCCCTATTTGACCCTCAATATTTAGCACAGGACAAGTGTTTTTCAACTAGAAATTCTTTTTTGTTTGTTTGTTTCAGATTTGCAGTTGAAAAGGGGGAAATCAGAACATAGTATATTCATATTAGGAAAAGGTTACAAAATAGAAATGTTAAATAATTTTTGTTGTTGGGAAGGAGGGTCTGAAATTGCAATTTCATCTCTTTAGAGACTTCTGACAAGTAGTAAACTCCATCTATCAATGAAGAAATGCAAATTATCTATAAATTACAGTCTTAGAGAGTACCCTTAGCCACACTATTTTGCCCATGGTCACACAGATAGGATGTTTCAGAAGAAGGACTCTAGTTCATCCTCATCCTGAGCCTGGTTACTCCCATATCATGGTCAGGCACAGTGATGGATTGAAAAAAAAAATCAAAGGTGATGTATTGAAACGTCTTTCTTTCTTGGTAATTTTACGAGGACTTTTAAAAATAAAATTTAAGGAGCTTTAGAATTATAGTTATAATCTTATAAGCATTGGAATCTAATGCTTATCCAATGATTAAATATTCCTCATTTCTTTCTTGTACTTTTCTCATCCATCTTCTATTGCTCTTTTACCCCCACTTTCTTTTTCTTCTGCTCTTTCTCCTCCTCCTCCTTCCAAAGCAAAACAATTTTTTTTTCTTTATTTATTTTTAGTTTACCACACACGGCTCTACATAGTTTTGAGTTCCAGTCCTTCTCCACTCCCTCCCCCCTCCCTCCCCAAGACGGCATGAAGTCTCATATAACTGTCATGTATAACTTCGCATTGAATTAATTTATGCTCTAGTCAAGTCGTGGAGAAGAATTTTGATCAATTGAATGAATCATGAGAAAGAAGAAACAGAACCAAAAAAAAAAAAACCCCAAAAACAAAAACAAAAGAGAAGCAGAAAATGCGAGCATGTAGTGTGCCTCAGTCTGTATTCAAACTTCGCAGTTCTTTCTCTGAATGAAGATAGCATTCTCCATCGTGAGTCCCCTGGAGTTGTCCTTGCCCCTTTAGGTTGCTGAGAGAAGCGCAGTATGTCAGGGTTGGTCCTCACGGAATCCACATATCTGTGGCTGTGCACAACGTTCTCCCGGCTCTGCTCCGCTCACTCAGCATTATGTCGTGTAGGTTTTTCCAGGTTGTTATGAAGTCTGCATCATCCCCATTTCTTATGGCACAATAGTATTCCATCACCTTCATATACCACAGCTTGTTCAGCCATTCCCCAATTGATGGGCATCCCTTTGCTTTCCAATTCTTGGCTACCACAAACACAGCTCCTATAAATATTCTTGTACATATGGGTCCTTTTCCTGCTTGCGTGATTTCTTTGGGATACAACCCTAGAAGTGGTATTACTGGGTCAAAGGGTATGAACATTTCTATAGCCCTTTGGGCATAGTTCCACACCGCCCTCCAAAATGGCTGGATCAGCTCACAACTCCACCAGCAATGCAACAATGTTCCAATTTCCCCACATCCTTTCCAGCATTTATCATTCTCCTGATTTGTTATTTTAGCCAATCTGACAGGAGAGATGTGGTATCTAAGAGTTGTTTTGATTTGCATTTCTCTAATCAGCAGCGATCCAGAGCATTTTTCCATATGCCTGTAGATAGCTTTAATTTCTTCCTCTGAAAACTGCCTGTTCATATCCTTTGACCATTTCTCAGTTGGGGAATGGCTTGTATTCCTATATATTTGGCTTAGCTCCCTGTATATTTTAGAGATGAGGCCTTTATCAGAGATACTAGTTGCAAAGATTTTCTCCCAATTTTCTGCTTCCCTCCTTATTCTTGTTGCATTGGCTTTTTTTGTACAAAAACATTTCAATTTGACATAATCAAAATTATCCATTTTGCATTTTGTAATGCTCTCTATCTCTTGTTGGTTCATGAATTCTTTACTTTTCCACAAATCTGATAAGTAAACTATTCCTTGCTTTCCCAAATTACTTAGATTATCAACTTTTACTCCTAAATCATGAACCCATTTTGACTTTATTTTGGTATATGGTGTAAGATATTGGTCTATGCCCAGTTTTTTCCCTACCATTTTCCAATTTTCCCAACAGTTTTTGTGAAATAGTGAATTATTAGCCCAGAAACTGGCTTCTTTGGGTTTATCAAAGGGTAGATTGCTAAACTTGTTGATTTCACCTGCTTGTGTACCTATCCTATTCCACTGATCCACACCCCTGTTTCTTAACCAGTACCAGGCAGTTTTGATGACTGCTGCTGTGTAGTACATTTTAATATCTGGTGTGGCTAAACCACCATCTCTAGCACGTCTTTTCATTAATATCCTAGATACTCTAGACCTCTTGTTTTTCCAAATGAATTTTGTTATTATTTTGTCCAGCTCAGTAAAAAAATTTTTTGGTAGTTCGATTGGTATGGCACTGAATAGATAGATTAATTTAGGTAGAATTGTCATTTTTATTATATTAGCTCGGCCTAACCATGAGCAACTGATATTTCTCCATTTATTTAGATCTGATTTTATTCGCGTGAAAAGTGTTTCATAGTTATGTTCATATAGGCCCTGGGTTTGTCTTGGCAAATAGACTCCCAAATATTTTATAGTGCCTTCAGTAACTTTGAATGGAATTTCTCTTTCTATCTCTTGCTGTTGGGCTTTGTCAGTAATGTATAGAAATGCTGAGGATTTGTGTGGGTTTATTTTATATCCTGCAACTTTGCTAAAGTTGTTTATTATTTCAAGTAGTTTTTTACTTGATTCTCTAGGATTCTCTAGATAAATCATCATATCATCTGCAAAAAGTGATAATTTAGTTTCTTCTTTTCCTATTCTAATTCCTTCAATTTCTTTTTCTTCTCTTATTGCTACAGCTAATGCTTCCAGTACCAAATTGAATAATAGGGGTGATAATGGACATCCTTGTTTCACCCCTGATCTTATTGGGAATGCATCTAGTTTATCCCCATTACAAATAATGCTTGTTGATGGTTTTAGGTAGATGCTATTTATAATTTTGAGGAAGGTTCCCCTTATTCCTATGCTTTCTAGTGTTTTTAATAGGAATGGGTGTTGTACTTTGTCAAAGGCTTTTTCTGCGTCTATTGAGATGATCATATGGTTTCTGCTAGTTTTGTTGTTGATATGGTCAATTATGCTAATAGTTTTCCTAATATTGAACTAGCCTTGCATTCCTGGAATAAATCCTACCTGGTCATGGTGTATTATTCTCGTAATGAGTTGCTGCAATCTTTTTGCTAATATTTTATTTAAAATTTTTGCATCAATATTCATTAGGGAAATTGGTCTATAATTTTCTTTCTCTGTTTTAACTCTACCTGGTTTGGGTATTAGTACCATATTTGTGTCATAAAAAGAATTTGGTAGGATTCCTTCTTCACCTATTTTCCCAAATAGTCTACAAAGTATTGGAATTAGTTGTTCTTTAAATGTTTGATAGAATTCACATGTAAAACCATCTGGCCCTGGGGATTTTTTCCTAGGGAGTTCGTTGATGGCCTGCTCAATTTCTTTTTCTGATATGGGGTCATTAAGAAATTTCACTTCCTTCTCTGTTAGTCTGGGCAGTTTATGTTTTTGTAGATATTCATCCATATCTCTAAGGTTGTCAAATTTATGGGCATACAGTTGGGCAAAATAATTCCTAATTATTGTTTTGATTTCCTCTTCATTAGAGGTGACCTCACCCTTTTCATTTTTGATACTGGTAATTTGATTTTCTTCTTTCTTTTTTTTAATCAAATTGGCCAAAGGTTTATCAATTTTATTGGTTTTTTCATAAAACCAGCTCTTTGTTTTATTTATTAATTCAATAGTTTTCTTGGTTTCAATTTTATTAATCTCTCCTTTGATTTTCAGTATTTCTAATTTGGTATTTAATTGGGGGTTTTCAATTTGCTCTTTTTCTAGCTTTTTCAGCTGTCTGCCCAGATCATTGATCTCCTCTTTCCCTATTTTATTCATGTAGGCATTTAGAGATATAAAACTTCCCCTAAGAACTGCTTTTGCTGCATCCCATAAGTTTTGGTATGTTGTTTCATTATTGTCATTCTCTTGAATTAAATTATTAATTGTTTCTCTGATTTGATCTTTGGCCCACTCACTCTTCAGAATTAAATTATTTAGTTTCCAATTAGTTTTTAGCTTATTTTTCCATGGTACTTTATTAAAAATGACTCTTATTGCATCATGATCTGAAAAGGATGCATTGACTACTTCTGCTTTTCTGCACTGGATTGTGAGGTTTTTATGCCCTAGTACATGGTCAATTTTTGAGTATGTGCCATGTACTTTTGAGAAGAAAGTATATTCCTTTTTATCCCCGTTCAGTTTTCTCCAGAGGTCTATCATATGTGCCTTTTCTAAAATTCTGTTTACCTCCTTCACTTTTTTCTGATTTATTTTGAGGTTAGATTTATCAGGTTCAGAAAGGGGGAGGTTGAGGTCTCCCAATATTATAGTTTGGCTGTCTATTTTTTCCTGTAACTCCCTTAACCTCTCCTCTAAGAATTTGTATGCCTTACCACTTGGTGCATATATGTTAAGCAATGATATTGCTTCATTGTTTATGGTGCCTTTTAGCAGGATATAATGTCCTTTCTTATCTCTTTTAATTGAATCTATCTTTACTTTTGCTTTGTCTGAGATTAGGATTGCTACACCTGCTTTTTTTACTTCAGCTGAGGCACAATATATTTTACTCCAGCCTTTTACCTTAACCCTATGTGTATCCCCCTGTTTCAGATGCGTTTCTTGTAAACAGCATATTGTAGGATTATGGTTTTTAATCCATTCTGCTATCTGCTTCTGTTTTGTGAGAATGTTCATCCCCTGCACGTTCAGGGTTATGATTTCTATCTGTGTCTTTTTCTCCATCCTAATTCCCCCTGTTTATGCTTTTATTTCTCCCTTTCCCCTTCTCCTCCCCAACAAAGTTTTGCTTTTGACCGCCGCTTTCCTCAGTTAACCCTCCCTCTTTATTCCCCTCCCTTATCTTACCGTTACCCACTTGCTACTTCTCCTCTTCCTTCTGCCCTCCCCCCTCCCTTTTCCCCCCCTTTCCCTCCCACTTCCCGTAGGACAAGTTAGATTTCTAAACTTATCAGAGTATGTTATTCCCTTCTTTAACTAGATGAGATGGCAGTAAAGCTCAAATACTGCTCTTCTCCCTCCCTTCTTTCCCTCTACTATAATATGTTTTTTTGCCACTTCCTTTGGTGTAATTTACCCATTTCTACAACCTCCTTACCACTTCCCTCATAGCCCTCCCTTTATATCTCTTATTTATATTTTATATCTTTACATCAGTTAATTTATACAGGCATTCACAACCTATGTATATCCCTTTCATTTGTCACAATAGTTGTACCATTCACAAGAATGACTTATATATGTATATGTATATATATATATATATATATATGTATATATATATATATATACATAAAAAACATACATAAGATGATATAATCCCACATAAAGATGTAAACAACCTAAGCTTATTGGTTAATGAGGTTTGTGGGGTTTTTCCCCCTGGTTACCTTTTTATGTCTCTCTTGAGGTTTGTATTTGGAGATCAAATTTTCCATTGAGTTCTGGCCTTTTCATCAGGAAGGTCTGGAATTCCCTTATTTCATTGAATGTCCATCGCCTTGCCTGGAAAATTATGCTTAGTTTTGCTGGGTAGTTGATCCTTGGTTTTAGTCCCAGCTCCTTTGCCCTTCGGAATATCATATTCCAATTTCTCCTGTCTTTTAATGTGGAAGCTGAGAGATCCTGCGTGATCCTGACTGTAGTTCCACGATATTTGAATTGCTTCTTTTTGGCTGCTTGCAGTATTTTCTCCTTGAGTTTATAGCTCTGAAATTTGGCTATAATATTTCTTGGTGTTTTCAGTTTGGGATCTCTTTCAGGGGGTGATCGGTGAATTCTTTCAATGACTATTTTGCCCTCTGGTTCTAGGACCTCTGGGCAGTTGTCTTTGATAATTTCTTCGAAGATACTGTCAAGGCTCCTTTTTTCATCGTGGATTTCCGGTAGACCAATAACTCTCAAATTGTCTCTCCTGGATCTGTTTTCCAGGTCAGTTGTTTTGCCAATCAGATATTTCACATTTTTTTCTATTTTTTCATTCTTTACGTTTTGTTTTATTACTTCTTGATGCCTCATAGATTCATTAGCTTCCACTTGCTCAAGTCTAATTTTAAATGAGTTAGTGTTTACATTTTGCTTTTGAACCTCCATTCTCAATTGGTTGATTTCACCTCTCAGGGTGTCCTTTTCTCTCTCTAGATTCTGAATCTCCATAGCCATTTCGCCAATCTTATTCTTTAGGGACTTGATTTCTTCAGTGGATTTTTTCTCCCTTTTTTTCCATTTTTTCCATATTTTCTTTTAGCTCCCTAATTTGGTTTTTAAAATCCTCTTTTAGCTCTTCCAGCACTGCTTTTTGGGCTGGAGACCAGATCATATTAGCTTTTGAGGTATCTGATGTATCTACCGTGTCATTGCTATCTTCTTCTATGTCGATATTTTGATCCTGCCTGTCTCCATAAAAAGAATCTATTGTCCTCGGTTTTTTTGCGTTCTTCTTCATGTTGGTTTGCCTTTTGCTGGCTTTACAACGAATTTCTATCTGTGAGTCTCAGGGCTTTCTGTCCCAGCTTTCTTATTCTGGGGGTTGTGAGTCTAGAATTATAACCTTCAGTTTCCTGAGGTGTGGGGGAGGGGTCTGGCTCCCTGGCGTCTCACTCCCTGTGGGTGCTCTCCAGCACTTGCTTTCCAGCAATGGTCTCAGCTGTTTATTGTTTGAGCTGATGACTGGCGCTTCCCCTCGGGGAGCAAGGTTACGTCTGGGCTCCTGGCTTGGCCCCCTGCCGACTCTTCCCCTCTGGGACTAATGAGCTTCTAGTATTTGTCCTGTGAAGCCCCGCTGCTCTCTCCTCTGTTTCAGTTCTCTTTTTTTTTTTTCCCGGGTAATTCTCTGGGTGAGGGGGGGAGGGGTTAGAGTCGTTTACCTGGCCATTGAGTCTTCCGGAAGTTCAAGAGGCCGAGTTCCTGGGTTTTGCAAGCGTCAGGACTGGGTGTTTTCGCGGCTGGTGGCGTTGCGCTGCCTCTCGTCGCTCCCAGAGACTGCCGTCCTGTGTTGGGAGGCCTGGGGATCTCTGCCGGTTTCGGGCGCCCCGCTTTCTCCCAGCCCGTCTCCCACGTGGATTTCCCGGCCGGCCGCTTCCGCCTTGGTCTGGAGCAGCTCCGCACCGAGCACTCTCCGAGCCTGCAGGTTCGTTCTTCCGGTCTTTCAGACTCTCCCGGCTCGGAAATTTGCCCCACGCAGACTGCTCGCGGTTTCTGACTCTCTCAAATCTGCTCAAATTCACTTTTTTATGGGACTCTGACAGACCTTGTGAGAGAGCTCCGGTAAGACACTGCCTTCATGTGGCCATCTTGGCTCCGCCCCAGCAAAACAAAATTTTAAAAACTCACTAAATTAAAATAGTAAATTACATGTAGTAACTTTGATCAGGAATTATGAAATTATTTTCTTTAAAATCTTAATCTTATATGATCTTGTTTTATTTTGCAGTCTCTCTATTTGGGTTTTAATTTAAGAATGTTATAGATTTAATTTGTTCCAGTCTCAAATTTAGGTTAGTTCCCTGTAATTTCTAATGTAGTCTCTTTTGGGGTGACAGACATGGGGAGCTTTTCATTTCGCAACAGAATTACTCTAAAATTTTTTCTGAAAATTGTATAGGACTGGTGCTTCTTCAATCTATGTAGTGGAATTTCCACTGTCAAATGAGATAAAACTGTGGTTAATACATATCTATTTACATTCAACATTATAAGGTGATTCATCTAAATTTAGAGTATTCTACAAGTCAGAACAGAAGGTTCTTTTTTATGAGAACTATTCCATCATAGGAATATTTAAGATGAAAAGAACTTATCTTTTTATCCACCTTGAATGATGACCTGGAATAGTTCCTAAGCCAGTGGATGCCATCAAAAAAAGTCTTACTTCATTAACAAAGAGCATTATATAATCTCCAGAATTTTTACAAGCCACAGGGAAGGATATATCATAAAGGAATGCAATCTGATTTAAAGATAGCAGTTACTAATTGTGACTCATTTGATGTTACCCTTTCATAATGTCTTTTGGATAGTTATAGATTCTTCACTTCTCTCTTTGAAGCACTCAATATTTTCAGCAATTCATTTTGTAGCCAGAACAAATCTCTCATAGTATTTTTTTTTAGATTTGTTAAAATTGGATGAAAAAACTCCTTAAAACCTATTTTAGGACAAGGTTTATTAGGGTAATTTTTTAGCTTGAATTCACAATTCCATTGTGCTGCAAATATTTTCCATCTTAGATTGTCACTTATTGAAAGGTTAAGTAAAGATTGCACACATAGTCTTTTAATACCAATACAGAAACTAGACAGAATTCTTCAAATATTTCAGATACTTTTACATAAGCAGAATTATTGCTGTTTGGGGTTGGTATCTAAATTCCAGAAGTCCAATAACAGGAACAAATAGTGCAAGCATATAGGGTATAACATTAGGAGAAAGCAAACAAAGAGTTCATGTTAATTAACTAGCTTATATAATAATGTCTTACATTTAACAACACTTGCCATCTATATATCCCATACCAGAATCATATTCAACTCAGGAGGAAAGATATATTTCACACTAAATTTTAAAATTCTTGATAGGGAGAATGGCAGTAGATAGGGTACTGGACTTTTGAGTCAGAAATATCTCAATTTAAATCACACTTCTGATAATTACTAGCTCTATGACCATGTGTGATTGACTTAAACTTTTCCAAGCCTAAGTTTTCTAATCTATAAAATAAGATGGTTAAACTCAGTGACTTCTGAGGTCTCTTCTAATTCTAAATCTATGACACTATAAGGATGGACTCAAATCAGAAAGGCCTAGTTGCAACGCCTGCTTGATAAATACTGAACACCTAACCCTAAGTGAGTTATTTAACTTTTCAGTGCTTCAGGAAATTTTCTGAAACTATAAGTCACAAAGCTTGTGCTGACATGAAATGGCAGAATGAATCTCTTCAGGGAGAGTTACCTACGTCAGTAAAATTATAGCTCTAACCACCCCCCACAATACATATGCACATTTGCATGAATAGATATACATCCATGACTACATACAGATGTGTATATGACCATACATGTGTGTATATATGTATATGTAAGTGTATCTATACATACACACACATATATGTATATATGTACATATATATATATATATATATATATATATATATATATATATAATCTTCTATAGTTATACTTTTTCACATACTACAGAGCTTATAACTATTCACCAAGGATTTATATGTGCCATGTACTGTTCTAGGCATTGAAAATAAAATGAAAAATGAAATGAAACAATCTCTATCTTCAAGAAGCTTATATGCTACTGGTAAGCTTACATTTGTATCTGGAATATAACAAGTAACAAATGGCTTATCTTTTTTTTTCCTGTTTTTTTATTTATTTAATATATTTAGTTTTCAGCATTGGTTTTCACAAAAGTTTGAATTACAAATTTTTTCCCCATTTCTACCCTCCCCCCACTCCAAGATGGCGTATATTCTGGCTGCCCCGTTCCCCAGTCAGCCCTCCCCTCTGTCACCCCCCTCCCCTCTCATCCCCTTTTCCCTTCCTTTCTTGTAGGGCAAGATAAATTTCTACGCCCCATTGCCTGTGTATCTTATTTTTTTTTTTAAATTTGCTTTTAAAACTTTAACTTCCAAATTCCCTCCCCTCTTCCCTCCCCACCCACCCTCCCTAAGAAGGCAAGGAATTCATCATAGGCCACATGCGTATCATTATGTAAAACCATTCCACAATACTCATGTTGTGAAAGATTAACTATGTTTAGCTCCTTCCTAACCTATCCCCCTTTATTGAATTTTCTCCCTTGACCCTGTCCCTTTTCAAAAGTGTTTGTTTTTGGTTACCTCCTCGCCCTGTCTGCCCTCCCTTCTATCATCCCCCCTTTTTTATCTTCTTCCTCTTTCTTTCCTGTGGCTTAAGATACTCAATTGTGTATGGTATTCCCTCCTCAGGTCAAATTCAATGAGAGTAAGATTTACTCATTCCACCTTACCTGTCCCCTCTTCCCTTCCTACAGAACTGCTTTTTCTTGCCACTTTTATGCAAGATAATTTACCCCATTCTATCTCTCCCTTTCTCCCTCTTTCAATATCTTCCTCTCTTATCCCTTAAATTGATTTTATTTTTTTAGATATCATCCCTTCATATTCAACTCACCCTGTGCCCTTTGTGTGTTTATATATGTATGTGTATATATATATATACACATACATATATAAACACACACCTATACATATGCATACATACACACATATGCATATATGTGGATACACACGCACACACACACACACATATTTATATATATATATATATATATATATATATATATATATATATATATATATATGCATATTCCTTTCAGCTACTATGATATTGAGATCTCATGAGTCATACGCATCATCTTTCTATGTAGGAATGTAAACAAAACAGGTCAACTTTAGTAAGTCCCTTATGATTTCCTTTCTTGTTTACCTTTTCATGCTTCTCTTGATTGTTGTGTTAGAAAGTCAAATTTTCTATTCAGCTCTGGTCTTTTCACTGAGAAAGCTTGGAAGTCCTCTATTTTATGGAAAATCCATATTTTGCCTTGGAGAATGATACTCAGTTTTGCTGGGTAGGTGATTCTTGGTTTTAATCCCAGCTCCATTGACCTCCAGAATATCATACTCCAAGCCCTTTGGTCCCTTAATGTGGAAGCTGCCAGATCCTTTGTTATCCTGATTGTTTTTCCACGCGATATTCAAATTGTTCCTTTCTGGCTGCTTGCATTATTTTCTCCTTGACCTGGGAGCTCTGGAATTTGGAGACAATGTTCCTAGGAGTTTTCTTTTTGGGATCTATTTGAGGAGGTGATCTGTGGATTCTTTCAATTTCTATTTTACCCTCTGGCTCTAGAATATCAGGGCAATTCTCCTTGATAATTTCTTGAAAGATGATACCTAGGCTCTTTTTTTGATCATGGCTTTCAGGTAGTCCAATAATTTTTAAATTATCTCTCCTGGATCTATTTTCCATGTCTGTGGTTTTTCCAATGAGATATTTCACATCATCTTCCATTTTTTCATTCCTTTGATTTTGTTTTATAGTATCTTGATTTCTCATCAAGTCACTAGCTTCCACTTGCTTAAATCTCATTTTTAAGGTAATATTTTCTTCAGAGGTCTTTTGGACCTCCTTTTCCATTTGGCTAATTCTGCCTTTCAAGGCATTCTTCTCTTCATTGGCTTTTTGGGGCTCTTTTGCCATTTGAGTTAGTCTATTTTTTAAAATGTTGTTTTCTTCAATTTTTTTTCAATATTTTTTTGGGTCTCCTTTAGCAAGTCATTGACTTGTTTTTCATGGTTTTCTTGCACCTTTCTCATTTCTCATTCCAATTTTTCCTCTACTTCTCTAACTTGCTTTTCCAAATCCTTTTTGAGCTCTTCCATGGCCTGAGACCAGTTCATGTTTTTCTTGGAGGCTTTTGGTATAGGCTCTTGGACTTTGTTGACTTCTTCAGGCTGTATGTTTTGGTCTTCTTTGTCACCAAAGAAAGATTCCAAAGTCTGAGACTGAATCTGGATGTGTTTTCGCTGCCTGGCCATGTTCCCAGCCAATTTACGTGACCCTTGAGTTTTTCGTCGGGGTATGACTGCTTGTAGAGCAAAGAGTACTTTGTTCCAAGCTTGAGGGGATGTGCCGTTGATTTCAGAGCTATTTCTATACAGCCAGCTCTGCCACCCCAACACTCCTCCTTCCTCAAGAACCACCAACCCGGACCTGATGCAAATCTTCAGCAGGCTTTACTCCTGCTCTGATCTGCCACTTAATTCCTCCCACCAAGTGGACCTGGGGCCAGAAGTAACTGCAGCAGTAGTTCTGTAGCTGCACCTCCCCCACTGCCCCTGGGGAGATGGCTGAACCGTGAACTCTTCCCCCAAACCCTGAAGCTTTTCCCACTAACCTTCTCTGTTGTCTTTGGTGTTTGTGGGTTGAGAAGTCTGGTAACTGCCACAGCTCACTGATTCAAGGTGCTGGGGCCTGTTCTGCCTGGCTCCTGGTCTGGCTGGTCCTGCTGCCTCCCACACTGAGCTCTGCTCCCCTCCACTCCATGTGCAATAGACCTCATCCAGTGACCATCCAGGCTGTTCTGCACTGGATCCCTGCTTCCCTCTGGTATTTTGTGGGTTTTGCAATTCCAGAATTTGTTCAGAGACATTTTTATAGGTTTTTTTCACAAATGGCTTATCTTACATGTGCAAGCATGACAAGATCAGGTTTTTAAATTTTGGAAGGGGAAGGATAGTTAGCCAATACCAGGTGCTATGGGTTCTCTAACCTCAGTTTTCAACTTCTTTTGATAATTTCTTTAACATTATCCTCTGTGATGTGAATAACTGGGTAAGAAAGTTATTGCTTAAAGTAGGGAAATTCTGATGGCAGAGTAAAGGTCCCTGCCTTTATAAAAGGCTTCATTTTTACTCACCTGAGGTCTCCCCTAAATGCTTCCAAATACTTTTAAATGATGTTAAACAAATTCTATAATGGCAGAACCCACAAAAATATGGAGTGAAAAATTTTTCCAGCCTAGGACAACTTAGAAAGTCTTCAGGAAAGATCTGTTGCACCAGGGTGAGATAGGAATGCAGACTTGGCCCCAGACACCCAGGAGTAGGACTTGGTCTGCTGAATCAATGGTAGCAGTGGCAGCTTCTAGACCTCTCATCCCATAGACAATAAGGGGGCAAACAACTGGTCAGAAAGAGATTTACAGCAGTCCTTTTGCTGACACCAGGGGCAGAAGTCTTTCGTATTACCTATACTCAGATCTGGGTACCTGTCCTGGGTCTTAGTCCCAGTGCAAAGAGGAGTACTTGCATAGCAGAGCTCATAGGCACAGTAGAAGGTAACTCTGGTCACAGTTTCAGGGTTGAAAAGAGTGCTTGTGGTAATTCACAAATGAGTACACAGTAGAGGAGAAAAGTAAACAGACTTTAACATACCACCTTGGAAGAGCCCAAAACTTACAGGTCCCCAGAATTACCTATGAATAACAGTTGCACAAAAAAAACTTGGGACAGTCCTACAAAAGGTTGGGACAGTGCCCTTATACTTGTGAAGCAGAGACTCACTTCAGCATAGAGTTAAAAGTCAAGAAATAGTCTGGAAAATGGGCAAACAACAGAAATAAATTCTGATCATAGAGAGTTACTATGGTGCCAGAGAAGATCAAAATGCACACTCAGAAGAAGACAACAAAGTCAAAGCTCCTACATCCAAAGCCTCCAAGAAAAATTTGCATTGATCTCAGGTCATGGAAGAGCTCAAAAGGGATTTTTAAAATTAAGTAAAAGAGGTAGAGGGGAAAAATTGGAAGAGAAATGAGAGTAATGCAAGAAAATCATGGAAAAAGAGTTAACAGCTTTGTAAAGGAGGCAAAAAAGATTGAAGAAAATGTTGAAAAGCAGAAGTACCTGAATGGAAAAGGAGGTACAAAAGCTCACTGAATAAAATAATTCTTTAAAAGTTAGAATTGGACATGTGGAAGGTAATTACTTCATGAGAAATGAAGAAACAAACAAAATCAAAAGAGTGGGGAAAAAGACAAGAAAATGTGAAACATCATTGGAAAAATGGCTGAACTGGAAAATAAATACAGGGGAGAAAATTTAAGAATTATTGGGCTACCTAAAAGTCATGAAAAAAGCCCAGAAATTGTATTTTCAAGAAAGTAGCAAGGAAACTTGCACTTTATTGTAGAATTAGGGGGTAAAATAGAAATTGAAAGTATCCAATAGTCACCTTCTAAAAGAGATCCCAAGATGAAAAATCCCAGGAATATTATTTCCAAATTCCAGACCTCCCAGATAAAGATAAATACTGCATGTAGCCAAAAAGAAACAATTCAAATACTGTGGAAACACAGTCAGAATAACTCAAGACTTAGCAGCTTTTACATTAAAGAACTGGAGTGCTTAGAATATGATATTCCAGAGAATAAAGTATTTAGGATTACAACCAAGAATCACCTACCCAGCAATACTGATTATAAACCTTCAGGGGGAAAATGAAAATTCAATGAAATATTAATTAAATTATTTTTAGTTTTCAACATTTACTTCCACAAGATTTGGAGTTTCAAATTTTCTCCTCATCTCTCTCCTCCCCCCACCCCAGTTGGCATGCATTCTGTTCATCCCTTCCCCCATTTTATACTCCCTTCCATCTCCCCTTACGTCCCCTTCCCTTCTATTTCCCTGTAGGGCAAAATATATTTCTATACCCCATTGCCGATATATCTTATTTCCCAGCTGCATGTAAAAACAATTTTTAACATTCATTTTTAAAACTTTGAATTCTATATTCTCTCCCTCCCTCCCCACCCACACTCATTGAGGAGGAAAGCAATTCAATATAGATTGTAGAAGTGTAGTCATGAAAAACACTTCCATAACAGTCATGTTGTGAGAGACTAACTATATTTCCCTCCATCCTATCCTGCCTCTTCCAGTTATCCTATTTTATCCTTTGACCCTTTCCCACCTCAAAAGTGTTTGCCTCTAATTACCCCCTGCCCCATTTTCCCTCTCTTTTATCACCCCCCTCCCCCTTAGCCCTTTACCCTTGACTTTCCTGTAGGGTAAGACAAATTTTGATTCTGAATTGAGTGCATAGGTTATTCACTCCTTAAGCCAAATCTGATGAGATTAAGGTTCACCGATTCCTTCTCACCTCCCCTCTTTCCCCCTCCACTGTAAAAGCTTTCTCTTGCCTCTTTTATGTGAGATAATTTACCACACTCTACCTCTCCTTTTGTCCTCCCAGTACTCTCCTCTCTCACTCTATAATTTTATTTTTAGATATCATCCCTTCATATTCAATGCACTATCTCTGCCCCCTCTCTCTCTCTCTCTCTCTCTCTCTCTCTCTCTCTCTCTCTCTCTCTCTCTCTCTCTCTCCCCTCCCCCCTCTCTCTCCCTCTCTCTCAATGTCTCATGGTTACAAATATCATCTTTCAATGTAGGAATGTAAACACTTTAATTTTAATACATCCCTTTTGATTTCCCTTTCCTATTTATCTTTCATGCCTTTCTTGATTCTTATATTTGAAAATAAAATTTTCTATTCAGCTCTGATCTTTTCATCAAGAATGCTTGAAAGTCCTCTATTTCATTGAATGTTAACTCCACCCCCCCACAAAGCATTGAACTCAGTTTTGTGACTGGGTCATTCTTGGTTTTAATTCTAGCTCCTTTGACCTCCAGAACATCATATTCTATGCCCTTAGACCCCTTGATGTAAAAGTTGCTAAATCTTGTCTTTTCCAGATTGTGTTTCACAATACTTGAATTGTTTCTTTATGGCTGCTTGAAATATTTTCTCCTTGGTCTGGGAACTCTGGGATTTAGCTACAATATTCCTAGGAATAATCTGTTTCAGGAGGTGATCAGTGGATTCTTTCAATTTCTATTGTAACCTCTGGTTCTTGAATATCAGGGAAGTTTGCCTTGATAATTTCTTGAAAGATAATGTCTGGGCTCTTTTTTGTCATAGATTTCAGATAGTCCAATAATTTTTAAAGTATCTCTCCTGGATCTGTTTTCCAGGTCAGTTGTTTTTCCACTGAGATATTTCACATTGTCTTCTATTTTTTCATTCTTTTTGTTTTGTTTTATAATTTTTTGATTTTTCATAAAGTCATTATCTTCCATTTGCTCCATTCTGTTTCTTAAGGAATTATTTTTTTTCAGTGAGCTTTTGTACCTCCTTTTACATTTGGCCAATTCTGCTTTTTGAGGTATTCTTCTCCTCATTGGCTCTTTTGCCATTTGGGTTAGTCTACTTTTAAGGTGTTATTTTCTACAGCATTTGGGGGGGGTCTCCTTTAGCAACCTGTTGAGTCATTTATCATGATTTTCTTGCATCACTCTCATTTCTCTTCCCAATTTTTCCTCTACTTTTCTAACTTGATTTTCAAAATACTTTTTGAGCTCTTCAATCACCTGCCCCCCAAGTCATATTTTTTCTTGGAGGCTTTGTATGTTGGAGTTTGGACTTTGTTGTCTTCTTCTGGTTGTATGTTTTGATCTTCTTTGTCACCAAAGTAAGACTCTATAGTCTGATTTTTTTCTGCTGTTTGCTCATTTTCCCAGGTAATAAGTTGTCTTTTTAATTCCTTGTTAAGGTAAGGCTCCAGGATGGAAGGCATACTGTCCCAAGTTTCTGGACCTTTGTATAGCTGCTTTCAAAGATATTTCTAGGGACCTGTAAATTTTCAGTTCTTCCAAGGTTGTATGATCAATGGAGAGGTGTTTAATCCTTTCCTAGTCTGTTTTCTTGTCTGTGAGTGGCCACAAGTACTGTTTTCTGCCTTGGAACTGTGAGGAGGATACCCTTTCCACCACTGCCACAAACTCCACCATACCAGCACTCCTTGCCACATGACCACCACTCAGAACTTCAACCCAAATCTTCTAAGTTGTCTTGGAAGTTGTGGGTTGAAAAGTCTGGAGACTGCCATAGCTGCCAATGATTCACTGTCCTGAGATCTGCTACAGTTTTGTTGGGTCCCATCTGTGCTGGCACAACCCATCCTGTACTGTGCTCCACTCTCAGACTGTTGCAACAGACCTTTCCTTTTGACCTTCCAGGTTATGTTGGGCTGGAAATTTGTTTTACTCTGTTGTTTTTCGGGTTCTACTACTTTGGAATTTGTTTAGGGTCATTTTTACAGGTATTTGGAGGGCCTTGGGGGAGAGTTCAGGCAAGCCCCTGCTTTTACTCTGCCATCTTGGCTCTACCCCCTGAAAATTCAATGAAATAGAGGACTTTCAAGCATTCCTGATGAAATGATGAGAGATGAATAGAAAATTTAACTTTCAAATACCAGATGTAAAAGAAGTATATAAAAGTAAACAGCAAAGAAAAAAAAAACACATAAAGCATTCAATAAGGTTAAACTGTTTATATCCTACACAGCAAAAATTACTTTTATAATACTAAAAATTTTATCATTAGGGAAATCAGAAGGAGTATACCTAGACAGAAGTTAGAGGTGTGAGTTGAATATGATAGCATGATTACCTAAAAAATAAGTTTAAGAGATGAGAAAGAAGAAGGCACGGGGAGAGGAGGAAAGGGAGAGGTAGAATTGGATAATTATTGGACATAAAAGAAGCCTGAAAGAGATTTTACAGTGGAGGATGGAAATGGGGGTAGCTGGGAAGGAAGCACATGAACCTTACTCTCATCAGAATTGGTTCAAAGAGGGAATAATATACAATCAGTTGGGTGTAGAAATCTGTCTTGTCATACAGAAAAGTAGGAAAGGAAGGGTGAAAAGAATGGGAGGGGGAGTGATAGAAGGAAATGCAGTTTGGGGGAGGTAAAAGTCAGAAGCAAAACACTTTTGAGAATGGACAGGGTCAAAGGAGAGAGAGGCTAGCATAAACTGGGGGAAATAAGATGGAGGGTAATACATAGTAATCACTACTGTGAAATAAAAGTTACAGTGAGTTTGTCTGATAAAGACTTCATTTCTCAAACATAGAAAATAGAGTCAAATTTAGAGAAATAAGAGCCATTCATCAGTTGACAAATGGTCAAAATATATGAACAGGGAGTTTTCAGACTAAGTAAACAAAGCTATCTGTAGTCATATAAAAATGTTCAAAATCACTATTGACAAAAGAAATGCACTTTAAATGACTCTGAGCTACTATCTCCCACCTGTCAGATTGGCTCATGTGCCGGAAAGGGTAATGACAAATGCTGGAGGAGATATGGGAAAATTAAAACACTAATATGCTATTGATGAAGTTGTATACTGATTCAACCATTCTAGAGACCAATTTGGAAATATGCCTTGAAAGCTATAAAACCATGTATACCCTTTGACCAAACAATAACACTGTAAGGTCTGTATCCCATAACAATTAATAAAAAAGAAAGGAAAAGAAAAAAAGACCTATGTGTACAAAAAATATTTACAGCAGATCTTTCAATGGTGGCAAAGAATTGGAAATTGAGGGAATCTACATCAATTGGGGCATGGCTACACAAATTGTTTCATATAATTATGATGGAATACTATTGTGCTTTAAGAAATGATGAGCAGGATGCTCTCAGGAAAACATGGAATGATTTACACGAACTGATGCAAAGAGAAGTGAGCAGAGCCAAGAGAGTATAGTACACAGTAACAGCAATATTGTATGATGATCAACTAAACAATTTAGCTGTTCTTAGCAATAAAATGATCCAAGACAATTTTGTAGGACTTATGATGAAAGATGTGGTCCATCTCCAGAGGAAGAACTGGTAGAGCCTGAAAGTAGATCAAAGATACTTTTTCCTTGCTTTATTTTTCTTGTTTTTTTGGGGGGAGGGGTTGTTTTCTTTCACAGAATGATTTAGAAGGAAATGTGTTTTTCATTACAACACATGTATAATCTTTGTCAAATTGCTTGTCTTCTCAATGGGGGGTGTGGAATTTGGAACTCAAACTTTAAAAACAGAAAGGAATGTCAAAATTGTTTTTTCATGTAAATGGGAAAAATTATTAAAATTGGAAAAAAAGAAACTACAAAGCAAGGAAATTTTTACCTTTTTAAAAGTATATCATAAATATAGGGCACCAATGCTGCTTTTCTAAAATTATATTCTCAAGACTTCCATTGGTTATTTCTTTTATTGGTAAAATCATCGGAATTTACACTGGTTTTCATTGAAAACCTGAAAGTAAATTTCTAGAGGGAAAACAGTGATATAGGGTATCTACTTAGTCCAGATTCATTAAAGGAACTCTCAGACAATGGAAGTTATTTCCCATATGTTGGATGTTATCATTTTAATCAAACAAATACCAATCACATATGCCAGGAGAGTGCAATTTTCTAATGCACTTATCATTCAGTATTGAGTATTATATTAATTTCTTTTTTCCTCCTAAGGCAGATTTTCTGTTTGCTACACTTTCATGGCTTTCAGAATTCTTAATTTGTCTGATGAACTTGGCTGATTTACATAACTTCAGCTTCATCCTTCAAATTTTCTTAAAAGTGGTATTGGGCTGTAGGCAAAACTTTAATCCCATATAATCCTTCTTGGATATTTAACCATAACCATACTGTTGATCAATGTTAACTTGTTAAAATTACTATTGTCCATGTGACCATTTGGTAAGAGGATAAATGAGGCATAGAATCTCAGAATCATGGAATTTATGAGTTGGGAGCTATTCCAGAGGCCATTTAGTTCAACTCATTTGTGAAGGAAAACAAAATGCCCTCTATTTTATATTTTCCAAATGGTCTTTCAGATTTTGCCAAAGACTTCAAGTGAGAAGCAACCTAAAGCATCTAAAACAATCTAAAGCATCAGAGTCACCTTTCCAACAATTTTAATTATTAGTGATTTTTTTAACTGTTTATCATTTTTATTTACTATTTTAGTTTTCAACACTGATTTCCACAAGATTATGAGTTGCAAATTTTCTCCCCATTTCTTCTCTCCCCCCCACTCCAAGATGGCATATATTCTGATTGCTTCATTCCCTAGTCAGCCCTCCTTTCTGTCACCCCCTCCATCCCTTTTCCCCTTACTTTCTTGTAGGGCACCATAGATTTCTATGCTAGATTCTGTATATATTTTGTTGGCCAGCTGCATTCAAAAATAACTATTTTTTTTCTTTTGATCAAATGGTTTTAAATATTTGAGTTTCAAACTCTCTCCTCTCTTCCCTTCCCACCCACCCTCCCTAGGAAGGCAAGAAATTCAACATAGGTCACACATGTACCATTATCTAAAATGCTTTCACAATACTTGTATTGTGAAAGACCAACTATATTTCCTTCCATCCTATCCTGTCTCCCTTTGTTTAATTTTTCTCCCTTGACCCTGTCCCTTTTCAAAAGTGTTTGCTTTTGATTACCTCCTCCCCTTATCTATCCTCCCTTCCATCATCCCCCTGCTTTTTATCCCCTTCCCCTTACTTAACTGTGGAGTAAGAAACCCAATTGAGTGTGTGTATTATTCCCTCGTCAAGTAGAATCCAACGAGAGAAAGATTCACTCATTCTCCCTCACCTGCCCCACTTCCCTTCCAAAAGAGCTGCTTCATGAATTACAAACATCATCTTTCCATGTAGGAATGTAAACATAAGAGTTCAATTTTAGTAAGTCCCTTATGAATTCTTTTTCTTGTTTATATTTTCATGTTTCTCTTGATCGTTGTATTTGACAGTCAAGATTTCTATTGAGCTCTGGTCTTTTCACTGAGAAAGGTTGAAAGTCCTCTATTTTATTGAAAATCCATATTTTGCCTTGGAGCATTATACTCAGTTTTGCTGGGTAGGTGATTCTTGGTTTTAATCCTAGCTCCTTTGACCTCGGGAATATCATATTCCAAGCCCATCGATCCCTTATTGTAGAAACTGCTAGATATTGTGTTATCCTGATTGTTTTTCCATAATATTCCAATTGTTTCTATCTGGCTGCTTGCAGTATTTTCTCCTTGATCTGGAAACTCTGCAATTTGGTGGCAATACTCCTAGGAACTTTCTTTTGGGGGATTTTTTTTCAAGAGGCAATTGGTGCATTCTTTCAATTTCTATTTTGCCCTCTGGTTCTATAATATCAGAACAATTTGCCTTGATAATTTCTTAAAAGATGATGCTAAGGCTCTTTTTTTGAGCATGGCTTTCAGGTAGTCCAATAATTTTTAAGTTATCTCTCCTGGATCTACTCTCCAGGTCAGTGGTTTTTCCAATGAGATATTTCACATTGTCTTCCTTTTTTCATTCCTTTGGTTTTGTTTTATAATATCTTGATTTCTCATAAAGTCACTAGCTTCTCCTGATTCCAATATAATTTTAAGGTAGTATTTTCCTCAGTGGTCTTTTAGACCTCCTTTTCCATTTGGCTAATCCTGCTTTTCAAGGCATTTTTCTCCTCATTGGCTTTTTGGAGCTCTTTTGACATTTGGTTTAGTTTATTCTTTAAGGTGTTATTTTCTTCAGTATTTTTTTGGGTCTCCTTTAGCAAGTCATTGACTTGTTTTTCATGGTTTTCTTGCATCACTCTCATTTCTCTTCCCAATTTTTCTTCTACTTCTCTTACTTCCTTTTCCAAATCCTTTTTGAGGTCTTCCATAGCCTGAACCCAATTCAAATTTTTCTTGGAGGCTTTTAATGTAGTCTGTTTGATTTTGTTGACTTCTTCTGGCTGTATGCTTTGATCTTCTTTGTCAGCAAAAAAGGAATCTACAGTTTGAGTTTCAGTTCGAGTCTGAATCTGAGCCCATTTTCACTGCCTGTTCATGTTCCCAGCCAACTACTTGACCCTTCAGCTTTTTGTCAGGATATTACTGCTTGAAGAGTAGAGAGTATTTTGTCCCAAGCTTTACAGTCCAAGTGCTGCTGTTTTCTGAGCTAATTCTACTCCACCATCACTACAGGCTTTCACAGCAGTGCTCCTCCTCCCCCAAGAACTGCCAACCAGGACAGCAATTCAGATCCAAGCAGGGCACAGCAAGAAAACCTGCCTCTGTGCCCACAAAGCATTCCTTGTACTCCTGCTCTGATCTACTTCTAGATTCCTCCCACTGTGTGTGCCCGGGACACCAGAAGCAGCTGACACTGGAGTTCTGGAAGCACCCTCAGGAGCTTCCTGCTGCTGCCACCACCACTGTTGCACCACCTCCCTGCCCCTCTCCCCCAGGGATGGGGCAAGACTGCTCTATACTCGATCCCACAGTTTCTCCCAGCCTGCTCTTTGGAGTTTGTGGGTTGAGAAATCTGGTAACTGCCACAGCTCAATGCTTCATGGCCCAAAGGCCTGTTCCAGGCATCTGACTCCTGGTCTGGTGTGTCCTGGTGCAGCCCACTGCTGGGCTGCACTCTGCTCCCAGCACCAGGCAATACAGCCTTCCCAGGGACCATCTAGGCCTTCGTGGGCTGAAGACCTGTTTCCCTCTGTTATTTCATGGGTTCCACAGCTCTAGAATTTGTTCAGAGCCATTTTTACAAGTGTTTGGAGGTATTTGGGGGAGAGCTTAAGCAGGTCCTTGCTTTCCAGTCACCATCTTGGCTCCACCCTTTATCAGTGATTTTTTTTAACATTTAATTAAGAATAAATTTACCTCCCGGGGGTGGGGCCATGATGGTGTTTGGAAAGCAGTGACTTGCTTAAGGTTCCTCCCAGGTCCCTCCAGCACCTATAGAAGTGGCTCTGAACAAATTGTAGAGCTGCATAACCCAAGAAATAGCAAAGGGCAGCAGGACTCCAGCCCAGGACAGCCTGGATGGTCACTGGGAAGGGTCTATCACATGGAGCCGGGAACAGAGCAGAGCCCAGCAGGGGCCTCCCCAAGACCAACCATACAGGGAGCTGGGCAAAACAGGTGTAGTGCCCTACATCAGTGAGCTGTGGTAGTTACCAGACTTCTCAACCCACAAACACCAAAGACAACAGAGACGATCAGTGGGATAAGGTGCTGGGACAGAGTGAAAGGAGTTAGTGGTTGCCTACTTCCCCAGGGGAAGTGGAGGTGGTGCAGCTCTGAGGCTGCTTCCAGAGCTACAGCTGCAGTTGCTTCCAGCCCCAGGCCCACCTGGTGGAAAGAATTAAGCAGCAGATTAGAGTGGGAGTGCAAAACCTGCTTTGCCTTGCCTGGATCTGAGCCACAATCCTGGTTGGCAGTACTTGGGGGAGGAGGACCACGGGTGTGGCAGAGATTGCTGTGTAGAAGCAGCTCTGAAAATAGCAGCACAGCCCTTCAAGCTTGGAACAAAATACTCTCTACTCTACAAGCAGTCCTACCCTGATGAAAAAAAAAAAAACTCAAGGGTCAAGTAGTTGGCTGGGAACATGAACAGGCAGTGAAAATGGACTCAGACTCAAACCCAGACTTTGGACTCTTTCTTTGATGACAAAGAAGACCAAAACATACAGCCAGAACAAGTCAACAAAGTCAGAGAGCCTACATCAAAAGCCTCCAAGAGAAACATGAACTGGTCTCAGGCCATGGAAGAGATCAAAAAGTATTTGGAAAAGCAAGTAAGAGAAGCAGAGAAAAAATTGGGAAGAGAGATGAGAGTGATGCAAGAAAAATATGAAAAACAGGTCAATGAATTGCTAAAGGAGACCCAAAAAATACTGAAGAAAATAACACCTTAAAAATAGACTAACTCAAATGGCAAAAGAGCTCCAAAAAGCCAATGAGGAGAAGAATGCCTTGAAAGGCAGAATTAGCCAAATGGAAAAAGAGGTCCAAAAGACTACCTTAAAAATTAGATTGGAGCAAGTAGAAGCTAGTGACTTTATGAGAAACTGAGATATTATAAAGCAGAACTAAAGGAATGAAAATGTGGAAGACAATGTGAAATATCTCATGGGAAAAACACTGGCCTAGAAAATAGATCCAGGAGAGTTAATTTTAAAAATTATTGGACTACCTGAAAGCCATGATAAAAAAATGCCTAGATATCATCTTTCAAGAAATTATCAAGGAGAACTGCCCTGATATTCTAGAGCTAGAGGGTAAAATAGAAGTTGAAAGAATACGCTGATCACCTCCTGAAAAAGATCCCCAAAAGAAAACTCCTAGGAATATTGTTGCCAAATTCCACATCTCCCAGATCAAGAAGAAAATACTGCAAGCAGCCAGAAAGAAACAATTTGAGTATTGTGGAAACACAATCAGGATAACACAAGATCTAGCAGCTTCTACCTTAAGGGATCGAAGGGCTTGGAATATGATATTCCCAAGGCCAAAGGAGCTAGAATTAAAAGCAAGAACACCTACCCAGCAAAACTGAGTATAATGTTCCAAGGCAAAATATGAATTTTCAATAAAATAGAGCACTTTCAAGCTTTCTCAGTGAAAAGACAAGAGCTGAATAGAAAATTTGATTTTCAAACACAAGAATTAAGAGAAGCATGAAAAGGTAAACAAGAAAGAGAAATCATAAAGAACTTACTAAAGTTGAAATGTTTTGTTTACATTCCTACATGGAAAGTTGATGTGTGTAATTCATGAGACCTCAGTATTAGGGTAGCTGAAGGGAATGTAGAGATAGAATGGGGTAAATTATCTAACGTAAAAGTAGCAAGAAAAAGCAGTTTGTTCGAAGAGAAGAGGGGGCAGGTGAGGAGGAATGAGTGAATCTTGTTCTCATCAGATTTGACTTAAGGGAATAATATACACACTCAATTGGGTATCTTACCCCACAGGAAAGAAGGAGGAAGGAGATATAAAAAGGGTGGATGACAGAAAGGAGGGAAGATGGGGGAGGATGTAATCAAAAGCAAATAATTTTGAAAAGGGACAGGGTCAAGGGAGTTAATTGAAAAAAGGCAGACAGGATAGGAGGGAGCAAAATATAGTTAGCCTTTAACAACATGAGTTTTGTGGAAGCGTTTTACATAATAATACATCTGTGGCCTTTGTTGAATTGCTTGCCTTCTTAGGGATTGCGGGTGGGGAGGGAAAACGGGAGACAATTTGGAACTCAAAGTTTTAAAAGCAGATGTTCAAAAAAAGAGTTGCTTTTGCATGCAACTAGGAAATAAGATATATAGACAATGGGGCACAGAAATCTAGCTTGTCCTACAAGAAAGTATGGGAAAAGAGGATGTGGAGGAGTGGGGTGACAGAAGGGAGGGCTGACTGGGGAAAAGGGCAATCACAATATATGCCATCTTGGAATGTGGGGGGAGGGTGGAAATGGGGAGGAAATTTGTAGTTCAGAATCTTGTGGAAATCAATGCTGAAAACTAAAAATATTAAATAAGTAATAAAAAAATTAAAAAGAATAAATTTACCTCTTGCCAATTTCACGTATTAACCCTGACAGAAAATAACAGACTTAATTCCTCTACCACCAGACAACTCTTCAAATACTTGAATGTTAATGTCATGTCCTCAGTAGTTTTTCTCTTCTCCAGTATGTTCTTAATTCACTTAACAAAACTTTATGAGGTATGTAATGACAGGCCTTCACCATTCTAAATTCCTTCTACTATACACTTTCCAATTTATCAATGTCCTTTCTAAAACATCACACTTTGAACTGAAACCAGTACTCTAGATATGCTCTGAGCTTTCCATAGTACAATATCACCTTCCTAATCCTGAACAGTATGAATCCCAAAGAAGTCAAAAGTCACAGCTTTTCCACTTACCATATCACATTATGACTCATTAAGTTTGCAGTCTAAAAAAAACCATACACACAGACACACACATACACACATACACACATACAAACACATCTTTTTCATTCTGACTGTTGTCTAGACAGTTTTCCCCTGTCTTGTTAATTTGAATAGTTGGACCCATGTTGAAACTTTCAATTTACTAATAATATTAAATTTTTATCTCAGCTCTCCAATCCTTTAAGTTTCTTAAGACCTTTTTACATCTAGATCTCTGCTTTCTAGTATTTTAGTGATCACTTGCAGCTTTGTGTCAGCCCCAAATTTGATAGGGATGCTATTTATACCTTTATCCAAGTCATTGATGCACATGTTAAAATAGCAGAGGCTCAGGCATGGATTCCTGGGTAACTCAACCTTATTTGTTGACATTAAGTCATTAAGACTAATCTTTCAGTAAAGGTATGATCCAATTTCTCATCCAGATAACTGTATTATCCTATTTCTCCACATTTTTCCTAGGAATACCTTGTGATACTTTTCAAATATTTTTCTGAAATTGTGCAAACCTTTTTTCTACCTCTCAGAAAGTTGTTCCTTGAATTGCTGCAGGTGATTCTACCTGTACACTCAAACAACCAAGTAATAAACAGAGTATTGAAAACCTTGCACCAAAGTTACAGAAGAAACAATAGTAGTACATAAAGAATGCATATTCCAGTGCTTGTTCAGGGATAGGAAATCATGAATGCTTGTGTTGAAATGAACCATAGATAGCCTGTAGAATAAGAGTATCATATACTCAAGGCTGCTAGAGATCTTACATATTGTCTAGTTCCCTCGTACTCATTTTTTAGCAGTGAAAGAAACTGAGGCCCCCAAAAGGCAAAGGGTCTTGTACAGGTTTATTCAAAAAGTGGGTAGAAGCATCAGTTCAAGAAGGTGGATCATTTGAATCCTAAGTTAGTAATTAACAGATTCTACTATGCTGATTTTCTTGCTTCTTACTTTTGAAGACAATAAAATGTGCTTTTTCTGAAAATTTGGATGAGGAATGTGACTGTAAAAACTCTACCTTCTGTGCTAAACTTTCTAAAAGGGAAGGGGTCATGTAATTTAAAATGTCTTCTTTATTCCCTCACATAAGGTTCAACAGACAGTGAATTCTTTTATCTATTTAAATGTTTAACTGAGAAAAGTTTTTTTCCGCACGTTTGCTATTAATGGCCATTTATCTTTTGTTGGAATCCAGAAAACATCTTCTATGAGACTGCCTTTTCAATGAAAAACTCCATTGGTAAGTATTTTAAGCAGTATTTCATCGATCCCCTAGAAATACTAGGGAATCTTGGAAGAGAAGATTGGAGGTAGAGGAACTGGTATTGGCAAGAATACATATAGTCTTTATCTAACAGTATTTTGTATCATCTGGTACATATAAGATTTTAGTAAGTGGGAGCTATATTTATTTTAAGGAATTTAGAATAAGATCCTTTTATGGCTCTGTCTTATTCAGCATTTTGAAGCTGTGACCATGCCAGTGATTTCAGAATAATATTTGCATTGAACAAGCAAAAAAAAAAGTTGTTATTTCACATCATCATCAAACTTTTCGATCTTGAGCCAGTACCAGATATGCAGTTCTCAGAACAGATATGCTTCTGGGTTTCCAGCACCTTGAAATTTGCCTAACATCAGAATAACAAAATTCTGTCAGAGGGTCAGACTTCAGGGACTATATTACCAGAATGTTTTGTGTCACTGCTTTGCATGGTATTCAGAGCATTTTACAGATGGTAAAATGGGGCCTTTGCAAACTAATTAATCCTAGGTCATTTAAGGTGAGGTAGCTCACTGTCAAATTAGTGTTCCTATGTAGGCCCAGCAAAGTGGCAAATTAACAGAACTCTGCTGAATTGGAGACATTCTAAATAACCCAGCTGACATTTTTGGAAATTTCTGCCAAATACCACCTCTAGGGCAGCTACAAATGCCATGAAGGATAACATATTCACTTGGGATGGCCAGAGGACTGAAGCCAAATATGTAAAAGTAAAAAGTATTTTTGTGATAAGATTGGGGTAGGGTGTGGGTGCGGAAAGGGAATAATTATTATTACTGTGGAATCCATTCACATGGATCCAATTCTGTTGTGTAGCTACACCTGACCAAGATGTCTCTAGCATTGACTGTGCTCATAGTAGTGGTTATTAATTGCTGTTGGTGCTTATATCTACTAATGCACTACAATAGTACAGAAGATGGGAGACCTCTGGTTAAAAATAATGCAACCCATTTTCAGTTTTTTGTTTCACCTTTCTTAATTTTCAATTCAATTATTTTCAATTGAATGAACTGTTATTGAAAATGCTTACTATGTTCCAAAGATTAAAAAAAATAAATGAAACAACCCATGTTTTCAAGTAGCTATCCACATATCAATTCAAATTAGCAGGCATAGTAATAAGACAAGAAAAAGAATCAAATAGGGAAAGAAGAAAAAAACCTAAAGGAAGGCTAAGTTTTTGTTAAGATGTCACAGAATCACAGATTAGTGCTTCACTGTAAAGGTATGTTATCTAATTTCAATGGGATATCAGTTTAGCAAAGTAGCTTTCTGACCGTTTCTTTATAAACCCGCTTTTCATTTCCCAATTTACCTACAGCAGCTGTTAGAAACCTTTTCTTTTCTCCTCAAACATTTCATGTGACTCCTTCCCTCAATATGTCACCTGAAAACTTCTCATACCCTACTTAGAAAATTGAGACTAGGCACTAGCATTCCCTCCCCTCATCACTTATATGTTTTTGACATAAAATAGACATCTACTTTACTCCAGCCTCTGATGAAGAAGAAAGTTCTCTCTTTCCCACAGTTAATCCCTTTGCTTGTGCCACTAGTTCTACCCCCTCCATCTTCTCCAGATGATTGCCCCTAAAATAATTTTTCTTTCTCCTCTAATCTCCCCTCTTTCTCAACCTGTTCCATCCCTGCTGCCTACAAACACTACCAAGTCTCATTCTTAAAAAAGCTTCCCTTTCTCAGTGAAATGCCCATACAAATGTAATTCTGAAATCACTGAATGCATTTCATCTCTTATTACTCATTTCTCTACCCTTTGCCAACTGACTCCTGGGCTCCATAGTCAACTAATAATATTTTCCCAAAAGCTTTCAAAAACTTCTTAATATCCCAATGTAATGGTCTTCCCTTATTCCTCATCTTTTTAGGTCTGTCTACAGAATTTGGCACTATTAAACACCTTATTCTCCTGTATGTTCATTCATCTCTAGGATCTTCTGACACTGTTGTCTCTTGATTCTATTTATCTGACTTTTCCTTTGGATTAGTAACTGCATATTGGACACTTTGAACTAGATTTCCCATTAGCAGCTCCACTCAACAAGTCCTAAATAGAACTCATGGTCTTTTCCCTGAAATCCTCTTCTGAACTTTCTTCATTCAGTTTAGCCTACCACCATCCTTCCAGTCACTCGTTTACAGCCTCTCTGTTGTTCTCTATTCTTAATTCTTCATCTCCCCATATATTGAACAAATCTTTTTGTTTCACATCTATATCTTGTATCCATCTCTCTTCACTGCCACCACAATAATTTAGATCCTTATCTCTTCTCTACAGAACTATTTTAATAGTCCCATAATTGGCCTCCCTACCTCAGACTCTCCTCACACAAATCCAATCTTCAAACAACTACCAAAGTGATTTTCTGAAAGTGCCAATATAACCATGTCATTCTCCTGCTAAATAAACTCTAGTGGGTTCCTATTACCCATAGGTTCATATAATGACTCCTTTGTTTGACATTTTAAATCCTTCAAACCTTTGTTGCAACCTACTTCTAAATGCACTACCTACTACTGTCCTACAGAGCCTGTGGAGTTATCAAACTGGATCTTTTACTGTTCCACATATATAACATTCCATTTTTTTTTGTTTCTGTGCCTTTGTGCTGTTTTTGGCCCATGCTTGGAATATACACCTTCCTCACCTCAGACTCTTAGGATCCTTAGTGTAACTTAAGAGTCAAATCAAATGCCACCTATTACATGAGGCTTTCCTGACTCCGAAGCTGCTATTACTACCCTCTCATTAACTTGTATCTATTTTGTACCTACTTGTATTATAATATTGTCTGTCTTTCCTGAAAGAATATAAACTCTTTGAGGGCAGGGATGATTTCATTCTCTTCTTTGTATTTCTTGTATTTCTCACACCTAGTACAGTGCCTAGAACACAGTATCCAGAAATGATTGATGATTGATTGAATCATTAATTCATCATTTAATCTGATCTAGACATAATTCCAGGACAAGTGGAGATAAATTGTGAGTGTTTATGGTAGAAGAGGTTGAGAGTAAGAGCTGCTCACTTCTTATTGGTTAAAGACTAATAGTTACCATTATAATTGCTGTTCTTTCTCCCATCCCCATTTTTTTATGGCCAAGGTACTGTGCTAGGTATTGGAAATACCAAAAAGAATGTAAAAACAATCACTGTCCTTAAGCATCTTATATTCTATTTGGTGGGGGTAGAGGGAGTGGAGTAGATACAACATTTACACAGTTCAGAAAATAAAAGATGATTTGATGAAGAAAAAATCACTAACAGCTATGGGAAATCTGAATTTCTTGCAGCTGGGGGGTACTTGTAATGAAATGTGAAGTATTCTAAGATTCAGTGGTAAGTAGGTGGTGAGCATTACATTCCAAATAAGTCTAGAGTCTAGAGATATTCAGTCCATGATGTTAGGTCCCTCACCCAAAGCCTCTTGTCTCCTTTTGGATATGACCAAATGTGTTATCAGATATGGGGGAGGAGCAAATTTTGCAAAGGCATTGAAGACAGATGGAATGTTAAGTTAAGGAAATGGTCAATAGGCTAGGTTGGGTAAGGCATAAAACCCATGAAAGAAAAAAAGTGACAAAATAAATATGGAAAGGTAGGCCAGACTAGTCTTGTGAAGGGTCAGAAATGAGGTGATCATGATGACCTTTTTATCCTAGAGGTGATAGAGAGCCACTGGAACATGAACAGAAGTGACATAGTTGACTTGTCTTTCTGGATGAAAGTATGGATTGGTAAAGAGAGTGACTGGAAATAGGGGAAAAATTAAGAGGCTATTATGATAGTCTTAATTAAAAGGTAGTGATTGTGTTAGTGGAGAGAGGAAAAGGGAGAAGTGAGGGAGAGGGAACGAGTTCAACTAGGACAGTACCTGACACTGGACACATGAATGATCTTCCAGAGGAGACTGAAAAACAGGAAAATTATGAAAGAGTAGAAGTATAAATCCCAAAGGAGGAGAAAGTATCCAGGCAGAGGCTTTGGTTAACAATGTACAAAGCTGAAGAGGTATCAAAAAAAGATAACTCAAAGGTCATTGCATTATGTAGTTAAGAGTGCCTTATCAGTCGATTTCTGTCTCAAAGACTTACATGAGAGGCTCTTCCAGGTTCAGGTTGGGATTTATTTGGCCATCTGAATACGTACTTGCTGCTAGAGCTTATGCATCTTTTTTCTTATTGGTTAGATTTTAGGTGAATGTGATTGAATAGGAAAAAAATAAGGAATTAATATAAATTAAAAGAAAATAAATATAGCAACAGTTGCTTATATTTTTTCATATAAGTGACCATAATGTATAGGTGGACAAAGCACTGAACTGGGGAGTCAGAGGACTTGGATTTTAATTTTGACTTGACTTTGGATAAGTTGTTGTACTTCTCTGAGTGTTTTCTCTTATGTGAAAAGAGGAGTTCAATCATATTGATCTCTAAAGTCCCTCCCAGATCTGTCTGATCATAATCTTTTATCATTCTATCTTTCCCTCTGCCTTTTGACCCTATGCCTGGCCTTTATTTATTCTCACTTCAACTTCCAATCTAATCACCCCTAAGTTCTTTCCCAAGTCATTACCAGCTACACTGGCCATATTTTATCCCGTATTTTTGAGTCTCTTGCTCATGTATCTTTCTTAACCCCCACTGTGAGCTGCCCATACCAACTGAGAGAGAGACAGAGAAGAGAGGAAAGAGACAGACAGAGACAGGGATGGAGAGGGAGAAGGAGAGATACAGAGATGGAGAGAAAGAAGGAGGAGGAGGAGAGAGGGGGGAGGGAATGAGGGAGGGAGAGATCAAGACAGAGAGAGAGAGAGAGAGAAGAGAAGAGAAGAGAGAGAGAGAGAGAGAGAGAGAGAGAGAGAGAACAGGCCACGCTGTAGAGGAGAGGGCCTTGATATCCATGTACTCCCAACACTTCCCCCACCCAGCCCCAGAACCATCAAGATGACCAGGCTCCACTCAGAAAAGCTGAGGCTTCCTAGCTAACAGCTATCCTGGTAATAAAAGCTCACCCTAGTTCTGAGGTCCACTTCCACAAGCACCTTTAGGTCCTTGTCAAGGTAAAGCACCATATTTATTATCTCTCTTATCGTGAAGTAAAATATTTGGATGGAGGAAGCCTCCAGAGCAACTACATGCTCCACCCCACTTTGCTCTTCACTGCCTACCTGCCATTCCTTGGGGAATCCAGGGCACAGGTGTAGCAGCAGCAGGGGCACTTCAACTATTTGTTTTAGTACTTTTTTATTTCTTAAACATTCATCATATTAAAATTGTTACTATATTTTTTTCAGTTCCTATCTTTCTTTTAATATGTCACTGATGAAGTTCATGAGTGTTTTTTTTCCCTAAACCCATTTTTTCCCATGAGCCATTTGGTTTTTATTTCCTGATTTTGCATAGAGCAGTGTTTTTTAAGGAATGTATGTATCGAATTCTAGCCGAATTTATAAACGTGCTAATGGAATAGAGGCAAAGCTCTCTTTAAGCTTACCTTTTTACTCAAATATACCTTAACGATGCTTTTTCAGGCACAATGTACCAACTTCAGTCTAACCCCTCCTCCACTCCCTTGTGTCGGAGTGGTAAATAAGGAAGGAGAAACTATTTAAGCCTGTTTTGCAATATATTTAGGACTTCTCTTCAGCCTTTGACTCTGTTGATCAACTTCTTAATATTTTTTTTTAACCACGTGGGCAGCTAAGTGGTGAAGTGAAAAGTGTGTTATGCCTGTAGTCAGATAAACCTCATTTCTAATCCACCCGCAGACACTTACTAATTGTGTGACCTTAACCCTTCTTTGCCTCAGTTCCCACATTAGTAAAAATGGGGATAAGAACAATACCACCCTGCAAAGATGGTATCCTATCCAAATAGGATAATAATTTTAAAGGGCATCCCTTGGTGTCTAACACATTGACTACCTTTTACCTTTATTTGTATTCCTAGAGTTTAGAACCGTTGGCACATAGTAGTGTGTGTGATATATGTATTCACTAGCTGTTTGTTTATTGACTGATAGGCTGCTCTATGGTCAGGACAGCCTTCTTTATTAAAAAAAATACTGTGGTATATGAGAGAGACTGTAGGAGTGGACATTAAAAAAGGTTTTGTGAATCCTTCAGTGTGTCAGTTGTGGTTGTTTGAAGCTTTATAGCAAATCTAAGAATTTAAAATCTGAAGGGATCTTAGGGATCTCTTATTCCTACTTACTCATTTTATAGATCATGAAACTGAAACTGGAAGGTGATAACACTGTATAGTAGCAGAAGGATGCCCATCAGTTGGGGAATATTCGGCTGAACAAGCTGTGGCATATGATTGTGATGGAGTACTATTGTGCTATAAAAAATTATGAGCTCAAAGATTTTAGAAACACATGAAAAGACCTGCATGAAATAATGAAGAGTGAAATGAACAGAACCAAAGAAAACATTGTACACAATAACAACAATATCGTTTTAAGAATGATTTTGAGTGAATAAGGTATTTTGTCTATTATAAATACCTGAATTAATTTCATTCCATAAAATATAAAGAAAATTAAAAAGAAAACAAATTAGTTCAAACATTTTCCCTGGGAACAGATTGCCCAGCACCTAGTATCTTCATGAGGTCATTACACTTATAATTCTAGTAGTGGGCATTTCAGAACAGGTAAGAAGGGAATATGGTTGCATTATTTTCAAAAGAGAATGAAATATTTTAGGCCATATGATGCAATTCCTATATCTTTAAATTATATTATGGAAGGTTATGAGACTGACCTTTTTTTTTCTTTTCCTACAGCTTGTAGACTTGTGGAACACACAATGATTTCTTGGTTTCATTTAAAAAGGTGAATGTCCAGCCTCGAAGGTTTCTTGCAGTCAGCATATTTCTAGACACACACACACATGCATATATACATACACCTATATACATACCTGTACATATATGCACACATGAATATACACACATGTGTGTGTGTTTTATATATATATATATATATATATATACATGGATGTGTATATATATATATATATATATATATATATATATATATGCTGATATAAAATTGCAGTTGATTTAACTTCCAAAGCATACTCTTGTAGTTTAATTGCTATAGGATGTCTGGACTTAGAATGTACCTAAGTAGACTAATGCAGGACTCCCCAGTTGAAGAAAATGCAAATGCCTCAACAAGTAAAATTATATAGGCAAAAGGTTCGTTCATTCCTCCTTATTCATTCTGTATCTCTTTCTGAATAACACTTTTGATTATTATAAGAAGAATAAATTTTACAGGGAATGGAAATCAGAAAGCCTGTATACTTTTTTCTGAAGTAAATAAGAGAAAGTGCTACATGGTGGATAGAGAGCTCATTATGAGGAAGGAAGACAGGGAACCAAAACTCCTTACATTTACTTGCTGTGTGACCCTTGGCCGGTCGCATGCCCCCTCAACATGCAAGGTGACACTCTAAAAGTAGAAATTGTGGAAGAGGTTTTTTTTTTAATTTCATTCTGTATTGTTAGGGGAGAGAGAGAGAGAGAGAGAGAGAGAGAGAGAGAGAGAGACAGAGAGAGAGACAGAGAGAGAGAGACAGAGAGATGGAGAGAGACAGAGACAGAGGGAGACAGAGACAGAGAGAGACAGAGAGATAGAGACAGAAAGAGATAGATAGACAGAGAGAGAGAGAGAGAGAGAGAGAGAGAGAGAGAGAGAGAGAGACCTAGGTGTTTGGGGAGAGTCAATGGAAAAAATTTAGCACTCAAAATATCATATAAGGGCATGTTGAAAATAAATATTTTAAGAAGGAGAAAAATGGTAAAATTATTTTTATTTCATCAGATATTTCACACTTACATGTAAAAATCTTTTTAACAATGATTTTTTTTAATATTTTGAGTTCAAAATTTCTCTGCTACCCTTTGCCCCTCTGCAAGAATGCCAGCAATTTCATATGATTATATATGTGAGGTTATGCAAAAACATATTTCCATAAAATACAAACAAAATAAAACAATATAAATAAAGTAAAAAAGTATATATCAATCTGAATTGAGTTCATCAGTTCTATATCTGGAGGTTGATAGCAATTTCTATCATGAGTCCTTTGGAATCATCTTGAATATGTCTTGATAAGTCAATTATCCTTACAAAATAACTGTTACTTTGCACTGTTCTGGTTCTACTCATTTGACTTCACATGAGTTCATATAAATCTTCCCAGGTTTTCTGACATGACGCTGTTTATCAATGATATTCCATCACAATCATATACTACAACTTGTTCAGCTGTTCCCCAATTAATGGGCATCCCCTCAATTTCCAATTCTTTGGCACCACAATTAGAACTGCTATAAATATGTTTTTCTATACATAGGTCTTATATAAATAAGTCTTTGTATAGTGTTATATTTATTATTATTATTATAGGTTTTTTTATAAATAGATCTTTTTCCCTTTTCTTTGATCTCTTTGGGAAATAGACCTACCTAATAGTGGTATTACTAGTTAAAAGCATGTGCATAGTTTTATATCCCTTTTGGCACAGTTCTAAATTGTTCTGGAGAATAGTAAGTTAGTTCATAATTGCAACAGTACATTAATATCCCATTTTTCCATATCCCTTCTTGCATTCGTCATTTCCCCTTTCATGTTAGGCAATCTAATAAGGGTGAGGTTGTATCCTGAGTTGTTTTAATTTGAATTTCTCTAATGAGTAGTGATGTAGAGCATTTTTACTTATGGCTATTGATAGCTTTAAAACCTTTTGAAAAATGCTTGTTCATACCTGTTTCACAGACAACACAGAGGAGGCACTGGAAGTTTCAGACTCCAGCCTCTAACAGGTTCACTCTTGATCTGGTCAGACAGACAGACAGCTTTAAAAGGGTTAATAATAGCTTTATTATAGTCTAGTCTTCTCAGAAGGTTCCTGAAAATCAACTCCTATAGCATTCCCTAATCAAGCATTCCAAAATCACCCTTCTCACAGGGGCCAGTGGCGGGGGAGGGGAGCACTACTCCTACATCTCAATGGGGTCAATCAAGACAAGCACAGCTCATGCACTCCCCTGAGTCCCCTCAAGACTCAGTGGGGGCTAGTTGAGGCAGGTACATGCATTGCTCTATGCATTACTCATGGCTTCACCTATGGGTTCCCTGTGGATTCACCACTGACTGACCAGTGCCTACTTGCTTTATAGGGCAACAGATAAAGAAGGCATATTGTCAACATTAAGCTCACAGGTTAACTTAACAATATTGTCAATCTGTGCAAGTGTAGTTAATATCAATTATGTCACCCCCATATCTCATGGCACAGCCTCAGTAGGATTTGCTATCACTATGATTCTAAGAATTACTATCTAGGATCGTTGAAACTGTTCTGGGAGTTATTATCTAACACCTGGAAACTAGACATTCCCATGGCCATGGATCCTGAGAAGCTAAACTCTAAAAGGATAATAAAATACTACTTACTGACAATATCCTTTGACAATTTATCAACAGGTGAATGGTGGATAAATTTATAAATTTGCCTCATTCCCCCATATATTTGAGAAATAAGGCCCTTATCTGGGAAATTTACTGCAATTTTCTTTTCCATTTCCCGTTTTTCTTCTAATTTTGGCTTGATTAATTTTGTTGGTTTTGTGTGTGTGTGTGTGTGTGTGTGTGTGTGTGCAGAATCTTTATATTGCATACAATCAAAATTATCTATTTTACTTCCCACAATCCCTGCTGTCTCTTGTATGATCGTAAACCCTTTCTTTATCCATAGGTCTGACAGGTATATTTTTCCATGTTCACATACTTTACCCATGATATCACCCCTTAATTTTGACCTTATCTTGGTAACAAGAGTTGACTGATGCCACATTTTACAGTGAGTGGTATCCTGGACTCTGAAGAAACATGTCTTGTCAATTTGTTTTACTTTATCTCCTTTCTTCTTGTTTTTTACTCTATACTATTCAATTCTCTGCTTGCCTAACCTTTCCTTCACATCTCCATTTTTTCTTCTTTACTTTGGAGTTATATTATTTGTCTTTTCCTTATCATTGTTTCGCAATCTTCCCCTGACTAGATCTGTCAATAAACATTTATTAATTAATAAATATTTATTAATTCCTTAATTCATTGAGCCAAGTGCAGGGGCTGGGGGGGCGGAACACTCTGCCCTCAAAAAGCTCACATAATAGTAGGGGAGACAACACATGAATAACTAGGTATATAAAATGAAAGACTGGATAGAAACTAATTCATTGTGGTAGATATTTGCCTCTTGGGAGCCTGGAAAGTTCTCTTCCAAAAGTACTTGAGTTGAATCTTGAAGGAATGCAGGGAACTGAAGAGATGCAGGTGAAAAGAAAGAGCATTCCATGAATAGATGATATCCATTTCAAAAGTACTGAAAGGTACATGGAGTATAATTGTACAAGACAGCAATTAGGCCAGCAGATCTGGGTTGTAGATCCCACAGAGGGGAGTAAAGTATAAGAAGACTTTGTTGTCTTATAGTAGGAAAGAGGCTGGCTTTGAAGGGATTTGAATGTAAAGTACTTTATATTTTATTCTGGAGGTTGTAGGGAAACACAGGAATTTACTGAATAGGGGACTGAAGTGGGCAGACATATATATTCAAAAACTCACTTTGGTAGCTAAGTGAAGGAGGGCTTTTAGTGGGATGATGCTTGATGAGTATAGACCAATTTGAGGGCTATTTCATTCATTTAGGCAAATATGATGGGGATCTAAACTGGTGTGATGGCTTTGCAATGGTATAAAGAATGCTACTGCATATTTTCTCTTTGGGGAGACATAAACTTGATACCTGCCACAATCACTCCTTTAAATGAGTTATGCTGGAAAAGTTATATTTTGATAAACAAACAGAATGCCAGGGACAGAAGAAAAATCCTTTTTAGAGAAAAAGGGAGAGAGGTATTTTTGAAATGAACATCTCAATTATTTTTGTTTGCATGGTAGAATTGACAAATCTCCAACTGGAATTGTAGATCTGTAGTCAGGAATACCTAAGTTCAAATCCATTCTCAGATGGTTACTAGTTTTGACCTGGATATTTCAACACTACTTTTCTCAGTTTCCTCTCCTGTAAAATAGGGAAATAATAATCACCACCCACCTCCCAAAGTTGTTGTGAGATTAAAATGAGATAATATTAATAAAGTGTTTTGCAACATTGAAAGCACCACAAAAATGAGCTATTAATATTAAACAACTCTAAGCATCTATGTCCTACATTTCTAATCAAAAAGAAAAGAAACGATATCATATTCTTCATGACGCAGGGAACTTTTTGAAGTGTGACTTCTATATCCTAAAGGGATTGGATGAATGGGAACTTTCTGTGGATAAGTATTTCAAGGTAAAAGAATGCCTTATGATCATGGAGAAACTAATATTTATACTCTTCTTGAGTGTTACAAATTGTCAGTATTTTATAGTTAAAGATATACAGCACAGGTATCTTGTTTTGAAGTTAGCTCTTGGCAGTGACCTCTAAATTTTCTTTCAAGCATTGTTTGGAATTTGAGCTGCATGAAACCTTTGAAATCAAATGGAATATTACAGTTAAAAACCTACAGAGAGCCCTTGGGGAATTAAAATGAGACCCTGTGCCTATTGAGAATCTCTTTTTTTCCAATTTCAAAACCACGTATTGCAAAATGAATTTGAGAGGTTGATTTCTTCCTTTGAAATAGTAAAGCTCTTTTGCTCTGGCTCTTATGTGATTTGTTAAGAGTTGCCTTGAAGCCAATACCCCAGTAATGGCACAATTGCCTCTGTCTGTGCTTCTAACAAATTTTTCTCATTAATATCAGTCATAAAGTCATTTTTAAACTAAATAAAAATGCTTAAAAGACAAACACAGAGATTGAAAAAGCAGCAAACAGCAAATCGCGAAAGAGCAGATTTTCAGCCAGCCCTGAGTGATGGCAATAATTGCCATATGCAAATGAGTATACATTCCTGATTCTCTTTTTTGAAAAGTCATCTTGTCAGGTTTGTGATACTATTTTCTAATTCTGAGACTTGATTGATCTTTTGTTTTGAAGCTATGCTGTTTCACTATTCTAATAAAGTGTTGAAATAAGCAGGTAAACAAACAATACTAAATGATCACTGGTCTTTGTGGAAGTACCTGAGAACAGTGACAGGTGAGTTTCTTTAAATAATTGTAAGTATGTTTTAATTACTATATGATATGATGGAAGCTTTACCAATCATTCAATTAATTTGCATTTCTTATAAAATTATCTTTGCAAAGCTTTCCTACAATTTATAAAATTTCAATAAGAGGACTACCAATGCTATTTTCTACTTATATGCATATTATTATTAATTTTGTTTCTCCTTTATAATGTCATAGTTCTATTTCCAAATAGGGTATATTACTTTCCCATTCCATATTCTTAATTAAAGACCTATTAGCTTTTGTGACCTCAGGATTATGAAAATGATTACTATAGCACATTTTAATTCATACATCACCTTTCCCCCAATAAGCTAAAAACACCTCACATTGATTATCTTTGGTGTCTTCAAAAAGAAGTGGTACACACATACTACTCTAACATGTCACCGGTGAAGAAGTTGAGATAAAATAACTTCTTTGAGTATACTTACCTTCTTGACTCTGCCAACTTATCAATTGTCTATCTATGACTGAAATTGTAAGACTAGATTTAGAAATGAAAGGATCATTAGAGCTCATAAAGTGAAGCACTCTCAATTTATGAATGAGGAAAATGAGGACTAGAGAGGGTTTCCAAGGTAGTACATAGCAGATCAGGAATCGTATTCCAAGTTCACTGACTTTAAGTACAATGGACTTCTGACTACAATATACTACATTGTATCCTTTTCAGAAATAGCTTTACAATGGAACGTCTTTTATCCAGCCTGTGGGCCAAATTGCTCTGAGATAAAGAGCTGATTGTAAATTTAGCTTAGATAATTGTAGAAATCATTTATTTGGACAATTTGAACTGCTCCCCCCAAGCAAAAGGGAAATTGCCCAAATGACTTTGCTATTACTTTCTATTTTTCCAGTTTCTCCAAATGCCATCCTGAGGATTAGGATGAGAATGGAATATTGATGATGATGATGATAACAACAATAATAATATCAATATCAATATATAAGTTATATAGTGATTTAATGTTTGTAAACGAAGTTAAATATTCCACTTGTGGGCCACATGCCATTCATAATACTCCTGACGGTAGTCCAAACCAAGTTAAAATAAAATTGGGAAATACTTAATACAAGAAATCAAAATACAGTAAAATATAGACAATGTTAATATATTTTCTAAGTCAATATACAGGTAGCAAGCATCCTTATGTATACTTCTGTGGCTCCTGTTTCTATTTGAGTTTGACACCATTGTTTTAACCATATTATCTCATTTTATTCTTACCAATATCATCTAACAAAGGTGCTATTATTTCCATCCTCATTATACAGAAGATGAAATAGAGGCAGACAGTTGAATTAAATTGCCCAATATCACAAAGCTTGTATGTGTAAGGCTAGATTTGAACTCGGGTCTTTCTGACTCCAAGTCTGCCAACTTGGCAGTGTATATATATATATATATATATATATATATATATATATATATATATATATATATATATATATATATATATATACACTCTGAGGTTAGCATTTTGCTTTGGGGCTCACTCTGGTAACTATATATGTAATGCTATGGACAGACAGAAGCCCTGTCTGCTGATTTGTGTTATTTTCTCTGTTTATATAATTTCTGCATTTAATTTCTGAATGTGTTTTCTCTGAAGTTCAGGGTGCAGACTTTTCATCCTGAACTAAGTGAATGATATATGTATGTTTAATTAAAGAGAGATTGTAAACCCCTTAAAGTTGCTTTCCTTAGAAAAGCAAATCAAAGAACCTGTGCTAGCAGTCCCCCTGTTTGCTGGTGTTATTGGCCTTACACCTCCACAGTAGCTGCCAGTAACATTGTTGTTACATATATACACATACACATACATACACACACACAGAGACAGAGGCCTCAGGGTGAGTTGAAAATGAAGGGATGATATCTAAAAAAAAAATCAAATTAAGGGATTAGAGAGGATTGTATTGAGAGAGATAGAAAGGGAGAGATAGAATGGGGTAAATTATCTCACATAAAAATGGCAAGAAAAAGCAGTTCATTGAAAAGGAAGAGGGAGCAGGTGAGGGGGATAAAGTGAATCTTGCTCTCTTTGGATTTGACTTGAGGAGGGAATAACATACACACTTAATTGGGTATCTTACCCCACAGGAACATAGGGGGAAGGGGATAAAAAAGGGGGTATGATAGAAAAGAGGGCAGATAGGAGGAAGAAGTAATCAAAAGCAAACACTTTTAAAAAGGGACAAGGTCAAGGGATAAATTTGAAGAAAGGAGAACAGGATAGAATGGAGGGAAACAGTTGGTCTTTCACAACATGAGTATTGTGGAAGTGTTTTACATAATGATACGTATGTTGCCCATGTTTAATTGCTTGTCTTCTTAGAGAGGGAAGAGGGGAGAGAATTTGGAAATCAAAGTTTTAAGAGCAGATGCTGAAAAAATGTGTTTTTTCACGCAACTGGGAAATAAGATGTACAGGCAATGGGGCATAGAAATCTCTCTTGCCCTACAAGAAAGTAAGGGGAAACGGTTGGGGGGAGGGGGAGTTGGGGTGACAGAAGGAAGGGCTGCCTGGGGAACGGGCCAATCAGAATATATGACATGTTGAAGTGGGGGGAGGGTAGAAATGGGAAGAAAATTTGTAACTCAAAATCTTGTGGAAATCAGTGCTGAAAACTAAAAATATTAAATAATAAAGTATGTAATTCAAAAAAAAAAAGAAAAAATATTCTGACTCACTATTGATTGTAGAAGTGCAAATTAAAAATATTCTGAGCTACTACCTCATATCTATTAGATTGGCTAGTAGGATAGAAAAATTAAATGTCATGTTGGAGACAACATGCGAAAAATGACACATTAATGCACTATTGGTGGAGTTGTGAACTGATTCAACCATTCTGTAGAGCAATTTGAAACTATGCCCAAAAGGGTATAAAGATGCTCATTTCCTTTAACCTACCAATACCACTACTAGGTCTGTATCCCAAAAGAGATTAAAAACAAAAAGGAAAAGAACACAAGCACACAAAAATGTTCATAGCAGCTTTTTCTGGGGGTAAAGAATTAGAAGTTAAGAGGATGTCCATCAATTGGGGAATGGTTGAACAAGTTGTGGTGTGTAACTGTGATGTAACACTATGTACTATAAGAAATGATGAGCATGATGCTCTCAGAAAAACCTGGAAAGACTTGCACAGGGTGATGCATAGTGAAAGGTACCATGTACAAAGTAACAGCAATATTGTAAGATCATTAGCCATGAACGACTTGGCTATTCTCAGCAATACAATGATTCAAGACAACCCAGAAGAATTTAATAATTAAAAATTCTATCCATCCCCAGAAAAATAACAAATGGTGTCTGAATATAGATTGAAACATACTTTTTTTAAACTTTATTTTTCTTGAGTTTTTTCTCTTATCTATGTTTTCTTTCACATGACTATTGTGAGTATGTTTTACATGATTACACATGTATAATCTGTATTGAATTGATTGCCTTCTCAATTAAGGGGTGTGGAGAAGAAGGAAGATAGAAAATTTAGAACTCAAAGTTTTAAAAATGAGTGTTAAAAATTGTTTTTACATGTAACTGCTGAAAAATAAAATACTAAATGAAAGCTTAAAATAAATAAAATGAAATGCAGAGTTGTTTAAAATACACATTATGGGCTGGCAACATTTTCTAATTTTCCATTAATTCTTTTAATTAAAAATAGGGTACTTTGACAATAGCTGAATGTGAATAAATGAGTAAAAAGTTAATTTATATGAGTGACTGTATTAGTGCTGAGACATAGAAAGTAATTTTCTGTGGGCTTGAGATATAGTTGAATATGAAAGATAAAGAATTCTTCCCAAAGGTACACACTGCTGCTGTTCTCTAAAAAGATTTTCTGGCTCATTTCAATGACAGTAACAGACTAAAAGCCTGTGTTGCTTATATGTCTTTAGCATTATAGATAGCATTACTGAACTTTAGACACATCAGGGATATTTTAAATGTTGTCTGAAGTACCACCCTAAAAGGTCAGTATTAATGTATATTAAAACCAATAATATGATGAGGAATTGATGAAAGGATATATTTCATAGCTTAAAGCCAATTAAAAAGAAAGTTTATGCAAAGCACTGTGCTAAATACTGAGTATACAAAGGAAAAAAAAAGCAATAACCCTTGTCCCCAAAGGACTTACATTCTACTAGTAAGGGGTATGTGTGGTGTGGTGGCAGTTGGGGAGGGAGAGAATGAAAGATGTGTGTAGACAAATTTTAAATAAGATTGCAGGTCAGGAAGGCAAAAACTTTAGATGAAAAGTTCTAGGGAAATTTGACAGGGGAGAGACTAATAATGGGAATATATGCCCTCATAAAGTTGATGACACTTGAAAGAATATGTGGATTTTGAAAAGTAGGAATGAATTGGAATTGCACTGTAGAGACAAGATTGTGCAATGCTTAGTGTAGGAAACAGTCCATTTAGTCTTTGAAAGTAGAGGCTGCTCCTGTTGCACGGTATGTTGGAGTCAGATTTGGAGAGACAAATTCTGGGCTCTTATTCTAGAAAAAATAAGGGAGCCACTGAAGGGTTTTGAACAAAGGACTGGTATGGCAAGAAATATTTCTTAATAATATTATTGTAACAGCCATGTGAAGGATGGGTTTTAGAAGGAAGAAATTGGATGAAGTAAGACCAAGAATTTTTTTATGGCTTTGGGTTCTTTGTGATGAATACAGATTTCAATCTCTCTTTAACTGAGTAGATAGTGTTTGAAGATTGCTATGGCCAAATAAGTTACCATCTTGTGGCCAAATAGGATAATAGCCATTCTAATCTTAGTTGAAAAGTAGATGTACTGTCCATTGCTGGTCACTTTTCAGTGTTTTAGGACCTGTCAAATTGCTTGCATAGCGTTGAAGAATCCCCTGTCATTTCCACATGACAATGATGTGCTTTCCATGTTAGTTGAAGTGGAAAGATACTATAAATAAATGGATAAAGCCAGGTGAATCCTGAAGTAATACTTTTACATTAAAAGTGCTCCCATATCTGCAGGAAAACAGGTCATTACTCCATCTCATGATAGAAAAATATAAAACATTCCTGAATGTTGAGTCAGAATAAACACTCCCTAACCCTCCTCTTCTCTATCATCTGGGAAAATATGGGAGAAAACTGCCAGAAGCCTCCTTATATAGCAACAGTTTATTTGATAGAAAAGTATAGACTTCATAGAGTTGATTTTAGAGATTTCAGAGGCAGCCAGAGGTAATGGTGGAAGATGAATAGGATCACCTGTAAAAATGCAATAAGAATCAGAAAGAAAAATGGGGTCCTATTAAACTCTTTTTATGAAACAAATATGATACTGATACCTAAACCAGGAAGAATAAAAATAGAAGGAGAAAATTATAGACCCATTTCATTCTAGCGAAAAGATTACAAGAATATATTACAAACATTATATATTATGACCACTTGGGATTCATACCAAAATGTAGGGATGGTTTAACATAAGGAGAACTATTAATATAATTGATTATAATAATCAAAAAAGTATATTATTAAATCAATAGATGTAGAAAAAGCTTTTATTAACGTACAACATTCATTATTATTAAAAACACTTGTAAGTATACATACATACATACATACATACATATGCATATATTTTTTTACTTATATTGATAAAAAAACACATTTATTTAAAACTATCAGCAAATGTTATTTGTATGGGGATAAACTAGAAGCCTTTTCAGTAAGATCAGGTATGAAACAAGGATGCCCATTATAACCAATATTATTCAGTATTTTATTAGAAATCATAGCAGTTATCTCCAGTTACCTTGATGTTTGTCTTGCCACTGGACTTGAATAATTCTGTAGGAGATAGTAGGGCTGAAGACTTTGAACAGAAGCTATTTAAAATCATAGCATATATCTAAATATGCACCTAATAAGTGTTTTATAATATTTTATTATATTGGATTGAACCAAATTACTAAAAAAAAAAACTCATCTACATTGTATAATAATCACATGGCACAGGGTAATATAGTTTTCTTATCAGAGTGAATTCTACAAAGCTTGAACCTTTAAAAAAAACAACTTGGAAAACTATTATAAGTTCAATTGTGTCCAGAGCCATCTACCATAAAAAATATATTAATGCTAGAGGTTCATCATGATAATGTGAGAATAGCTTGTGTGAGTCTAATCTGCGATAAAAATGTTCTCTTCCTTTTTCTGTTACTTCTTTTGGCTTTTTATTGCTTGTCATGTGAATCCACTGGCAAGTATGTCCTGGAGAGACTGGAAATAAGAAATTTAGCTGAGCTAACATATTCAGCTAGGGCAGCTTGGACCACAGCTCTCTTTATCACTTACTTCACTCATTCTGGCTTGCTATGTGTTTAGGCTCTGGAACAATACGAGGCCTAGCTCCGCCTTGACAGAAGAACCTGTGAGCCACACTTTGGAGAAAATAAAAGGGTCATAAAAGTAGCCATCAATTGCTGTCATAAGGAGAGATGAGGCTTGTTTTGCTTGGCCCCACAAGGCAGAATGAAGTGTTTAAGATTTAGAGGGGAGGGTTGAGGCATAACTTAAGGATATTGCAGTAGGTTGCATCAGAAGGTGGTAGGTTTCCTCTCACTAGTTACCTGCAATTGAAAGCTGGGTATTTATATGGTACAGAGGATTCCTTCCCAGATACACTTTAACTCTGATGTCAATTCTAACTGAGATTCTGTGACTTTTATGGACAGATACCATAAGCTACTTTGTTGCTTAGCTACATTATGCCCCTTTCTCACTCCCTCATTAATTTTGAAGATCATTCAAACATAGTTAACTCACTTCCATGCCCTCTGTCTATGTAAATTACTTTTAACTGCCCTAATTATGATAACATTCTTAGGAATGTATCACCTTCTCATATAGAAAGTAAACAGTTTGATTTTATTGAGTCACTCATAATTACTCTTTCATGTTTGCCTTTCTTTGCTTCTCTTGAGTCTTTTATTTAAATGTCAGATTTTCTATTCACATCCGGTATTTTCATCAGAAATGCTTGAAAATTTGTTATTTCAGGGCAGCTACATGGCACAGTGAGTAGAGTATGGGCCCTGGAGTCAGGAGGACCTGAGTTCAAATCTGGCCTCAGACACTTGACACACTTACTACCTGTGTGACCTTGGTCAAGTAATGACCCCAATTGCCCTGCCTCCCCCCCTCCAAAAAAAAAGAAAGAAAATTGGTATTTCATTAAATATCCATTTTTCCCTTGAAGGGTTATTGATGGATAGACTATTCTTGTAATCTTAGCTCCTGTGTCTTCCAGAACATCACATTCCGAAACTCGTCACTCCTTTTACATAGAAGCTGCTAAATTTTGTGTGATCTGGACTGTGGCTCTGTGTTATTTGATTTGTTTCTTTTTTGTTGTTTGTAATATTTTCTCCTTGACCTGGGAGTTCAGGAATTTGGATATTCCTGGGAGTTTTAATCTTTTATTCTTTTTTAGGAGGTGATTAGTGGATTCTTCCCCTTTCTATTTTACCCACTAGATCTAAGATATTGGGACAGTTTTCCCTAATAATTTCTTAAAACATGATGTCTAGGGTCTCTTTTTTTTTAAAATCATGACTTTCAGTCAGTCCAATAATTCTTAATTTAACTCTCTTCTCAACCTCTCTATATACTCCAGTTTCTTCATGTATAAAATGATTGAGTTGGACTACATTTTATCCAAAGCTTATGGAACTCTAAATCTTATCTTATTTGGGCTATCAAACTTTAGAATGAGTCTCCACAAGGCACTGTTGCATCCCTTCTGTGGAGGTCTTTAAAAAGAAAACAGATTTTTATCTATCCAGGATGGTATAAATATAGGCTTGCCTAGAGATAGGAGCACAGACTAGATGGCCTCTTAAGTCACTTCATGCCCCATGGTTCTTGATCCTATCACTAGGGTTATTTTTTTTTCCTAGAAGATGAACATTTATCAAGTCTGCACAGAAAGCATTTATATGTGTTTCTCCAGGGCTATGTCTCAGATTTCCAACTTTGATTAGTGTGTCTCTCAGTAATATTGACAGCTGTATCACTGAATAACTGGCACATGCCATTGGGTGTGTCAAATAAAGTGCAGGATATTTTCTGACAAATCTATTTTTCGGAGTCCATTAGCTCCAAATGGGTAAGATAAAGAACGCTCTTTTCTCTTAATAGCTGGAGACATTAGATGAACTATAAGCATGTGTTGTGAACTTAGTGAAATGTTCACACACACACACACACACATATACAGTACAAAAATCCTACTTTTTTTGAAATGTTTTTTTCTAATCCACCCTTCCTCCATGATTATTTCTAGGAAAATACAGTTAAAAAGACTGATATTTTTGTAAAATATTCATTTTAAATGTGAGGTCACCAATAATATATGTTTTTATATTGGGTGGTTTAATACCTCTGTTCAAAAATTTAAACCTCATAGTCTTTTTCACTTAATTTAGTCCCTTAGAACCTCTGACCATTTACTCAAATAACCATCTTGGGGGTTTTCCTTCTTATGTGTCATATATTTAGGGTTATTATTAAGAATTATGTTATCTAAGGAGGTGGAGCCAGCATGGCAGAATAAAGGCAGGGCATTCACCTGAGCTCTTACCCAGACCCCTGCAAATACCTTTAAAAATGACTCTAAACAAATTATAGAGCAGAAGCCACAAAAAGACACAGTACAACAACACTCCAGCCAACAACAACTAAGAAGGTCAGCAGGGTTTGTTGCACCAGGGTAAGATGGGTGAGCAGTCCAACAGAAGCCACACAAGCACAGACCTGGCCCCAGCAAACCTGGAGAAGGCCTCAGAAAGACTGAATAAGTCACAGCATTGATGGTTTCCAGACCTCTCAGCCCAACTACACCAAAGACAACTTAGAAGGTAAACAGGAAACGTCTGTCTCACCTGGGTGAGAGTGGAGCACAGTCCAGTGCAGGCCATGCCAGCACAGACCCAGACTGAGCAAATAGCAGCAGGCCTTGGGAGTCACTGAAGAAGAAATGGCACTGGCTGCTTCTGGAGTTCTCAGCTTACAGGCAGTGAGGTGTTCGAACAACTGGTCTGGAGGAGATTACAGGAGTCTCTTTCCTGGAACTGGGGAAAGGACTCTGTTGTTTTGCCCATGCTCAGATACAGGTCATAGTCCTGGTGGAAGTTCCAAGGCAAGGAGGAGTACTATGACATAAGAGTTACAGTGGAGTGGGACCCTTGTCACATGTCCAGGGCAGACAAGAATACTTGTCACTCACAGATCATAGAACAGGCCAGGAGAGGAGTAACACACTTCTCTTTACATGATACCACCTTGGAAGAACTGAAAACGTACAGATCCCTAGAGGTATCTCAGAAAACAGCAGCACAAACACCCTGAAACTTGGGACAGTGCATCTTCTACCCTGGAAGCAGAGCTCTACTTTAACGAGCTAAAAGTCAAGTAATAGGGTAGGAAAATGAGTAAAAAAAAACATAAAAAAATTCTGACTATAAAAAGTTAATATGGTGATAAAAAAGATCAAACACATACTCAGAAGAAGATAACAATGTCAAAGCTCCTACATCCAAAGCCTCTAAGAAAAATATGAATTGGTCTCAGGCCATGGAGGAGCTCAAAAAGGGTTTGGAAAAGTAAGAGAGGTAGAGGAAAAATTGGGGAGAAAAATGAGAGTGAGGCAATAAAATCATGAAAAACAAGTCAACAGCTTGGTAAAGGAGACACACACACACACACAAATACTGAAGAAAATAACATCTTAAAGAACATACTATGCCAAATGGTAGAAGAGTCCAAAAAGCCAATGAGGAGAAGAATGCCTTACAAAGCAGAATTGGCCACATGGAAAAAAGAGGCACAAAAATTCACCAAGAAAAAAAAAAACTTCTAAAGTAGAATTGGCCAGATAGAAAAGGAGGTACAAAAGCTCTCTGAATAAAATAATTCCTTAAAAACTAGGATTGAGGTAATGGAAACTAATGACTTTATGAGAAATTAAGAAACAACAAAACAAAGCAGAACCAATGAAAAAAGAGAAGACAATGTGAAATATCCCACTGGGGAAAAAAACTGACTGGGGGAATAGATCCAGGAGAGATAACATTAAAAAAATTGGACTACCTGAAAGCAATGATCAAAAAAAGAACTTAGAATCGTCTTTCAAGAAATTGTCAAGGAAAACTGCCCTGATATTCTAGAACTAGAGGGTAAAATAGAAATTGATCACCGTGAAAGAAATGAAAAAAAAGAATAAAAGATCCCAGGAACATTAAATTCCAGAGCTCTCAGGTCAGGGAGAAAATATTGCAAGCACCCAGAAAGAAACAATTCAAGTATCATGGAGTTACAATCAGGAAAACACACAATTTGGCAGCTTTGTAGATGTTGGTTTATGATACTCTAGATGGTAAAGAAACTAGAATTACAACCAAGACTTACCTACCCAGCAAAACTGAGTATAATCCTTTGGGGGGAAAATGGATAATCAATGAGATAGAGGACTGTCAAACATTCTTGATGAAAAGACCAGAGCTGAATAGATGATATGACTTTAAGAACATGACTCATGAGAATAAAAAAGCAAATAGGAAAGGGACATAATAAGGTTAAACTGTTTATATACATAGTACGTGGAAAAATGACACTTGTAGTTCATAATAATCTCACATACAAGAGGCAAGAAAAAACTTTTACAGTGGAAAGGAAGAGGGGGAAGGTGAGAGGGAGTGAACTTTTCTCTCATCAGAATTGGCTCAAAGAGGGAATAATATACACACTCAATTGGGTATAGAAATCTTTCTTACCCTAAAAGAAAGCAGGAGGGAAGGGCTAAAAGAATGGGGGAGGGGGAAGTGTTGGTAGAAGGAAGAGCAGATTGGGGAAGGGAGTAGTCAGAAGTCCTTTTTGAGGAGGGAAAGGAGAGAGTGAATAGAAAAAAGGGAGTAGGATTGGAGGGAAATAAAGTTAGCAAAAGTACCTGTGAAAAAAATTTTGAAGGAAGTTTCTCTGATAAAGTCCTTACCTCTCAGATATATAGAGAAGTGAGTGAAATTTATTAAAAAAATAAGAGCCAAATGATCAAAATAGGAACAGTTTTCAGATGAAGTAATTAAAGCTATAGATAGCTATATGAAAAAATGCTTTAACTCACTATTGATTAGAGAAATGTAAATTAAAACAATTCTAAGGTATTATCTCATATCCATTAGACAGGATAATAGGACAGAAAAGGAAAATGAGGAATGTTGGAGGGTACGTGGGGAAAGTGAGATATTAAGGCACTGTTGGTGGAGTTGTGAACTGATTCATCCATTCTGTAGAGCAATTTGGAACTATGCCCAAAGGACTATAAAATCATACATTATCACTATTAGTTCTGTATCTCCAAAGATATGAAAAAAGAAAAGGACCTATACGTACAGAAATATTTATAGCAGCTCTTTTCTGGTTGCAAGAAGTTGGAAGTTCTGATGATTCCCATCAAATGAGGAATGGCTGAACAAATTGTGCTATGTGATTGTGATGGCATATTATTGTGCTATAAAAAATGAAAAACAGGATGCTCTCAGAGCAACCTGGAAATATTTACATGAGCTGATACAAAGTGAATTTTACTGTGTGCAAAGTAACAGCAATATTGTAAGATGATCAGCTGTGAATGACTTAGCTATTCTCAGCAATACAGTGATCCAAGACAGCTCTGAAAGACTTAAGATCAGAAAACGCTATCCATCTCCAGAAGAAGAACTAACAGTGTCTGAATACAGATTGAAGCATATATTTTCAACTTTATTTTTCTTGAGGGTTTCTTTTTGTCTGTGTTTTCTTTCATAGCATGGCTATTATGGAATTGTTTTGCATGACTACACATGTAAATCCTATATCCAATTGCTTGCCTTCTTAATGGGGGCAGTGGGGGAGGAGGAAGGGAGAGAATTTGGAATGCAAAGTTTTAAAAAGAAATGCTAAAGTTATTTTTTACATGTGACTGGGAGAAAATATTAAATTAAAAAAAATGTTACATAACACTCCTCAAAAGAATTGCCATATACTAGCAATCACATAAAATATTCTAAATCACTAATAGTAACATAAATGCAAATCAAAACAACCTGCGGTTTTACTTCAAACCCTGCATATTGGAAAAAATGGCAAAAAGTTTGGAATACTCAATATTTGAAGAATTATAGGAGGATAGACATTCTAACACATTGTTGGAACATCTGGGAATTAGAAAGAATTTGGTTTTATAAACATAAAGGTGACTAACGTGCCCATTCTCTTTGACACAGATTTCAATACTACACACACACACACACAAGAAGGAGGTCATTGACATAAAGAAAATGCCCATATACAACAAAATATTTATAATAGTACTTCTTATGGCAAAAAACATATCCAAACAAAGTAGTTGTCCTTTGAAGAATGTCTAAAGAAATTTTGGAATTTGAATGTAATGGAATATTACTGTACTTTAAGGAATGATTAATATGATGATTATACAGAAGCATGTAAAGATTTACATGAACCAATGCCAAGTATAGCAAATAGAACCAAGCAAAAATATGCACAATGACAGCAATTATGTAAATTAAAAATAAATAAAACAATGAGGGGAACTGGTTACTCTAATACAAAGCCAGTTATGTGTCCTACTAAATACGAAAAAAGTAGACCCTCAGGAACTGCCAAGTGACATCATTTATGAGAGTCAGGGGAAAAGAGTCAAGTGTTTTCCCGTTATGTCCTCCCTCACTACAAAAGCAACTCCTTTACATACACTTTGACCCCATCCTCTCCAGACTTCTCTATCAGATTGCTCCCACTATCAATTCAATCCCCCTCTTTTTTATCTTTCACCTCTCACTATTTATGGACTAATCTATTGCATATGAAAATATCAAAAAATAAAAATCTTTTGATTTTATAACTATAATTTTACATTTCTTTTCTTAATAGCTAACCTTAAAAAAACAATTCTATATACTCAGTGTCTCCATTTCTCTCACTGGTATCCAATCCCTCTCCAATTAGACCCTCATCATTACCACCGCTATATTCACAGCTACCAACGATTGTTTAATTTCCAAATCTAATGGCCTTTTTCTCAATGCTGATCCTTCTTAATCTCCCTCTAAGGTTTGTTACGGTTGATTGCCTTCTCTGAGATTTTCTTACTTCTCTAGATATTGATGATTGGAGTCAGTGCCCATCTTAATTCTTTCCCTTTCTAACGACTCTTTCTCAGCCTCTTTTACTGATTCTTCAACCAAATTATGAATAAAAAACATTGTTATCCCCAAAGACTTAGTCTTAGGCCTTCTTCCTGTTTCCTCTATAGACATAATATTCCCTCTATAGCTATACATAGACAGATATGCTATGTAACTTGAAATTTTGTCTTCCATCTTCTCTGTATATACTAGTCTGTATTTTCTTTTTTACCTATTTATATGTTTCTTCCTCCTTCAGAACATAAACTACTTAAGCGCAGGACATGGTTTTGCTTTTCTTTGTGTTATCTAATATGGTGTCTAGAAATTGCAAGCACTTAATGCACACTTGTTCTCTTGCAGAAAGGATCCTGGCTACTTATCACTCTATTGACAGTGAAAGAGTGGTTTACTCTCTTCCTGTTGCAAGCGTCTAGCACATAAACCTTTCTGAGAGTTATCAAATTCTAACACTATATCTACTTAAATTTTTTTTTCACATGAGAACAGATGATACCGACAGAAGGAATCTATAAATCACTGCTAAAAATTAGGAAGTCTTGGACAATAAACTGAATGTTTTAGAAGTACAGATGGTGTTTTCATCATCACTGACAATGAAATACTAAAGCTTCAGAAGAGAAAAGCAGGTTTGGGAATTAAACAGCTGGTTAACAAGACTATGTCTGAGAATGGGATTTGAATTTTTTTGACCACAGCCTGAAATATAGGAATGTTTGCCTTCTGGCCAGAGATGGAATGCATGTAACAAGGGCTGGTAAAAATATATTTGGCTAGAGTCAAGTAAATATTCTCAAAATGGTTTTTAACTAAAAAGGAAAGGAAATGAAAAAAACTCTTTCACTCTCTATGTCTGTGTCTGTCTGTCTTTTTCTGTCTGCCTCTTCTCTCCTTTCCTTTTCATCGAAACTTTTCTTTTAAACTTCCATTTCCCAGTCCAGATGAGTGTGGTACAGAATTCTCTTGAGCCTTCCTCCCTCTACCATCCAACCTCTTATTTTGAATACCATTCTTTTCTTTGCCCCTTCGTGATAAATGTTAACTTTATCTTTATTCCATTCTCATTCTAGGATATATGATTATCTAACATGTCATCTTTATGCTTTCTATATATATATATATATATATTCTGTTCTTTGATTATGAATCTCATCTAAAGGCTTATTCCCTCTCTATCTAGTCAAGTAACTGTCAAGATTACCATCTATCCCAGATTTTCTTTCAAATCTCTTAATTTGGAGAACTTACATTAAAGTATTTCTTTCCTACAAATATCAGTTCAACAAAAAGAAGATAGTGTAATATTATTAAAGGAGCCCTATATTTAGAATTTGGGCACGTGGGACAAATTCAGGCTTTTTTTTTATCTACTCCTTGCTTATCTTGGGCAGTGCTGTAGTATCAGTCTGGAGCTGTAATCTCCCAGCAGCCTGCATTTTGTGCTGGGCAACACTGGGGTCTGCATCCTTCTATTTCTGATGTGGTTTCCAGAGAAGCACACCCCTTTCCTGCCCTAAACAATTCCCTTAAGTACACGTTTTCCCTTAAAAACATTCTGTGAAGACCCTGGATTAGCTCCTTTACATAAATAGAACTTGATTTCTGTCCCTGTTTCCATATACCTCATCAGTTCTCTCTATTTGCTCTCCCAATATCCTTTATGCAAGGCAAGAGATGAAAAAGACTAAAATACTTTCTTCTCCTCTATTGACCAGGTTAACATTAGACACATGTCTGAATTTTCCCACTTCACGTATTTCCACTTGAAAGACTTCCCTCTTTCCCACTCCCCATAAATGGGGGATGATATGTTCTAGCCCAAAGAATATTAATTTAATTATCTGTCTACTAATGGTTCCTTTGCCTACCCCCTTTTTGAATTTTACCCATATCATAAGATAATGGATTTAGAATAGGAAGGAAATTGGAGGCCATTAAGTAAATTCCATCAAATTTCTGGTTAGGAAACTAAGGCACAGAGAAATTAAATGATTTCTTATCATTCTCACAGTGACCTTTCAATAAGGAGAAAGTTTTAAATGAAATACCCTGTGTTATGCAAAAATGAATGCAAGTATTGTTTTAACTGTTAGTTTTGCTTGTGATTGGACTTTGGTTACTTTTTTTTTTTATTTCTTCTGTTTGATAAATTTGAATGTCACGTGCCTAGATCACCTCTAGTTTTTTTTTTCTGAAATAATTGATAAAATTCTTCTCTCTTGCTTTAAATCTACCTTATGATTATGTTCTCAGTTTTGGGGGAATTATTTTGTGAGAGTAAATCATTTATTTTCCCTTGGTTTTCAGTATATATCCAAATGTCCTTTTGA